>NC_136067.1:1118822965-1120120465 GCF_964261635.1 Lissotriton helveticus
TTGAGCACAAGTGCAGTGAACATGGCCTTCTTCAAGCCGTTAAAGGCATGTCTCCGTACAGATCACCTGATGGGGCTGCTTCCTTGAAGATAGTTCTGTCAAGGGGGTAACAATGGTGCCATACACCTTGACGAATCTCCTGTAGTAACCAATAAGGCCTAAAAAGGCTCTCACCTCTGTCTGTGTCTTTGGGGTTCACAAGCCAGAATTGCCTCACTCTTAGCCTGGAGTAGCTGCACCTTGCCACCTCCCACTTGGTGACCTGGGTAAACCACTGATACCTTCCCTATCTAGTTCTTAGTGACCTTGATAGTCAAGTCTGCCCTCCAAAGAGCCTGACTACTTCCTTGAGGTGACATAGGTGGTTCTCGCATCTGGAGCAGAAGACCACAATGTTGTCGAATTAGGTGGCATTGAAGTTCTCCAACCCAGCCAGGACCTAGTTGAACAAACTTGGAACGTGACAGGGGCGCTCTTTAACCCGAAGGGCATGATCTGGAACTGAAAGTGCTCTTCGGGTGGGGAGCATGCAGACCTCTCTTTGGCCCCCTCAGTCAAGGCAATCAGTCAGAACCCATACGTTATGTCAAATATGCTGAGGAACTTGGTAGCTCCAAGCCGATCAATGAGCTCATCAGCTTTGGGGATGGAGTGTGTGTCAGTTTTACAGACTGCATTGAACCCACTGTAGTCCACAAAGAGTCAAAGTTCAGGTGTGATACCTGGTGGGGAAGCCTTGTGTAGTGTAGTTCCTATATTCCCAATAGGCTCTGCGCATTGGAATATTATATCCTATAGATTAGACGTAGGACTGAGGTCGACTAGGTCTCTATCGAATATACTAAACTTAATAGTGAGTGCCAGCTAGCTCAGCGGTCACTAGAAACTTTCTCGAATTCACAAGAAGGGATTAGTTTCTGACAACCGCATAAACATGACAACTTTGTTTCCCAATAATAAGAAATATAACTCTAGACTCACGGAAACAATAGATAAGTATTTCACCTAGTCAATCGTGCATGCTTCGTTTCAACAGAGTTTGCAGAGAAATAGGGAGACGGGCGTTTTCAATAAAAAGGTTTATTGAACAGTTGTGACCAAGAGGAACGGCTGCTCATCGAAGGCTCCCCTAAAAAGGAATGATGGGCTGTTGAATCCACGTTATCACCTTCTCTCTATCGCCTACAGAACGAGTGGAGCAGTGACAGACACCCGCTTTGGCTAACCCGGGAGGAAGAACCAGGAAAAGGCTCTTTTAACTGGGCCTTCGAGTATGGAGAAGACACGCCCCCATCTGACATCCATGCGGCTGTATGGATAAAATAGAGGAAGTACAACATATGGTGTGCGGCGTCACCGGAGAGGAGCGCAAGGAGAAAGGAGGAGTTCGATTGGCGTTTGAAGGCGAGGAATTAAGATGGGTAGCAGAGGACGGCGAGGAGGAAGGAACACTGATGGCAGGAGCAGCAGCAGAACCTGGAGGCCAATGACCCCACGCACCGCCGAGCCACATTCCAGGAGGAGCGTGGCTCCATCAGATACGGCAGAGAGTGTCGGGCTGGGTAGGGAGGAGGGGAGACCCAGCCAACTAGCGTCCCTCAGCCTGCGACCCTGTCTCCACCTCCCCATTATAAATATTCTTTCCTACAACCTCTTGCCCTTTCCCCGATCACCCGCTCCTCACCAATACCTACCTCACACCCCGAGAGTGAGACGTGTTGTACTATTCACAAAGTCAGCGGTGATCCCTGCACTCACTGGTCCTCTGGGCATACGTGTGGGTTGGGCGCTCTGTATATTTCCTTACACATATTCCCCGCGGTGAGGAAACCTGGTAGCCGTACTGAGAACCCGGACGGAGGGGAGGCCAGCAAAAGAGACACCATCCTGAGACCACCTGCCACAACGGATCAAACCTTGTATAACCCGGACAAACTTACCGCACGCCATATGAAAACCTTTACTAAAATAAAACCATACTTACCAAGACCTGGTCTCCGGTCTTTGACTAAAATACTCAACTGGTGCTTCTAAATACGCCTACCCCAATGTACCTAACCTAAGTCTAGTACACGGGAAGAAGTAAGTATTGTGTAGCATAGGTTTAGTTGTTTTTGCCAAGAATCTACCAAAGGTTTCTCTAGGTTCTAATCAGCTCCATACCTTGGTTTAGAATGAAGGAGGTCTGGTATCTCTGTCTCAGGACTCAATTTCTCAACACCCCGCAAGGGGAGCTTGGAAACACTGGAGCTGGATTCTCGGCGAGAGAAAGGCAGTCTCTTGATCAGTGCGTCAGCTGGATGGTCGGCTTCCTTCGGCACTTGATGTAGCGAGCTGCGTTGTGCAAGTAGATAGTCGAACTGCTCCGAACCACCGTAGTTTGCCATAGCAAGTGAAGGTATATCTATACCTTGAAGGTCTTTAGGAATGCCATAGATTGATGTAAAGTCGGGCATAATAACGTCAGGGAAGAACTTCTAGGGAATAGTTGTTCTTTGCAAAGTACATGAGTTCTTGGACAAATCAATATTCAAGCAAGGGGAAGTTCCCTAACTGCTTAAGCCAATTTTCCAAGAAATTGTTGTGACGTTTGGTACGGGTGGAAGTAGCCATGCCTGTATTTGGTCTGCATGGGCTATGTCTAAATAAGGGATTGATTTCTATGCCTCTATAAGGGCAATGTGAATTGTACCTATATAAGGGCATGAATCAGGAAAATTCACTTGGAGCCTAAAACGCGACACAACACTTGGTAACCAGCACCATTGGGCTGGGTCAAGGACTGTTTGGCGGCTCAATACCCCTTAATGCCAACATTTTGGGAGACCTCCTCCTTAATGTTAACCCTCACTTTTTCAGACAACCTGTACATTTTATTTTTCACAAGTGGGCAGTCCCCAGTGTCAATATCAATGGTGCACCATGTAGTGAGCCCTGTGGTAAGTTTGAAGCGAGATGCAAACTACCCAACAAGTGGTGGTAGTTTCTCTGTTGGTCTAGGGTCAGTGTAAGGGAGAGGCTGAAACCCTCCACTGACCCAGCCTGCTCTTTGGAGGATAGGAGGCCGGGGAGGTTCACTCTCTTCTTCCACCCTATCATCAGGTACCAAGAGAATGGTAAACTCATACCTCTCAAAGTGAGGCTTGAGGTGGTGCACATGCAGGACCGTAAAAGGGTTCCCAGGAGTCTTGAGGTCCACCACGTGGGTGACATCACACTTGCGCTCCTTCACCTTATAGGGTGGGCTTCACAGGCTCCATCACCCACAGTTTTTGGCCAGACTGAAACTCCACCTGAGTAGCATTCTGGCCATACCAGTGTTTTATGTCCTCCGGCTAGTTTCTATATTCTCCTGGGTAAGCTTCCATAAGCGGGATGTTTGGATATAAAGGGCCAGCATGTAGCTGACCACATCCTGGGAGGGTCTCCCAGGAACTTGCTCCCAGCCCTCCTTTACCAAACCGAGAGGCCCTCTCACAGGGTGCCCATGCAGAAGTTTGCAAAAAGAACTAAACCCAACCGCTTTCTGTGGTACCTTCCCGTATGCAAATAACAGGTATGGCAAGAGGAAGTCCCACTTATGCCTCATAGTGTCTGACAGACCTGTAATCATGCTTTTCAGGGTTCAGTTAAACCTCTCAACCAACCCATAGGTTTGAGGGTTGTAGGGAGTGGTAAACTTGTAGGTCAACCCACACTCCTTCCACATAGCCTTCAGGTAGTATGATATGAAGTTGGTACTGTAGTCAGATGCCATTTAATTGGGAAAAGCCACACGGGTAAAGATCCCCATTAGTGCCTCGTCAACGATGAGTTCAGTCACCGTCCTTAGGGGGATAGCTACAGGGTACCGGATGGCATGATCGACCAAGACCAGAATAAATGTGTTGCCCATGGCTATCTTGGGGTCCAGAGGCCCAATGACATTGATGCCGCCCATCTCAAAGGTGGTGCTAGTGACAGGAAAACTTTGCAAGGGAGCCTTGCACTTTCCCCCTGTCTTACCATTGCCCTGACAGGTAGGACAGGACCTACAGTACGCATCTGAGGCCTTCATTATGTGAGGTCAATAAAAGTGGGTGACAAGCTTGTCAAAGGTTCTGTCTTGCTACAAATGACCTGCCAGTGGCCATCAGGAGCCAGACCCAAAAGGTCCTGTAGCACTGGGGGACCACCAGCAGATGTGTTGCATCAGGCACAAGAACCTTAGGCTCACTAAACAGGAAACCATTCTCCCAGTATATCAGGTGCCTGCCAAAGGTATCACCTGCTGCCTGGGTCTCAGCCTGCTGCTGCAAACCCGCAAGAGAAGGTCATTCCTTATGTGCCCTGTAGAATTCCAGCCTTGTGGGTCCCCTTTTCTGCTGCCAATTGGTAAGCTCAGGCAGGTTCCTCAATTCGGCCACTTCTTCCCTTGTAGGTACTGGGATCTCCCCCACAGGTTCAGCCTTTTTTGGGACTGTGAGAATTTCAGGAACAGGTTCCCTGCACCTCTTGCCTTTTCTCTTTTTGACAGGTGCCCGGGCCAGTCTTCCAGGCTCCAGGTCCTCTTGACCACCATGATGAGCTGTCATGGACCGTGTGGCAAGTCACGCCCACTCAGGCAACCCCAACATCTCCATGTGGGACTGAGCTCCACCTCCTTCAGTGGCAGTATGCTTGAGGTCATTACCCAGCAGACAATCCACAGTCATGGATGTACTCACAGCCACCGGAGACCCCTCCATTCAAAGGGAACCAGAGCCATTGGGTTGTAGCTCTCAAGATTGTCAGCTGCAACCACCTGGTGGAACACATTAGGGACTACTTAGTCTGAGGACACCAGATGACACCTGACAGTTGCGATACTGGCTCCTTTGTCTCTGCCTATTGATGGTGACCCACTGACAATTGTCAGGCATGTGGGTTCTCTGCACTATCTCTCTGTCACCCAGGGGAATGTAGCGTAACCTCTGCACTGCCCCCCAAACTATCTGGGACCATCTCCTCCCCAAGCACTATACTAGCCAACCCCAGTGATTGGCCACTGGTCGGGCGCTGTGCCCGATTGGGACACTTGGTATCCCACTTGAAGTGGTCCCTTCCCTGTAGACTTACTGTCAGGGAACTACTTATTAGGAGTTTTCTCAGTAGGAGGATTGGAGCCCTGGCCCACAGAAGTAGTTTGTGACCCTTTAGAGAACCCTGTTTTTATTCCCCACACCCATTCTTCTGGTCAGGACCCTGCCCCCGTGTGGTGATCCACCCCAGATATCTTCTTGTGGACATTAGTTTTAACCCAGCAGTCCGCCTCCTTAGTAAGCTCCTTGGGATCAGAGAGCCTAGTGTCAACAAGGTGTTGCACAGATCTGGAAAACAAAGCCTGAACAGATATTCTTGTGCAATCAAATTGTATAACCGCATGGTATTTTTTTTTTATCTCATTGCCCTTCACCCAATAAATGGAATCTATGAAATCCACCCAGGTCTGTTGGGAAAGCATCTGACTATCTATACATTTCTGTCTGTACTATTCTTGGGTCTGACCAAACTTCCTGATTAGGACCTCCTTCATGATGGGATACATCATCCTGTCAACCCCCCCTCCAGGGTCAGCAGAGTGTCCATTCCCTCGCTAGGAATGTGCCTCCACAGGCTAGATTCTCAATCCTCCTCGGGGACATTGTGCATTTGCAAAGCAATCACATAGGCCTCAAACCATCTGTCTATGTTGTCTCCCACCACAAAGTTAGACACCAAATCCTTGGGTATGTGGACACTCCTGTCTCAAGACACTGAAGAAATGCTGCTACCATGTTGGCTGAACTCAGTCTTCCTGGCTTTGATGTCCAGCTCAGTCAAGCTCAGTTCTTGAGCCAACATCGTTTTCTTCTCCTCCATAGCAAACCTTGCTTTCTTTTCCTCCCCCTCCATGGCCAGCCTTTTCTACTTGAATGCTCTCTTCTTCTCCAATTTGAGCTTTGCCCTCTACAAATTTACCTTCATCTTCTCCATCCTGTCCTCCAAATCCTCTGGGAATAGGCCTCTAGATAAAAGACTGCTCCCTACCTTAGGTGAAATCACCAATCCTGGAGGATATTGCCACCCCTCCTCCACAGGCAGCAGTCCAAGACCCTCTCCTGGGCCCTGTTCCAAATCATCCTTCACATCCTGCTTCTCCTCAACCTCATCCTCCTCTGGGGTCTCACTCAGCACAGCATGGGCTTCAGACCAGTATTCAAGTGCCTTTTGTGGCTCCCCCTTCTTGGTGGTCTCTCTCTTTACAGGAAGTAAAAAGTCCTAGCATAAATCCTTGAGCTGGGACCCAGTGTAGCCCTCAAGGTTGGCCAGCTCAAACTCCATATTTACTTGTGCAGATGAAGAACCTCCAGTTAGAAACATGATTTTAGGAAAATGCAAAAATGCCAATCGGGAAGAATTGAAATATAAAAAATGCCAATGAGACAGTAAAGAAAAAATGCCAATGAAGATCAGAGACAATTGATTTGCATTGGTCTTATATGTTGATGACAGCGCACACCATTTACTGTAAGGCACTGCACAAACACAAGTCCTATCCTCTCCGCTGATCACCAATGTTAGAAATGGGGTCCCTAGTTGGCAGAGTTTTGCAGCCTGTCGAAGAGGGGACCATTTCTCTGGTCTGGGCAAGTCAGATACACACTCTAAATTAACCTGTGCTCACCCTCTGATAGCTCGGCACAGAGCAGTCAGGCTTAACTTAAGAGACAACGTGTAAATAATATCCAATGGTCAAACTGGTGAAAACGTAAAAGAAACAAACAAAGAGAATATGTCATTATTATTAGGATTTCGTCCTGAGGAAGACTATATCTAGGCAAAACGGGATGCCTGCCCATGCTGAATAAATGGAATAAAAAAGAAAAATCCCAAGCAGTGACTAACTCATATTGCTTCCTTTAAGACTGTGCTGAAGTTGTTGCCTGTTACACTGAGGAGTGTTGTTGCTTCTCGTTTCATGTTCTAAATATTATCCTTCCCTACAGGCACCGAATAGGGTTTCTACCAAATATTAGTTACCTTTGCTATATAATTTTACTGGGAGTCCATTCCCGCTCTATTTATCTATGTTTATTTTCACTCTCAGTGCACTTCAATGGCATGGCATGTTAAAAATGCTAACTTTTTTTATCTGCCATTTGGGTGTGGTTCCCTAACGTGTACAATGATTGAAAGAAGGTTACAAAGGCTCACAATTGTTCTTGTGTGTGTTTGTAGGGTGCTTGTGCTTGTGCAGTTGAATATGTCTAGGACCGCAGATTGTGATTCTTTTTGCTTCATTTGGACTGCTAGTTGTATCCAGGCTCTCTTAACTTTTTCATAATAATTCTACTGGAGGTGGGATAGAGCATATTAGGCTGACAAGGTGAAAAGCGGATTAAGGAAGCACCTTGCCTGTTCTTGCATTTTCCCGTTCTTGGCAGTGGGAAGTCTTGTGAGTGTCTATGTGGGAATTCTACATTTGAATTTAAGATTGGTTTGCACTTAGTTATGTTTCCTCCTAGGGATTGCCTTGACTCATTAATAGTCCTGTTGCTAAAGCCTTGCCGGCTGCCCACAATGTTTGTAGTGAAGATGCAGTTCCCTTGTTTAATAGGAGATGTAGTCAAATGTATTCCTGTGACATGTCTTCTCTGATGACAGCATATATATGACGATTGTTTTTGCATTTGTCACCCCGAGTGGGACGGGTATGCTCAGACATGAGTCCCGTGCTCTCCATGCCACTGGAATCAAGCTATCCTGGCAGATGACGGCTGATAGCCAGAAACCGGTAGCAGGGCACCGAGTCAAGGGTTATAGGCTTAAGAGACAATGGGAAGATAAGTAGAAAGGGAAAGTGATTTAGGCCCAGATCTCTGTACTGGGGTGAATGTATGACATTGTTCTGCATTCTGTCCATCAACTGTTGTTTTGCATTTGTCACCCCGAGTGGGATGGGTATGCTCAGACGTGAGTCCCATGCTCTCCACACCACTGGAGTCAAACTATCCTGGCTGAAGACAGCTGATAGCCAGAAACCGGTCTTAGGATGCTTGATTCCGGTCCAGGGAAGACATGGCTTGGCAGTTCGGGCTGGACTGTTCCCATGAGGCACAGGGTCAAGACTGATTTGCATATGGCCATGTCTGAACTGGGGTGGTGTGGTGAGCAAAATAATGATGGATTAAACCCAGATCTGTGACTGGGGGTTAATGTTTGCCATTGTGCAACATTCCGTCCATCAATTGTTGTTTTTGCATTTGTCACCCCGAGTGGGACAGGTATGCTCAGACGTGAGTCCCGTGCTCTCCATGCCACTGGAATCAAGCTATCCTGGCTGATGACGGCTGATAGCCAGAAACCGGTCCTAGGATGCTTGATTCCGGTCCAGGGAAGGCATGGCTTGGCAGTCCGGGCTAGACTGTTCCCATGAGGCACAGGGTCAAAACTGATTTGCATATGGCCATGTCTGAACTGGGGTGGTGTGGTGAGCAAAATGACGATGGATTAAACCCAGATATGTGACTGTGGGTGAATGTTTTGCCATTGTGCAACATTCCGTCCATCAATTGTTGTTTTTGCAATTACCCTTTTTTGCGGCAGCAAACAGGAGGATTGCCTGTTTGTGGCCACAAAAAAAGGGTCGTACAACTGTCCCTTAGTGGTTTAAGAGGGAAATCTTGACAAATAGATATCACCCTTCTGTGTCTGTCCAAGTCTTATTGCCCTTATGCAGTAGGGTTTTCTGCAACAGAACAGCAACTCCACACTTATAGCTGGAGTGGTTGATTCTGAGACATGAAAAAATCTTCTGTGACTGCTGGATATTACTCTACTCAAACAGTCTTGCTGCATTTATTTTTATTCTTTCAGGAAAAAATGGGTTTCTCGGAGTAGGGCTACGTGGGTTAATTTGGAAGGAACAGAGCAGAATGCATTCTTTCTTTTGATATAGTGTTCCATTCCATTTACATTCAGAGTAAGAAAATTAAAGGATTTGGGTGTGAAGCCAGTCTGGGACATTGTGAGATCTCAGATTAGGGTTTTTAGTGGGTGGACTGTGTTTCATGTGGTGGGTAATGAATCCACTGCCTGTGAATGGTGATATAGAGGGGTGTAGTTCTTAATATATCTATAGCATGGATCGTTGACGTAATAGCAAAGTTTTTTCAGTCACAATAAGGTCTGATAGGTTGGTTATTGGCTTCTTATCTCTGAGCTCTAGTTCAAACTGCGGCTGGAGCTTAAACCTTGCATGGTGAGTCAGTCTCTAAGATCAGTTACAGAGTAGCCATGACAGGTTCACCTCTCTCAGCATGTATATGATGCGTGGTCGCAGTGTGGAGTTTGCCTGTGAGGTGATATTAATTTCTGGAACATGTATGGGTTATGTGTGGGCAATTTCTAAATGTATAGTGCCCTATCTATAAGTTTGGTTGTTGATGTGATTTTGGATATGTGTAATTGGACAAGGGAGGGGGTAGGGGGAAAGTGGTACGGGGGATAGGAATGGCAGGGACGTCAGTGGGCAGGGAGATTTCATTCAATTGTGAATATTGGTCCAAGCCAGCCCATGAGGTGTTTGAGATGCTGTTAGTTATAAAAATGGGGATGGAGGTGTAATATGCAATACAGAAAACTGAGTGGTGAGGAGTAAAGCAGCTAAATTGAGTAAATGACCTTCATTGGATGTGATCAAGAAGGTCTAAAGAGAGTTCAAGTTAAATATGATGAATGTCTTGAGTCAGTTAACCCAAGTTTGATCTTGGTCTGTGATTATGGTTGGCAATTTAGATAGTGATGAGGTCATTAGTGGGTAGCACATTGTGCATGGCCATGGTTAGTTTTGAAACAGCAGGTGGGAGATGAGGTTTGGCATGCTTAAATGTTTTCCTAGATTTATTTTTGTCTTTTATCACAGTCTCTATCACTCTCTTCAGAACATCCATGTCAGTCTGTTAATGGTATGGTCTATTTTATGATGGTCTTTGGTGGAGAGTTGTGTGAGTTGGTGGGTAAAACTGGGTTTGGTTGCAGTGGGTATGGTAGAGATTTCCATGTCAGTGGACTCGTTGTTAAGGAATTTCTCTGTGTCATCATGTTTTGTGGATTGCGCTAATTTTCCATACAAAGTAATCCTCTTCATCAAAGGTTCAAATAAACCGTATTTTATGTACATTTTCTGAGTCTTCTTCAGAGATCCAAAAAGGTTCTTCACTTCACATTTGTGTTGAAGGAGAAGTCACCGGACACAGTGATGTTATGAAATTCAAAAGCATAGAGGACGTGCTTGCAGGTAGCCTTGATCATTTGGCGGGCTAATCTGTCTTAGAAAGAACTATAACCAGTTTCAGTGTTTCTCTCATTGTGTTTCTGGGTTGACTCCATGGGCTGTCTGTAATTATTGAACTTGTGACATTTCAATTCCTAATAACTCACACGGAAAAAGTTCACCAGAAAAGTTGCAACATTGTCTTTATCTATGTTTTTCCTCTGGGTATGTAATTTTGCACATAAGCATCATATTTCTTAGTCACAGCCTGGGCTGGTGTTGATATAGTCTTCCAGATCATCTATCCATTCCTCAGTTAAGAGCAGCATGTGTAAAATTTGGAGATGTCAGTTTTAGTTACTTTGATTTTGAAGGTCAATTCTCCTGTAAAATTGTCTATTGTGCTGACCTTATCCCCATGGCTTTAATTTCCTGCATAATGGCTTCCAACTTGATTCCACTGGTCGACGTTGCTGTCACAGAAATGTGATGGTTTAGAGATGTTGACAATTTCTATGCGAAGGTGCTGTGACAATTGTAGTTTGCTAGACAGAAACCTCCTGCAAGAAGATGTCGGAAGAGTATTAAGGGTGCCCATTCTTGCTCAATAAAAAGGTCAAAACTAGTAAGGAAGTACAGTGTTGAAGACACAATTTGTGGAAACCCCAGAATTAGGTTTCAGCATTGTATTAGGACCCCTGCTGTGGAGAAAACCTTTCCATGGATTTGTGTAGAGGGTTGAGAAAGGAGTTCTGTAAATTCTATAGTTTATTTTCTTCTCAAGTACTTGTAATATCCAGGTAGATGAGAATAGGTCTATGGTGCCCTACAGTGGCAATGTTTGGAACACAATGCAGTTCAAGTAGTTCCTGCCACAGTGCTTAAAGCCCTACAATGAGCGGCATGCTCAGATTACTTTGCTCCAACATTAGAGGAATATAGAATAAAGCAATTCAGTTGTGTGAAACTCTGGTCCTCATTGTGTAAGGGGCACTGTGAGTGTGCATTCTAGTGCTCACCTGTATACACTGTTACCTACATTTCCACTAAAGTTTACCTACCAGTAGAGTGCCAATGGTTGAGTTCTTCTCTGAAGTATTCCATGGGTATTGGAACTGTGTTTGGTCTGTCCCCAGCAGTCAGATTGTGCATCTCCTGATCACATTTTATCAGTCCTGGTAAACAGGATTGCCTAGAGATGACACCGCCAATCTCAGAGACTAATGTGGTTTGTCACTGGATTATAAAATAGAGGCAGATGTGGTAATGGACGCACTGTTCTCTGTGTCTGATGAGTCAATGTGTTAAAGCAATGTCCCATACCCCTCCATGCTGTTCTCTATCTGTTCCCATGAGAAATACAATGTCCAGATTCATGCTAAAAAAGCAGCCCACGCCCGTCAACACCATGGAGACTTACCCAGAAGTGGCTATATTGATCAAGGCCAGAGTATGCCTCCTATTTCTACTTTGGCCTGATCATCAGTACTCACAATGCTCTAGTAGAGTAGTGGTTTCATCTCCCTCTCTCATTGTAGCAGACAAATGAGAACTTAACATGATATTTGTATCAAAAATATTCTACTGGGGAACATTTTCATTTGGAGTACCTCTGGAATCATACAAATGTATGGTAAAATTATCTCTGTCCATGAATGTACATTCTACTATTCCCAAAGATGTAGACAAGTGCTGTAATATCACATTATATGGTGGAAATGCAACAAGTATTTTTCCTCATAAGTAAGGTGGAGGAAATCTGACTCAGATAAAGGCATTGTTAGGGTTGGAGTCTGGAATATCGGGTAGACAATATTGAAATACCTTAATATTGTAGCCAAAATATAAACTATGTTGCCCACTAGATAAGTAATTCCTCATATATTTGCCCAGGACTGTAAATCCACACTGCACAGCATTTCCTGAAATTACCCCTGTACTTGCTGTAAATGAGCAAGTTAGGCTTCTGTCATGTTCATCCCTTGATCTTGACAATGGCACCTGTAGGAGGGCGGCATAGTATATGGTGCACACTTATTTAAGTGAAGCACCTTGCACTAATCCAGACAACCCTTATGCTGATGTTAGTGGTCTTAGACAACCATAGAAAGCTCTGTAAGTGGTAGCTGTGGAGTGTAGACTTCAGGCCTAGTCCAGAAGGAGTGTTTAGCAGTCCAGAAGGAGTGTTTACCAGTACTAAACATATAGTGTAGGCTAAATGAAAAAGAACCACACAGTGTAGTTATAAAAAGATGTCTATTTGTTATACACCCTCACTAACACATTGGTATATCTCCTACCCAGAAATATCAAAACAAATACACACAATACTTCCATTGAACAGAGGTAAGTAAGTACAAATACATAGTACGCTAGACTTTGGAACACACTCCCCCTTCACATTAAGACCACCCCCACTCTCCTCACCTTCCAATACAACTAAAAACATGGTTATTCAATCAATAACTCTTTAGCACCCACTCTTTCTTATCCCCAAACCCTCCGTAGCACCGAGACACCCATGGGTATTTGTGCGCTCAGCAAATTGCCTAAATAAATAAATAGTAGTCTCCAGGGAGAGACCAAACCATATACTAAGGAAGTGGAATGTGAACTGCGACCACAGTCGCGACTTGGACCACAAGACTCTGAACAGTTGGGGACACAAGGAACCACCCGAGGAAAGTACCCAGGAACCCCAAGGAGGTGGCAGGCATGCTCTTGCGGTCAGCCTTGGTGGCAAGCTGCTTGCTAGGCGCTTTGCCGCCGGTGGACTTGCGGGCTGTCTGCTTGGTGCGGGCCATGGCGGGAGCGGTCTCTCTCAAAGACGTGCGAAGAAGAATGTTTGCAGTTTTACAAAAGAAGGACCCTTGCCAGTGGACCCTGAAGAAACTCAGTGGAAGACAGAAGGTTGGAGAGTCAACCAACCTGTGGATACCCAGGAACCAGGACACCTACACCAGGGAAGCTGGGTGTATGGATGTGAAGTGACTCCGGAAACCGCCGTAGACCACAATGGAGGACTTCAGAAAAGATGCAGCAGGCGAAGAAGGTGGAAGAGTCCGGTCAAACCAAGGGTAGATTCTTGAAGAGAAGTGGATAGAGCCTATGCCACTCGGAGGTGACCAGGAGGGAGGAGGTGACCAGGAGGGATGGAAGAGCAATGCTTACCGATGACATAAGATGCAGGAGTGATGACTGTGACTTTGTCGCTGAAGCTGTGAGGATCAGGCGCTGCTGTGGAAGACCAAAAGTTGTTTGTGGGCTGTACCGTGTCGGAAGTCAAGAACCAGGGGATCGGTGACAGGCTGGAACACCAATAAGCCTTGGTGGCAGCAAAAACCTTGGTAAGGGAAACAGGAGAAATGTTGGGAGCAGCAAGGTATGAGGGACTCCCTAATTGGAGCAGAGTCAGAGCAAGCCCTGAGCAAGCAGGAGAGCCCACTGAAGCCAATGAACACCCTCAAGAGGACCCACAGGCTTGAGGCACAGGAGTCGCAAGAGCACCTCGAGCAGCTAACCAACGATATAGGCTCACGGAGCAGAGGATGTGGTTTGGAAAAAGATCTTGGTAGGAAGAGATGCTGGAGGCTGAAGCTTCTTGTAGCCCGAAGATTGGAGCACACTAGCCTTGGCAACGGCAAGTCGACATGGGCACAGGGGTTCTGTTTCAGTGGTTTTAACAAAGGGTACTGACCTCAAACTTGCTGAGAGGACAGGTCAGTCCTTCAGGGAGTTGTAGAACTACTACCTGTATTGCTGAACCGTTCGAGTCCATGCGATGTCAGGAGAGGCAGACCGGTCAGCTTCATTGCGGGGCCTGCAGATGCAGGGGAGCAACTCCTTCACTCCAAGGGAAATTATTTTGGGTGTCCTTGATGCCCACAGGCCTGGAGAGGAACCTGGAAGAAGCACAGTCACAGGCAACGAAGATGACTTGCAGAACAGTGAGAGCAGGAGCAGCAGGAGTCTTCCTTGGAGCAGTCTGGGTTCCAGACAAAGTCCAGGTGCTCAAACTGTCAAAGTTGAGGTGATTTCAGGTTTGAATCTTATTCCATGATGAAGTGCAAAAAACAAGAGTAGAGGAGAACAGTTACTATTTATAAATATGATCTGATAAAGAACTATTATCTTATAAAGCGCACAGCACATTTCTTTTCTTTATTCATAAATCTTCATTACAATACACATATATTACAAGGTGCAGCCTACGCGTTTTTTTCCCAACTCAAGGGATTTCTTCAGGGCAAAATATAAGTGTTGGTTATTCTACTTCTTTGAAAAGAAAGGCATCAATCACTCAGAAGTCAATCAACCAAGGGCTCCCTGAACTGGCTCAAACTGGAATATGCAAGGAGGGCACCAAATGTGCCCTACAAAGCAGTCTGGTGACGCTGGCAAGCGACCCCCTCTAGCCCAATACACTAAGTCCTGTCTAGGAGGTGACAGGAAACCTATTGTTCTGCCTTCCCCTGCTTGAGCTCA
Source organism: Lissotriton helveticus (assembly GCF_964261635.1). NCBI lineage: Eukaryota > Metazoa > Chordata > Amphibia > Caudata > Salamandridae > Lissotriton > Lissotriton helveticus. The sequence goes on from NC_136067.1 coordinate 1,118,837,727, forward strand.
GCACCACAGCAGGAGTGCAGAAACATGTCTGTGGTCAGCAGGAGCACTAGCTTGCTGTTAGACCCTAAAAGGTGGTACCGGTAATACCGGAAGGCACCCTAAGGGGAGACCCCCAGCACATGGGATCCTACATCCAACACTGGAATCGGTGTTGGGGTAGGATTCCAACATGTTTGATACAGAACATGACCCATTTCGGTGCAGCCAACATACAATTAGATATCTTGTAAATTACGTGATGCTACTATATGTATTAAATGGCTGACCACACTTACAAAGCCTGGAGAATTGACTTTGGTGTTTGTGGGGTGTCCTACTCATGCAGGGACACCCTCTCACTTGTAACCAAGCACCCTACCCTCAGGATTGAAGAGCCTGCCATAAGGGTGACTTATAGGTTTTAAGTGTAGTCACCTCAGATATAACAAAACTTATATGTTTAGTGAGGGCTGCAAGCACCTATTCACACCGGCTGCAATGGCAGGCGTGTAGTCACAGTTTGAGTGGTCTCTCATGGATGGCATAATACATGCTGCAGCCCATTGGAAACCCCTGGTGTACCTCTGCCCTGGGTACCTTAGTAGACTTACAAGGGTAAACAAGTAGTGAATTGTGGAGGTCCCAAAGTACTACCATTGTCAAATTTGGGAAGAGAGCAGAGTGATTGTCCTGATTACCAGGATCCCAGTCAGACTAGTCATAAAACAGAATAACACCAGCAAAAAGTGGGGGTAACCATGAAAGCAGATCCTACTTTCCTGCAGCACCAAAATCCCCACATTATGAATCTGCCAATCCAAGGACCCTTGTGAAAGGACTTTCTAAACTTAAATCCAAAAAAGTGAGTTCATATTCAGGTTTCGGTTGACTTATAGTTTTACATAGTATGTTTGCATCTCTCTGAGTTGTTTCTTGATTACTAGGTTTTAATGTGCGAATTATCCTGCTACCTACAATGAACAGTCCGTTTTCTGTTTCCAAATGCACTTGAAAATCAATAAGAAAGAAATGTAAAGAAGATACTAAACATATTCTGTCTGCAAGAAAACCCTTGATTTTCAAGTCATCTTTTAGAATCACTTGACATTTAATTGTGAATACTGATGGATCCCTGAGGTCTAATATAATGTACTGATTTGTTTATTTTATGATTTTGCTAGATTTCGAGGACATCAGTGAACTTGTCATGACATTTTGCTTTGATTACCAGTCCATCCCTCGGTGCTAATTTATTTGGAAGATTTTGTTACTTTGCGCATTTTTAATGAATGTCAAAGCTTCCACTCTCCAGAACGTAAGAATAGAACAATAAAATAAAAAGAACATTTTTGTACAATAATAATAGAAAAACTGAGCACAGCTACATAGGCATAACAACAGCAACAAAGACAAAAAGTGTAAATCTTACATACCCGATTTTCGCCCCTCTAAGCATACAAAACAAATGCCAGTAGAAGATATCAATCATGCCAATATCCCTTTTTGATATACCAGACTGCAACCCCTAGGAAGCTACACAAATAATGGATGCTGCTGCTCCCAACTTACAAGAAAGATGGAAGGAATGACATAATGCCGCCCTAGTGGATCGGGAATACTTTTTAGAGTCAGATGGTTGGCTTAGTTGTTACCATCACACAGGCCAGGTTATGAATATTATTAAGCTAGCTTACAGCAGTATGGCATACCGCTTCGTCCATGACGCAATGTACAAAATCCATCATGGATTAGTAGGCGTTCATGAACTGTCATTGTGAGGCAATATACAATATTTTCAATAGAGTGGCAGAGCACAGTGATACTCCAAAATTGCTAACGCTACGCCAGTTTTAAAATGCAGGGAGGTGCCGTATTTACAAAAATACGGCGCACCCCTCCAGTTCCCCTAGCGCTAAAAACGCTGCCTAAGGCCAGCGCAGGCACCCTAGCGCCATTTTGTTAGTGTGCCTGTGCTGCAGGGACAATTGTTTATGTGCAGGGCGGGACGCCTTACTGCTTCTTAACAATCTTAACAGGCGATTTTCTCTATTCACGTGTTCTGCAGAATGCAGCACAAGTGGAAAGAGCAACATAGGAGGAGAAATAATATATTTCTCCTCGTATTGCCTGTTTGAGAACAGGTATGTCCTGGTCTTATTTTTGGCGCTACCCCATACCTTGTAATTATGGGGCAGCGTCAGAAAGCAACTGGCGCTGTGGCAGAACGCCCAATGCAACACCTATTCCACTCCCCTTTCACGCTAAGTGCTGCATGAATAGGGTCATTATTTACAAGATGGTGTTAAGTGGCTTAACGCTGCTTTGTAAATAAAGCGAAGGACTTGGCGACACCAGAACGTCGCATAAAGTGATTTTCTGGTGGTGTTAGCTCCTTGTAAATATGTCCCAAAATGAGCTCTGCATAGTGCATAGAAGCGATTCTATAATAAACCAAATTCGACGTTGCAATGTCATATACCTTGTGATATTTTTTAATACGTGACAAATTCGGAAAGTTTCAAAAGACTAAGCTGGCAAACAGGCACTGTTGATTGTTTGCAGAATTTCTGCTGACTCGTAATCACTAGCGGCCGAAATCACAAAAGGCCTCTGCTCTCTTGGCTAAGGCCCTACATTTGGGGCAGGACTTCCACAAGAGTTCCTGCAGTGCAGGGCTCCGTCCACGAGTGCAGGAAACCCGCCAAGAGTCCAGCCCCCCCATGACTGTGGGGCCTCCGCCACAAGTGCAGAGGCCCTTTGAGAATCTGGCCCTAGATTTGAAAACTTGTTATAAACCTATTTTTTTTTTTGAATTCCGGCCACATTGTGTAACATGGAATGCCCCAATTACTTACCGGTAATCTTCATTACTCCGAGTATAGTCTTCCTTGCCACATGACCAACAAAGTGAGCTTCAGCTCCACACCAGAACCCTCCAAAGCAAAAAGGCAGCCTCCCATGCCTCCCATCCCTTCCCAATATGGCCAACCCATTACACCCCTGACCTCTATGAGAGGTGGGCCGGCCCAACCCATCAGCCTGAAACTACCAAGCATAAACATGAAGCCGATAGCCAGACAGGGAGGGAGGGATGGGAACTCATGTGGCGAGGAAGACTATACTAGGAGTAATGAAGATTACCGGTAAGTAATCGGGGCATTACCTCCTCGTTAGACTTCCTCGCCACATGACTAACAAAGTGAGCACATACCTAAGCGGCTTCATGGAAAGTCACAAGAAACCAACGGACCAGAATGGGACTCCCACGGAAGAGGACAAACCAAACAGTCCAGACGAGCGGAAGAACCACCCAAGAGAGGCAACCACGAGCCAGAAGAACCAGCCCGGGACTGAAAGACACCGGAAGGGCCGAAAACCCAGACCCCCGAGACACGAAGTGCCGCCATAAAAAGTGGCCCCAGTAAAGACCGAAGGAGGACAGAGGACGCACGGCACCAGACTGCACAGAGCCAAAAGCAACAGCAGCAGGCCCCAGAAGAGAAAACAGCAACCCACCAAGACAGCCCAATGGACAGCCAAAAGGGAGAGGGGGGGCAAGAGCCCATGACACGGAGGGCAACCCCCCACAGGGACCAACAAAAAAGTCACAGCAGCTAGAGAGACGCAGTCCGACAAACACAGCAACACTGTAAGGGAGGCCAACACAAGGGACCCCCGGAAAGAATCGTGACTACGAGAGAACAGAGGCAGGCACAATGCCAAAAAAGACCCAGGAAGGAGCCGGAAATGACACTGAAGAGACCCGGCCACCAAGGAAACCCAATCAGCCAACCGAGCAAGGCGGAAGGCCCCGAGGCCCGCCCACGGAGGCCAAAGGGCAGAAGGGACCAGGCCAAGCTACCAGAAAGGAAGAGAACGGCCAGTAAAAGAAACCAGAGGTGTCCACCTCCGTACAGGAGGAAAAAGAAACAGCGAACACCTGGAACTTAACACTCAACTCTGAGGGGAAGAGTATAAGACCACAACCATTAGGCCACAGGGACTCACCCAGAGGACCCTAAGCAGAAGAAAAAACACAGATCCCGAAGGAAGGGACACGCAGTGCGGCGGGCCGAGACTGCCATCCCAGGAACGCCCCACAAGATGGAAGCGAGCCGCCAAAGCGAACCCCCAGGAGAAACAGGGCGAAACAAGCCCAAGCCACGTCAACACCCCCAGAGAGCCACCGAGCCAACAGGCCCCGGAGCCCCAAAACCAGGGACAAAAAAATGAGGACACAAAGCCACACCGAAAGCGCAGGGTACCCAACAGCACCGCCGAAAACAAAAACCAGCAAGGGAAAGCCAGAAAGCAGGGGCAGGACATGAAACCTGCGCCCACATAGGCCCAACACGGACCAAAGAGTAACATTGCCCAAGCCAACCATCGCAGCAGTGGACGCCAATGGAAACGCACTCAGGCGAGCACCACCAACCGGACAAAAACCCAGGCCAGGCCACAGAGTCTGTAGACCCAGAACCCCTGGAAGGAAAAGAACCCCAGGAAAGTGCAAAGCTGGGGGCCCGAGGAGAACCCGATCCAGGCACCAAGAGGCCCGACCCACAGACTGGCATGGATGGAGCTAGAAGAAAAAAGACCCAGGCAAGGACAGCACCAATGCACCAAAAGGACAACAGGGGCGAACCCCGCCAACACCCCGGAGCACAAAGCAGGGGAGAACCCGCCCAGGAGAGCAACCAGAAGCGCCCACAGGGCCGAGGCAAATCCCAGAGAAGCCAAGGAATGGGTGACAGAAAGCCGACCAATCCACCCAGCACCGACTGGGAACCCCCGCACACCCCAAAGGGAGGCAAAGGCCTCCCGCACCCGGGAAGGACACGGACCCCACAGGAGAGGCAGCCCAAACCCAGGAAGACCCAGGTCGCGACACACAAAGGAACAAACCAGTCCAGATCCGGCCAACAACCCAGAGTAGAGGAGGACAGATGCACACCGGGCAAGAAAGCCATGGGACCCAGGAAGACCAAGGACGGGATGTATGATCAAATGGCAAGGCGTAATACCAAAAAGGCTGCGGCAGTCCACAGAGCAGCACAGAAGACACCCGAGAGGGTGTCCCAGAGAGGAAGCCAAGGCTGCCAACACCCAGGAAGGGGAAAACCAGAACAGAAAGACCACCGACCCACTGCCAGACAGGGTGGGAAGGGAGCCACCGGGGCAAGAAAAAAGGAACACCCATGGGAACAGGCGGATACAGAAAGGCCCACAGGGCACGGAGACCAACCGAAAGAGGAGGAACCCCAATGGACAGACGGTGAAAGCACCGCAAGACACAAAGGCACCCAAAACACTCCCTGCAGAGGGTCCACACCAAGGGGAACAACCCGTACAGGAACAGCCGCGGCCACAAAAAAACAGACGAAGGGGGACAGCCTCCCAAGGGAGGAGACCCACCACAGAGCAACAGCACGATGGACTGACCCTGGGAACAACCGACAACCAGGCGGCGACCCAGCAGAGGTGAAACCCAACGTGTTAGTGCAAAAAGCACGTAACACCCAAGGGCCTCAAGGGGCTGAATCACAGGAGGTAAAGGTCACCTAGTGGAAAGGAACACAAAATAACGCCCCCAGATGGAGGAAAAGACAGAGTAGACCCACCAGGAGAGAACCAGCGACCACGAGGACAAACACAAGCCTCAACAGCGGAAGCATGAGACCACCGTGACATCAGACCCAACCACGGAAAAGGACCCCAAGCAAAGCCCCCAACCCCCAGGACGCAAGGGAAACACGACCGGGAGGGCAACGCAAGGCCGCCAATCGAGACAGGCAACCGGGGACGCATCCGCCACGGGCTGGAAAAGAAAAGGCCAGACTCCAAGAGCAGCAGCAGAAGAAACAACCCACCTGGAGACCACAGAAGCAGCCCAGGGAAGGACGGGCAGGGGCAGACAGCGGCCCGGCCCCATAAGATATACCGTAGCCCTCAGGAACCTCAAACCTAGAGAGGGTACCCAACGGAAAGGACTAAGGGTCCAAGAACAAAACGTCGGAGGGGGACCTCTTGATCAGCAGTCAAACGCACCTTCACTGAGCCACATCCACCCCAGTGCCACAGCATACAGGACAGAGGAACCGAAGGACAATGCTCGCAACACACCAGGCCAGGAACACACACCCCACCGGGCAAGAGGACGCCGCAAGAGCGACCATTGCCTAGCGAAGGCAAAACCACAGGTTGAAAACAAAAAACCCGAAGGTGTCAAGGTGCTGGGGGCTCTCGGGAAGATGAAGCAACCAACTGCCTAGAGTCACAGGGAGCAGGGCTGATCTGAAGCCATGGGGGATCGAACCGTGAGCCCCCGGGTCCCAGCGCCAGTCGCGCTGGCCGCTGTACCACAATACTTCCCCAAAAGGAAGAGTGGATGACCACTCCACAGCGCCACTCACGGCAATCGCAGAAAAAACATACCAGAAAGGACCCAAAATGCGACAAGCAGCGCACGCTTAACAGGGAAAACCAGGAGCACCCACACCCCGAAGGGCATGCCGGCGCTGAAAGATCTGCACACCCACAGGTCCACGCTCAACCGAGCGGCCCCGATGAGACCTGAACCTGTGACAATGAACAAGAACAGAGGCCCCAAATACGCACACCCGCACCCCAACAAAAACCCGCAAAGAGCCCGTGAGCGCGGGGAGAGCAGGAGAGCCGGACAGAACAAGGGAGACCGATCGATCCCAAAGGATGCGCCCCCCCCAATCAACTTGTGAAAAACATGGAGGGAAACCGGGACCCGCAACCGGGGAGGAAATGTAAAAAAAACACGCAAACAGACCCCGGGAAAAGAAAAGTACAAACAAATGTCCCCAACAGAAAGCACATTAGTGACATCAATTACAAGACAGCGTGTAAGTAAACACAAACGAATACTGAAACAGCACACAAGTGAATAACAGACCTGAATCCCCGCTCTGGCAATGGCGGAATCTAGTCAACTGCCGACTCATAGGAACCACTGAAGTGAAGCCGGAGGCGCCAGGCCCCGCCCCCCGGTCCGAGGCGAGGAGCTGAAACATGGAGGCACACCAGAGCAAACAGCCCGGTCCCGCCCGACAGAGGTCGGGAAAGAAACGCGGGCAGAAGCGGCACCCAGCCGCGTAGTCGACCCCCGCCAAACTCCTGCAGGACAGACCGAAGCTGGAGGCAGCAAGCTATATCCCGCCGTGAGGAATCCCCAGGCAGCGCCGAGGACTGCACCCGCCCCGGCCGAAGGTGAGACCATGAAAGCGGGACCCAGCAGGGGGGAGGTCTCGAACTCTGCATCAGACGCCGAACGAGCCGAGCTGCTGGGTGAGAGCCCTGATGCCAGCCCTACGGGGTTGACAGCGCAGGCCGTACAAAGGCCGATGTGCACAAGGAGGAGCGGCCGTAGAAACAGGCCGCTCGATGCAGACCCACCCCCTCAACAGGGCAGGGGCACACACGCCCGGCACTCAAAGGCAAGATGCAGAGACAGGGACAAGGCCGCGAGAATGGAGGCACGTCGCCGCCAGCAAATGCAAGGTAAAACTCCCCAGGAGAAGCCCTAAGGGAGCATCACACCACAGGAGGGGGCTAAAAGCCACCATAGGCAGAGACGGGCCGAGGGAGTGTAAAACCCGAAATGCAGGGAAGAGTCAGAGGCCAGAACCACAAGGCCAAAAAGACTAACAAACGCCCACTCAGAGAAGAAGCGGACCATAAAAAGAAAGCCCACAGCCTCACGGGAGATGAAAGCACACCCCACCAGAGCCCGCCAGCCTGAACCACTTGGTGACCGCAGGGCCCAAATAATAAAGCCTGCCAAAGCAGGGCAGAAAGCAGAAAATGGAGGGGGCGTAGGGCAGAACTCCCAAGAGCCCGCAAACACTAGGAGCCCGCTAGAGCAGAGCCACAATCCCAAAGGGTTAGTGCGAGGGCCAGAAGGCAGGGGAACCAGAGAGTGAGCCCACTGGAGCAGGGCCTCCCCCCCAGGGAACAGGGACCAGCTGGAGCAGGACCTCAGCCCAACTTACCTGAACAGACGCTCTGGAGAATCTGCAGCGCAGAACAAAAAAAACAGGCTGATGGGTTGGGCCGGCAAGCCTCTTATAGAGGTCAGGGGTGTAATGGGTCGGCCATATTGGGAAGCGATGGGAGGCATGGGAGGCTTACTTTTTGCTTTGGAGGGTTCTGGTGTGGAGCTGAAGCTCACTTTGTTAGTCATGTGGCGAGGAAGACTAACGAGGAGGTAATGCTTTGGTGTCTTTCTCCAGCACACGCCCTGCAGTGGATACCCTTATTAGCAAGTAGATATTCTCAATTGCGAATGAGCAAATCCGCATTAGTAAGGGTTTGTTTCATTATGAATTATGTGCCGGAACAGCGCCTTCCAGGAAATGCACCAAATATATGCCTTTTTTCCTTGTAGAGGGAGGAGGAGGCCCTTAGCAAATGGGTAATGTCATTCAGATTTCCCTCAAGTCCCAGACTGCCTCATCTTGGAATCGTCCTGTCCCAAAGAATACAAAAATTGTGGTGCAGGGTGATGTAAGGATCTGGGACACACAACCAAGTTGGGTGCCTGCAAAACACTTCACTAGTGTGACCAAACATCCTGGATTTGCTGGGACAGTCTAGCATTTCCCCTATTTCTTCCAGCGAATTCCACTAAAGTTAGCACACGAGCAGATTTTCAGAGAGGGTCGCCTGAATAAGAAAGACTGGTGGTAAGTGTGCATGTGCTTCAGTTTAAAATGAGTTAGCAGCCCCTAGCCGAGCAAAAGTTAGTTGACACAAATGATAATGTGCGTAAAAGTTTAATTTCCCAGAGTGCTTCATTGTTTAAGTCCTTGAGTGACCTCACGGGAAGCAAAATCATGATCGCTTTTGTATGTTGGTGGAATTTTGCGCCATTTAGATTTCCTAAAGCTGTTCATCCTACCCCTCACCAATAATTTCAGGGGTGCATTGGGTCCACACAAGGGTCGACGCTGTTTGAGGAACAAGAAAGTAATGTTTTCTTACAAAATAAACTAAATTTCTCCAAAAACAGGTAAAAAAATAAATGTGTGTTTCACATACCAGTTCATGAAAAGGTCATTGCCTTTGACAGTATTCTCAGGTGTGGCAGATTCTGTTCTCTTCTGTTGGGAATTTGTCCATCTACTCATCTGAGATGTGGCAGATTGAACTGTGCCCCGCTGAGCTGAAAATAAGAAGATCCTAAAATTAATTGAAGACATGTACTTCTGTTACCCACTGCATATTGGCTGGGCTTTTTTCTGTCTTGCATTAAAGTTCAGCAGAGTAATAAGACATAATGCAAAAGCGGCCTTGAAAAAATATGACAGAGGGTAGAATAATACTAAATAACTGTTGAAGTGCCTCACAATATCAGCTCTCTTCACACGTTTTCCTAGTGAAAAGTCGATATCACACAGTAGTGTTAAGTGAGATGGACACCCCTGCAGAGAGAGCAATTCCAGCTTGTGTTTGACATTCATTTTGTTTAGGGGGTTTACAACCTCCTTAGGACGCCGGCGACAGCCACTGAAGTCTTTCTTCTTTGGTTTTGGGGGAGATTTGGCTCGAGCTGTTCTGGGCTTTAGGCCTCGCCCACTCTCAGACAGTAAAAGTATTTTCGAAGATGGCAGATCTCATGTCTTCAATTTCGTATTGCAAAGATTGAAATCTTTGATTATTTTGTCTGTGATAAGAAAGATTCTCATCATACACTTTTACTTATTTTTTTGCTATATGAAACACCACATAACAAATAGGGTCACTAGAGATAGCATACGATTAAATAGATAGGAAAAGAATTAGCATTGCAATATTGAATCCGCAATTTTATTTAAATGTACATGTTTTTAATCATGCTTCATAATATCTTATGCTTACAAAATAAAATCTAGAGATTTTTGGGTATTTTCCAAATTACACAATTCTGTAGACAGTGTAATAACTATCACATTGAAAATACAGTACTAGAATATGTGTTTAAAATAATTTCAGGTGGAATGTGGATCAAATTATAAATATAAAGTTCTCAGGACTGGAAGAAAATACAGCACAGGAGACAGGGTCATTAAGTAGGAGATCAGAATCGGACCAGCAGGCTTCGTAATTCTCCATCATTATGTGTACTTGGTGTTGTCACAAAGAGATCTGGTTGTGCCATGGAAGAGGTGTAACCTTTTTCAACATAGAAAGTCTGCTTCAACAGTTTTAGCCCTCATCATTTTGTCTCGTTTTTAAAATCAGACCTACAACTTGCGCACGGGCATCTGATTCCCATCCAAGGGTAATCGCATCAGTTTACTGAGGCCTGCTGCACGTGCCCTTAGCATACGGCGGTATTTCCCAAAAGTTATTACTCCTCATCCCTGTTCCTTCTCATCACAGACCTTTTGTTTGAGATTAAAATCCTAAAAGTCAGGCATCTAGTATGAAAACCCTTCTTAGTTCTTCCAATTTACAGGCATCTAACCTATAAGAGATAACATGGGTAACTGCAAGAATGGGATTAATATTTGGGGTGGAGGGTGCCCACTCACCTCAAGGAATATTCACAGCCCTTTTCAAGGTAAACCCTCTAATCCCTAAATTAACCCACACTCAAACTCCTTGGTAGCTATGGCAAAGAGAAGACCGGTTTAATTTAGGCCAATATGAACAGTGCTTATGCAGAACCAAAACAATAATAAAGTCCTAATACAAAACAATAAAAATCCCAAACTGAATTACAAAAAAGAGTACATTTTAATAAACAGACTGTCACCAAAATTACAAAAACTCAATATGGGGAGCAGGAGCTATGAATTTCTAAAGTTTTAAGTAAGAAAAAAGGCAAGAAGCATAAAGTGCCAATGATAGTCAATGGTCACGGTAGCCCAGGATCTTGGCACAATTTGAAGCAGACCAAGATTCACAAAACAGTTTCATCCTGGTCATAGATTTTACCATCTTACTTAGTCCTTTAAGTCATAATTCACCACATGATTATTCTTTTAAAGCTGCCAGGGCCTCAGGTGAGGCATTTAGAGACTCTAGGGATGTCAGGCAGGGGCCAACAGCAGAGTCCAGACAAGGTTCAGTTGTCACTGGTCAGCTTGGCAGCTGCAGCAAAGACATTTTATAGCTTGCTGTATCCCTGTAGCATTAACAGGAGGTCAGCTTCATGACCCCCAAATTCTATGTAATTGTCCTGTGTACAAGAAAGTGCAGGTCCAATCCTCGAGAGCTCTTCTCAGCTGATAGACAGCAGATTCAGTCCTCTTCTGATCTTTCTCTCTTCCAGAAGAGTTCTGAAGTGAGTGCCTGGAAATGCCACATTTATGCCTGGCACGAGACAGTGGGGGGGACTGACTCCTGGCCACACCCTAACCAGAGGGGTAAAATTTTCCAGGGCCAACCCTACCCACTTTGATCATTTTCAAGATGGCAAAAGTCTTTGGTCACACTAGACTTAGGTTTTGAGGGCTGGTTGTGTGGGAAGTGAAACTTGGTGATCCCAATTATTCTCAAATATATTATCAAAATCGAGTTAGGATTAGCCAATGTACCCACGATAAATCTCGTGACGGAAGCCTGGTAGAAGAAAAGTAGGGTTTTCCAGCATCTAGACAGTGGAAACACAAGAATCCTCTAGTTTCAAGTGTGCTCCTAGTGTTATGTGTCCTGCAACCAGACAGGAGATACACAAGAACTATCTTGGCATCCTGTTCTGAGCCTTTCAGGTGAGTCCCAAAATCTTATATGTAAACCATGCAGATCTATCAATCAGGGTGGGACACTTAATAGGATTTGGTGCTGTAATGTCGAATTGCAGTGTTTGAACTGCCACAGTCAAGATACAATGGCAGGCTGAAGCCATGTTTTACACCATCACTGGAAAGGAGGGCATACATTTGCGCTGCTGTCCACTCGTGACATTTAACATAGAGGACCTGAGCATATTTTGCACCATATGATAGGGACTTTTATGCAAGTTAAGTATACCGGTCAGGTGTATGCCAAAGTCATCAAGTTGAAAGAGGTAGAACAAGCGCTTTATCGCTGGTTTTCAGCCAGAAAAGCATTCAAGGCAAAAATGGGGGTACACCACACAAAATATGTCCATTCCCAGCAACCACTTTTGTTTTTTACTAGCCCCGCTGAGGATCTGTCTGGCTGCAACTGTGCAGATAGGTGGCTGCCTTCTCTAATGCAGTTACTTTTTCTCCACTCATCAGAAATGGTGTTGGATTCTGTCAAACCACCACCACTGAATTACGGATGTGTGGACAGTGTGAAATGACAATGGATGATTGAACTTGTAGATGCAGGCTGCACCGTTAGTCACTGTGCTGTTCCAATCCATTCTTCCTTTTGTTACATTCACGCTTTCCCCTTGGTGACTCTTCATCACACAGCAACGTGTAAGATGTTGTCGCAGAAGTGCTGATGTTAGACCTGGCATCTTTGGTGAGAGTTCCCCTGTCTTTTTGCATCTGATCTCATTTTTTTGACTGTGTGCTGCATTTTGTTTTTGCTGGTTTTAAGACTCTGGGCGATTTGCCACTGCAGACCAGTGCTAAAGTGCAACTACTCCCTGTGTGAATTGTACTGGTGATTGGTTTATCCATAATTGGCTTATTTGATTTACTAGTAAGTCCCTAGTAAAGTGTGAACTTTGTGCTGCGGCCTGTAAATCAAATGCTACTCGAGGGCCTGCAACACTGATTTTTCCACCCACATGAGCAGCCCTGCAAGCCTGTCTCAGACCTGCCACCCCAGTGTCTGTGTGTGCACTTTCAAAACTGCCATTTCAACCTGGCACGTACACCCATTTGCCAGGCCCAAACATTCCTTTGGTACCCCTATGGTAGCCCAAGGAAGCTCCCTGAGCAGGGTGTATTTTATTTAACTAACTCTAGACAGTCACACAAAGGGATCTGAGATGTGCCTTGCATATCCTGATGGACCTTTACCCGGCTGATGGGCCTTCCTGAGCTAGAGTGGTGGGGGAGTTGTCAGTGAAGCGTGAATAAGGCTGTGCCTGTCCTCGCACAAAGCTGTCTACACCCCCCTGCAGTGTGTCTGGAGCCAGATCTGGGAAAGGCAAGGTCTTGTGCACTACAAAGACTGTCCTTTGAAGTTTGCCACACTCCAAAGGCAGAAAAGATGTATAAGTATGGGACCTCTGACCCTTTCAAATCAACTCTTCTGGACTAAAGGGCATACTGCAAGGAACAAGAGCTGGATCCTGTAGGAGGGACTGACACTCTGCTGGCCTGTTGCTTGCTGCTTTTGTTCTGGAAAAAGAGAAAGAACTGGACTTTGCCTTCTGATTCCTGCATCCTAGGTTCTCCAGGGTCTTGTGTGTGCTTACTTTCTGTTAAGAAGTCTCAGGGGAATCAAAGGTTTCACCTACCATTGCCTGGGCTCTTCTGCTGAGAGTCCTGACTTACCAATTGGTGCCAAATCCAGTCCCTGGGCCATGGAAGTGGAATATGGTAAACTGAAGGAGAAAATCCATGCATCGACTCCCAGTGTCTGTTTTTATCGACGCATCTACGCATCCCCGCTGCCAGAACCGGAGCGTGGTTACGTTCCTGATTTGCGCATCAATCACAGCTTTCATCATAGGCCTCATCTTTCCCTCAAAGTGCATCAGAAGAACTGCTACAGTGTGAGTCTTGAGTGCCACATCACCAAAGTCTTTGATGACCTGCTTAAACTCCAATGCAGCACCTGCTTCATCACTGTGAAATTGATGCAGCGCGTCTGGATGTTCAATGCATCATCCCTGGGTGTTGATTTCTTTATCGACATTGCCCAGCAGTAAAGAACAGAGGCGACGTGTCTCGAGATCAACACATCACCCTCCCTTCCACGAGGAACTGACGCATCCCCTTCCATGACAGTAAGGAACCAACGCATCACCTCCCCTAGGAGTAAGGAACCAATGCATGGTTTTGAATTTCCAGCGCCTCATCTCCCCTGTGCTTTGTGCTTGGAGTGATGCATCCACAGATTTCTATGAACTGAACTGATTTAACCTTTGAAAAGCGATATCTTTACTTGTGTATGTTGGATTTTTGTCGCTTTGGTCTTGCTTTATTCCGATAAATATAGGCTACTTTTCTAATGTGGTGTGGCTGCATTTTGTAGTGTTTCCACTGTGTTACAGTGTATGTATGAACAAATGCTTTACACATTGCCTCTGATATAGGCCTCACTGCTCATGTCAAGCTACTAAGGGGGTGAGCAGGAGTTATATTACCTGTGTGATTCCTTTACCCTAACTAGAGTGAGGGTTCCTACTTGGACAGAGTGCAAACTGCCAACTAGAGACCACTTTTCTAACACCTTTCTTAGAATAACAAAGTGTCTTCTGATTCAGACCCTTACTTCAGCAGGATTTAGCCAGTCACTTCTTGTTTCATAGTGATTACAGATGCAGTATCAGTGTTTGGGGCTGCAAGATGAGTTTGAGTTTATGTTTGGTACTGGTGATGCTTTTTTGTAATTCTTATTCTTTATCATACTATAGCTGTGGTTGGAGGAGAATATCATCTTCTTAGTCTTGTCATGTTTGTCCTCGTGTGGAATTCCTATTCTCGGATGAGAGCACAGCAGCATAGTTGAAATATATGGCATTCAACAAAATGTCAACTAAGGGATTGCATTTTTCTCTCTTTGCTACTTCCTCAGGGGTATTTAAGTTAATCCTATTGTTAGGAGTACTGCTCCTCTTGTACGTAACTACACATGCAATCATCTGTGTGCAGAGCAAGTTGTGGTGTCTGATTGAATCTACTGTTCAGTTCATGGTTGATCTGTGGCTGCTAGATTTTCTGCTAATCACATCCTTGATAAAGATTCAGTTTCCTCCTCTAGGTCCACAGGGCATGAGTTAGGTGCTCCTTTCATCTCTTTGAGCCATTTTATTTTCATGAAGGTGGAAGTGTTATTTGAATTCACCATTGCACCATATAGATGCTTGGTGAAATTTGGGGCATTTAGCTGCAAGGAATTTAACTTAGATTGGTTCTTTGGGATGTGTTTTTGTGACCCTCACCAGTCTTCAGACATAAGGTTATGTGCCATTTCCACCTGTTCCAATATGTTTTTGGATAACCCTGGCTTTGGGATGGGCATTACGTGTTTGCTTGGCTTGTGTGGAGGCTTTCTGCATGTCACATGGAATGTTTGCTTCCTTGGGAATGACCGTTTAAGAGTAAACATTCTGTGTTCGCCCTCAGTGACTAGATTTGCCTGGCTGTTTGTTTGGTTTATGAAACTGATGGTCTTTCTCTTCCATTTGGTGCATAGAGTAAATCCAATAAAGGGGTGACTACCTTATTGGATGAATGTAAATGATTTCAATGTGTTGATGTTTGTTGGCCTGCTACTTGGGCTACTCCAAATACCTTTGCTTCCTGTTACCACTTGGATGTTTCTCTTTTATCCTTTGGTGCATCTGCCTTAGGGTTGGCTTTTCTACTAGGACAGTTCATTGATTTGTTTTCTGTGGGTTTGATGTTGATTTTTGTTCTTCATTAGACAGTTGTAACATGACTGCTTGCTATTGCATATATTCACGTTTAACACCCTATTTAAGGGCTATCATGAGGAAGAGGGATGAGAGTACGATGCTCAGATTACTTATTCGTAATTTTCATCAATCCGCGACCTGCTCTTCCACATCGCTGCTCTGCCCCCAACCTAACCGGCTTGAGGAAGCGGGTGACCTTTGCGATGTTTATATTTTGTATGAAGCTTGCTATTTGCAGGATAGGTCTGTTTTATGCAGCTGCGGTCCGTGCAGGTAACAGCGGTGGGGTGGTGGGGACTGGTAGGCTGGATTTTAAGGTACAATGCTGAGGGAAAATCAATTATGTAGGTAATTTTTCCTCAGCATCGTCCCTCGAAATTCCCATTTACCACCCCACCTCAGTTACCTGCACGTACCGCGGCTGGTTATATGTCAACTTCACTATAAGGTTAGACTGCAGTAGAGGGGGGACTTTGCTTGCAAGCTTACTAGATCGCAAGGTTTTGCTTGCTAGTGCTAGATGACTGCCTGTGGGAGGGTTAACCTCAAATAAAAAAAACTGTGACAAGCAAGAGTAAAACTCAACCAAATAAAATTACTGGCAGGTTACTGGAGCATGAACAAAGTTTGCCTTCAGTGTTTAAACAAAGTAATAAATATAAGCCCAAAGCATGCCTTTGCTACAAGGAACTTTACTGTTAAATGTAACTGAATCCAGCCCCCAAATTCATCACATCAGCCTGAAACCTTCCTAACTTCATTGGCAACGAAGGCCCCTACTTGTCATCCACTGTTACATAAATTACATAAAAAAATCTGTAAAAACACACATTTTTGAAAGTAACAAGCTTCTAGAGAAGCCCATAAATAGACAGACGTTTCTCATAGGATTGCAGCCATACAGATAAAGCCCACACACGAGGCTGCTCAGTCATTAATTATCTTTGTCATCGAGTATGGTATCAAGCGCCAACTTGCATCAAAGTGCTTTGCTTGTTTCCATAACTTCGCATATAAATCATGATGTTCACTTACCACTCTAGTAAACTAACATCCAACCCCTTGCATTCTTTCGACTCTCCGTTTGGCACCGACGACCCCAATAAATAAAGAGGCCACCGTTGTATGGGGTTTCAGTTTGGACACCGAGAACAATCGAATAAACATGCATTTGCAATGCAGTAGGTCTCGCATTAACGCAGTTGTAAATGGCAGTGGGGCCACTCACAGAACTAATCTGAGATAAAATCCTAAACTTACTACTTTTGGTACTCACAGAAGGCATTTAGTAGTAGTAAAGTTAGGACTCCTAACTTTACTACTACTAAACTGAGACAAAATCCTAACTTTACTACTTTCGGTATTCACAAAAAGCATTTAGCAGTTGTAAAGTTAGGAGTCCTAACTTTACTACTACTAAATGCCTTCTGTGAATACCAAATGTAGTAAATTAAGGATTTTATCTCAGATTAGTTCTGTGAATCAGCCCCAATGTGTTAAATTTATGTTTCAAAAACCAAAACATGAATAAAAGGCATTGTCATTTACAATATCAATAGCTCAAACCTGCGTAAATGCGAGACCTGTTGCATTGCAAATGCTCCTGGGCCTGATGTTTTTGCATAATTGCCCCACCACGCAAAAAGAGGAGACAGTGCTGAAAGGCAACATTTTGAGTCAAATTGATGGATTAAATGTCGAACTCACCAGTTCGATATTGCAGTGAGATCTAACATTTTAATTTTTACATTCCATTTTTCTCCCGGCGAAGGGGAACCAGCTTACCAAGATCACCAGTCTCTTGCGGGGGGTTTGAAGCCCCAGCAGCTGTGTTAAGGCCACCCTCATGCATTCATCTCATTCGGAGGTGACTGCATCCACGGTGGAGCAGCAAAACAAGATGGGAAGGGGGTGGGGGGCACTGAGGAGGGTGCAGCTGCTTGGCCGTGGGAATCAGTAATCGGAACATGAGACAGCAACAGAGTGCTCTGCGTAGAGCTAGAGTCAGTGCCACTCAGCTCCAGCCATTCAGCTGCATTTATGAGGAACTAGCAAGTATACACAAGTATACACAAGGGGGGATATTCTCAAGGATGTCTCGCCGAGGTAACAGCACTATATCGCAGCTAAAGGTGTGATAAATGTATCACCCCATTAACAACCTGGTGCTAACAGCCCATAGCACCAGAATACCTGCGATAGCAGCCGCAAAAAACTTTGCCACAGATGACCCCCGACACTATCGCTAATGTGATGCAGAGTAGGCGTTCCAGTGCCAAAAGTCACAACAACACCACTCCCCAACATTCTCAATGACCAGCCAGATTGGCGATAAGAACACAAAACATGCAATAAGGCGCGTTAGCAGCAGGAAACGAACACCTGCTCCGACCTGGTGCAAAGTCAGACCACAGCCTGCACCACAAAAGGGAGCCCAGCACAGAGCCGCACCTGAAGAGCAACAGATGCCATGGAGCCACTGATTATGTGGGCCGGACACCCAAGCAGGCCACAACACCCACCGCCACCACCCCCAGGATCCCACCCCGGGCACACCCCATCACCACCGTACCAAGACACTGCACATCAGCGTCCCAAAACATGGAAAAAAGCACCTGCCTGATATCGCATAATTGCAGCAATCAACACACATGTCAGTACAGAAAACTCGATTCATTCTTGCACCATTGAAAGACCAAACAAAATGTCACATACCAAATTGTCTACAAACAACTATTGCGAAGAGTCATGGCGGGTCATCCCTGACAATCTGTGAGTCACAGCCTGCAAGACAATATTGAAGATAAGAAGGTGTGCCAGGCACTCAGCAAAGGACTGGGAGAGAGAGAGAAAGAGAGAGAGAGAGAGTGAGAGAGAGAGAGAAAGAGATAGAGTGAGATAAAGAGAGAGAGAGAAAGAAAGAGAGAGAAAGAAAGAGAGAGAAAGAAAGAGAGAGACTGAACAAGGAGATCAATGCCAATCGTGCCCTTGGCTCATGCAAACATGCCAACAGCTGCGTGTGTCTCAAAATTCGTGCATCTCAAATCAAAGGCCTAGCATCAAAGTCAGCACGAAGGCCACATCACATCTCCGAAATGCAAGCAGTAGTCAGACTAAAATTAGGAATGAAAACTCCTTTGTCCCTACACACAACGCGGAAGGCCAACCGACCCTGGTCCTGAATGCGGCTGGCACACCCAGCGTGAGATACCAAACCAGCCTCCGATGACTCCCACACCACGAACATCGCTAATGAAAAAACAACCTGCCCCACCCCACACACACTAGTCTCTGCATGACCTACACCTGCAAGGGATGCCCTTGACACATTGGTCAAAAACTACCCATACGTCCAAATGTTGCACACACATACAACTCATTGCCCTGAACTGTGGCATATCGTCCACAGAACACAGTGTTCTGAGGGTCAGTGGAAGGTTTTGTCCCAGGGCATGATGCATAGGGCAGAACCAGGCAGGGACAGGTCGTATGGTGGTGATGGATGCTACTACCTCCTTCCTCACATAGTAATTATCATTCACATCTTAGTCCTCTGATACTTCCTCAGTGTCGGGTGCGTCCGGTGTGTGCGGCGGGGCAATGGCTGAATCACTGCGTGCCACTGACACATGATGGTGCAATGGTGATAGGGCTGCATCACTGGGTGCCACTGAAAGATCAGGAGTCGGAGAGGTGTGTGTCGCAGTTCCCACTGCAATCATCTGGGACCAGCTCAGGGGCAGCAATGGCAGGATGATGGACTGCAAGGCATTGAAGATCCCAGCTATATCTCACTGGTGTTCAGCCATGGCAGCCATACTTCCAGCCTGCATCTGCTCCATGGTCTCAATTGTCGTGTGCATCTGTGCCCACTCTGTGCTGTCATCACTGGTGCCTGTCAGACTAGACAGTTCTTGTATCCGAGAGATGGCACCAGCGATGTCAGCCAAGGATTGTCGGGCAGCATGGTGCGGACATTGTGTGTCTGTTAGGGACTGTAAGTAGTCCCTGATGGGACTCAGACACCCACGTATGACATCGAGTTTGGCTGCCACGAGCACAAAACCCACCCGCAACTGATCAGCCAACTCCACCTGGCAACCCAACACACTGCGTTGGAATTCAATGGGTTGTTCATGGGGGTCCTGGAAGACAGCTGTGGTGGTGTGTGTTTCCTGCTGTGTGGTCTGTGCAGGTGGTGGGGTCACCTTGAGGCAGCTGGGCTGCCCTGCTCCTGGGAGTGGGGTGTGGGGGTTGTTCATTAGCCATTGGAGAGTGTCTGAACAGATGTGCAGGTTGTCCTCTTCATCATCACTGATGGAATTTGTGGTCTGATCTGCAGTAAGTGTTATTTGTTCCCATGTATGTTGCAGCTTTGCAGATGTTTACATCAGACTGCATGACAATGCACATTGTGACTGTTTTGGTGAAGCTGGCTGTTTTATGGCAGACAGTGTGTTTTTCGAGTACATGCCGGATGTGTGGTAGTACCCGTACATTGTCATCACACAGTGTCAGGCAATGCCAGATGTGAGTGGCCAGTTACTAAGCACACGCGGAACCTGTTGTGTCCTCTGTCCTGCGGTGTAGGTGTTGCACTTTGTCCGACATTGCCATCATTGGTGATGTTCTGTGGTTGTTATGTGTGTGTGCCGCATTGTGGGGGAGTCGACCCGGCAGCCCTGATTTCATGGACCCTTGTCCCTTTGAGTTGTTGTACAGTTGAATTGTGTGCTTTTTGGGGGGTGGGATATTTCTGACGTGTCATGTGTGCTCTTGCACAGATTTTGTGGCCTTGTGCACTGTTTGTCTGCTGCGTGTATTGGACGGCATGGGTTGTAGGTGCACGTGGATGTGTCAGTGTGACCTGCTCCTTTACGGATGTAATCCACAATGTGCCACCTCCATGTCGATTTTTGCACAATGTAATTTCTTTAGGCTATCAGTCATGCAGTATCACTTGCTTAGTCAGTGTGGCTCACACAGCCGCTGCTTTTCTGGTTTCATCACATGTGCATGGATTGGTAGTGTCATTGGTTATTCGGAGGGGGCCCATATAGGCACATGGTGGATGGGAGCCTACTTGGTGTTTGTATGTGCGCTGGAGTGTGCCAAGGGTATCATGGACATGTTCCACTGTCATTGTGCATGTGTGGTCTGCTACACATGATTGTGCATGTGTGCCATTGTGCCCATCTCCCCCCGTCCCCCCAGTCCCTGGTTGTCACTCACCCTGTTCCTGTTGGGTCAGGTCATATTGTGCTGTGTCCAGGCCCCCGACTCCTGCCACTGTCTTCACACTGGTGACGGTGGCCACAACTTTCTCCAGCTCATGCAGCTCCTCCTGTGGCGCAGGACTCCCACCTCCAGTCGCTGTTGCTGCCTTCCTGTTGGCGGCGAGTTTATGTTTGGTCTGCCTTTCCACATCATGCTAGCACCTCTTGACCTCCTCCATTGACCTCCTCGCCACTCCGATTGCATTGACGTTGGTGACAATGGTCTGTCATATTTCCGTTTGTGTGCCGCAGTGGAGGTGATGAACAGTTGTTGGTAGTGTCCTATCACCTCCGTGACGATGATCTGGTCTTCCTGCGAACCGGAACTCTGTCTTCCTCTTCTCCTTGCCCTTCCCCAAACACAGGGTTCCATGATGGTCCTCCGTGGGCTTGTGGGGTTTGGCTTCTCCTCTGAACTCGGTCCGGGTGTATCCATGGTGCTACGTAGTTGGAATTAGTTTTGGCTTATTTTTTTGTTTTTGCTTTTATAGTGCGTTTTCCCGCATGACGCGTGGGTATTGCAGGGCTGTCGCTGGTTATCTGTGATTTTGGTATCGCGCTTTGGGGCATCGCAACTTTTTGGGTGTTCGTGTTTGGCATTTTTGGTTAGTTGCATTGACTTTGCGCAGTCATTTGGCGCATTATCATGCTACTACTGCAGCATGGTGCCGCCGGGTTGGGAATTGAACGTTAAGTTACTTTTGCGATGGTTATCACACGTTCTTGAGATAATGCCCCAAGTTATATTCAGATAGTATACTTTGTTAGTATAACAACGTCTTTATTTAATCACAAATGCTGATGATACTGTTTAAACTTTTACCCGAAGGGGCAACCGAGCAGTGGGCGGGAAGAGAAAGGAAAGAAGAAAAACAAGATATACTGTTCACGGAAATAACTGCAGTCCACACAAAATACCATCATACTACTAACCTGATGTACATTCCCACAATGTACATCAGGTTAGTATGGCTACTAATGGCTAGCCATCGGGATCTTCATTGGGTTTTGCTGGGTTTGTGATTAGCGTAACTTTACTAGCATGCCATTGTCCCCAAGAGCCTCCAACCAGTGACTTCCGTTTTAGGGGGGGCTTGCTCAGAGCTCCATCCTGTGCCTCACGCCCTCTTGTTGTTGTGTAATCAGCATGGAGGGGGGCTGTGAGGCAGCGTCTGCTGACCCGAATAGAGCGGGATCCTAGTGTGCGCGTATTAAAAGCCAAACAAAAGCAAGGCGCACGGACGCTATTCTTAAAGCGTCCTGCGCTGCAAAAATAAATGTATATATATTTTTTGTTAACTTAACCCGCATTTAAAAAAAACACACACACATGCGCCATTGCAAGCCACAGCCACACATTTTAAAAAGTAATGCACAGGTGCCATTACCATTGTGCCACATTGTTAGAAAAAAAACCATACACTGTTTAAAAAAACAGAGTATACAAAAGAAAGGTGCATTCCACTATAGGTAAACCAGGCACCATGGTGTTTAAAACAAAAACCATTCTCGAGGGTGGCGCCCATTCACCTTGTTGACCGGACCGGCAGACGAGCACGACTATGGACTTGAGCAACTGAGGGCTCTGACTCACAGCGAGAGATCCATTCCCGCTGTGCCGCTTGTAACGTCCCGCGGCTCTTCTCCGTTCTACCGTGCATTTCCAAGTGCAGCCTTCAATATAAATATACAAAAAAACATGATGAAGACAATGTGAGTCTAATTCAGATAATACAGACCGCCCAGGGCGCCTCGGATCCCGGCATCCCGGACACTGCATTCAGAAGCAACTGAGTGGCTTTTTCTACTTCTCCCCACGCAGCCCTTGTGTAGGCTGAGAAGGTACATCCTTACCCAGTCCTCGTCCTGAGGAGAACCTAGACTCAATAAGGTTCGAAACGCGTTGACCCCCAGCCTGTGTTAAAAATCAAAGGGTGCAGCTAGGGATATACTCACACCATTCACGTGGGCCCTATCTGCAATTTCTTTAAAATTACTATTCACAGGTGTCATGTGACAGGCAGGCTATTCCATCCAAGTCCCGCCTGGTTCACAGGTTTTGTTACTAAAGGACTGGTCTATTTCTTTCATGAACTGCTAAGAACCTGTTCAAATTGCAATTGTTTTGTTATTGAACCTAGTGTACAGAGTTTTGTTGGTGTCTCCATAAGATTTTGATAATATATTTTTCTTTTCCCTTAATGTATGGTTACTTTACTGCCATATAGTTGTATATATCTGTATATATTCTTCCATGTTTTTGCACTAACTGTCATGATGGAGTGTCTATTTGATGTCATGTTTCTTGTGTAATAATACAAAATCATTTTTGAAAATGTACTAAATTTGTTGGGCAATATTTTATCCCGTGACTACACGGCCCGCTTTGGCTGTGTGGTTCCAAATTTCGTCATTAATAATCCTGATCAGCCATTTTGCTCTGTTTTGCAACTATTTGAGGTCCAGGCTGACCAGTAGTTGGACCCTACACCTTTTTGTGCACTATAGGTAAACCAGGCACCATGGTGTTTAAAACAAAAACCAATGAAGTAGTCCCTAAATGAAAACATACAGCCCTGCAGCGATATGAAACTGTACTTGGTCGGTGTTGCCTGCCATAAACAGAAGTCATATCTGGGGAGCACAAGCCAATAATCACCCAGGAAAGCTGAGCAACGGAGGAGTGAGCCATTGCCAAGTGGCAGGCAGGATTACACTCCGAATACTGTTTACTACAGTTCCTGCAACAGCGCATGCGCTGTCTAGGCTCGACCTAAAAAGGCCTTTTTGAGTGCTTGACTACTCTCTCCAGTTTCCAGAATTCAGATCGGGATTTCTGACAACCCAGCATGGAATGTTGTGGGTATCATTGTCGAATAATAAGAGAGGCAGCTGAGTTGTGGATGGTTAATGAATCATGAGTCGTATTGTACTTTTATAATGTAATTTAGGTAAAAAGTGTAATTAAGTGAGCAAGGAAAATGGGGTCCTGTAACTTGCTTTGTCTGTAAGGCACAGCTATAATGTAGTTGTGGTGGACCTTCGCCTTGCTCTACCACTATCTGTGCTAATCTCTATCTCTTCTTTTCTACTCTCTCTACCTCAGCCCTTTTCCCGCACCTTACCGCTCTACTTCTATATATTTTCCCAGCATCTCCCCTCCAACTATTTCTGTTCTCTCTTAACCTCATGTATCTCTATCTCAGCTCTTTCGCCAGCTCACCTCTCTCTCTTTCAAATTCTCTCTCGGTATATATATATATATATATATATATATATATATATATATATATATGTATATCTATCTATCTATCTATCTATATATATATATATATATATATATATATATATATATATATATATATATATGCACTACTGATGATTCTCTAATGTTTAAATTTAAGAGTTTGTATATGTGTATATATGTACTTCTGTGGAATGCCCATTCAGGGCTGTATTTGCATCATAATATTATTAGTGTGTTCGTAAAAGCCCATCCAGGGCGCAATTTTGTCAGTGATTTAACTGAATTTACACCACTTACAAATGGTGGTCAGAATGCACTTAACATGTCCTTTCTTTATTTTGGTGATTGGCTGTATTTATACCTTGCCTAATTGTGGCGCCTGCCTCTAATTGAGAAAGGTGGTGGCCGAAACGCGTCTTAGAGTGTTTGTCCAATAAATCATACTTGGACAGTCCCCCGTGAGTGCTGCGTGCTTCTTGCATCTGAGCTTTGTCAGTGGTAGTGACTGGCGTGGTACCGTCCCCCGCCATTGAAAGCACCCGGCCGCGAGTGAAGGTGAGCAGACGGAAAGTGAGCCTTGATATATATATATATATATATATATATATATATATATATATATATCCAAAGTTCAAAAAAACGTCCAACACGCTCTCAGAGTCCCACAAAGACCACCATAAGCCGAGTCCAAGGGTGTTTATTCACACAAACTACATGTTTCGGCCTGACAAAGGCCTTGCTCACGTTAGTGTCGAAAATCGTGCATACAAAATAAATAGAAGTGCAACAGAAGGGTATCGACATTGAAAGAGGACTGGGATCAAAATTGATGGCAGACATGTTGGAGCAGTAACGAACAGACAAATTACATTGAGTCAATAAAGTTGCAAATGCATAATGCTGATACACGCTGCAAATCTAACATCAATAATACTATGCACATATAAATAATGAGATGTCATAAACCGTGTCAATCCAAAGTAAATGAAACATGTAAAAGACACAGATCAGCAAAAATTGCAGTAAACAATGAAATAGTCACGGAAGTTACACGTACAAAGACAAGAGACAGTCGCTGCGTCCATCCAAAATAAATGAAACGTGTAGAATTACAACACTTCCGCGAATTGCTCTAAACAAACATAATGTCACGTCATGATACATGTACAATAGATATGACACAACAGCCAGAGCAAAATTGGCCGAACTCGAGCCCACACTCGAAAATGTGCCTCGCAAAGAAAGGGGGGAGGGCAGGTGAGATATCAGGAGCCAATAACCCCTATAATGGAAGCGAAATCCCAGCGGGGGAGAAAGTGACACAGTAACCAGGTAAAATTCCATCATGGCCACTGAGATGAGATATTATCAGCGAAATACACTGAAGGAGAGCATCGATAAAAGCACACTTAAATCTGTTCATACTTGCGTATAAAGCCCAAGATCACAGTTCAGTCATACACCTTCTAGATGTGTGCCCAAAATGGGCGTGCTCTTAAGTGATGTCGAAGAAATAACAATCAGGGGACTGGAACAGTGGTGATGTGACGTGACCCAGTTCCCACCTTTCCACCTAAAGGGAAAAGGAACAAGATGTAAGATAACATGATAACAAGTATGTATGCACTAAAATAAACAAAACAGCCATGGAGATATACAGAAGAGGAAGGAAAATACATAAATATGAATCTAAGGGAGTGTGCAGATATCAACAAGATGATCAGATCACTATAGGGGTTACTTGTCTCTGAGATGAACCGAGAGTTCCTCATCACAGTTAAGCCCCCCCGGGATCTTAGTCTGGCAATTGATAATATATTTGGATTCTTCCTGTCTCAGTTTGAGAACTCTGTTCCCACCCCTGGGATTTTTGTTGATCTGTTCTAAGATGAAAAATTTCATGAGTGCAGGGTTGGAAAAATGGTACTCATTAAAGTGTCTAGCCACGGGATACTTTACATCACAGTGGACTATGGCACGAAAGTGTTCCATAACGGTGAATATATTAAAAAAAAAAATTAATACCAGCATGACACTGAACCTACTTAAAGATTACATTTTTTTTTTATATATTCACCGTTAGGACCACAGGTCCCACAATGCTTAATTGGCGTGTGATCAAGGCCACGCCCACTGAGGGCGGCGACGTGAAAATGAAATAAAGGAAGTTTTCACAGAGGTGAATCATCACTGTGTGCTTGGTATGCCCATGAAGAAGAGGCGGTGCAGCCTCGAAACGCGTCGGCATGGCACAGAATTGATGGAGACTGAGAGGCGAGCTAAAGCACGAGGCAGTAAACCGGATGGTGGAGACGTCCATGTGTGCCCTTTCAAAGCTTTTGGGCGTTTGTTGAACTATATATATATATATATATATATTGTCCACCAAACGCCTTAGCTTGTAGGGGCGCATCCTCAGCAAGGTCGGATCCATCTGGCTAGCTCTCTCACAGGTTTCGCCATCCGGCCGTTATACCCAGGACAAGGAACATGCAGAGCCGCTCCTTGGTGATTTGATTGCGACCTGACCGGTTTCGAAGCACTCGCTTCTTCTTCAAAGGTCTGTGTTCTGAAGGCAGTCTCAGGAAGCTCCGTTCATTGGGTTAATAGTTAACCTCGCAAGCCCCGCCCCTCATGGGCCGCGCTATAGTAACACGTCTTGCATTCTGGAATTCGTAGTTCCTGAACAGAGTTTTCATAGATACCTATAGTAGGTCCTGAGTTGCTGTCATAATTAAAACATTTAATATACCCTTAGTGGGCCCAGGCGCAGCTCCCATGTTCATATAATGTCACCTTGCTGTGCCGCATACACGGCCTGGAATAGTTCCGACCTACGGCCTCCTTTCAGTGCAAGGATGTTGCTGCCCCCCGCGACAAGGCTGCCGCGCTGTAATACTGTCCACCAAACGCCTTAGCTTGTAGGGGCGCATCCTCAGCAAGGTCGGATCCATCTGGCTAGCTCTCTCACAGGTTTCGCCATCCGGCCGTTATACCCAGGACAAGGAACATGCAGAGCCGCTCCTTGGTGATTTGGACAATATATATATATATATATGTATATATATATGCCAACTGAAATTGCCCTCGCAAATGAAGACACCTGGTCAACGTTTCGTTTACCCTTTTTATTCTGACAGGCAGCAGCTAACTGGAGACAGCTCTCCCAATTAATCTTGTGCCAATATGCCTAACGCGATACAGGGATTAGTTCCTCTTGGTCCACAGGCTTGGTTTAAGGGGAAATGACAGCTTCGCAGTTTATGTGTAGGTGATGATGGTTCTCAGTCCCGCCCCCCTGGGCGTGTCTGCATTTGGGCATTATGGTCCCCGTAGTTCATCGTGTTTCCGTAGTGGAAGCAGCTAATAATTTTCTCCCGCAAATAATTAATCCAGTCCGGTCGTTGGTAAAAGCTGGGCCAGCCGCTGCTTGCTTGCACCACACCAGAACAGGTACGTTGCTCCTCCTTGTGTGTCTCATCGCACAGAGACACACGGACCCGCCTCACCAGTGGTGGGGTGTATTCGTGACTCGAGCAGGCCACAAATATTCCAACAGAAATTGCCCTTGCAAATGAAGACACCCGCTCAATGTTTCGTTTACCCTTTTTATTCTGGCAGGCAGCACATAACTGGAGACAGCTCTCCCAACGAATCTTGTGCCAATATGCCTAACGCGTTTCATGGATTAGTTCCTCTTGGTTTAAGGGGAAATGACAGCTTGGCAGTTTATGTGCAGGTGATGATGGTTCTCAGTCCTGCCCCTGGGCGTGTCTGCATTCGGGCATTATGGTCCCTGTAGTTCATCGTGTTTCCGTAGTGGAAGCAGCTGATAATTTTCTCCCACGAATAATTAATCCAGTCCGGTCATCAGTACAAGTACAGGTACGTTGCTCCTCCTTGTGTGTCTCATCGCACAGAGACACACAGACCCGCAACAGTTCACGCCAAGGTCCAAGGCAGCCCTGTTTTAAATCCAGATCACTGGTGGGCCGATAAGGTCCTCTTGTGTCCTGAGAACCTCCGAGCACAAGAGGCCCTTATCGCCCCTCCAACAGTGCGCCAAGAGGCGTGTTTGCAGAGTGGCTTTGGATCACCTCTCTGCAATCCAGCTGTATGGCACGTAGTGAAGGTACCTGGTGAGCTAGTTGGCCCCCAAAGACCCTCAGTATTCAAGGAGACTTAATCCCCCAACTTACAATGCACGAGGGAGTGCATTTGCAGAGTGGTGGAGAAAGGGGGTGTGGCCTGTGTCCACCATCTCAGCAATCTCACTGTGTGGGGCTAACTGGAGGTAAAAGGTAGGCTAGTTGGTCCCTAAAAGACCCCCAGCAGCAAAGGGGACTTCAATCCCCACCCAAGAGCGCTCCAGGGAGAGCGTTTGCAGAGTGGTGGACAAAGGGGGTGTGGCCTGTTCTAAGAATTTAGCAATCCTGCTGTGTGGGATTTACTGCAAGTAATAGGGGGGTAGTTGGCCCCCAAAGGTTGTAGTTGGGAGTCAACTACCCCTCTTGTTACCTGTAGTAAGTCCCACACAGTAGGATTGCTAAGCCGTCTAAGGAGGACATGCCCCCCTTCCTCCACCACTCTGCAAACGCGCCTCCTGGCAGACTACGGGATGGGGGATGAAGTCCAATTTACTCCTGAAGGACTTTCGGGCCATGAAGCCCTCTTGGTACCTCCTCTAAGTCCTATGCAACGGAATTCCTGAGTGCTGGTCGGAAGCCCAGCACCCTTTCTCCACCACTCTGAAAACATGACTACTACTAAAAGAAGCATCTTTATGCACTTCTGACTTAGAGGTAGTTTTAATCCCCATGCCTACTAGGGCCTTACAGATGAGGTCATGCCAATCACAGGAGTACCCCAACGCATAGTGTTCCCTAGTGCATGTAGGTATTTTCACTGTATTCTAAGTGTCTTTTAGTATACCACCAGTACCCGTCAGCAAAACGTTGGGGGCACAGGATGACTTGCCACAAGGCCTCTTTCTACTCATCTGTTGGTTCTTTGTGAAAATCTCTTGCTTCTTTTTGCACCTTTCTTCGTCTTTCTGGACTCCTGTCGCCTGGTTCTGCATTTCTCTTCCTTCTTACTGCGCCTTTCTTCCTCTTTCTGCACATGTCCTACCTCTGTAGGTATAGTTCGAAATTAGCATTTAAAAAACCTTTGAAATTCACTGAAAAAAACACAGGTTTCAGGGAAGTTAAAGTTAGAAATTAGCATTTAATAAACCTTAGAAATTCGATGGAAAAAACACAGGTTTCAGGGACGTTACAGTTAGATGGACATTTCACTCATACAAAACAAGAGAAATTCGGCTGTTATAGTTAGTTTAGCTAACTATAACTTGCGCCCCCGCAATGCACTGATGATCATGTCACATATTACATCATTCATGACATGGCCAGTGACATCACTGATGACATCTCAAATCACATACTGATGACATCATCCATGTGATAATCTGATGCACCTCCTCATACCCTAATATAACCTTTGATACACCAACTCTAAAATACACACTATCATTTTCCAAATCATAGACACACCAATACCAGTTAGTACATACCCACTCACTGATTGCTAGGTCTACACACATATCTGCTCATTCACCCATACAGTCACTCATGCAAGCAGTCAACCATCAATACCGCACTATCATATGCACATACCTATACAGACACTCACACACCGCCACTCATCCATAGAGTTACTCACACACCTAGTCAGTCATGCAAAGAATCAATCACACTCCCATATACTTACCTATACAGTTATACATACACCACCTCACTTATTCAAACCTATACTAACACATACTTATACTCTTATTCAATAATTAATATAAGCACACACTCATCCATACAACCCCTCTCACAATCACTCACTCTCACATATAGTCATTTATATTCTCCAACACTCACATAAACTGCCTTTCACATATGTAAGTAGTCACACATGTACCACTGAGACATCTAAATACTCACCAACATACCCATATATACACTCACCCACCCATACAGCCCTACACAGATTTACTCTTGAACCTATACACCCAGTGAATCACCCACTCACACATCTATGCACAAAGTCACACACCCCCACCCACCCACACAGACACTCAGGCTCCCATAAAGATTCTCAGATAAGCAATCAATAATGCATATAGACACTCATTTAGATACTCACCAATCCATGCAACCGCTTACACACCAACTGACAAACTAAACTGTGTGAATGTTTGTATCAGTTCTAACCCATGCATTCAGTAAGACACGTTTATTCACTCAGTTATACAGTCAGTCACGCACCTACTAAATCATCCATTCAGACACTTATACACCCACTCATTCTTCAATACACCTTGGCATATATACATAAGACATACTTAACCTTTATAGAAACACACAGTCACTAGATGCTGTCATCAGTGATGTCATTTAAGATGTCATCAGTGATGTAACTGACCCTGTCATGAATGATGTAATATGTGACGTCATCAGCAGTGCATTGTGAGGCGCGAGTTATAGTTAGCTGAACTAACTGTAACAGACACATTTCTCTGGTTTTGTACGAGTGAAATGTCCAACTAACTATAAAATCCCTGAAACCTGTTTTTTTCAGTGAATATATTTATATATATATATATATATATATATATATATATATATATATATATATATATATATATATATATATATATATTACCTACTGGCGGTCGCCAGTAGGTATATATAGTTAGGATTTTTTCTCTATGGGATTTTTGAAAATTCTATGTCTAATAACTTTGGCGTTTGTGGACGGAATTGGCTGAAAGTTTCAGGAAAATGGAAAATTTTGTTTCTGAGCAGCCCCTGAAAATTTGGGGGGGTTTCGTCAAGGGGGGGCCGAGAAAAAAGGGGGGTCCCAAAACGTGTTTTTAACATTGAGTTTTCCATAGGGCGGTTGGCCTCACTTTTAGCCCGAACGGCTGAATGGATTTGCACGAAACTTGGCAAAATTGTAGGGACTGGTAGCCCGATGTGCCTTTGCTAGGTCTCAATATATGTGCTCCAGTGGATTTTGAGAAATTAACGTTCAAAAAAAGATATATATTTGTAACAGCGGACCAGGCAGCGCTCCAGTTCGCGTACTTTTCGCGTTACGGAGCTTTGTGAAGCGAAGCTGATTGGTTCTCCGGCGTCTGTAAACATTCCAAACAGTCCGTAGCGGCCGCCATCTTGTCTCTCGGTAGGATCGAGAGACAAGAGGAGGCCAAAGCGAAGGGGCAAATGACCATAAGGGGGCATAGTAGATCCTCCCTGACCCTCTAGGTTTGATGTGGAGGTTTTAGAAGGGCCCCGCGGGGCAAAAAAAAAAATAATAATAATAATCGAACGGCTGAATGGATTTGCACGAAACTTGGCAAAATTGTAGGGACTGGTAGCCCGATGTGCCTTTGCTAGGTCTCAATATATGTGCTCCAGTGGATTTTGAGAAATTAACGTTCAAAAAAAGATATATATCTGTAACAGCGCTCCGCTTCGCGTACTTTTCGCGTAACGGGCTTTGCGAAGCTGATTGGTTCTCCGGCGTCTGTAAACATTGCAAACAGTCCGTAGCGGCCGCCATCTTGCCTCTCGGTAGGATCGAGAGACAAGAGGAGGCCAAAGCGAAGGGGCAAATGACCATAAGGGGGCATAGTAGATCCTCCCTGACCTCTTAGGTTTGATGTACCATTTTGCCAAGTTTGGTGTAATTCCGTTCAGCCATTCAGGCTGTAGACGTATCTAAATGTCCTATGGAAAATTGCATGGGGAAAACACATTTGAAAGTGTTGAAATTTAGAACCAATTAAAATGTTACTTTGGTTTTGTATTTGTGTGTGATGAAAGTTAATTGGTTATGTATATATCTAAAATGAGAGGAAACCACAGCCATTTTGTGATACTACTGTCTGAGGTACATTTGTGAGGAATTTTTGGTGCTCAATTTCTGGTGTTTGGTTTACACAGTACTAACACTTCTCCTACTTTTAAAAAGGTGAGTTGTTAATTTGTAAGGGGAACTATGTTGTACACTTTAAGATAATTTGAAAAATGTTTTCTGTTATTTATTTACAGTCCTTCTGTTATACTAAATACTTGATAAAGTTAGTTTTATATTATGTATTACTAAAAACGATAAATGAAAGTGATTATTTTTTTCTGCAATTTACAGCAAGCAATTTCAAAATAAAATGGCTCACAATGAAGAGACCGTGGCAATTTCTTTTGAATTATCCACTACATTTATTGAAATTGACAGCACCAATAATGAAGTATTCTCACAAGGAGGAGATGACTTGAATGATTTTTTGGATCAATCTCTTGATGGCGAATTTATCGAATGTTTGGAGACCATAGAGTTACAAGAATCATCATTGCAGACTTTTCATGAGGAGATTCCAGATGAGATGATTGAAGAGGAAATTCCTGATGAGGACATGTTACTAGTTCTTTCAAATTTTGAAAAATTCAGAAGAATAAATTTATATTTAGAAATACAAAAATTGTTTGAGACATTATTCATTTTTATTTTTAATTTATGAGGTTGTAGCGAAGTGATTGTAGTATAAAATGAGACTTATAGTATAGAGTGGAACATTTTTATGTTACATGGTAAGTTTACTCATATTTACTTTCCTTCTTCCACTATATTATCTCCAATGTGTATTTGACATCTCTTCTTCATCTCCGGCCTCCTTTCTCTCACTGTCTGTCTCTGATGCATCTTATCGCTGCCATTTTGTGTAATTACAGAAGAGAGTAAAATAAAATAGTTCGGAACGTGAAAAGGGGGCAAAGTAGAGTACCCCTCACCCCCTAGGCCTTCTCAGGCGGTCCCAAAAGGATCAGTTTCTGCTTTCCTGAGAGATTATGGTATGAGTTCCATATACCACAATAACTTGCATTACAACATGCAAGATATCTATCTCCTATTACCAACTTTTGGAGATATTCGCGCTAAGCGCGAATATCTCCAAAAACTAACACCTGCCCTGAGCAGTTCTTAGCCATGTTATCCAATGGGAGGTGGATAACATGGCTAAGAGCATTAGCTCGGTAATGCATGAATATCGCTGACTTTTTAGCGATATTCATGCATTGCGGCCGTTTTTTATCGCATTTGCGATAAACCTTGATAATAGCAAGGTTTATCTTCGATAATTTCTGACGATGCTTAGCGGTAAAAAAATTTGTTGCTAAGCATCGTTAGCGATAAATATCGCTTAAATTTGGCAATATGCACCAACGTCTGTTAACGTTCGATTCGAAGGAAATGAGGAAGTGTTGAAAAACATTGTCTGCGCCATCTTGCCTTTTTTGAAATGCCACACTTTTGTTGTGCACGGCAGCCATTTTAGATGCCTTGACCAGACCCACTCTCTGCACGCTGTCGATTCGTAGCATGGCTCCCCACCCTCGCAAGCATCTTCCCCAGGCACTGCTCACCCCCGCTCTCTGTCTTATGCATGGGCAATAAACCTTCCCCCATCTGCGCTGCTCTTCCCTGAGAATCACACTCTGTGCCCGCCCGACACCTCCCTTTCGCCCTATTCACTACCGCACCCTCTGACACTCCTCTTCTTCTGTGTCCGATTGTCCAGGCCGGTCCTAGGCTATCAGCTAGCCCTGCAGATGTAGTTTATGGCCCCAGCTGTAAAGAATCACCCCTCTTCAAAGGAGTTATAGTAGATCAAGGCCCACACCCGATGAGATCCGTCACACCACACGTGTTCATACTATCTGAAAACCATCCTGTATTGTGATTGGGGAGGGGACCGAGCCTGAAGCGGAAGATTCCAGGGATGACTCTTTGTACATCAAAGTTTTTACAATTATGTGTCACATTAAAAATATATAGCACTCCAACAAAGTAGTAGGAATATAAAACTTTAATAACTTATAAATATATACAACAAAACAAAAACAGTAAAAACATTTAAACAATGAAGAGACCGTGGCAATTTCTTTTGAATTATCCACTACATTTAATGAAATTGACAGCACCAATAATGAAATATTCTCACAAGGAGGAGATGACTTGAATGATTTTTTTGATCAATCTCTTGATGGCGAATTTATCGAATGTTTGGAGACCATAGAGTTACAAGAATCATCATTGCAGACTTTTCATGAGGAGATTCCTGATGAGATGATTGAAGAGGAAATTCCTGATGAGGACATGTTACTAGTTCTTTCAAATTATGAAAATTCAGAAGATGTTGCCTGGGGGTGGGTCGTCAGTAGCAGTCTGTTGTGCGAATAGTTCCAAGGCAGCAGAACGCGCTGAAATCTAGATGGCACGAAGGTGATGTCTAGTAAGTTGCCGCCCAGCAAATAACGGCGTGGGGCGCCGCGGGGGGGGGGGGAGGCAGTCCAAAGTTCCGTTAAAAGGGCAAAGGAAAGGATCGGTGGTTTGAACCATCAGTCAAAAAGGGGAGGGGGTGCAACAATTTTTCCTACCGGGTCACACTGTGCTTTCACCGGAACTGAGGTCTGCAGGATTCTAGTCATTCAAACTGAGGCTGGCGCCAGCATGGGAGCGCCGACGTCCCGCGGCTACAGTTTCGTCACTCCACGGGCGATCATGGCAGTCATTCCCCATCGGGGGTGTCTGCGGGGGTCGGGGACTCCCGCGGCTCCTCTAGAATCTTCAAGGTCGTGGAGGACTACGGTGGGGGAGTCAACCAGTGACCGGGCCATTTCTTTATGCTGGGCCCGCTCTTGCCAGGTCGACCGCCATTTTGAGAGTTCGGTAGCTACTGGCGATCGCGGGGTCAAATGAGCGGACGGGCTCCACCCTGCCGGGTGAGACGTTGCAGCATCGCCACAGTGGAAGAACCCTTTTCCGGGCGCCTGGAGCGCTGAGGGTGCAGGTGGGAAGCCTCCACCTGGGGAGGCGGGAGAGGCCTGTTCGCACCGTCTCTCCCTCCCAGTGCACCCCACGGCGTCTCGCTTGAGATTTGTTATGGCCGGACCAGGCGATGAGGACGAGAGGGGGGGGGGTCGGAGGCATGTGCAAGACATCCCCCCCCAGGGTTGTTGCAGCAATTATTCAAGAAAGAAGAAATGTCCCGTCCGTCTTTGGGCCGGACCTCCGGTGGATGGCGGCTGGACGCCCTTTGCTCTGGCCCCATGAACGGGTTCCTTGGCTCATCGGCTGCAGCTGGATCCCGTCGGCCCCAGCCCCCGGCCGTTGGTGGTCGGACCGGGAGAGAGTGTGGAGGGACAACCTGCAACTCTCAAGGCCCACCGCGGCCGGATTGGGAGCGAGAGGGGAGGGTCGAGGACACGGACATTCCCCCCCCCTAAAACTCTCCAGTGTTGTCAATCCCCCTGGCCGGGTCCCGCTGGCCTCGGCCTCTCCTCCGGCTACACCCTACGTGAGGATCTCCTGGCCGAGGCGTGGCAGCAGGACCCGCCTTATATGTGTTGCTTCCGGCTGGGCGTAGCCGAAAACCTGTTGCCCTTTGGAAGTTTCTAGAATGGGGCGGATGTCTGCTGACTTCTATCTTTCCCAGTTTGCCGTTATTTGGCCGTGGCAGGCGGTGGGACAGACACGTTTTGGGGCAGTGAGGGGCGATGTTTTCAGGTTTCTTATTACGGGCTTACTTCTAACGTTTCTTGTTTCTAGGACAATAATAGGTTTTATCATTACGTATTGTTATCGTTTCTTTGTTTGTTATTTAATAAAAAGTTCATCAGTGGCCTACTGATTTTCGTTTTCCTATTCTTTTCTTTCCAGGTTGTTTCATGCTAAAGTTTCTGTTAACAGGATACAGTGATCACTTCGTTATTATTGCATATGTCCTTTTCACTAGGGGTGCTCTCTTGTCGGGCCAGATGACCTATCTCTAGTAAATGGTCCGGGTGAAACAGGTGCATCAATCAGTGGGGAGTAGATAGGCATGACAGATTACAACGGGGGAGAAAGGTCCGCATTACGTACCCTTTCACTACTTGCAAAGATTTTCCTACGTTTATTTGCAAACAGGGAATACCTCCAAAAAGAACTAATTCCCAAACAGTCAATGTTCGGACAATCAATCAATCAATGAGGAATGAAATAGGTACGACGTGTTAAAGGCTTGCGTTACCTACCCTTCACTATCTGCAAAGGGAGAGAGAATATTCCTATTCTTCCTCGTTTGCAGGCAGAGAAGATCCTTAAGAGAACCAACTTCGAACAATTCAATGCTCGATTCAAACAATCAACAAGGGGTACTGTGAACACAAATGAACGCCGCTTATGTACATACACATTGCTATTTTCAACAGGTTGTTCCTAATGTTTCTATTTTAGCGAGGTCAAAAAGAGATCCCATTAGTGGCCTACTGATTTTGCTCGATTTCTTTTTGTTTTTTTACACGATTTTTCGCTATCTGCAAAGACTAAACAGAGTATTGCGACTCTGTGCTTGTTTGTAAATAGAGAATGAACCAAAGAGAACAATCAATCAAATGGAGAGAGAAGCAGGCACGACGGATTACAACGGGGGCAAAGGCCTGCGTTAACTACCCTTCACTATCTGCAAAGAGAGAGTACTCCTAATAGAAATGAGGGGTGGGGGGCAGCATTCAAAGCAGATCAGTGTGCATAAACACGAAAATGTTTTTACTTACCACGTACTTGACATTCGACAGCTTATGATATTTGCTATTAAAAAACCATTGAAATTCACTGAAAAAACCATAGGTTATAGACCATATATAGTTAGGAATTAGCATTTACAAAACCTTGAAAATTCACTGAAAAAACCATAGGTTATAGACCATATATAGTTAGGAATTAGCATTTACAAAACCTTGAAAATTCACTGAAAAAACCATAGGTTATAGACCATATATCGTTAGGAATTAGCATTTAAAAAACCTTATTTTACTCACACAAAACCATTGAAATTCCATATATAGTTAGTTGCACTAACTATATATCGCGCACCCGCAATCCACTGCTGATGATGTCACATATTACATCATTCATGACATGGTCAGTGACATCACTGATGACATCACTGATGACATCTCAAATGACATCACTGATGACATCACTGATGACATCTCATTTGACATCAATGACCACATCACTGATGATATCATTCATGTGACAATACAATGCATCTCCTCACATTTTAATATAACCTTTGTTACACCCAGTGTTAAATACAGAGTATAATTTTTGAAACCATTCACACACCAATACTAGTTACTACATACGCACTCACTGATTCCTACGTCTACACACACATTCACTTATTCACCCATACAATCATTCATACATACAATCACTCATCTTTACAACACTATCATATGCACTCATACACCTATACAGATACTCACACTCTGCCACTCATCCATGGAGTTACTCACACACCTAGTCAGTCCTGTAAAGAATCAATCACTCTTCCATTTTCTTGTCTATACAGTTAAACATAGAGCACGTTACATTTTCAAACATATACTAACACATACTTACTCTCTTATACAATCATTGATACAAGTACACATTGATCTGCACAGAGTCACACACCTCCCAGCCAGCCACACACACACTCAGTCTCCCATACAAATACTTGGACAATCAATCAATAACCCATATAGTTAATCATATAGCTACTGATCAACACATGCAGCAGTTTACAGAACAACAGACATAATGATGCACAAATTAAGACAGTTTAGTCACTAACCCATGCACTCAGTGAGACACATTTAATCACTCACTCATACATTCAGTCATGCACCTACTAAATCCTTCATCCAGACACTTATACTTCCACTCATTCTTCAATACGTAAGACATATTTTAACTTTACAGAAACATACAGTCACTGGATGTTGTCATCAGTGATGTCATCAGTGATGTCATTTGAGATGTCATCAGTGATGTCATCAGTGATGTCACTGACCATGTCATGAATGATGTAATATGTGACATCATCAGCAGTGGATTGCGGGTGCGCGATATATAGTTAGTGCAACTAACTATATATGGAATTTCAATGGTTTTGTGTGAGTAAAATAAGGTTTTTTAAAT
Organism: Lissotriton helveticus; assembly: GCF_964261635.1. Taxonomy (NCBI): domain Eukaryota; kingdom Metazoa; phylum Chordata; class Amphibia; order Caudata; family Salamandridae; genus Lissotriton; species Lissotriton helveticus. The sequence goes on from NC_136067.1 coordinate 1,118,875,822, forward strand.
GCTAATTCCTAACGATATATGGTCTATAACCTATGGTTTTTTCAGTGAATTTTCAAGGTTTTGTAAATGCTAATTCCTAACTATATATGGTCTATAACCTATGGTTTTTTCTGTGAATTTTCAAGGTTTTGTAAATGCTAATTCCTAACTATATATGGTCTATAACCTATGGTTTTTTCAGTGAATATATATATATATACTTATACATGTGTATATATATATATATATATATGAATATATGCATATAGAGCTAGGATCTTGTTTCCAATGTAAATGTTTTCTTCTATGATGCCAGTAGCGCTGGTGCCATTTGATGAACCTCATAAAAGTTTCCAAAATAGTGCTCCCTTTTGACTTCTTTGGGCATGCAAAATGTTAGGTTGATCGATCAAGGGGGGCCTGAGAAAAAGTGTGTGTCCCAAAATGCAGTTTCCCCATTCATGTTTCTGTAAAAACTTTAGACACAGCTACAACCCAAATCGCTGAACTGATTTACACAGAATTTGGCAGAAAGCTAGAGCTTGGTTCAGAGAGAGTGCTTTTGTGATTGGTATAAATCCATTGAGTATTTATGAGCAATTAATCCTCAAATGCTCAAAAATGTTATATATATCATGCAGTGCAGGTAGGCTCCGTGGCCCTGAAAGATGTCCTGCTGAAATCTGATTGGCTGCCACCACATAAGCAACAATGTAGCAGCAGCCATATTAGGACTTTGGGATCAATTTAAGTCACCAAGAAAATGCAAAAAAGTAGAAATGAGGGCAAGGTAGGGATACCCTGATCCACTAGATCTGTTAGTAGGGCCAAAACATATGTTTTTATTTTGTTTTGCCACATTTCTGAGGCAAATGTTTATTTTATTTTCAAAAGTGTTGCCTTTCCAAAAGTTACCACCTGGGGAGGGCCCGGGGGGTGGGGACTGTTAACCATTGGGAAGTCAGCCACGCAGTGCCACTCTCTGAGCCATAGAATGGCCTTGGGGACCCCTGGGCTGGCTCAGGCACAGTGTCCCCAATCCCCGGGACACCATGTGTTTCCCTGCCCATGGGTGCAGGCAGGAGCAAAAAAGTTGCTCCAGCCTGGTGGGAGAACAAAACATTTCTCAGCGCCTGCGCTCTAAGGCTGGGAAAAAAGTCTGAATTGCCCCCGGCCCGTGTAAGTAAAAGAGCACTGCTTCTGGGGGACTGGAGCAAAGCTGGCTCCCGCCGCAACCATGATGGGTACAAGCATGGCAGCTGTAGCCCCACTGAGAAAAAGCTGTGGGGTGCCCCAAGTGGGCACTTGGGCACCCCACTTAATAAAAAAAAGAAAAGATGTTGCCGGCTCCTGCAGAAACAGAGAGTTGGTGGCGGTACTTGTGCCCTGGGGCTCCCACTAATAAAACTGGTCTGGAGTGCCCCGGGGAGGCACCCCTTATTAGATATTGGATATTGTTGTTTTTGTTTTTTTAAGATTCACCCCTGCGCAGCCTGTAAAATTGTGGCACCTACAGGAAGTCGGTGGTGCAAAGGGGGCCGTGGAGCTCCCTGTGTGGCCCACAATAAAAAAATAAAAGTTGACAGTACTGTTCACGGGTGTGACCTAGACACCCACAATAGTTTTCAAAAAAGGAAAAATTGGAAAAATGAATCATAAATGACACAGCCGCTCATTTATTATTCACTGCACCCCATAATGCCCTGTGAGGGCTATTTACATATTTTTTGGTTTTGGTAAAAAAAACAACGGTTAAAGTGACGTTGTAGTTAGTTATGTTAATAATATCTTACTTTGATTATAAAAAACCCTTAGAAATTCACTGACAAAAACAAAGATTGAAGTAACATTATAGTTAGTTCAGAATTTCAGTGACAATGTAATGTTTTAAACTTACAAAACTACTGAAATTCACTAATTATAGTTAGCTCTGGTATCTATAACTTGGGCCTTAAAGTAACTATAACTTGTGCTCGTTAGCACTGTTAATTTAACACATATCACATCACTCATGTAATTTTCTATGACACCAATAATAATATCACTGGAACCATTGCAATTAAGTTATTGATGAGAAAATTGTACATGGCGGGGGTTCAAGTTATAGTTATCTTAGGGCACGAGTTATAGTTAACAGAGCTAACTATAATTCTCTTGACCTTACGTCTCTAACAACTTTACCTATCTTGCTTCCTCATAGCTCCCTTTACACACTACTTCATCTCTCCGGCTATTTTGTTCTCTTTACCGCTCTGTCCTTCTCCTGTCCACTCCCATATTTTTACTCAGTATAACCTAAAGTAATTTTTTTATCCAGAGAAGAGTACTCATAGAAAGAGGCAGGGAGAGACACAGCAGGCCATGATTCATGCATATGGCCATGTCTGAACTGGGGTGGCGGAGTGAGCTAAAGAATGGTGATGGATTAAACCCAGATCAGTTGACTGGGGGTGAGTGTTTGTATTGTCAACGCTCCGTCCATCACCACCTTTGGTTTTTCTTTGTTCGCCCTAAGTTGGCAGGGTATGCTCAGACGTGAGTCCCTTGCTCACTTTGCCACTGGAGTCAAGCAAGCTCGGCTGAAGACGGCTGTAATGCCAGAAACCTGTCCTGGGAAGCTTGATTCCGGTCCAGGGAAGACATGGCTTGGCAGTTCGGGCTGGACTGTTCCCATGAGGCACAGGGTCAGACTGATTTGCATATGGCCATGTCTGAACTGGGGTGGCGGAGTGAGCTAAAGAACGGTGATGGATTAAACCCAGATCAGTTGACTGGGGGTGAGTGTTTGAATTGTCAACTCTCCGTCCATCACCACCTTTGGTTTTTCATGATTCATAAGCCGGAAATATTTTGATATCACCCGAATCAACAATTAAAATCCTCAGAGCAGTGCATTGATTTTCACTGTTGCAGTGAGAGTGCCAGTAGTGAAGGGGGATTTAGTTGAATATCCAGCAACTAAAACTGCAATTTCAGGTTATATGTGCTTGTGTTTTATTTTAATATTACACTACGGTGGGAATAACCAGTTTATTAGACACTGAGGGCCTGATTATGTAGTATGTCGTACCGCCACTAATAGGCCATTGGTGGCAGTCCGACCGACCACCAACCCTTCGGTCTGACCCCCGCATTATGATGCTGGCAGTCAGGCCCTATACGGTCGTAGTCACCACCGCTGCCTCTGCCAGATTCTCAGATCGCGACAGGGCGATTGGCAGTCACGTCCCTTAATGGCAGCAGCTCTGAGCCAGGTTCTGCCATCAGGATATGGATATCTCTTTCCAACAGCCTATTCATGGCAGGAACACTGCCATGTACAGGCTATCAGAAAGGGATATTGGGGCACCAAACAGGGCCCTGCATGGGCCACTGTAAGGTGGCACTGGGGGTGCATGTAATGCCCACACTCACCTCCATGCACTGTGTGTCCTGCACCACATGGTACATTCCACAAGGTGCATGGACAGGCAAGAAGTGCTCCTTTTCGTGACTGCTTGTGCTGCAGTCCTTTTCCTGGGCTGTAGCACCAGCTGCCATGAAAAGGAGCACGTTTCCACCTCCAGCCTGGCGGTTGCATCCTGATATGGCAGTCGGATCGCCGCCTGCTTATTGGGCGGTCTCCTGACCACTGCGCTAGTGGGAGCAGTCCAATTGATTAACATAGTAGCTAATGGTTTTGGTGTCAGGTACCCCCTTTCAGTCAACACATCGCGGTAGAAAATTTCCACTGTTAATTCTTGATCAACCCCTTTGATGGAGTTCTCTGTTTTCCCCATCCCTAACCCCTAACCACAAAGGGCAACAGTTTTAGATTTGGGTTGTTAGCAGTAGAAAGCTGAAAAGACAGGAACTCTTACACCAGCGTAGTCCAGACCTCAGAGAGAAAGCCCGGAGGGGTGTGGCCTGCACTGTCTCCTCCTGACTCTGATGGGTGCAGGGCCGACCCGCCCTTTGCCTGGGCTTTGCCTGGCGCGACCCATGAGGCAGGAGTGCTATTGGCTCTATGAGAGCATTGTGAGGCCCCACCCCCTGCAGTCACCACACTGCAAATGCACCTCATGGCACTGTGTTAATGGGGGATGGAGTCCCCTAGCTTACTGCTGGACATTGGGGGCCAAGTACCCCTTTCGCAGTCACCAATGTATCCCATGAGGAAATCAAATGGTCCTGGCTAAGGCCAGAGCTAAAGCACTTCCGACCACCTTTGAAACCTGGGATAATTCCATACATCTTCATGAATGACCCTCTGGTGTTTATGCTAACCTGCGCTCTAAAGTTGAGAAATAGTTGAGGAATAGATGCACTACACATATAGATCACATATTTCTTCTTTACTTAATCAAGATATGTTCACCCGGCATTAGGAATGTCCTCAACATTAATAGCTCGATAACTGTTGCACCATCTGGTTTCTCTCAGCCTATACAATTTTCACCTATGGGTGTTCATTTATAAAATAAGGAGAGCACAGTTTGAATTTAAAAAAGAGAGAATAAGCCATCTGGTGGGTATTGTGATGTTGCCTCTTACCCTTTACTGACTATTTGCATCGTATGATCCACTCCTTCCCCACCACACCAGTGTTACTGCTACACAAGATTGCACAACTCTGATACTACTCGTGTATCATTTAGTCATTGTGCTGTATTCAGTGTTGCAGTCACAGTAACCTGCTTCTATACCCTGAAGATGCAGTGGAAAGTCTTCATATGACTCATGTGCATCATCATTACAACCAACCATGCCCTTGTCACCAGCAAGCTGGAATACGGAAACTCTCTCTAGTTCACAATCACCAAGCAGCTCACAAGAAGTATAGAAACCATACAGAACTTGGCAGTCAGACTTATCCTGAACCTCTCACATAGAGCACATCACACCAAACCTCAGGGGACTTCACTTGCTCCTGAAGTACAGACATGCACAGTTCAAATTCCACACTCACACATTACATAACACACTCCCCACCTACATGAACAATTTCATCTTCTTTTACCATCCCCCAGACACTTCCTCTCTGCCAGACTCCTACTCCCACAAAACCCAACTAATACACAGAAACAGATCCAGAGACAAGGCTTTCTTAATATTCACGTGTAAAGAGTGGGATGATCTCCCAGTACTCATCAGAGCCCCCTCCTCTCTTCTGGAGTTCCATAAGAAATTGAAGTGCTACCTTTGTAAGTCACACCCCACCCTAAGCAAAACTAGGCACATGCACCTGGTTACCCTTATATGTGATACTGCTCTCTATAAATATACATAACATAACTCTGTACTTGTGCAACAACAGAAGATGTACTGCACCTGCTGTTTGAGTCCTGTGAGGTGACCTGAAGGGCTGAACATGTTCCCATTTGTACCCAGGACAATAAAGTAGACTGCAAGGATCCATTGGCCAACCTCCTGTTAAGCTACAGTGATACAACAAGCTGCAGAGCCCAGCTGACCAGTTCCAACTGGACCTGCCCCCGGCTGGAGTGGGTTTTGGCCTCTGAGTGCTGGTTGTGAAGTCCTGGGACCATTGACAGTTCCAAAGTGTACTCCTCTTAACATCTTGGAAAACTTGTCACTTAGAAGCTTTTTGACTCTAAAGAACTCTAGACAATTGAGAACATTCTGCTAAATCAATCTGACAAAGGTGCTCCGGCTTGGAAGTTTTCAGCACCAGCAAATCTGTTTCAGCAGGACATCATTGAGAATGTATCTGCCCTCCTGGAGCCCCGTTTAGCTACAACTTGCAGCCTTGCTCTGCTGGAGGAATCTGAGCTCCAAAAAAGTGACTACGTCCAAACACAGAAGATGAGGAACCTTTCTTGGGCGTGAATTTTGAATTTCTCCCACTCTGAGCTTTTCCATCAAAAGTTAACAGTTTTAACAGAACCTCGTCTGACTTCTATCTGACCTTGTGGAGCTCTTCTTAACCACAACCTGCTGCCTTGCCCCACTGAAGATTTTTGACTAAGGGGCCCATTACGATGTCAGGCGGATTGCCTCCGCCAGGCTGGCAGTAGCCACCGCCGGCCTGATGGAGGCAATCCACCCGACACCGTTTCCCGAATTCGCCCCCGCCATATTAGTATGGCGGGGGGACCGCGGCGGACGGAAAGACCGTCCGCTGCTTTTCCGCCCCGGTCGCCTAGCGGCCGGGGCGGAAAAGGAATAATATGGTGGCGGTGTCTAACAGACACCGCCAGCCATGTTACGATGGGGGGAAACAGATGCCTTTCCGTGGCGGCGATGCTGCCACGGAAAGGCATGCGGTCTTCACTTTGGGGGCCCCCTGCGGGCCCCCAAAGTGAAGGAGGGGTGGGGGTGCACACGGGGGGTACCTGTGGTACCCCCCCGCATTTACATATGCAATGCGGTAGGCACCGCGTGGTGCCTGCCGCATTGCGTATACAAATGCATGCAAGCATTCATAGCATTGTGGCAGGCGGTACAGAGTGCACCGCCCACCACAATGTCATGAATGCAGGATGCGGCCGCCACTGTGGCGGCCGCATCCTAATGCCACCCACGGGACCCCCGCCCTAATGGCGGGCGGTCCCAATTCACGCTAGGATGACGGGCGGACAAAGTCCGCCCGTCATCCTAATGGACCCCTTAGTTAGAAAGTAAAACTTCTAATGAGTTGAAACTAGTGTCTGTATCCGACCAACGCTCTAGCACGATGGGGATTAAATCGCACCTAGGACGCGGTGAAGGCACAACCAGATGGATATGAAAGTGAAAGCTTTTTGGTGCTATTTTCATTTAAAAGTTTAAAAAATCATATCTCAGGTTCCCCTTATTGAAATGTTGGTATTTTGTTGCCATTTAAATAAATTATTCAATATATTTATAAATTGGAATAGAATTCTTATTGTGTTGTGTTTTACCTTTTTAACAGTTTTGATACTTCTAAATGCTTTACGTATTTTCTCAAATTAATCCTGTCTGCTCTTGCTGTAGCTACCGGGGTACCTAGCAAGAATATTGAACTTTTTACTTGAGGTGGATTACCATTCACCCCAACTAATAATCTTTTTTCCCATATTGCATTAATTGTTTTGCTCACTGAAAAACATCTGCTACATTAGGAATTCAACATTATCTCACATCCTGCAGAGAAAGTGATGTTGAAAAATACAAAAACCATCTGGATGTATAGGTAGATACAATTTCAGTTTGGTCTGCACAATACATTTTTTACAAGGACCTGTTGAATGCATCTGACCTGTGTAGGCATACAAATGTATGAAACTTGTCAGAGATAATGAGGGTTTAAGAGGATCTTCTGTGCTACTTTTAATCTTGTGAGATAGTAGCAGGAATACATTCTTGAAGGTCTACTCAGACACAATTTTAGTTATGCATGTTTTATTGTGACCCGACACTGAATACAGCACAATGACTAAATGATACATGAGTAGTATCAGAGTTGTGCAATCTTGTGTAGCAGTAACACTGGTGTGGTGGGGAAGGAGTGGATCATAAGATGCAAATAGTCAGTAAAGGGTAAGAGGCAACATCACAATACCCACCAGATGGCTTATTCTCTCTTTTTTAAATTCAAACTGTGCTCTCCTTATTTTATAAATGAACACCCATAGGTGAAAATTGTATAGGCTGAGAGAAACCAGATGGTGCAACAGTTATCGAGCTATTAATGTTGAGGACATTCCTAATGCCGGGTGAACATATCTTGATTAAGTAAAGAAGAAATATATGATCTATATGTGTTAGTGCATCTATTCCTCAACTATTTCTCAACTTTAGAGCGCAGGATAGCATAAACAACAGAGGGTCATTCATGAAGATGTATGGAATTATCCCAGGTTTCAAAGGTGGTCGGAAGTGCTTTAGCTCTGGCCTTAGCCAGGACCATTTGATTTCCTCATGGGATACATTCGTGACTGCGAAAGGGGTACTTGGCCCCCAATGTCCAGCAGTAAGCTAAGGGACTCCATCCCCCATTAACACAGTGCCATGAGGTGCATTTGCAGTGTGGTGACTGCAGGGGGTGGGGCCTCACAATGCTCTCATAGAGCCAATAGCACTCCTGCCTCATGGGTCGCGCCAGGCAAAGCCCAGGCAAAGGGCGGGTCGGCCCTGCACCCATCAGAGTCAGGAGGAGACAGTGCAGGCCACACCCCTCCGGGCTTTCGCTCTGAGGTCTGGACTACGCTGGGGTAAGAGTTCCTGTCTTTTCAGCGTTCTACTGCTAACAACCCAAATCTAAAACTGTTGCCCTTTGTGGTTAGGGATCTCTTTGTGGGTCTAAAGTGAAGCTGGAAGTCGGAGTTCTGTATCTTGTTTACACTATTTGTCCATGCCAGTGGGCTTAACATCAAAGAGTCAAAGCAAAAACATTATCCCAACAGGTATGAATAAAGAAGACAATTTTATATTGCATGCACAGGGCATTACAAAGGTCAGACAAAGGAGACACTTATTCACAAATTTTTAAATCCAAAAATGATCTTTAGTTTCTTGATATTCAAAGATTATGGAAATAAATTCATGCCACAGGAAGTATGTACAGCACGTAAGTAGAAAAATCAAAAGACAACCAAAAATACTTGGTGCTCAATATATACAGGTGAAAAGGTGGCGACGCAAGTGAAAGTGAGCAGCGTTAAACGGCGCAGGTGAGCAAGGTGATATATACAGTGACTAGCTCAACAAGTGAATAATATTCAAAATGACTTTATATAATACACTTTGCAATTTTTTGTCACAACTGAGAGCTCCTATAATTCACGCTGAGAAGTCGACGACGTTTCGGTCCTTATTGAATGCGGACCATCATCAGGACTGGGTTGTCTCATTTAAAGTGATGTGGGAAACCAAGTTTCGGAATCCTCATCCGAGGATCTGGCATGCAGAGTTCATTAATTCTCAGTATTCAGCGTCTGCTCCAGTCAAGACATGTAAAATTCGTAGGCCTTTATATTCGGTAAACTGCAGGACCGGAATCGTCAAGGGAGCCGGTCACGTAATAAATACGCGTGGGCAGCCAGCCAAGGGTCAGGGGGCCCGCAGGTAGCGTCTAATCGCTGCTTGGAACAACCGCTGGAGACAACCCAGTCCTGATGATGGTCCGCATTCAATAAGGACCGAAACGTCGTCGACTTCTCAGCGTGAATTATAGGCGCTCTCAGTTGTGACAAAAAATTGCAAAGTGTATTATATAAAGCCATTTTGAATATTATTCACTTGTTGAGCTAGTCACTGTATATATCACCTTGCTCACCTGCGCCGTTTAACGCTGCTCACTTTCACTTGCGTCGCCACCTTTTCACCTGTATATATTGAGCACCAAGTATTTTTGGTTGTCTTTTGATTTTTCTACTTACGTGCTGTACATACTTCCTGTGGCATGAATTTATTTCCATAATCTTTGAATATCAAGAAACTAAAGATCATTTTTGGATTTAAAAATTTGTGAATAAGTGTCTCCTTTGTCTGACCTTTGTAATGCCCTGTGCATGCAATATAAAATTGTCTTCTTTATTCATACCTGTTGGGATAATGTTTTTGCTTTGAATCTTTGAACCCCAATCCCGATTGGTTTATGGGTCACACTCCTGTTTTCACTTACAATAACATCAAAGAGTGGCACATTTTGTGTTGACCCCCAGGTATTTGTGTGTAATATTAGCACTCACTTGGTCGGCTACTCTTACTTACATGGTTAAACACAAAGCAACAGATATCTTACATGGTAAAAGGGTAAGAAATCCTAAAGCTGCTTGGCCCACCCAACCTGAGGGATCAGTAAATGTCCTGACTCAAGGATATAGACAACCTAATTGAGGATGTCGAAAACCTTTTAGGAGGAGGAGACACTAGTATTGCACAGCCAGGAACAGCCCGAAGAAGCTCCCATCTATCTTCTTGAAGAAAATAAAAGAAAAGTTAATGCTACTCAGGCCCCACTAGCTCAGGCAAACTTGTTTCTCACTCATCTAAATGTAAGGAAGATATACACAAGACTGATCTACTAATTATGTTTCACCACCATTGTCTCCATTGATAACATGCGCTAATAGATTTTTACCTCTTGCAAGTCCTACTCCAATCCCGGGCCCTCCAGAAGGCCACATGGTTCAACTAGAGCCTCCCTTTCCCCCTACTGCACTTACCTTCCACGAACATAGATATAGTGTTAAATAATTGGGTTTGGCTGATCTAGCCCTCTTGATACAAAATCTTCAGGTAGGAGTGGCTGAACTGAGGTCCAAAGTGACCTCATTAACAATGGAAATTGGTGAGCTTAGATCTTATGCTAGGCTGTTTGGTGCTCTTGACTCAAATCGCGGGGCAATACTTCCTACATACACCTCTCTCATAAAAAAAAAGAAATATCAAGAAAATTCAAAGAGTTATGATCCACAAAGTCTCTTGCTCTACCCAACCCTCTTTTAAAGCTTTTCCACTGAATGGTATGTGTGCTCACCATCTAGCTATCCCCCCCCGATCAACAGCTCCTGCACATACCCAGGTGGATAGAAAGTCATATTATAATTCTGGTCCATTGGGGATCTGTCAAAGGCCGAGGACCAAGCCAGAAAACTCTCATCCACCACGCAATTTTTTATACCTGGTTAAAGTTCCCATGCTAAGTATCAAAGCATATGAAGATGAAGAATCCTTGATAAATAAAGGTATATTTCACATATGGTCAGTCTTTGAATGTTCCTCGATCGTTCGCTCTGACCTGTTGCATGCAAGGCAGTTTTCTGATCCCTCTGAAACTTTTGGGCCCTTTGATTACATCAGGCTACAGCTGATGGCAAAAGTGCTGGTAGATGGTTTGATTAATATGGGTCTGTGTCGGGCCGTAGCTCAGTATGTAGGCTCAAATTGCACCCCCCATCTCCCTCTGACCTACCAACTGAAAGAAAGGAAACACTTTGAGAGGAGGTGGTGGACCTGGGAACCGCCATGATAGATTGACTGGACAGGACTGGACAGTTTGCTCCAGACTCCCATAAACAGTGCCAGGGACCATTTACTGGAGGGGGAGAAATTAGAACTTAGGAGTGACACTACATCTCTGGTCCCCTTACACCAATGGCCATAGATGTTGCACCCCCCCCCCACCCCCCCATAGCGGTTATTAAAACCAAGCTGGGCCACCTGTTCTGTGGGAATTTCATTGACAAATGTGACCTTTGTATCTTCCAGAAAACTCAGTTGTGTGATCCATTGCGTATATCACATACCTGCCACTCCCGCGCAGAGGCGCCACCATTTGGTGGCCTTCTTAACTGGGTTAAATTGGCATCAAAATATCAGTGCTTCCGTATATCTCACATGACATTTTGGGTTTAACAATTACCAGGGCTGACGCTCACACCTTTTTCATTAATAATGTGTATAATCGGGTGGCAGGAGGAGAGGGAGAGGGAGAGACACAGGCATTACGCAGTGTATCCCTACATTGGGCAACCTTTAACCAGCATGACTCTCATTATATGCAGTGATTTCAACATGACATATGTAGCAATGGACTTGGGCTGTGGCTGTCATTCACTCTATCTTATGGCGGGAGTGTATGTAATGACCACACATTCCTGGATCTGTATGCTGCCCATACATTTAATCAACTGGGTCACAGAAGTAGAATCAATTATAGACTAATTTCTTTGCATTTATGGGGCAATCCAGCAGAGTTATTGAGCAGGAAAGGTAGCAATCATAATGCCCTCCATTGATCTTTAAAAGATTGGCTTGACCTTAGTGTGAACATTCCAGTCTAGTTAGGTACAAAACTGGCACCCTCCAGTGATAAGTGCAGAATCAAAAGGGATAAAGTAGTAGGGGACAAAGGCTCTAGACACTGCTAGACTAAAGCCCTTAGGGATACTGCTCTGGAATTACAAAACGTAGTTATAGCACATCCTATAGATGAAGTATGGCAGACTAACAAAGTAAAGATCAACGAGTACCTTTTTATGCTGCTAGGGGAGTGCTTTATGCACCAAAATAGTGTTACTCAGCCTTCTCTAAAGTCTGAGCATACCTGGTATAACAATGCCTGCAATGATAAGAAAGATGAGCTGTGCCTAGCCCTTGCCAATAGGAATTCCAACATGATATGAGCATAGAAGAAAGAATATAAGCTGGTCCAAGTGAGAGCACTTGAGGACAGGGACATCTTCTTATGGGAGAATCTATTTGAAGCTGCCGCCTTAAATGACAGCAGGAAATTCTGGATGTTGATAGCCCCTAGTGACAAATTACGAGCTAAGCTGAGTGCTGATTCTATCACTTCAGAGATATGGCACTCCCATTTCCTGAACCTTTACAAACAGGGCTCGAAGGAGATAGAACACCTGCACCAGGGGTACGAGATCCAGTTCCCCCTGAGTTCCTTAAGTTGGAACTAACCGAGACCATTACAACTATAAAAGCCTTAGCAAGGGGTAAGGTGCCCGGCCGGACAGTTGGGCAATTTAGTTTAATTCTATCAACTCTATCCTCCAAGAGGCCTCCATACCCAATAGCTAGAAGGGAGTCAAAATCATCATGATACATAAGAAGGGATCGCTGGACTCCACGTTAGACTACCCGCTGATCAGTTTGATCAATGCCACCCAGAAGGTCTTCTCAAGGCAAATTCTTGAGAATCTTGAAGGCTGGTTTGAGGATCTACAGGCCGTATTCCCTATGTAGGTGGATTTCTGAACAGGGATCAGCACAATAGACCAGGTTTTTAGGTTGCTACTGTTATATTTGGGCAGTTTTTCTCCAAAAGGGCACCTATACCTGGTCTTTGTAGACTTAAATGCTAGATTTGATCTTATTCCACAAGGTAAGCTGTGGGAAGCTCTTAAAGCTTATAGGAGTCCCACATGACCTTTTGAATGTGCTGAGTCATCTACATGAAAACACATATGCCCAAATTAGATGGAGATGTGCTGGGAAACTTACCAAATGCATGCCTATTCAAAATGGAGTGCATCACAGATGCGTTCTTGCCCAACCCTATTTTCTTTATATTTAAATGATGTGGTGCATTTCTTAGAGGATGTCCAAAATGATGCCCCCCACCTAGATGGTCATAAGATTTCCCTTCTACTATTCGCTGATGATATTATTTTAATATCCAAGGCCACAAGTGTTCTTCAGCACCTAGTGGACAGGTTTGGGGCCTTTTACAATGAGCGATGGTTAGTTATCAACCACTCCAAGACAAAATATATGGTTATTTTTCCCCATAAGTCTTTTAGGGGCACGTATCTCTGGAAGGTAGACCATTAAAGGAGTATGGAAGTGTAGTTTCTTGGGGATAAAGTTAACCAAATCAATGTCTTGGAAGGCACAGGTTAAGAAAAGCAGTCTGAATCTCACCCAGCACTCTACAGTCATTTTAAGAATAGATTGGGCCGCCCAGATCATATCTCCCCTTTGGAGGTGTACAGAGCCATGGCTGAGGGTAGTGCATCGCATGGGGCCAAATTATGGGGAAACTCCTTTTTGGCCCAGTTGGGGATGGCTGAGAACCGATTCATAAGACTCTGGGCAATAGCTTGCTTAATCTCCACTACGGCCCCTCGCGGCGGGATGCCTGGCTTTCACCTTGTGGACACCCTGCCGGGGTTTCTCACAGGGGAATACCAGGACGGGTTCCCTAAGCAAGCGCCGGGACGCTCACGGGCAGCCGTGCGCTTTACAAATCCAGCACATTTACATTTACATTTATAACCAATTCACCCAAAAATACACCATTAGTTCCACTTAGACATAATCTGTGCCTTGAGCCCAGGACCCACAAGGCCCAGCTCAGACCACTCTTATTCTGGCAAAGGCTTAAATATTCACCTGCTTCTGAGGCTTATTACAGCTCTTTCCAGGATGTCGTCTCTTATGACACCTTTGCAAAATTAAATGGCTAACTAATATCAAAAACCTCCTATCCAGACTTGGTCGGGTGGATTTTGGTCTTCTTGCCCCTCAATGAAGTATCTATCTAGGACCTCTCTTCAAAAAGTTTTTGGGAGTACATGAACACCAATAAAATCAAGAATGTTACAGAGGGGTCTCTTGTTGATACTTTTTAAGATTTCAAGATTAATATAAGTTTTGAGCCCTTTCCAGATTATATTTTACCAACTCCTACCTTAAATTCCAATATGGCACCTTACCCTTACCGTCACTCTTAGTGAAATGGAATCCTGGCATTTACCTGAGTATCACATGTCCAATCTGTCAGCAGGCCAAGGAATCCCTTGCTCATTTTATTTTCATTTGTTCTTCTTACACACACCCTAGAAAATCTTGGATTATCCCAATATGTAAACAATTGGGGTGCAGACAGCATCAGGAGGCCCGATGGCTGCTGTGCACGGAACCCAAACAGTCCATTGTCTGGGCTGTGTCTAAATACCCTTTATTATAGGTGGTGTATTAGAGATAAAGGATTGCCTGAGTCTTCTTACTTAAAATCTGCTCAGGCCAGACAATTCTGACCTCTAATGAACATGTCTGACTACAGCACAAAAAGTCCTTTACCTAGTTTGGTTTTCACTGGAGTGTCTTCTCTTCTTCCAGACTCAGGCTTCATTTGCTCTTCGTGATACTGTATGTACTCAATTATGTCTGTAGATATGGCCCTTTTGTTTAGCTCAACCTTGATATTAGGCTATTTTATTATTTATTTTTCTATATCTGTTCTATGTAGCTGAACTTGTAATGTATGATGGGATGGCAGTTAAAGTTATGCTCAAGGAGTGAAGCAATCTTCACTCCCTGAGCTTATCTGACACGTGCAGATCATCTGACGGCTTTCACCGAGCAAGGGATGCCTCAGCGAGTCACCCCCCTTTTGGGCTGTCAACACTCCCACTTGTCCTGAAGAAGACCCGCCATAACATTCCAATAACGCTCTGTCAGGGTCGAAACGTTGACAAATATACATGGTTCAGATCAACCAAATCTCTGGGTGTCAAATCAATAAGCAAACCTGCTGTTTGCCAGAGTTATTGCCTACCCTCGTTCTGACCGCATTCTAATTCTTTGTGTAAATAAATTGTACTTAATATCACCTTGTATATATGCACTGCACCACTATCATTGAGCACTTAATGTCACTGTACCACATGTCACCTTTGTCAGTATTTTTTGTATTGACAGCCTTCTAATTACTTGTAAATATTGACTTAAGCTTAAATTGATATAAAAGAAGAGTCTTTTGCAAGCATATATTAGCAGGTGTTTTGCTTTATTCAGTGTTCCAACGTCATTTGATATGCGTTCCAAATTGATTTGACATGAGTTTCAGGATTTAACAAATGTAAATGCTATACTTGTCTAACTTATTTAATAAGTATCAAGCAACTCTTCCTGTTTCTCTCTAATTTTATTCTGTCAAAGCAATTGGGTTCTCCCCGACAGAACCATTGTAGCCTACTATATTTGAACACCTACAGCAGACCTTCAGTGTACTCATTTTCGCCTGCAGAATGTCCCTGTGCATATGTCCAATGCATGTTCAAATGCAGGTCATGTTATTAATGCTTGCCATTTTGGTTTAACAGTGCTTGGGGAAAATAGCTCAAAAGGATTGCTCTCTGTGTGGATTATGCTTAGAAGATGAAGAATTAAATGTAACCAACAGTGTCATGTCTGAGTGTACTTTTCAGGAACAAAACAGTCATTCATGCATCCCAATGAAAGTGCCTGCTGGAAGGCGGAATGATACACCAGATAGTCAACAGCATGAGGTGAAAAAGTAATTCTCCTCTGGTTGAAGCCAAAGCCTACTGTGAGAATTTTAAAGAATACATCACACCGAAAGATGCACCTACAAAGCCAGATGAAATGAATATTGTTTCTGAAACATAGATTTTACACGTGCAACATCTATCCCACACATTCTTTTAGGAATCTTTGTTTTTTGTTGCTCGAAAACATTGTGCACAATTTGCAGCTCCAACCCTGCATATGACCGCCATTATGGGGTTGGAGGCTTCGTGATGGGATGATGAGCAGATCTTGCTTTGACAAAACTATGTAGCAATGTTTTATTCTATGCAAAAATAGTGAGTTGTGTGAACTTGATTTTCGTGCGCTTTTGCCTTTTTGGGCATTGGGGTTATGCCTGGTTGTGCGGTCCGAACTACTGGCAAGTCATGTTACAGTTCTGATTTTCAGCAGGCCATGTGGATGAACGTCACATCAAGAGGGCCTTGGTCAATGACTTACCAGCAGCACTATTTAATGCTAACCATGGAACGAAGCCAGTGCATGGTGTCCTTGTATTATTGCACACAAACAGAACAGAGTGGTCTGGAGCATGTCTCCATACTGTGGAAGCAAGCATTGTTTTGTGGCACGCTTTGGTCTTATTGTGTTTGCATTTGCATTCAGGGACATTTGCATTGTGCTCTCTTATTGTATATCAAGTACATTGATTGATTAGTTCTGGCAATGAAGTTTCCACAGCAAATGCAAAGTCTCAATATCCACCTGTTCTGCCTGATGGGGTTTCAGAAAATTATAGAAGTGAGCAACAAACATCACTATGTTTTAGGCTGGTAACAACCCAAAAATAGTTGCTTGAAAAAGCATTAGCTCTACATTTGAGGCCCAAATAACAATTGTCCTTGCTCATCAATACGTAGTGAAGTTGCCGATAAAATAACTTTTATTTGTACATTTGACATCCTGATTCACACGATCAAGTAGAATTTTAGAATAGTAAAGCGTTGGAGAAAAATCTGTGATCAATTACCGAGGGAGGGTGAGAGGTGTAGCCACTCAAAATGTCAAACACACCCACAAAGTCATAATTGTGGTTATTCACAAGCATTTCAATGGTGTTTTCCACCACATTTCTGAATCAAAAGAATTCTCGACAGGGAAAATTATTTTCCCTGTGTAGATAAAAAAGGATTTTGTAATTTAAAAAAATATATATTTTTATTTTGTTTTATACAAAAACAACAAAACGGGTACAACCTTGTACCCACAACAATAGAAACAGTAGTGCAGAGGAGCAGCAGCAACATTTTAGAAGTTACAAATTTCACAAGTAGGTACATTGAGTCAGCCAGATAGGTAGCCACATTCATACATGGACAATCAGTTGTGAATCATGAGACACTAAGCCTGGGCCGGTGGAGTCGGACCTCCATTATCTATCAAGTCAAGTTTGTAATTCTTTACCCAGGGACCCCAAATCTTATCAAATTTACTTAGATCCCCCCCTGTTTTTGTATGTGAGCTTCTCAGCTAATATATATATGGCAGTCTCCAGTAGGTAGTTATAGTTATTACCTTGTTTCTATAGGAAAAATGTGTTCAAGGCATATGGGCTGCAGACCACACACTGTTGCATTAGTTCACCATCTGGTGGTGGGATGATTACACTTTGATGTTGTCTTGGAAGAGTCTTTCTCTGCTGGATGACTCCTCCCTTAGACTATAGTGCGCATGGTCATCGACTACATCGTCAGATTGTTTTTTTCCGCCATCGGGCTCGGATGTGTTCATCGTTTGGTCCCGTTATCAATCTCCTTTCGAATCCATGAATCAATCTACAACATCAATATCGTCTTTGACACTGATTCCGGTCGCCCGCATCAAAGAAAGGATCCACTTCTCGATTCCAGGGCTCGTCGGGGCCGAAGGGCCCAACTGCGCCATTGGGCCTTTGGCTCATGGAAAGAACACTGTTCAAGACGTGCCCTCAGTGTGGACACAAGTTCCCCCACACCGACCTTCATGAGGTTTGCAACCTGTGCTTGTCTCCAGAGCACAAGAGTCGAGACTGTGAGGCCTGCGCTTCATTCCGGTCCAAGAAAACAATCAGGGACCGTTGAGCTCGAAGAACCATGGAGCAGTCATCATCGTCCACACCAGACCTCATCATCGACGAGGCGCCGATCGAGGTAGACGTCAAAGAACAGCAAGAAGATGTCGCTTCCGAAGCAGAAGAGTCAGCTTCCGGAGCAGAGGATCGATCTGAAGATGATAATCTTCTTCCAGCTGGTCAACAGGTCGTGATTAAGAGCGTCGACCCTGTTCACCCCCCCATACCGGGACAGGCTTCGGTTCCACCCCCACCTTCGGGTCTGAGTATACACCGATCGAAACCTTCCGACGCCCCGCCTTCAGGCTCGGCAGTGAAGAGTATTAAAAAGTCTCCAGTCGACTCGGGCTTGAGTCAGTCTGTCGGTCCCGAAAAGCAAAAAATGCTTAAGCCGAAGTCAACACCGGCACCCAAACATCCATCGGTACTGAAAGTTACCGAGCTGAAACCAATTTCGGTGTCGAAAGACGTTCTTAAGGTTACCGAAACAAAAACGACCACGGTAACGAACAAAGCGGACCCGAAAGCAGTTTCCATACCGAAACACACTTCGGCCCCAAAGGAAGATGAGTCTAAACACTTGGGATCAAAAGCTTCGGATCCAAAAAACACAGATCCAAAGAAAAGGCAAGAAAAGCCTTCAGAACCGAAACCAATACCCGTTCCAAAGGCAATAGACACTGTAAGCATAAACCTGTCGGCCCCAAGCAAGATAAATCGGCGCCGAAAAAGGATTTACCAATAGAAGATCTTTTCCAACCTGATTTAAGACAAAAATTCATCCAAAGACTGGACATGTGTACACAATGCCTGAAAAGAGGAAAATGGACTGTCCTAAACCATCACCTGTTCCTCCGAAGAAGCATGTTCAGACCTCCCCTATAAGACTGCCTTCACCAGAAGTAGAAATACTACCAGATATTTCTCCTGTACATTCACCAGCTAGCACACATAGCCTTATACCACAAGATGAGGATTATGGAGATACATACTCACAAGACAGTTATCATCAAATAGATGAGGTTAATGACCCAGGTGATATTTCTGGGCCATCAGGTGACCCACGGGAAGATTACAATGCACCAGATGCACCAGATCTACCACAAGACGAGGCATACCCGTCTCGACCATCTCCACCAGATGACACCATTGGGTTCACACAGCTCATTCATAGAGCAGCTACTTTCCATGGAGTAGACTTGCATACAGATCCAATAGAAGAAGACTTCCTTATGGACACACTATTAACGTCACATAACACCACAACCACACTTCCAATACTTAATGGAGTGGTAAGACACGCACCAGAAATATTTAAAGACCCAGTCAGAGCCAGTGTATTTAACCCCAGATTGGAAAAGAAATACAAAGCGGCTCCCTCTGATCCAGCATATATTAAGGAACAGTTGCCACTAGATTCACTGGTAATGTCAAATGTGAGAAAACAAGCCAACTCGCAGACAACAGGGGATACTCCACCCCTGACAAAGAATCTAAGCTTATGGATGCTTCAGGGAAACGCACCCTATCACAAGCTGCAAATATATGGAGGATTGCTAACACTCAAGCTTTGTTAGCAAGATATGACAGGGCTCAATATGATGAGTTAGAGTCTATCTTGCAACACCTGCCAGAACAATATAAGGCCAGGGCTGCTGACTTAATACAAGAGGGCAAAGTAATAACAAATACCTCCATAAGATGCGCACTAGACACTGCAGACACAGCATCTAGAGCAGTAAATACAGGGGTACTGTTGCACAGACATGCATGGCTACGAATCTCTGGGTTTAAACCAGAAGTACAAGCCAGTATATTAAACCAGCCATTTGAACAACAACATCTTTTTGGTCCAAATGTAGACAGTGCATTGGAAAAAATTAAAAAAGATACAGATAGGGCAAAATCAATGGGAGCTTTACAAACGCAAGCCCATAGACCTTCTTTTCGTCACTCCTCATATAGCGGCGCCTCTAAAAGTTTCCAAACTAACAACACCTCCTCTACTTACAAAGCGCCCAACCAAACCTCGCCTAATAAGGGATATTATAGAGGATAGTATAGAGAGAACAATAATAAAGGCAGAGGCAGAGGCAATAACAATCGCAACGCCTGTACTCCCAAACAGTGACTTCCCTTCCATCCCCCCAGACCATTCTCTCCGGTCGGGGGAAGATTACAACAGTTCCTACCTGTCTGGAAACCCATCACCACAGACAGGTGGGTAAGACAAATAATTCAGTCAGGTTATTGCCTGAGCTCACTTCCACTCCTCCAACAATACCACCCAGACAACATCCTATGTCACAGGAACACCTCTCAGTACTAAGACAAGAGGTAGAATCACTACTGCAAAAGAACGCAATAGAACTAGTACCAAATGAACATCAGAACACAGGGGTTTACTCCCTCTATTTTCTCATACCCAAAAAGGACGGGTCTCTCAGACGGATTCTTGATCTAACACCCCTAAACCTACACATACATTCAGACCATTTTCATATGGTCACATTACAACAGGTTCTACCGTTACTAGAGAAAGGCGACTTCCTTGCCACATTAGACCTCAAGGACGCCTACTTCCACATTCCCATTCATCAATCTCACAGAAAGTACCTAAGGTTTGTACTAGAAGGTCAGCACTACCAATTCAAAGTGCTCCCCTTCCGTGTAACAACAGCACCTCGAGTGTTCACACAGTCTCTAGCAGTAGTAGCAGCACACTTAAGAAGGGACAACATTCATGTCTTCCCATATCTCGACGACTGGCTAATAAAATCCAAGTCATACAACCAATGTGTACAGCACACGAGTCAGACAATCTGCCTGCTGCACAAGTTAGGGTTTACAATAAATCAAAAGAAGTCACATCTACAACCATCCCTATCTCAGCAGTATCTAGGTGCCACAATAGATACTTCCAGGGCAATAGCGTACCCCAACATAATAAGAATACAAGCTATACAGACTCTCATCAAAAGATTTCAGCCACAACACTCACTACAAGCTCGAGTGTTCATGCAGTTAATAGGAATGATGGCATCTTGCATTTTCATAGTACCATACGCAAGACTACAAATGCGCCACATACAAGAATGCTTGGCAAGTCAGTGGAATCAGGCTCAACAAGAGATAACAGATCGGGTGGTGGTAGACGACCGGGCACATTGCTCTCTGCAATGGTGGAACACCAAAAACCTTTTCAAGGACCTGCCGTTTATAGAACCTGTTCCACAAATGATATTAACCACAGACTGATCTTTCACTGGATGGGTAGCGCATTTAAAAAAATCACTCAGTACAGGGTATGTGGACAATGAAACAAAAAGTACTCCACATAAATTATCTGGAGTTACTAGCAATTTTTCAAGCTCTAAAATCGTTCCAACATTACCTGTCAAACAAAGCTGTACTAGTCCGGACGGACAACATGACAGCAATGTATTACATTCAAAAGCAAGGAGGGACATACTCCCTACAGCTCTCCCGGCTGGCCCAGAGCATTTGGAGATGGGCCATCCCTCAAAACATTTTTTTGTTAGCAGAGCATCTGCCAGGCGTTCACAATCAATTGGCAGATCTGTTAAATCGTCAAAGACAACAGATAAACAAATGGGAACTTCATCCTCAAGTTTTTCAGCCATTTTTTCAGAGGTGGGGACAACCAGAGATAGATCTGTTTGCCACACACCGCAACTACAAATGCCCAAGCTTCGCCGTCGGATATCCACACCCATTATCCAAAGGCAATGCGGTATGGATGAACTGGTCGAACAAATTTGCGCACGCTTTTCCGCCTCTCCCACTAATTCCATTACTGGTATGCCAGCTACGACAACATTCTCTCACATTAATTCTCATAGCACCAACATGGACGAGACAACCATGGTACACCACGCTACTACAGCTCTCCGTAGTACCACATCACAAACTAAAACTCTCCCTACATTTACTAACACAGAACCATGGAGAGATTATGCATCCAGATCCAATGCAGCTCAATCTAGCGATCTGGCTCCTGAAGTCTTAGAGTTTGGGTATCTAAATTTACCTCCTGATTGCATGAATATCATTATGGAGGCAAGATGTTCTACCACTAGAGCATGTTATGCAGCAAAATGGAAAAGATTTGTTGTCTATTGCACAAATAACAACGTCAACCCCTTGGATGTTTCTATACAAAACATCATATGTTACCTATTACATTTGCAAAGATCTAACTTAGCGTATTCCTCAATCAGATTACATCTTGCTGCTATAGCAGCATATCTCCAAAACAGACAACATTTGTCATTGTTTAGAGTACCTGCAATCAAAGCGTTTATGGAAGGGCTTAAACAAAAAATTTCTCCCAGAATACCACCCTCTCCAGTATGGAATTTATATATTGTTCTCACAAGACTTATGGGTCCACCTTTTGAATCATTTCATAAGTATGAGTTACAGTTTCTTACATGGAAAGTTGCCTTTTTAGTAGCAGTTACCTCACTAAGAAGAGTGAGTGAGATCCAGGCATTAACAATTCAAGAACCATTAATACAACTTCATCATAATAAAGTGGTTCTCAAAACAAATCCAAAGTTTCTGCCAAAGGTATTTTCACCGTTCCATCTCAATCAATCAATTGAGTTGCCAGTATTTTTTCCACAACCGCAAACTGTTGCAGAAAGATCTCTACACACACTAGATGTAAAAAGAGCACTTCTATACTACATTGATAGGACAAAACCTTTTCGTAAAACTAAACAACTGTTTGTGTCCTTTACATCTCCACATAAAGGCAATCCTATTTCTAAATCAGGCATCGCTAGATGGATTGTTAAGTGTATTCAAATTTGCTACCAAAAAGCAAAACGCACTCTATCCATTCCTCCTAGGGCTCATTCTACCCGTAAGTTAGGAGCATCTATGGCATTCTTAGGGAATATACCATTAGAAGATATTTGTAAAGCAGCTACATGGTCTACTACACACACATTTATAAAACACTATTGTGTGGATGTGCAGGCAAAACAACAAGCAAGTGTGGGCCAGGCTGTACTAAAAACATTATTTCAAACTACTGCAACAGATGTGGGTGGCCGCCGCTAAGGGAGAAACAGCTGTGCAATCTATGCAACAGTGTGTGGTCTGCAGCCCATATGCCTCGAACGGAAAATGCTACTTACCAGTATGCATCTGTTCTTGGCATGTAGGGCTGCAGAACCACACATGCCCACCCGCCTCCCCGGCTACCTATATCTGTTCCAGTATTATCTTATTTAGATACACAACACATAGTCATTTTTATCTGTAATTATACAACTTCATCATTTGCCCAATAGCGAAACCAATCTGACGATGGAGTCGATGACCATGCGCACTACGGTCTAAGGGAGGAGTCATCCAGCAGACAAAGACTCTTCCAAGACAACAACAAAGTGTAATCATCCGGGCCCACCACCAGATGGTGATCTAATGCAACAGTATGTGGTTCTGCAGCCCTACATGCCAAGAACGGATGCATAATGGTAAGTACCATTTTCCTTTTTCTTTTGCCAATAACTTGGGCTTCGTTTGGTGAATCTTTGCAAAACTTTCAAAACTAATATGCCACATCACTTCAGCTGCTGTGTTGAAAGTTTTATGGTTATCTGTCAAGCGAGAGCCAAGAAAAAAAGGTGGGTCAAAAACACTTTTTCTCCATGTTCATTTCCATAGGAAACTTTAGACACGGCTACAGCCCGAACTGTTAAACAGAATTACACCAAATTTGTCAAAAAGGTAGCATGTGGTCCAGAAAGCACTCTTGTTAAATGGTGTAAATCCGTTCAGCAGTTCCTGAGAAATGTAAACATTTCTCAGATATACAACTGTGGCCGCGGAGGATCCGCGAACCCTCCCGATCTCGAGCCTGCAATCAGATTGACTTACAATACTTCATACCAATAAGCATTGGCAGCCATGTTGGGACTCACCGAGTCACAAGAAAAACTGTTTAAAAACTTTTTCTTTAAAAAGGGGGGAGGGTAGAAACACCCTGACCCTCTAGGCCTCCCCCCGGGACATTGCAGTTTGCTATGGCTTGGCAGGAGCAGTACCTGGAGAGGAGGGCCGCACGGCCCCTCTCCCCTTTCAACATAAATTAAGTAATAAAGGTCCAGCCCTGGGGGATGTGGTCCCTGAGGCAGAAATCAGCCTCGGGAGGGGAGACGCGGAAAAAACAAAGGTTACAGGGATGGTATAGTTAGGAATTAACATTTTAAAAACCTTAAAAATTCACTGAAAAAAACACAGGTTTCAGGGACATTCTAGTTGGGAATTAGCATTTAAAAAATCTTAGAAATTCACTGGCAGAAACAAAGGTTACAGAGACGTTATAGTTAGGCTAACATTTAACCTTTTTGACGCTGATGACGGAACCGCTCCGTCATCAGCCGCGGTGGCGCTGTGCTGATGACGGAGCAGTTCCGTCATGGCCCGCCCGACGTGCCGGCGCGGCGCTGATTTCACGCCTGCGCGGTGCGTTCTATTGAGCGGGCGGGGCCATGACGGAACCGCTCCGTCATCAGCACAGCTCACCCGAGGCTGGTGACGGAGCAGTTCCGTCACCAGCGTGTGAACGCCACGCGCCCCCCGCCCCCTTAGCACTGCGGCGGAATATCCGCCGCAGCGAAGGTGTTAACTCGTACGAAACCAGAGAAATTCAGTTGATATAATTAGCTTGGCTAACTATCAGTCACGCCCACACAATGCACTGCTGGTGACAGCACATATTACATCACTCATGACATGGTCAGTGACATCACTGATGACATCTCAAATGACATAACTGATAACATCATCCAGTGACTGAGAGTGTTTCTAAGAAGTTTAAGAATTATATATATATATATCCACGCTCTCTGTGCCACGTAACACTTTCAGTGCACTCGCAAGCGGGTGCCGGTTGCGGTTGCGGCAAACCGCTTCAATCACTGCTCCATTTCTTTCCCATTACAAAGAATTTCCGCACTAATTAAGGAGAAATCAGGCTGGCAGCAAGAAAGACCGTTTATTTGTGCGCAAACGGGCAAACAAACGTTTCAGCACAAGGCTTACCTCACTGAGGAAAGATTTATATATATATATATATATATATATATATATATATATATATATATATATATATATATATATATATATATATATATATATATATATATATATATATATATATATATATATATATGCACAGGAACCTCCAGCGAAGCAGAAGGAAGGGGCCACACGAGGTATGTACAAGAGAAAGCCTTTAATTGGAAAAGCGGATTTTAGGCATAATGCATTTGAACAGTCACGTCTTCCTCAGATGCCACCGCCACACTGAAAACAGCCCCACGCCTCTGTTTAAAATCAGTCTGCAGCCCTCCCTAATTAAGAAGGACACACCTCCCCTGTCATGTGCTCGTTCACCTGCTGCATTCCGGTAAGTCCTACAGCTCCCAGAATACATCTTGGCTGGGTTGATGGTACGAGGGGATACATGAAAAAATTAAATCCTTGTGGAAATGGTGTGCTGCAGAACAGGGCGCGCTGTCTCCTGTGTAAATGACATCCTCCGGCCTCCTCGAGTCCCCGCATACATTCCAACCTCCGTGGCACAGCTCGGCAGGGTCATGGGCTGACTGCAGTGAACCAAGCCACCACGTGAAGTCACGAGCTGCCTAGTGGCAGTGTCCCTTGCTAAGCCAGTGCATATATATATTTGTGCGCAAACGGGCAAACAAACGTTTCAGCACAAGGCTTTCCTCACTGAGGAAAGATTTTTATATATATATATATATATATATATATATATATATATATATATATATATATATATATATTACCTACTGGCGGTCGCCAGTAGGTATATATAGTTAGGATTTTTTCTCTATGGGTTTTTTGAAAATTCTATGTCTAATAACTTTGGCGTTTGTAGACGGAATCGGCTGAAATTTTCAGGAAAATGGCACATTTTGTTTCTGAGCAGCCCTTGAAAATTTGGGGGGGGTTCGTCCAGTGGGGGCCGAGAAAAAAGGGGGGTCCCAAAACGTGTTTTTAACATTGAGTTTTCCATAGGGCGGTTGGCCTCACTTTTAGCCCGAACGGCTGAATGGATTTGCACGAAACTTGGCAAAATTGTAGGGACTGGTAGCCCGATGTGCCTTTTGTAGGTCTCAATATATGTGCTCCAGTGGATTTTGAGAAATTAACGTTTAAAAAAAGATATATATCTGTAACAGCGGACCGGTTAGCGCTCTGGTTCGCGGACTTTTCGCGCAACGGAGCTTTGTGAAGCGAAGCTGATTGGTTCTCCGGCGTCTGTCAACATTCCAAACAGTCCGTAGCGGCCGCCATCTTGTCTCTCGGTAGGATCGAGAGACAAGAGGAGGTCAAAACAAAGGGGGAAATAACTATAAGGGGGCATAGTAGATCCTCGCTGACCCCCTAGGTTTGATGTGGAGGTTTTAAAAGGGCACCGCGGGGCAAAAAAAAATAATAATAATAATAATCGAACGGCTGAATGGATTTGCACGAAACTTGGCAAAATTGTAGGGACTGGTAGCCCGATGTGCCTTTGCTAGGTCTCAATATATGTGCTTCAGTGGATTTTGAGAAATTAACGTTCAAAAAAAGATATATATCTGTAACAGCGCACCGCTTCGCGTACTTTTCGCGTTACGGAGCTTTGCGAAGCGAAGCTGATTGGCTCTCCGGTGTCTGTAAACATTCCAAACAGTACGTAGCGGCCGCCATCTTGTCTCTCGGTAGGATCGAGAGACAAGAGGAGGCCAAAGCGAAGGGGCAAATGACCATAAGGGGGCATAGTAGATCCTCGCTGACCCCCTAGGTTTGATGTGGAGGTTTTAAAAGGGCCCCGCGGGGCAAAAAAAAAAAATAATAATAATAATCGAACGGCTGATGACCATAAGGGGGCATAGTAGATCCTCGCTGACCCCCTAGGTTTGATGTGGAGGTTTTAAAAGGGCCCCGCGGGGCAAAAAAAAAAAATTGTAATAATAATCGAACGGCTGAATGGATTTGCACGAAACTTGGTAAAATATTAGGGACTGGTAGCCCGATGTGCCTTTGCTATGTCTCAATATATGTGCTTCAGTGCATTTTGAGAAATTAACGTTCAAAAACAAGATATATATCTGTAACAGCGCTCCGCTTCGCGGAGATAAAATTATATGTGTATTACCTAGCTGTTGCTAACACCAGTTAGCGACGGCTAGTAGGAGATAGCGACCATCTTGGGTCCCACTTTGCATGTGAGTGATATTTATCACTAATGACATGCAAAGTGGGCATGACAAGATGTTAGCGACTGGAAACAGTCGCTAACATCGCTATCTCCTATTATCAACTTTTGGAAATATTCGAGATAAGCGCGAATATCTCCAAAAAGTAACAGCTGCCCTGAGCAGTTCTTAGCCATGTTATCCAATGGGAGGTGGATAACATGGCTAAGAGCATTAGCTCGGTAATGCATGAATATCGCGGAGTTTTTAGCGATATTAATGCATTGCGCTCGTTTTTTATCGTATTTGCGATAAACCTTGATAATAGCAAGGTTTATCTGCGATAATTTCTGACGGTAAAAAAATCTTTGCAATGCATCGTTAGGGATAAATATCGCTTAACTTTGGTAATATGCCCCAACGTCTGTTAACGTTCGATTCGAAGGAAATCAGGAATTGTTGAAAAACATTGTGTGCGCCATCTTGTCTTTTTTCAAATGCCACACTTTTGTCGTGCACGGCAGCCATTTTAGATGCCTTGACCAGATCCACTCTGTGCACGCTGTCGATCCTTAGCATGGCTCCCCACCCTCGCAAGCATCTCCCCCAGGCAGTGGTCACCCCCGCTCTCTGTTTTATGCATGGGTAATAAACCTCCCCCCATCTGCGCTGTTCTTCCCTGAGAATCACACCCTGTGCCCGCCCGACACCTCCCTTTCGCCCTATTCACTACCGCACCCTCTGACACTCCTTTTCCTCTGTGTCCGATTGTCCAGGCCGGTCCTAGGCTATCAGCTAGCCCTGCAGATGTAGTTTATGGCCACAGCTGTAAAGAATCACCCGTCTTCAAAGGAGTTATAGTAGATCAAGGCCCACACTCGATGAGATCCGTCACAGCAGAAGCGTTGCTATTATCTGAAAACCATCCTGTATTGTGATTGGGGAGGGGACCGAGCGTGAAGCGGAAGATTCCAGGGATGACTCTTTGTACATCAAAGTTTTTACAATTATGTGTCACATTAAAAATATATAGCACTCCGACAAAGTAGTAAGATTATAAAACTTTAATAATTTATAAATATATACAAGAAAACAAAAATAGTAATAACATATAAACATTTTTAGAGAAAAACAACGAAGTAGCGGTCGGCTGTGCGAATAGTCCCAACGCAGCACAACGTCCAGATTTCCGGCGTGGGGCGTCGCGGGGGGTGGGTGATCAGTAGCAAACTGTTGTGCGAATAGTTCCAAGGCAGCAGAACGCGCCGAAATCTAGATGACACAAAAGTGATGTCTAGTAAGTTGCCACCCAGCAAATAACGGCGTGGGGCGTCGCGGGGGGTGGGTCATCAGTAGCAAACTGTTGTGCGAATAGTTCCAAGGCAGCAGAACGATGGCACCAAGGTGATGTCCAGTAAGTTGCCGCACTGGTTTTGGTATCCTACAATGCTGCTCCGAATAACGGCGTGGAGCGCCCCGGGGGAGGCGGCGTGAACGGGCCTCTCCAGGTGGAGTCTCGTCTGTTGTAGTGGGGCGCCCCTTTACCGTTTCAGTTGCCATTCCGTCCGCTTTTGGTCCACTGTGTCAAAATCCGCCATTCAGCTGAGTTGCGCCCACTCTTGCGGTGCAGCGATAGGCGGCTGTCACAGGACTCTCAAAATGGCGGCAGGCTGTTTCCTTTTTGGGCCTGGTCCACTGAAATGGCCCTGGGACACCTTGGAAATCGGACGCTTGTCTGCTAGGTCTTGGACCCCATTTTCGAAAGCGTCCCCTCCGCCTTGAGAATTCATCAAAAGTTTTGGGGGCCCCGACTCCTGCAGGCTTCTGGTGGGGAGCGGCTGCCATGATTGCTCGCGGAATGACCACGACGGAGCTACGAGATGGTGGTGCTCTCATGGTGACGCCAGCTTCAGTCTGAAACATCCAGAAACAAGGTGGGGCTTTCATCGTTTGGGGGAAAAAAAAAGTTTTCATCCAATGAAAAGTGTTGTTTTTAGGTCATATGATCAAGCCTTCCATCATTAGGAAACCAAAAGTAAAATGAACCAATGAAAAGTTTTATAAACAAGTCACATGACCTGTTATGCGGCATAGGGTATAAAATGCGGAGAAAATACGTTGGCACGTGAGGCGGCGTCAGTAGCGGACCGATGTGCGAATAGGCCGAAGGCAACACAGCGCGCCAAGATCCGGATGGCACCGAGGTGGTGTCCAGCAAGTTGCAGCACTGGTGTGGCCATCCTACAATGCTGAAAGTCGGCGTGGGGCGCCCCGTTGGCCTGTGAGTTTGCGTCAGTAGCGGACCGATGTGCGAATAGGCCGAAGGCAGCACAACGCGCCAAGATCCGGATGGCACCGAGGTGGTGTCTAGTAAGTTGTCGCACTTCTGTGGCCATCCTACAATGTTGAAAGTCGGCGTGGGGCGCCCCGTTGGCCTGTGAGATGGTGTCAGTAGCGGACTGATGTGTGAATGGGGCCAAAGGCAGCGCAACAATATTTTCTACTATATTTCCGGTGTAGAAGAGACCACAAGGCGCTGAGATGCCAAGATCCGGATGGCACCGAGGTGGTGTGTAGCAAGTTGCCGCACTGGTGTGGCCATCCTACAATGCTGAAAGTCGGCGTGGGGCGCCCCGTTGGCCTGTGAGATGGCGTCAGTAGCGGACCGATGTGCGAATAGGCCGAAGGCAGCACAACAATATTTTCTGACTGACACCACAAGGCGCTGAGATGCCAAGATCCGGATGGTACCGAGGTGATGTCTAAGTTGCGGACTGATGTGCGAATGGGGCCAAAGGCAGCGTAACAATATTTTTTGTATGGAAGATACCACTAGGCGTTGAGATGCCAAGATTCGGATGGCACTGAGGTGATGTCTAGCAAGTTGGTGTGGTCATCCTACAATGCTGAAACTCGGCGTGGGTCACCCCATTAGCCTGTGAGATGGCGTCAGTAGCGGACCGATGTGCGAATAGGCCGAAGGCAGCACAACGCGCCAAGATCCGGATGTCACCGTGGTGGTTTCATAGTTGAAAGGCACTTCATCTGCAGTGGGGCGCCGAGATCCGGATGGCACCGAGGTGATGTCTAGCAAGTTGCTGTACTGGTGTGGTCATCCTACAATGCTGAAACTCGGCGTGGGTCGCCCCATTAGCCTGTGAGATGGCGTCAGTAGCGGACCGATGTGCGAATAGGCCGAAGGCAGCACAACGCGCAAAGATCCGGATGTCACCGTGGTGGTTTCATAGTTGAGAGGCACTTCATCTGCAGTGGGGCGCCGAGATCCGGATGGCACCGAGGTGATGTCTAGCAAGTTGCTGTACTGGTGTGGTCATCCTACAATGCTGAAACTCGGCGTGGGTCGCCCCATTAGCCTGTGAGATGGCGTCAGTAGCGGACCGATGTGCGAATAGGCCGAAGGCAGCACAACGCGCCAAGATCCGGATGTCACCGTGGTGGTTTCATAGTTGAGAGGCACTTCATCTGCAGTGGGGCGCCGAGATCCGGATGGCACCGAGGTGATGTCTAGCAAGTTGCTGTACTTGTGTGGTCATCCTACAATGCTGAAACTCGGCGTGGGTCGCCCCATTAGCCTGTGAGATAGCTGTTCTTTGGATTTGGGCCTGGCTCGTCTGCTGTAGTGGGGCGCCCCTTTACCGTTTCAGTTGCCATTCAGCTGAGTTTCGGCTGCTCTTGATGCTACAGCGACAGGCGGCTGCAACAGGACTCTCAAAATGGCGGCCTGTTCTTTGGATTTGGGCCTGGTCCACTAAAATGGCCCTGGGACACCTTAGAACTCGGACGCTCGATTTTTTTTTCCTTTCCTGTACATGCAAAAAAAGGTAAATGCCCGGTACGTTACACGCTTCATCTGCCACGATGAACTCTCCAGAGGAACCGAAAAAAAATATAGTTGTGGTAACTATACCATGCATCGTCATATGGAGAGGTGGCACCAATTAATTATAGTGCTGCATAAAAGAGAGATTTGGAGGAGAACCCCTGACCTGCTAGTACATTCATCAAAGAAGTGGCACTGAGAGCTTCAGAGGCAAGGGAAACGGTCCCAAATATTTAGAAGAACTTTGGAAAGATTAAAATGACATGTTTAGATTGTGGCAAATTAATTTCATGTGGACAGATGAGTGTTACTCTAATAAATACAGCATATGAACATCATCATAGTCGATGGTTGGTAGAGACATTTTGACTATATCCTGGACCTGCCCGTCCTCGCCCAAAATGGCGTCAGAATAAATGGGACTCGTAACTCCTTGTTGTGTACTGGTTGCAGAACCTTGAAATCACGAGATACGTATGCAGTTTTGAAGCACATGGCGGGCGGGGACGAGAATTGATTGAATATTTCGACATCCCTATTGATATTAAGTTCTGATGTGTTATTGATTACTGTACTGTTGAAAGTTCGAATTAACGTCACCCATGGTACTTGCCCGCAAATGTATATCTAGATAATTTTATTGTAACTGGCCCTGTCGTATTTTAATTATAAAATGTACGTCCACCGATTCCGTAACTGTTAGACACCTTAGTTCTTGCAACCTAATGGCCCGCCCGTTACGTTCCTCTACAGTGTAAATGTCTATTCATCATATACGATTACAGTTTGCTCCGTGGCCGGCCCACGTGGTTATAGGCTCGTATTTGTATAATGAAATTTTTACAATAAAGGTTTTTAAAAGAAAACATGGTAGTAGTATATACATTGGTAAAGTTTTTAATAATAGTCACTGTTTTAGAATCATTAAAAGGCAAGTGAAATAAAGCAGACCAATTACATGAAGGGTAAAAGGTATAATACGAAGGAACGCAGTAAAGATAAATGGTCAAGGGCTGTTGTGTTTTCTATTCCTGCAACATAAAGTGATCGATAAGAATCTCATATTCAGGCGTATCGGCGACTAAGACAGCAGGTCGACCCTCTTTTGCTCAACGGCTCCGTCATGGGACGAAGAAACGCTCTTTTTCTCGAAAAAAGAATATATTTTACTTGCAGGACAGTTGTAAAATTTCCGGGAAAGTACATTAGCCTGGAACATTATAACATATATTTAAGAAAAAATAATGTTCGGAAGTAATGAAAAGCGTAATTTTTAGGTCATATGACCAAGCCTTTCATCATTACAATAAGAAAAGTAAAATGAACCAATGAAAAGTTTTATTAACAAGTCACATGACTTGTTATGCTTACGTTACGCGCTGCGCGCCCCGGATGACTTCCGGATGCGCTAACGCGGCGCGTCATATGACGCATTACGCGACAACGCAGGTACAGAATATAGTCAAAATGTCTCCACCAACCAGCGGTCGGAACACAACCCCTTTCAGCAGGCTAAATAGTTCTGTTAAATGACAACAGAAGGGACAGGCAACAAGAACCATCAGTCAAAGAGGGGAGGGCTAGTTCTTCTCTACCGGGTTACATTGGGGCGCTACCGGAACTGATCGAATTGGTAGTCTACAGTGTTTCTGGATGTTTCAGACTGAAGCTGGGGTTAGCATGAGAGCAGCACCATTTCGTAGCTCCGTCGTGGTCATTCCGCAACCAATCATGGCAGCCGTTCTTTATCGTTATTTTGGGCGGGGTGGGTGGCGGAGCCGAGCTGTTTTGCAGCCATCATTGTGTGGAGTTCAGTTCATCTCACTAGTTTTGTATTTGTCATGAGGGGTTGTTCCTAATGTTTCTATTTTAGCGAGGTCAAAAAGAGATCCCATTAGTGGCCTACTGATTTTGCTCGATTCCTTTTCTTTTTTTTTACACGATTTTTCGTTATCTGCAAAGACTAAACAGAGTATTGCGACTCTGTGTTTGTTTGTAAATAGAGAATGAACCAAAGAGAACTAATTCTAAAACAGTAAATACTTGGATAACAATGAATCAAATGGAGAGAGAAGCAGGCACGACGGATTACAATGGGGGCAAAGACCTGCGTTAACTACCTTTCACTATCTGCAAAGAGAGAGTACTCCTAATAGAAATGAGGGGGGGGGGCACCATTCAAAGCAGATCAGTGTGCATAAACACGAAAATGTTTTCACTTACCACGTACTTGACATTCGACAGCTTATGATATTTGCTATTAAAAAACCATTGAAATTCACTGAAAAAACCATAGGTTATAGACCATATATAGTTAGGAATTAGCATTTACAAAACCTTGAAAATTCACTGAAAAAACCATAGGTTATAGACCATATATAGTTAGGAATTAGCATTTAAAAAACCTTATTTTACTCACACAAAACCATTGAAATTCCATATATAGTTAGTTGCAATAACTATATATCGCGCACCTGCAATCCACTGCTGATGATGTCACATATTACATCATTCATGACATGGTCAGTGACATCACTGATGACATCACTGATGACATCTCAAATGACATCACTGATGACATCACTGATGACAACATCCAGTGACTGTATGTTTCTGTAAAGTTAAAATGTGTCTTACATATTGAAGAATGAGTGGAAGTATAAGTGTCTGGACAAAGGATTTAGTAGGTGCATGACTGAATGCATGAGTGAGTGATTAAATGTGTCTCACTGAGTGCATGGGTTAGTGACTAAAGTGTCTTAATTTGTGCATCATTATGTCTGTTGTTCTGTAAACTGCTGCATGTTTTGATCAGTAGCTATATGATTAACTATATGGGTTACTGATTGATTGTCCAAGTATTTGTATGGGAGACTGAGTGTGTGTGTGGCTGGCTGGGAGGTGTGTGACTCTGTGCAGATCAATGTGTACTTGTATCAATGATTGTATAACAAGGTAAGTATGTGTTAGTATATGTTTGAAAATGTAAGGTGCTCTATGTTTAACTGTATAGACAAGAAAATGGAAGTGTCATTGATTCTTTACAGGACTGACTAGGTGTGTGAGTAACTCCATGGATGAGTGGCAGACTGTGAGTGTCTGTATAGGTGTATGAGTGCATATGATAGTGTTGTAAAGATGAGTGATTGTATGTATGAATGATAGTATGGGTGAATGAGTGAAGGTGTGTGTAGACGTAGGAATCAGTGAGTGCGTATGTAGTAACTAGTATTGGTGTGTCAATGGTTTCAAAAATTATATTCTGTATTTAACACTGGGTGAAACAGAGGTTATATTAAAATGTGAGGAGATGGATTGTATTGTCACATGAATGATATCATCAGTGATGTGGTCATTGATGTCAAATGAGATGTCATCAGTGATGTCATCAGTGATGTCATTTGAGATGTCATCAGTGATGTCATCAGTGATGTCACTGACCATGTCATGAATGATGTAATATGTGACATCATCAGCAGTGGATTGCAGGTGCGCGATATATAGTTAGTGCAACTAACTATATATGGAATTTCAATGGTTTTGTGTGAGTAAAATAAGGTTTTTTAAATGCTAATTCCTAACTATATATGGTCTATAACCTATGGTTTTTTCAGTGAATTTTCAAGGTTTTGTAAATGCTAATTCCTAACTATATATGGTCTATAACCTATGGTTTTTTCAGTGAATATATATATATATATATATATATATGTATATATATATATATATATATATATAAAGAACCTCCAAATTGCCACAAGACTGCGCCGGACTCTCTCGGGGTGGGTGCTCAAAGGGGCGTTCGTGGCTGCACCCCAAACTAAACTAAAACACCAGAACCTGGATTCGCGTGGAGCAGACACAGGTTCTGGTGTTTGTGGCTACCCAGCACATTGTGACCAGCAGTGTTCTGACCAATCGTAGCGGGACAATTTGCTTTTAAATGTGGGCGGGAGATGCACTTGCAAGATTCCGGGCGGCATCTGAGGAAGTTTTTACATAAAACGAAACGCGTCATGCACAACGCCTGTATTAAAGGAATTTGACATCTCACCTGTGTTGCCGTGGTGCTCTTCTCCCTCTGCAGTGGTGAGGGATGTGAGTGACAATATATATACCCGTGACCAAGGTGCGGCTGCACCGAAACGCGTCGGGTGTTTTCTGGCATCCTGTGTGATTAAATAAACTTCACGCTTTATGGACTTGGGCTCGAGCTGACTTCTTTCCTAACCGACTGAGCAGCAGTGAAATTAATAGGGGGTCGCCTCCCCGCTCGAGCTCGCCGCCGCAAGCAGGCTGGGGGACTGGCGAACTTTGTTGACACATATATATATATATATATATATATATATATATATATATATATATATATATATATATTACCTACTGGCGGTCGCCAGTAGGTATATATAATTAGGATTTTTTCTCTATGGGATTTTTGAAAATTCTATGTCTAATAACTTTGGCGTTTGTGGACGGAATTGGCTGAAATTTTCAGGAAAATGGCACATTTTGTTTCTGAGCAGCCCTTAAAAATTTGGGGGGGGTTCGTCAAGGGGGGGCCGAGAAAAAAGGGGGGTCCCAAAACGTGTTTTTAACATTGAGTTTTCCATAGGGCGGTTGGCCTCACTTTTAGCCCGAACGGCTGAATGGATTTGCACGAAACTTGGCAAAATTGTAGGGACTGGTAGCCCGATGTGCCTTTTGTAGGTCTCAATATATGTGCTTCAGTGGATTTTGAGAAATTAACGTTCAAAAAAAGATATATATCTGTAACAGCGGACCGGGCAGCGCTCCAGTTCGCGTACTTTTCGCGCAACGGAGCTTTGTGAAGCGAAGCTGATTGGTTCTCCGGCGTCTGTAAACATTCCAAACAGTCCGTAGCGGCCGCCATCTTGTCTCTCGGTAGGATCGAGAGACAAGAGGAGGCCAAAGCGAAGGGGCAAATGACCATAAGGGGGCATAGTAGATCCTCGCTGACCCCCTAGGTTTGATGTGGAGGTTTTAAAAGGGCCCCGCGGGGCAAAAAAAAAAAAATAATAATAATAATCGAACGGCTGAATGGATTTGCACGAAACTTGGTAAAATATTAGGGACTGGTAGCCCGATGTGCCTTTGCTAGGTCTCAATATATGTGGTCCAGTGGATTTTGAGAAATTAACGTTCAAAAAAAGATATATATCTGTAACAGCGCTTCGCTTCGCGTAACGGAGGTTTGCGAAGCTGATTGGTTCTCCGGCGTCTGTAAACATTGCAAACAGTCCGTAGCGGCCGCCATCTTGTCTCTCGGTAGGATCGAGAGACAAGAGGAGGCCAAAGCGAAGGGGCAAATGACCATAAGGGGGCATAGTAGATCCTCCTTGACCTCTTAGGTTTGATGTGGAGGTTTTAAAAGGGCCCCGCGAGGCAAAAAAAATAATAATAATAATAATCGAACGGCTGAATGGATTTGCACGAAACTTGGCAAAATTGTAGGGACTGGTAGTCCGATGTGCCTTTGCTAGGTCTCAATATATTGTCATGTATTCCTATAGGTTCTGAATCGATCCCCCTATTCCTGACCCTATTCTGGTTAAACTAACTATCAAGTTAACTAACAGTCAGCCCATGAGGCAAGAACAGCCCCCATGATGCAGATACCGTTATCTGACGCAGTCACACTACGGCACAGGAACGTGTTATCTGATTAGGTCATAACGCTTGAGATCTAATTAGACAAGCGACATTCCTCCAGCCCCTGATAAGGCATACGACGTTCTCATAACAAATCAAACCTATGACAACCTGGAAAATCCGTGCGGCCATTGTTTTGATTTCACAGAGAACTTTAGTAAAGAATGTGCTAACGAGCAAGTCGTATGACATCTTTATTGACGTATCTATGTCCATCCTTACGTCAATCTCGGCACCTTTAAGGTATAAATATTGCCGATCTTGCCCTATGCAAACACACGCGTGGTGACAAGACGGAGCAGCCATACTTGCCGAAGCCGAGAGCAGAAGCAGACCCCGCTGGCAGCAGCCCCGCCTTCCTGACGCGCTGAGAGACGCGCTGCTATCTCAAGCCGAGAGACCCAGCACCGGCGTTTCTGGGCAGCCCTCGCAGGCAGCCTGGAATATCGAGAGCAGAGAAAGAGATACCATTCCTCATTCATCCTAACTTCCAGGTACAGAACTGAATAACCCCTCACAGAGAATTCTTTAGTTATTCACTTGGCAAAAACAAACTTAACTAAAACTGTAACTTTCTATTCCCGCCCACGCATTAGACTTAGGTCAGGTACACGGGGTAGGCATATTTAGAAACACCAGTTGAGTACGTTTAGTCAAATGTATATGTGTATGTAAATATATTTTAATCATTTTAAACATCATATGGCTCAGAAACCATATCAATGTTTTTACAGTATTATTTTATACTATTGCTTTTAATGTATGCACTTTACTTAACTATAAGTATTGCAATAATATCGATCCATTTCTCATGTATGAGAAAAGAGACTGATCAATAAATAACACCTTTTTATTGAACACGCCCGTCTCTTCCTTTTCTCTACAATCTGATGAGACTAAGAATGCACGTACTGACTGAGTAAAATAATTGCCTTGTGCTCACACGACTCTCGAGATTGACTCTTGATTAGGGGAGAGCAAAGTTGTCATGTTCTATGGTTGTCAGAAACTAAATCCCTTCTTGTCTAATCAGGGAAGTTAATTCCTCCTTGAACATTCGAGAAAGTTTCTAGCGAACTCTGAGCTACGCTGGCAAACCCAAAAATTAAGTCTAGTATCGACAGTAGTAGACCTAGTTAACGTCTGGTCTAGGCCTTTACTGCTGTAGGTATTATTCCAATGCGCAGAGCCTATTGGGAAAATAGGAGCTACACTACATGGCGCCCAACGCGTTTGGAAAGGGCGATAAAACTAACATAAGACATTTAGAGTAACTCAGTCGTGCTTTCTCACTCAGACCCCTTTTTCCATTATACTCCAAAGACGTCTGGAGTGGGTGAAAGGTAATATCCTCCAAAACCTCGCAGGAGGGAACTCCTATGTATGGTTCTTGGTATAGTCAACGTTGAAGGATAAAAACATTCCCAAAATATTGTGCATCTGATCTCTGTTTCCATAAAGAAACCTGATCTGCAAACAAACATAATACCATCCTGTCTGTAAAATGGCAGAGAGTGATGATGAAAGAGAGGCAGTTAGATTAGCAACTGAACTCGCAGATGCTGATGCTACCATGCAAGCAGCAGACCCGAATATAACACTCATTCCGGTCATTAAAAGGAGATCTATAACCTTAAAACTTATAGAAAATGGACTGACACCTAGAGGTGGCACAGTCATATTCGTAATCGAGGCACACGAATATCGGCAGACAGAGGTATACTATTCATGGATACATTTTCCAGCAGCAAATGCTGTAACAAAGTACTTCCACTATTACAAAGTAGAGGAACCTCCTGAAACGTACACTCCTTTCGAGGAGGTGGAAGTACCACTCAAATTCCAAGAGCATTTGCTCTTATTTGATGGCGCCCTAATACATAACAATCACATAACAAGGCTCGGTCCTTTAGGAAGACCAGGAGCAACGTGGCCGGTCTTAGCCGGATACACACCACATCCAGACATCGATAGGATGCCTGCAGCTGAGCTGTTAATACAGCTAAAACAATTACTAAAAATTCATAGACAATTAGTCCAGTATGTAATGCGGACTTCAACAATTCAGCCAGCGATTAAACTTCCACAGCTGACCCCTCACCAGGGGAACACAAATAAAATTACACCACAGAACATCCAATCCTGCCTAGGTAAAGTTCCAGCTAAACGGGAACAAATACCATTCTGGTTGGTACAGAAAATCACCCAAATAGAGGCGGTGTTTCCTGACACCACCCCATTAGAAAAACACAGGATTCTGACTATAAGTCTCCCAATGGGAATCGCACCACACATTGAGGACTGTGACACTTGGTGTACAGTCTTTGCTTCCATCTACACAAAAACGCACGGTGTTCCATCCATTTCGGTAATACCAGATGTGCTAAAACAAATTCAAGATGAATACGGTCCAGAACCTGCTTTAACTCTTGGTATGAAATTACTAAAAGACTTCAAGCAGGTCTCGGCTATATTATTAGCCAACATAAAAGGTGAGGCAGCAAACGTGGCGATCCGCCAGAGGTTAAAAGAGACAGATATAGCAGACCAACCAGCTGAAATTGCCAGAATCATAGAAAAATCCTATGAAGAACTAGGCAGAGATAGTCTAGGTGGAATACCAGTAAAACCGCAACTGACTACAAGTCCAGAAAAAATATTTTTTAATAATAATTCACCAAAAAAGAACTGGGATGGAAACAAACAATCCAATCCTAAAGAAAAGAAATTCCAGTCCCGAGGGAGGTCTCCCAGGCGAAGAGAGAAATCTCCAAACCAAAGACAGAGGTCACCGCAGAGTGACCCCTCTGGGAATAGATATAACCTTAGAAATAGGGATAATATTAAAAAACCTGATAGATATCAAGACATTGATACACGTCCCTCTCAATCTTTTCAGACTTCCTCGCAGAAATCGGAAAGAAGAGGACGATCAGAAGAGCACGCCAAGTCCAAAGACAAGGAACCTGCTCAGCTAAAAAAGAAATTACAATTTCCAAAAAAGAAGGTAGCCAGTATCAAGGTAGTTAAAAATGCCGAGAATACTGAGGACACAACTGAAAAACGGAGAATGGGCTCAGACAATGCTAGACAGCGCAGCAGAGGTGAGCATAGCACGCAAAGTCCTTATGAATCATCTGGAGACAGTGGACACGAATGAATACCTTCAAGTGGAAACTGCAGACACCAGAGTTAGCAAGCCCCACAAGATATACGAGATAACATTACGTATAGAGGGAGATAAGACTAGGAAAATAAGGGGACTATTTTGGGATAACCTCTCAAAGGGTTATGACATCCTTCTAGCTGAAAAAGACTGGCCACCAGAGTTTGTCAGGGAGTGCCCTCATGGTGAAGAAGTAATTATGCCTGCCTTCTCGAATCAAATCCCGATTCATAAAAAATACACACTTGCTAGAAAGTGGGCAGTGGCCTTAGCACCTGCTTTATATAAAAATCATGTAGGATGGGATGAGGACTCCCCTCCTCACAAAATCCAGTTAAAATCACAACCTACTGCACAAAGGCAGTACCCAATTAAGCAAGAAGCTAAAAAACAGGTAAATGAAATACTAGATCAGCTAGAATACCAGGGGGTGATTGAAACTTGCACCTCACAAATGAACAATCCTTTGTTTCCGGTCTCCAAACCAGACAATTCATATCGTCTAGTTTTGGATTACCGACACCTTAACACATGTTGCAAAACTTTTGCAGTGCAAAACTCACACAGTGCTGCACTAATGAATAACATAGTGCGCAAAAAATACAAAACAACCTTGGACATCTCCAATGGATTCTTTTGTCAAAACATAGCACCAGAGAGCAGATATTTAACTGCATTCTCAGTAAATGGCACTCAAAAACAATTCTGTCGGTTAGCCCAGGGGTACAAGAACAGCCCGGGGGTATTCTCAGCGAGAGTAACAGAATTACTACAACTATATGATGATGAAGCATTATCTTATGTCGATGACATTTACTTAACAGATGATGACTTGGAGACTCACTTGAAAAGAGTGAACACCATAATACTTGGGTTCGCAGCAGAGGGTTACAAATTCAACTTTAAAAAGTCCAGAATTGCCCATCTGACGGTCCTATTCTTAGGATATGAGTTATCAAGTGAAGGCAAAAGCCTGGCAGACAATTTCCTAGAGAAATGTGCCGTAATCCAAGCGCCTAGAACACTAAAAAACTTACAGTCGATTCTAGGTTTCCTAAATTTCGGAAGAACATACATTGCAAATTACGCAGAAAGGGTCAAACCCCTTTATGATCTAATTAAACCAGACTTTAAAAGATCCAATTGGACTCAAACACACACAGAAATTTTGAGATCCTTACAAACAGACATGCTAATTAAAACAAAATTAGAAACACGTGATAACACACGCAATCTTGTGATTCGAGTCATCCCAGGGAGATGCGGATTCACATACCTGACTTCTAATGAAGGAGAAAAGGTACCAATTGCATTCAAATCACACTTGTACACAGAAGCTGAACAGAAATTCAGTAATACAGAAAAAATCATTCGTGCAGTTCAAACCGCAATAGCTAGAGAAAAAGACATAGCTGACGGTAGACATATCACAGTCAGAACAGCAGTATCAGCCTTTGAGGCATTAACAACACCGTGTAATTTACCAACAACAACATTGAATCCGGATTGGATACAATGGGTGAATTCAATCACAACGGCCAAAGTATACTACTACTTTGATCCAGAACTAGAAGAATTAAAAAATCTAAAATATGAAAAGACGTAACGGCCCCCAGCGCCTAGAGACCCTTACGGGTGATTGTGCGCTTTATAAATGTGGACTTTACTTTTACTTTACTTTATCCTCTGCCAATCGACATTCTGCCTCTACGACATTACGCCTGTGTAATCTATACAGACGGACATGCTCAACCCTCCGTTTGGGGAGAACAAGCATACAACCCCACATGTGAGATTACAAAAGAAGTGTGGCGCGGAGGTAAACTAAGACCTCTATTAACAAAATCACACTCAGTAGAAACTAATTCAGAACTACAAACTGAAATAATAGCTTTGAAAATGGCGCTAGATAATGCGGATCGCGAATTCCTGACACTTATAGTGTCAGATTCATATTACTGCGTCAAAGCATATAACAAGGATTTGCAGACATGGATTCAAAACGGTTACAAAGATGACACAGATGCACCAATAAAGCAGAAACTGCTCTGGGAACAAGTAGCTCTTTTGAAAAAAGAACTACCAAAGACTCACGTGACACACTCACTGAGTCATCAGCGTGATGGCGTTCACGTTGTGGGGAATTCATTGGCTGAAGCAGCCGCAGCGGCAGCCACTAAACCGGCTCCCGTAGATCGGAAAAAGCGTACATTAAAATACATTGACGGTGAAACAATGCTGGCGGTGAAAACGTCATCAAAAGGCGACTGCTCAGCGTTACCGATCAACTATCCACTCAATTATACATACA
This sequence comes from Lissotriton helveticus, assembly GCF_964261635.1. Taxonomy (NCBI): domain Eukaryota; kingdom Metazoa; phylum Chordata; class Amphibia; order Caudata; family Salamandridae; genus Lissotriton; species Lissotriton helveticus. The sequence goes on from NC_136067.1 coordinate 1,118,917,849, forward strand.
TAATCGATGAGAACTCCGTCCCTTTTGCTCGAATCCCTGGAGTGGGGGATAGAGTGATTCCAAACATGGACAGGAGAAGCTTGTTAATCGCAGACGCACACATGGGCGAGGGTCTCAGACACCTTAAATTAAAAGATTCTCTGGAAGAATTACAATCACGGTACTGGTGGCCAGGCATGAGCCTGCACTACACCATGTTTGTAAAAAACTGCCCAAACTGCAACAGAGATCGCAGTGGGGAGAGAAACAGTTTAATACCTCGTCGTATCAAGGCAGATAATATTACCAGCAAAAAGAATGGCTTGCGACTAACATATACAGGCTAGTTTCCACTTATAATGTAGATCACCAGCACTCGGCTGACGTCCGGACTATTATACAAGATTTGCGAGTCTAAATGGCATATACGCTAAGAGCATGTTACGTTCGACCATTGTTTTCACTCTGGCACACCAGCCTGGGGGGAAACATGGCCAAATGAGCACAGTCCAGCGGGAATCTTCTCACTTCCTTCCTGAGGGTACGGGATGGTGTAAAGAAAAAACCAAGGCAGAAAGCAATCTATAATGGAAAGGATATTAGGTTCGGGAGCTGGGTGGGTCAAACATCTAATAAGTGTCCAACGTAGTCTAAATAACTTGCCAAGAAATTCTCTGAAGGGATTCAGTCCGTACGAATTATTATTTGGAACTAGGATGTTGATCTCTGACCTTGATAGTCAGACTTCAGTGGTTAAAGAAAAAACCTTTGATGTCAAAGACCGTTTGGCTATTTTGCAGGACTTAAACAAAACAAGAAAAGACCTGAGCAACATACAGTTGAAACAACAGCCAACGACCACTGAAGAATCACCACCTGTCCCAGCAAGACCTGTCTGGATTCCAAAAGTCGGGGATCTAGTCAGGGAAAAGATCGCGGTAAAGAAGGAATTTGGGCCTTCCTACAGAAAAGCAGTTCCTGTCTTGTCTGTCAACGGGACAAGATCAGTTGTACTACCGCCACTTGCTGGTAAAAAGGAGAACCGAGTTGTATCCATCGACCTGGTAAAACCACAAAATGTGGCCGATAACAAACAGTAGGCCAAGTGGACTCCCAATAAGTAGCAGAACACCAAGGTTTGCTACCAGCACAGAGGTCCTATCAAAAAGGCTCATCACATTCGAAACGCCTGCAGAAGAACAAGAAGGACTATGCAACAATGCACTAGAAACTCAGACCTCTGAAAACCCAAATAAAGACATTTAGCAGAGACACACCAATCTATACTGAAGTACCAAGTGAAAATGCAAAAAACAAAAATCCTGAACCAATTGGAACAATTGACAGAACTGCATCCGGTTACTTCATCAACTTCGATGATTCCTCTGACGGCTTCAGTGAATCAAAGACACAGCCATCATCAAAATCCTTTAAAGACAAAGCGAAGGAACTTTTGAAACAACTGAAAGAAACATATCTGGTTTCTCCATGGATTGAATTTTGGGTGGGTTTTGGTGCATTTATCCTCATACTTTGGCTCATCATGGTATTTACTTTGGGACGCTTCATTGAGGGAAAATATGCTAAAATGGACACAGCAAGTCAGAACATCAACTTGATCCTCAAACCACACACATCTTCACACGTCGAGAAAAGAGAACTTTCTTCAGAACTTTCTTCAGCCAACTTCACAGCCAATCCGATACCTGGTGGGGTAGCCTGGGACAACACTGACTATGAAATTTATGGTCCGGTCGAGATCCTGAAATATCCACACCAAATCAAGATCTCCTTGAGTGACTTTGCAAAACCAAACTCATTTGCTGATGATTGGGACTTCGAAAGTATTAACAACATGATGTCTGATCTAGTAATGTCTGCTAAATTTACAAAACATGATTATTTGCAAGGTTCTACAAATTATGATAGTATGTATTGCTATAACCATTATGGTAACCATTTTTTACATAAATCTGCACAACCCAGAAATGTTTTAAATTATAATCAATGGGAACATTGTGCTACACCTCCAAAAGGAAGCTCTAGAACCGTATATGACAAATATTCATATTTTTCAGGTTTTAACATAAGTAATGCTGAAACATTTTATTTTAAATTGTCAAACAAGACAGGGATGAAAACCATGATAACCAACACAAAATTGATATATTCAAAATCATTCTTTGAAAAAATGAATACATTTGGATTTGATTATTGGGACAAAAATGTTGATTTGAAAAGTGTTTGGGGTACAAAAGAATGGCAAGTACAGGGTATAGAAGCTTTGTTTAGAGCCTGCATGATCCCAGAACAAATGATATTTTTAAATGACACTGTTCAACAAACCACCTGTCTTGCCTTAGCCAAAATCAAAGATTTAAATAAACCGTCTATTCCAAAGCCAATAATGTTTAGCAATAACTCTGATACAGTTGAAGAGATAGACGTAAACCATATATTAAACCAAAACAGAACACATCCTGATTGGAAACAATGGTTGATCTGGCCCACAGATACAAATAACTGTCAAGATAGATTCCTGAATAAAACACAGGGTTTCAAAATGACCAGGCCAGACCCTAGATATCCCCAAAGACATCACCCAGGGATAATAACAACCTACAGTGTGGGCAAATTATGCCTTCAATGGCTACAAACTTCCACACTGCCTGAAATTAAGCAACACCTAACTTTACTTACTGATGGTGCTGACTTGCGTGATTTCATAATGGGACCACGCAAACAGCGTCAAAAGCGTTTCATAGCAGCCTCTGTATATGCAGCATACAATGAGGCCTGGAAGGTTACTCAAATTGAGACAGCAGAAAGAATACGGGAAATTGACCGTATTAATTTGGAAAAATCACTATCTGTAGTGGACAATGGGTTAATGACTCTGTCCTCCAGAATTTTTTCTTTGGACAGCATTGTGTCGTCAGCAATCGATATATTATCGCAAGACTTACTGTTATTACAACATGGTCAGTCACAATTGCGTTCTATTGTACAGCTTGGCTGGACGTTACAAAATCTGCGTTCAGGCTATGTGCCTTGGCGTTTAATCAACACAACGTCACTATTCCAAATCTTTAACCTTACTGATAGACAAATCGGTATGGCGCAAAAGGGTGCTGATTATACAATCTTGAGCATTGAAAAACTAGAAAGATTACCAATGACAATGTCAGAACGACCTGTCAGTGAATGGATAATCCACGGAATCATAAATATTCCAATCTCAACCTTCAGGTTTCAATACTGCCAAAAATATATACAGGCTGGCATGTACGAGAAATTGGGAAAGGGGTACCTTAAAACAACTTGGAACCTGCCCTATTCACATGCATGTGTCAGTAATAAAGGACAGAAAGTGTTTCTTAGTGGCAACAATTGTGCTATGTCACTAAGCGGCACGCTTCTGTGTAACGGTATTAGTTTGCACGGAGCCTGTGAAGGGAATTCATACAACCTTTCATGTCACCAGCAAGGCGCACCTGCAACTGAAATAGAACCATTCTTTCAAAGACTCTATAATGGGAGTTACATTCTTATTGTAGACCGCAGATGTTGTAGTCTTATGCCCGGGACTCCTTATCTAGTCACTACGACGGCGAAGGTCAAGTGCTGTGGACGATCTTTATTCCCCAGCTCCTTTCCGGACAGGGAGGCAAGGGCATGGCCCGGTTTGAAAATTACTTCTATTCGAATAGATACTTTAAGCAGAATGAAAACAGTGCTTCTTCAGACGCCTACAAGGCTCACGTCATCAAAAGAAACGTATGATCTACAAGTCGCAAGGACGACTGCAGAGATACATACATTATTATCAACTAATTCCCCCGTACATTTCGCGGAAATCCTGAGCGAAATCTTAAATATTTCTGATACCACTGGGGTCTCAAAGGTATTTAAGACAGTATTTTCGATGGCATTAACACCATTCAAAGCCATACTGGGTATTTTTCCAGATTTCGTCCATTCGATTTTTGGCGGACTTCCCCTGATCCTGGGACTAATTGCAGGAATCCTATTCTTAGTCCTTATTTTTCGTTATGGCAACCCATGTCACAGATCAAACTCTCGCGACAATGGAAGATACGATCCTAGCCATTGGATACCGGGACCGGATATCAAAAATCCTGGGACTCTCCCGGCTTAGAGACCTAAACATGACTTGGTTTCTATCATTTCGACCAATGTGGCAAAGGTGTGTTTTACCTGTACTAAGGTGTCTGCTATGCGGAGAAGAATGCGTGTTAGACACCTGTCTGACGCTACAATCGGATGCGCCAGTGGATGCAGATACACTGTTGGTTCCTACCAAGGTTCACGCTTTGTGCTGCCCTCAAAGGCTGCCAATCCTGATGACGGCATTCCTGGAATCTTCACCACTGCGATTGAAGAGTAGTGAAGTTCAAGATGAAAGCAGCATCGAACAGGTACGACCTTCTGTCAGCAATGCGAATCAGAATGTCATTGCAGACAATCATGCGCACGAATGCATGGTTACCCCTATTTCCGACTTAGTGGAACTTTCCCATGAAGCTGTTGACAGTTTTTTCGAAAGCCTGAATGATATGATGTTCTCTCCAGAACAGAAATAGAGACTTTTGAGTAAACTCGCACACGGCGTTCCCTGAATTCGGCCTTCAACTTTAAAAATAAAGTCACATGAACAATTCTTCCCACCAGTTCACGGACAACAATTTTTAGCAGCCCCAATTATTTTTCACAAATTTTTCGGGACACTTATCTTCTGCTTAAAGTAAGAAACTATTCCTAGAGAACTAAGATTTCTATTTTTAGATACTTTATAAAACTTTAGTTGCCCGCTGGGATGTTCACAAATATTTTATTATGTGATGAGATGGTCTCGAACTTCCTTTCTGTATAGCTATATTAAGAGCCATTTCATGTGTATTTTTCAAATACAAAATTAGCAATAATGCATACAAATGCGTATTTACTTTTGCATTTAATTCATAGCTTAAGTGCATACAATATATATGACTGCAATTTTTCAGTATATTTGAAAATTTCAAAATGCATTTATGTATTTTGGGGTGGTAAGGTATACACTATACTCTATAGTATGTTGTACTATGTTATACTATGCATAGATTAGTAAATATGTCCATAGTTAGCGTGGAGTGGGTGTCATGTATTCCTATAGGTTCTGAATCGATCCCCCTATTCCTGACCCTATTCTGGTTAAACTAACTATCAAGTTAACTAACAGTCAGCCCATGAGGCAAGAACAGCCCCCATGATGCAGATACCGTTATCTGACGCAGTCACACTACGGCACAGGAACGTGTTATCTGATTAGGTCATAACGCTTGAGATCTAATTAGACAAGCGACATTCCTCCAGCCCCTGATAAGGCATACGACGTTCTCATAACAAATCAAACCTATGACAACCTGGAAAATCCGTGCGGCCATTGTTTTGATTTCACAGAGAACTTTAGTAAAGAATGTGCTAACGAGCAAGTCGTATGACATCTTTATTGACGTATCTATGTCCATCCTTACGTCAATCTCGGCACCTTTAAGGTATAAATATTGCCGATCTTGCCCTATGCAAACACACGCGTGGTGACAAGACGGAGCATCCATACTTGCCGAAGCCGAGAGCAGAAGCAGACCCCGCTGGCAGCAGCCCCGCCTTCCTGACGCGCTGAGAGACGCGCTGCTATCTCAAGCCGAGAGACCCAGCACCGGCGTTTCTGGGCAGCCCTCGCAGGCAGCCTGGAATATCGAGAGCAGAGAAAGAGATACCATTCCTCATTCATCCTAACTTCCAGGTACAGAACTGAATAACCCCTCACAGAGAATTCTTTAGTTATTCACTTGGCAAAAACAAACTTAACTAAAACTGTAACTTTCTATTCCCGCCCACGCATTAGACTTAGGTCAGGGTACACGGGGTAGGCGTATTTAGAAACACCAGTTGAGTACGTTTAGTCAAATGTATATGTGTATGTAAATATATTTTAATCATTTTAAACATCATATGGCTCAGAAACCATATCAATGTTTTTACAGTATTATTTTATACTATTGCTTTTAATGTATGCACTTTACTTAACTATAAGTATTGCAATAATATCGATCCATTTCTCATGTATGAGAAAAGAGACTGATCAATAAATAACACCTTTTTATTGAACACGCCCGTCTCTTCCTTTTCTCTACAATCTGATGAGACTAAGAATGCACGTACTGACTGAGTAAAATAATTGCCTTGTGCTCACACGACTCTCGAGATTGACTCTTGATTAGGGGAGAGCAAAGTTGTCATGTTCTATGGTTGTCAGAAACTAAATCCCTTCTTGTCTAATCAGGGAAGTTAATTCCTCCTTGAACATTCGAGAAAGTTTCTAGCGAACTCTGAGCTACGCTGGCAAACCCAAAAATTAAGTCTAGTATCGACAGTAGTAGACCTAGTTAACGTCTGGTCTAGGCCTTTACTGCTGTAGGTATTATTCCAATGCGCAGAGCCTATTGTGAAAATAGGAGCTACACTACAATATGTGCTCCAGTGGATTTTGAGAAATTAACGTTCAAAAAAAGATATATATCTGTAACAGCGCTCCGCTTCGCGGAGATAAAATTATATCTGTATTACCTAGCTGTTGCTAACACCAGTTAGCGACGGCTAGTAGGAGATAGCGACCATCTTGGGCCCCACTTTGCATGTGAGTGATATTTATCACTAATGACATGCAAAGTGGGCATGCCAAGATGTTAGCGACTGGAAACAGTCGCTAACATCGCTATCTCCTATTATCAACTTTTGGAAATATTCGCGATAAGCGCGAATATCTCCAAAAGCTAGCACCTGCCCTGAGCAGTTCTAAGGCATGTTATCCAATGGGAGGTGGATAACATGGCTAAGAGCATTAGCTCGGTAATGCATGAATATCGCTGAGTTTTCAGCGATATTAATGCATTGCGGTCGTTTTTTATCGTATTTGCGATAAACCTTGATAATAGCAAGGTTTATCTGCGATAATTATTATCAGTGATGTCACTGACCATGTCATGAATGATGTAATATGTGACATCATCAGCAGTGGATTGCGGGTGCGCGATATATAGTTAGTACAACTAACTATATATGGAATTTCAATGGTTTTGTGTGAGTAAAATAAGGTTTTTGAAATGCTAATTCCTAACTATATATGGTCTATAATCTATGGTTTTTTCAGTGAATTTTCAAGGTTTTGTAAATGCTAATTCCTAACTATATATGGTCTATAACCTATGGTTTTTTCAGTGAATTTCATTGGTTTTTTAAAAGCTAATATCTGTAGCTGTAAAATGTATTCTTCTTTAAATCCAAAAATATATTTTGTATGTTTATTAATAATTTTTTTTTTAATACTTTTTTTTTGTTCGCTCCCGGTTCGCGAACCGGGAAGCTTCCCGTTAGCTCATCTTGATGCCGCGACCCAGTCCGCGAACCGGTAAACGTTCCGTTAGCGCAACTGCTGCGTTAGAAATCAACATCGTGACGCGTCGCGGAAGCGCAACATATCACGTTGTCGCGTAATGCGTCTTATGACGCGCTGCGTTAGCGCACCCGGAAGTGCTCCGGTACGCGAACTGAGACGCGAAGCGCAGCTCCCCGGAAGCGATCCGCGGCGCGAAAGCGCGACGTATCGCGTTGCCGCGTAATGCGTCTTATGACGCGCCGCGTTAGCGCACCCGGAAGCGCTCCAGAGCGCGAACCGAGGCGCGAAGCGCAGCGACCCGGAAGCGATCCGGGGCGCGTTCCGCAGCGCGTAACTTAAGCGTAAGAGGTCATGTGACTTGTTGATAAAACTTTTCATTGGTTCATTTCACTTTTGGTTTCATAATGATGTAAGGCTAGGTCAGGTGACCTAAAAATAACACTTTTCATTGGTTTAGAACTATTGTTTATCCCAAATGATGAAAACCCCTCCTTCTTTCCTCACTCTGACTTTCATCTTTGTGAGAGGAAGACCATTTTTGATAGTTGAGCAATGGCTTCAATAGTTGCTTCAGCTGGTGCACCCCCACCACCACCTCCACCTCCTCATGGGAAGAGAGGACCACCTCCCCAGTTTATCAGCCAGACAGAGGAGGAAGAGGATGAACTAGAGGAAGAGGAGACCGAAGGACCACAGTTCTTACAGGAGGTGCCCCGGGTTTCCCGTCGGAAAGCCAGCTTTATTTGGCAGTTTTTTTCACTCCCTCGAGGGCAAAAAAAAGTAAATGCTAGGAATGTCACCTGCCTGATTTGTAAAGACCGGTTATCTAGAGGCACTGATAAAAAATATAGCTACGGAAACTATACAATGCATCGTCACATGACCAGGTGGCATCCATTGAACTACAGCCAGGCGAAGATACGTGACATGCAAGATAACCCAACAACAACTCCTGTGGCCAGGTCAACATCACTAATATCGTTGACAGGAGCAGAGGCACGGAAAACCGTGCCAAACATTCAGGAGAATTTTGCACATATGAAATTTACTTGTATGTACTGCGGTGCATTGCTGTCTTGTGGTAACATGAGCATTAATTTAATTAACCTAGCTTATAACAATCACAATTGCCCTAACCGCCCCAGACAGTAATTTTTTTTTTTGCTCCTGTTGAGCCCTTTTCAATGCCTGTTTTTTGTTGTTTCCCCTCCATCAAAAACAAAACGAAAACATAAAACTGTTCAAAAAATACAAAAAAAACAAAAAATGTTCAAAAAAAATAATAAATATAAAACAACAAAAACATTAAAAAAAAAGTTCTTTTCAGAACTACCTCCCCTTTCAAAAAAAAATTGCTAGAATGTTTAGCACTCTGGCAAGCTCTATTTCTTTTAGTTCGCTTCCCCGTTCGCTTCCCGGTTCGCGAACCGGGAGCGAACCAAAAAAAAAAAAAAAAAAGAAGAGTAAGTATAAGGGAAGTAAACAGAGAGTAATGTTAAAAGAAAGACAGCTATAGGGAGTAAACCAGAGATACTGTTTAATAGATCTATTTACCGAAGAAAAGATGGAAGAGGGTATAATTGTGAAAAACAAAATAGATAAGGAAGTGAAAGAAAAAAAAGAGAGTAGAACAATAACAAAGAAGAGTTTCTTGGAGAATGTGAGTGAATGTTCAAAATGAGTAAAACATGTGGAATAACAGAGAGAAAAAACAGAAAACAAAAAAGAAAAAATAACAGAAAAAGATTAATTGAAACAGCAAAGAAATGTAAATAACATAGAGCCATATCATCAACATAGGCAATAAAAGTTTTGCTGCTTTTATCGGCAGAAATGTGTCGCTAAAGCCGCTTTTGTGGCGGAAAACTGCAGCTAAAACCACTTTTGCAACACTTTTCTGCCAATAAAAACAGCAATAATTTTATTGGCTGTGTTCATAATATGCCCCTTAGTGTGCTTCAACTACACAGAAGAAGCATAATGAACAAGTAGTGAAAGAGTGATCAGTCAAAGACACTAAGAGTAATAGAGACGGAGTGAGTGAACAAGAGTGAGGAACTATGAGAAGAGAGGGACTGAGAAAAGGAGTGGAAGGAGTAGAGTAAGTAGGTAATAGAGAAAGGAATGAGGGAAGTAGCAAAGGCAGGAAACTGAGGGTTAAAGAAATGAAGCTGTCGAACTACTAGTAGGTGAATGTGATAGAAATGTAACGAAAAGAGTACAAAACATTTACCTTATAATTGTCATTAACTTACTCACTTTTTGTTTTTCTACTTTTCTACTTTCAATCTGTGAAAGAGAGAACAAACATTTGAAAAATATTAAAACATGTATTTAAAAATTAGAAAAGACAAGGGAAAAGATTGAAGGACAAACAGTTTTTCAACAACTTTGACACTTACAGAAGCTTCTGCTTCTCCAGGCCCCCTACACAGTCCTAAAGATATACATTTTAAACTAACAGTATCTTGATGCAGATGAAGTGAGGCCTATCTTAAAAAATGGTGCATCTTTTGCACTGCTGTTGTCTCACAAAAGTGACGCACAGTGACGCAAAAGAGACATACACCTATCATAAATCTGTCCCTAACATTTTAAATGATTGATTCAGGATCACGATAAGGTGTGGCCTCTCTAGAGGTTTGTCTAAGGTGAGGCCTACTCAGGATTGCATATCAAATTTATGCTTGTTGAAGAATACAGAGGAGATAATACATGTGAAGGCCTACCAATGAAGTAAGTCATGTCCACTTCACTCTTGAACAAAGGCCAGACCTCTTCTGTGTCCGTGGACAGACCTAAACTTCATCTGCACAATGTCATTCGTAAACTTAGGAAACACAGGTGATGTAATTGAAAAATGTGGAGTTTCTTTTCCTCATTTCACAATCACATCACCTGTGTTGCCTAGGCTTAGGTATCTCATAGTGCAGATGTAGTGCAGCATATTAAACAGTACCCAGAAGTGCAGCACTGCATGCAACAACTTTGACACTTACAAAAGCTTCAGCTTCTGCATGCCCCCTACACAGTGCTAATTATATACATTTTAAACTGATGGTATCTTGCTGGAGATGAACTGAAACCTATCTTGCAACATGGTGCATCTTTTACACAAAAGTGACCCACAATGGAGCAAAAGAGGCGCACGGCCACCATAAATCTGACCCTAACATTTTAAATGATTGTTTCAAGATGCCAATAAGGTGTAACCTATGCACAGATTTGTTTCAGGTAAGTCCTACTCAGGGTTGCAGATGGAATTTAGGTTTGTTGAAGAATACAGAGGAGATAATACTTGTGGAGGCCTACCAATGAAGTGAGTCATGCCCACTGCACTCTTGAACAAATGTCAGACCTCCTCTGTCTCCAGGAACAGGCCTAAACCTCATCTACACAATGTGATGTGTAATGTTAAGAAACACAGGTAATATAATTGAAAAACGTGCAATTTATTTTGCTCATTCCACAATCATATCACCTGTGTTTCCTTTGCTTAGGTATCTCATTGTGGAAATGTAGTCTATCATATGAAAGACTACGTAGAATATGAGCACTGTATGCAACAACTTTGACACTTACAGAAGCCTCTCCTTCTCCATGCCTCCTACACAGTTCTAAATGTACATCATAAATGCAAACAGTACAGAATTAATTATACATGTTAAATGGTTTATTTTTGCTGTTCTCAGAATGTATCAAATTTCACTAAAAACAGTGACTTGAAGGTATTCATCATATAACAGCGGGGAAAAAAAACACAATCAAAATGATTGTGTTTAAAAAACCCATACAACATAACAAATCAGAATTCAGAACTCCTTAAAGTTAACTTACTTTCCATGACGTTGAAGGATGTCCTATGAACAGCTTACACTCTGTTGTGCTGTTATTACTTTCAGACCGCCACTTTCTGAAAGAAAACCTCCATCGTTTTGAAAAACATGTTACATACAATAAATGACTTCTTGCTCTCTACCACACGTTTCCACAAGGCCAAATCATGTCTGAGCCATTTATAACTCTTAGAATTCTTGTAAGCCAATCCCGTCATGTTGTATTTCCGCAACTTTCACAATTAAAATATTGAAGATCATTTTCACAATCCTGGACTAGTAATATCTTCCCCTTCTTGCTCAGTCATGTTCTACATTTCCTATGACACTGATACTGCTTACTATGAAGCAGACTTACACTACCTCTATGACTACTACAATTATTTAATTATCTACATCACTTTTAATCACAAAGCAATGTAAAACAGTAGACAGCATTGCAGACTTACATTCCCTCTACTCCATGTTTTGATTGGCTGCTTCAATTAGCTTATAAAAAGAAACAGTTTTTCTGAACTCATTCAAAGTGCACTTATTTCTCAATGACGTCCAGTGTTATGGTAAGAAGTTATGTCTTTGTACTACACTTATCCTCAAGGCCAAATCGTGTAGGAGCCATTAGAACTTCTTGAAATTCCTCAGAGCACATCCCGAGATTCTTTCCCTAAAATTTTGGTTTTAAAAACACCAGGTAAGAGTTTTTAAGGTCATACGGCAATTTTTTTTGAAAATTAAAACAGAATCATTGCAGAATGACCAGCCATTTCTAGACTTTAAATAAGCTGTGTAATGTCCTGATGTTATTGAAGGACCGTCATGATATATAATTGCTGCAGTTACAAAAGTCCTTCCTGATATTGACAACTGTGAAGCCACAACATTTTTAATTAAAGTTGTCAATTTTGTTCCATCAGGCCTACATCGTTGGAACATTAAAATAACATACTGGCCATATGTTCGTATAAATAATGTGGACATCATTTCAGATTTACATTGGCTACACTCCATGTTGTGATCAGCTGCTTTTACTAGTTTATTAAAAGAGACTGATTTACTGTCTGGCAAAGTTAAATATATAAATCTTTCTGAGTCTACACTAGTAGTACTTGATACCCTAAAGTTCTCGCAGTCATGCTGCCATTGATAAGAAAGCCCAAACAGGTGATCTATATCTACACCTTCAGCATACAATACATCAAGCATATACATTAAAAACTCCTGACAATCTTGCTGAATATTTTGAGAGAATTGTGTTTGGCCTGAACATCTGTCTAACAGATTTCGAATTTCAGACACACTTTCTATTTTTGTTCTATCAGTGCTACATTTCTCTAACACAGAATTTAACAAACTGCAAAATCTTTGATCAGAATTGACCACAATCTCTTCTTTTACATTTTCTAGAGAAAACAAAACATTAACCACTACATTAGCATAGCAGTTGACACCAGAACTGTTTTCAAATTGAAAACCAACAACATCTTCAACAGAATCCTTTTTGTTTCTGCTTATAATTTCAGGTTCATCGACTTTTCGTCTTTTTGCTACAACCTCCCCAGTATTAGTCACATTTCTTCGTTTCCGGCCTACCACACGTTTCTCAAACAAAGGATATTGAGGCAAATGTGGCGCATACTCTCTTCTTAACCTATTGTATTCCTTAACACAATCTAGATCCGCACAAATGTTTGTGACATCACACTCAATCAAGTACAATCCCGATAAAGTTCTAACTCGTGACAATGCCACATATGCCATACCCTCCTTGAACACAGAACTGCCAATATTCACCAATGCACTGTCTACACTTAAACCTTGCGATTTATGGATTGTCACCGCATATGCCAAGCAAACAGGAAACTGCTTACGGCGAACATATAAGTCTTTTACAAGCAAAAATCTAGCAGAACAACGACCAATTAGCTGTACTTCCTCAATGCCATCAAATTTAATTTTTAAAAATTCAATTCCATCTCTATTTCTGTATTTTACAAAATCAACAACATTACCCATTGATCCATTTACCAGACCTCTTTCAACATGTAAATTCCTTCTTAAAATTATACGGCAGTTCAAGCACACATTCAGAGTCTTTTCAAAACCTGCAGTTTTAGATATAGTCTTCTCTAATGAATCCAATTTTGTTTTCAAATTCTCAGACAAAATAATTGTTGATCCCATATGCTCTACTCTGTCAATAGCTTCCAGTTTCACAATCTCTTGCTTTTCTAAATGCAACATTTTGTTGTTGAATTTGGCACATTCTGCAAGAGTTGGCATCAAACATATTCCAGATTTCTTCTCAGTAATTTTCTGAAAAATATTCTCAGGCACAACATCTTGTTCTGGATATAAATTTGACAGTAATCGTGCATGTAAAGCTTCTTTCCCATGCTCGGTCACTTTTCCAATTCTAACATCTTGTAGAATAGTCTTGTAAACTTCATCCTTCGCCTGACGCATATTTTCATGCAGTTCAGCATAATTGAAGTTTAACCATATATTGACGTTGCCAATGCTCCCTAGGCACTTCCTGGTATCTTCATGCGTGAGCATTTTGAACACAGGTTGCCCTTTCACTGGTGTCAGCTGCAGAAGATCTCCGAAAACAATGATGTGTTTGCCACCAAATAACACATCATACTCTGTTTTGAGAACTTCTTGCATTCTCAAATGCACAAAGGCAAGCATGACATTGGAAACCATGCTTACTTCGTCAATGATAAGAAGTTTCATTTTCCTCAAGATTCTTGAAACTTCACAACAAGCATCTCCAGATAGCTTGTGATATTGTAATTTGTTGTCATGCTCCACTGGCAGCATCAGTAAACGATGTAAAGTAATCCCTTTAATGTTATGTGCTGCCAGTCCAGTTGGAGCAGTGACAACACAAGACAGCGATGACTCTTTCCTTTCCTGCAAATAACATGAAATTGCTTTAATAAGGAAACTTTTTCCAGTTCCCGCTTCTCCACTCACGTACAGTCGGACAGGCTTCAACGACGTACATGAGCACTCTTTCTTGTCATGACTTAATCCATGATCAATTTGCATGGTAACTTCGTCATATATTTTCCTCTGCTCAACGTTGAGTTGTCTTTCCAACTCTTCTAAGTTAACCGCATCCTCCTGAGCATATGCCATGGCTCTTTCCACTTCATTCATAGCAGTGGCAGCTTCATTTTCGATAACAGGTCCTCCTAGTGGATCCTGACTCAATGAAGCAGAACTCTGACTGTCCTGAGAACTGTCTCTGGCAATCTCGGCTGCAATCGTTGCTTCCTGCTCAATTTCCGCATTCAACATTTCTACATATTTGGGAAAAGCAGGACATTCTATGGTCTCCTTGGCAGCATTGAAAGAGTCTTCGTAACAGAGGAAATCTCCAAGCAGTTCCTCTTCTGCACGCCAAGGCTTGAAAAGTTGCAAAAGTGCTAAATAGAAAAACTCCTTTTTTTCAGGAGATTCGCCACTCAATTTTCGATGGTTTACCAAGTGGAATTTTCTTTGCTTGACCAGACATCCCTCACTTCCTATTACAGCATACACTCCTTTCTCAGTATCTTCTTTGATGTTCCTCTTGAATATGTAATTTTGAAGAACCTCATACAGACAAACATTCTCGAGGTGACTGCTTCGATTTGGATAATATGTATCCAACATGTTGGTCTTCAAAATGTCGGTACTGTTTGGCTCCTTTTCCGCCAAATACTCAATTTCCCGCACAGGTTTGAGAACTCGATTACGCGTTGCAGCAAGACCAAGACTCGCCCAAACGATACTCCTGGACTTGGCATAGAGACTTGCTGAAGACAACCGGTCAGAACATTCGTAAGCTCCGATTTCTCGATGCGACAACATCTTCAGACTGAAACTGTACAACTTCTTGCTGAGGCTCTTTTCATGGGAAATGTCCTCCCACATATCCTTCAATTCAGTCTTCTCTTTTTTGGTGATGTAAGATGTCACATACCGAGCCACAGCCATACAGTTATCAGCCACAAACTGTATATCCATGTTAGCATTCCACATGGACAAAATCACCGGGTTGTAGTCGTTGATGTACTTAGACTCTTCGTTCCTCTTCAAATTGTATGTGTTTTTAGGTGATTTCTTCATCACATTATGTCGCAGCGAAGACATCAAACTGTTTACTCTTCCTTTAGAAATCACCGGTCGTGGAAAGCCGAAACGACATTTGGTGTAGAACTTGTCCTTGTTTCGGAATTTACGACGACAGTACTTTCCACATCGATGGCTTTGGAAACGTAGAACTTTTTCTCTTAGGCTTTTCTTCTCCTTTGCGTTTGGAACAGCACACGTAGAATACTGTTGTATGAAACTCATCACTGAGTCTTCTAGATCCGTTCCAAATTTAGGTGCATCCTTGATCCACAGCAACATATGTATATGAGGAGCACCTCTTGCTTGGTACTCCTTTCTCCAGAAGAAATCCAACACCTCTCCAAGAGGTGGATTCTTCTTATTCATGATGAAAGACATCATAGCTTCAAATCTATGATTGAAGTACCTACATACATTGACTGGATCCAAAGAGCACAGTTCTCCGGGTGTCTTGAATTCGATGTTTTCGATGTTTCCATTTGCCTCTCGTAGAAATTCAAGTAAGTCTTCCCAGCCATACTCGGCACAGCTCAGAGTGAGGAACCATGTGGGAGTTCCTAAGTTCCTCAGCATACATTTTAAATCACCATGACGACGGTACCAGTACTCATTAGTACCACGCTGACACGCCATGAGATTAATCAGGTGAGAATCCAAAATACTGTCTTGGACATTGACTTTATCCATAAAGTCACTTGCCGAGATGTTTTGCATGTGTATACCACTTTTCAAGATGTGATTCACTGCATATGACAGTCCAGACAGATCGCTTTCAAACAGGAGATGAAACAATTAGGGAATGCATTGTCGAAACCTAGCATCTCCTGCATACAATCGCAAAGTCCGGTATTCAGAAGCAGGAATTTGATGAGGTCGCTCATCATATCTTCCTCCCTGACCTGTTGGAAAAAGCTGTGGGAAACACCGAGCTTCCAAACTTTCCTCCCAAACACTAATGGGACTCCCTTTGGCTTGTTTCATTTGAAACAACTCAATAGCATTCCCCATGACTTCCTTGGAATGCAAAGGATGAACACTATAATGTTCATATATTTCTTCACTAGTAGAGGGTTCTACTTTCTCAATTTGACCAGCACACCAATCGCTATCCTCTTCCTCACTTACTTCCTCTTCTGCAACATATACATTCTTATAGTATTTATTATTTTTTTTCAAATACAATGTTGCCTTTTTAACTTTCCTAACATCCACTAAATCTTGCCATATTTTCTTATTCTTTGTCGGAACCCCATTAACTAAGATAACCAGAGGTTCCTCTTCCACTTTTTCTACTCCAATTGTGTTAATGTTTTTCTTCAAATCTAGAGGCAAATAAACAACTCTTCCCTTTAATCCTCTCTGTAAATCTGATGGAGGCAATTTCCCTGTCTTTGGCTCCATTCTTACAATAGCCTGAAAGGGATGGATACTTTGAATCAAAATAGATTCATAAGTATTTAAATCCTTCAATTCAGAAGGAATCTCAACCAATTCCAGATTATTATGAACTGCTCTAGCAGGCATCTGGTTTTGATTTAATTTGTTACAACAATAAGTACACACACGTTGATCCAATCCCAAATCAAAACAATTTTCTACCATCAAGTATGTTGTGAAATCCTTCCATTCACTATTATTTTCCCTTTCACTTTTTGCATATAAATCCACTAACTTAGTCTGATTCTTATAATAAGTGCTTCGACAACACACACAAGTGAAATTTGGCCTCTCACTTGATTTCACCTGAAACGTCGCAATTTCCCTCTGGAAATTATCTGTACTGGAAACCTGTACACTATCTTCCACATTACCCGCTTCTTCTTGGTCAATTTCAACATTCTCCTCTTTACTTCCAAAGTAACAAAACTCAATTTCTTCACATATATTCTTCACATCTATTTCAGAACCATGCAAAAGAGCAGCGCATAATTGTTTAAGCATAATTGCTGGACTCTTAGCATAATACAACATTCTAACTAATTTCCTCACTTTATTATGATGCACTGCTAGCATCCTGAAATGATGAAAAACACTCTGGCATACTCTCCTGGAAAGACAAGCCAGTGAATGACCATACAAACCTGTCACTTCTCTCACTCTGCAAGGATCTAATTCTTGCAACAACTTCATTTTCTGCTTCAAACTTTTCTTATTAAATGACCGTACAAAATCACAAAGCAAATTGATGGAATCCTGTCGCACACTGCAAATACTACTACACTTCCAGGTATACACAGGACCCTTAGGACGTCTTCCTAAAACCTCATTACCTAACACCTCTTCTGCCTCTGTTGTCACAAGTTTTTCTTTTTCAACTGGACAACCATCTTTCACTTCATAAGCTCGACCACTGGTGTCAACTGCATGCACCAAATCATTATCCTGGAAATAACTCTCCTCATTAAAACATGCCTCACAGCTTGAACTATGCATCCATTCTCCAGAAAAAACTTCACAAAAATTACTACGATTAACTATTCTTTTCCATCTACTATTTCTTTTGAAATCATAAATTGCCTTGTTTAGCTTCCTAATTCTATTGATTATCAAAATAAATAAATTATGTTTAATTTCAAATGCCTGATCAATAACTTTCTCAACTATTTTTTTTCTCTTATAAAAAACCACTTTCTGTTGACCTTTCTTAATATTTTTTAACAAATTGCCAATTATCCTGTTGCGGAACATTCGTTTACGAATGTCCCTAAACTGTTGTTTCCTTCTACTATCATGCACAGAGTTATCTCTTGCTCTAGCAGTAACATTTTTCATTGGCCTTTCCTTTCCGTTTGAATTGCTTCTCTTTTTCTGGACTGAAACATTTTCTGTAGTAATATTTTTTTTACTACAGATATTTCTTATGAATGTTTTTGTACTCTTACCCGGTGCTTTCTTGGTGACTTGACAAATCTTTTTGTTAAAGGACTGCTGCTTTTTTTCATTGACCTGCTGTCTTTGACGTTTTGCAGCCTTTCTCAGTCTTTCTTTGGTTGGCATGCTGAAATCTTGAAATGATCTGCAGTTGAATCTGTGGTAAAATATATTAAAAAATGTTATTAACCACTATTACCCAACAGTAAATCAATAACAGTAATCAAAAACTTAAAACACTACTTGACATTTTTACATAGAAGATTTTTTAGTGCTTGGCAAATTTAGAATACAGAAATAGCAGAAAAGAAATGGAATTTATATTCATTTTACCTGTGCTGTTTTATATGTGAATCTGATCTAATTTTATGAGCATATTTTAATATTTTATTGAAGACACTACACATAACCTGTTTTGAAGGTGTCTTTATTTTTAAATTAAACGGTTTACATTTTTACTTTTTATTTATTATAAATTTTTAAAATAAATGTTTATAGTTCCATAGGCTCAAGCACTTCAGCTTCCCATCCTATGTCATACAATTCTGATAAATCTGCATCCTCATCACGTTCTTCTTCATCCTCAGGATTTAAATCATCCAAGGGATCAACATCCACTGATGTTTCAATTACCAGTTCAATGATGAGGTCGAAATCAACTGATTGCTGATTGTCGCTCATGTTGATGTTGTCTTTATCTTTAAAGAAAGATAACAACAATGAGATGTTGCAGAGTAAGAGACAAATCTCAGAGATTATAATAGTAAAATTATTTAACAAGAGTAACATTTTGCACCTATTATTTAGCCATGTCCAGCGATGCTGAGGAGGTGAAGCCTATGTCCAATTTTTCAGTGAACAGGACTCATCTCTTCTTAACCTTGGTTAAGCCTCACCGACTCTGTGTCCCCTGCACATACTTAAATGTAAAGGGGCAGATTTATGTTAACTGGCACATCCCCAGGGATGCACCAGTTAACGTGCACCGCTGTTCTGCCACCCATGGTGTGCCGCATTTACAATCAGATAGGACAAAGCTGCGTCAAAACCCTGCGCCTGCTTGAAGCAGGCATAGGTCTTGACGCAGCATTGTGGAGATGGAGCACCCCTGAGCCTTGCTGGAGCTGCATCGCACTTGCAATACAACTCCAGCAATGCGCCACTTTTACGGCACAGATGCGTCACGCATCTGTGCCGTTTTTGCCCCATGGTGCGCCGCATTGTAAATGCAGCACACCATGGGTGGCGGAACAGCGGCGCAGGATGACTGGCACATCCCTGGTGATGCGCCAGTCATCATAAATCTATCCCTAAGCTTCTTATCTTGTTAGAGATGAACTGCCATATGTATCATCAAACTATTTTGCATTTCCTAAATAGCGAATTTTAAGGAATAAATAGCGATTCTTTACCATTCCTAATTTGCGATGAGCAAATTGCTAATTGCAAATTACCCATTCATTTCCATGGGCCAGGAGGCCCATAGTAATGAAGGTGCAATTTGCGATTAGCAATTAGCTCATCGCAAATTAGGAATTTTTCCAAGGGTACAGGGGTGTCTCAAGAACACCCTGCTGCACCCCTGAAAAAGAAATTTGGGGGCATATGGCGCACATACATGCCCTAAGGGCATGTATGGGCGTCATATGGCACCTTTTGTTTTTTGGAAAAAAAGCTTTTTGAAAAGAATTCTCAAATTACCACCAACTAGAAGTTGGTGGTAATTTGCAAATCCTTAATGGCATTTGTTGCATATTTTTTGTTTGATACATTGCATTTAAAAAATCGCAAAATTTGCAAATCCTTCAGTGCAATCGCAAAATAAGGAATAGCAAATTTTGCTATTCCTTATTTTGCATCAAACTTGTTTGATACATACCATTTGTCTAATTAGCATTCGCAAAGGCCGAAATTCGCAGAATTTCGGCCTTTGCGAATGCTAATTAGCTTGATACATATGGCCCCAAGTGAGGCCTGTCTTGCAACATGGTGCATCTTTTGCATCACTGCTGCATCGGTTTCATGTGGCACGTTTTTTTTACACCATGACACATCTGCCTGAATGCATCAATTTGTAATTTTGTCGCCTCATAGCAAATCTTTTGCACCGCCACTGCATCACAAAAGTGACGCACAGTGGCGCAAAAGAGGCATACACCTATCATAAATCTGTCCCTAGCATTTTAAATGATTAATTCAGGATGACGATAAGGTGTGGCCTATCCAGAGGTTTGTTTAAGGTGAGGCCTACTCAGGATTGCAGATCAAAGTTAAGCTTGATGAAGAATACAGAGGAGATAATACATGTAAAGGCCTACCAATGAAGTAAGTGATGTCCACTTCATTGCGCCAGTCATCATAAATGTATCCCTAAGCTTCTTATCTTGTTAGAGATGAACCGCCATATGTATCATCAAACTATTTTGCATTTTCTAAATAGTGAATTTTAAGGAATAAATAGCGATTCTTTACCATTCCTAATTTGCGATGAGCAAATTGCTAATTGCAAATTACCCATTCATTTCCATGGGCCAGGAGGCCCATAGGAATGAAGGTGCAATTTGCGATTAGCAATTAGCTCATCGCAAATTAGGAATTTTTCCAAGGGTGCAGGGGTGTCTCAAGAACACCCTGCTGCACCCCTGAAAAAGAAATTTGGGGGCATATGGCGCACATACATGCCCTAAGGGCATGTATGGACATCATATGGCACCTTTTGTTTTTTGGAAAAAAAGCTTTTTGAAAAGAATTCGCAAATTACCACCAACTAGAAGTTGGTGGTAATTTGCAAATCCTTAATGGCATTTCATTTTTTGCATATTTTTTGTTTGATACATTGCATTTAAGAAATCGCAAAATTTGCTAATCCTTCAGTGCAATCGCAAAATAAGGAATAGCAAATTTTGCTATTCCTTATTTTGCATCAAACTTGTTTGATACATACCATTTGTCTAATTAGCATTCGCAAAGGCCGAAATTCACAGAATTTTGGCCTTTGCGAATGCTAATTAGCTTGATACATATGGCCCCAAGTGAGGCCTGTCTTGCAACATGGTGCATCTTTTGCATCACTGCTGCATCGGTTTCATGTGGCACGGTGTTTTTTACACCATGACACATCTGCCTAAATCCATCAATTTGTAATTTTGTCGCCTCATAGCAAATCTTTTGCACCGCCGCTGCATCACAAAAGTGACGCACAGTGGCGCAAAAGAGGCATACACCTATCATAAATCTGTCCCTAGCATTTTAAATGATTAATTCAGGATGACGATAAGGTGTGGCCTATCCAGAGGTTTGTTTAAGGTGAGGCCTACTCAGGATTGCAGATCAAAGTTACGCTTGATGAAGAATACAGAGGAGATAATACATGTAAAGGTCTACCAATGAAGTAAGTGATGTCCACTTCATTGCGCCAGTCATCATAAATGTATCCCTAAGCTTCTTATGTTGTTAGAGATGAACCGCCATATGTATCATCAAACTATTTTGCATTTCCTAAATAGCGAATTTTAAGGAATAAATAGCGATTCTTTACCATTCCTAATTTGCGATGAGCAAATTGCTAATTGCAAATTACCCATTCATTTCCATGGGCCAGGAGGCCCATAGGAATGAAGGTGCAATTTGCGATTAGCAATTAGCTCATAGCAAATTAGGAATTTTTCCAAAAGTGCAGGGGTGTCTCAAGAACACCCTGCTGCACCCCTGAAAAAGAAATTTGGGGGCATATGGCGCACATAAATTTTAAAAACATTCCTTTACCTCAAAAACGATTTTCAAGTCATAATTTGAAAACACTGCCCACAGGGAAATGACTTAAAATGTCCTTAAGACACATGAAAGTGTTTTTTTAAAGCCTTTGCAACTTTTTTGGGTCACTTTTAACATGGCTATGTAACTCAAACAGTCAAAATCTAAATGTACCATGCACAGGTGGGAGCATATTTACAAGGAATTTGCTCCACGGGGAAAGGTCTTTTAATTTAATATGGGAAAAATAACATCAGAGACACTGAAATGCCTTATAAAGAAGCATACACCATTATGTCCTTGTCATAAATTTT
Organism: Lissotriton helveticus; assembly: GCF_964261635.1. Taxonomy (NCBI): domain Eukaryota; kingdom Metazoa; phylum Chordata; class Amphibia; order Caudata; family Salamandridae; genus Lissotriton; species Lissotriton helveticus. The sequence continues at coordinate 1,118,940,186 of NC_136067.1, forward strand.
AAAACCATTCCTTTTCCCCAAAAACGATTTTCAAATCATAATTTGAAAACACTCCACATGGGGAAATGACTTAAAATGTCCTTAAGACACATGAAAGCGTTTTTTGATTGCCTTTGCAGCATGTTTGGGTCACTTTTAACATGGCTATGTAACGCAAACATTCAAAATCTAAATTTGCCATGCACAGGTGGGAGCATATTTACAAGCAATTTGCTCCACAGGGAAAGGTCTTACATTAAAATGGGAAAAATAACATCAGAGACACTCAATTGCCTTATAAAGAAGCATACACCATTATGTCCTTGTCATAAATTTTAAAACCATTCCTTTTCCCCAAAAACGATTTTCAAATCATAATTTGAAAACACTCCACATGGGGAAATGACTTAAAATGTCCTTAAGACACATGAAAGCGTTTTTTGATTGCCTTTGCAGCATGTTTGGGTCACTTTTAACATGGCTATGTAACGCAAACATTCAAAATCTAAATTTGCCATGCACAGGTGGGAGCATATTTACAAGCAATTTGCTCCACAGGGAAAGGTCTTACATTAAAATGGGAAAAATAACATCAGAGACACTCAATTGCCTTATAAAGAAGCATACACCATTATGTCCTTGTCATAAATTTTAAAACCATTCCTTTTCCCCAAAAACGATTTTCAAATCATAATTTGAAAACACTCCACATGGGGAAATGACTTAAAATGTCCTTAAGACACATGAAAGCGTTTTTTGATTGCCTTTGCAGCATGTTTGGATCACTTTTAACATGGCTATGTAACGCAAACATTCAAAATCTAAATTTGCCATGCACAGGTGGGAGCATATTTACAAGCAATTTGCTCCACAGGGAAAGGTCTTACATTAAAATGGGAAAAATAACATCAGAGACACTCAATTGCCTTATAAAGAAGCATACACCATTATGTCCTTGTCATAAATTTTAAAACCATTCCTTTTCCTCAAAAACGATTTTCAAGTCATAATTTGAAAACACTCCACAGCTCCTATGCACATGAAAACCCTGTCAGTACTAATACTTCACATTTTCTCCAATTACAATTTCTCAAAGAAACAAAATCTATTTGTAAAACACTTGAGACAAAGCAATATTTGAAAAACACAACTTTCTTCATAATTTTCTCCTTAAAGCACACTATTCTCTATCTAAATTAAAGAAATCTTTTCTCACCTTAGCAAATACTTTGAGTTTCAAAACAGTCTCAGAAACACACCAATTTGTCTTCAGCAGAGCAAAAGGTATGCACTCCAGAGTCTGCAGCTATCAAAAGCACAGAAATGCTGTAATTCTTCACACATATCTCTCATGTCACCCAATCAAAACTCTTCCCTCACTTTTTTTCAAATCAAAACCCTTCCCCCCTCTGCCCTCTCTGCTTTTTTTGCATAGCAACCACCTCTTGGAAGACCTCTGGTGTTTGCAAGTTCACACAACAATGTTGCAATTGAACTCTGAACTCTCAGTGCACCTGCATATCCAGTGCATTCTTTCATTTAATGATTTTTTCTTGACCACTCAAAATACATCTTTCAAAGAACTCATCCATGCACCCTAACTTTCTGTTTTCAGCAATCAAAATCCACCAATCACTGTTACTGCTTCATTAACACAGAAACTCCACAGTTTTTTTCATTTTAAACTCTTATTTTTTCAACTGCCATTTCATTGCCACACTTCATCTGACTGCAGGAGAACCTTCTCTCACCATGTTTTCTGTCTGGATTGTTGGACATAGTTACATCTATTGGGCTCAGAGGTATGCTGAGAACAGAAATTTACCTAACCTCAATTTACAAAATGTGGAAATTAAGTGGTTTGGCCACAGAGGATTAAAATGTCACCAATTGATACCATTGGTGAAAACCTTTATGCATTTGCCAAAACCTGACCTGTTAATTGTGCACTGTGGAGGTAATGATTTGGGCACTTTGACTGGGGTAGGTCTGGAAATGCTTTTAAAGGACACCTTTGAGCAATTAATGGCACTTTTTCCTCAGACTGCCTTGGTATATTCAAATATATGCCAAAGACAGAAATGGAGGTGGTCAAACCAATTTTGTCCACAAATTGAGAAGTCGAGGAAGCATGTAAACAAATCTGTTTCAGCTTACATGAGAGACCATGGAATGGGCTCCTTGTACAACAATAACTTGCGTTACTACATGCAAGATATCTACAGAGGAGATGGAGTTCACTTCTCAGATGAGGGCAACAGAATTTTCATTCTGAATTTAAGACTGTGCATTGGTACCTACTTATAAGTACCTAAATGTACCATAAACCCAAAAGCTCTTCTCAGAGCTACCCTACATCTGATCACTCACAATTAATATTTTTCTCTAACTTTTTTCACTAATTTTCAACAAAGTACGCTCCCCGGGGCGCTACCCGGTACGCGAACCGGAAGCTAACCTCGCGAAATCTTTAAAAAAAATGTTTTTTTTCGCACATATAAGCCTCCTCAGCCACCCTCAGAAAACCTAGGGGGTCAAGATAAGTCTACCGTGCCCCCTTCTACCCATTCTGAACATTATTTGCCCTCCATCTTGTATCTTAAGTCGACCGAAACACAAAATGGTGGACTCCCGTAACGCTTAAGGTTCGCGTACCGGGGCGCTCGCCAGTTCGCGTACCGGGGCGCTCCCCGGGAAGCGCATCATCAAAAAAGGTGGGAAAGTAATTTACAGAAAAACGACTGGAGACACTCTCACCAAATATAGATTAACTCATACTACATACCAATCCCTATCATTTTCACAAATTTGATTGAAATTCCATTTAGCCATTTAGCCTGTAGACCTCTCTAAATACCGTGAGGTAAATTACTTCTCAAAACACATCTGAAGTGTTGGAATTGACAACCAATGAAAATGTTACTTTCATTTTCTACTTTTATTACCTGACATTTGATTGGTTATATTCCTGAATATATATAAAGGAAGAGAAGGAAACACAGCCATTTTGACTACTACTTCTTGTTGTACATTTCAATTGGATTTTCACTAATCACTTCAACTTCTTTGTAAAGGTAAGTTGTTATTTTTAAAACTGAAGTAAATTGTGCACCAAAAGTTAATATGGTAAACTTTTTCTGATAGTTATATACTATCCCTCTGTAGTAGTTATAGATTTAGATAGACTTCTCTGTTATAGTTATGGATGGAGTTAGGTTTCTCTTGTATAATTATGAAATTACTTACGTTAAATCACATACACTTTTTTATATTCCTACTTCCACTCTGATACTATACACTGCCCAAAGATAAATTCACTGATAAAAACTGCCTATCTAAAATTAATCCCAACAGTGCCCTATCTCTACTAATATATATTTTTTTTTATCCAAATTTCAGGCAACATGGAAGGCGAACAGAAAGTTTCATTTCAAATTGTCCTGCAAGAGAGCAGCCAAGAATTAATTGATCCAAATGATATATAATTTATGGATGAAACTTGGGACCAAGAACTACTGCAATGTGTGCAAGCAGTAGATGACCTCCTTCAAAATGAGGACATTTTACACCCTCAGAGATTACAAACTATGTTCATGGAAAATGACGACATTTCAGACAGTGAAATGTTAGAAATGTTATTAAATTTTGAAACACAATCACAATAATAAATAATTGCTTAAAAAATAAAGAAATTAAAAAATAATCAACAAAACCAACAATCAATTAACATACAGTATTTGAAAAGTCTATCATTCTTTTTTCCTTATAGTACGCTCCCCAGTACGCTTCCCGGTTCGCGAACCGGGCGCTCCCCACGCAAAAAAAAAAATTCTTTTTTTTGTTTTGCCCTGCGGGGCCCTTTTAAAGCCTCCACATCAAACCTAGGGGGTCAGGGAGGATCTACTATGCCCCCTTATGGTCATTTCCCCCTTTGTTTTGGCCTCCTCTTGTCTCTCGATCCTACCGAGAGACAAGATGGCGGCCGCTCCGGACTGTTTAGAATGTTGACAGACACCGGAGAGCCAATCAGCTTCGCTTCGCGAAGTTCCGTTACGCGTAAAGTACGCGAACCGGAGCGCTGCCCAGAGCGCGCTTACAGATATATATCTTTTTTTAAACGTTAATTTCTCAAAATCCACTGGAGCACATATATTGAGACCTAGCAAAAGCACATCGGGCTAACAGTCCCTACAATTTTGCCAAGTTTCGTGCAAATCCATTCAGCCATTCGGGCTAAAAGTGAGGCCAACCGCCCTATGGAAATTAACATTGGAAAAACACGTTTTGGGACCCCCCTTTTTTCTCAGCCCCCCCTTGACGAACCCCCAGGGGCTGCTCAGAAACAAAATGTTCCATTTTCCTGAAAATTTCAGCCAATTCCGTCCACAAACGCCAAAGTTATTAGACATAGAATTTTCAAAAATCCCATAGGGAAAAAATCCTAACTATATATACCTACTGGCGACTGCCAGTAGGTAATATATATATATATATATTTATATACATATATATATATTACCTACTGGCATTCGCCAATAGCTAGTTATAGTTAGGACCTAGTTACCATAGGAAAATCGCAACATTCTATTCCTAATAACTTTGGCGCCGATTGACGAATCTTAACAAAATTTCTAAAACTTATGACCCTCTCCGGTCAGCTCCTATCTTGAAAGTTTTGTGGTGATGTGTCAAGGGGGGGGGGGGGGCGAGAAAAAAGAGGTGTCCCAAAACTTGTTTTCCCCATGCAATTTTCCATAGGTAACTTTAGACACGGCTACAGCCCGAACTGCTGAACGGAATAACACCAAATTTGGCAAAAAGATAGCCCTTGATTCAGAAAGAACTCTTTTTGTTAAATGGTGTAAAGCCATTCAGTAGTTGCTGACAAAATAAAAATTACAAACATATCAATATCTAGAGGCGCGCAGGATCCGCGCACCCTTCCGATCACGAGCTTCATGCTAATTGACTGTCAACACTCCAAACCAGGAAGTGTTGGCAGCCATCTTGTGCCTCAGTAGAACCGAGACACAAGAAAACAGAAAACAAATGCGAAAAACAAGAAAAGGGGTCAACTAGCTCACCAGGTACCTCCAGTAAGTGCCACAGAGCAGCGTTGCAGAGTGTTGTAAAAAGGGGCATGGCCTCTGAATACTTCTCTGCAACGCAGCTCCCTGGCGCATACTGGAGGTACCTGGTGGGCTAGATGAGTCCCAGGGACCCTCAGGATTGAAGAGGAATTCATACCCCAACTAAAAACACACCACAGGGCGTGTTTGCAGACATGTCACCTCAGGCCCCGCCCCCTTCCTTCACCTTTGGGCAAACGCGCCCCCTGGCGAGTTGTAAGTTGGGGAATTAATTCACCTTGAATACTAAGGGTCCTTGGGGGCCAACAAGCCTACCAGGTCTGTGGCGCTTACTGAAGGTACCTGGTGAGCTAGTTGGACCCCAGGGACCATCAGGATTCAATGGGACTTCATCCCTCAACTCAAAAAGCGCCACGGGGTGCGTTTTTGCTCAGTGGTGAAGGGAGCGGGCGGGGCCTGATGTGACATGTGTGCAAACACACCCTGTGTCATGTTTTAAGTTGGGGAATCAATTCCTCTTCGATCCTGAGGGTCCTGGTGGCCAACTCGCCCTCCACATACCTCCAGTAAGCCTCACTGTGCTACATTGCAGAGAGATGGCCCAGGCCATGCCCCTTTGTACAACACTCTGTAACATAGCTCTGTGGCACTTACTGGAGGTAAGTGGTGGGCTAGTTGGCCCCCAGGGACCCTCAGGACTCAAGGGGACATAATCCCCCATTACAACGCATCAGGGGGTGCGTTTGCGCAATGGTGCAGGGAGGGGGAATGGCCTGTGTGATGTCACAAGTGTGCAAACGCGCATTGTATTGTATTGTATTGTAATTGCATTAATATAGCGCTTACTACCCCTGACGAGGCATCAAAGCGTTTTTTCGGCGGGTAGCACGCTACTCCAGGACCCATAGAGGATTAATGTTGAATTAGTATAGTGAAACATGCAAGTACATTTTAAGTGGTGGATAGGTTAGTCAATTATTTGGATTTGGAATGATAGCAGAAGGATAGAGGAGGAAAAAAAGGGTTGTATTTATATAGCGCTTGCTACCCCTGATGGGGTGTTGAAACATGCTATTCAGGAAGCCCATTAAGGATTAGTGATGAATTAATATGGTGAAATATGGAAGTTATTTCACTGGTTGGTATTAGTCAGTTATTTGGAGTGAGAAGGATAGCGGAGGGATAAAGGGGGAAGAAAGGTTTGCATTCATATAGCACTTGTTACCCCTGATGGATGTTGAAGCACTTTTCTGGCGAGTAGCAAGCCACTCCGGAACTCATAAAGGATTAGTGTTGAAAATTAGTATAGTAAAATATGAAGTAATTTGAGTAGTGGATATGTTATTCAGTTATTTGGGTAGGGAAGGGTAGGTGGCGGGATAGTGAAGGGAAAGAGGTTTGCATTTATATAGAGCTTGCTACCCCTGATGGAGTTTTGGAACCCATCAGGATTAGTGTTGAATTAGTATGATGAAACATGAAAGTAATTTTAGTGGTGGATATGTTAGTCAGTTAATTTGATTGAGAAGGGTTGGGGAGGGGTAAAAAAGAAGGGAGAGTTTAGAAAATTTTGTTTTGGGGGAATGTATAGTAAAAGAGGTGTAAGATGATTCAAGGAGGGGTAGAGTAGGAGACAGTCTAGAAAGAGTTATTTTGGGGATCATAGTAGTGGTATGGGGTTTGGGGTTAAATGAGAGAGTGGATGTAGAGGATGTATTAAGTGAAGTATAGGCTGAGAAATAGGGTAGTGCATTGGAAATGCTAAATTAGAAGAAAGTGATAAATATATAGATCCATAAGTACATAGAAAGGATATAGATGCATAATGGAGGTATGTATATTGGGCAGCATTTCTGGCCCTGGACCTGACCAGTCTCGAACAGGCTCAAACAGGCAACTGCCCTTGTCCTCTCCGCCCTTAACAGGCTCAAACAGGCATCTTCCCTTGTGCTCTCCGCCCTTTACAGGCTCAAACAGGCAACTGCCCTTGTCCTCTCTGCCCTTAGCCTCGACGCCCGGGCTGAGACGCCCTAAACCTGGCCTTTTATAGCCCTAGTACTCAGGTGACCCCGTCAGCCAATGGGAACTCTAGCCCTAACACTATCCAATCACAACACTAGCCCTAAAAATCTAGAACCAATAGGAGACCAGGACCTTACAGCCAATCTTAGCCCTAGTCCAAGCACCCAATCAGTTCAAAAACCCTAATCTCTACGTACAATAGAGGCCCTAGCCCTACCAGTAGTGCCATCCCAAGTCCAAGCAACCAATGGCACAGGAGCCCTTGTCCCTACTTCCAAATAAAAAGCCTAACCCTACTCTAAGTCCCACAACCAGTCCAGCAACCAATCACACCAGAAGCCCTAATTGCTACTTCCAATTAAAAGTCTAACCCAAGCCCTAGTACCACCCTAGTCCCAACAACCAATAACACAGGAAATCCTAGTCCCTACTTCCAATAGAAATCCTAACTCTAGACATAGTCCCAACCCTACATTGATTTAATCACAGACCCAGAAACCAATCAGAACAATCAAATACCCAACTAATGAGGACACTAACCCTAATCCAATAGAAACATCAGATACAACCACCAATCAGTGTACACATGTAACAAACAATATCAGACCATATAAGGTCCCAACGACCTCAGACAAGGTTTGCTCACCAGGGAGTTGGAAGCTGCTTTTCCTGTTCAGAATCTCCAAGTAGACAGACCGGCTCAATCCACACTTTGGACTTCTGCAGGTAAAGGCCTCGCTAACTTGAAATCTAACAATACTGTTTGAATAAAACTTTACTCCCTCTACTGGCCAAAAAATGAAGTACACAGTCCCTAGTAAACACAGTTTAAACAGCTCACAGAAGCACCCTCTGATGTAGAATATCCCTGTTGCTGGGGGGGAGGCAGGGGAGCTGGTTTCACTGGCTTGTGAACACAAAATGGTGGCTGGGGGTGCACTGTTTTAACATACAGGTCTTAACACAGAGCAAAGGAGAGATTTGGAGGGAAAACTGAAAGTCAACAGCAATGAGAGGGAAAAACTACAGAGTTTGGACTGCAAATCCCACAATTCAACACGTTAAATGGAAGCAATCTTGGGCAGGAAAAAACACAGGTTTAAAACACAAAACAGGTGATAAAATATCCAATCACAGGCAGGTTAAAACTACAAGTTTTAAACTGTAACAACTACAGGCAAAAACAGAAATCACAGAAAGGGGAAAATCGTTTTTTTGAAAACTTTTGTTTTGGGGAAGAGACAGCACTAGTCTGCCTCCTTACCACTTCCTGGACTCTGCTCACTGCAATCTGGGGCACAGGGAGGCTGCCACTCACAAGATGGAGGAAAATGATTTGGGGTGCACCCATCAAGTCCTTAAGGGGCCTGGGCTAGTGTAAAGGGATGGCTCAGAGTTGCCTGGTAGTTGAATAGCCAATCCCCAGCCCTGGGTCTGCTGGGCTGGGGGGCTGGTGAGCTGCTTTTCCTGTTCAGAATCTCCTAGGAGACAGACAGCCTCAATCCACACTTTGGACTTCTGCAGGTAAAGGCCTCACTAACTTGAAATCTAACAATACTGTTTGAATCAAACTTTACTCGCTCTACCTATATATATATCTACCAACCTACCTATATATCTACCTACCTATATTAAGTCCCCTTGAATCCTGAGGGTCCCTGGGGGCCAACTAACCCACCAGGTACGCCCAGTAAGTGCCACAGAGTTGCATTGCAGAGGAGTGTAAAATGGGGCATGACCTTGGACCACCACTCTGCAACGCAGCTCTGTGGTGCTTACTGGAGGTACGTGGTGGGCTAGTTGGACCCAGGGGCTCTCACGGTTCAATGGGACATAATTCCCCAACTTAAAACGCGCCACAGGGTGACTTTGCACAGTGGTAATGGGAGGGGGCGGGGCCAGAGGTGACGTGTTTAAACACGCCCTGTGGCGCATTTTAAGTTGGGGAATTAAGTCCCCTTCAATCCTGAGGGACCCTGGGGGCCAACTAGGCCACCAAGTATCTCCAGTAAGTGCCACAGATCTGCGTTGCTTAGAGGTGGTCCAGACCATGCCCCTTTTACACCTCTGTGCAAAGCAGGTCTGTGGTGCTTACTGGATGTACTTAGTGGGCTAGTTGGACCCCAGGGACCCTCAGGATTCAAGGGGACTTAATCTCCCAACTTAAAATGGCCACAGGGCGTGTTTACACACATGTTACCTCAGGGCCCCCCTCCCTTCACCACTGCGCAAACGCAGTCCGTGGCGCATTTTAAGAGGTAGTTTTAAGCCCCCTGCCCTATTATGTACTAGGGACTTACAGAGGAGGTCATGCTAATCACAGGGGTATCCCAACGCATAGTTTTCCCTAGTGTATGTTGGTGTTTCTCACTGTATTCTAAATGCCTTTTAGCATAGCACTGGCTCTAGGCCTGGTTAGTCAGAGTCAGTTTCCACCAGTACCTATCTGAAAAAGTTGTGGGCACAGAATGATTTTGCAGCAAGGCCTCTTTCTGCTCCTCTGTTGGTTCTTTCTGGACATGTCTTGCTTCTTCCGGCAGCAGCTCAGCTCAGCCCCCCAGCACCATCAGACCCGTAGGAGTGAGTAGTTTGCACTTTACAAATACCGCATTGATTTGATACTCGTGAATTTACTTTTGCACTTTCTGTATAACACCCCCTGAGCACCATACACAAGTTACAATGTTCGAAACAAAAGTTCCTCCGAGTAGGTATAACTACATGCTGACACTACTTGGACAGATGTGGCACAGCGGCCAGAGCACATGACTTCACAGCGAAAGACACACAGTTTGGGCTCATGCTTTAATCCCTGAGTCCCGCAGCAGCTCACCTTAGCAGCATCAGACTCTATGCAATACCTCACTAAATTTCCATTGCCCAGCACTTTCACACCAGTAGGGGTGAATCCTTCCCTTCGCACCCACTCTATGGCACACCCTAAACACCCCACAGAGGATACAGTGCTCCGACCCTCCTCTTTCCTACTTTTTGTGCCCTTTTTCCCCTTACTCCTTCAACGGAACCACAAAATGGCGGCTAACACTTCCTAGTTGCAACTGCTTGCACCGCTTGCAGCCAATAAGCAGTAAGCTTGTGCTCGTAACTCCTCAGCCAAACAGATGGCAGAATTCCCAAATATCGATATCTGTAAATTTCGATATTTCTCAAAAACTACTGAACGGATCTACACCAAACAAAAGCGTGATTTTTAGACCAAGACCCTTCTCCCTGCCAAATTTGGGGTAATTCCGTTCATCCGTTCGACCTGTAGCCTTGTCTAAAGTTTCCTATGGAAAAAACACGTTTTGGGACCCCCTTTTTTCTCACCCCCCCCTTGACGAATCTCCCCCAACCTTTCAACATAGGAGCTGATATGAACAAAGGATTAGTTTGGAAAATTTCATGAAGATTCATCTAACGACGGCAAAGTTATAAGCAAAACAAAAAAAATTCTTCCTATGGAAACTTGGTCCTAACTATAACTAAATTTCTTCCTATGGAAACTTGGTCCTAACTATAACTACCTACTGGCGACTGCCAGTATTTAATCGCCTGGGACGACTCCTGGTGGCCGACCACACTGGGAACAGCACCGACACCCACCGACCATGCACGCAACCTAGGATTCATCCTCGACTCCTCCCTTTCCATGTCTAAATAGGTCGACGCCGTCTCCTCCTCCTGCTACAACACCCTCTGCATGCTTCGCAGGATCTACAAGTGGATCCCGACCGAAACAAGAAGAACGGTGACACAGGCCCTCATCAGCAGCAGACTGGACTATGGCAACACACTCTACGCAGGAATCCCAGCCAAACACCTACGATGACTACAACGCATCCAAAACGCCTCCGCCCGACTGATCGTCAACGTACCCCACTGCAGCCACATCACCCCCCACCTGAGAGACTTACACTGGCTCCCTGTCGACAAGAGGATCACCTTCAAGATCCTCACCCATGCACACAAGGCACTCCACAATGCCAGACCAGCCTACCTGACCAGCAGACTCAGCTTCTACACCCCTACCCGCCAGCTCCGCTCCGCCAGTCTCGCCCTTGCGGCTGTCCCCCGCATCCAACGAACAACCTCCAGCTGCAGATCTTTCTCTTACCTCGCCGCCAAGACCTGGAACACCCTCCCTATCCACCTACGGCAGACCCAAGACCTGCTCGCCTTCAGAAGACTCCTCAAGACCTGGCTCTTCGAGCAGTAGCGGCTCAACCCTCAGCCCACCCCCCTCAGCGCCTTGAGACCCTCACGGGTAAGTAGCGTGCTTTACAAGTACTCTGATTGATTGATTGATTGATTGATTGCCAGTATGGTTGTATGAGAGGGCCGTCCCAAGGCATATGGAGAAAGGACTCCCTACCTCCACTATATCTCAGACAGTCAGGGGACACCGCTCTCCCAAACTTGTGAATCAGGCTCAATCATATTAGACCCGGTACAGAATCTTAAACTGTATGAGCCTCAGTGGTGATTTAATTGCCACCTTTCTAGTGTACATTAAAGCAACTTCCCAATTTGTATCATCCTAGTCCCCCACTTATTTTTCCAATTTTCCTTTCAATTTTGTTAGAGAGCCAGGCATTTTATTATTTATCATTTTATAAGTGTAGGGAACCCCATTTTCTTCTGTCTCACCTAGTAGCCGCCTACCCTCTAGCGGTGCACATTCAGGCAATTCAAGAGCTTCTGGGCCCTCTGCATATCATGAATTCCTAAGCTGCATTGATAAGAAATATTGGGGCACATTACCAAGGTCCTTATCGCCGCTTTAGCGGGAAGTTTTCCCGCTAAAGCGGCGATCATTTTATCGCCCTATTACCTAGCTGTCGCTAACACCAGTTAGCGACAGCTAGTAGGAGATAGCGATCATCTTGGGGCCCACTTTTCATGTCAGCGATAATTATCGCTAATGACATGTGTTGGACTTGGCCCGTCTGGCAGGTCCATCCCTGAAGTTGTGCTTAGTATATGTGACCGGGGGATGGTGAGTCCCCTCCTGAGTGTGTGCGTGGTGAGGTTGAATGCTACAAGATGACATATGTGGCATGCGTGTGGCTAGAAGGGAAGGGCCCCTTCTAGACCTTGGTGTGTGTGTGCAGTAGGTGTGCTGGCGCGTGATTGGCTGAAGCCGGCTGGGCCTTCCCCCACCAGGCTGGCCCCACCCCCCCCCGGGGGTGCGTCCAGTGTCCCTGGCCTGGCCAGCACCAAGAAATTCCTTATAACCAGTTCCAGCTGGTTCTCTCCCTGCCTGCCCCTTTTGGAGACAAAGGGAGCTCCTGTATAAAAGGGAGGGTGGGCCCTTTTCTCTCTCTCTTCTCTCTTCCTGCTTCTCCTGACTGGAACCCTGCCAGGCGCTGCTGCTGCGTGGGCTCAGGGTTGGCTGGCCTCCCTGGGCCCTGCCCTGCTCCTGAACTGCTGTTGGGCCTCTGCCCCTCCGAGGAGCTGCTGTACTCCTCCTGAGGTCCTGGACTCTCCCATGGACTTTGCTATCCGTGGTCCTAGCGCTTGGGAGCGCTCCCCTGCTATCCTAGCGCCTCAAGGCGCTCCATTCCCGCTTCTAGCGCTTGGGAGCGCTTTCCTGCGGTCTTAGCGCCGGGAGGCGCTGCCTTTCTGCCCCCCGAGCCCCCAGCGAGTGTCTACCTCGCTTGCCCCCGTCAATGCTGCCCTAATCGAGGGAACCTGGCCCTCGTCAATCCACCCGGTATTCACCGCCGCAGCCCGGGACCCTTCGTGAGGCCCGCCCCCGGGCCGCGCTCTGAGTGGCTGGCGGCCCGGGCTGGGCTGATGACGTCCCCCCGGGCCGCGCTCTGATTGGCCGGCGGCCCGGGGAGCTGCAGCGAAGGACGGGGAGAGCCGAGACCTGCAGGGAGCGGCGGGAGCCTACTCCGCGCCCCTGCGTCCCCCCAGAAGAATGGCCGCTTCCCCCCGGGGCCCCCAAGAGCGAGAGGGAGCCCCGGAGAGCGAGGAGAGACCGGCGCGTCTCCTAGCCGGTGAGTGAGGCCGGAGGGGAGGCGGGGCATCGGGCCACATTGCCGGTGGCCGCCCCTCCCCTCCAGCGCGAGCACACATGTGCTCAGAGGCCCCGTGGGGCCACCAGTGATGCCGGGTCCCCTGAGGGGGGGCCCCGCCTGCCCGCAGCCTTGTCCCGAGCCCGTGGGGCTCCCACTATTCCCCGAGCCCAGCGAGGCTCCTACAATGCCTGAGCCCGAGAGGCTCCACCGTGACCATTTGGCCCTGAGCCCCGAGGAGGCTCCAACGTGCCCCGGCCCTGCCTGAGCCCGAGGAGGCTCCACCCCGTGCCCCTGACCCTACCTGGGCCCCGAGAGGCTCCCTCATGGCCCGAGGGGCCGCCATTGATGTCGGGTCCCCCGAGGGGGGGCCCCGCCTGCCCACAGTTGTCTCCCTGAGCCCCGCGAGGCTCCACCACGTGCTCCCCTGTTTCCCTGAGCCCCGAGAGGCTCCACCACGTGCTCCCCTGTTTCCCTGAGCCCCGAGAGGCTCCACCACGTGCTCCCCTGTTTCCCTGAGCCCCGAGAGGCTCCACCACGTGCTCCCCTGTTTCTCTGAGCCCCGAGAGGCTCCACCATCGCCCTCCTGTCCCCCTGAGCCGGCAAGGCTCCGCCAAGTCCCTCAGCGGCCCAGCACTTCGTGGGCCGCTGCCACGTTTAGGTTTGCCCGGGCCCTTTCAGGCCCCTTTGGACACCGAGACTCTAAGGCGCCCCTGCCCCAGGATGGTCATCTGGCCTAGGGGGTGCTGCGGACTAATATGCATGTGATGCTGAGGATTACTATGTGTTGCCCTGCTGATTGACTATGTGTAGCCCTGCTGATGGGGGCCTCTGTTGTGTTATGTACCTTGTCCCTTCCAGCCTGAGTACCCAATGTCTCATGTATGTGATCCCTGGTCAGAGTGAGTCTACTGCTAGTTCTAGGAAGCTCCCAGGAGATATGTGTTCTAATGCCAGTTCCATCAGATGCGTACCACTGGCAGTGGTCCCTTGGCCCTGCCCTGTACCTTTTCCCTGGTAACCCCTGCCGTGCCTTGAACCCCTTGTAAAGTGTATGTTCCTATGTGTCCTGTCTAATACAAAGACTATTTTCATATATACTTCGTGTGGAGTTCCTTTTGTGGGAGGCCTGGGATGTTGCTGTTGGTGGGTGCGTGCGCAAATGCTTCACACATGTCCTCCGAGATAGGCCTGACTGCCCGCGCCGCGTTACCTAGAGGGCGAGCAGGGGTCGACTTTATATAGGAGTGGCGGTCTCTGACTGGCTGTGGCGCAAGCCCTGGCCGGCCGGGGGTCCCATTTCTTACAACATGCAAAGTGGGTGTGCCAAGATGTCAGCGACTGTAAACAGTCGCTAACATCGCTATCTCCTATTACCTACAAAGGCGTACTTTTGGAAATATTCGCGCCAAGCGCGAATATCTCCAAAAGCTAACGCCTGCCCAGAGCAGTTCTTAGCCATGTTATCCAATGGTAGGTGGATAACATGGCTAAGAGCATTACCTCGGTAATGCATGAATATCGCTGACTTTTCAGCGATATTCATGCATTACGGCCGATTTGTATCGCTTTTGAGATAAACCTTGATAATAGCAAGGTTTATCTGCGATAAAAATCGGCGGAGCTCGGCGATAATAATATTGCCGCTAAGCCAACACAGCGATAATTATCACTAGTTGTTGGTAATATGCCCCATTGTGTATTACTGACTTGGTAATCAAATTGAAGGGAGCTGAAGGTAATAAAGACACCACCTTCAAAGAGGTGATGTTGCAGGTATTCTGTGTAAACAGAACTATGCGTGGGATCACAGAACATCTGTATGTACAGACTGAGTCACCATACCACATCAGTACCTATGAACCCCAATCCAGACTAGCTCATATTGTATTTCCTACCCTCATATTTTTGCAAACAAGAAGGGGTACCCCTGACTAAAATTCCTAAATCAGGAAAAAATCACAAGTGCAAAAAAACACATGTAGGAAATATGACATGGAGTGGACCTATAAGATTTACAGGATAAATATGTAATCAACCAGGTATATATCAAAAGTATATATGTTTTATTTATATAACATTGTTTTTTATAAGGTTTTTTTTCTTTTAGTGAAAAAAGCAAAGCAAAAAGAAATATTATAAAAGCAGATAATACAATGTAGTTGATAAAACTGAGCAACTATTAATCAAAGTACAAGTCCATTATTACTCTTTAACTGCGCAGGCACACTCATTCATTCATTTGTGCTGCGACTGTTTATGTGCAGTTATTTTAAATGATACAAGAGTAAAGAACATGGATGCTTTAAATTTTTCATATAGAACAAGGACTGTACACAAGAATGTCTACAGCTCAGTATAGAGGTACATTGTCATGATTAAAAATATGTATCACTTTCATGGCTGACGAAATACACACACATATATATATATATATATACACATATATATTTTTTGTTTTTCTTTGCTACTTTTTTTTGATGAGCTGGTAATATTTTAATGTTAATTATGTGTAATTTATTTTGGTAACGTTTATTGCATTTGTGCTTTGGTAATATAATTAAAGAATTATTTTTGATTTTATTTGAATTTGAATTTATTTGTAGGTTTGTCGGTTGGTAGGAGGAATAAGGTGGGAAGATTTTTAGAAGATATATTTTATAGTTTTTTATAATAGTTCATTTTTATACATTTATTTTTTATCTAATTATTAGTTATGTCATTTATTTTATTTGCAAATTAATTAACAGGTAATTAAAGAAAAATTTGTTGTTTCACTGTTAATTGGTTAGAATATTGATTATGTAAACTATTCATTTGTTTTAATAATTTGTATATTAATTATGTGTATTATGTTCTTGTACTTTTATTGAATAATTGTATAGTATTACATTTTTTTCATGAATGTGTAGGAAATTGGGGAACTGGTTAGGGGTGAAACCCTACTCAGACAGCAACCACAATTGCTGTCAGGTGAAACACAAAAGAAAATCCAAAAGAACATTTGCTTAACCCTCTGGTAGCATCCAACAAAGCAATCAGGCTTAATTTAGAGGGAACGTGGAAAGTATTTATGCAGTATTTACTTCAAACAAAACTAAAAAGAAAACACAACACACGAAATATCTCACAAAAATATAGAAAAATAGAGTACAATTAAAAAAAATTATTTGAGTGCCAAACTTCATAAATCCAATTAGTAGAACCAGAGATATACAATTTTAAAGCTTTGAGTAAAAATAGTGCCTAAAAGCACAAAAAGCCAATTGTGGCTTTCTGGTCAGCTGGATTGGGAAAAGTCACTAGTTCAGGCCAACCGCAATGAAGAGTGTACACCCCTGGGGTGGCGTAGCATTCTGACGCATTTCCAGGTTTATGACTGCTCATAAATCTGGAAATGCATTAGTTTACATGGGTGCTGCGTCAGAACAGCCACAGCAACACCCTAATCACGCCCTTAACACGCAAAGTGTTGCGTCAAAAGGGGTGATATTTACAAGCAAACATAAAGCCACGCAGGATGGCTTTACGTGTGCTTGTAAATATCACGCAGCAGGTTGCGCCGCCGGTGCATCACGCAACGTGACGTACCAGCTGCACTAGGGGCTTGTAAATAAGCCCCTGTGTGTTTTGCAAGGTATGGGAGACTGCATGTATTTGAAATTGCTGAAGGCAATGTTTGTAGTAACATAAGAGAAATCAAGGGTAAACAAGCATTTGCAAAGCAATAGGTCTTGCCTTGATGTAGTTAGAGCTGATAGTGCTGTAAATGAGAATGTTTTTTACCTATTTGTTCTGGTTTGGAGTGTAGTGGATGTATGTGGTGTGGAGAGGAATTATGTGGTTCGTATTAGAAATGTTAGTTTTGGAATTTTGTGGGGTGGAATTGTGTGGAGTGTATTGGTATACTGCAATGATGTGGCATAGTGAATAGATAGCAGTGAGAGCTGCAGAAAATAGATAGAAAGGAAGATAGAGAGGGACAGGTAGCTTGTGTAGGAAGTGGAGGATAAACTTGAAACAGAGGAGCAGAAAGAGTGTGTGAGAAAGAGAGAAAGAAGAGGAGAGCAGTCTACAGATGCATTAAGAGGGAAGACCTGTGTATGCAGGAAGAAGAGGAGAGTGTGCTTTTAAGGGATGGAAACCCGTGAAATGGCACTGGAAAGAAATTGAGCTTGAAGAACTGAAGTAAAGAACATGAGATAAGCGGGAAGACTGCATGAGAGAGTGAGAGAGAGGGGTGAGAGAGAGTATGAGAGAGCGAGAGAGAGATAGCGGACCGCTGGGAGGGGCACCTAGAAAGGGCTAGGTGGAGGCAGACCAGTGCAGAGCGTGAGGAGGTACAGGAAGGTAGCATGTGTGAGCTGGCAGTATAGAGAGGAGACAGGGAGTGTGAGGGAGGGATGAGAGGGGCAGTGGGACTGTGAAATGAGAGGGGGTAGTGGCAGTGTGAGGGAGAGATTAGATGAGAGGGTCAGTGGGTGTGTGGGGGAGATTTGAAAGGGTTGGTGGAAGTGTAAGGGAGAGGTGTGCTGGATTGGAATAGTTTGTTGTGAAATTGTGTGGTGTGAAGTTGTATAGTGGAAATATGTGGCATGGTGTGCTGTGGAATTATGTAGATAGAAATTAAAAGTTATTAAGTGTACTGGAATTATGTAGGTTGAGAATATGTGTTATGGAGTTAAATTCATTTACTTGAATGTTATGAAACCTTAGTTGGTTACATTTTGTCCTTGTTGGCTCAGTGGTGGATAGTGAAGTCTGTATTATAGAGCTGCAAGATACCAGTATGCGACTAAAAGCACTGTGAATATGCACATTGTTTTAAAATTGTGCACACCTACTCTTTCACTGCACCAAGGTTAGGAAGTTCTGGAACATAATCGAAACACTAATAAGCGACATCACTGGGGTCGCCATGCAACTAGACTTCCACAGCCTGGCACTGGGGTTCACGTCTCCCTCAATCACAACCAAAGAAGACAGGGACCTCATTGATTTACTGCTGACAGCGGCAGTCAAAACAGTTCTGAACAATTGGAAAGACACAGGGAAAGCCACGTCCAGAGCATGGCTCAACTGGGTCACATTCCTAAGAGGGGCAGACACCATAACAGCGACACACTCACCAAAAACACACAGGCAGTCAAATATGTGGAAGTCCCTAGACAACTACCTATCATCGCACAAAACCCCCATAGGCAGTAGAGCCAGACACCCAAGCCGACAGGTGCCAAACACCCAGTCGGGGAGAGGGTTTAAGAGTGACAATCGATTCAAGACATGGGGAAGGAGGACCCAAGGGACACGGCAGAGTTCGAACGAATGACGGTCGGACTAACACCAATAAGACTGTAAAGCTGGAAACAAGGCGGACCCCCCCCCCCTGGGCGTTTTTCTTTTTCTTTTCTTTCTCCTTTCTTTTCCCCCTCGTCTTCTTCTCTTCCTCCCATGTATATATTGTGCTCCATGTAAATATATCTTTTTTTTCAATAATAAATTACAGAAATAAAATTGTATTATGCAAGGTATAACGGAGGCTGCAATAAAAGTTACATATATTTGGTGTATATTGTAAACTAAGCGTTACACTTCAATTTCAGGAGTTTTTAGCAAAGTTAAGATAATTTAAGAGCTGCTTATAGCATGAAAGTTGTATTTATTATATTTATCTCTTTCCATGCACCTTATTGCTTGGATTTACTTGCGATCAAGTGTCACTTTAAGTGTCATATATTTGGCTGATGAATGTCACTTCTAAGTGCACTGAAACCATGGAAATGTCAGATATGAGCAATTTAAAACAAACCTTGGCAGCTATGTAGCAGTGGTAAAATGCACTGAGTCCTAGAGCTAACTAAAAGAAATTCTGGTACTGACCTATGTTGTGTTAACTTCCTTAATAAAGCTGCATTCTTTACTCAACGCCAGTCTGCGTCTTCCTATGGAACACAGCAGTCCACATTAACAGCAGTAGCGGAAGCTGCTGAACCCCGGTCTTGGGGCGGGGGCAGGGGTTTGGCGAAAAATGTTAAAAAACAAACACGTACCTGTGACAGTCGACCGCTACCTCTCCTCCGTCCTCTACTTCCTGAATACGGTCCCACAGCAGGATCCAGGAGACACCTGCCTCCCGATAGCCAGTTGCAACGCTGCAATGCAGTGTTGTGATTGGTCTGAGTGCCATGGCTCGGTGCTAAGCCAGAGAATAGGGGCGTGAACATGTTCTCCGTGCAGGCTGTAATGCATGGAGAAGATGCGAAGTGCGCATGAGTGTTTGGCCGGCCAAACAGTCATGTGCACTTAGAAGTGGGCAAACCACTCCTTCCCTGCTTTTCTGTCGCCAGAGCAATCCCTCCCCAAAGTCAAAGCTGCAGCAAATGAAACATAAAATGAAAATAATGCAAGTTATTGTCATTTTATGATTCCTTTACTTCACTGCTGCGAAGCAGTGGTGCGAAGCTCCTCTGCCTAAGCGGAGGAGCCGCCATTGTTTAACAGAAATAAACATTGTTATAGCTGTTGTTACGGTTTTCTAATTTTTTATTTGGAAACACAAATTTGGTGTTTAAACACACTCTTCACATTATATAAACAAAAACTGATATTTTGCTGTACATGTTCCGACAGCTATTTTTTTTTTAAATCATTTTTATTGAGAATATAAAAAGACAAACAGTACACTACAGTACAGTAAAAGAAGAAATGGTGACAACAGTAAATATATTGCGTATCCCAATAAAGCAAAAACATGATGATAATGATGTTAGCATTATACAGGGATGATAATGAGTAAAATAAAACTATTAAGACATCACAATAAAAGAAGCAATACCAACGGTGGCAAGATAATAATAATGATGGCACTAATGATTAATAGTGCTCTAGTGCTACATGAGACTACATCGGTGAGTCCAGGGCTTATAGTGATAGTGCAACCAATACACACAGTATGGAAAAGCAAGGTATCAATCAAATTGAAAGGAGTATGAGACTTCCTAACACAGAAGATGATGGACGGTATGCTGCACAATGGCAAAACATTCACCCCCAGTCACATATCTGGGTTTAATCCATCGTTATTTTGCTTACCAAGCCACCCCAGTTCAGACATGGCCATATGCAAATCAGTCTTGACCCTGTGCCTCATGGGAACAGTCCAGTCCGAACTGCTAGGCCATGTCTTCCCTCAACCAGAATCAAGCATCCTAGGACTGGTTTCTGGCTATCAGCCGTCTTCAGCAAGGATAGCTTGACTCCAGTGGCTTAGTGAGCACGGGACCCACGTTTGGGCATACCCTTCCCACATAGGGTGAACAGCAAAACACACAAGATGATGGACGGAATGTTGCACAATGGCAAAACATTCACCCCCAGTCACATATCTGGGTTTAACCCATCGTTATTTTGCTCACCAAGCCACCCCAGTTCAGACATGGCCATATGCGAATCAGTCTTGACCCTGTGTCTCATGGGAACAGTCCAGCCGGAACTGCTAAGGCATTTCTTCCCTGGCCTGGAATCAAGCATCCTAGGACCGGTCTCTGGCTATCAGCCGTCTTCAGCAAAATTATTGAAAAAAGTCAAAAACGAATCATGATGAAATAAAGATATACTGAAGGAATGATATCAATCAATACTTGTGTTGTTGTGTTTTGGAAATGTAATATGTGAAATGAATAACAATGTTGAAAAACACAAAGTAGATAGGTCATGAGGGAATTTCTCTAGTATTATTGCAGAGTGTGCACGCAGGTTATAACTGTCATGTCGACTTGGCCCTTGCACACACTGGCCTGTCCCTAACCTTCAGATTTCACATGTCAGGCACCCACAAGGTAGGCCCAAAGTACCCCTGTGGGCAGGGTGCAGTGTATGTGAAAGGTAGGGCATGCCCTGGTGTTTATTGCATGTCCTGAAGTACAGCACATATTGTTTTTAATAATCCTGAATTTATACAGCGCCTGGTTACACTAACCAGTGTGTCCCCGCGCTAGTTGCTTGACCCACGACCAACACACTATATAATTTCCTCCCATCATTTCACTATTTCAAAACTACCTGTTCTCCATAGGACAGAACGGGAAGTTTTTTAATAACATCTTATAAACATAACTGGCCCTGGGAACTAAGTGGGAAAATAAAAATGAGTATGCCTGAACTCAGAATCTAATAATGCATATTTATTAAAGGTGATTTTTACATTTTGTGTTTGAAAATACCACTTTAGGAAGTAGGTATTTTGTAGCTCAATCATCCCGTGTGCCTCTGCTGGTGTGTGGATTGCCTGTGTGGGTCTCGGACGACAGATGGCTAGGAAGAAAGGGTGGCTCCCGATAGTCTAGGTAGGTCAGGAAAGGGATGAATAGACCTGGGCTGCGATGGGGGAAGAGGGAGGAGATTTCCTTGCACCTCAAAGGGCCTGGTCTGCCTCTGACAATGCCATCTCCACCTCCTGCCGGGAATCACATCAGATAAGGCAGAACTGGTTCTTGCTGGGCACAGACAGCCTCTGCCTAGAGGATCAAAGGATTTTTGGATACAAATGCTGGGGCCCAGACCCCTCAACCTTAGAACTCTATTGGATCAGGAAGATTGCCAAGAAGAAGAATTGGAGAATCTGTGATGAGGGACTACCACTTTGCTGTGTGCTTTGCTGTGTTGGCCTACAGTGGCTGCTTCTGTCTTGGGCAGTGAAAGGACTGGACTGAACTTTCTGCAATCTACTTTTAGGAGTTTCTCCAAGGGCTTGGGGTAGAGCTTGCCCCCTGTTCAAGAAGTCTCAGGAACAACAACAACTTCAATCTCTTCTACCCTCAGCACTGGGAACTGTGTGTTTTGTGCTGGAACAGAAGAAATATAATCACCAAATTCGCCAATGCTGCCAACACTATTTTACCAACACATTAGTTACTTTCCTCACTTACGAATAGAACATAAGGTGGGCGGCATCTCATTTCCTTGAATCAATCTTAAATTTTTATTTTTTATTTTACTTCATAGCTTTCTTTAGTTTGTTTAATTTTTTACAAAACAATTTTTCAATTTACAAATAATATATAACATACAAAATTATTCATTTATGAAAACATTTACATCTCTTAAAACACTCCCTCTCTCTCATTCATACCAAAATTTAGTGAGTGAACCACTTGCATACACTACCATACACTCTCAGTAGACATCAAAAAATTAATTAACAATGTTTTTTGAGAAAAATCATGCACTGTTAAAACAACGTTGCCATAGATGCCTAATTGCTTATATTTTTCAGTTCATTAATACAAATTAAACATTTCAAATCTTATGGCATATTATCCATACGGTCTACGCGTTTCGAACTCTATTTACTTGGGAGTTCTCATCAGGACCAAACTGTAAGATATAAAGAGGGTGGCCTTGTTTAGGTTCAGTTCACTATCATTACAAAAACCATTTGGTAGCTCAACAGCCACCGTACGCAGCTTACCTCGTTATTTAGTCACCTTAACTTGTGAGCTATATCAAAAAGAGACGACGCTGGACAACCTAAATGCAACCAAAAGATACTCTTTTTAGTTTACCCACACCACATATACTTGCTCACTAGTGTTTTAAGCCTAAATATTACTCACCACTAATGATTGTCGACCCTGTGGATAGATAATGGGAAGGTTTTGGTTTTATAGGCATGTCAAAGTCTGTGCTTTCAAATAGTTGCATGCTCAGTGGGATAATATTTCTCACCTTTTCTTATGTGGCCGGGATCCCCAGATCTTTATAATTGCTTTTAAAATTGATGTCTCTGTGGGGGTAATCATATTTTGTTTATTTGGTGCTGAGCAATAGCCCATTGTATCTAGATAAAACACATGCGCCGAGTGTTTACCTTATTTAGCGAGACGCCATGCCGGGAGCCAGCTCGAGAATCTGTGGGGATAGAGTAATGCGTCTGTGTTAGAGCGCAACTCTCAGTCTTGCATGGCAAACTGTATTTTGTTCGCTTAAGCGGCCGGGCATATTGTTGACAAGTTTTACCTTATGCTCTCCGTGATGCCACTTTGTACGCTGGCTCCTTGGGGTCCGTGTGTGCACCAGTCAGGTTCGGATCGAGTGCGCACGCATTCCAGGAAGTGCGTGTTGATTATAAGAAAAGGTCCCACAGGTCCATTGCTTAAACGAGGCGAATTTGAGCGCCATGTTGGAAGGGGGTCAAGTTGACGGTGCTCAATGTTTCTTCCTCTGTTATTGCACATAATCGTTGCTCTGACATTCTCATTTTTGATGCTTTTATATTTTGTATATTCGGCTCCACGGTGGCATATTTTAGGAGTGGTGTGTTCACATAAGTTTTAATGAATATTGTCGTCCTAATTATAGCTTGTACATTTCAGATAATTCATTCAATCCCTCCATGGCAGAATTGAACCTCACAATTGTCATTGCTTCATATCGAGATAGTTTTGCATCCAAATCTCCGCCTCTATTGTCATTCTCCACCTTCATAATGACAGTCCAGCGTAAGTCAGTCTCGGTATGGTTTTTTAACTGCCAATGTTGAACAAGTGGAGCGTTGGGAACCTTCCTTTTAATTCTGGATCTGTGTTGTTGGATTCGAGTTTTAATTTCCTGGTTCGTTTTCCCTACATACAGTAAGTCACATGGGCATGTTATTCCGTAGATAACATACCGTGACTTACAGTTGGTAAATTTTTCATGTCTCCATGAAATGGTTTTGTACTTGAACACAATTCCTTCTTCTGTTGTGGCGCAACAATTACAGCTACCACATTTGTGGTGTCCCTGAATTGGTGGAAGTCCCATCATGTTTCTTAGGTTGGCCTGTTCTTTAGTGGGAATGGCCGCTCTTATCAATTTGTTTGCTATGCTGGCCTCTTTTCGGAATGCAAATAGAGGTGCATTGGTGAATTCATCATTCAAATTTTTGATTAAGTGCCAATTGGATTTGATCACTTTTTTCAGTGTGTTGGAGTTTGGGCAGTATGTGCTCACAAGCACCATGCGGTTCATCTTTTCCTTGTTTTTCTTTTCCAAGAGACATTCTCTTGGAGTCCACCATGCCCTTTTTCTGCTTCTTTTCAATAGTTTTTTAGGGTAGCCACGTTCAATCAAATTTGTTATTAATTTGTCAGAGTGTTTCATGAATTCATCTTTTTGGTAACAATTTCTACGAATTCGTAAAAATTGACCGTAGGGCAAGTTTTCCTTGAGGCTTCGAGGATGGTTGCTTTTGAAGTGCAATGATTTATTGCGGTCTGTCGCTTTTTTGTATAAGGTGGTAATTAATCCCCCTTCTTGAGAGGGATAAACTTCGACGTCCAGGAAAGGCATTGTTGTTTTGGAATGGGTAAGGCTGAATTTTATTTCTTGAGTCCTATTATTTAACCAATTGTGAAAATTGATTAGTTCTTCCTCTGGTCCGGTCCACACGAAAAAAATATCATCGATATAGCGGATCCAATTGTTTATCCACTGGAGGAAAGGATTGTTGTCGTAGACAAATTTCTCTTCATAAGCTGACATAAACAATATAGCCAGCTCAGGGGCGAATGGACACCCCATGGCCACGCCCCCTGTCTGAAAGTAGAAGGTTCCGTCAAAGTTGAAGTAGTTCCGTTTTAATGAAAACGTAGCTAGCTTCATGATGAAGTCCGTCAGTATTTTCTGTGGTTTGTCTCTGGTATCCAATACCTGTCTGAGTACTCCTAGCCCATCTTCCTGTGGTATTTGTGTGTATAACGATGTGATATCCATCGTTACCATCCAGTCATTGTTTATATCAAATTGGATTTCACTTAATTTATTGATGAAATGTGTAGTGTCACTGATGTAAGATTTGACATTGGGTAGGAAAGGTTTTAGGAAAAAGTCCACAAATTTAGATATTGGCTCCATAAGTGACTCACATCCCGACACTATGGGACGTCCTGGGGGCGTTTTTTCGTTCTTGTGAACTTTTGGTAAAATGTAGAACAGAGGGGTTCTAGGATGTTGAATCTTCAGGTATTCAGTTTCTTTCTTACCTAAGAAGCCCAGTTCGGATGCTTCATCTATAATTGCAAACAGTTCATTTTTTAGTTCCAGTGTGGGGTCCTTGTTGATCCTGCGATAGCAGTTTGCGTCATTCAATTGTCTGTGTACCTCATCCATGTAAAGTGTGCGGTCCCAGATTACAATGGACCCACCTTTGTCGGCCTGCTTGATGATCACCGACGTATCATTTTTTAGCGTAGTCAGGGCCATTGATTCTGATTTTGTTATATTGTGTTTCAACCATCTTTTTTCTTTTTCCATCTCCGAGATTGCGGACAATATAGTTCTTTCAAAAGTGATTACTTCTTTCGGTACTTTAAAATTTGGGGGGCAGAATGTTGATTTTTTTCTAAGGCCTGTTGTTTCAATTCCTTGATCCAGGGGATTTTCCATGAAGAAGGTTTTTAGCCTGATTTTCCTAAAAAACTCAATTGTTTCCGTTTTTAGTTTAACAAAGTCCGTTTTTTTAGTTGGAACAAAAGAAAGTCCCTTCTGTAGGACACTTTCTTCTTGTTCTGTTAGTGTTCGGTCAGAGAGATTGAATATCAGAGAGGGTTTCGTCAGTTTTTGTAATTTTGACGTCGAGTTGACATCTCCCATGGTTGATTGGTTCTCACTTTGCCTCTGGGTTTGGATTGTCCCCGTCCTAAAAAATTATTAGTGCCTTGTTGGTTCTGGCGAAAGGATCCTCTTCGGCTATAATTGCCACGGGGGTCACTATTGTCTCCCTCGCTTCCACTACCCGATGAGGAAGTATCTGAGAATGTGATAAATTTATTTCCTGATCGTCCTTGATTATCTTGTAGATACTTCCTTGATTCTGGGCGTGTGTAGAAGTCAGATTGTAAGAAGGGGTAGACTTTTTCCAAATTGAAGTTTTTTTGGTCTTTCTCGAATTGGCTAGTTTTTTGGTTGATGGTATAATCCCTAAAGTCTCCGATTTCTTTTTCTACTTTGTCAAGTAAAGTTTTGGCATCTGTTATTAGTTGATTGGTAGAGATACTGGATACTAAAGTATCTATTTCTTCTAATTGGTCCTTGGAGAGTCTTTGTGCAGTTTCTATTGTTAGGACCATAAGGTCTCTGCTGCACTTTGTCTCAATGAAACTATACCCCTTCTTGTAAATTGGATCTTCTGTGAAAATGACAGGAATATTTTTTACCTGAAGTCCACTTGGGATGGTACCTGCTCTTAAGTGTTGGAGCAGGAAATGTCCGTGTAAATCTGTGCGTATTTGCTTTTTCCGGAGTCTCAATAGTTTTTCTGTTTCATTTTGGTTCTGAGCATTAACACTCAACGAGGCTGATGCGAACAGCGGTGGAGCCGCCAATAATTTTTGTATGTGTTCTTCGCTGTAGGCAAAGGTCTCTTTATCTGACATTGTTTGTAGTATGTTGTATTGAATTGCTATTTACCTTACACACCATTCACCATTTTCTCTTCACGACGCAGGACCAATTTCCTGTTCCTCCTTTGAGGAAATCACATTAATCATACAATTTTCATCCAAAAAAGTATCCACAAAGGGCTACCACACAGGCCACCGCCTGCTATATAACTGAAAAACACCACTGGGTATGGACTCCCAAGCAGCAAGGCCAAGTCACAGACTAACGTAATATAATCACCAAATTCGCCAATGCTGCCAACACTATTTTACCAACACATTAGTTACTTTCCTCACTTACGAATAGAACATAAGGTGGGCGGCATCTCATTTCCTTGAATCAATCTTAAATTTTTATTTTTTATTTTACTTCATAGCTTTCTTTAGTTTGTTTAATTTTTTACAAAACAATTTTTCAATTTACAAATAATATATAACATACAAAATTATTCATTTATGAAAACATTTACATCTCTTAAAACACTCCCTCTCTCTCATTCATACCAAAATTTAGTGAGTGAACCACTTGCATACACTACCATACACTCTCAGTAGACATCAAAAAATTAATTAACAATGTTTTTTGAGAAAAATCATGCACTGTTAATACAACGTTGCCATAGATGCCTAATTGCTTATATTTTTCAGTTCATTAATACAAATTAAACATTTCAAATCTTATGGCATATTATCCATACGGTCTACGCGTTTCGAACTCTATTTACTTGGGAGTTCTCATCAGGACCAAACTGTAAGATATAAAGAGGGTGGCCTTGTTTAGGTTCAGTTCACTATCATTACAAAAACCATTTGGTAGCTCAACAGCCACCGTACGCAGCTTACCTCGTTATTTAGTCACCTTAACTTGTGAGCTATATCAAAAAGAGACGACGCTGGACAACCTAAATGCAACCAAAAGATACTCTTTTTAGTTTACCCACACCACATATACTTGCTCACTAGTGTTTTAAGCCTAAATATTACTCACCACTAATGATTGTCGACCCTGTGGATAGATAATGGGAAGGTTTTGGTTTTATAGGCATGTCAAAGTCTGTGCTTTCAAATAGTTGCATGCTCAGTGGGATAATATTTCTCACCTTTTCTTACTAACACTAGTGAGCAAGTATATGTGGTGTGGGTAAACTAAAAAGAGTATCTTTTGGTTGCATTTAGGTTGTCCAGCGTCGTCTCTTTTTGATATAGCTCACAAGTTAAGGTGACTAAATAACGAGGTAAGCTGCGTACGGTGGCTGTTGAGCTACCAAATGGTTTTTGTAATGATAGTGAACTGAACCTAAACAAGGCCACCCTCTTTATATCTTACAGTTTGGTCCTGATGAGAACTCCCAAGTAAATAGAGTTCGAAACGCGTAGACCGTATGGATAATATGCCATAAGATTTGAAATGTTTAATTTGTATTAATGAACTGAAAAATATAAGCAATTAGGCATCTATGGCAACGTTGTATTAACAGTGCATGATTTTTCTCAAAAAACATTGTTAATTAATTTTTTGATGTCTACTGAGAGTGTATGGTAGTGTATGCAAGTGGTTCACTCACTAAATTTTGGTATGAATGAGAGAGAGGGAGTGTTTTAAGAGATGTAAATGTTTTCATAAATGAATAATTTTGTATGTTATATATTATTTGTAAATTGAAAAATTGTTTTGTAAAAAATTAAACAAACTAAAGAAAGCTATGAAGTAAAATAAAAAATAAAAATTTAAGATTGATTCAAGGAAATGAGATGCCGCCCACCTTATGTTCTATTCGTAAGTGAGGAAAGTAACTAATGTGTTGGTAAAATAGTGTTGGCAGCATTGGCGAATTTGGTGATTATATTACGTTAGGCTGTGACTTGGCCTTGCTGCTTGGGAGTCCATACCCAGTGGTGTTTTTCAGTTATATAGCAGGCGGTGGCCTGTGTGGTAGCCCTTTGTGGATACTTTTTTGGATGAAAATTGTATGATTAATGTGATTTCCTCAAAGGAGGAACAGGAAATTGGTCCTGCGTCGTGAAGAGAAAATGGTGAATGGTGTGTAAGGTAAATAGCAATTCAATACAACATACTACAAACAATGTCAGATAAAGAGACCTTTGCCTACAGCGAAGAACACATACAAAAATTATTGGCGGCTCCACCGCTGTTCGCATCAGCCTCGTTGAGTGTTAATGCTCAGAACCAAAATGAAACAGAAAAACTATTGAGACTCCGGAAAAAGCAAATACGCACAGATTTACACGGACATTTCCTGCTCCAACACTTAAGAGCAGGTACCATCCCAAGTGGACTTCAGGTAAAAAATATTCCTGTCATTTTCACAGAAGATCCAATTTACAAGAAGGGGTATAGTTTCATTGAGACAAAGTGCAGCAGAGACCTTATGGTCCTAACAATAGAAACTGCACAAAGACTCTCCAAGGACCAATTAGAAGAAATAGATACTTTAGTATCCAGTATCTCTACCAATCAACTAATAACAGATGCCAAAACTTTACTTGACAAAGTAGAAAAAGAAATCGGAGACTTTAGGGATTATACCATCAACCAAAAAACTAGCCAATTCGAGAAAGACCAAAAAAACTTCAATTTGGAAAAAGTCTACCCCTTCTTACAATCTGACTTCTACACACGCCCAGAATCAAGGAAGTATCTACAAGATAATCAAGGACGATCAGGAAATAAATTTATCACATTCTCAGATACTTCCTCATCGGGTAGTGGAAGCGAGGGAGACAATAGTGACCCCCGTGGCAATTATAGCCGAAGAGGATCCTTTCGCCAGAACCAACAAGGCACTAATAATTTTTTAGGACGGGGACAATCCAAACCCAGAGGCAAAGTGAGAACCAATCAACCATGGGAGATGTCAACTCGACGTCAAAATTACAAAAACTGACGAAACCCTCTCTGATATTCAATCTCTCTGACCGAACACTAACAGAACAAGAAGAAAGTGTCCTACAGAAGGGACTTTCTTTTGTTCCAACTAAAAAAACGGACTTTGTTAAACTAAAAACGGAAACAATTGAGTTTTTTAGGAAAATCAGGCTAAAAACCTTCTTCATGGAAAATCCCCTGGATCAAGGAATTGAAACAACAGGCCTTAGAAAAAAAATCAACATTCTGCCCCCCAAATTTTAAAGTACCGAAAGAAGTAATCACTTTTGAAAGAACTATATTGTCCGCAATCTCGGAGATGGAAAAAGAAAAAAGATGGTTGAAACACAATATAACAAAATCAGAATCAATGGCCCTGACTACGCTAAAAAATGATACGTCGGTGATCATCAAGCAGGCCGACAAAGGTGGGTCCATTGTAATCTGGGACCGCACACTTTACATGGATGAGGTACACAGACAATTGAATGACGCAAACTGCTATCGCAGGATCAACAAGGACCCCACACTGGAACTAAAAAATGAACTGTTTGCAATTATAGATGAAGCATCCGAACTGGGCTTCTTAGGTAAGAAAGAAACTGAATACCTGAAGATTCAACATCCTAGAACCCCTCTGTTCTACATTTTACCAAAAGTTCACAAGAACGAAAAAACGCCCCCAGGACGTCCCATAGTGTCGGGATGTGAGTCACTTATGGAGCCAATATCTAAATTTGTGGACTTTTTCCTAAAACCTTTCCTACCCAATGTCAAATCTTACATCAGTGACACTACACATTTCATCAATAAATTAAGTGAAATCCAATTTGATATAAACAATGACTGGATGGTAACGATGGATATCACATCGTTATACACACAAATACCACAGGAAGATGGGCTAGGAGTACTCAGACAGGTATTGGATACCAGAGACAAACCACAGAAAATACCGACGGACTTCATCATGAAGCTAGCTACGTTTTCATTAAAACGGAACTACTTCAACTTTGACGGAACCTTCTACTTTCAGACAGGGGGCGTGGCCATGGGGTGTCCATTCGCCCCTGAGCTGGCTATATTGTTTATGTCAGCTTATGAAGAGAAATTTGTCTACGACAACAATCCTTTCCTCCAGTGGATAAACAATTGGATCCGCTATATCGATGATATTTTTTTCGTGTGGACCGGACCAGAGGAAGAACTAATCAATTTTCACAATTGGTTAAATAATAGGACTCAAGAAATAAAATTCAGCCTTACCCATTCCAAAACAACAATGCCTTTCCTGGACGTCGAAGTTTATCCCTCTCAAGAAGGGGGATTAATTACCACCTTATACAAAAAAGCGACAGACCGCAATAAATCATTGCACTTCAAAAGCAACCATCCTCGAAGCCTCAAGGAAAACTTGCCCTACGGTCAATTTTTACGAATTCGTAGAAATTGTTACCAAAAAGATGAATTCATGAAACACTCTGACAAATTAATAACAAATTTGATTGAACGTGGCT
The DNA here is from genome assembly GCF_964261635.1 of Lissotriton helveticus. Classification (NCBI taxonomy): domain Eukaryota; kingdom Metazoa; phylum Chordata; class Amphibia; order Caudata; family Salamandridae; genus Lissotriton; species Lissotriton helveticus. Next base: position 1,118,971,125 of record NC_136067.1, read on the forward strand.
ACCCTAAAAAACTATTGAAAAGAAGCAGAAAAAGGGCATGGTGGACTCCAAGAGAATGTCTCTTGGAAAAGAAAAACAAGGAAAAGATGAACCGCATGGTGCTTGTGAGCACATACTGCCCAAACTCCAACACACTGAAAAAAGTGATCAAATCCAATTGGCACTTAATCAAAAATTTGAATGATGAATTCACCAATGCACCTCTATTTGCATTCCGAAAAGAGGCCAGCATAGCAAACAAATTGATAAGAGCGGCCATTCCCACTAAAGAACAGGCCAACCTAAGAAACATGATGGGACTTCCACCAATTCAGGGACACCACAAATGTGGTAGCTGTAATTGTTGCGCCACAACAGAAGAAGGAATTGTGTTCAAGTACAAAACCATTTCATGGAGACATGAAAAATTTACCAACTGTAAGTCACGGTATGTTATCTACGGAATAACATGCCCATGTGACTTACTGTATGTAGGGAAAACGAACCAGGAAATTAAAACTCGAATCCAACAACACAGATCCAGAATTAAAAGGAAGGTTCCCAACGCTCCACTTGTTCAACATTGGCAGTTAAAAAACCATACCGAGACTGACTTACGCTGGACTGTCATTATGAAGGTGGAGAATGACAATAGAGGCGGAGATTTGGATGCAAAACTATCTCGATATGAAGCAATGACAATTGTGAGGTTCAATTCTGCCATGGAGGGATTGAATGAATTATCTGAAATGTACAAGCTATAATTAGGACGACAATATTCATTAAAACTTATGTGAACACACCACTCCTAAAATATGCCACCGTGGAGCCGAATATACAAAATATAAAAGCATCAAAAATGAGAATGTCAGAGCAACGATTATGTGCAATAACAGAGGAAGAAACATTGAGCACCGTCAACTTGACCCCCTTCCAACATGGCGCTCAAATTCGCCTCGTTTAAGCAATGGACCTGTGGGACCTTTTCTTATAATCAACACGCACTTCCTGGAATGCGTGCGCACTCGATCCGAACCTGACTGGTGCACACACGGACCCCAAGGAGCCAGCGTACAAAGTGGCATCACGGAGAGCATAAGGTAAAACTTGTCAACAATATGCCCGGCCGCTTAAGCGAACAAAATACAGTTTGCCATGCAAGACTGAGAGTTGCGCTCTAACACAGACGCATTACTCTATCCCCACAGATTCTCGAGCTGGCTCCCGGCATGGCGTCTCGCTAAATAAGGTAAACACTCGGCGCATGTGTTTTATCTAGATACAATGGGCTATTGCTCAGCACCAAATAAACAAAATATGATTACCCCCACAGAGACATCAATTTTAAAAGCAATTATAAAGATCTGGGGATCCCGGCCACATAAGAAAAGGTGAGAAATATTATCCCACTGAGCATGCAACTATTTGAAAGCACAGACTTTGACATGCCTATAAAACCAAAACCTTCCCATTATCTATCCACAGGGTCGACAATCATTAGTGGTGAGTAATATTTAGGCTTAAAACACTAGTGAGCAAGTATATGTGGTGTGGGTAAACTAAAAAGAGTATCTTTTGGTTGCATTTAGGTTGTCCAGCGTCGTCTCTTTTTGATATAGCTCACAAGTTAAGGTGACTAAATAACGAGGTAAGCTGCGTACGGTGGCTGTTGAGCTACCAAATGGTTTTTGTAATGATAGTGAACTGAACCTAAACAAGGCCACCCTCTTTATATCTTACAGTTTGGTCCTGATGAGAACTCCCAAGTAAATAGAGTTCGAAACGCGTAGACCGTATGGATAATATGCCATAAGATTTGAAATGTTTAATTTGTATTAATGAACTGAAAAATATAAGCAATTAGGCATCTATGGCAACGTTGTATTAACAGTGCATGATTTTTCTCAAAAAACATTGTTAATTAATTTTTTGATGTCTACTGAGAGTGTATGGTAGTGTATGCAAGTGGTTCACTCACTAAATTTTGGTATGAATGAGAGAGAGGGAGTGTTTTAAGAGATGTAAATGTTTTCATAAATGAATAATTTTGTATGTTATATATTATTTGTAAATTGAAAAATTGTTTTGTAAAAAATTAAACAAACTAAAGAAAGCTATGAAGTAAAATAAAAAATAAAAATTTAAGATTGATTCAAGGAAATGAGATGCCGCCCACCTTATGTTCTATTCGTAAGTGAGGAAAGTAACTAATGTGTTGGTAAAATAGTGTTGGCAGCATTGGCGAATTTGGTGATTATATTACGTTAGGCTGTGACTTGGCCTTGCTGCTTGGGAGTCCATACCCACTGGTGTTTTTCCGGAACAGAAGAAAGGCAACCCGACGACGTCTACGATGCCGCTGCCGACTCCATGTCCTGAAGGCACCGCAGAGGGCACCACCGCAATGCCGCACCGCAACCTTGTTCTCACCGACAACGCCTGCTGATGCCGCCACCAAGCCGATGCTCGCACCGCGATCTGTGGGCACCGCACTGCCTCGCTTCACGCCGAACCATGGGCACCGCAGAGAGCACCACCGCAACGCTGCACCGCGACCCTGGACTCACCGCCACTACCTACTGATGCTGCCACCGAGCGGTTGCTCGCACCGGGACCTGTGAGCACCACCTTCCGCACCACCTTGCTTCACGACGGCGCCTTGGCCTCCCCACCGCCGCCGCCGCTCCAGGCCGAAATCAATGCCAATGCTTACACCGTGGTTGGAGGGCATGGCTCGTAAAGTTACATGATGCACTACCCACATCGCGCACCGCAGTCTTGGCCTACCGACGCTGGCACCATCGACTCCCGTTCGTCAGCTGACGACAGCGCTTCAGCAATGACGACGTTGCTGCTTGCACTGTGACCTGCTAGCACTGTGACGAGCACCGCCTTCATCTCGCAGCACAACCATTGTCTCACCGACAACGCCATCTGACAACGCCACTGAGCCTCTGCTTGCACCACGACCTGAGGGCACTGCACACCACACCGCTGCACTTCACACTGCAGTACCCGATGCCTGCCGACGTCAGCGCTCCTGATCCCAACAGAAAGGAGCTCGACCTGCAACACGAGTGACTTCAAGGGCCTTGGCGCCCTGCATCTCTGACACATACTGTTTGCGGGGCTTCCCGACACTGTAGCTGGTCCACTACGCCACGACCAGCCTAAATTGTTTGGATTTGTTTGCTCACGATGCACTGATAGCCCCGGATGGAGTTATGGACATCAAGGAACTTTTTTAAAGCATATTTTGATAACTGTAGATTTTTATGTACTGTATTGTGGATTCTTATCCTTTTTGGTCTTGTATATATTATATTGGCTGTTTATATAAACTTGTGTGGTGTCCTTTTGTAGTGCTTGCACTGTATTACTGTTGGTTATGTGCAAATGCCTTACACACTGCCTCTAAGATAAGCCTGACTGCTCGTGCCAAGCTACCAAGGGGGTGAGCAAGGGGTATTTTAGGAGTGTAACTCCCTTATCCTGACTAGGAAGAAGGGTCCCTTTTTGGACAAACGTGCAAGCCATTGCCAACTAGAGACCCCCATTTCTAACATATGTTCACAATAGTGGGTGAGTCATGCCTTCCAGAACAAAGGAAAGGTTTGGCTTCCATACTTAAAGTGCAGTGTGCAGTGCTGCAACAATTAGAAAAGAAGAGTTCCTCCCAAGAACACATGAAGACTGCTAGTGGAAAGAAAGTGTACTTAGGTGGTGCTCTTCTGAAAAAAACACATGTAAGGTAACGCTGAGGGAACTACTTGGAAGGCAGCAAAGAAGAGCGACAATGCATTGAGCCAATGAGAAAGCAGCAGACAGGAGCACAGTCATGTATGGAATACAGCAGGTCTTCCAGACCAGACATGGGTGGTGCCTAGGCTCGATCTAAGAAACTGTGCTTAGGTGGTGCTCTTCTGAGAAAAACAGAAGTGATGTATCTCTGAGGGAACTACTAGGGAGGCAGCAAAGAAGAGTGACAGTGCATTGTCATGGACATGGCTGCTCCCTAGGCTCCATCTAAAAGAGTCAAGCGGACCATAAAACAGGTCCACAAACAGCCCAGAAAACGGCCCAAACTCTGACCTGTTAATCCAGCCCTTCAGGCATTGCCTGATGGGCCTGTAGGCCAGTCTCTGCAGCTTTACATTTCAGAAGCTTCCATTTGTTGCACACAAAGTGATCAGCAACATTGTTAACAACATTTATCAATGAATGAACACACAGGGCCCGATTCTCAAAGGTAAACATACACTTTTGTGTAAGGTTACGATTGCCATTCACAAAGGGAGTTACGAGTAGTATCTTTATAAATGCAGACCATTAAGTCTTTTATCTCTTTCTGAAATGCACTATTCTGATTCAAATGTCTTCTCCTGAATGTAGGATGGTGCCTTTAGTAAAATTGCAACCTATTTAGAGATCCACACCTGCCTGGCAGGATCTATGAGCCTTCAGTGCATCTGCTGCAAAACACAGATGAATGTCAAGCAGTAGGCATGTTTATTCATCTTGTCCAGCATTCATATTTTATATATTTTGATACACACACATACACACACACCACTACCCTCCCAAAAAGATTTTGATTGAAAAATCCTAGATTTAGAAATACTAAGCATGTATTTTCCACAAAGATGAAATTCCAGAGACATTCATATATTTATGCTTGCAAATTAAAAATGATACAGGCTGTGCATACCTGTGATATTTACGAACCCTGTATGTCATAACTCATTGCACTGCATAGGCTTCCAACGACACATTTTGAGATTTCTATTTTATGTATCCCTTCCTAAAATATAATTTCCTATAACTTATTGTTGCAAACACATTCCTGCTCGACGCTGTGTGACTGAAGACCACCAATGGCACTCTATTAATTTGGATACTGTGTTGAAGGTCAGGCGCACTGCGTGGTTTTATAGGGGTGGTTTTTGTAGTTAGAGAAATTTTTTTTGAGGATTCAAATGAGTTTGAGGGTGCTCCAACAAGTGAGTATCCGTCCCATGCGCCAAAGAAATAATAGCTGGTTGAGTGCGTTACCATGTGCGTAAACGCATCCTTGTAGTAGGGCACACCTTTGGGTTCGTCACATACGCGACAGACTCCTGTGTTGTTTTGAGATACAACGGTTTTTATTTGGTTGATCAAGGTTTATCATAAATGTTCACATATCTTTGTTTGATAAACATTTTTTATCCATATTTGATTGTATACTTCATTTCAATCGAGACTGCAGTTTGTTACACAACATAAGTGCTCCGATGCATTTCGGGCTGGAATAGCCCTTTCTCAAGGAGCGCTGAAACATGAAAAGTAAACGCTTTTACAATGTAAGACTGACATCGAAATTTAGCATTTGCGTACATACCATGTTTGAACAGTAGTGTAGATTCAATACATAAATGTGCTACCCTTTCACCTGTCGGTGTTTTGAAAATAACCTTATAAACCATGGGGGTGGGGTGTTTTATGAAAAATGTGACGTGTTTTTAGGGTGAGACTAGGTGACACCTAGTCTCACCCTAAAAACACGTCACATTCCCCCCCCCCCCCCCCCCCCCATGGTTTATAAGGTTATTTTCAAAACACCGACAGGTGAAAGGGTAGCACATTTATGTATTGAATCTACACTACTGTTCAAACATGGTATGTACGCAAATGCTAAATTTCGATGTCAGTCTTACATTTTAAAAGCGTTTACTTTTCATGTTTCAGCGCTCCTTGAGAAAGGGCTATTCCAGCCCGAAATGCATCGGAGCACTTATGTTGTGTAACAAACTGCAGTCTCAATTGAAATGAAGTATACAATCAATCATTGGAGATAAGAAAAACAGCAACAAAGGGAGAAAGCAGGGATAAAAAAGAACCTGCACGTGTCAGATAAAGAGACGGGAAGTGGAGGGCGTTAGAATGAAGAGGCCGGAGGTGGAATCTACACTAGTCAGCCTGGCATTCCACAGTGCCAACGTATGGCTCCTAAAAGATTTGAGACCCTCACACCTATTTATTTTACAAACTGTTTAATGGGTGGAGGCGAATTGAAAAGTCATGATCAGTGAATGGCTCCAGACAGAGGAACGTATGTCCAGCTAGGGTAAAGGCTGAACATTCAGCTACGTGAAGAGAGTTCTCTCATTTTGCTCGAGGAAAGTCAGTAGCATAATACTGTTTTCACTTTTCCATTTAGGGGCTTAACGTTGAAGAGCCAGTAGCAGTAAAATATAAATCACTGGTGAGCATTAAGCATCTGCTTTCAGAATGAAAGACCTTGTTATCTAGGGTCAGCTTTTCATCTTGGACTGATGCAACGCTCTGGGAATGTGATGGCGTCCTTCTGGAATCTCAGAATCCCAGCTCTCAGAATTGAGGAGAGAGCGTGACTGTCAGCAGCCCTCCTCCCCCCTCTCCTGGGAGAATGGGAGAATCCTACTTCCCCAAATAGTCCCTGAGAAGAGATCTGCCCTTGATGACAGGGCTTCATACTGCCATTTTGCATTTATTAGAAGGAGTGGAAGTGGTGAATGTAGAACTGATCACGTTTTAAGTTTTAATATTGTATTTAGAGTTTTAGAGGATAAATTGGTAAACCTCAAAAACATCAAAATATGTGATTGATGAAGAAGAAAATGTACACATATCGGGGCATATTACCAAGCATTAGCGAAAAATATCGCTAAGCTTGGTTAGCGGCTATATTTATATCGCCGTGCTTCGCCTATTTTTATCGCTTAGGAGCCTTGCTATTATCAAGGTTTGTCTCCTAAGTGATAAAAATCGGCCGAAATGCATGAATATCGCTGAAAAGTCAGCGATATTCATGCATTACCGAGCAAATGCTCTTAGCCATGTTATCCACCTACCATTGGATAACATGGCTAAGAACTGCTCCGGGCAGGCGTTAGCTTTTGGAGATAATCGCGCTTAGCGCAATTATTTCCAAAAGTTGGTAATAGGAGTTAGCGATGTTAGCGACTGTTTCCAGTCGCTAACATCTTGGCACGCCCACTTTGCATGTCATTAGCGATATATATCGCTGACATGCAAAGTGGGCCCCCAGAAGCTCGCTATCTCCTACTAGCTGTCGCTAACTGGTGTTAGCGACAGCTAGGTAATAGGGCGATTAAATTATCGCCGCTTTAGCGGAAAAAATTCCCGCTAAAGCGGCGATAAGGCCCTTGGTAATATGCCCCATCGTTTTATTCTGACCTCAAAGCATGAAAGAAAAATAACGTGTGGACATAGATTAGAAGTCCGTAGCCAATCGGGTCGGGTCTGTTTCCTGTAAAGCCACAAATAAACAAAAATAGGCAAATGTGACTATATGAAGAAACTTTTATGACTAGAAATTCAGGGTCTCATTTACAAGGCCATGCACTGCTGGAACATTCTATTTTAGTGATGGTCCAGCGGCGCACACTGAAGCGCCATATATACACAAGGCCACTTACAGCCAAATTGCTTTGTTTTCATGGCCTGTAAGATATGGACTGAGACAATGTAGGGCAAGCCGCTGCATTGCCTCACCCTGCGTTTGGGAGGCGTTCCATGGGCGTTACGGTGGGTGTTCCCATGTAACCCCGATGATGTTTGACACATTCCCAGATGGACGATATTTTGTAAACCTGAGAATGCGTCAGAAGCCTGCGCGCCTCCACGGGTGCGGCATAGGGGAGGGATAACATTGAGAAATAACATTATTTCTCCTCGTGTGTTCCTCTTTCTGTGTGTGCTGCATTCTGAGGCACATATTGAAAGAGGAAATTGCTTCCATTGATTGTTTTTGTGCAGGAAGGTCTTCCTTCCTGGGCAAAAACAATCACACCTAAAAAACAGACGCCTTTGCACCATAGCACAAGGGTGCTGTGTTGTCATTTGTGCGCCAGTGCAGGGGAAAAGGACAGGAATGTGCCATATCTGAAAGATATGGTGCATTCCTGCCTATTTGTTTTGATGTAGGGCAGCTCAGCAGGACGTTTCGTGGTGCTGCCCTACGTCAAATGATTGTAAATGAGGCCCTCAGTGCCTTATAACAAGAAAGCAATTATACCACTAATGTTATGATAACAGAAGAAAGAGGACATTGCTAGAAACTACTAACAGTCTTCAGAAATGCTACTTCAACTAAACTATTAGGAAAAGTTACGAAAAGAAAAAAAAGAAAGGAGTAGAGAAAAGAAAAGAAGCAGAAAAGAAATGGGAAACATAATTATAGCACAAAGAACATGATATAGGGTTAATTGAGTTAATATAAAGAAATGCCAAATATATATATATAGGCCAGCATGGATCTGCACCTCACCGACAAGAAATGCCTTGCCTGGATTACTGGCGCATACTGGTGAATGGGCACCGCAGACGCTACAATGCTGACGCGGTGAGGTGGTGATGGCGTTATCTATTTTGTGAATGGGCCCCCCCTTCATCACAAGGTTGTGCCATCTAAATATTGATGCTTGCCGTTTTCCCCTTAAAACATTGGCTGTCCTACCTGGATAAGAACCGCCTCTGACACTAACTGTACAGGTACAACAGGAAGTTTACTTTGCCGACACCCAACAGACTATTATGTTGCATTGTGGGATTTGCAGTACTTTAGGGACAGTAAACAGGTGCCCGTTTCTACGGTGAGGCTGCATTTTTTCTACAACATAAAAATGTTTTCTCTGGCATGCAGAATGTTTACCGGTCCCGGGGCTCCAATTAGCCACAGCTGCTGAGAACTACTGACATTGATGGGGCGGTGACTCAGCGTGTGCTCGAGTTGGCTTTTGAAGCGGGACAATACCGGCGATGCAGTGACTGTTGCCTCCGGCGCTATGTTTGTCCTATCGGTCCCGAGGCTCCACGCAGCTGCTGTTGTTGGTAAAGACAAGGCATAAATGACTTCTCCTTCCTGGACTATGTTGGATGTAGTGTTGTGGCGGGACAATTAAGAGCCTCATCAAGCTAAGGGGATATGAGACAGTCTTTAGGGACTCCTACTAGTATACGCGGCAGCAATTTTATTATTATTATTATTTTGTGATAATTTTTATTATATACTGGCAACACAGGATGCGAGTTTGGCAGAACTGTTCTAGTGCCCGTATGTTTCCCACTGATTTGTGTTTTATTTGCTATACATGTCTCACTATATCAATTTTGTCTGTTTTACTGGTAACATTGCCACTTTGATAATTGCATTGGGCACTATATATAAGTAGGCTGTATCTTACCTGCATTGGTGCTGTTGAAGAGCCTCTGACAATGTGAGCATGTTGCATTTAAGCTGTAATGGGAATCCACACACTATAGTATGTTTTCCATGTTTACTAATTAAGCCAGATGGATGGGCTATTTAATCCATCAGTAATGCATTGCCAAACTTGATTGACAAAGGCCTCTTGGAGGCTGAAACGCGTCTCTTCTCGTGCTCGTGATTGAGGGAGTCCTGCACTAAAAAATAAATGCAGATTCCAACGCCACTTCGTGTCCGTGCCTGCCTTTCCATGGAACTTCTGTGGGAGTTAGGTGTTTTGGTTCATGTCTATTCAGCGTGAATGGTCATCACACTTTTACGGAACACCAGTCGTCTTGTGGCTCTCCTATTTGACCGTGTGTGTTTGTTTGCGAGTACTGGAGTGCTACCAGGGGAGCCCCCAGCTATGCGTCCAGGATAAGGAATGAGGGTGACTGCCGAGAGGATGCGGGTCTCACAGCGGGGCGGTTTTTGTGACTGCCAGCATGGATCTGCACCTCACCGACAAGAAATGCCTTGCCTGGATTACTGGCGCATACTGGTGACTGGGCACCGCAGACGCTACACTGCTGACGCGGTGAGGTGGTGATGGCGTTATCTATTTTGTGAATGGGTCCCCCTTCATCACGAGGTTGTGCCATCTAAATATTGATGCTTGCCATTTTCCCCTTAAAACATTGGCTGTCCTACCTGGATAAGAACCGCCTCTGACACTAACTGTACAGGTACAACAGGAAGTTTACTTTGCCGACGCCCAACAGACTATTATGTTGCATTGTGGGATTTGCAGTACTTTAGGGACAGTAAACAGGTGCCCGTTTCTACGGTGAGGATGCATTTTTTCTACAATATAAAAATGTTTTCTCTGGCATGCAGAATGTTTACCGGTCCCGGGGCTCCAATTAGCCACAGCTGCTGAGAACTACTGACATTGATGGGGCGGTGACTCAGCGTGTGCTCGAGTTGGCTTTTGAAGTGGGACAATACCGGCGATGCAGTGACTGTTGCCTCCGGCGCTATGTTTGTCCTATCGGTCCCTAGGCTCCACGCAGCTGCTGTTGTTGGTAAAGACAAGGCATAAATTACTTCTCCTTCCTGGACTATTTTATTTTTTATTTTGAAAGTTTTATATAGCGCGAACAAGATCTTTGCAGATAACAGAGCGTTTTACAAAGGCATGTGGAAGGGTAGGGGAACAAGGGGCATAGTAAGGAGGTAGATCATCAAGTTCATGTACATAGCAACAATATTACATATAGTACAGGTATGAGGTAGCATGGCCTAGTTGGGACTTAGGTCATCAAAACAATGTAAATAAAACAGAAATAGAGAAAAATACAGATACGAGGGAGCAAGAATCTAAGCACTTTAGTCTAATACAAGTCAAAAACACCCGTGCATAGGAATATATAGGCTATATAATAATATAATACTGGCAATACAGATCGACGCATTGTAAATCAAACGTAATTGTTCAAGTGTATTTAGCCATAAGGATATTTTTGACTTCTTTCTTAAAAAGAAGGGAGGAGGAGATGAGCCTGGTTTCAGGAGGAAGTGCGTTCCAGATCCTAGGCGCCATTCCTGAGAGGGAGCGTTTGTAAGTTTTTTCCTTCCGGAATCTTCTCGGTTTCAGCAGAAGATTGTTTGTACTTCTGGTAGTTCTGGACCCGCCGGAAATTGTCAACTTATGAGTGAGGTAGCTGGGTGATTTCAGGTGTATAGCCTTGTGCGTCATGCAGGCAATTTTCAGCTGAATTCTGGCTTCAAGAGGCAGCCAGTTCAAGGATTTAAAGTCAGGGGAGATATGCGAATGTTTTTTTGATCCAGTGATGAGTCTTGCTGCCACGTTTAGTGACGCTCTGAGGGGTGCAGTTGTAATTAGGGGGCGACCCGTTTTTGCTGAGGAAAGAAGCACTTCTACTGACCTCGAGGCACTGACAGAGACTAAGGGAATTGTTTATTGCAGCCTGGACCCGCCCGCCTGTCTCCAGCTGCCGACCGCCTGTAAACCAACGAAGAGCGGGGCCGCCTGGAGGAGACCGGCGAGGGGCAGAGAACCACATCACCCAGCAGCCCTCACTGGGGTCCAGCGTCACCACAGAGCGCCAAGCGGCGCTTTAAAATCACATCAACCCGGTCGAGTGGGCGACCCGTTTTTGCTGAGGAAAGAAGCACTTCTACTGACCTCGAGGCACGGTGGGTGTTCCCATGTAACCCCGATGATGTTTGACACATTCCCAGATGGACGATATTTTGTAAACCTGAGAATGCGTCAGAAGCCTGCGCGCCTCCACGGGTGCGGCATAGGGGAGGGATAACATTGAGAAATAACATTATTTCTCCTCGTGTGTTCCTCTTTCTGTGTGTGCTGCATTCTGAGGCACATATTGAAAGAGGAAATTGCTTCCATTGATTGTTTTTGTGCAGGAAGGTCTTCCTTCCTGGGCAAAAACAATCACACCTAAAAAACAGACGCCTTTGCACCATAGCACAAGGGTGCTGTGTTGTCATTTGTGCGCCAGTGCAGGGGAAAAGGACAGGAATGTGCCATATCTGAAAGATATGGTGCATTCCTGCCTATTTGTTTTGATGTAGGGCAGCTCAGCAGGACGTTTCGTGGTGCTGCCCTACGTCAAATGATTGTAAATGAGGCCCTCAGTGCCTTATAACAAGAAAGCAATTATACCACTAATGTTATGATGACAGAAGAAAGAGGACATTGCTAGAAACTACTAACAGTCTTCAGAAATGCTACTTCAACTAAACTATTAGGAAAAGTTAAGAAAAGAAAAAAAAGAAAGGAGTAGAGAAAAGAAAAGAAGCAGAAAAGAAATGGGAAACATAATTATAGCACAAAGAACATGATATAGGGTTAATTGAGTTAATATAAAGAAATGCCAAATATATATATATAGGCCAGCATGGATCTGCACCTCACCGACAAGAAATGCCTTGCCTGGATTACTGGCGCATACTGGTGACTGGGCACCGCAGACGCTACAATGCTGACGCGGTGAGGTGGTGATGGCGTTATCTATTTTGTGAATGGGCCCCCCCTTCATCACAAGGTTGTGCCATCTAAATATTGATGCTTGCCGTTTTCCCCTTAAAACATTGGCTGTCCTACCTGGATAAGAACCGCCTCTGACACTAACTGTACAGGTACAACAGGAAGTTTACTTTGCCGACGCCCAACAGACTATTATGTTGCATTGTGGGATTTGCAGTACTTTAGGGACAGTAAACAGGTGCCCGTTTCTACGGTGAGGATGCATTTTTTCTACAATATAAAAATGTTTTCTCTGGCATGCAGAATGTTTACCGGTCCCGGGGCTCCAATTAGCCACAGCTGCTGAGAACTACTGACATTGATGGGGCGGTGACTCAGCGTGTGCTCGAGTTGGCTTTTGAAGTGGGACAATACCGGCGATGCAGTGACTGTTGCCTCCGGCGCTATGTTTGTCCTATCGGTCCCTAGGCTCCACGCAGCTGCTGTTGTTGGTAAAGACAAGGCATAAATTACTTCTCCTTCCTGGACTATTTTATTTTTTATTTTGAAAGTTTTATATAGCGCGAACAAGATCTTTGCAGATAACAGAGCGTTTTACAAAGGCATGTGGAAGGGTAGGGGAACAAGGGGCATAGTAAGGAGGTAGATCATCAAGTTCATGTACATAGCAACAATATTACATATAGTACAGGTATGAGGTAGCATGGCCTAGTTGGGACTTAGGTCATCAAAACAATGTAAATAAAACAGAAATAGAGAAAAATACAGATACGAGGGAGCAAGAATCTAAGCACTTTAGTCTAATACAAGTCAAAAACACCCGTGCATAGGAATATATAGGCTATATAATAATATAATACTGGCAATACAGATCGACGCATTGTAAATCAAACGTAATTGTTCAAGTGTATTTAGCCATAAGGATATTTTTGACTTCTTTCTTAAAAAGAAGGGAGGAGGAGATGAGCCTGGTTTCAGGAGGAAGTGCGTTCCAGATCCTAGGCGCCATTCCTGAGAGGGAGCGTTTGTAAGTTTTTTCCTTCCGGAATCTTCTCGGTTTCAGCAGAAGATTGTTTGTACTTCTGGTAGTTCTGGACCCGCCGGAAATTGTCAACTTATGAGTGAGGTAGCTGGGTGATTTCAGGTGTATAGCCTTGTGCGTCATGCAGGCAATTTTCAGCTGAATTCTGGCTTCAAGAGGCAGCCAGTTCAAGGATTTAAAGTCAGGGGAGATATGCGAATGTTTTTTTGATCCAGTGATGAGTCTTGCTGCCACGTTTAGTGACGCTCTGAGGGGTGCAGTTGTAATTAGGGGGCGACCCGTTTTTGCTGAGGAAAGAAGCACTTCTTCTGACCTCGAGGCACTGACAGAGACTAAGGGAATTGTTTATTGCAGCCTGGACCCGCCCGCCTGTCTCCAGCTGCCGACCGCCTGTAAACCAACGAAGAGCGGGGCCGCCTGGAGGAGACCGGCGAGGGGCAGAGAACCACATCACCCAGCAGCCCTCACTGGGGTCCAGCGTCACCACAGAGCGCCAAGCGGCGCTTTAAAATCACATCAACCCGGTCGAGTGGGCGACCCGTTTTTGCTGAGGAAAGAAGCACTTCTACTGACCTCGAGGCACTGACAGAGACTAAGGGAATTGTTTATTGCAGCCTGGACCCGCCCGCCTGTCTCCAGCCGCCGACCGCCTGTAAACCAACGAAGAGCGGGGCCGCCTGGAGGAGACCGGCGAGGGGCAGAGAACCACATCACCCAGCAGCCCTCACTGGGGTCCAGCGTCACCACAGAGCGCCAAGCGGCGCTTTAAAATCACATCAACCCGGTCGAGTGGGCGACCCGTTTTTGCTGAGGAAAGAAGCACTTCTACTGACCTCGAGGCACTGACAGAGACTAAGGGAATTGTTTATTGCAGCCTGGACCCGCCCGCCTGTCTCCAGCCGCCGACCGCCTGTAAACCAACGAAGAGCGGGGCCGCCTGGAGGAGACCGGCGAGGGGCAGAGAACCACATCACCCAGCAGCCCTCACTGGGGTCCAGCGTCACCACAGAGCGCCAAGCGGCGCTTTAAAATCACATCAACCCGGTCGAGTGGGCGACCCGTTTTTGCTGAGGAAAGAAGCACTTCTACTGACCTCGAGGCACTGACAGAGACTAAGGGAATTGTTTATTGCAGCCTGGACCCGCCCGCCTGTCTCCAGCCGCCGACCGCCTGTAAACCAACGAAGAGCGGGGCCGCCTGGAGGAGACCGGCGAGGGGCAGAGAACCACATCACCCAGCAGCCCTCACTGGGGTCCAGCGTCACCACAGAGCGCCAAGCGGCGCTTTAAAATCACATCAACCCGGTCGAGTGGGCGACCCGTTTTTGCTGAGGAAAGAAGCACTTCTACTGACCTCGAGGCACTGACAGAGACTACGGGAATTGTTTATTGCAGCCTGGACCCGCCCGCCTGTCTCCAGCCGCCGACCGCCTGTAAACCAACGAAGAGCGGGGCCGCCTGGAGGAGACCGGCGAGGGGCAGAGAACCACATCACCCAGCAGCCCTCACTGGGGTCCAGCGTCACCACAGAGCGCCAAGCGGCGCTTTAAAATCACATCAACCCGGTCGAGTGGGCGACCCGTTTTTGCTGAGGAAAGAAGCACTTCTACTGACCTCGAGGCACTGACAGAGACTACGGGAATTGTTTATTGCAGCCTGGACCCGCCCGCCTGTCTCCAGCCGCCGACCGCCTGTAAACCAACGAAGAGCGGGGCCGCCTGGAGGAGACCGGCGAGGGGCAGAGAACCACATCACCCAGCAGCCCTCACTGGGGTCCAGCGTCACCACAGAGCGCCAAGCGGCGCTTTAAAATCACATCAACCCGGTCGAGTGGGCGACCCGTTTTTGCTGAGGAAAGAAGCACTTCTACTGACCTCGAGGCACTGACAGAGACTAAGGGAATTGTTTATTGCAGCCTGGACCCGCCCGCCTGTCTCCAGCCGCCGACCGCCTGTAAACCAACGAAGAGCGGGGCCGCCTGGAGGAGACCGGCGAGGGGCAGAGAACCACATCACCCAGCAGCCCTCACTGGGGTCCAGCGTCACCACAGAGCGCCAAGCGGCGCTTTAAAATCACATCAACCCGGTCGAGTGGGCGACCCGTTTTTGCTGAGGAAAGAAGCACTTCTACTGACCTCGAGGCACTGACAGAGACTACGGGAATTGTTTATTGCAGCCTGGACCCGCCCGCCTGTCTCCAGCCGCCGACCGCCTGTAAACCAACGAAGAGCGGGGCCGCCTGGAGGAGACCGGCGAGGGGCAGAGAACCACATCACCCAGCAGCCCTCACTGGGGTCCAGCGTCACCACAGAGCGCCAAGCGGCGCTTTAAAATCACATCAACCCGGTCGAGTGGGCGACCCGTTTTTGCTGAGGAAAGAAGCACTTCTACTGACCTCGAGGCACTGACAGAGACTACGGGAATTGTTTATTGCAGCCTGGACCCGCCCGCCTGTCTCCAGCCGCCGACCGCCTGTAAACCAACGAAGAGCGGGGCCGCCTGGAGGAGACCGGCGAGGGGCAGAGAACCACATCACCCAGCAGCCCTCACTGGGGTCCAGCGTCACCACAGAGCGCAATGCGGCGCTTTAAAATCACATCAACCCGGTCGAGTGGGCGACCCGTTTTTGCTGAGGAAAGAAGCACTTCTACTGACCTCGAGGCACTGACAGAGACTAAGGGAATTGTTTATTGCAGCCTGGACCCGCCCGCCTGTCTCCAGCCGCCGACCGCCTGTAAACCAACGAAGAGCGGGGCCGCCTGGAGGAGACCGGCGAGGGGCAGAGAACCACATCACCCAGCAGCCCTCACTGGGGTCCAGCGTCCCAACAGAGCGCCAAGCGGCGCTTTAAAATCACATCAACCCGGTCGAGTGGGCGACCCGTTTTTGCTGAGGAAAGAAGCACTTCTACTGACCTCGAGGCACTGACAGAGACTAAGGGAATTGTTTATTGAAGCCTGGACCCGCCCGCCTGTCTCCAGCCGCCGACCGCCTGTAAACCAACGAAGAGCGGGGCCGCCTGGAGGAGACCGGCGAGGGGCAGAGAACCACATCACCCAGCAGCCCTCACTGGGGTCCAGCGTCACCACAGAGCGCCAAGCGGCGCTTTAAAATCACATCAACCCCGTCTCGCGGGACGCCCGGAGCGAAGCCCGGGCAAAGGGCGGGCCCTCTGTGGCCCTCAGTGGCCGAGGTAGGCTGGGCTGGGCCCGGTTATTTTTATTGACATTGTTTTTTTCTTTTTCTTGCCAATTCTAATACGCCTGACTGTCTGAGGAAGAACTATCGATTGAAACGTATTCGTTGCTTCCTGATACTCTACTACCGGTCAGTCATTGTCGCATCTCCAGGACTATATTTATTATCTTATGAATATTGCATTTTTTTTTTTTTTTTTTTTATCGTAATCATTTTTCTGGAAGTAAATCACCTCTATAACATAACTTCGTGGAATAACCTTACAGAAGATGTCTAAAAATTACGCTCAGGAAGGGAAGTGGGAGGTACACCTGGTGCAAAAATAGATATTATCCGCACAAGAAACAAATCTGTAAACAATCCCCCGTTGAAGGGTCAATGCCAACTCTTTGAGCTTTGGGACTTGTCTCCCCCTAAGAAAGCTAATTTTGATGCTAAAGAAGCTCCTTGTGCCATGGTCCAGGAGGTCCATACTCAAGGTATCACAGTCCCTCCGCCTCCTCCTGTGCAGCCCGCATTACCACAATCTGTGGCAGTGGTGTCCTCTTCCCTTGTTCACTCCGACGGGAAGGGAGAGAGTAATCCCGATCTTCCGGTACCTAAAAGTGAACTTGCGAATCAACCATCTTTGCCTCAAACCCTTCTGAATGATAGGTTTGGTGGTGATTTGTCATCACTATCCATTGACCTCGAACTCTGTGGCCGATATGTAAATACAGCTAAATTGGAGTCTCAGGACCCTATTAAACCTTCGGGGGGTGCTACTCCATCTGGGCTAATGTTGTATAGTAGTACCCTTTCGTTAAACGGTCAGGACATGTCTGATTTATTAGATGTTTCCGGGAGTCCGGGTCTCAACCTATCTGGTATCTGCCGTCCAGTGGAAACGTGCGAAAAACCAATCTCTGAATCCATGATTGCTCTGGAACAATTATTAGCCTCCATTCTATCTCTCCTGGGGAAATTTGTAGGCAGCTCGGATTGTATCTTGGATTCAGCTACCCAAATACTGAAGACATTGTTACAAAAGTCGTCAGATATGAGGAGTGTCCCCCCCCCCCCATGACCGAACACAGCTTGCCAAAGGGGAAAATAAATGTGCCTTTAGCGGATTCTGACATGAAGGCTGCAACAGCGGTTTTGGAAACACACACCGTAGTCATCCCCTTATCCGCAGTGCCTAATTGCATTAAGAACTCAGTTCTAGAGATCGAGGAAGAAAACAAATCCACTATTGGCCCTAAAGTGGTGCAAGACCTATTCCCTATCTTCATGTCTGAAAACAAAATAGAACCTATGGACAATAAACATGAGGTAAAGGTAAAAAACGGTAAACACAGAATTAATAAAGGGAATAAAAGGAAACCAATTCGAAAATACAGGAAGAAAAGGCAGCGTCGGATAATCTTTCAAAATTCTCTGGCTGCACTGGAGAACGAAGAAATAGACTTGGAGCCCACCTCTATATCCTCAAAGGCGGAAATTGAATTGAACGCACCCATCTCTACATCTTTAAAGGTTGAAAGTGAACTGTGTCCGCCAATGTCTTTGGAAGTGATGCCACAAATGGGGGGTCCTCCCCCAAGTCTTTCTCCACCGACAGCGACTGGAGCTCCAATCCAATATCCATCTGGGGCCCTTAACCCCTTGGCCCCTCCTTTCTCCGCAGCCTTAGAGATTGGAGATCGCTCCCTTCCTGATCGCCTTTTAACAACTCTAAAAGCTCCAGTGGACATTCTTGTGTTAGACTTTTTACCTCTATTCGATGTTGACTTACCCTTAAACAGAGCTTGGCTTCTTAAGTGCTTTAGTGAGATTGAAAGTCTTCACCATATTCAAACTAGGGACATTGAGTTAGTTACCCTGTTGGGTGAAGTCAGGGTATCGAGTATAAGGGTTAAATTCTATTCTCCTATTATTGTAAATTTGATATTGCAGCAAGCTGAGAATTTTCAACGTACAGGTATCGATATTCTCCCGATTTTTAACCTTGGTAACACAAACCCTTCTCTTAGGAAGGTATCTAGAAGGGATGAGCAAAATGGGGTAGCCTCTCCTCTTAGAGACCTGAAGATTTGGGTCTCTAAGGGAAAACGCTCGGTTTCGCAAGTGAAGCCACTTCCGCTAACTCAGAATTCCTCCTTTACAGAGGATTCCAATCGGTGGAATTGGCTTCATAGTGTTTATCTACAAAAACAAAAGATAATCCCATATTGTTTCATCATCTTTAACACCTCACTAAAAATTATCTCCTGGAATGCGGCAGGGATTCACAGTAGCCCAGAGAAATTTGATCTCCTATTTTCTCTAGGAGCTAACGTGATTTGTATACAGGAAACTTGGTGTACTAATATGCTGGATGTTTCTAAGGATTTTTATGCCTTGGAAGTGCCTGCCGCTCTCTCCAAGAAAGGTCATGCTAAGGGGGGAATCGCTTGTTTACTATCAAATAAACTGCAATGGAGATTCTCCCATTATATCGACCCCAGTAAACTTTTCCATGCTATAACCATTGAAAATCTGTTTAATAACGGCATAAAGTCACCTATTGTAATCCTAAATGTGTATATCCCTCCTGAAGAGTGTTTCAACGTGATATTGATGCAGGTATTCCGATATATTGATCAAATCAAAAATGTTCCATCCCCTCCGGAAATTATGCTTGTGGGAGACTTGAACTGCAAAATCTCCAATGTTAGTTTGAAACTCTTTAGGAATAAATCTAAAGAAGAGGCGCACTTTGTTCCTCAATCACTCTTCCCTGATAAGTTAGTGACAAATAAAAGAGGGAAGATTCTGCTTAAAGAATTAGCGGCTGTTGACGGTCTTATATTAAACGGGAGATTCCCGTCTGATGTGCCTGCAAAATTTACTCACAAATCTCCTTTTGGGTCTTCTATCTTGGACTATGCAATCACAGACTATGGTTTGTTTCCTTTTATTCAGGACCTTAAGATCATACCTACTCCTTTGAGTGACCATAGTATACTGTTTATAACTATTTCTTTAAATCCCATGACCACTGCGCCTTGGTCTCTCAACGGCAGTGATGCTGCCTTCCACGCTTCTTCCGGAAGGTGTTTCTGGAATCCTTCCGCTATTCATGGGGTACAGGATTTCTTATCTGATACCCTATTGGTATTAAATGAGTGGCGTGGGAACGAAATAGTATATTTTGAAGAATTTATGCGAAACATCATTCTTTATGTTAAAAAAACTTCTCGACCCAGAAAAGGGGTAGCGGTCCCCAGTATACTCCGTATCCTGAACAAGGAAATAAATAAGCTAGTCCGTGAACAATATCTAGATAGAATCATGGAACGTGAAAAAGAAATTTCCAGGCTAAAAAGAAAGAGATGTAGACTCAAGCTAAAAATAAAAAAGGCAAGAGAGGACAATGTTTGGATCAACTTGAGGGAATCTGTTGTTCATGGTAGGATCAGAGAATTTTGGGCAATAATCGGTAAGGGGTGCGGTTCTAGACTAAGTCCCTCTCCCATCCCTATAGCGGAAGAGGTATGGATTACTTATATTCGGGATCTTTATGCAGGGAACGGGACCACAGGTGATGTCACTGTCTTAGATGCTACTCCCGAAGGTCTCATTAATTACCCCACAGAAGAAGAAATTGAGATGGCCATAATAAACATGCGTGTCTCTGGGGCAATGGGCCCTGACGAACTCCCCATGACGGTCCTGAAACAGGATCCTGCAAGGTGGAGTAAAATCCTGTATCCTCTGTATAAAGCCTGTTTTCTGTTTAACACGGTACCTGCCTCTTGGAGGGGAAGTATCTTGGTCCCCATTTTTAAGAAGGGAACTAGGGATAGCCCCAGTAATTATCGTCTGATTGCTCTCCTCGACTCCATCGGTAAGGTCTTTGCGAAATGTCTTTTAAATTTCCTTTCCGTTTGGGTAGAGGAGAATAACATTTTGCCGTTTGAACAGACTGGCTTCCGTAGGGACCACGGTACGTTAGACAACCTCACCGCTCTTCATGTGGTTACAGATAAATATGTCCGGGTGCGAGGAGGGGTAGTGTATGCCGCTTTTATTGATTTCTCCACAGCGTTCGACAAAGTTGACCGTAGAACGCTGTGGAGAAAATTGGCAGCGCTTGGTCTTCCAACTTATTTGTTGGAGTTGGTGCGGTCTCTCCATACAGAGACCTGGTGTAGGGTCCTGTTGGGTGGCGAAAGGGGGCTATCTTATCTAATTCCATCTCTGAATGGCCTTAAACAAGGCTGTTTACTGGCTCCCCTATTGTTCTCCTTATACACGGCAGACCTACCTGCCGCCTTGTCTGCCAGAGAGGGCATTGCCCCGGTGGTGGGGGGGACCCCTATATCCTGCTTGATGTATGCCGATGATGTCCTTATTCTTGACTTGACCCCTAAAGGACTTGCAAATCGGCTACATGCTCTTCATGCCTTTGCTACAGCCCATTGCATGAAGATCAATATTACCAAAAGTAAAGTTATGTGTATAGCTGGTAAGAAAAAGTGCCGATCTGTAGATTTTGGTTGGTTTATCGGGGGCCAAAAATTGGAGGTTGTAAATTCCTATACCTTCCTGGGAAAAATCATCACGGCTAACTTGAGTGAGAGGCTCCATATAGAGCATTGTTCACGCAAAGCTCTTGCCCATGGCAAAGGTTTAAATTCCCTATACCAGGCAACGGGGAAACGGCACTTCCCGAGCTTATTGGAAGTGTATAGATCTAAAATCCCCGCAACAATACTGTATGGTATCGAACTTATAGAGGTGAAAAATTGGGACTTTTGCCATAAGATTGAGGGGAAACTTCTAAGATCTCTTTCTTCCCTAAATACTGCGTGCTCTTTGGCCGCTTGCAGGCTTGACTTTGGTCTTAGGAGCAGCTGGGTACAGGGATTATGTGCCATAGTAAGATGGGTGGCCTGCCTGGCTAGAGCGGAAGTAGGGACTTTGAGAGCTCTCCTCAGAAGTGAATTATTGGGTAATTTTAACGAGTTTTCTCAACTTGTATGTAATTTTAGAAAAGCTGCAACCCTTCTAAAACTAGATGAAAACGTTTTGTTTTTGTATTCTCCCTTACAGTTAAAACTCGTTCTGAAAGCAGCCTATGTTTTCACTCGGATAAAAAGTTAATCTGTGAAAAAAGGAATGTAGACCTTCTCCTTAACTCCTATGTGTTGAAGTTACCTCAACCCTATGTTATATGGAACCTACCGCATGGTATTCGTAGATTTTGGTTTCTTTTACGTTATGATTTAATACCTTTAAATCTACTGTTATCCAAATGGTATGGCTCCTCTGCTCTGTGCAATTTATGTAAATTGAACATCCAGGACTGTATGCATGTTTTACTGATTTGCCCTGCGCTTCGTAAACTGCGCTCCAGATGGTTAAAAGTTATTTGTCTCCGCCTTGGCATCGTCACTTTGAACGGCTTTCTTCATGCACTTTACTGCCCTCCTAATGAAATGTTCTGCTTCCACATTTTTAACTTTTTTAAAGGTTTTTTAGCTATTTATTAATATGTCCCTGGAGATGTTTTGACCTTCCGACCTCCTGTAGATTTGTTTTGCATGTCAGTTTTGTATTTAACCTTGTTTCTTAAATGTCATATTTTTGTAATGTATTTGTTTTTTTTTGTTTTTTTTGTTGTTTTTATTATTCTGTATATTTTTTTGTGGCCCTCTTCTGAGAGCCAAAACATAATAAAATAAATTGAATAGGGGGAGGCCGCAGAGGGCCACGCTGCCGTAGTCTATGCGAGGGATGACTAGTGCTTGTACTGCGCTTTGGAAGTCTTTTGCTGGGAGGAAGGGTTTAAGTTTCCTCAAGGTATTTATTTGGAAGTTCGCCCCCTTAGTTGCCTTGCTGATATGCTGCTGCATGTTGAGGTTGGTGTCAAGTGTTATGCCTAAGGATTTTGCTGAGTCCACGATGGTCGGTTGGACATTAAGTGCTGTTAGGTGCTTAAGCCATGTTTGTGCGGAAGATATTTTCGTGGGAGGTGAGATTAGGAGGAACTCAGTCTTCATAGCATTGAGTTTGAGGTGATTATCGGCCAGCCAAGATTGGGTGTTTCTGATCGTTGAATTCAGACTCAGGATGTCTTTGGGGGATTGTAACTTGAGATATAATGGAGTGTCATCGGCGTACATGTGAAAGTGAACATTGGATGCTTGTAGCAGGGTGGTGAGAGGTTCCATAGCAAGGTTGAACAAAGTAGGGGAAAGGCAGGATCCTTGAGGGACACCTAACGATACCGGTACTGGGGAAGACAACAAGTTTTTGCTCTTGAATTTTTTAGACCGGTTGTGTAGAAAGGAGGTGAACCAACGAAGCACAGTCCCAGAGAAGCCCATTCTTGTCTTTAGGAGTTCGAGTAAGTTCTCATGTTTCACTGTGTCGAATGCTGAAGAGAGATCAAGAAGGATGAGGAGGCAGGTATTATTTTGATCTAAGATTTGGATGGCGTCGTCAATTATGTGAGTCATAGCTGTTTCAGTGCTATGCCCTGCTCGGAAGCCTGATTGATGTGGGTTGAGGAGATCAAACTGTTCTATGTGCTTTGTCATTTGTAGTTGGACGCATTTTTCTAAAAGTTTGGCGAGAGTGGGAATGTTGGTAATCGGACGGTAATTGCTTAGATCAGTGGGGTCGGCTGTTGGTTTCTTCAGTAAAGGTGTAACTTGTCCAACTTTGAGGGAGTCAGGGATAGTTCTTTGTTGTAGTGAGCTATTGATAATTTTAGTCCAGAGTGGGAGGAGCAAAGGGATGAAGTCTTCTACGGCGTTAGCAGGAAGAGGGTCAGTGAGGTGATTGGATGGTTTTAGGGTGCTGAGTATTCTGTCAATTTCTTCTTCAGAGTAGGTGTCAAAGGATGACCATGTCGCATTATTTTTTAGTTTATTGGGTGTTTTGCAGTTGGGTATTGAGTAAAGGCTTGCGTCATTGAGGAGGTCACTCCTTATATTGTCAGTTTTTTTGTTAAAGAAAGCCGAGAAATCTTCGCAGGAAGGAGTAGTGCTCATAATGTCGACAGCTGGGGGTTGTTCCTTAGATTGAGATCGGATTAGCTCGAACAATTTACTTGGACGGTTTTTTGCTTGGTCTAGCTGGAGTCTGAAGAACTCTGACTTTGAGCGTTTTATTTTCCTGAAGTATGCATTTCTCTTTTTCCTCAGAGTTTTAAGATGCAATGTCGAGGGAACTGATCTCCAGGTGCGCTCTGCCGTTCGCATAGCCCGTCTCTCTTCATTGAGACTCCCGTTGTACCAAGGGTTGGATATCTTAGTGGATACTCTTTTCAGTTGCATTGGAGCGGCCTCATTGATTATTGAGGCCATGGAGTTGAGATAGTGGTCAGTTAGGTACTGAACGTCAGTAACGTCAGTAGGGGGGAGTAGGAGATTGCAGCTGTTAGGGGGAAGAGAGTTTGGATTGAGTTTCCTCATGTCTCTTTTCCAGACTTTGGGCATGGAGTATTGCACCGGGATGCGTTTTACTTTTTCCTTGATAAGGAATGTGATAATATGGTGGTCTGACCAGTCACAGGGTTGGATTGAGTCAAGTTGAATGGTGCCTTCTTTGGAGATGACAAGGTCGAGGATAGAGCCTTTGTCATGTGTCGGGGTGTTGCAAATTTGAGTGAGGTCAGAAGCGTTAAGGACATTTTTGAGGCTATTAACTACTGCGTCACTGCAGTCATTCCAATGGAGATTGTAGTCACCAAGGTAAATTTGTGTGTTTTGCCGTCCTGCGTTGATTGACATTGTGTCCATGAGTTGTTGGGAGAAGACGAGGTTGTCCCCCGGGGGGTGGTACATGATGTGTAGTGAACATACAGGTTTGTTCTCACTGATGACATCAAGGCAGAAGTATATACAGGAGGTAAGAGAAGGGGCGGTGACCTTATTAATAGAGAGGTTGCTCTTGTAAATGCAGGCGATTCCGCCACCTGTCTTGTTGGCCCTGTCGAGTCTAGTGATGCAGTAGTTGGGGGGGACTAGGATATCCATGATAGGATTGGAGGATTCAGTTAACCATGTTTCCGTTAGTATTTATATAAGTATAGACTATGTTGGATGTAGTGTTGTGGCGGGACAATTAAGAGCCTCATCAAGCTAAGGGGATATGGGACAGTCTTTAGGGACTCCTACTAGTATACGCGGCAGCAATTTTATTATTATTATTATTTTGTGATAATTTTTATTATATACTGGCAACACAGGATGCGAGTTTGGCAGAACTGGTCTAGTGCCCGTATGTTTCCCACTGATTTGTGTTTTATTTGCTATACATGTCTCACTATATCAATTTTGTCTGTTTTACTGTTACATTGCCACTTTGATACTTGCATTGGGCACTATATATAAGTAGGCTGTATCTTACCTGCATTGATGCTGTTGAAGAGCCTCTGACAATGTGAGCATGTTGCATTTAAGCTGTAATGGGAATCCACACACTATAGTATGTTTTCCATGTTTACTAATTAAGCCAGTGGGATGGGCTATTTAATCCATCAGTAATGCATTGCCAAACTTGATTGACAAAGGCCTCTTGGAGGCTGAAACGCGTCTCTTCTCGTGCTCGTGATTGAGGGCGTCCTGCACTAAAAAATAAATGCCGATTCCAACGCCACTTCGTGTCCGTGCCTGCCTTTCCATGGAACTTCTGTGGGAGTTTGGTGTTTTGGTTCATATATATATATATATATATATATATATATATATATATTACCTACTGGCGGTCGCCAGTAGGTATATATAGTTAGGATTTTTTCTCTATGGGTTTTTTGAAAATTCTATGTCTAATAACTTTGGCGTTTGTGGACGGAATTGGCTGAAATTTTCAGGAAAATGGCACATTTTGTTTCTGAGCAGCCCTTGAAAATTTGGGGGGGGTTCGTCCAGTGGGGGCCGAGAAAAAAGGGGGGTCCCAAAACGTGTTTTTAACATTGAGTTTTCCATAGGGCGGTTGGCCTCACTTTTAGCCCGAACGGCTGAATGGATTTGCACGAAACTTGGCAAAATTGTAGGGACTGGTAGCCCGATGTGCCTTTTGTAGGTCTCAATATATGTGCTCCAGTGGATTTTGAGAAATTAACGTTTAAAAAAAGATATATATCTGTAACAGCGGACCGGGCAGCGCTCTGGTTCGCGGACTTTTCGCGCAACGGAGCTTTGTGAAGCGAAGCTGATTGGTTCTCCGGCGTCTGTCAACATTCCAAACAGTCCGTAGCGGCCGCCATCTTGTCTCTCGGTAGGATCGAGAGACAAGAGGAGGCCGAAGCGAAGGGGCAAATGACCATAAGGGGGCATAGTACATTGTCGCTCACCCCCTAGGTTTGATGTGGAGGTTTTAAAAGGGCCCCGCGGGGCAAAAAAAAATAAAAATTATAATAATCGAACAGCTGAATGGATTTGCACGAAACTTGGCAAAATTGTAGGGACTGGTAGCCCGATGTGCCTTTGCTAGATCTCAATATATGTGCTCCAGTGGATTTTGAGAAATTAACGTTCAAAAAAAGGTATATATCTGTAACAGCGCACCGCTTCGCGTACTTTTCGCGTTACGGAGCTTTGCGAAGCGAAGCTGATTGGCTCTCCGGTGTCTGTAAACATTCCAAACAGTCCGTAGCGGCCGCCATCTTGTCTCTCGGTAGGATCGAACAGCTGAATGGATTTGCATGAAACTTGGCAAAATTGTAGGGACTGGTAGCCCGATGTGCCTTTGCTAGGTCTCAATATATGTGCTTCAGTGCATTTTGAGAAATTAACGTTCAGAAACAAGATATATATCTGTAACAGCGCTCCGCTTCGCGGAGATAAAATTATATGTGTATTACCTAGCTGTTGCTAACACCAGTTAGCGACGGCTAGTAGAAGATAGCGACCATCTTGGGCCCCACTTTGCATGTGAGTGATATTTATCACTAATGACATGCAAAGTGGGCATGCCAAGATGTTAGCGACTGGAAACAGTCGCTAACATCGCTATCTCCTATTATCAACTTTTGGAAATATTCGAGATAAGGGCGAATATCTCTAAAAGCTACCACCTGCCCTGAGCAGTTCTTAGCCATGTTATCCAATGGGAGGTGGATAACATGGCTAAGAGCATTAGCTCGGTAATGCATGAATATCGCTGAGTTTTCAGCGATATTAATGCATTGCGGTCGTTTTTTATCGTATTTCCGATAAACCTTGATAATAGCAAGGTTTATCTGCGATAATTTCTGACGGTAAAAAAATCGTTGCTAAGCATCGTTAGGGATAAATATCGCTTAACTTTGGTAATATGCCCCAACGTCTGTTAACGTTCGATTCGAAGGAAATCAGGAAGTGTTGAAAAACATTGTCTGCGCCATCTTGTCTTTTTTCAAATGCCACGCTTTTGTCGTGCACGGCAGCCATTTTAGATGCCTTGACCAGACCCACTCTGTGCACGCTGTCGATCCTTAGCATGGCTCCCCACCCTCGCAAACATCTCCCCCAGGCAGTGGTCACCCCCGCTCTCTGTCTTATGCATGGGTAATAAACCTCCCCCATCTGCGCTGCTGTTCCCTGAGAATCACACCCTGTGCCCGCCCGACACCTCCCTTTCGCCCTATTCACTACCGCACCCTCTGACACTCCTTTTCCTCTGTGTCCGATTGTCCAGGCTGGTCCTAGGGTATCAGCTAGCCCTGCAGATGTAGTTTATGGCCACAGCTGTAAAGAATCACCCCTCTTCAAAGGAGTTATAGTAGATCAAGGCCCACACTCGATGAGATTCGTCACAGCAGAAGCGTTGCTATTATCTGAAAACCATCCTGTATTGTGATTGGGGAGGGGACCGAGCCTGAAGCGGAAGATTCCAGGGATGACTGTTTGTACATCAAAGTTTTTACAATTATGTGTCACATTAAAAATATATAGCACTCCGACAAAGTAGTAAGATTATAAAACTTTAATAATTTATAAATATATACAAGAAAACAAAAATAGTAATAACATATAAACATTTTTAGGGAAAAACAACGAAGTAGCGGTCGGCTGTGCGAATAGTCCCAACGCAGCACAACGTCCAGATTTCCGGCGTGGGGCGTCGCGGGGGGTGGGTCATCAGTAGCAAACTGTTGTGCGAATAGTTCCAAGGCAGCAGAACGCGTTGAAATCTAGATGACACGAAAGTGATGTCTAGTAAGTTGCCACCCAGCAAATAACGGCATGGGGCGTCGCGGGGGGTGGGTCATCAGTAGCAAACTGTTGCGCGAATAGTTCCAAGGCAGCAGAACGATGGCACCAAGGTGATGTCCAGTAAGTTGCCGCACTGGTTTTGGTATCCTACAATGCTGCTCCGAATAACGGCGTGGAGCGCCCCGGGGGAGGCGGCGTGAACGGGCCTCTCCAGGTGGAGTGTCATCTGTTGTAGTGGGGCGCCCCTTTACCGTTTCAGTTGCCATTCCGTCCGTTTTTGGTCCACTGTGTCAAAAGCCGCAATTCAGCTGAGTTGCGCCCACTCTTGCGGTGCAGCGATAGGCGGCTGTCACAGGACTCTCAAAATGGCGGCAGGCTGTTTCCTTTTTGGGCCTGGTCCACTGAAATGGCCCTGGGACACCTTGGAAATCGGACGCTTGTCTGCTAGGTCTTGGACCTCATTCTCGAAAGCGTCCCCTCCGCCTTGAGAATTCATCAAAAGTTTTGGGGGCTCCGACTCCTGCAGGCTTCTGGTGGGGAGCGGCTGCCATGATTGCTCGCGGAATGACCACGACTGAGCTACGAGATGGTGGTGCTTTCATGCTGACGCCAGCTTCAGTCTGAAACATCCAGAAACAAGGTGGGGCTTTCATCGTTTGGGGAAAAAAAAAAGTTTTCATCCTATGAAAAGTGTTGTTTTTAGGTCACATGATCAAGCCTTCCATCATTAGGAAACCAAAAGTAAAATGAACCAATGAAAAGTTTTATAAACAAGTCACATGACCTGTTATGCGGCATAGGGTGTAAAATTAGGAGAAAATACGTTGGCACGTGAGGCGGCGTCAGTAGCGGACCGATGTGCGAATAGGCCGAAGGCAACACAACGCGCCAAGATCTGGATGGCACCGAGGTGGTGTCCAGCAAGTTGCAGCACTGGTGTGGCCATCCTACAATGCTGAAAGTCGGCGTGGGGCGCCCCGTTGGCCTGTGAGTTTGCGTCAGTAGCGGACCGATGTGCGAATAGGCCGAAGGCAGCACAACGCGCCAAGATCCGGATGGCACCGAGGTGGTGTCTAGTAAGTTGTCGCACTGGTGTGGCCATCCAACAATGCTGAAAGTCGGCGTGGGGCGCCCCGTTGGCCTGTGAGTTTGCGTCAGTAGCGGACCGATGTGCGAATAGGCCGAAGGCAGCACAACGCGCCAAGATCCGGATGGCACCGAGGTGGTGTCTAGTAAGTTGCCGCACTGGTGTGGCCATCCTACAATGCTGAAAGTCGGCGTGGGGCGCCCCGTTGGCCTGTGAGTTTGCGTCAGTAGCGGACCGATGTGCGAATAGGTCGAAGGCAGCACAACGCGCCAAGATCCGGATGGCACCGAGGTGGTGTCTAGTAAGTTGTCGCACTTCTGTGGCCATCCTACAATGTTGAAAGTCGGCGTGGGGCGCCCCGTTGGCCTGTGAGATGGCGTCAGTAGCGGACCGATGTGCGAATGGGGCCAAAGGCAGCGCAACAATATTTTCTGATTTGAAGACACCACAAGGCGCTGAGATGCCAAGATCCGGATGGCACCGAGGTGGTGTCTAGCAAGTTGTGGCACTGGTGTGGCCATCGTACAATGGTAAAAGTCGGCGTGGGGCGCCCTGTTGGCCTGTGAGATGGTGTCAGTAGCGGACTGATGTGTGAATGGGGCCAAAGGCAGCGCAACAATATTTTCTACTATATTTTCGGAGTAGAAGACACCACAAGGCGCTGAGATGCCAAGATCCGGATGGCACCGAGGTGATGTGTAAGTTGCGGACGGATGTGCGAATGGGGCCAAAGGCAGCTCAACAATATTTTCTGAAGAGAATACACCACAAGGCGCTGAGATGCCAAGATCCGGATGGCACCGAGGTGATGTCTAAGTTGCGGACCGATGTGCGAATGGGGCCAAAGGTAGCGTAACAAGATTTTCTGTATGGAAGATACCACTAGGCGTTGAGATGCCAAGATTCGGATGGCACCGAGGTGATGTCTAGGAAGTTGTGCCACTGGTGTGGCCATCGTACAATGGTAAAAGTCGGCGTGGGGCGCCCTATTGGCCTGTGAGATGGTGTCAGTAGCGGACTGATGTGCGAATGGGGCCAAAGGCAGCGCAACAATATTTTCTGACTGACACCACAAGGCGCTGAGATGCCAAGATCCGGATGGCATCGAGGTGATGTCTAAGTTGCGGACTGATGTGCGAATGGGGCCAAAGGCAGCGTAACAATATTTTCTGTATGGAAGATACCACTAGGCGTTGAGATGCCAAGATTCGGATGGCACCGAGGTGATGTCTAGCAAGTTGGTGTGGTCATCCTACAATGCTGAAACTCGGCGTGGGTCACCCCATTAGCCTGTGAGATGGCGTCAGTAGCGGACCGATGTGCGAATAGGCCGAAGGCAGCACAACGCGCCAAGATCCGGATGTCACCGTGGTGGTTTCATAGTTGAGAGGCACTTCATCTGCAGTGGGGCGCCGAGATCCGGATGGCACCGAGGTGATGTCTAGCAAGTTGCTGTACTTGTGTGGTCATCCTACAATGCTGAAACTCGGCGTGGGTTGCCCCATTAGCCTGTGAGATAGCTGTTCTTTGGATTTGGGCCTGGTCCACTAAAATGGCCCTGGGACACCTAAGAACTCGAACGCTCGATTTTTTTTTCCTTTCCTGTACATGCAAAAAAAGGTAAATGCCCGGTATGTTACACGCTTCATCTGCCACGATGAACTCTCCAGAGGAACCGAAAAAATATATAGTTGTGGTAACTATACCATGCATCGTCATATGGAGAGGTGGCACCAATTAATTATAGTGCTGCATAAAAGAGAGATTTGGAGGAGAACCCCTGACCTGCTAGTACATTCATCAAAGAAGTGGCACTGAGAGCTTCAGAGGCAAGGGAAACGGTCCCAAATATTTAGAAGAACTTTGGAAAGATTAAAATGACATGTTTAGATTGTGGTAAATTAATTTCATGTGGGCAGATGAGTGTTACTCTAATAAATACAGCATATGAACATCATCATAGTCGATGGTTGGTAGAGACATTTTGACTATATCCTGGACCTGCCCGTCCTCGCCCAAAATGGCGCCGGAATAAATGGGACTCGTAACTCCTTGTTGTGTACTGGTTGCAGAACCTTGAAATCACGAGATACGTATGCAGTTTTGAAGCACATGGCGGGCGGGGACGAGAATTGATTGAATATTTCGACATCCCTATTGATATTAAGTTCTGATGTGTTATTGATTACTGTACTGTTGAAAATTCGAATTAACGTCACCCATGGTACTTGCCCGCAAATGTATATCTAGATAATTTTATTGTAACTGGCCCTGTCGTATTTTAATTATAAAATGTACGTCCACCGATTCCGTAACTGTTAGACACCTTAGTTTTTGCAACCTAATGGCCCGCCCGTTACGTTCCTCTACAGTGTAAATGTCTATTCATCATATACGATTACAGTTTGCTCCGTGGCAGGCCCACGTGGTTATAGGCTCGTATTTGTATAATGAAATTTTCACAATAAAGGTTTTTAAAAGAAAACATGGTAGTAGTGTATACATTGGTAAAGTTTTTAATAATAGTCACTGTTTTAGAATCATTAAAAGGCAAGTGAAATAAAGCAGACCAATTACATGAAGGGTAAAAGGTATAATACGAAGGAACGCAGTAAAGATAAATGGTCAAGGGCTGTTGTGTTTTCTATTCCTGCAACATAAAGTGATCGATAAGAATCTCATATTCAGGCGTATCGGCGACTAAGACAGCAGGTCGACCCTCTTTTGCTCAACGGCTCCGTCATGGGACGAAGAAACGCTCTTTTTCTCGAAAAAAGAATATATTTTACTTGCAGGACAGTTGTAAAATTTCCGGGAAAGTACATTAGCCTGGAACATTATAACATATATTTAAGAGAAAATAATGTTCGGAAGTAATTAAAAGCGTAATTTTTAGGTGATATGACCAAGGCTTTCATCATTAGAATAAGAAAAGTAAAATGAACCAATGAAAAGTTTTATTAACAAGTCACATGACTTGTTATGCTTACGTTACGCGCTGCGCGCCCCGGATGACTTCCGGATGCGCTAACGCGGCGCGTCATATGACGCATTACGCGACAACGCAGGTCCAGAATATAGTCAAAATGTCTCCACCAACCAGCGGTCGAAACACAACCCCTTTCAGCAGGCTAAATAGTTCTGTTAAATGACAACAGAAAGGACAGGCAACAAGAACCATCAGTCAAAGAGGGGAGGGCTAGTTCTTCTCTACCGGGTTACATTGGGGCGCTACCGGAACTGATCGAATTGGTAGTCTACAGTGTTTCTGGATGTTTCAGACCGAAGCTGGGGTTAGCATGAGAGCAGCACCATTTCGTAGCTCCGTTGTGGCCATTCCGCAACCAATCATGGCAGCCGCTCTTTATCGTTATTTTGGGCGGGGTGGGTGGCGGAGCCGAGCTGTTTTGCAGCCATCATTGTGTGGAGTTCAGTTCATCTCACTAGTTTTGTATTTGTCATGAGGGGTTGTTCCTAATGTTTCTATTTTAGCGAGGTCAAAAAGAGATCCCATTAGTGGCCTACTGATTTTGCTCGATTCGTTTTCTTTTTTTTTACACGATTTTTCGTTATCTGCAAAGACTAAACAGAGTATTGCGACTCTGTGTTTGTTTGTAAATAGAGAATGAACCAAAGAGAACTAATTCTAAAACAGTAAATACTTGGATAACAATCAATCAAATGGAGAGAGAAGCAGGCACGACGGATTACAACGGGGGCAAAGGCCTGCGTTAACTACCTTTCACTATCTGCAAAGAGAGAGTACTCCTAATAGAAATGAGGGGGGGGGGCACCATTCAAAGCAGATCAGTGTGCATAAACACGAAAATGTTTTCACTTACCACGTACTTGACATTCGACAGCTTATGATATTTGCTATTAAAAAACCATTGAAATTCACTGAAAAAACCATAGGTTATAGACCATATATAGTTAGGAATTAGCATTTACAAAACCTTGAAAATTCACTGAAAAAACCATAGGTTATAGACCATATATAGTTAGGAATTAGCATTTAAAAAACCTTATTTTACTCACACAAAACCATTGAAATTCCATATATAGTTAGTTGCACTAACTATATATCGCGCACCCGCAATCCACTGCTGATCATGTCACATATTACATCATTCATGACATGGTCAGTGACATCACTGATGACATCACTGATGACATCTCAAATGACATCACTGATGAGATCACTGATGACATCCGGGGCGCGCAGCGCGTAACGTAAGCATAACAAGTCATGTGACTTGTTAATAAAACTTTTCATTGGTTCATTTTACTTTTCTTATTGTAATGATGAAAGGCTTGGTCATATGACCTAAAAATTACGCTTTTCATTAGTTCCGAACATTATTTTTTCTTAAATATATGTTATAATGTTCCAGGCTAATGTACTTTCCCAGAAATTTTACAACTGTCCTGCAAGTAAAATATATTCTTTTTTCGAGAAAAAGAGCGTTTCTTCGTCCCATGACGGAGCCGTTGAGCAAAAGAGGGTCGACCTGCTGTCTTAGTCGCCGATACGCCTGAATATGAGATTCTTATCGATCACTTTATGTTGCAGGAATAGAAAACACAACAGCCCTTGACCATTTATCTTTACTGCGTTCCTTCGTATTATACCTTTTTCCCTTCATGTAATTGGTCTGCTTTATTTCACTTGCCTTTTAATGATTCTAAAACAGTCACTATTATTAAAAACTTTACCAATGTATATACTACTACCATGTTTTCTTTTAAAAACCTTTATTGTGAAAATTTCATTATACAAATACGAGCCTATAACCACGTGGGCCTGCCACAGAGCAAACTGTAATCGTATATGATGAATAGACATTTACACTGTAGAGGAACGTAACGGGCGGGCCATTAGGTTGCAAGAACTAAGGTGTCTAACAGTTACGGAATCGGTGGACGTACATTTTATAATTAAAATACGACAGGGCCAGTTACAATAAAATTATCTAGATATACATTTGCGGGCAAGTACCATGGGTGACGTTAATTCGAACTTTCAACAGTACAGTAATCAATAACACATCAGAACTTAATATCAATAGGGATGTCGAAATATTCAATCAATTCTCGTCCCCGCCCGCCATGTGCTTCAAAACTGCATACGTATCTCGTGATTTCAAGGTTCTGCAACCAGTACACAACAAGGAGTTACGAGTCCCATTTATTCCGGCGCCATTTTGGGCGAGGACGGGCAGGTCCAGGATATAGTCAAAATGTCTCTACCAACCATCGACTATGATGATGTTCATATGCTGTATTTATTAGAGTAACACTCATCTGTCCACATGAAATTAATTTGCCACAATCTAAACATGTCATTTTAATCTTTCCAAAGTTCTTCTAAATATTTGGGACCGTTTCCCTTGCCTCTGAAGCTCTCAGTGCCACTTCTTTGATGAATGTACTAGCAGGTCAGGGGTTCTCCTCCAAATCTCTCTTTTATGCAGCACTATAATTAATTGGTGCCACCTCTCCATATGACGATGCATGGTATAGTTACCACAACTATATTTTTTTTCGGTTCCTCTGGAGAGTTCATCGTGGCAGATGAAGCGTGTAACGTACCGGGCATTTACCTTTTTTTGCATGTACAGGAAAGGAAAAAAAAATCGAGCGTCCGAGTTCTAAGGTGTCCCAGGGCCATTTTGGTGGACCAGGCCCAAATCCAAAGAACAGCCATCTCACAGGCTAATGGGGCGACCCACGCCGAGTTTCAGCATTGTAGGATGACCACACAAGTACAGCAACTTGCTAGACATCACCTCGGTGCCATCCGGATCTCGGCGCCCCACTGCAGATGAAGTGCCTCTCAACTATGAAACCACCACGGTGACATCCGGATCTTGGCGCGTTGTGCTGCCTTCGGCCTATTCGCACATCGGTCCGCTACTGACGCCATCTCACAGGCTAATGGGGCGACCCACGCCGAGTTTCAGCATTGTAGGATGACCACACCAGTACAGCAACTTGCTAGACATCACCTCGGTGCCATCCGGATCTCGGCGCCCCACTGCAGATGAAGTGCCTCTCAACTATGAAACCACCACGGTGACATCCGGATCTTGGCGCGTTGTGCTGCCTTCGGCCTATTCGCACATCGGTCCGCTACTGACGCCATCTCACAGGCTAATGGGGCGACCCACGCCGAGTTTCAGCATTGTAGGATGACCACACCAACTTGCTAGACATCACCTCAGTGCCATCCGAATCTTGGCATCTCAACGCCTAGTGGTATCTTCCATACAAAAAATATTGTTACGCTGCCTTTGGCCCCATTCGCACATCAGTCCGCAACTTAGACATCACCTCGGTGCCATCCGGATCTTGGCATCTCAGCGCCTTGTGGTGTCAGTCAGAAAATATTGTTGCGCTGCCTTTGGCCCCATTCGCACATCGGTCCGCTACTGACGCCATCTCACAGGCCAACGCCCCACGCCGACTTTCAACATTGTAGGATGGCCACAGAAGTGCGACAACTTACTAGACACCACCTCGGTGCCATCCGGATCTTGGCGCGTTGTGCTGCCTTCGGCCTATTCGCACATCGGTCCGCTACTGACGCAAACTCACAGGCCAACGGGGCGCCCCACGCCGACTTTCAGCATTGTAGGATGGCCACACCAGTGCTGCAACTTGCTGGACACCACCTCGGTGCCATCCGGATCTTGGCGCGTTGTATTGCCTTCGGCCTATTCGCACATCGGTCCGCTACTGACGCCGCCTCACGTGCCAACGTATTTTCTCCGCATTTTATACCCTATGCCGCATAACAGGTCATGTGACTTGTTTATAAAACTTTTCATTGGTTCATTTTACTTTTGGTTTCCGAATGATGGAAGGCTTGATCATATGACCTAAAAACAACACTTTTCATTGGATGAAAACTTTTTTTTTCCCCCAAACGATGAAAGCCCCACCTTGTTTCTGGATGTTTCAGACTAAACTGGCGTCAGCATGAGAGCACCACCATCTCGTAGCTCCGTCGTGGTCATTCCGCGAGCAATCATGGCAGCCGCTCCCCACCAGAAGCCTGCAGGAGTCGGGGGCCCCAAAACTTTTGATGAATTCTCAAGGCGGAGGGGACGCTTTCGAGAATGGGGTCCAAGACCTAGCAGACAAGCGTCCAATTTCCAAGGTGTCCCAGGGCCATTTCAGTGGACCACGCCCAAAAAGGAAAGTGCCTACCGCCATTTTGAGAGTCCTGTGGCAGCCGCCTATCGCTGCACCGCAAGAGTGGGCGCAACTCAGCTGAATGGCGGATTTTGACACAGTGGACCAAAAGCGGACGGAATGGCAACTGAAACGGTAAAGGGGCGCCCCACTAAAACAGATGAGACTCCACCTGGAGAGGCCCGTTCACGCCGCCTCCCCCGGGGCGCTCCACGCCGTTATTCGGAGCAGCATTGTAGGATACCAAAACCAGTGCGGCAACTTACTGGACATCACCTTGGTGCCATCGTTCTGCTGCCTTGGAACTATTCGCACAACAGTTTGCTACTGATGACCCACCCCCCGCGACGCCCCACGCCGTTATTTGCTGGGTGGCAACTTACTAGACATCACTTTCGTGTCATCTAGATTTCGGCGCGTTCTGCTGCCTTGGAACTATTCGCACAACAGTTTGCTACTGATGACCCACCCCCCGCGACGCCCCACGCCGGAAATCTGGACGTTGTGCTGCGTTGGGACTATTCGCACAGCCGACCGCTACTTCGTTGTTTTTCCCTAAAAATGTTTATATGTTATTACTATTTTTGTTTTCTTGTATATATTTATAAATTATTAAAGTTTTATAATCTTACTACTTTGTCGGAGTGCTATATATTTTTAATGTGACACATAATTGTAAAAACTTTGATGTACAAAGAGTCATCCCTGGAATCTTCCGCTTCACGCTCGGTCCCCTCCCCAATCACAATACAGGATGGTTTTCAGATAATAGCAACGCTTCTGCTGTGACGGATCTCATCGAGTGTGGGCCTTGATCTACTATAACTCCTTTGAAGAGGGGTGATTCTTTACAGCTGTGGCCATAAACTACATCTGCAGGGCTAGCTGATAGCCTAGGACCGGCCTGGACAATCGGACACAGAGGAAAAGGAGTGTCAGAGGGTGCGGTAGTGAATAGGGCGAAAGGGAGGTGTCGGGCGGGCACAGGGTGTGATTCTCAGGGAAGAGCAGCGCAGATGGGGGGAGGTTTATTACCCATGCATAAGACAGAGAGCGGGGGTGACCACTGCCTGGGTGAGATGCTTGCGAGGGTGGGGAGCCATGCTAAGGATCGACAGCGTGCACAGAGTGGGTCTGGTCAAGGCATCTAAAATGGCTGCCGTGCACGACAAAAGTGTGGCATTTGAAAAAAGACAAGATGGCGCACACAATGTTTTTCAACAATTCCTGATTTCCTTCGAATCGAACGTTAACAGACGTTGGGGCATATTACCAAAGTTAAGCGATATTTATCCCTAACGATGCATTGCAAAGATTTTTTTACCGTCAGAAATTATCGCAGATAAACCTTGCTATTATCAAGGTTTATCGCAAATACGATAAAAAACGAGCGCAATGCATTAATATCGCTGAAAACTCCGCGATATTCATGCATTACCGAGCTAATGCTCTTAGCCATGTTATCCACCTCCCATTGGATAACATGGCTAAGAACTGCTCAGGGCAGCTGTTACTTTTTGGAGATATTCGCGCTTATCTCGAATATTTCCAAAAGTTGATAATAGGAGATAGCGATGTTAGCGACTGTTTCCAGTCGCTAACATCTTGGCATGCCCACTTTGCATGTCATTAGTGATAAATATCACTCACATGCAAAGTGGGACCCAAGATGGTCGCTATCTCCTACTAGCCGTCGCTAACTGGTGTTAGCAACAGCTAGGTAATACAGATATAATTTTATCTCCGCGAAGCGGAGCGCTGTTACAGATATATATCTTGTTTTTGAACGTTAATTTCTCAAAATGCACTGAAGCACATATATTGAGACATAGCAAAGGCACATCGGGCTACCAGTCCCTAATATTTTACCAAGTTTCGTGCAAATCCATTCAGCCGTTCGATTATTATTATTATTTTTTTTTTTTGCCCCGCGGGGCCCTTTTAAAACCTCCACATCAAACCTAGGGGGTCAGCGAGGATCTACTATGCCCCCTTATGGTCATTTGCCCCTTCGCTTTGGCCTCCTCTTGTCTCTCGATCCTACCGAGAGACAAGATGGCGGCCGCTACGTACTGTTTGGAATGTTTACAGACACCGGAGAGCCAATCAGCTTCGCTTCGCAAAGCTCCGTAACGCGAAAAGTACGCGAAGCGGTGCGCTGTTACAGATATATATCTTTTTTTGAACGTTAATTTCTCAAAATCCACTGAAGCACATATATTGAGACCTAGCAAAGGCACATCGGGCTACCAGTCCCTACAATTTTGCCAAGTTTCGTGCAAATCCATTCAGCCGTTCGATTATTATTATTATTTTTTTTTTTTGCCCCGCGGGGCCCTTTTAAAACCTCCACATCAAACCTAGGGGGTCAGCGAGGATCTACTATGCCCCCTTATAGTTATTTCCCCCTTTGTTTTGACCTCCTCTTGTCTCTCGATCCTACCGAGAGACAAGATGGCGGCCGCTACGGACTGTTTGGAATGTTGACAGACGCCGGAGAACCAATCAGCTTCGCTTCACAAAGCTCCGTTGCGCGAAAAGTCCGCGAACCAGAGCGCTGCCCGGTCCGCTGTTACAGATATATATCTTTTTTTAAACGTTAATTTCTCAAAATCCACTGGAGCACATATATTGAGACCTACAAAAGGCACATCGGGCTACCAGTCCCTACAATTTTGCCAAGTTTCGTGCAAATCCATTCAGCCGTTCGGGCTAAAAGTGAGGCCAACCGCCCTATGGAAAACTCAATGTTAAAAACACGTTTTGGGACCCCCCTTTTTTCTCGGCCCCCACTGGACGAACCCCCCCCCAAATTTTCAAGGGCTGCTCAGAAACAAAATGTGCCATTTTCCTGAAAATTTCAGCCAATTCCGTCCACAAACGCCAAAGTTATTAGACATAGAATTTTCAAAAAACCCATAGAGAAAAAATCCTAACTATATATACCTACTGGCGACCGCCAGTAGGTAATATATATATATATATATATATATATATATATATATATATATATATATATATATATATATATATATATATATATATATATATTCACCTACTGGCGGTCGCCAGAAGGTAGATATAGTTAGGACCTAGGGGCCGATTATGATGGCGGACGGACCTGAGTACGTCCGCCACCATAGAGTAGGAGGGAACCTCCGCATTGCCTGCGGAGTTCCCTCCTGTGCAATTAGGATGTGACCGCCACCCTGGCGGTCACATCATCTATTTTTACCATTGCGGCGGGTGCGGCTTCAAGCTGCACCCGCCGCAATGGTAAAAAATGCATACATTGCATTTGTATGCAGAAAGCGGCAGGCACCGTGCGGTGCCTGCCGATTGCTGCATACAAATGCAGGGGGGTACCATAGGTACCCCCCAAGTGCACCCCCGACCCCCCCTTCACCAAGGGGGCCCGCAACGGGCCCCCGAAGTCAATGTCAGTATGCTTTTCCACGGCGGAAAAGCCGCCCTGAAAAAGCATATGATTTCCGCCATCCTAATATGGCTGGCGGTGTCTGATAGACACTGCCAGCCATGTTCGAGCTTTTCCGCCGCGGTCGGAAGGCGACCGCGGCGGAAAAGGTGCGGACGGATTTTGAAACCCACCACCATCCTAATTTGGCGGTAGGTCTTTTGTGCCTCCCCAGCGGTTTTCCCGCATCCTGCGGGCCAGCGGTGGCTTCCGCCGGCCCGGAGGATGCGGGAAAACCGCGATCCTAATCGAGCCGCTAGTTTCCGTAGGAAATCCACAACATTCTATTTGGAATAACTTTGGCGCCGATTGATGAATCTTCGCAAATTTCTCAAAGAAGATGGCCCGCTCTGATCCTCTCCTTCCCTGAAAGTTTTGGGAGGATTCGTCAAGTGGGGGCTGAGAAAAAAGGGGGTCCTAAAACGTGTTTTCCCCATGTTATTTTCAATAGGACGTTTAGACACGGCTACAGCCCGAACCGCTGAACGGAATTACAAGAAAATTGGCAAAATGGTAGAGTCTGATTCGAAGATCACGCTTTTGTTTAAATGGTGTAAATCCCTCCAGTAGTTCCTGAGAAAATTAAAAGAGAAAAAATATATATATCTATAAGCGCTCAGGGCTAGGTTTGGTTTTGGGGTACAGGGGTATTTTTAGGGTTCAGGGCTGGGTTTGGGTTTCGGGGTACAGGGTTATTTTAGGGTTCAGGGGTAGGTTTGGGTTTTGGGGTACAGGGTTATTTTTATGGTTCAGGGCTAGGTTTGGGTTTTGGGGTCCAGTGTTTTTTTTAGGGTTATGGGGTAGGTTTGGGTTTTAGGGTACAGGGGTATTTTAAGGTTCAGGGCTAGGTTTGGGTTTTTGGGGTATAGGGGTATTTTTAGGGTTCAGGGGTAGGTTTGGGTTTTGGGGTACAGGTGTATTTTAAGGGTTCAAGGCTAGGTTTGGGTTTTAGGGTACAGGGGTATTTTTAGGGTTCAGGGCTGGGTTTGGGTTTTGGGGTACAGAGGTATTTTAGTGTTCAGGGGTAGGTTTGGGTTTTGGGGTACAGGGTTATTTTTATGGTTATGGGCTAGGTTTGGGTTTTGGGGTCCAGGGGTATTTTTAGGGTTCAGGGGTAGGTTTGGGTTTTGGGGTACAGGGGTATTTTTAGGGTTCAGGGCTAGGTTTGGGTTTTGGGGTACAGGGGTATTTTTAGGGTTCAGGGGTAGGTTTGGGTTTTGAGGTACAGGGGTATTTATAGGGTTCAGGGCTAAGTTTGGATTTTGGGGTACAGGGGTATTTTTAGGGTTTAGGGATAGGTTTGGGTTTTGGGGTACAGGGTATATTTATAGGGTTAAGATGGGTTAGTGTTTAAGGGTGTTGGGGTATTTTAAGGGGAAAGGGTGGGTTATGATTATGGGGTGCAGGGGTATTTAAAGGGAGCAGGGTGGACACCCGGAACTGGAATGTACCGAACCTGGGAAGAAAAAACAATGAAATATTGGGCACCACGCTCGCGTTCCGTAATCCCGCGCCCCGCCACACGCCCACGCCCACAGCACACGATATGAGACATGGTATGAAGGGCGGAACGTACCACACGCCCCCAGCGTTTGTCACGCTTCCAGCACACGCCCACAGCACAACGCAGACACGCCCACAAGGGACTACTTTGCTGACACAGTTCTTTTACCTTTTAAATGTATATGGTGGGAGTCTGCATAGCCTATGTCCTTCTGCTGCAACTGCCCTTTCCAACGCTGTATTGGGTGTTGTGATTGGTGCTGTGGTTCCTGAGATTACCCGCCTCAAAGGTTTGGGCTCTCTCTTTATTATATTAGTATAGATTACACACGGACACTCATCTATAGAGTTACTCACACACAAACTCAGAAGAATCCTGTGGCTGCTGTTCTGCCATTTTGATATGAAAAAAGCTGGAACAAAGCAGAGATCCTTCTCTCAGGAAACCAAAAAAGATAGTGAGGGAAGTGGGAGGGGTTTTTCAAGATTCTGGATAAGAAACTACTATAAACCAATCAAAAGTGTTCTTTTCATGTCACATGACTTCATGCGCGCGCAACGTGTGCGCACGCATGCGTGCACGTTGCGCGACCGTCGCATATAAATGACGTTTTACCCGATTTTCGTAAAAGCTTTTAAAAACGTGAAAAGGAGGCAGGGAAGAGACTCCCAGACTCCCTAGGCCTTCTCATGGGGTATATGAAGGACCCCGAAGGGCAAAAAAAAAATCGCGGGGTGCGCGCACATTGCTTGCACCCTCGAGTCAGAACTGAGTCAAAAACAATAGTGGAGAACATGAAAAGGGGGCAGGGTAGAGACTCCCTGACCCCCTAGGCCTTCTCAGGGGGTCTCTGAATTAATTGACAAATTTGACTGTTTATATTTTGATTGAAGATGTAGACTATTCTGTTTAACTTTATCCAAATCATAAAAACTAGCTGTGCCGTTGCATATTACAGGATACAGTCATTGTATTACAATATACAAAGGCAGTTTGTTGGAAAATAAATATATAAAAAATATAAAAATTGATACATAAATTAGCATTTTAAAAACCTTGGAAATTCACTGACAAAAACCATAGGTTTCACACACGTTATATTTAGGAATTAGCACTTAAAAAACTTTGTAAAATCACTGAAAAAAACATAGATTTCACACACGTTATAGTTAGGAATTAGCATTGAAAAAACCTTAGAAATTCACAGAAAACCATAGGTTTCACACACATCATAATTAGGAATTAGCATTTAAAAAACCTTGCAAATTCACTGAAAAAAACATAGGTTTCAGGCCTGATATAGTTAGGAATTAGCATTAAAAAAACCTTTGAAATTCACTGAAAAAAACATAGGTTTCAGGCCTGATATAGTTAGGAATTAGCATTTAAAAAACCTTAGAAATTCATTGAAAAAACTGTAGATTTCAGGGGTGTTATAGTTAGCTTGACATTTCACTCATACAAAACCATTGAAATATAGTTCCTCCGATATAGTTAGTTGTACTAACTATATCTCGCGCGCCCGCAATCCACTGCTGATAATGTCACATATTACATCATTCATTACATGGTCAGTGACATCACTGATGAATTCTCAAATGACATCACTGATGACATCATCCATGTGACGATACACCTCATCATACACTAGTATAACCTTTCGTCACTCACTGTAAAATACAGAGTACCATATTTAAATCCATTGACACACCGATACACGTTTCTAAAAAACCACTCAGTGATTCCTAGATCTATACACACATCTAATCACTTACCTACAGATTCACTCATACATGCAGTCAATGATCAATAGAACACTATCAAATATACTTATACACCTAAATCGACATTACACACCAGCACACATCCTATTCACTTATAAAGTCATCCTATTCACTTATGCAAACAATGGATCATACTTACATTTACTTAGCTATACACTTATACAAACACCACTTTATCTATTCATATAGATAGTAAATTATACTTAGTGTGTTATAAAATCACTATTACAAGTATACAGTTATCTATACAGTCACGCATACAATCAGTGAGTCTTACGTATACTTATTTATAAACAACAACTGACACATACATTGCCCTTTATTTTTCTACTTTGTTGGACATGTACCATTAAGAGAGATATTTGCTCATCACCACACCCATAAAGATATTCACTCACCCAAACAACTGTTATAACATGTAGTCTTAACCTACTAAATCAACAATTCACACATCTTTGGGCAGTCACACACCTCCCACCGAACCACACACACATTCACTCTCCCATACAAATACTTAGTTAACTAATCAATAACTAAAATAGACTTTCAAATAGCTAGTAACCAACTGGAGAAGTTGTTTTTACAACAACTGACAAAGTGATACAGATGTTCACACAGTTTAGTCACTATCCAATATATTTAGAGAGACACTTTAAATTTGTCAAGTAAACAGTCAATCACACTGCTACTAAATCCTCCATCCAGTTATTTATATTTATATATCCACTCATTCTTTAATGCAAATTGCTATATATATAATACATATTTAAATAAAAAGCAAACCACATTCACTCTATGATGTCATCAGTGATGCCATTTGAGATGTCATCAGTGATGTCACTGACCATGTCATGAATGATGTAGTATGTGACATCATCAGCAGTGGATTGCGGGCGCGCGAGATATAGTTAGTACAACTAACTATATCGGAGGAATTTCAATGGTTTTGTATGAGTGAAATGTCCAGCTAACTATAACACCTCTAAAATTTACAGTTTTTTCAGTGAATTTCTAAGGTTTTTTAAATGCTAATTCATAACTATATCAGGCCTGAAACCTATGGGTTTTTCAGTGAATATATATATGTTTTCCTCAATAAAGGCAATTTAAACTTTCTGGGTGTGGCTCCTCAAATGGACGCTCTGTTTGTGATGGATTTACGGCGGCCTTGTCCGGTCGCAAGGTTGCCCTGCTGCTTATTAAAACGGATCCAGCGCCCGTTACCAGCGAGCGCATGTGGAGCAGAATGGCCGCTTGAGGTCTGTTTAATTGATGCACGGAGGCAAAGGCATGAGGCATCTTCGCCCACTGGGGTGTTAATCATGGACTACTCGTCTGAATTTGGCTGCACCAACTGAGGTAACACGGCGAGAACTATAAGCTCTAGCATGCCTTGTGGCACTCATTGACGGAGGCGGGGCTTTATGAATACTTACCAAGGTGTTGCTAGCACTGTCAGCCTTTCCAGTTCCCTTTCCCTGTGAGCAAGAACACTTCGCTGTTCGAAACG
The DNA here is from genome assembly GCF_964261635.1 of Lissotriton helveticus. Classification (NCBI taxonomy): domain Eukaryota; kingdom Metazoa; phylum Chordata; class Amphibia; order Caudata; family Salamandridae; genus Lissotriton; species Lissotriton helveticus. Next base: position 1,119,015,336 of record NC_136067.1, read on the forward strand.
CGTTGGGGATCACTGTTTGAAGATATTCTTCCTGCTGCAAGCCACGATGCTGTTTTCCTCAATAAAGGCAATTTAAACTTTCTGGGTGTGGCTCCTCAAATGGACGCTCTGTTTGTGATGGATTTATGGCGGCCTTGTCCGGTCGCGAGGTTGCCCTGCTGCTTATTAAAGTGAATCCAGCGCCCGTTACCAGCGAGCGCATGTGGAGCAGAATGGCCGCTTGAGGTCTGTTTAATTGATGCACGGAGGCAAAGGCATGAGGCATCTTCGCCCACTGGGGTGTTAATCATGGACTACTCGTCTGAATTTGGCTGCACCAACTGAGGTAACACGGCGAGAACTATAAGCTCTAGCATGCCTTGTGGCACTCATTGACGGAGGCGGGGCTTTATGAATACTTACCAAGGTGTTGCTAGCACTGTCAGCCTTTCCAGTTCCCTTTCCCTGTGAGCAAGAACACTTCGCTGTTCGAAACGCGTTGGGGATCACTGTTTGAAGATATTCTTCCTGCTGCAAGCCACGATGCTGTTTTCCTCAATAAAGGCAATTTAAACTTTCTGGGTGTGGCTCCTCAAATGGACGCTCTGTTTGTGATGGATTTATGGCGGCCTTGTCCGGTCGCGAGGTTGCCCTGCTGCTTATTAAAGTGAATCCAGCGCCCGTTACCAGCGAGCGCATGTGGAGCAGAATGGCCGCTTGAGGTCTGTTTAATTGATGCACGGAGGCAAAGGCATGAGGCATCTTCGCCCACTGGGGTGTTAATCATGGACTACTCGTCTGAATTTGGCTGCACCAACTGAGGTAACACGGCGAGAACTATAAGCTCCAGCATGCCTTGTGGCACTCATTGACGGAGGCGGAGCTTTATGAATACTTACCAAGGTGTTGCTCGCACTGTCAGCCTTTCCAGTTCCCTTTCCCTGTGAGCAAGAACACTTCGCTGTTTGAAACGTGTTGGGGATCACTGTTTGAAGATATTCTTCCTGCTGCAAGCCACGATGCTGTTTTCCTCAATAAAGGCAATTTAAACTTTCTGGGTGTGGCTCCTCAAATGGACGCTCTGTTTGTGATGGATTTATGGCGGCTTTGTCCGGTCGCGAGGTTGCCATGCTGCTTATTAAAGCGGATCCAGCACCCGTTACCAGCGAGCGCATGTGGAGCAGAAAGCCGCTTGAGGTCTGTTTAATTGATGCACGGAGGTAAAGGCATGAGGCATCTTCGCCCACTGGGGTGTTAATCATGGACTACTCGTCTGAATTTGGCTGCACCAACTGAGGTAACACGGCGAGAACTATAAGCTCCATCATGCCTTGTGGCACTTATTGACGGAGGCGGAGCTTTATGAATACTTACCAAGGTGTTGCTCGCACTGTCAGCCTTTCCAGTTCCCTTTCCCTGTGAGCAAGAACACTTCGCTGTTCGAAACGCGTTGGGGATCACTGTTTGAAGATATTCTTCCTGCTGCAAGCCACGATGCTGTTTTCCTCAATAAAGGCAATTTAAACTTTCTGGGTGTGGCTCCTCAAATGGACGCTCTGTTTGTGATGGATTTATGGCGGCCTTGTCCGGTCGCGAGGTTGCCCTGCTGCTTTTTAAAGCGGATCCTGCGCCCATTACCAGTGAGCGCATGTGGAGCAGAATGGCCGCTTGAGGTCTGTTTAATTGATGCACGGAGGCAAAGTCATGAGGCATCTTCGCCCACTGGGGTGTTAATCATGGACTACTCGTCTAAATTTGGCTGCACCAACTGAGGTAACACGGCGAGAACTATAAGCTCCAGCATGCCTTGTGGCACTCATTGACGGAGGCGGAGCTTTATGAATACTTACCAAGGTGTTGCTCGCACTGTCAGCCTTTCCAGTTCCCTTTCCCTGTGAGCAAGAACACTTCGCTGTTCGAAACGCGTTGGGGATCACTGTTTGAAGATATTCTTCCTGCTGCAAGCCACGATGCTGTTTTCCTCAATAAAGGCAATTTAAACTTTCTGGGTGTGGCTCCTCAAATGGACGCTCTGTTTGTGATGGATTTATGGCGGCCTTGTCCGGTCGCGAGGTTACCCTGCTGCTTTTTAAAGCGGATCCTGCGCCCATTACCAGTGAGCGCATGTGGAGCAGAATGGCCGCTTGAGGTCTGTTTAATTGATGCACGGAGGCAAAGTCATGAGGCATCTTCGCCCACTGGGGTGTTAATCATGGACTACTCGTCTAAATTTGGCTGCACCAACTGAGGTAACACGGCGAGAACTATAAGCTCCAGCATGCCTTGTGGCACTCATTGACGGAGGCGGAGCTTTATGAATACTTACCAAGGTGTTGCTCGCACTGTCAGCCTTTCCAGTTCCCTTTCCCTGTGAGCAAGAACACTTCGCTGTTCGAAACGCGTTGGGGATCACTGTTTGAAGATATTCTTCCTGCTGCAAGCCACGAAGCTGTTTTCCTCAATAAAGGCAATTTAAACTTTCTGGGTGTGGCTCCTCAAATGGACGCTCTGTTTGTGATGGATATATATATATATATATATATATATATAGCATGACAGCGTGATAAGGTGATACTCCTATTTTTAAAGTGCAAGTGCTAACATTTCATTGGGTCACAAGGAGTAGACATAGAGAACAGATTAAAAAATACCGTTTTACATTTCACATTTGTAAAAATATAAATAGTAATGGGAAGAAACTTAATAGATCATGTTAAAATACCACATAGTCAAGTAATGTCACCTGAACTAACAATTAATTCCTTTTTACATATTAACATGTGCAAAAGACGCTAATATTGTGCAAAAAAATAGTGCAGTATCTTCAGCCTCAGTACCTCGAGAGGAACAATTCTGGGTTAAATCCCCTTTTATAATACAGTACTGTTCATATCTAACTCCTACTAGTGACCTATACCTAAAGTGCTAAAATCCCACAATGTGTTAGAAAAGTGATTAATATGTCAGTAAAACAATTAAAACTGATTGTAATATAGGTCCGCAGATTTAAACTTCCTTAAGACAGACTGAGCCCAGTTCTGTCAGAGTTGATTAAACTGCACTGCACGTTGTCCCAAATAATAACTAGCTTAAGATTCAAAAGGAGTTTGTTTAGCTTGATTTGTACAAAACTCCTAACAGCTAAAGAATGTCACAGATTGATGCACCCCAATATATAAATAAATTGTGTGTATTCAGAAATTAATACAAAATTTACCATGAGAAAGAACTTCGGTTTGAAACGCGTAAGAGGCAATGTATGGTCTGCAATAATTAACATCTTTAACAGCCAAGAGGTGTGCTGTGCAATCATTCTTGTGGAAAGCTTATCAACAGCATACCTTACGGTGAGCTGTTGAGGCTTCGTAGAAACAGTTCAAGGGAGCAAGACTTTGAGGCGGCTGCCTCAGAGTGTGTAGAGAGATTCAGTCTGAGAGGCTATGAGCGCGTCGCTTTGAACAAGACACTAAATAGGGTCAGAAAGATCCCGAGGGAGACCCTTCTGGTAGACAAACCTAGCAAGAAGGAGGACATCAATAACGAAGGGAAATTTCCTTACTCCTCTGAGGCTAACTATCTGAAAAAAATGCTTTGAAAGAACTGGCATATTCTCCTGACTGATAATACAATCAAGGATGATATACCCCAGTACCCACAGGTAGCTTTTGGAAAGGCCAGGTCCTTAAAGGACATGCTGGTTAGAAGCCATCTTGAGAGACCTATACCTAAAACTAACACCTTGAAAGAGATGAAGGGATTTTACCCCTGTAGTAGGTGCAAAGCCTGTGCAGCTAGTAAACGGGTCTTCACTTACACTCTCTTAGACACAGGAAGAACTATGGAAATCAAAAAGTTCTTGACTTGTAGCACTCCTTTTGCAGTTTATTGTCTTGTCTGCCCATGTGGCTTACGCTACATTGGCAGTACAATTCATGAGCTGAAAATCAGAATATTGGAACATCTGCGGGCCATCGATAAGGCGGATGCCGCCTATCCGGTTGCCCGCCATTTTGCAGAATTCCACAATAAGGATAGAAAAAAGCTACAGTATTTTGAATTAGATTGTGTCCCTTGTAACATCAGAGGAGGAGACCGTTTGCGGAAGTTACGGTGATTAGAGTCGAGAAACATTATCGACCTATCGTCTAAATTCCCTAAAGGTCTAAACAGTGGGGAAGAACTTGCAATACATCTGGGGAAATAATGTGATCTGCCTTATAGTTTTGATCTAAGCTATGGTTTGCTGCTATGGTTCATGTTTGTTTGGTTCGGTCTTGCTATATCATGCTAATTATATACTGAAAAGATATTGATTCTGTCCAGAACGGCCACATTGGCTCACGGGGGATCTATGGGTAACCATAGTTTATGTTTATGTTTATTCGCTTATTCATGAACGTTGGATGAAATATGAGATCATGATTGAATGATTAATAATTTGAGTTGTTCATCCAATGAATTTAAGGAAATTGTACTTTTTACAGAAGAAATGTAAAGTTTCATATGTAATGCAACACTGGTTTACATAGAAGGGACCTAGGTCGATCCACGGCGCTATTTCATGTAATAACATGTATAAGTGTTTTTACCCTGTAATAATTTGTGGGGCCAGTGTTATGCCGATTTATGGCTCAATGATGTTGTGGTTTTATTACCTTAATATGTGGAGATAATAGTTTTGCGCATTGCATACACTCCAAGATGGCGCCCAATGTTTGTACAAGGGTAATGGTCCTTTCTCTATTGCCATGAGACTAAGAAACTTTATCAGTCTGTCACGATGGCGGTGTCATGAACACCGACGAAGGCTTGACGCCGAAACACGCTTGTTCGCTTTAAAATAAAGAAGCCTGATGTGAAGAGCTCCCCCGTGAGTGTGGTTTTCTTTCTAAAAGTAAAGAAATTGAGCATGATATATATATCTATATCTCTATCTATCTATCTATCTATCTATCTATCTATCTATCTATCTATCTATCTATATATATATATATATATATATATATATATATACTAGCAGCCCGCCCCGACGTCGTCCGGGGGCAATGAGGCTTTAGGGCCAACCACCCACCCCGGCCCCCGCCCACCCCGACATTATCCGTGTCCCGGAGCCTTACCTGAGCCGCCGCTCCTCCCCGTGCTCCTGACTTCACCGCCGCTCCTCGCCGCTCGTCACCGCTTCTCCCCGCCTGTCCTCCTCTCCTCCCTGCCTGTCCGCCGCTCCACCCCGCACTCATGTCCGCCGCTCCTCCTCGTCAGCACGCACGTCGCAGCCAGCGCTACGTCGCGGCCGACGCTACTTCCAGGGGACTATTTTTTTTATGTTACATTTTTTAAATAACGTTTAATTTTTACTTTATATAGCCTATGTCCATCTGCACACCCTGACAATTCCAACGATGTATCGGGTGTGTGGATTGGCGCTGTGATTCCCGAGTTTACCCGCCTCAAAGCTTCAAAGTTATTCCTTTATTATAGTAGTATAGATATGGGGAGGTGATAGGGAAGTCCCGGGGGGCATTAATATCACAGAGGGCCTACACACTTGTCTGGGCTGAAACCATGATTTAATCACTATGTGATAAGTCTTTTCTGGGGTTCTACTATTTACTATGTAACCTAGATTTGGCCAGTCTCTACTTTATCTTGCTCTGATCTGAATCACAAGTCTAATGACTATGTCAAGGCACATTTACATTTTAGCATTTCTTATATTCATATGTAGATATGTTTTTTATGTAACCAGGATTTAAGCCGTTTTACCCTATATTTGTATATTTATATACAAACATTTTAGTATAGAAATAGTAACAGAAGGTCCTTCCGAACATAAGACTGTGACATCCGGGATTACACACTTTGCTAGTTATTCCTGGATGATGCAATAGGGCTGATATGTAGGTTAATTTCAGCAGACTAGGCCTCTATAGTGGGACACATGTCCATTTATCCCAAGGGACGACCCACAAAAATCTCGCACCAGACTATGGTCAACAGATTGGTACTATAGGAGAAGCCCCATCCGCATAACCAACTTTTGGTTTACATCAGTTATGCTGCGCACAAACTGTCAATGATTTGAAACATTTTGAGTAGGATATATATTAATTATGTATATATATTCTATTTTTTTTTAACGATGTGGAACTGCCATAAAATGACAGAGAATGTTTGGGTTTCAACAGTCACTTTTTTATCTCAATCATCACTGGATTCCATATTTATATATTTTTTTACACGCACGTGAGATGGCTATATTGACGTTATTTCTGGCTACATTGGGCATGGGACTTACTGACCAATTGGAATTATCCTGTTATACCATTTCCATATAATCCCAAACTTTCGGGATTACAGTTAGACATTTTTTATTCAGTGATGTCATTTGAGATGTCATCAGTGATGTCACTGACCATGTCATGAATGATGTAATATGTGACATTATCAGCAGTTGATTGCTGGCGTGCGAGATATAGTTAGTACAACTAACTATATCGGAGGAATTTGAATGGCTTTGTACGAGTGAAATGTCCAGCTAACTATAACACCCCTAAAACCTATGGTTTTTTCAGTGAATTTCTAAGGTTTTTTACATGCTAATTCCTAACTATATCAGGCCTGAAACCCTTGTTTTTTTCAGTGAATTTCAAAGGTTTTTTAAATGCTAATTCCTAACTATATCAGGCCTGAAATTTATGTTTTTTTCAGTGAATTTCAAAGTTTTTTTTAATGCTAATTCCTAACTATAACATGTCTGAAACCTATGTTTTAGTCAGTGATTTTCAAAGGTTTTGTAAATGACAATTTTTAAATGTATTAATTGTTATATTTTTTGATACTGATTTACTACATTTTTTTAACTATTTATTTTTAAATTACATTATAATTACATTACAAAATATACTTTCTCAGATATTTATTTATTTATTTATTTAGAAGCTTGTAGAGCGCACGGCTACCTCCAGCGGAGGTGTCCCGGCGCTAAGATTACAGGAATATCACCAGAGAGGGTTGCCTAGTTCAAGTCCATCTGAAAGGAGAAATCAAGGGATGCAGAAGCTTTAATTATCGTTTAGTAAACAGCCAGGTTTTTAGTTTGCGTCGGGAGACTGGCTCAGATTCGATGAACCTAAGGTCAAGAGGTAGGCTGTTCCAGAGCTTGGCAGCCGTGACGGTAAAAGTTCTACCGCCACATCCGGTAAGCCTGAATCTGGGGACGTTCAATAAACGAAGGCTGTTAGATCTCAGATGTCTTACAGAAGATGATATCTTGAGTCGTTTGCTCAGATGGGCCGGGCCAATTCCATGAATTGCCCGGAAAGCAAGGATCAAGGTTTTAAAATCAATGCGTCGGGCTATGGGAAGCCAGTGTAGCTCATCCCGATATGCTCTAACCGAATTGCGAGCAGGGATATTTCCAATGAGCCTTGCTGCAGCGTTCTGAATGATTTGCAAACGGTCTATAAGATATTGGGGGGCACCGGCATATAAACTATTGGCATAATCAAGATGTGCCGTGACAAGTGCCTGGACAACCGTTTTGCGGGATGTTTGGGGGAGGTAGGGAAAAATCTTCCTAATCATACGCAGCTTATTAAAACAGGCCCCTGCCACTTTATTGACCTGGGTTTTACAGGACAAGGTGTTGTCAAATATAAAGCCAAGGTTGCGGGCGGACTGCACTGGTATGGGTGGAGGGTTCAGGACAGTAGGCCACCATAGGGTTGCAGGGGGTGTCGATTTCTGGCTAAAAAAAAGAACCTCAGTTTTGTCGGTGTTTAGTGCAAAGTGATTGGCAGACATCCAAGCGCAAATATTGCCAAGACAGTTTCTGAAGTTGGTAAAGAGGGAGTCAGAATGGTCTCTGAATGAAAAAACGAGCTGAGTATCATCAGCATATGAGACCACCCTGACCCCCCAAGACTCTACTACCTTGGCAAGCGGGGCCAAGTAAGCGTTAAACAATAATGGACTTAAGGCGGAGTCCTGGGGCACACCGCACAAGAGGGGTTTATCCTCCGATTCAAATGGATGCATCAGAACCCTCTGAGACCGTCTGGACAGAAAAGATTTAGTCCATGCCAGGACTGCACCACCGATCCCCAGCTGTTGTAGACGGGCTGTAAGTATGTTGTGGGATACAGTGTCAAATGCAGCGGATAGGTCGAGGAGGACCAACATGGCCTCCTCGCCCCTATCCACTGATTCCCTGATAATCTCGGACACTTCCAACAGTGCCGTCTCGGTGCTGTAGCCGGTTCTAAAACCGGACTGAGAATCGTGCAGCAGCTGATTTGTTTCGAGATACTGAGCCAGTTGTTTCTGGACCACTTTCTCCAGTACCTTGGCAGGTTTAGGCAGGAGCGATATAGGTCGGTAATTGCAAAATTGTGAAGGGTCAGCGTCGGGTTTTTTCAGAATGGGAAGTAGCCTAGCCTGTTTCCACACCAAGGAAAATTGACCGCGGGTCAAGGAGGAGTTCCAGATGGAGAGGAGAGGTTTGATTAAAACAGGGGCAAGATTGCCCATTACTTTAGCAGGGACGGGGTCTAAAGGTGAACCAGACTTGACTTTATACAACAGCGACAGCGCTAGGTCAGGGGTTAACTCACTAAAAGAGTTGAAAGAGCAGTGAGAGGAATATGGAACATCAGAATGGTGGTTAGGTGGGGCGCTATCAAAGGAGGAAGAAAGTTTAATGATTTTATTCTGAAAAAAGTCAGAAAGTCCGTTGCACAGGTCTTGAGTAGGAACGCATTGGGTTTTTATGGCAGGAGGATTCACAAAATCCTTCACGATGGTGAAAAGAATTTTGGAGGAATTCTGCGCCTGTTGAATGAGATTTGAAAAATAAGCTCTCATCGAGGAACGTTTAAGTTTTTGGAATTTATTTAGGGCAGATTTATAGGCCAGTTTGGCCAAAGGGTCATAGTTTTGTCTCCATTTGCGCTCCATCTGTTTGCACTTACTCTTTTCCTCACGAAGCAAGGGGGAAAACCAGGGAGCAGAGGGGCGAGATCTGGAAGAAGTCAGCGGGACAAGAGGGGCAATGGAATCCAGAGCGGAGGTAAGGGTCGAGTTATATCTTGCCGTTTCTTTGTCAAGATCTTCCAACTGATTAAATTGAAACTGAAAACGGGAATCTATGGACTCACAGGTGACTTTGGTCCATTTGCGACCACTGTCTCTGTTGAGGGAAGAAAGGGGAGGAGGGGATGGAATAGTGATAGTAAAGGGAAGAAGGAAATGATCTGACCAGGTAAGGGGGAGCGGGGAAAGGGCAGAGATACCAGGATGAGTAGAGAAAATAAGATCAAGTGTGTGGCCTGCTATGTGAGTGGGGCCTTTAACTAATTGCGACAAGGTAAGTCCTTGTAAAGTTTCCAGAAGAGAGGATGCTTGTGTACAAGACGGATTATCAATATGGAGATACATTATAATTACATTATACATTACATTACAAAATATACTTTCTCAGAATTAATTACTTTAGTTTAAATACTTTACAAATAGGCAATAGACTTTTACGTACAGTAGTTACAGTTGTTGCAATGGGCAACACAATTTCAAACACAATGCAACATTGAGCTCAATGTGAATTTCTAGTTAAATGCAATTAGTTACTTTATGGATTACTTTTATAACCACAGGACTGGATCCTAGATTCATTCCTTGGACATCTCCTGTAAACAGTTGAGTAAAAGCGTTTTGGGGACAGTAGTGATTTTTAAGGAATATTATTGTATTTTAAAAGTTGACACTTGGAAACTTTTTCACATACTATTACCAATGTTATCCTATGGAAGGAACTTCACTTAGTAGGTAAGTAGTGTTATCGTTACTTTTTCTTACTCAGTGGTGGATCCTGGATCTGCACTGATGCATCTCCTGTAAATAGTTGAAAGAATACGTTTAAGTAATGCAGGCGATTTTTTAGGAATATTTTTAGTTTCTGAAAATAGACACTTAGAAACTTTTCTGGTGAAAACCAGACAATGCATTCCCATGGAAGGAAATACAAGTTACTGGTAAGTATGGTTAGAATTACTTTTCAGGGTCAGTGCTGGGCTAAAAGATGCAGCATGGAGGTCTCTCCTGATAACAGGTGAGTAAATCGGAATTCGTTGTTCGGATGATTTTAGGTGAATATTTAAATGTTCCAAAACTCCACACTTAGAAGAATTTCCAAGTAAAACCGGTCAATGTTAGCCTATGGAAGGAAATTCAAGTTACTGGTAAGTATGGTTAGACTTACTTTTAAGGATCAGTACTGGGCTCCAAGATGCAGCACTGAGGTCTCTCCTGATGACAGGTGAGTAAATCAGAATTTGTAGTTCATCCAGTAAGCACCGCAGAGATGCGTAGCAGAGAGATGTAAAAAGGGGCACGGCCTGCACCACCTCTCTGCAACACAGTGCAGTGGCACTTCCTGGAAGCACTTGGTGGGCTACTTGGCCCCCATGGTCCCTCAGGTTTGAAGTGGAATTTTTTTCCCCGACTTAAAACGTGCCACAGGGCGGGTTTGTACACATCACGTCAGACCCCGTCTCCTCCCTTCACCACTGTGTAAACTTGCCCTGTCACCGTTCTAAGTTGAGAGATTAAGTCCCCTTCAATCCTAAGGGTCCCTGGGGGCCAACTAGCCCACCAGGTACCTCCAGCAAGTGCCACAGAGCTGTGTTGCAGAGAGGTGTAAAAAGGGGCATGGCCTCTGAACACCTGTCTGCACCGCAGCTCCCTGGCACATACTGGAGAGACCTGTTGGGCTATTTGGCCCTCAGGGACCCTCAGTATTGAAAGAAAATTAATTCCCCAACTTAAAACGCGTCACGGGGCGCATTTGCACAGTGGTGAAGGGGGCGTGACCTGAGGTGACATGTCTGCAAACACGCCCTGTGGCGCGTTTTAAGTTAGAGAATTAATTCCTCCTCAATCCTGTGGGTCCCTGGGGGCCAACTAGCCCACCAGATATCTCCAGTATGCGCCAGGGGGCTGCGTTGCAGAGAGGTGTTCAGAGGCCGAGCCCCTTTTTACAACACTCTGCAATGCAGCTCCGTGGCATTTACTCGAGGTACCTGGTGTGCTACTTGGCCCCCAGGGACCCTCAGGATTGACAACAATTTAATTCCCCAACTTAAACCATGCCACAGGGTGTGTTTGCATGCATGTGAACTCAGGCCCGACCCCTCCCTTCACCACTGTGTAAACGGACCTGTGACGCGTTTCAAGTTGGGGGATTAACTCCCCTTGAATACTGAGGGTCCCTGGGGTGCAACTAGCCCACCAGCTACCTCCAGTAACGCCACAGGGCTGCGTTGCAGAGAGGTGTAAAAAGGGGCTTGGCCTCATAACACCTCTCTGCAACGAAGCCCCCTGGTGCATACTGGAGGTTCCTGGTGGGCTAGTTGGCCCCCAGGGACCCCCAGTATTCAAGAGGAATTTATTCCCCCTTTGCAAATGCGCCAGGGGGTGCGTTTGCAGAGTGATGCTGGTAGGGGGTGTGGCCTCTTTTTCTTTTTTTTGTTTTAAGAAGGGGGGCTGTGTGGCCCCCCCTTCTTTTCCTAATTTTTTGGCCCTGGGGACCCCATTCCCCACGGCCTGCCCCCTATTTTTTTTTATTTAAAATTTCTGGAAGAGGGGGGCGTGGCCCCCCTCCTGAGGCCATAATCGACCCCGGGGACCCCATCCCCCGGGGCATGGCCATTTTTTAAAAACATTTTTTACTTCTAAGAGGGGGCTGCCTTGCCCCCCTCCTTAGGCCATTTATGGCCCCGGGGACCCCATCCCCCGGGGCCGTCCTTTTTTTCTTTTTTAAATTACATTTTGGGGAGGGGGGCGCGTGGCCCCCCCTCCCAGGCCATTTCTAGCCCCAGGGACCCCATCCCCCGGGGCTGTGCCTCTTTGTTGGGGACCGTGTGGAGGTCCCCAATCCCGCCACGGTCCTAGCGAGCTCCCCGCATCCTGCGGGAGCCGGCATTGCTTTTCCACACGGGGAGCAGCTAACATGCTGCTCCCCATGTGGAAAAGCAATTTGCTTTGCTATTTGGAAGAGAGAGCAGGTTTCCTGCTCTCTCTTCCAAATAGCAAAGCAGTTTGCAATGGCAGGGCGGGAGCCGCGAGGCTCCGGCCCTGTCATAGCAAACTAAAGTGTACCGGGTGTGGGCACCCCGGGACACTGCAGGAGTCCCGGGGTGCCCACCACCCCCCGGCCCTGGGGGGTGGCGGTCCCCAGGGTCATCACAAGGCTCCAGGAGGGAGGCCGCACTGCCCCCCTCCCATCATCTGCAAAGCTCCGGGGAGGTGGTGGTCCCAGGGTGTGTGGGGGGTTCGAGCCCCCCCACACAGGGTAAAAGTATATATTTTTTAAAAGCCACGGGGGAGGCGGTCCCTGGGACTGCGTGGGGGCAATGTGCCCCCGCAAATAAAAGTGAATTCGAGCCCCGGGGGATGGCGGTCCCCGGGGCTCGGGGGGCCTTAGAGGCTCCCCCTATATTAAAGTATAAGCCCCGGGTGGTGGCGGTCCCAGAGGCTGCGGGGGGGCCCTTGTGCCCCCGCTATTATTCAAACTTTGGCCCGGGGTGGCGGTCCCCGGGGCAGTGTGGGGGGTTTGGGCCCCTGCACACTCGTTTTTCAAATTGCCCCTGGGATTTGGTCCCCCGGCGGCTAATTAGCTTTGAAGCGCGTGAACCCGTGCTTCGTTTTTTTTTTTTCAGCGGCAGGATCCGTGCATCATGCGCGGATTTTGCCGATTTAAAAAAAATATATATATTTTTTTTCCTTGGGGGTCCTTGTGCAGGCCTAGGGGGTCAGGGTGTTTCTACCCTGCCCCCTTTTCACGTTTTGCACGTTTGTTTCTAAGATTTCTAGTGCCTCGGTCCTACCGAGGTACAAGATGGCTGCCAACACTTCCTGATTTGTTGACAGCCAATTAGCATACAGCTCGTGTACGGCAAGATGCGCTTAGGATACGCGGATCCTGCACGGCCATAGATATATAAATGCTTTTAACTGTCATTTTCTCAGGAACATCTGAATGGGTTTACACCATTTAAGCAAAAGGCACGAGTCTGAACTGAGGACTACCTCTTTGCCAAATTTGGTGTAATTCCGTTCAGCAGTTCGGGCTGGAGCAGCGACAAAAGGACCCTATGGAAAATTGCATGGGGAAAACACGTTTTGGGACCCCCCCTTTTTTTCTCGGCCCCAGCTTGACGAATCACCCCGAGACTTTCAGGATAGGAGCAGACCGGAGAGCTGGTAATTAGTTTTGAAACTTTCGCGAAGATTCGTCAACCGGCGCCAAAGTTATTCCAAATAGAATGTTGCGGATTTCCTATGGAAAATAGGTTCTAACTATATCTACCTACTGGCGCCCGCCAGTAGGTAACATATATATAAATATATATATATGTATATATATATATATATATATATATATATATATATAGTATTAGATATAAAAATATATTAGAAGATGGAACTATAAATGTAGAAATATGTAAAATAGTTAAGGAGGATTAAATATATACTTTTAAGATACATTTATAGCGTATCCTTCATGGACATGAAGATCAGTTCCTGTTATAATCTCTTCAGCAGATTCAGAGATCCATTATCCACTTCTGCTGTGTTTCTTGGAGTGATTCCTTGTTTTCAGCACATCCACATTCCAGTGAACTTAACCGCATTAAATGACATTTTTCTGCACGCGCAGATGTTTACATCCCTCAGAAATTTACGTTTAGTCTCATGAAAGGTGCCTTTTAACCAAACATATACAAAGTTAGTCTTTCTATGAAGCGAGGGAAGAGGCAATATTTTTCGATGTCCTTGGCTAAGCATCATTTTCTGAGTTTCTATTTGCCTAACTACAAATCTCATTACATCCTATGGGATTTATATTCCATCACCGTTGTGACATAGTAACCCGTCCGCCAATTTCTAAATCAGGTCCTATGGCTGTGCAAGAAATCACACAGATTGGGATGATATAGAAAAATGTCCATGAGAAGGAGAGTAATGCATTTGTCCAACAGCTGTAAGAGTAGGAGGTTCTGTATCATCCCAATATTTTATAGGGGTGTACGAATGAGCGTAATTACTATTTGCCCAAGTGCATGAAGTTTTCAAAAAATGATGTGAAATTGATCAGAATGCAAATTTAACATTTAGCAATATTTTAACGTTAAATGCGTCCTTACCTCCATTTTGGATGCGAGGAAGCATTTCACACGTTAACAGTAGCAGATAGAACCAAGTGTGCAAACAATAGCTTCTTCTGTTGGTCTCGTTCTTCTCCTGCTCCAGCAATCGCGTTTTACGCAATTCGACTGGAAATTACTCTATGTAATGTAAAGGCGTTAATGCAGCAATTTTGCATAACAAGTTAACAAGTGAAATGCGCAAATTAGGCAAGTTTAACCCTACGGTCTAATGTTAAGGTGGTACTTCTTGAAGAGATAAGTCTTCCACTCCTTTATGATTGCTGAGACAGATATTGCAAGCCAATTGTATGGAGAAACGTTATTCCGTGTATTCGGGAGCTTATGTGTTGCCTTAGCAAGCACATGGGAGGCGTTCCATGGGAGATGCCTTGGGTTTTCCCATGTAAAACCCATGGAATTTGATGTTGCCCCTAATTTACAAAGTGATGTAAACCTGGGGGAGCGTCAATCCCGTACGGCTCCCGAGGTGAGGCGTAAGGAGAAATATGTCTATTTCTTCCTGTTCTGCAGCAGACATAGAATGAGGTAAACGCCTCTTTGGATTGCTTTTTGTGCAGGATGGTGCCCCATCCTGCACATAAACAATCCTGCATGTAATGGAGGCATCCTTGCAAGGGTGCCTACATTGGAGCTAGGCTTCTGAAACAGCGCCAGCGCACTCAGAAAGGACAGGAATGTACTGTATTGCTTAAATATTGTCCATTCCTGCCTTTTCACTTTGGCATAGTTCAGAGCAGCAAGGTGCCTTGATGCGCTGTTGTGTGACAAACTGCCATAAATGAGGCCCTGGATGTATAGATGGTGACGTTTTACTTTCTGTTTTTCTCTTTCTATTCCTTTTTCACATGTTTTACCTTCATGGCAGGCAGTAGCAAATTTTTGCTTGTTTCATGGTATTTCAGCCATGAACCTTGTCAGTGTGACAATGAACATGAATGGCTCTTTAGATGATTTGTAGAACAGAATATTTTATTAAAGTAGTAATGTAGCCTATGGATGCTCCAAAGATTGCACCTAAAGGACTCCTGATTCTCTGGATGCGGTATCCCTTCTTTTCATCAGAATTCACAGATATTTTCCTAAATAGAGGGGTATTTCACTTTGAAACCACTACTGACAGATAGTAGATTAGGATTTCGGCATTGGGAAAAAATATGTTTTCAGTGTGTTTTTTCCTATAATTTATTTGGTCTAAGTGCTTAATGAAGCTGTGTTGTTGTGTTAAAGATTATAACGTAATAAGGCATTTTAGTTTAAAGCTAATTATAAGTATTAAAAATGTTTTTGTTCTTAAGTGTTTATATAGATATATCGTCTCCCCACCCTTACTTCGCAGTGCTTAACATGATGTCTAAACTTCATGCACCTCAACCAACACTTCTCACATTGATAATTCTCCATCCAATACCCTTCCAAACACACACCGCTGAAAGGCATCCCAGGAGCAATGAAAATCATAGTGCTTCGTAGCCCGTGTCCCTGAAGAAAACAGCAGAACGCAACAGGGTTGCTGCGCTACTCCTCTTGGACCTCTCGGCTGCCTTTGACACGGTTTACCATGACACTCTGAAACAAAGACTCTATGAAGCCGGCATAGAGGGAACTTCTCTAGACTGGATTGTGTCCTACCTTGTGTCCTACCTTCGAAAGAGAACTAATGTCATCCATACCCCACCTTTCTCGTCCAAACCATACTCCACAAAAGCAGGGGTCCCTCAAGGCTGTCTCATCTTACCAATGCTTTTCAACATCTACATGAAGTCATTACCAGAACTGATCAATCAATTTCACCTCACGTGCTATAACTATGCAGATGACATGCAAATACTCCTTCAACTGGAATGCCGCAAAGACATTGGAAAATCCCTATTTTCAGTTGTGTCAGAGCCGTGGATCAATGGATGACTTGGAGCCATCTCAAATTGAATGCTTCCTAAAAAGAAATACTCACGTGTGGCGATTGGAAACATTATGACCCACTTGCCGCCTAGCCTGATGAAATGAGATCACCGCCTAAAGTATCGAAGGAAGTAAGAAACCTCGGAATGACCATGGACTCCAAGCTGTCGATAAATGCCCAAGTGGACAAACTAGCAAGATCAAGCTTTGTCACTATATGAACGCTGCAACGAATTTTCCCTCATTTGGGATTTCCACACAAAGTCCAAACTACCATCTCCCTTCCAAACTCGATTACACCAATAGCCTCTACCATGGATCACCTTTACCAACAATGAAAAGAGTAGGACAGCTGCCTGACTACTCTTGCATATCAAACAGCGAAACTACATCTCACCTGCCTTGAAAGCCCTGCATTTGTTACCGCTTGCCAGAAGATCCACGTTCAAGCTACTTTGTATCACCCACAAAGCAATACATGGAATGGGACCGCTCTTCATCAGGAATAAAATCACCAAACACATTCAACAAAGGAACCTCCGCTCTGAAGGGGCATCTCACCTCAAAACCTCAGGATACAAGGAAAAAAACATGGGTGGCACATCCTTCTCTGTTCAAGCAGCCAAACTATGGAACTCTACCCCCAACATAAGATCCACCGACAACCACCTTATCTTCAGAAAACTACTCAAGAATAAGATATGGCTCTTCCCCACATCAGCACCATACACAAACAGAAATTTACAGCATAACCCTCTGTATATAAGCATTTATTTTCACTATAGATATGTACCTATCTTTGTGTATTGCTTTGTATAAACATGTACAATAATTATGTTGATAAAAAGATATATATATTCTTCTGTCTACATATACTTGCTTCCATTGCCCATCTATGAATCTCCATGTACTTTGATCTGTGTGTCTGTTACTTTTCTCCTGAAAAAGCATATCCAATGCACTACCCTATTTCTCATCCTGTACCTCTATCAATATCTTTAATCTACATATACTTACTTCCTTTTTTATCTATATACTTTCCATGTACTTATGGATCTATATATTTATCACTTTCTTCTAATTTGGCATTTCCAATGCACTACCCTATTTCTCAGCCTATACTTCTCTCAATATATCTTCTAGCCTAACTTTCTGACTCATCTCTAACTACTTTCCACTACTCTTTCCAATGCACTACCCTATCTCTCTCCTATACATCTACTCTCTCATTTATCCCAAACCCCATACCACTACTTTGACCCCCCAAATCTTACCTCTGACTCTTCCCTTCCAAAAACCCTTTTTACTCATCCAACAGCCTCCTCCTACTGCTATGACCTAAAATAAAATAAAAATACTTCACTCTTCTATCCCTCCACCATCCTTTTCAATCAAAAATAACAGACTCACATGTTCATTTCTCAAATTCCATATTCCACTAAACTAACTCACCACTAATCCTTTATGGGTTCCAGAGTAGCGTGCTACTCGCCAATAAAACGTTTCAACACCGCATCAGGGTTAAAAGCGCTATATAAATGCAAACTTTTTTCCCTTTTCTACCCCTCCCCAACCACCCTTACAATCCAAATAATTGACTAACATATCCACCACTCAAATTAATTTAATGTTTCACCATACTAATTCAACACTAATCCTTATGGGTTCCAAAGTAGCGTGCTACTCGCCAAAAAAGTGCTTCAAAACCCCATTAGGGGTAGCAAGGGCTACATAAATACAAACCTCTTTCCCTCTTCTATCACACCACCTACCCTTTTCTAGCCAAATAACTGAATAACATGTCACCCACTCAAATGACTTCGTATTTCACTTTACTAATTTTCAACACTAATCCTTTATGGGTTCTGGAGTAGCGTGCAACTCGAGAGAAAGCACTTCAACACCCATCAAGAGTAACAGGTGCTATATGAATGCAAACCTTTCTTCCCCTTCTATCCCTCCGCTATCCTTCTCACTCCAAATAACTGACTAATATCCACCACTCAAATTACTTTCATATTTCACCGTACTAATTCACCGCTAATCCTTTATGGGTTTCCGGAATAGCATGCTTCAACACCCCATCAGGGGTAACAAGCACTATATAAATACCCTTTTTTCCTCTTCTATCCTTCTGCTATCCTTCTAAATCTAAAAAACTGACTAACCTATCCACCACTTACTACTCGCTGAAAAAAGCACTTCAACGCCTCGTCAGGGGTAGTAAGCGCTATCAAATTCAATTACAATACAATATGAAGCGCTATGCATATGACCTAACAGACCACAAAAGTTGGTAAAGATTGAGTCAAAGACTTGCAATGATGATTCGGGTTACTCAGATGGAGGTCCCAAGAGCAGACTAACCCAGCTGATGTTGTTGAAAGGTGCGGTATTGGTCATTGTTTTCAGATGTTGTTGAAAGGGTTTTGGTTCAAAGTGGGAGAGGTTTCAGCTGGATAGTCTTCAGCGTTACAAGTCACTGCAAAATGAAAAAAATATACATTTAAATGTACATGCACTTTCATCATATGTTCTACTGCATTGCCACAGGCAGTTTACCTTTACTGCTGCATAACAAATAGTGCGCCACTGTATTGTCTGCACGTTTGATTCAAGTTCAGCTGGAGTCCAGAAGAGCTGTGAGGGTGAGCAAAAAAAAGGCCTGAGGTGTGACACACTTATGGGCTGTGGATGTGGCACAAGGCAGTATGTATGTGATTTTGGTGAAAATTGAACTAGTTTTTTTTGCCTGTTGTGACTAACCCTTTTTACATACCCAGTTTCATTCAATTACTTCATCTGAATGATGTTTGCCAGGCTTATGACCCGAAATCGATGAAAGCTTTTCTTGATAAAAAGAAATGTTTTGTCTGTTGTTTATTTTTAACCATCTCCCTGCTCATTCCTGTTTTCTCTTTTTTTTTCTGTCAGCCTACCATCCACTACGTCCCCTTTTTTAGAACTGTGGGGCCAAAGCCCTCTTTCATTTTTAGGTAGAGTGTGAGCCAGCCCGCAAGAGCTGCTCTACGAAGAGCTGTGGTAGTTCAGTACAGAGAGAAGCACTGCCCACTCCCCCACCCTTATTCTCCATTGTCTAGTGGGTTTGTCCTTTGTAAATGCCGTCTTCTGAGTCATAATGAGGCTTGTTAGTACCTCCTTCGTAAGGCCATGTTGTCCTTTGTAACCTCAGCGTGGCTGATTCAAGAAAAAGTTCAAATCCGTAGGTTTGCAAAATTTGTATGTATTTAGTACATGTTCAAAAGTTCATTATACAGTGGCGTTACATCACGCCATATGTTCAATTGAAAGTAATCCGATAATGTGTGTTTCAAAGTATGCTCCAATGCATTTCGGACTCGTGTAGTCCTTTGTCAAGGAGCACTGTGGGAAGGATACAACAACAGCATTTTAGGTCAACGAGAAACGAACAGCTGTAAAGTTGTGCACATGCGGTGGGGGGAGCGTGTATGAAATATAACGAGAAAGTGAATGCATGCGGTTAAGGAAAGATGTGGTATTAACCATGCGGTTGTTGAACAACAGTTTTTAAATGGTGTGGGTCCGTGATAGTAAAAGCGAGTGATTAGGAGAACATGCGTGCATAATAATAATCGGGGTGCATTTTAACTCATGCGGTGCGTTAGGTGAATTACTGAAAACGGTAATGGTTTGTGATATTAACGTGAACAGGAATTGAAAAAATATAAAAAATGTAAACGGGAATAATCATGCAATGTGAAAGTATCTTACGCTTCCACATTGGCGTACAGCTCACATCGGTGCTGCAAGGAACAATAAAATAATCAATAAGCGGTTGTGGACAAGCGAAAGAGCTTGAAAAAAAGTTAAACTAACCGCCAAGCGGTCGCGGTGACTTACTGTGAAGGTTCAAAGAAGTGGACTGCGTGTCTCGAGCTTCGCGTAGGTACTGCGGAGTTCGTGGAAAAAGTGTTGGGTGATAGAAATAGAGGAAAGACATCCAGGTGAAAGGGAAAATCGGAGCAGCCATCCTGTAGTGGTAAAAGTGAAGGGCCGTGAAATGTGTCACAACAACATTACAACAACTGGTAAAAGTAACAATAAACATGCAGAATGCGGGTACAACGTATCAAACAACCTGATCACAGGTAACAACTCAATTCAGTCCGATCATTAAGCCCGAAGGGCTTCAGGGATTGGAGTTTGTAAATCCACGATGTCTCACGTTGTAAGAGGGTTTTGTTATTGTCTCTGCCCTCACAGTGAGAGACCATTTCCAATACCAAGTACTTCAACTGGGCTATGCTGTGGTGCGCCTCATTAAAATGTGTTGCCAGAATAGATTTGGTGTTCTTGGTTCGGATGTTTGATTTGTGTTCATTAAGTCTGGTTTTTATTTTTCTACTGGTTTTACCTACGTAGATCTTTCCACACGGGCATTTGAGTAGGTAAATCAGGTTGGCTGAGTCACAGGTAGCGTCTACTTTTAAGGGGATCGCAAATCCTTTCATGGGGTGATGTATGATATTGCCTCCAATTACATTGTTGCAATTATTACAATGATGACAGGGACGTGTGCCTGTGTGTTTCCTCGGTGTATCAGTGGGTTTTGATAGGATTTCTCTAATGTTCATAGGTCGATTGTAAGCAAAGATCGGAGGATCTTTGAAAAGGTCTCCGAAATCCGGTTCCGACGACAAAATTCGCCAGTGTCTTAGTATAATTTTTTTATAAATCTTGCTCACAGTGGAGAATTTAGAGACCAATGTCAATCTGGGATTCACATCCTTTTTTCTGCTTTTCAGAGCTTCAGTTCTTGGGATGGTAAGTGCTCTATCTTGTGCTTCTTTGACGATGTTTTCGGGGTAACCTCTGGTGGAAAACCTAGAGGCCGTCGTTTGGATTTGGAAGTCTCTTCTGTGTTCATCTGATACTATCCGGGTGACTCTCAGCATCTGGCTGAATGGAAGGTGTCTTTTGAGGGAGTCTTGATGGAAACTGCTATACAGCAGGGTGTTGTTGCCATCTGTTTCCTTACGGTATAAATCCGTTTCGATACCGTCTGTTGTAATTCTTACAAGTACATCCAAAAATGTGATTTCTGTGGCTGAAATGTTCCAGGTGAACTCAATGCGGTCATCCATAGTGTTCAGTGTGGATAAGGCTGATTCCAGGTGCTCCCGGGAATCCTTCCAAATGAAGAAAAGGTCATCTATATATCGTGCGTAAAGTTTGAGGTTGTCATTCCAATCCGCGTTCTTCTCAATGTGATTGACTTCAAAATTGCCCATATAGATATTCGCGTATGTCGGCGCGGCGCAATTGCCCATTGCCATCCCAGAAATTTGTAAATACCAGTGGTCCTCAAAACAAAAATAACTGTGATACAAAGTGAAAATCATAAGTTCTAAAATGAAGGTTTTCAACGGGTCTGCAATGTCTGCTTTTTAAGTTTGTCACCATGGGTTGTAAGTGGCGATCAATGAATTTTTTTTTTAAAAAGCTACATTCGTGACACCACCGACTTCATCAACAAACTAAATTCCGTTGAAATCAAGAAAGACGAACAAATCTTACTATGTACAGCTGATGTTAAGAGCCTATACACCTCCATTCCCCATGCTGGGGGAATTGAAGCCATTGAAACAGCCTTACTAGAATCAGACTGAAGCTCTGAAAAGCAGAAAAAAGGATGTGAATCCCAGATTGACATTGGTCTCTAAATTCTCCACTGTGAGCAAGATTTATAAAAAAATTATACTAAGACACTGGCGAATTTTGTCGTCGGAACCGGATTTCGGAGACCTTTTCAAAGATCCTCCGATCTTTGCTTACAATCGACCAATGAACATTAGAGAAATCCTATCAAAACCCACTGATACACCGAGGAAACACACAGGCACACGTCCCTGTCATCATTGTAATAATTGCAACAATGTAATTGGAGGCAATATCATACATCACCCCATGAAAGGATTTGCGATCCCCTTAAAAGTAGACGCTACCTGTGACTCAGCCAACCTGATTTACCTACTCAAATGCCCGTGTGGAAAGATCTACGTAGGTAAAACCAGTAGAAAAATAAAAACCAGACTTAATGAACACAAATCAAACATCCGAACCAAGAACACCAAATCTATTCTGGCAACACATTTTAATGAGGCGCACCACAGCATAGCCCAGTTGAAGTACTTGGTATTGGAAATGGTCACTCACTGTGAGGGCAGAGACAATAACAAAACCCTCTTACAACGTGAGACATCGTGGATTTACAAACTCCAATCCCTGAAGCCCTTCGGGCTTAATGATCGGACTGAATTGAGTTGTTACCTGTGATCAGGTTGTTTGATACGTTGTACCCGCATTCTGCATGTTTATTGTTACTTTTACCAGTTGTTGTAATGTTGTTGTGACACATTTCACGGCCCTTCACTTTTACCACTACAAGATGGCTGCTCCGATTTTCCCTTTCACCTGGATGTCTTTCCTCTATTTCTATCACCCAACACTTTTTCCACGAACTCCGCAGTACCTACGCGAAGCTCGAGACACGCAGTCCACTTCTTTGAACCTTCACAGTAAGTCACCGCGACCGCTTGGCGGTTAGTTTAACTTTTTTTCAAGCTCTTTCGCTTGTCCACAACCGCTTATTGATTATTTTATTGTTCCTTGCAGCACCGATGTGAGCTGTACGCCAATGTGGAAGCGTAAGATACTTTCACATTGCATGATTATTCCCGTTTACATTTTTTATATTTTTTCAATTCCTGTTCACGTTAATATCACAAACCATTACCGTTTTCAGTAATTCACCTAACGCACCGCATGAGTTAAAATGCACCCCGATTATTATTATGCACGCATGTTCTCCTAATCACTCGCTTTTACTATCACGGACCCACACCGTTTAAAAACTGTTGTTCAACAACCGCATGGTTAATACCACATCTTTCCTTAACCGCATGCATTCACTTTCTCGTTATATTTCATACACGCTCCCCCCACCGCATGTGCACAACTTTACAGCTGTTCGTTTCTCGTTGACCTAAAATGCTGTTGTTGTATCCTTCCCACAGTGCTCCTTGACAAAGGACTACACGAGTCCGAAATGCATTGGAGCATACTTTGAAACACACATTATCGGATTACTTTCAATTGAACATATGGCGTGATGTAACGCCACTGTATAATGAACTTTTGAACATGTACTAAATACATACAAATTTTGCAAACCTACGGATTTGAACTTTTTCTTGAATCAGCCACGCTGAACTACACAAGTGTGCCCGCATACAGGGATGTGTTTACGTACCACGTAACACACTGTTTCGCTATAATTATTGGACGTATTCTGGCTAGTTACGTCACCTGTTGGAGCACCTTTATCTTTTTTCATCACATCAACCGCCCCTTACAATTTGTGTTTATTCTACATTTGCTGTGCGCCTAAGCCTCTTCCTTAGTCCTTTGTAACCTCCCATGGCTACTGGCCCCTTTACTTTGGTACTTACACACTACTCTTATTTTTGGTATTGTAAGCACTATATTCTTTATTGAGTTTGTCTTACTTCGGGCAGGACAACGTGCTTTATTTATATTTATTTATATTCAGCGCGCTGTGTGCACTTTCACTTTCGTAGCTGCCGGGACAATCTCGACCGCTTGTTTTTATTGCTTTTTTTCTCTGGTTGTAGTTGCTTGTGCCTCTGACGGCCGTCTACGAACCGTACAATTTGTCAGGCAGTGTGCGTGCGACCGAGTGCGTACTACTTCCGATAATCTGTTTTATCAGGCCCCTTCATTGGTCGGATAGAAAAAAAAACTTTATTCCCCGTCCTTTTTTTCGCAGACACTCTGTTCCACCTCAGTCGCGTGCCCAAGATCTGCAGACAGGTCCCCTCTTCTCATGTTGAGTACACACTGGAAGAAGGCACTCGCTCGCAGCAGGCACATCTTTTCCTTTGCACTGTAGATGTGGCCCACACGGTAGGCAACTCCTTTTCTACTGGATTCCCCTTAAAGCTCAAAATATGCAGATACTCCCTGCTCAGAGAAAATGAAGGGATGTGGGTTCTTGCGAAGACTGCGGGGGCACTAGGTGCCAATTTATGTATCTGGGTAGCCTGTAGGGCTACCGAGAGGATTAGGAAGTCCTCGGGGAGCGGGTCAGTGAGTCAAGAAGCCAGCGACTGACTGTGAGAGCCAATCAGCAACTGGAGGAGGAGCCCGCAAGTGACAAGAGGTGCCTAGACTGACTCGAGGGTTATCTGAGGATAACTCTGCTTGGGGCAGTGGGGGGTCAAGAGAGTGTGGGAGAGAAGCCCACACCTGATCTGAATGTTTCAGGAGTGGTGGGATTAGTAAAAACTTTGCATAGGTGAGCTCCACGTGTGATCTGCTACTCCAGGTGACTGGGCATTTAGCGTGTGACAAGGGGAGCTTGCAGGAGGCTAAGGAATTCTCAGATCACTGGTGGAGCTAACAGGCGAATGAGATAACATGCAGGCGACTGATGGAGCTTGTATGTGATGTAAGGAGCTTGCCTGTGACAGGAACTCACAGGTGACTGGGGAAGCTCAGTGGTGACTGTAGAGCTTGCAGGTGCCCGACAAAGCTCAGACATTATCAGTGCATTTGTAGGAGAGTGTGTGGCTCACTCCGAACTGGGGATCTCACAAGTGACTGAGCGAGGTTGCAGGTGCCTGGGAGGGAGTTGCACAGAGCAGATTAGGAGGTTTAGAGTCTCGGGACAGGAGTTCACGAGTGACTGCAGAAGATCACCCGGTGATGCTGAGCGATGGCCTGCTCTGCCCTGAGGGTGTTCTGCGGTGGTTGGAGAAGTTGGAGCCACGTGTGGATCAGGGCCATTCACTTTGGCAGGTAAAGGGGAGAATGAGTTGGGGATTCTTTGAAACGCGGGCTTGGAGGTGTGATGGGTGAAAGTTGTACACTAGCTGCGGGGCACGTGACACCGAATGGGCAGGCATTGTGCTTCTTTATCCAGAAATAGTCACATTGCCAAACTCGAAAAATGCACAGGAATATCACTCTATCTAAAGCGCACCAAAGCTTCGCCAGGGACAGGAAGCACTAAATAAATGCAAACAAAATACGTACATTTGAGTGGCTTTTAACCCCTACGATACATGACACCCATCTGGGTTACTTATGTCAACGAGCATTTGCAATGTGTTGTAATGTGCATTACATGTTACTTTTGGTTTGTCCTATGACATAATAGTGTTCTATGTCTTCTGCATTCTTTCACTTCATGATTCCACTTGTCAGTGGAGTTTTGGAGCCTGTGGAGTTGGATGAGTTTGAAGGCGTCTGTTGGTGATGTTAATCAATAAATCTACAAACTGTCCAATACTGGTGTTATGATCACTTTTTAACACTGGCGACGATTGGAAGCTTGGAAGGGACAAGCCACATCACCACTCAACCCTGAACCCACTTTTGTCTTTGGATTTTGGATTTCAGCTTTCCCCACGACTTTGGATTTTATTGGTAAATACTGCCTTCATTATTTTACTGACTTTTGACTTTTGGATTCTTTTTTCTTCATAAGGACTCACTGGATTTTTGACTTTGTTTGGATATCGATTTAGATTTAGACTTTTAACAAAAATAATAAGGACTACAGGAGGATTTAGACTTTGTTCCATCTACACCGCTGAACTTTCCTCAATTTCAGGTAACCAGTACGTGTGAATTGCCTCGAAAATCGAGTTGTTTTTCAAGCTATAAGAAACTTGAAGGTCATTTGTTTACCCTCGATTTCAAACGGTTACTCTTACCATTCACAAGCGCGCTCTGGTCACTGCCTCGCTCTGCCTTCCCACGCAGCTCCATTCCAGCTCTATTTCTGAACGCGCCGACATCGACATCGCACTGTTCTCCTTCGCGCTCCACTTCCTGATTCTTGGCTGGCTACACATTGATGTCTTCACGTCATAAGTCACACGCACGCATGCCGCCATTTTAGTTTACCGTTACCTGGTTACCGTAGTTTGTTTATTGTGCATTTTACCGAAGGATTTACAGCACATTTCAAGTTCGTTTTTCAGCGGTTGGATTATTCGTTTTGACTATTTCAGATTTCCTACATCTGGAAGCATCAACATATATTGACTCTGGATATTTTTATTTTTTTCTCTTCAAAAGGTTATTCATGGATTAACTCTCACTATTTACTTTTCTTGAGACTGTGCATTTTACCAAACTTGTTTTCTTCGGTGATACACACACCTAATATTCACATTGTTTTTTCATGTTTGTGAAATTGTTTTTTTTTCTCCTTAACTTTTACAGTTTATGCTCTGGTTTTAACATTGTCATTAACAATGAGTTCTACTTCTATGACTCAACCACCAGCTTTTCTTTGTGAGAAGGGTGAACCCCTTCTACCATGGAAAAGGTGGAAACATTTGTTTGACTCTTATTTAGTGGCTATAGGGGGGGAGAAATTCTCGGCTTTAAGGAAACAAGCTATTTTGCTTCACAATTTAGGTGTAGAAGGTCGTAATATTTACGATAGTATTGATGAAATACCTTTAGGTAATGGTTCTGGTGATTCACCTTCAGATGTTTTTCAAATGTCCCTAAAAATGTTAGTAGACTACTTTGGACCTAGAATAAATGTTGTTTTAGAGCGACATAAATTCTTTATGAGAGTGCAAGAACCCAAAGAAAATGTTGGCAATTATGTTGCTTCTTTGAAAACCCTTGCACGTACTTGTGAATTTGGGGACCTTACAGATTCTTTAATACGTGATCAGTTGGTCAGGTGCACTAATAGTTCAAGAGTGCAAGAGAAGCTTTTGTCTAAAAATCCTTCTCTTAGAGAGGCTTTAGCAATTGCTGAAGGCATTGAGAACACTTCTGGTTGGGCTAAAGAGATGAAAGAGCATAACGTTTCTTCAGATGGCTCTTCCAGTTCCAAAAACATTCATGAAGTCACTCAATCCATTTCCTCTGGTCCTCAAGGGGGTATTCAACCTATTTCATCAGAAGATAGTATTTTTAGGGTTATTCCAAACCAAAAGAGTAAAATTCCTTTAGATCGCAGTAAGATTAAATGTTATCGATGTGGTAGTGCTAATCATTCTTCTTCCTTCTCAAATTGTTATGCCAAGTCTGCTACTTGTCTTAAATGTGGCATAAAGGGTCACTATGCCAGAGTTTGTAAATCCACTGGCAAAATACACTCCATTGAAAATGTTGAATTCACACAAGATAATCCCAGATTAGTAGTTTCTAGTGTCACTAGTGATGGTATCATTGATGCTGATCCCATCACTATGCCTGAGTGCAATGTGATAATTGGGGGCGAAGAATTTGTAGTTCTAGCCGACTCGGGGTTGCCTTTCACTTTAATTGGTAATGAAAATTGGAACAAAACTTTTCCCAAAGTAGAACTAATCAAACCTGATATTAATCCAGTCAGTTATAATGGTTCCCGCATTGATGTATCTGGGTATACGGTCATGAGAATTCACTTCAAAGGTCGCGAGACTGTTGGTAAAATTTATGTTGCTTACAGGGGTGATAATCTTTTGGGATGGAGACATCAGAGAGATTTGGGGATTATTCCGAATGCTCTCAAACCCTCTGATCAAGTTATGCTTATTGACCAAATCTCCTCTTCAAACAAGTTTTTTTATGACTTCCCTCATGTTTTTTCTGACAAATTAGGTTTATTAAAAGGGTTTGTGCATCGTATTATCTTAAAAAAAAATGCCATTCCATGTGTGTACAAAGTCAGGAAAGTTCCTAACTTGATGTTAGCTCCACTGAAACAAGAGTTTTCCAGACTTATTGATTTGAATGTCATTGAGGAAATTGAGTCGTCAGAGTGGTTGGCCCCAGTGGTTTTGGCCCCAAGGATGGGGGTAAGAGCATTCGCATGTGTGTGGACCTCAGGGGGTTAAACAAATGCATATGGGTGGATCGCCAACCACTCCCAAATATTCCTGAATCCATTACTATGCTGTCTGGGGCTAAAATATTTTCAGTACTTGATTTATCCTCAGCCTACCACCAGGTGCCGCTCCATCATGATTCGAAACACCTTACCTCCTTTGTTACACCTCTTGCTGCGTTTCGTTTTGTGAGAATGCCATTTGGTGTGGCATCCGCGGCGGCATGTTTTCAAAGGATCATGAAAATAATGGTGGGAGATGTCTCTAATGTCATTTTTTTTCAAGATGATATTCTGGTGTTTGGCAGTGATGATTTTGAGCATTGTGTTGAGATCAGTTTTGACTAGATTGGCGGATAAAGGTTTGACTCTAAACAAGGCTAAATGTAAAATTGGTGTAACCTCGGTAACGTACCTTGGTCGGTATGCAACGTTTACAACTAAATTTTTACAACGAACTACCATTACAATGCAGGTATTACCACGCATACCATTGCAACGCATTGCGCTGGGGGGCGCTCTAGGATAGGGAATAAGTTTAAGTTTCTATCCAACACCTTCCCTAGTGTCCACGGGGACTGGAGTTGGAATAGAAAATTATATTTACCACTATCCAGCACCTCTAAGCGCTATGCGTTGTAATGGTATGCGTGGTAAAAACCGCGTTGTAAAGGTATGCGTGGTAAAAGTATGCGTTGTAACATCATACATCCACCTTGGTCATGTGATTTCCAGTGAAGGAATACAGCCTAAATTAGAATTAGCTAAGAGTATTGTTGACGCTCCTACTCCATGTGACAAGGATCAGGTTAGATCATTCCTTGGGCTAGCCGAATTTTATGCGAAATTCATAAAAAAAATTGCATCTGTTGTTGACCCTATTAGAAATCTTCTTAAAAAGGGTGTTCATTTTGAGTGGAATACTAGTTGCAATGATGCATTCTTAGTTGTTAAGAGAGCGATTAGTCAGTTGCCTAGTTTAGGCCATTTTGATACCAAAAGAAAGACTTTTTTAACTACGGATGCTAGCCTGTCTGGTTTGGGTGCCGTTCTCTCTCAGTGGGACAATGGTGAAGAAAGAGTGGTAGCATTTGCCTCCAGGGCCTTAAAAAAGCTGAAGGTCAGTATTCTTGTATTGAAAGGGAAGCTCTTGCCATTGTTTGGGCAGTCAAACATTTCAAGTTTTATTTATGGGGTATCCCTTTTGTGGTCAAATCTGATCATAAACCGTTGATATCGGTGTTTTCGTGTATGGAGAGTGAAAGGTTAACACCAAGACTTAAACGCTGGAGTGAGGGTTTGGAGGAATTTAATTTCATTGTGCAATATTTTCCTGGGTCTTTAAATAAGGCTGCTGATTGTCTTTCGCGGTTGCCTCTACAAGATCAGACTGAACAATTGGAGCTAAGTAGTGTCAATGTATCTTGGGTGAGTGAAGGTGCTATTTCTTTGGAGGATTGGGTTTGTGCTCAATCTGGTGATCATACTTTTCCTTTGGTGAAAGATTTGGTGATTAATGGTTGGCCCAATGACAGTAGAGGTATTAGCAAGGATATTTTGCCGTTTTGGTCTATTCGTGATGAACTTACTATTGTAGATGATGTTGTGATGAGAGGTGAGAGAT
Source organism: Lissotriton helveticus (assembly GCF_964261635.1). Taxonomy (NCBI): domain Eukaryota; kingdom Metazoa; phylum Chordata; class Amphibia; order Caudata; family Salamandridae; genus Lissotriton; species Lissotriton helveticus. The sequence goes on from NC_136067.1 coordinate 1,119,044,968, forward strand.
TGATTCCTCCTTCTTTAATGAGATCAAAGTTGATCAATCTTGCCCATGATGGACACATGGGTAGGAGTCTTACCAAAACACGTTTAAGAGAGAGATATTGGTGGCCCAATATGGATGGTGAAGTGGAGCGTGTGATTAAGGACTGTTATCAATGTGCTGTTAATGACAAGTCTAAAGTTGTAAGTAAGGCCCCTTTGTCACCAGTGTGTATTCCTGATCAACCTTGGTCCAAATTAGGTTTGGACATTATGGGTCCGTTTGATTTGTTAATACCATCTGAGAGATTTGTAATTCTTCTTGTTGATTACACATCCAAGTGGGTGTCTACCAAGTGTGTAGACTCAGTTACTTCCAAAGTAGTTATTGATTTTTTGCGAGATGAATTTGTGTCTGAGGGGATTCCTAAGTGCATCATAATGGACAATGGTGTACAATTTGTCTCCACTGACATCGAGTCCTTTTTGAAAGACCATGGTATAGCGAATCTTAAGACTGCACTCTATGCACCTCAAGCCAATGGTCTTGCAGAGCGGATGAATCGTGTTGTTAAAGGATGTATTCAGAGAGCTCTGCATATGAAAAGTTCCCTTAAAGATGTATTGCGTGATACCTGGTGGGCCCACCGTACCACTGTTAATTTTGTTTCAAAATCTTCTCCATTTTTTTTGTTACGTGGGAGGCAAGCTTGCTCTAAATTAAATCCTACTTGGCTTCCTCCTCAATCTTCTCTCCCTTTAGATAAGGGGAATGTGCAAGATAGAATTCATTCCTATCAACAAAAATATAAAGAACGTTATGATGTGAAGAATTCTACCAAACTTAAATTGTGGAATGTGGGTGAATGGGTCCTTGTTAAAAAACCCAGGTTTTCAAAGAAAGGGTTCTCTGAGTTTGTTGGTCCTTTCATGATCACACATATTTACAAAAATATTGTTACTATGCAGAATGGTTGTAAATGGAGCATGTCCAGACTTGTTAAGTTTTCTGATGTAGCGTCTCCTTCTTCTTCCAATCTTGATTGTTCCACTTCCACTTGCTCCTCAAATGGTGGTGGTGTTGTTCCATCAAGGAGATTTCCGCAGAGAACTCATCATACTCCTGTACGTTTCAGAGATTTTGTTTGATTCTTGTTTTCAGCCACCTGCCCTACTGTTTGCCTTACTTGTAGAAGATATTTTATTTTATTTTATTTATTGTTCTTTTCTTTCTAATTCTCTTAGTATAGGGGATGTGTTGTAATGTGCATTACATGTTACTTTTTGTTTGTCCTATGACATACTAGTGTTCTATGTCTTCTACATTCTTTCACTTCATGATTCCACTTGTCAGTGGTGTTTTGGAGCCTGTGGAGTTGGATGAGTTTGAAGGCGTCTGTTGGTGATGTTAATCAATAAATCTACAAACTGTCCAATACTGGTGTTATGATCACTTTTTAACACAATGCAATAGGTCTCCCAATTACGCGAGTTTGAGCAATTGACATTCTAAATGACAATGCCTTTTTTGTTTTGTTTCTCTTTTTAAAACATAAATAAAAGGCATTGTCATTTACAATGCCAATAGCTTAAACTCGCGTAAATGCGAGACCTTTTGCATTGCGAATTCTTGTTTCTTTTTGTTTTTTAAATGCTTGATATGGCTCACTTTCCCTTACTACTTATCTTCCCATTGTCTCCTAAGCCTACAACCCTTGACTCGGTGCCCTGCTACCGCCCTTGCACCTCCATACCCTTTCCCACTGGTTTCTTTTACTTTAATTTTCACTGTGTTATGCACCTCAGGCTTCCTTTCCTCTGCACTCTTTTGAACCCTGTTTTAATATTGAGAGGTCTTCCCCTAGCCCCATCTTCTCTCCTGAAATGTGTTTGAGAAAATCGGTATTGAAGCTCTATAATAGGACACAACTAAAGTGCTGCTCAGCTTAAACAGACATGCTCAACTTGTGCATTTAAAATTCGGGTTTGGTGGAAAATATTCAAGCAGTAAAGCAGGTAGTTAAATTTTGTGCCTGTCCTCAGTTGCACTGTGTGTGAGAGACGAGTAGGACAGTGTCCCAGATGCTTGGCTTAGCTCTATTATTTATGGATCTGATGAGCCAAAAATACGGAATGGGATATTCGCTTTTGAGACACGCTCAAGTTCTTCTTCTTCACTGATTAATACCTTACTTTGAAGTCTGTGTTGCAGCAGAAACATCAGACTACATCACCAGGTATAACCTTCATACAAGATTTATCAAAGACACCGGGCACTCCCCACCACCACTCATATCAATTAGGTTCTGGAACCACAAGACTACAACATCCATCACATCAAATACCGTCAGAGATAAGGAGGAAGCATCACTGTCCTCCTCCCATCACAACAAGCCCAACATGATCAATCAGCAGCTTCCCTTCAGCTTCCCTTCAGACTCCTCTCCAGCAACTTCCTTCCTAACCAGTGTAGATCATCACCCTTCATCTAACCCATTCACTGCCTGTAACAAACCCCTACTTCAACATTGATTTCTCCAACCTAAAAGCCACAGACCCATCTGGGTGTGAAAATATCAGCTCCCTAGGCACTCTTGAGAAAACAGATCTGCCAAGGTCATGAGTAAAGCCTTCTTAACCTCAAATAGCTTCTCACCTTCTTAACACATCTCCCAGTAAAGCACTTTGATGGTTTTCCATCTGACTTATATGCACCAATTTTCTGGGATTCTAGATAGAAAGCACCATCAACTTTAGAGCCCACATTGCGAAGAAGATGAAAGCTGCCTGCACTAACTCTCTCTTCATAGCACAAAAAGATTTTGCTTCAAGGGTCAGGCTACACAAATGCTGTCCAAACACACGTACTGTCACACCACATTTAAGGCAATGTTCTGCTGGCCAGGACCCAGAAATCCTTCTGACCCCACTGTAGTACCCATTATGAGGTAGCCTGAAAAATCAAAGAGTAAATATAGTTCAGCAGGTTTGCCAATTGCATCGTTTGCCTGTCTGCATCATTTAAAAAATATTTTGTATCTTCAAGGTGGTAAACTCATGCAGCCCTAAATGCCTGGAAAATTATTTCAAGATCTTTGAGCGGTCACAGTACTTGCGGCAGGACATTGCAAGGGTGGGGATCAACAGTGCAGGAAATAGGAGACATGATAATCAGCTTTCGTCTGCTACACTACACGAATCTAGTATCTCCTCCCTGACTAGGTGTCATGATCCTCCGTGGGGCTCTGGGCACACGCGGACCAAACAAACTACTACTCCCACAATGCTAGAGGGCAAGAATTGGGGTTTTCTCAGGAAAGTAGAGGCTGCCTTTATAAGCTCCTCCCTCTGGACGAACCACTGTTTGTCAATCTAGGAAGTGAGCTGTTGACCCTGGATGCCCCGTCATAATGCCCCGTCATAATGTTGCTGTCGATATTTTGAACTGTGCTCCAAGGACCGGAGCCTCCCGCTTTGGGTAGAGCGTCCGCTGGTAGTAGGAGCTGCTGCCTCATAGTTACCAGTGTATGCTCACCTCGCTCCACGGACCGGAGCTTCCACGCTTTAGCCAGAGCTTCTGCTGGAAATCGGAACTACCGCCTCGCTGTTGCCATCACTCTGAAGGCTTTTCAGTGGACAGGACAGGTAAAGCCGAAGCATGAATGTAAATGTAAATGTAGGTATACTTGTAAAGCGCACTGCGCCCCATCTCAGGGCATCCTGGCCCTGTATACCGCTGTGGAACCCTTCCTGGCTTTCCCTGTGAGATGCTCCCTACTGGGCACTCCCAAGGTGAAGCCAGGCATCCCAGCGCTTTAGGGGCCATTGTGGAGATTAAGAAAGCTATCGTCCAGAGTTGCAGAGTGGGACCCATGATTAGAGTAGGCACCGAGGCGAGAATTATCGAGTCCGCGGACATTGAGCCCAAGACCCTGCCGCATCGGGAATTGAACCCTGGTCCCGGCTTCTAACCAGTGAGCCACACTTCTCTACAATTGCATGGTGAACCTGCTTCTGCTGTTCATGACTATTTTTAGACTGGGCAGCTCTGATGATAGGAGCACCAGTATTTTCACAAATTTTTCGTTCCGGTATGTGTGACCCTTCCTGGAACGCATCTGTGTTGGGCCGTGTAGCCTTATTTGATTTGGGACCCTTCCCTGCATGGTGTGAGTCTTATCACGTTCGGGCTTGGAAAGAACATTCCTACTTGTTCTTTGTTTGTTTCCCTGTCACACTACTAGTAGTGTGAGAGACTATTCACACTTGGCTGACTGGAGAGGACTCAGGATATTGCCCTCAAGGAGAGAGTGACCTCCGCACATATATTTCTTCTGGGGACCTTGTTATTTTTGACCATCTGTACCTTGGATTCCAGTACAACTTATTCCAAGCCAGGTTTATTTCCTCACTCCCTTCCCACCTGATTACTGATCCCTTCTTTGGGGTATATTTTGTAAGTACTATTGCTGGGTGACAGGGAGTGGGTCCTGCCTTTCTGGCTCTACTTGGGGTAGTCCAATAGTTGGAGTGGGGTAACTGCTGTCATTTCTTCCATGTGCAGGGTATCTTCAGCAGCTGTGGAATTCTCCAACTACGAAGGTCCGCTTCTCTACAGAGGAGGCCATTGTGGAGATTAAGCAAGCTATTGCCCAGAGTTGCAGAATGGGACCCATGATTAGAGTAGGCACCGAGGCGAGAATTATCGAGTCCACGGACATTGAGCCCAAGACCCTGCCGCGTCGGGATTTGAACCCTGGTCCCGGGCCAGACCTATGCATCAGGGACTGCCGCTTCTAACCAGTGAGCCACACTTCTCCACAATTGCATGGTGAGCCTGCTTCTGCTGTTCATGACTATTTTTAGACTGGGCAGCTCTGATGATAGGAGCACCAGTCTTTTCACGAATTCTTCGTTCCGGTATGTGTGACCCTTCCTGGAATGCATCTGTGTTGGGCCGTGAATCCTTATTTGATTTGGGACCCTTCCCTGTATGGCGTGAGTCTTATCACGTTCGGGCTTGGAAAGAACATTCCTACTTGTTCTTTGTTTGTTTCCCTGTCACACTACTAGTAGTGTGAGAGACTATTCACACTTGGCTGACTGGAGAGGACTCAGGATATTGCTCTCAAGGAGAGAGTGACCTCTGCACATATATTTCTTCTGGGGACCTTGTTATTTTTGACCATCTGTACCTTGGATTCCAGTACAACTTATTCCAAGCCAGGTTTATTTCCTCACTCCCTTCCCACCTGATTACTGATCCCTTCTTTGGGGTATATTTTGTAAGTACTATCGCTGGGTGATAGGGAGTGGGTCCTGCCTTTCTGGCTCTACTTGGGGTCGTCCAATAGTTGGAGAGGGGTAACTGCTGTCATTTCTTCCATGTGCAGGGTATCTTCAGCAGCTGTGGAATTCTCCAACTACGAAAGTACGCTTCTCTACAGAGGAGGATCGAAAAGGCCCTTTAGTAACAAACTGCTACCTTTTATTATTTTATCTACTTTCCCCTTTCCCTTGTGTGCTACCCCACAGAGGATGAACTTACAAGCTTCCTGAGGGGGGTAGTGCAGTGGGGAATCAAGACCTACGCATCTCCCCTGCTGGATCTGTTCCTGAGGTTAATGGCTGTGTGCTGGGAACAAATCTGAGATCTGACACTAGGTCCTACAAGGTCACCCTCTTCTTTCAACATTTGATTCAAACTAAACTGAAAGCTCATCTCTTGAAGGAACATCTCATCCATGTGTGGCCCAGTTAGCCATCACGCACTAAGTGAAATAGTTATTTCTTACAACTACCCCCCTGCATGCTGTGCTCCGCATAAATCTGTTCTCTCTAATCTCCCTGCACCCATCTCTGCAGTGGTGGCTCCTCCGCTAAGGCGGACGAGCGTTGCCTCACTGCCCTTAGCAGTGAAAAAACGGGAAAAATAAAATGATAATAACTTGTGTTATCATCAGTTTATGTGTTCCTGCTGCAGTGTCTCAGCGGAACAGGGCAGGGTGGATCTGCTCTGCTCTCAGAGCAGGGAGAGGAGTGGTGGGCACTATGTTAATGCACATGAATGTTTGACCAGCCCTCTTGGGCCGGCCAAACATTCCTGCTCATTTTACATGTTCTCCATGCAGGCTGCATTACAGCCTGCATGGAGAACATGCCCGGGCTCCAATTCCTTTGCTGAGCACCGAACCATGGTGCTCGGACGAAATTCAATGCTGCACTGCAGCATTGTGATTGGCAATGGAGAGTTTGGGAGCCCCGGTCCTCCCTGCTTTCTGTTTCCACAGTAGAAGCCAGGAAGAGGACAGAGGAGGAGCAGCAGTGGCCAGCCAGCCGGCTGGCAGGTAAGTCATTTTTTAATTAATTTTTTTTGCACATTTTTGGAAGGGAGAGGCACCAGGGGGGGCATGTTCAAGGAGGAATACAAATGAATGTGATGTAGCCAGGCATGAACAAAAAAATAAAAAAGATAAGTATTGCGAATGTACCATTAGCTAATATTTGGATTAATGAGAAATGCATTGCAATCATGCCATAAACTAATATTATATCTACAATAGTTTCAAACGTCTTGTCAAACGAAGTAAATGTCCATGGTGCAAGAGGTAAAAGTATTGAGTAATTCCAAATATATAATTGCACTATATTACACAAATTAAGTTACAATCATAGCATAGTCAAATGTGATATATTATATTATCTCTCAAATGTATGACTTAAGTCCTGAAGGAAGATATGTTATCCCAGCCCAAGGGAGCTAGTGGTTCTACAATAATGTTGTCCAATCTTCTATACGGTTGTGCGCAAAATTCATAGATTCTAGATAAAAGCTCTACTTGAATTCCTCTTTATTGAACAGCTGTGCTGTGTTAATGCATCTACTGAGGTTCTAGAGGACTGGGATCGCCTGCCATCTTCGATCATCTTCTAAGTGGTTGCTCTGAAGAAAGTGTTTTACTAATGGGGCAGTGAGGACCTTACATCTTAGCTTGTTCCTATGGTGTCAAATTCTCATTTAAAGTTTTTTGGGTTGTTTGAACAATATATAGAAGTTTGCAAAGGCAGAAGATGGATGGTGTTGCAACCGAGAAGTTTCTCATAGTGAGTGTGGTACTGCCATGGAATGTATGATGTTACATCACATACATTCACAACGCATGGCTTTACAATGCGGTTGTTGCCATGGCCGCGTTGTTACCACGCATGCCATTACATTGCAAGTTGTTTCAACGACTTACTTTAGGGGGCGTGCTGGACTTATTTATAGCATTAATTACTATTCCTTTTCCAGTTTGTGCAACAGCAGGGAAGGTGTTGGATTTAACATCCAACACTTTCCCTGGTGTTGCATGCCCCCTACAGCAAGTCGTTGATATGACTTGCGATGTAATGGCACATGTGGTAACAACGCGGTCATTGTAACAACTGCGTTGTAAAGATACTACATTGTGTTTACAGCGTTGTAAGTGCTGTTTGCCGCTGCTATGTGTATACTCTTTTCCTTTAATGGTTAGGGAACAGACACAACAATGTTCACGTTCATAATGTCCTTCCATGGGCAGAATGCCATCACAAATCTTTAATGGTCTGAGGTGTTCTGTTTAATAGAAGTACAGGGCGAACCATATGATCTTTGAGATGTTTCCCTTTCTTAAAGGCAAACATGGGGATCTCATGTTGAAGGTCCATTGATGATTGGACTTTCCAGGGCTTCTTGATAAATTTTGTTACAGAAATGGAAACTGGAGGAGGTTGTCACACATACCAATTTGTTAGAGTTCTCTTTGCGAATAAGTTCTAGGAGGGTGTCCTTGGGACAGTACCAGTCTTGTATTGATCATTTAACTAAGCACACAGGTTAGCCTCCCACCCCCATTTTTCTACAACATTTTGGCCTCATTAAAGAAGTAGTTGGTTCTGTTTGTAATTCCATCTTATTCTTAGGAACTGAGAATATGGAAGTGAATCCTTAGGAGATCTTGATTGATGCCTTGAGTGTGCAGAAGAGTGTTTATCTCTGTCGTTTTACAGCTGAGAGTGGTGTATATTTCACCATTTTTCACCTTCACAGTGAGCCCAAGAACAGATGATTTAGACTTGTGGCAGTGCATGGTAAATCTTAGGCTATTAAAATCTAGATTGAACCATTCATAAAAACATATTCAGGCAAGATTGTGGTCCATGCCAGATCAAGAAAATATTGTTGAGGTATCTTTTCCATATTTCTGTGTGGTTTCTATAAGGATTGAAAAATGATAGAATTGTTCTTGATTCTAGATTGTCCATAAGCAAAATGGCAAAGTTGGGGGCAAACACGGCTCCTATTGATGTTCTCTTAATTTGTAGAAAGAAGTCCTTGTCAAATAAAAAAGAAGTTCCTAGTAAGGGCTAAAGCCAGTAAATAGTGAAAGGTGTCTGATATTGGAACGGTCTCGTTCTGGTGTCTAAGAGATTTAAATCACAGCAATGCCGTCTGCTTGAAGAATGTTCATATAGAATCCACCAATTCTTTCTGGGTTGGCAGGCAATTGCGTCTGACAAGTGGGTCCTACAGATCTATTATAGGGGATATGCCTTACTCTTCCTCACTTCCCTGACGCACCTTCCACCATCCCCCAACAGCTGATGGAGGACCATGTCTTCATTTTGCAGCAGGAAGTCCTGTTGAGAGAGTGCCATCGCCAGAAGTAGAACTTGATTGTTAGTCCTGCTACTTTCTGGCACCCAAGGACAGAGGCCTTGGAACCTTTTCTACACTTGCACCCTCTCAACGCCTACCTCTGGAAGGAGAAATTCCAGATGCTCAAGCTGGCCCCGGTCTTGTCAGCCCTCAAACCTGTAGACTGGATGGTGGCATTGGACTTCCTATATTATGTTATCTGTGGGTTTTATAGTACGCTAATCACCTGTGAGTTTATCCAGGTGCTCCGTAGCTAGTTTGTGAGGCAAGCCCCGGAGGACTTATTCAAAAAGGCATATCCTCAGCTTCTTGCAAATTTGAAGAAGAGAGCAGGAGGCTCTAATGTGTTGTGGAAGGTCATTCCAGGGCTTAGGAGTCAGGTATGAGAAGACATGGTCCCCTTCTCTGGTTTTGTGTATGCATGGGGCCAGTGAGAGGCCTGCAGCGCTGAGGTTTTTGGAATGCTGTTGGAAATGAATGCAGCTATTCAGGTAGGAAGGGCCTGTGTTAGGGAGTGCTTTATATGTGTGAGTGAGGGGTTTCAAATGTGTGCTCTTGTGTATCAGGAGCCAGTCGAGTTCCGTAAAGTGTGGTGTGATGTGGGTTTGACTTGGGAGATTCAGGGCTAGTCTGGCTGCTCTGTTTTGGATGGTTTGCAGATTTCTTGTGTTTATCCCAGCAAACAGAGTGTTCCCATAATGTACTTGCTGGTGATGGGGGCTTGGGTGATCATTTTCTTGGTGTTTCCAGTAGCTACTTGAAGATTTTCTTCAGCATCCTTAGGGTGTTGAATCAGGATGAAACCACTGCGTTGACTTGGGTGGTCATGTCCAGTTGGTTTTCTATGATGATTTTGAGGTTTCTTGCTTGTGAGCAAGGCATGGGGGCCAGTCCAGGGTATGTGGGCCACGAGGTAGAGTCTCATGGTGAGGCGTCTTTCTCAAAGACCACTACTTTTGTCTTGTCCGAGTTGTTTAAAGCAGTTAGATTTCATCCAGGTGGCCACTTCGAACATGAATGTGATGGACTTGTTCCTGGTGTCGAATGATTTGTACGAGATGGACAGTATCAGTCGTAGGTCATTGCGCACGTATATGTAGTGAGCCCATATGACGTTGGTCAAAGGAGTCATGTAGAGATAACGAGGAACCCAGTGGGACTCCGCAGATTAGTTTTCATGCTTCTTAAGAATAGGGGGGGCAAGTACATGGATAGGGTTCTTGTGAAGAGGAAGGAGCAGACCCATTCGAGTGCGTGTCCAGGGATGCCTACTTTTTGGAGTTGTCGGATTCAAATGTAATGGGAGACAGTGCTGAAGGCTGCACATAGGTCTTAGAAGAATGAGGGCTGTGGTTTCCCTTCTGTTGAACATCACCTTAATGTCCTCCATTGCTGCTCCCCGGGTTGTTTCTGTGCTATGATTGCATCTAAATCTTGATTCTGTGGGTGTGGGGAAGCCCTTGGTAATTGCCAAGATTTCTTTGCAGCTTTTGGAGCTGGTGTGTATCTTTCAAGTAGGGCCTTCCTTTTAGTTTCCTGGATTAGCTGCTGTTACCTGCTCTGGGAGGCTTTGAAAGCATCTTTATTCACTTTCGGTTTGCTGGTTATCACTTTTGGTTCCAGTTCGCTTACATCCTTTTTTTTAGCTGTGTGGCTTTGTTTCTTGGGGGCCCGAGTGTGGGCTCCGTTGGTGACCCACTTGTTTAAGTTTTTGATGTTGAATGCCAGGAAGCCTGTGGGTTCCAGTTTGTTCTCACGGAGAGGAGTCATCCAATTGACCTTTGTTAAATGTTTCCAGTGTCGGTATGCTGAGTCCTCTGTAAGGGTTTGTCTTTATTGTTGGGTGTTGATGATTACACTTGGCCTGGTATGTCCAGGTGACTGTTCTTGTTGCCTTCATTATGATGTTGTTAATGGATGTGAAAATAGGATCAAGGATGTGTATGGCAGTGTGGCTGGGCTCTGTGATGCATTGGATTAGTCCCACGTTTCTAAAACTGGTCAAGAAGAGGTGCTGAGTTAGGTGTTTCTGGTCTTCTAGGTGGATAGTTAGGTCTTGTAGGAGGATGGATGTGATTGACCAGGGGGGCAATGAAATCTATAATGTTGCTAGCAACATTATCTCAGGAGCCTGTTGGCAGTAGACTATGTGGTAGACTAGGGTTCCACCTAGGGTGAGGTTTGCTGTAATTTGTAATTTAGTTGAGGAGGTGTTCTGTGTAGTTTATTCCAGCTTCAGACGAGGTGGTGCCGTTAAAGGTGTCTTTGTAGACAATGGTAATTCCTGCTCCGGGCATGTTTCGCTACTCTTGCCTGGTGATCGGGTATCGGGGGGGGGTCAGTGGTAGCGATGCCTGGCATTGAAGCTGTAGTCAGCCATGTTTCTATGAGGACGAGGAGGTCCAGATAACAGTGTCCAGCAGGTTCCAGATATCTCTGGTGTGCTTGCTGAGAAAGCTGGTGTTGAGAAGCATGCACGATATTTGTGTGAGAGGGGTGTATTTTGGTAGGTATTTGAGTTTGTCTCTGGTTGGGTGTATGTTCTTGGTTGGTGTTGCAAGAGCATTGGTGCAGATGAAGTGGCAGAGGGAGCAGGCGAACATGCTCCTTCTGTGTTTGGTGTGTCATGCCTGCAGAGGGTGGTGTGACCTCTAGGGCTCAAGGCATGAAGGAGAGTAGCAGGGTGGTGGTGAGCGAGGGGAGGTTCAGGGTTTTTAGTGCTGGGTGCGGTCCAGGCCTGGACAGGCTCAGTCGGGTTTGCCTTTGGTAAGCCATGGACATGCCAGCAATTCAACCACTGCCAGCATGCGCAATGAGTACGCGCTGCACCCGCCATTAAATAGATCCAAGGAATGGGAGGGAGAGGAGTGCAAGGAGTGGTGGGCTGGGCTGAGGAGAAGCACAACAGTAGGAAAGGAGAGAGGCACAAGGAACAGGTTAGGAACAGCCGGAGGAGGGAGCAGAGTGCAGAGAGGGGAGCAAAGAGGCACAAGAAGGGAATAGAAAGAGAAGATGGAGAGACATATTACAAAGGTTCCAGAAAGAGCAAGAGCAATTGCAGAGGTCATGAAAGAGCGAGAGAAATGGCAGAAAGAGCAAGGAAAGTAAAAAAGAACAAGGGGAAAGACAGAAAAAATAGCAGAAGAACTCCAAGAGAAGGCAAAAAGAGCAACAGAAACGGCAGAAGGAAGGAAAGCCACAACATTAAATTCACAGAAAGAGTTAGAGAAATGGCATGAAAAGTCACATAAAGAGTGAGGGAAAAGACAAAAGAAGTGAGAGAAAAGGCACAAAGAGGGAGAGAGGTGACACATAAGTCAAATCGAGAGTGAAAGAAAAGGCACAGAGAGTGAGAGAACTAGCTCAAATTCAAAAAGAAAAATGGAGAGAACAAGGTGAGAAAGAGCGCGAGTGAGAGGTGAAGTAGGTGCCTGGAGGCACTGGAGCCGGGTCTCCAAGAGCCTTGACTGGTCGAATGAGTGGTTGCAGGTAAGTCCAGGGGGGCAAGGGTCTGTACACCTGCTTAATGGCTGGTCTGTGCTGTGTCTGCCATTAAGTAGGTCCTGACATGGAAGAGAAGCGGAAAGGAGGAAGTGGGTGGGGCTGAGAAGAACCACAACAGCACGAAAGAAGATAGAGGCACAAGAAGCAGGAGGGAGGAGGTATCGGGGTGCAAAGAGAGTGGAAAAGAGGCATAAGAAGGGGGAACAGAAAAAATGGAGGGACACAACACAAACGTCATGGAGAGAGAAAAAGAGATGGCAAAGGTCAGAAAAAGAGTTAGAGAAATAGCACAAACAATGAGAAAAACTACAAAGAGGGAGAGAAAAGGTACAAAAAAGAAGCAAAGCGAGTGAGTGAACAGTCAAAAAGAGCAAGAGAAAAGGCACGATGAGCGATAGGGGTGACAAAAGTGAACGAAGTGAGAGAAGTGGCAAAAAGTCACAGAGAGTGAAAGAGAGAGAGAGAACAAGGTGAGAGACAGTGAGAAAGTGAGAGGGAGAGAGGTGAGACGAGGCTGTCAAGGCTCTGAAGCTCGGTCCACAAGGGCCTCAGTTGGAGGACTGGTTGCATGGAAAACCAGGACCTGTGCACCTGCAAGTCACCTATTTCCACATTCCCATCATGCCAAACTCATTAGTGCTATCTGTGGTTTGTGATGGGACAGGAGCATTTTCATTTTGCTGTTCACCACTTTGGTCTTACCGGTACCCCTTGGATGTTTGCAACATACTTTCAGAAGTCAGCAGTGCCAGTCAATCAACCAATCAATCAATCAAACAGCATTTATAAAGCGCACCTCTGTCACTGTGTCAGGGTAGCGGTATCTGGGTGCTGTGTCTCCTTTGAAGAGCCATGTCTTGAGTCTCTTTCTGAAGCCTTCCAGCAAGGGGGCTGTATGGAGCTGGAGGGGAAAGTCATTTCAGGTCTTAGCAGTGATGTAGGAGAAGGAGCGGCCACCACTGTGTGCGAGGGCAAGTGAAGAGGAGCACAGGTGTCTAAAGGGTTGGTGGAGGTTCAGTCAATGGTTAATGTAGGCAGGTCTTAGGTCGTTGAGGGCTGTATAGGCATGTGTGAGAATTTTGAACTGGCATCTCGTCTGGCTGGGGAGCCGGTGAATATTTCTCAGGTGGGGGGCAATGTGGGTTTGTTTGAGTAGGGCCAGGGTTAGTCTGGCTGCAGTATTCTGTATGGTCTGAAGCCTTCTGAGGAGCTGGGTGAAGATGCTGACATAGAGGGTGTTGCCGTAGTCAAGGCAGCTGGTGATGATGGCCTGAGTGATGGTCTTTTGGGTTCTGGGTGGGATCCATCTGAGGATTCTGCAAAGCATGAGAAGTATGTGGAAGCAAGAGGAGGCAACTGCGTTGACTTGTCATTTTGTGGTCAGTTGGCTGTTGAGGATGATGCCAAGGTTGCGTGAATGGTCGGGTGGAGTGGGTGTAGATCCTAGTTCAGCAGGTCACCAGCTGTGGTCCTATGCAGAAGTGTTCTTCCCGAAGATCAGTACTTTCAGTTTTCTCAGAGTTAAGTTGAAGGCAGTTGTCTTTCATCCGTTTGGCTTTGTTGGTCATGGCATCGCGGAAGTTGGTTTTGGCATTGGATGGGTCCTCGGTGAGCGAGAAGTTCAGTTCAGTGTCACCTGCATAGGAGATTATGTTATGTCTGTGGGATCTAACGTCATCTGTGAGGGGGTAATGTAGATGTTGAATCAGGTGGGGTTCAGGGATGATCCTTGTGGTACACCGCATATGATGTCTTTGGGTGCGGAGGTGAAGGGAGGGAATTGGATGCTCTGTGTGCATCTTGTGAGGAAGGAGGTGATCCACGTGAAGGCGTCTTGCAGTATGCCTATGTTGCAGATGCTGTTGATGAGGGTGTTGTGGGAGACAGTATTGAATGCCGTGGAAAGGTCAAGGAGGATCAGGGCCACCATTTCTCCACAGTCGAGAAGTTGTCTGATGTCATCTGTGGCGGCGATCATGGCAGTCTCAGTGCTGTGGTTGGCACAGACTCATGTGTTTGAGGCATCCAGTAGGTGGTTTTATGCCAGGAATTCAGTGAGCTGCTCGATGATGACTTTCCCGAGTACTTTAGCCAGGTAGGGGAGCAGGGAGATAGGACAATAATTTTTTAGATCGCTGGGGTCAGTGGAGGATTTCTTTATGAGGGGTCTGATGTCTGGGGGTTTCCATCTATCCGGGAAGTTTGCTGTTGAAATGGAGGTGTTGAGGATTCTGGTGAGCTGCATGCTGTTTGGGTTTGTTGCGAGGTTGTAGATGTGGTAGGGGCAGAGGTCGGTGTGTGCCCGGGAGTTATGGAAGGCATGATGGAGTTGATGTGCCTGTGATAGTTGCTGAGAACTGTTTTGTGAGCTGCTCTATCAGTGGAATTCTTGGTGGCGAGTCATCGTTTCTCCAGTTGGTGGCAGTTGTGTTTGTGGACCTGAGTTCTGGGGTGTGCCATCTGGTATGTTTGGAGGTCTTGTTGGATTTTGTAGGTTTCAGTGGGGCGATTCTGTCGGCACTGTCTGTGATCCAGGTGTTAAGTTCTGCAACGGACTGTTGGAGGTCTGTTGAGGCCTCTGGTTGGGAGGTGGTGAGGCCTGAGACCACTCAGTTTCGTTGACTTTGCTCCAGCTTTGGTGGGAAAAGATCTGATGCCTGGTGATGGCGTGATGGGCATCTGTGATAGTGAAGTTTATGATCGTGTGGTCAGTCCAGGTGAGTTCTGTGGAGTGGCTGGATTTGATTCTGTCGCTGGAGGTGAAAATGCGGTTGAGTGTGTGTCCAGCTTTGTGCGTGGGTTCAGAAAACAGTTGGGTGAGGCTGATCTTGTTCAGATTCTCCAGGAGGGCAATGGAGATGGTGTCAATGTAGTTGTCGATGTGGAAGTTGAGGTCGCCGAGTAGGATTTAGTGGTGAGAGTTGATTTTTCAGGGGGCGATGAAGTAGAGGGTTGCTCAGGGTGCCCGGGGTATGTAGGCAAAGGTGCCTCTTATTCTGGTCTTCATGTCGGTTTGTAGGAGAAAGTTGAGGTGTTCCATGTTTGGTGTGGGGTCATCTTGGTTATGGTGCATCTGATGGTTTCCTTGAAGATGATGGCAATTCCTCTGCCTTGTTTGTTGGTGCAGTGTCAGTGTATCATCTCGTAGCCCTCGGGAGTGGCATTGGACATGTCGAGTTCGAGTAGGGGTTGAGCCACCTTTCGATGATAAAGGTGACATCCATGAAGAGGGTGGTGATGGTGTCCCACAATCCTGTGGTATATTTGCAGAGTGAGCGGGATTGAGTAGGATACACTGGAGTGGTTACGGGGTGTTTTTGGACTTCTGGGCAGGATTGTACCAAGGAACACTGAGTGGGCGATCAGCTCTTTGTTGGGTTGTCTGGATCAAAAAATAGGGACAGCAGTACAAAAGAGAACCCTTTCCAACTTGATAGTTCTTGGCATTAAGCTATGCTATGCAGTGGCCAAAAAGCAGCCTACGAAAGGACTGTGTGCTCATTCCATCCAATACCTGCGTTGAATGCGTAATCCCTATCCTAGAGATTGCCAGGCATTTATGTGAAAGTCCCCCTAAGTTCATGAAGCAATATAGCCTGGACAGTCAGGTTTGCAAACAGACACATTTTGCCCACTCCATCCTGCAGGGGGTACTGCTTTGGTATCTATTCACAAGATGCAGAATCTGCAGTTAGAAGTCTCTATCAGAATAACAAGTTACTTACCTTTAGTAACAGTCTTTCTGGAAGAGACTTTATCTTGCTGCAGAGGATATCGTGTTATGTCCAGAGAGGCTGGCTTTGAAAAAGCGTAACCAGGTATGAGCATTGGTGTTGGCTAAGCATATTTTGATTCAGGGCAAATCACAAAATCTCCCTGTGTGAAAAAAAATATTTGATCCTGCAAAATGTAATTTGTGCTCATGTAAAGTGATCAAATACCTTTGGATCACGTTTCCACTACATAAAACTGAAAAAAAGAAAAAATTGGCTACTTACCAGCCCTCCCTTCCTTCCATTGTTTGATTGGACTCTAGCAATTAATTAGGTTCCAAGTCCATGAATCTGCACACTGGTCACAACCATGTTACGCTTGGGGCTCTGTATCTGCGGGTATGAACATCCTCAAAAGCAACAGACATCAGCATGTAGGGTTTGCACTCAAATAAGACCTGCGTGTCATTTCAGCTGTGGAATGGCATCAGTATGGAGCCGCATAGCAACACCTGAGGGACAACTGAAAAGTTTCCAGATTCAGTCTCACACATCTGGTTAATTCACAAGGGGAGGAGTCTGTGGCTAGATAGTCGCTACCAGAAAGAGCATTACTGAAGTAAGTAACTTGTTTCTCACTGTTAGAAATGGGATTTCTGGTGTAGTGTAGCTCCTATTTTCCCAATAGGCTCTGCGCATTGGAATAGTACCTACAGCAGTAAAGGCCTAGGCCAGACGTTAACTAGGTCTACTACTGTCGATACTAGACTTAATTTTTGGGTTTGCCAGCTAAGCTCAGAGTTCGCTAGAAACTTTCTCGAATGTTCAAGGAAGGATTAACTCCCCTGATTAGACAAGAAGGGATTTAGTTTCTGACAACCATAGAACATGACAACTTTGCTCTCCCCTAATCAAGAGTCAATCCCGAGAGTCGTGTGAGCACAAGGCAATTATTTTACTCAGTCAGTACGTGCATTCTTAGTCTCATCAGAATGTAGAGAAAAGGAAGAGACGGGCGTGTTCAATAAAAGATGTTATTTATTGATCAGTCTCTTTTCTCGTACAAGAGAAATGGATCGATATTATTGCAATACTTATAGTTAAGTAAAGTGCATACATTAGAAGCAATAGTATAAAATAATACTGTAAAAACATTGATATGGTTTCTGAGCCATATGATGTTTAAAATGATTAAAATATATTTACATACACATATACATTTGACTAAACGTACTCAACTGGTGTTTCTAAATACGCCTACCCCGTGTACCTGACCTAAGTCTAATGCGTGGGCGGGAATAGAAAGTTACAGTTTAAGTTAAGTTTGTTTTTGCCAAGTGAATAACTAAAGAATTCTCTAGGAGGGGTTATTCAGTTCTGTACCTGGAATTTAGGATGAATGAGGAATGGTATCTCTTTCTCTGCTCTCGATATTCCAGGCTGCCTGCGAGGGCTGCCCAGAAGCGCCGGTGCTGGGTCTCTCGGCTTGAGATAGCAGCGCGTCTCTCAGCGCGTCAGGAAGGCGGGGCTGCTGCCTGCGGGGTCTGCTTCTGCTCTCGGCTTCGGCAAGTATGGCTGCTCCGTCTTGTCACCACGCGTGTGTTTGCATAGGGCAAGGTCGGCAATATTTATACCTTAAAGGTGCCGAGATTGACGTAAGGATGGACATAGGTACGTCAATAAAGATGTCATACGACTTGCTCGTTAGCACATTCTTTACTAAAGTTCTCTGTGAAATCAAAACAATGGCCGCACGGATTATCCAGGTTGTCATAGGTTTGATTTGTTATGAGAACGTCGTATGCCTTATCAGGGGCTGGAGGAATGTCGCTTGTCTAATTAGATCTCAAGCGTTATGACCTAATCAGATAACACGTTCCTGTGCCGTAGTGTGACTGCGTCAGATAACGGTATCTGCATCATGGGGGTTTTCTTGCCTCATGGGCTGACTGTTAGTTAACTAGCTAGTAAGTTTAACCAGAATAGGGTCAGGAATAGGGGGATCGAATCAGAACCTATAGAAATACACGACACCCACTCCACGCTAACTATGGTCATATCTACTAATCTATGCATAGTATAACATAGTACAACATACTATAGAGTATAGTGTATACCTTACCACCCCAAAATACATAAATGCATTTCGAAATTTTCAAATATACTGAAAAATTGCAGTCATATATATTGTATGCACTTAAGCTATGAATTAAATGCAAAAGTAAACACGCATTTTATGCATTATTGCTTGTTGGTATATGAGAAATACACATGAAATGGCTCTTAATATGGCTATACAGAAAAAAGGTCGAAACCATTTCATCACATAAAATCTTTTTTGTGAACATACCAGCGGGCAGCTAAAGTCTATAAAGTATCTAAAAATAGAAATCTTAGTTCTCTAGGAATAGTTTCTTACTTCAAGCAGAAAATCAGTGTCCCGGGAAAAAATATATAGAAAAATATTTTAGGGGCTTGCTGAAAAAAGTTGCTGTCCGTGAACTGGATTGTAATTGTTCATGTGACTTTATTTTTAAAGTTGAAGGCCGAATTCAGGGAACGCCGTGTGCGAGTTTACTCAAAAGTCTCTATTTCTGTTCCGGAGAGAACATCATATCATTCAGGCTTTCGAAAAAACTGTCAACAGCTTCATGGGAAAGTTCCACTAAGTCGGAAATAGGGGTAACCATGCATTCATGCGCATGATTGTCTGCATTGACATTCTGATTTGCATTGCTGACAGAAGGTCGTACCTGTTCGATGCTGCTTTCATCTTGAACTTCACTACTCTTCAATCGCAGTGGTGAAGATTCCAGGAATGCCGTCATCAGAATTGGCAGCCTTTGAGGGCAGCACAGTGCGTGAACCTTGGTAGGAACCAACAGTGTATCTGCATCCACCGGCGCATCCGATTGTAGCGTCAGACAGGTGTCTAACACGCATTCTTCTCCGCATAGCAGACACCTTAGTACAGGTAAAACACACCTTTGCCACATTGGTCGAAATGATAGAAACCAAGTCATGTTTAGGTCTCTAAGCCGGGATAGTCCCAGGATTTTTGATATCCGGTCCCGGTATCCAATGGCTAGGATCGTATCTTCCATTGTCGCGAGAGTTTGATCTGTGACATGGGTTGCCATAACGAAAAATAAGGACTAGGAATAGGATTCCTGCAATTAGTCCCAGGATCAAGGGAAGTCCGCCAAAAATCGAATGGACGAAATCTGGAAAAATACCCAGTATGGCTTTGAATGGTGTTAATGCCATCGAAAATACTGTCTTAAATACCTTTGAGACCCCAGTGGTATCAGAAATATTTAAGATTTCGCTCAGAATTTCCGCGAAATGTACGGGGGAATTAGTTGATAATAATGTATGTATCTCTGCAGTCGTCCTTGCGACTTGTAGATCATACGTTTCTTTAGATGACGTGAGCCTTGTAGGCGTCTGAAGAAGCACTGTTTTCATTCTGCTTAAAGTGTCTATTCGAATAGAAGTAATTTTCAAACCGGGCCATGCCCTTGCCTCCCTGTCTGGAAAGGAGCTGGGAAACAAAGAACGTCCACAGCACTTGACCTTCGCCGTCGTAGTGACGAGATAAGGAGTCCCGGGCATAAGACTACAGCATCTGCGGTCTACAATAAGAATGTAACTCCCATTATAGAGTCTTTGAAAGAATGGTTCTATTTCAGTTGCAGGTGCGCCTTGCTGGTGACATGAAAGGTTGTATGAATTCCCTTCACAGGCTCCGTGCAAACTAATACCGTTACACAGAAGCGTGCCGCTTAGTGACATAGCACAATTGTTGCCACTAAGAAACACTTTCTGTCCTTTGTTACTGACACATGCATGTGAATAGGGCAGGTTCCATGTTGTTTTAAGGTACCCCTTTCCCAATTTCTCGTACATGCCAGCCTGTATATATTTTTGGCAGTATTGAAACCTGAAGGTTGAGATTGGAATATTTATGATTCCGTGGATTATCCATTCACTGACAGGTCGTTCTGACATTGTCAACGGTAATCTTTCTAGTTTTTCAATGCTCAAGATTGTATAATCAGCACCCTTCTGCGCCATACCGATTTGTCTATCAGTAAGGTTAAAGATTTGGAATAGTGACGTTGTGTTGATTAAACGCCAAGGCACATAGCCTGAACGTAGATTTTGTAACGTCCAGCCAAGCTGTACAATAGAACGCAATTGTGACTGACCATGTTGTAATAACAGTAAGTCTTGCGATAATATATCGATTGCTGAAGACACAATGCTGTCCAATGAAAAAATTCTGGAGGACTGAGTCATTAACCCATTGTCCACTACAGAAAGTGATTTTTCCAAATTAATACGGTCAATTTCCCGTATTCTCTCTGCTGTCTCAATTTGAGTAACCTTCCAGGCCTCATTGTATGCTGCATATACAGAGGCTGCTATGAAACGCTTTTGACGCTGTTTGCGTGGTCCCATTATGAAATCACGCAAGTCAGCACCATCAGTAAGTAAAGTTAGGTGTTGCTTAATTTCAGGCAGTGTGGAAGTTTGTAGCCATTGAAGGCATAATTTGCCCACACTGTAGGTTGTTATTATCCCTGGGTGATGTCTTTGAGGATATCTAGGGTCTGGCCTGGTCATTTTGAAACCCTGTGTTTTATTCAGGAATCTATCTTGACAGTTATTTGTATCTGTGGGCCAGATCAACCATTGTTTCCAATCAGGATGTGTTCTGTTTTGGTTAAGTATATGGTTTATGTCTATTTCTTCATCTGTTTCAGAGTTATTGCTAAACATTATTGGCTTTGGAATAGACAGGTTATTTAAATCTTTGATTTTGGCTAAGCCAAGACAGGTGGTTTGTTGAACGGTGTCATTTAAAAATATCATTTGTTCTGGGATCATGCAGGCTCTAAACAAAGCTTCTATACCCTGTACTTGCCATTCTTTTGTACCCCAAACACTTTTCAAATCAACATGTTTGTCCCAATAATCAAATCCAAAAGTATTCATTTTTTCAAAGAAAGAATCTGAATATATCAATTTTGTGTTGGTTATCATGGTTTTCATCCCTGTCTTGTTTGACAATTTGTAATAAAATGTTTCAGCATTAGTTATGTTAAAACCTGAAAAATATGAATATTTGCCATACACGGTTCTAGAGCTCCCTTTTGGAGGTGTAGCACAATGTTCCCATTGATTAAAATTTAAAACATTTCTAGGTTGTGCAGATTTATGCAAGAAATGGTTACCATAATGGTTATAGCAGTACATGCTGTCATAATTTGTAGAACCCTGCAAATAATCATGTTTTGTAAATTTAGCAGACATTACTAAGTCAGACATCATATTGTTTATACTTTTAAAGTCCCAATCATCAGCAAATGAGTTTGGTTTTGCAAAGTCACTCAAGGAGATCTTGATTTGGTGTGGATATTTCAGGATCTCGACCGGACCATAAATTTCATAGTCAGTGTTGTCCCAGGCTACCCCACCAGATATTGGAATTGCTGTGAAGTTGGCTGAAGAAAGTTCTGAAGAAAGTTCTCTTTTCTCAACGTGTGAAGATGTGTGTGGTTTGAGGACCAAGTTGATGTTCTGACTTGCTGTGTCCATTTTAGCATATTTTCCCTCAATGAAGCGTCCCAAGGTAAATACCATGATGAGCCAAAGTATGAGGATAAATGCACCAAAACCCACCCAAAATTCAATCCATGGAGAAACTAGATATGTTTCTTTCAGTTGTTTCAAAAGTTCCTTAGCTTTGTCTTTAAAGGATTTTGATGATGGCTGTGTCTTTTGTTCGCTGAAGCCTTCAGAGAAATCATCGAAGTTGATGAAGTAACCGGATGCAGTTCTGTCAATTGTTCCAATTGGTTCAGGATTTTTGTTTCTCGCATTTTCACTTGGTACTTCTGTATAGATTGGTGTGTCTCTGCTAAATGTCTTTATTTGGGTTTTCAGAGGTCTAAGTTCTATTGCATTGTTGCATAGTCCTTGTTGTTCTTCTGTAGGCGTTTCGAATGTGATGAGCCTCTTTGATAGGACCTCTGTACTGGTAGCAAACCTTGGTGTTCTGCTACTTATTGGGAGTCCACTTGGCCTACTGTTGGTTATCGGCCACATGTTGTGGTTTTACCAGGTCGATGGATACAACTCGGTTCTCCTTTTTTCCAGCAAGTGGCGGTAGTACAACTGATCTTGTCCCGTTGACAGACAATACAGGAACTGCTTTTCTGTAAGAAGGCCCAAATTCCTTCTTTACCGCGATCTTCTCCCTGACTAGATCCCCGACTTTTGGAATCCAGACAGGTCTTGCTGGGACAGGTGGTGATTCTTCAGTGGTTGTTGGCTGTTCTTTCAACTGTATGTTGCTCAGGTCTTTTCTTGTTTTGTTTAAGTCCTGCAAAATAGCCAAACGGTCTTTGACATCAAAGCTTTTTTCTGTTACCACTGAAGTCTGACTATCAAGGTCAGAGATCAACATCCTAGTTCCGAATAATAATTCGTACGGACTGAATCCCTTCAGAGAATTTCTTGGCAAGTTATTTAGACTACGTTGGACACTTATTAGATGTTTGACCCACCCAGCTCCCGAACCTAATATCCTTTCTATTATAGATTGCTTTCTGTCTTGGTTTTTTCTTTACACCATCCCATACCCTCAGGAAGGAAGTGAGAAGATTCCCGCTGGGCTGTGCTCATTTGGCCATTCTTTCCCCCCCCCAGGCTGGATTGCCTGAGAAAAGGAAAAAAAAAAATGGTCGAACGTAGCATGCTCTTAGCGTATATGCCAATTAGACTCGCAAATCTTGTATAACAGTCCGGACGTCAGCCGAGTGCTGTGGATCTACATTATAAGTGGGAACTAGCCTGTATATGTTAATCGCAAGCCATTCTTTTTAGTGGTGATGTTATCTGCCTTGATACGACGAGGTATTAAACTGCTTCTCTCCCCACTGCGATCTCTGTTGCAGTTTGGGCAGTTTTTTACAAACATGGTGTAGTGCAGGCTCATGCCTGGCCACCAGTACCGTGATTGTAATTCTTCCAGAGAATCTTTTAATTTAAGGTGTCTGAGACCCTCGCCCATGTGTGCGTCTGCGATTAACAAGTTTCTCCTGTCCATGTTTGGAATCACTCTATCCCCCACTCCAGGGATTCGAGCAAAAGGAATGGAGTTTGCATCTATGATGTATGTGTAATTGAGTGGATAGTTGATCGGTAACGCCGAGCAGTCGCCTTTTGATGACGTTTTTACTGCCAGCAATGTTTCGCCGTCAATGTATTTTAATGTACGCTTTTTTCGATCTACGGGAGCCGGTTTACTGGCTGCCGCTGCGGCTGTTTCAGCCAATGAATTCCCTACAACGTGAACGCCATCACGCTGATGACTCAGTGAGTGTGTCACGTGAGTCTTTGGTAGTTCTTTTTTCAAAAGAGCTACCTGTTCCCAGAGCAATCTCTGCTTTATTGGTGCATCTGTGTCATCTTTGTAACCGTTCTGAATCCATGTCTGCAAATCCTTGTTATATGCTTTGACGCAGAAATATGAATCTGACACTATAAGTGTCGGGAATTCGCGATCCGCATTATCTAGCGCCATTTTCAAAGCTATTATTTCAGTTTGTAGTTCTGAATTAGTTTCTACTGAGTGTGATTTTGTTAATAGAGGTCTTAGTTTACCTCCGTGCCACACTTCTTTTGTAATCTCACATGTGGGATTGTATGCATGTTCTCCCCAAACGGAGGGTTGAGCATGTCCGTCTGTATAGATTACACAGGCGTAATGTCGTAGAGGCAGAATGTCGATTGGCAGAGGATACGTTTTTTCATATTTTAGATTTTTTAATTCTTCTAGTTCTGGATCAAAGAAGTAATATACTTTGTCCGTTGTGATTGAATTTACCCATTGTAACCATTCTGGATCCAATGTTGTTGTTGGTAAATTACACGGTGTTGTTAATGCCTCAAAGGCTGATTCTGCTGTTCTGACTGTGATATGTCTACCGTCAGCTATGTCTTTTTCTCTAGCTATTGCGGTTTGAACTGCTTGAACAATTTTTCCTTTGTTGTTGAATCTCTGTTCAGCTTTTGTGTACAAATGTGATTTGAATGCAATTGGTACCTTATCTCCCTCATTAGAGGTTAGGTATGTGAATCCGTATCTCCCTGGGATGACTCGGATCACAAGGTTGCGTGTATTATCACGGGTTTCTAATTTTGTTTTAATTAGCATGTCTGTTTGTAAGGATCTCAAAATTTCTGTGTGTGCTTGAGTCCAACTGGATCTTTTAAAGTCTGGTTTAATTAGATCATAAAGGGGTTTGACCCTTTCTGCGTAATTTGCAATATATGTTCTTCCGAAATTTAGGAAGCCTAGAATTGACTGTAGGTTTTTTAGTGTTTTAGGAGCTTGGATTACGGCACATTTCTCTAGGAAATTGTCTGCCAGGCTTTTGCCTTCACTTGATAACTCATATCCTAAGAATAGGACCGTCAGATGGGCAATTCTGGACTTTTTGAAGTTGAATTTGTAACCCTCTGCAGCGAAACCAAGTATTATGGTGTTCACTCTTTTCAAGTGAGTTTCCAAGTCATCATCTGTTAAGTAAATGTCATCGACATAAGATAATGCTTCATCATCATATAGTTGTAGTAATTCTGTTACTCTCGCTGAGAATACCCCCGGGCTGTTCTTGTACCCCTGGGCTAACCGACAGAATTGTTTTTGAGTGCCATTTACTGAGAATGCAGTTAAATATCTGCTCTCTGGTGCTATGTTTTGACAAAAGAATCCGTTGGAGATGTCCAAGGTTGTTTTGTATTTTTTGCGCACTATGTTATTCATTAGTGCAGCACTGTGTGAGTTTTGCACTGCAAAAGTTTTGCAACATGTGTTAAGGTGTCGGTAATCCAAAACTAGACGATATGAATTGTCTGGTTTGGAGACCGGAAACAAAGGATTGTTCATTTGTGAGGTGCAAGTTTCAATCACCCCTTGGTATTCTAGCTGATCTAGTATTTCATTTACTTGTTTTTTAGCTTCTTGCTTAATTGGGTACTGCCTTTGTGCAGTAGGTTGTGATTTTAACTGGACTTTGTGAGGAGGAGAATCCTCATCCCATCCTACATGATTTTTATATAAAGCAGGTGCTAAGGCCACTGCCCACTTTCTAGCAAGTGTATATTTTTTATGAATCGGTATTTGATTCGAGAAGGCAGGCATAATTACTTCTTCGCCATGAGGGCACTCCCTGACAAACTCCGGTGGCCAGTCTTTTTCAGCTAGAAGGATGTCATAGCCCTTGGATAGGTTATCCCAAAATAGTCCCCTTATTTTCCTAGTCTTATCTCCCTCTATACGTAATGTTATCTCGTATATTTTGTGGGGCTTGCTAACTCTGGTATCTGCAGTTTCCACTTGAAGGTATTCATTCGTGTCCACTGTCTCCAGATGATTCATAAGGACTTTGCGAGCTATGCTCACCTCTGCTGCGCTGTCTAGCATTGTCTGAGCCCATTCTCCGTTTTTCAGTTGTGTCCTCAGTATTCTCGGCATTGTTAACTACCTTGATACTGGCTACCTTCTTTTTTGGAAATTGTGATTTCTTTTTCAGTTGAGCAGGTTCCTTGTCTTTGGACTTGGCGTGCTCTTCTGATCGTCCTCTTCTTTCCGATTTCTGCGAGGAATTCTGAAAAGATTGAGAGGGACGTGTATCAATGTCTTGATATCTATCAGGTTTTTTAATATTATCCCTATTTCTAAGGTTATATCTATTCCCAGAGGGTTCACTCTGAGGTGACCTTTGTCTCGGGTTTGGAGATTTCTCTCTTCGCCTAGGAGACCTTCCTCTGGACTGGAATTTCTTTTCTTTAGGATTGGATTGTTTATTTCCATCCCAGTTCTTTTTTGGTGAATTACTATTAAAAAATATTTTTTCTGGACTTGTAGTCAGTTGCGGTTTTACTGGTATTCCACCTAGACTATCTCTGCCTAGTTCTTCATAGGATTTTTCTATGATTCTGGCAATTTCAGCTGGTTGGTCTGCTATATCTGTCTCTTTTAACCTCTGGCGGATCGCCACGTTTGCTGCTTCACCTTTTATGTTGGCTAGTAATATAGCCGAGACTTGCTTGAAGTCTTTCAGTAATTTCATACCAAGAGTTAAAGCAGGTTCTGGACCGTATTCATCTTGAATTTGTTTTAGCACATCTGGTATTACCGAAATGGATGGAACACCGTGCGTTTTTGTATAGATGGAAGCAAAGACTGTACCCCAAGTGTCACAGTCCTCAATGTGTGGTGCGATTCCCATTGGGAGACATATAGTCAGAATCCTGTGTTTTTCCAGCGGGGTGGTGTCAGGAAACACCGCCTCTATTTGGGTAATTTTCTGTGCCAACCAGAATGGTATTTGTTCCCGTTTAGCTGGAACTTTACCTAGGCAGGATTGGATGTTCTGTGGTGTAATTTTATTTGTGTTCCCCTGGTGAGGGGTCAGCTGTGGAAGTTTAATCGCTGGCTGAATTGTTGAAGTCCGCATTACATACTGAACTAATTGTCTGTGAATTTTTAGTAGTTGTTTTAGCTGTATTAACAGCTCTGCTGCAGGCATTCTTTCGATGTCTGGATGTGGTGTGTATCCGGCTAGGACCGGCCACGTTGCTCCTGGTCTTCCTAAAGGACCGAGCCTTGTAATGTGATTGTTATGTATTAGGGCGCCATCAAATAAGAGCAAATGCTCTTGGAATTTGAGTGGTACTTCCACCTCCTCGAAAGGAGTGTACGTTTCAGGAGGTTCCTCTACTTTGTAATAGTGGAAGTACTTTGTTACAGCATTTGCTGCTGGAAAATGTATCCATGTATAGTATACCTCTGTCTGCCGATATTCGTGTGCCTCAATTACGAATATGACTGTGCCACCTCTAGGTGTCAGTCCATTTTCTATAAGTTTTAAGGTTATAGATCTCCTTTTAATGACCGGAATAAGTATTATATCCGCGTCCGCTGCTTGCATGGTAGCATCAGCATCTGCTATTTCAGTAGCTAATCTAATTGCCTCTCTTTCTCCATCGCTGTCTCCCATTTTACTGACAGGATGGTATTATTTTTGTTTGCAGATCAGGTTTCTTTATGGAAACAGAGATTAGGTGCACAATATTCTGGAACTGTTTTATCCTTCAACGTTGACTAGACCAAGAACCATACATAGGAGTTTCCTCCTGCGAGGTTTTGGAGGATATTATAACCTTTCACCCACTCCAGACGTCTTTGGAGTATTTGGGAAAAGGGGTCTGAGTGAGAAAGCACGACTGAGTTACTCTAAATGTCTTACGTTAGTTTTATCGCCCTTTCCAAACGCGTTGGGCGCCATGTAGTGTAGCTCCTATTTTCCCAATAGGCTCTGCGCATTGGAATAGTACCTACAGCAGTAAAGGCCTAGGCCAGACGTTAACTAGGTCTACTACTGTCGATACTAGACTTAATTTTTGGGTTTGCCAGCTAAGCTCAGAGTTCGCTAGAAACTTTCTCGAATGTTCAAGGAAGGATTAACTCCCCTGATTAGACAAGAAGGGATTTAGTTTCTGACAACCATAGAACATGACAACTTTGCTCTCCCCTAATCAAGAGTCAATCCCGAGAGTCGTGTGAGCACAAGGCAATTATTTTACTCAGTCAGTACGTGCATTCTTAGTCTCATCAGAATGTAGAGAAAAGGAAGAGACGGGCGTGTTCAATAAAAGATGTTATTTATTGATCAGTCTCTTTTCTCGTACAAGAGAAATGGATCGATATTATTGCAATACTTATAGTTAAGTAAAGTGCATACATTAGAAGCAATAGTATAAAATAATACTGTAAAAACATTGATATGGTTTCTGAGCCATATGATGTTTAAAATGATTAAAATATATTTACATACACATATACATTTGACTAAACGTACTCAACTGGTGTTTCTAAATACGCCTACCCCGTGTACCTGACCTAAGTCTAATGCGTGGGCGGGAATAGAAAGTTACAGTTTAAGTTAAGTTTGTTTTTGCCAAGTGAATAACTAAAGAATTCTCTAGGAGGGGTTATTCAGTTCTGTACCTGGAATTTAGGATGAATGAGGAATGGTATCTCTTTCTCTGCTCTCGATATTCCAGGCTGCCTGCGAGGGCTGCCCAGAAGCGCCGGTGCTGGGTCTCTCGGCTTGAGATAGCAGCGCGTCTCTCAGCGCGTCAGGAAGGCGGGGCTGCTGCCTGCGGGGTCTGCTTCTGCTCTCGGCTTCGGCAAGTATGGCTGCTCCGTCTTGTCACCACGCGTGTGTTTGCATAGGGCAAGGTCGGCAATATTTATACCTTAAAGGTGCCGAGATTGACGTAAGGATGGACATAGGTACGTCAATAAAGATGTCATACGACTTGCTCGTTAGCACATTCTTTACTAAAGTTCTCTGTGAAATCAAAACAATGGCCGCACGGATTATCCAGGTTGTCATAGGTTTGATTTGTTATGAGAACGTCGTATGCCTTATCAGGGGCTGGAGGAATGTCGCTTGTCTAATTAGATCTCAAGCGTTATGACCTAATCAGATAACACGTTCCTGTGCCGTAGTGTGACTGCGTCAGATAACGGTATCTGCATCATGGGGGTTTTCTTGCCTCATGGGCTGACTGTTAGTTAACTAGCTAGTAAGTTTAACCAGAATAGGGTCAGGAATAGGGGGATCGAATCAGAACCTATAGAAATACACGACACTGGTTGGTTCGGGCATGCGCCTAAGCCAGGCAGAAACTACCACTCTAGTCAGGGCAAGAGTGTTACACACCGAAGATAACCCCTGCTCCCCCTTGGTAGCTTGGCAGAGCAGTCAGGCTTATCCCAGAGGCAATGTGTAAATAATTTGTGCAACACCCTCACACAGCAGTAATACATTAGGTACACCACAAAATAAACTCCACAAAAGGTTATATAAAAATAGCCTTTGACAGTGGCAGCTCTTAGAGGGAGTGCTAAGGGGCAGTGGGGCGGACGGGGGAGGGGCAGGATATGGGGTTAGTGGATTTGGATATAAAACAGAACGGAGTATACTAAGTTAAAAAAAAAAATAAAACGAATTACCTTGCTCGCGCTGCATTGCCTAGTAGGCTAGTTCTAAGGGGCTGACTCATCCAGACTCTCTGGAGCCACTGCACCTCCCCAGCCCCTGTCACTCCAAGGCCAGACAGTCAGTACACAACCAACTGGCACAAAGACACATAGCACACAGAAATAGCTACTTCTAAAAGTTTAATTTCTAAAATAGTCATAATAAATCTGAGAACACCAGCACACAGCATTAATCACCACTATTGCAAACATACCAAACTTGATCACGTTACCCCTCTCATGTCAGAAATTACCACTGAAGCACATATCAGGGAATCCCCAATGCATTCCTATAAGATGGCAGCCTCCACAGTGAGAAACCAAATAGGCTGTTTGGTACTACCAGGACATGCCACACAGTTAAGGCACATGTCCTACCTTTTACCTACACCGCACCCTGCCCATAGGGCTAGCTAGGGCCTACCTTAGGGGTGGCTGATATGTAGTAAAAGGGGAGTCACAGACATGGCAAATACTTTATGTGCCATGTCACACCAGCAGTAAACTACACCCACAGACCCTGCAGAGACCTGAGACAGGTTTGAATGGCTACTTTGGTGGGTGGTGCAAGCAGCGCTGCAAGCCCACCAGTAGCAATTAATTTACTGGCCCTGGGTATGTGAGATACCACAGTACAAGATTCTGATAGGTAAATTAAATGTGCCAAACAGTTGTAGACCAATTTTACCAAGTTTACTATAGAGAGCATATGCACTTTGGCATTGAACAGGAATGATAAAGTGCCCAATACATTTTAATAAACAAAATGAAACTAAAAAGGCAAAAATTCAATTAGTAGAATGTGAGTTATAATTTTTGTACGTTTAGGGTAACAATAGTGCCAAACAGTACAAAGCGCCATCTGTGTGTATCTGGTCACGGACCAGTAAAAAAGTCACAAATTCAGTTCAACTGTGATAGTCTGCCAGAGACTCAATCAGGTTCATCCTGCTGGACATTTTACCATCTGACTTCGATGCAAGGATGGTGTGGAGCTGCTCTGCGTGGCTCTAGATAGCACAGCGTCATTCTGTGTTGGATGCAGTGAGGCTTTCAGTTGGGAGCTGGGCGGTAAGATCCAGCTGGTTGTGGTTAGCTGGGGAGTAGGAAATACATCTGGAACATCTTGTATCCCTGTTGTTCACACAGGAGATCAGCCAGCTAACCCCTGGAGTCAAGTCCTGTTTTCAAGGGAAACAGGACTCACACAGCACCACAGTCCTACTTCTGAGCCTTTGCAGGTCCAGAAGTGTTCTGATTCCAGGTTCTGGGTAGGGTACTTTTATATTCTGTGCCAGGCTGTGGGTGGCGAACACCACTTTGTCTAATTCTAAAACTGGTTCTGGTCAGTCTATCCCTTTGCTCTGCATTTAGTTCCAGTCTGGCTAGTAAAACAAAGGCAGAGGCAGGCCTGGTGTCAGGTCTGTCTGTGAGTGCCAGGGCAGGCCTATTTGAAGTGTAATCAGGGCAGGGCACAGTTCCTCCCCAGCCATACTGTCAGGAACACCCAGACCTCCTCAGACCCAGGTCCTTTGTCCACTGTCTAGGATCAATACACATCCCACTTCTGGGAGCCAGCAGGGGTCAGCTAACATCTGGACACTGACAGTAAGGTACAATTTTCCTAGGCAGAAATGTGTACAGTTGGGTAACAATAAACATCTGTTATTCAGCGCCGGTAAACCCTTAGGAGAACGTGTGCTTCACAAATACACATTTTATGTTATGCACAAAGGGCACAGGTCGGTTTTTGCAAAAATGGACGTCCTGGGTAAGTCTTGTTATTTGGTGAAAGAGTCAATAAATAGGTTGGTGTTCAAACAATGCTGAAAGGCTTGCAGAATGTCATTCCAAAACAGAGGACTAAGGGGCAAATTTATCAATGTTTTGCGTCGCCCTTGCACCACGTAAGGTTACACAGGGCAAGGCAAAACCTAGAATCAGATTTACCAAGCTCTTTATAAATAAATAAATGCAAGGCCACCGTGCATGGCTTGGTAAATCTGGTGTAAATTGCATTGCATGGTGTAGGTGTGACATGGGTGTAGGTGTTCCCACACATCCAGCCATGTATTCTGATGCAATCCCAGATTTATCAAAAACACTGGTAGACCTGGGAAAGTGTCATAATTGTATACCTTTCCACCGAAGATGCAAACAGGAGAAATATCTTTATTTCTCCTCCTTGTGTCTTTCTTCAAAGGTAGTTGCATTTTGCAGCAAATATAGAAAGAGGAAAATGCCTCAGAGGATTGTGTTTGTTCATTATAATCCTGACTAGAACACAGCACCCTTGCACCTAGGCACAAGTGTGCCTCTGTTGGCAGAAGGAAATACATTGTACACTAGCGCAAGGAGAGGAGACGACAAGATTGCCCTCTTCCTTCCACGCATCGCAGCTCAGCAAGGTGT
Organism: Lissotriton helveticus; assembly: GCF_964261635.1. Lineage (NCBI taxonomy): Eukaryota > Metazoa > Chordata > Amphibia > Caudata > Salamandridae > Lissotriton > Lissotriton helveticus. Next base: position 1,119,076,384 of record NC_136067.1, read on the forward strand.
CTTGCTGAATGGGGGTTGCAAGAAACCTTTATAAAACAGCCACTTATTACCCTGACATCTCTGCCATGCATCTTTCAGACAAATATATTGAAACACTTAAATATGATTAATTCACCCCACCTTCTTTTTGAGACCATTGCTCCTAGAGTTATATGTTTAAAAGCCCAGTTATTTCCAGAGTGTCTCTTAAATTGTGGCATTGAAACTTTATTTCTCGCCTCCATGTAGGTAATAGGAACAAGAAATTAGATTGTGACGTTTTGAAATTGTGTCTTTGGCTTAGTAAACACAATAAAACTAAACTGATTTAAAATGTTTATAGGTGTGAAATGCAAGTCAAGGACAGGCTAACTCAATATTCTTTGTCAATGTCGTTTTAAGATGCCTCATGCCCATGTGAGATTGACCGCAGATGTAGCTCTTTTAAAAAAAAAAACACGATGCACAGTCTGTAAAGGCGTTTATAAAATAAGTCTGATCAGTATTACATCCACTCTCAAGAATGATGAAATAATTGAATAAAGGGTACATCTCTCTAAGAATGTGATATGTAAAGAAAATGCAATTTTTTCCCTCAGGAATTCGAAAAGATCGCAGGGGTGGTCGCCTGATAAAACACAAGCGACAGAAAGAAGACGCAGATCAGAAGCTTGAAGAGGCTGTCTCAGAGCGTCGAACCCCCTCCCTTTGGGTGAACCCCTCAACAAAAAATACTAAGAAGAACCCGGTGCTAGCAATGACAGCTGAGCAGCTGCTCAGTGCCTTAATAGAAGCTGAGCCTCCCATTGTCTACTCAGAGCATGACCCAGGCAAACTTTTGAGCGAAGCGTCCATGATGACTCTGCTGACCAACCTGGCGGATAAGGAGCTGGTGCACATGATCAACTGGGCCAAGAGAGTTCCAGGTAGGGACAGACAAAAGATGCACATCTCAGTCCCTTACTGAGAATCAGATCATAGGAAGATGTGTATGAATGTTTGTGTGTTTGTGTGTGTATGCATGCATATTTAAAAGTTTATTATTTACCTTTATAACTGGTCCCACAGCTCAAGTAAAAGCTATTCATGTTGATCCTTTCGCTCGCTTGAACAAGGAGAAACACTCTTGCCCGAGTAACCATCCTGCACGAGTGTCATTAACTTAGATATCACATTGACTTGGAATGTGTAACAGCATATGCTTGGATCTAATATCCACTTCATTTAGGAAGTGGAAGAGAGGACATAAAAATGTGTGTGCCACGGGAAATAACTCGGGGTGGTTTGTATTGCTCTACAGGGGTGGATGATGTGCTCACTGTGATTGTCTCAGGCTACTGTTTTAAGGGTTCTAGTTATCACATACAGAGAAGTTTATGTTAGAGACATGCTGCTTCTTCTGAGGCAGCATTAGCCCGATTGACATCAGGCTGGTTCCCTACTATAATGTCATAGACCAGCTAAAATGATGGAAATGCTTCCCTACGTTATTGGTTGTGGCTAAGAAGGATTGTCTCAGTCTTTGCTTTCACATCTTTTTGTTCTCACATCTGGAACAAGTACATGCATGGAATCCAGTTTCTTTCTCATGATCCACCATGTTTGACAGCCCATGCAGAAGTGCATGATGCTATTTTAGAATGATAAATAACTGGAAAGATGCTGGGTGGCCATTGAACCCTTTCTGTTTCATAGTATGTTGTGCTATTGTAGTAAATTGGAGAAAAAAGTGAGTCCTAAATAGATCACAAAAACACGTAAGGCACCCCTAACTTCCTTCAGAGATTAAGTTCCAATTACTGAGACCAGTCCCCAAAAGAAATCCTCAGCCAAAGAATAGAAGAATCTGTGATGACATTTTGGTAAAGTAGCTCATTTTGAGAAGGTTTGCCAAAGCCAATTGAATCAAATAGAGAAAAGTACCAATTTTGAAGCAAACTTAGTCCATGATGACTGTGTTACATATTTAGAAAAGACAAGTCATGATCTCCAGGATATGGTATTGGTGGTTGGGGAGGAAGTCTGAAAAGAGAATCCTGCAGATTGCCTTGATCCGTATGCAGTACTAGTAGGTACCCCCTCCCTGGGATCACCGTCCTTTTGAGCATGGTGGCAGGGTCGAATTGGTTTTCAAAACTTGACTTAACATCTGCTTATCACCAGGTGATTATTGAACCTGATTCCAATCATTTCATAGCTTTCGTGTCACCGACTGGAACATTTCAGTATTGAAGGATGTCTTTTGGATTGGCCTCCATGGCATCTGTTTTTCAGCGGATCATATAACAACTGTTCAAGGAAATAAAGGAGGTGGCTGCTTTTCAGGGAGACATTTTGTTTATTGCACAAGCAAGAGGTGTTGTAATGAAAATTGAGAAATGTGAAATTGCAAAGACCAGTATCTGGGACACGTGATCCAGGTGATGACATTGACCCAGGACCAGGATTGGTTATTGCTGTCATCAATGCAAAACCACGGTTGACAAGTCTGAGTTAAAATCATTCAGGGGTATGTGCAAATTTAATTCTTGCTTTATCCCTGACTATACATCTCACATCAAACCTCTGAACCTACTGTTGAAATAAATGCAGTCTTCAAGTGGGACACTACATGCCAAGAGTCCTTAGAATGGGTTAAGAAATAATTAGTCAGCTCAAGGTTGATTAAACCATTTGATTAAAGTTTACAATGTAGTATCATGGTTGATGCATCAAATGTTGGTTTAGGTGCTATTCTTACACAATCTGTTAATAAGGATGAAAACACAGTTTGCTATGCATCTTGAATGTTGAGGGAATTAGAAACTCATTATTCTACAATAGAAATCTAATTATTGGCTTATTGGTGGGGTTGTCAAAACTTTACTTCGCATGTGTGGGTAAGTAGGCTTACGATTGTGACTGATCATAAAATATTACTTTCCATTCTTTCCGGAAAGAAGATAAAGGAACAGATTCCTAGGATTACCAGGATTTAAGCGAAATTATTGCAATACCAATTTTACATAGAACACATCAAAGGTGCCAAGAGCGTTCAGGCAGATTTGTTTTCTAGGTTTCCAGCTACTGATGGAAATCCAGATAATGTGAGTATTGTTTTATCGTTGTGATGGATTTAGAAGAAATGTGTGCAGTGTCCGGGGATGGATGGAATCTAGGGTGGCTCAACATGAAGTCCATAAATTGATTATTACCTATGTGAAAACAAAGTGGCCAGTGGAGAGGCCTCTAGAGCCATTTTTCAGCCTTTTTGGAAGATACATGATAAACTATCTATAGAAGATCTTTTCAGAGAATATAAATTAGTCACTCCAGTAGAGATTAGATTAAGGCTAATCAAAATGGGGCTTTAAGGACATTTGGTGAAGATCTTTACCAAACACAGGGTCAGACAGACATTTTGGTGGTTATCTTTGGGTAGAGAAGTTGACTATTTTGTAGAAAGTTTGGTAGTGTGTTCTAGGCCAGAAAAGCGTTTATGGTCAGAAAACCTCCATTACAACCAATTGAGTATCCCTCTAAAACCTGGGAGATAATTGGTATTGATTTGGTTGGTCCATTCAACTGTCTACTGAAACATCTACGTTATGCATTGGTAGCAGTGGATCTCTCTTCTAAGTGGCCTGAAGTAAAGTTTGTACCTGAACCTAGAACAAAAGTAGTTCTAGAATTTTTAAATGAGAACTTTATGAGAGTAGTTCACCCCAGGTTTTTTATATCAGTCAATAGGGTTCCGTTTGTGAGTGGGGAGATGGAGAATTTTCTTATAGCAAGTGACATCAAGCTTCTCAGGATACAACTCTATCATCTTCAAACAAATGGCCAGGACCAGCATATTAACAAGGTGTTAACCCAGTGTGTGCAATGGGCCATGGAAAATAGCTGTGTCGTTTTGAATTAATTATGTGCTTATATATGAATGGGGTACACTTTATGCTGTGGTTCTATCCTACAAGTCCTCATTCCATCACACAGGTGTCCCCATTAGAACTACTGAGGGGAAGAAAGCCAGCCACAAAGATTTGTCCCAGTGGTGAGCAGTTGACTAAAATGTGGTGTACATTTGGATGAATATGATGGTAGAGTTAAGAATAATGTAGGCAATACCAAAATAAAACAAAAATAAACATATGATAGGAATAACCAAGTCCGTGGAAGGAAACTATGTCAAAAAAGAAAACAAATTTAGCTAACCTTGTGAAGTGGACAAAGTATGCGGGAGTGCCATTAGGGTTAATGGTACCGATTGGTGGAATTTAGGAAGGATAGTTAAGTGTGATAATAATGGTGAACAGGTAACTCCACCATTAAACCATGTTTCACTACAGTCAGAAGTTTATACAAACTATAATAATCTCATGGTCCACAGAAGTAGCAGAAACATACAAGTCCCTCTCTGATTCAGAAAGTAAACTGTGATTTATGATTGGAATGATTTCTGTAATTGATGAGTATTAGGTATTGAATGTTTCTATAATTATGAAATGTTTTTTTGCAGGTATTCCTGTATTGTTCAACCAAAAGTACTTTCCGAAAATTCATAGTTTAAGTGCTTGGCTATTTTAAATGTTCTTGTTTGCAGGAGTCACTGCATTTTTCAGCAATATTTTCCGCTTTATGCCAAATAAGGTACATTAGTATCTGTTACTTTAAAATTTCTTTCATTGCTTTTATTGTTTAATGGGGAAAAGTAATGTGGTGTTTTTTAACAAGGTAGTAGAATGCAAAGGGAGGAATGGTGATGTGGAATGTGGGGGGTTTGGAATGTTGGAGATTGCATTATGAGTGTTCCATTACAGTTGGATGAGCCGGCGAGCTGATATGAAGTGTCTGGTGTCTCTTATTTAGTAGACTTACCTCTACTGCTTCTGGAAGTGGTGTTCCCTCTCTTTGTTTCTCCTTCATCACCACCAAATCTAATCTGATCCAGTCTTGTAATCCTAAGTATCTCTGGATTGATTCTTGGTACAGGCTTTGTTACTCTGGGCCTGATTTACACTTTGGTGGACGGAATACTCTACCGCAACCATGACGGATATACCGTATTATAAGTGTATCGCAGACTATGGCAGTTAAAATACAGCACATGGGATATCTGTCACGTTTGTGACAGAGGACCCCGTCCCTCAAGTTTTTGGTAAATAGCCTCATACACTTAAAATTTCATGGCTGTAAGCATAATCTGTGGTGCAGTACAGGCCATTCTGTCAAATTGGATGGGTTGCTGTTATCAACGGTACCTCATGGACACATTCTAGTTGCAACCTCCTAGAGTGTGGCACTGGTTTCAATATTTCCGCCACTTCTGGTTTGGGGTTTAAGACCGGCTCTGATGATTTGAACTGATGCGTACGTTGCATTCTGCATTAAACTAGCCACATGTATCTTTGAACAAGTTGCCCTTCATTTTAGCTTCTGAGCAGTCTTCGGTGCAGAATTGTGCGGAATTAGTTTGAGAGTGAACTTCAGGTCTCTATTCCTGTTACTCTCAGAGTACTGCCACTGATATAATTTAAGTAACAAATGTTGTCGTCCTGCACATGGAGTGTGAGTGATGACGGAAGGCACAAACATAACTGTATTTTGAGATTATTCAGCAGCACTCAGGACCACTAAGCAGACTTTAGCCAGTGCCAAGTACCATGACCAAAAGGAGTGCATTTAGGGTGGGCTGGAAATGTTCAGCTGACTTTAAATTAAAGATTTTGCTGCTCTATTTGAGATGTTTAGCTGCTGGTCATTTCCATTGATGGATGGACACTGTGATTGCATAATCCATCTGGCTGAAAATGGAGAGATTGTAGTCTACATGCTAATTAATGGGGTATAACTCTCAAGATGTTGATGTAATAATTATATTAGTTCATGGCCCAGTTAATATGTTTTTTCCGGGTAAACGCTTACCAGAGACTTGGATATGGGGGTCAGGCAAACCCCCATAACAGCTAATTTACATTCTGTGCCAATAAGTGAATATTGCACATCGCTGTCTTTAAGATTAACTGCTTATCTATAACATGCCAGCTATGTGTGAATGTCTGTCTGTGACATATTGTTCAATCCTGCCCACGAAGTCATCAAGTGCTATACACGATCATAGTTTACAGTGGGTAGTGCAAAGGGGGAGTGGGGAAGATGAGAACATGATGCAGCCAGTGCCTTGTTTGCAAAAAAAAGAAAGAAGTTCAGGGGCCCAAAGTTTCACTTAGGAGCCTAAACTGGCACTGCCAAATACCGGGATTGCTGACTACAAAGGGGTTGGTTTACTAACATTTTATACTGGCTTTATGTCAAAGTGACGCATACCTATCTGAAGACAACAAGGGCACCCAACAAAGTCAGCAAGGGACCTTGGGAATCAATTCTTTTTCAAACAACAGTGGTCCCTTACAAGAGAAAAAAATCAATTCAATAAATATAGCCACAATCGTTTCTATATTCGGTGTGACATGTCCAGCCGGATTGGACCTCTGTCCGGCTGGACATGTCACACCGAATATAGAAACGATTGTGGCAATATTTTTTGAATTGAATTTTTTCTCTTGTAAGGGTCCACTGTTGTTTGAAAAAGAAAGTGACGCACACCAGCACAAATATTTTTTGTATTATTTACTCTCCAGTGCAAAATATGTTTTGCACTGGAAATTATCTAACAGTAAAGTAAAACAGCATGATGCACTACTTTGCATTACATATGGTTAAAGGGGTATTGCATACAACTATCCTCACTTTTTGACGCAAAACCCTATCTACAACAATATGAAGAAGGGTTGTGGCAAAAAACAACACCTTTTGAAAGCAGGCATTAAAAGGAGAAACGTTTTCATCTCTCCTTTCCTTTCCGACTTTGCATGTGTGCTGCACTGTACAGCACACACCAAAAGTAGGAAAAGTTTTAAATGTTTTCTAGGCATATTTTTTACCACTTGGATAATATTTTGCCTAGAACAACATTTTGTACCCTTCCTCTACAAAATGAATGCTAGACTCTCACAGAAAGCCTTGCACTATGTCTCAAAGGTGTGTGCGTGGTGCACAACAGCAAATTCTGCGTCAGCGCTAGGGAGAGGGGAGTGCCATATCTTTAGATATAAAGCGATACCAAAGGGGATAATGGACGGAGTGTTTGAGCACATCAAACACTCACCCCCAGTCAACTGATCTGGGTTTAATCCATCACCATTCTTTAGCTCACTCCACCACCCCAGTTCAGACATGGCTATATGTAAATCAGTCTGACCCTGTGCCTCATGGAAAAGTGCAGCCCGAACTGCCAAGCCGTGTCTTCCCTGGACCGGAAACAAGCATTCTGGGACCGGTTTCGGATTCATAATTCTCATCAGCCAGGCTATCTGAATCAAGTGGTAGAGTGAGCAAGGGACCCATGTCTGGGCATACCCTGCCAACTTAGGGCAAAAAAAGCGATACCAAAGGGGATGATGGATGGAGCGTTGGAGCAAATCAAACACTCACCCCCAGTCAACTTATCTGGGTTTAATCCATCACCATTCATTAGCTCACTCCCCCACCCCAGTTCAGACATGGCCATATGCAAATCAGTCTGTCCCTGTGCCTCATGGGAACAGTCCAGCCCGAACTACCAAGCCATGTCTTCCCTGGACCGGAAACAAGCATCCTGGGACCGGTTTCGGATTCATAATCCTCATCAGCCAGGCTATCTTGAATCCAGTGGTAGAGTGAGCAAGGGACCCACGTCTGGGCATACCCTGCCAACTTAGGGCGAACAAAGGGATGCCAAAGGGGATGATGGACGGAGCGTTTGAGCAAATCAAACACCCACCCCCAGTCAACTGATCTGGGTTTAATCCATCACCATTCTTTAGCTCACTCCATTACCCCAGTTCAGACATGGCCATATGCAAATCAGTCTGACCCAGTGCCTCATGGGAACAGTCCAGCCCGAACTGCCAAGCCATGTCTTCCCTGGACCGGAAACAAGCATCCTGGGACCGGTTTCGGATTCATAATCCTCATCAGCTAGGCTATCTCGAATCCAGTGGTAGAGTGAGCAAGGGACCCACGTCTGGGCATACCCTGCCAACTTAGGGCGAAAAAAGCGATACCAAAGGGGATGATGGACGGAGCGTTTGAGCAAATCAAACACTCACCCCCAATCAACTGATCTGGGTTTAATCCATCACCATTTTTCAGCTCACTCCACCACCCCAGTTCAGACATGGTATCGCTTTATATAAATATACACACACACATATATATACGTGTGTGTGTGTGTGTGTGTGTGTGTGAGACATGAAAGAACTGGACGGAAAAGTATAAAAAAAAGTAAAACATAGAACATTTAAGGAAAAACAATACTCTATACTAATGCGGAAAATGAGAAACAATAGCGAATTGATTATTAATAAATCGGACAAAGGGGGAAACATAGTGATTTGGCGTCGTGATTTTTATATGCAAGAGGCAAACATGCACTTAGAGGATTTGGAGTGCTACCGGAAAGCCACATTCACGGACCTGAAGAACATCAATGAAACAATATTCAAGCTACTGTCTGAATAGAAGAGAATGGGGTTGCTTAGCAAAAATGAATTTGGGTTCTTAAAAAATGATTACCCTATGACACTGGTTCTTTACTTTATCCCCAAGGTGCACAAGAACATCACACCTGTACCTGGAAGGCCTATAATATCAGCTCAGAAGGGACTACTAGAACCGATGTCTAAATATGTTTACTACTTTCTTCAAGAGCATGTGGCAGCTCTACCTTCTTATATTCGTGATACTGGGCACTTTTTATTCAAAATCCAATCTGCAGAATGGAATCAAGATTATGTCTTATTGGTTATGGATATCAGTGCTTTATATACTAGTATACGTCATGAAGATGGTATAGTAGCAGTCAAACACTTTTTATCTAAGCGCCCTGTGGAATACTACCAACAAAACCAAATGCTTCTTGCCATGATTGAAACATGCCTAACCAATAATTATTTTTTCTTCAACAAGGAAGTGTATCAGCAGTTGCGGGGCGTGGTGATGGGGGCGTGCTTCTCCCCTAGCTCTGCGTGCTTGCACTTTGGCTATTGGGAGGAGCGCGTCCTCAGAGACACCCACAAGATATTGTTTGATGCACATGTTAAACATTGGTGGCGTTTCATAGATGATGTGTGTGTCATAGGGATCTGTAGAGAGGGCTTATGACTTTGTAAAAATCATCAATGATAATGATCTCAATTTGAGATTTACGGCAGAAGCTAGTAAGGACAGAGTTCAATTCTTGGATGTGGAGGTGTACATTGAGGGGGGCACTATACACACTAAATTGCACAGAAAAAGTACAGCTGGAAATGCGGTGCTACACGCTGATAGTTCGCACCCTAGACACTTGATAAGGGGTATCCCCTATGCGGAATTCTTGAGAATTAAACAGAAATGTAATTCTGATGGTGATCTTAGGGTATGCCAATCTGAGGTGTTCCAGAGGTTTACAAACAGAGGGTATAAAGAAAAGGATCTAAAAACTGCCCTGGTCAGAGCTAATGACCCGATTACAAATGAGGAAACAAATGATGTCCAGCCAATACCTCATATACCTGTTCACAATAGCACTCCTCCTAAAACTGAAAACACAGTTAGACTAATTACATCTTATATCCAACAGGAGAACCAGTTTAGAAAAATAATCTATAAAAACTGGTCTATCGTAAGGACTGATTTAACCATGTCTCAAATTGTACCAGAGCTTCCACAAATTACTTTTAGACGTGCACCCTCTATGAGGGATGCATTGGTGAGAACTAGTCCGCAAGTTAGAGACACTGGCAGCTGGTTGTCCAACAGAGTGTTTTTTTTTAAATGCAGTACATGCAGGGCATGCAAATTTGGCAGAAACATAAGGGAAATATCTACAGAATTTGATCCTAGTCCAATTCAAGTTACTACGTTTTTATTATGTAGAACGGATTTTGCTGTTTATATTTTAGAATGCTCATGTAAAATGAGATACGTGGGCAGTACCAAGTTGCAAGCCTTTAACCGCATATTACAACATTTGAGAGCGATAGTAAACTCTGACCCAAACTACCCTGTTGCAAGACACTTTAAACATTTGCACATCAATAACCTGAAGGAACTTAGTTATTATGTTGTGGACACTGTGCCGAGATCTATAAGGGGTGGCAATAGGGATAGAAAGTTGAGACAACTTGAGTCATACTATATTCTAACCCTCGATACAAAGATGCCTAATGGACTCCATAATGGAGAATAAATGCACCATTTTTTGTAATAAACTGCAGTGTGTATATAGATGTAGAAATATTTAATGAACTGTAGTCTTTTACGGTTTCTAATTTCCTATTTTCCTACCATTTTAAACCCTAATTCTTTTATCCTGTGGTTTTAGTCCGGTTTTTTTATGTGGTTTTTTCATGAGTTTTATCGGAATACTCCGGTTTTACCTTTGATTTTACCAGTCTTTTTAGCAGGGCTTTTAACTGGGGATGAAGAAGTGGGTTTAAATTATGTGAGATATTCTTCCATTTGCACTTTTTTGATAAACATGATTCGTTTAGTGTGGGTCTCTAATTTGTGAAGTCTTAGCATTACGCTTTATATCTATGAGAATCCCAAGCATATGTTGAATGTTGAACGTAATTATAGATATGCTGTTCCCATCATATGACATTGTATGTATTATCACTTTTTGCACTTGCAAATTAGGACGATAAATTATATGACCAGCATGCATCATATAGGCTTCGCTAAATGTATTTTATGATGAACATAATTTATGGTGATTCATTTATAAATGAATTAATTTAAGAAATAATTAATTTATTAAGTACTTTTATGATTTTTTAGCACTTGCACTGATTTAATATTTTATATTATGTATTATTCGTGATATTGCACAAAACAAAATCCGGAGAATCAGTACTACTATCGTTATAGGCTTATGCTGAGCTAGTTTGTTTTCTATTTCTATTCGGAGAAACCGGATGTTGTAATGTTAGGGTTTTTTCACTGGTTCACTTTGTATAAATTGCACATTGGCCCGAGGCATGTCATGTGATCAAGACAGTTGTGTACTGTCGAAACGCGTAATGCCGGGCACTCGCCGTTTTGAAATATTCATGACTTTATGGGAATAAACTGCAATTAGAAGCAACGGAATTCGCTGTGGTCTGCACCTGATCTCCTGGGGGCTCCCGGTTGGAACAGGACTGTGCAAGTATATATATATATATATATATATATATATATATATATATATATATATATATATATATATACATATATATACACATATATATATATATATATATATATATATATATATATATATATATATTACCTACTGGCGGTCGCCAGTAGGTATATATAGTTAGGATTTTTTCCCTATGGGATTTTTGAAAATTCTATGTCTAATAACTTTGGCGTTTGTGGACGGAATTGGCTGAAATTTTCAGGAAAATGGAACATTTTGTTTCTGAGCAGCCCCTGGAAATTTGGGGGGAGTTGGTCCAGGGGGGGCCGAGAAAAAAGGGGGGTCCCAAAACGTGTTTTTAACATTGAGTTTTCCATAGGGCGGTTAGCCTCACTTTTAGCCCGAACGGCTGAATGGATTTGCACGAAACTTGGCAAAATTGTAGGGACTGGTAGCCCGATGTGCCTTTTGTAGGTCTTAATATATGTGCTGCAGTGGATTTTGAGAAATTAACGGTCAAAAAAAGATATATATCTGTAAGCGCGGACCAGGCAGCGCCCCGGTACGCGTACTTTTCGCGTAACGGAACTTCGCGTAGCGAAGCTGATTGGCTCTCCGGTGTCTGTCAACATTCTAAACAGTCCGGAGCGGCCGCCATCTTGTCTCTCGGTAGGATCGAGAGACAAGAGGAGGCCAAAACAAAGGGGGAAATAACTATAAGGGGGCATAGTAGATCCTCGCTGACCCCGTAGGTTTAATGTGGAGGTTTTAAAGAGGTCCCGCGGGGCAAAAAAAAAAAAAAATTTTTTTTTGTTTTTTTTCGTGGTTAGCGCCCGGTACGCGAACCGGGAAGCGTTCTGGGGAGCGTACTACAATGGCATCCTGAAGCGACACTTTTCTGAAACAAGAGCAATGCAAAAGATGCACCATGTTTTAAGATAGGCCTCACTTCATCTGCATCAAGATACTGTTAGTTTAAAATGTATATCTTTAGGATTGTGTAGAGGACCTGGAGAAGCAGAAGCTTCTGTCAGTGTCAAAGTTGTTGAAAAACTATTTGTCCTTCAATATTTTCCCTTGTCTTTTGTAATTTTGAAATACATGTTTTAATATTTTTCAAATGTTGGTTCTCTCTTTCACAGATTGAAAGTATAAAAATAAAATGTGATTAATTTAACGGCAATTACAAGGTAAATAGTTGTACTCTTTTCGTTACATTTCTATCACATTCACCTACTATTAGATCCACTGCTTCACTTCTTTAATCCTCAGTTTCCTGCCTTTGTTACTTTCCTCATTCCTTTCTCTATTACCTACTTACTCAACTCCTTCCACTCTTTTTCTCAGTCCCTCTGTTCTCATAGTTCCTCAGTCTTGTTCACTCACTCCATCTCTATTAATCTTAGTGTCTGTGAATTACTTTCCCACCTTTTTTTTTGGACCGCTTCCCGGGAAGTTGCCCGGTTCGCAAACCAGCAGCGTTATGGGAGTCCACCATTTTGTGTTTCGGTCGAATCAAGATACAAGATGGAGGGCAAATAATGTTCAGAATGGGTAGAAGGGGGCACGGTAGATGTATCTTGACCCCCTTGGTTTTCTGAGGGTGGCTGAGGAGGACCATAGTTCTTCACTCTTGTTCACTCTCTCTGTTTCTATTAATGTCACTGTTTATGACTGATCATAAATTTTTTTTTTTAAAAAGAACAGTAACTATAAGGGAAGGAAACAGACAGTTATGTTAAAAGAAAGACAGCTATAGGGAGTAAACTAAGGATACTGTTACCTACAATCCACTGCTGTTGATGTTACTGACCATGTCATGAATGATGTAATATGTGACATCATCAGCAGTGGATTGTAGGTAACAGTATCTCTTGTTTACTCCCTAACGCTGTCTTTCTTTTCACATAACTGTCTGTTTGCTTACCTTATACTTACTGTTCTTTTTTTTAAAAAATATTTTTTTTGGTTAGCTTCCGGTACGCGTACCGGGTAGCGCTCCGGGAGCGAACTAAGAGAAATAGAGGTTGGCAGAGTTTCAAATATTCTACCAATTTTTTTATAATGGGGAGTTAGTTCTGAAAAGAACTTTTTTTTTATGTTTTTGTTGTTTTATATTTTTTTTAGTATTTTTTGAACATTTTTTTACTTTTTTTGTATTTTCTGAACGTTTTTAAAAATTTTTTGGTTTTTTTGGGGGGGGGGGAAACAAAAACGATCCATTGTAAAGGGCTCAACAGGAGCAACAAAAAAAAAAGAATTTATTTTTTGGGGCGTCTCGGACAAACATTAACATGATTTTGAATAGCTCGTAAAATCAAACTGATGCTACTTTCTCTGTAGCAGATGAAAGCGCCACATTCCACGCACACTTGCTTTACGTGCCCAAACAACATTTGGATGTTTGCGATCATCTCCCTCGCCTCTGGTCCCGACACCTCTGGGACAACCGATCTTCTTGCCATTGGGAGGGGATTTTGTTGTTCGTCACGTAGCTGGGCAGCACTATAATTATTTGGGTGCCACCTACTCATATGCCGATGCATAGTGTGATTGCCGTAACTGTATTTTTTATCAGTTCCCCTTGACAATCTATCACCGCATATACGGCAAAACACGTAGCGTGCATTCACTTTTTTTTGCCCCTCTGGAATTCTATAGAATTGCCAGATGTAATTCTCCTTTCGATTGTACCTCCTGGGCTCCTCTGGCAAAAACTCAGGCTCTTCCTCCTCTTCCTCCTCTTCCTGTTCTTCCTCTTCTTGCAAAATTACTTCTGCAGGTGGTCCTCTCTTTCTTGGATTTGGTGGAGGTGGTGGGTTAGCACCAGCTGAAGCTACTAATGAAGCCATCTCAAAGTCTAAATAAAGGGTCTTTCTCTCACCAAGATGAAAGTCAGAGTGAGGAAAGAAGGAGGGGTTTTCATCATTTGGGAAAAACAAAAGTTCTAAACCAATGAAAAGTGTTCATTTTAGATCACATGACCTAGTATTACATCATTAGGAAACCAAAAGTGAAATGAACCAATGAAAAGTGTTATTACCGAGTCACATGACCTGCTGTGTTTACGTTACGCGGTCGGCGCCGCGCCGCGGATCGCTTCCGGTTCGCGTACCGCTACGCTTCCGGGTACGCGAACGTAGCACGTAATATGACGTATTACGCGAGAACGCGAAACGTCATGCTGACGCGAAGCGTCACGATGTTGTTTTGTAACGCGAGAGGTGCGCAAAAGGAACGTTTACCGGTTCGCGTACCGGGTCGCGCCTCCGGATTGAGCTAACGGGAAGCTAACCGGTACGCGTACCGGGAGCGAAACAAAAAAAAATTGTATTAAAAACATGTAAAAAATATTTTTCTATTTAAAGAATAATACATTGTAAAGGTTTTGATATTAGCTATTAAAAAACCAATGAAATTCACTGAAAAAACCATAGGTTATAGACCATATATAGTTAGGAATTAGCATTTACAAAACCTTGAAAATTCACTGAAAAAACCATAGGTTATAGACCATATATAGTTAGGGATTAGCATTTAAAAAACCTTATTTTACTCACACAAAACCATTGAAATTCCATATATAGTTAGTTGTACTAACTATATATCACGCACCCGCAATCCACTGCTGATGATGTCACATATTACATCATTCATGACATGGTCAGTGACATCACTGATGACATCACTGATGACATCTCAAATGACATCACTGATGACATCACTGATGACATCTCAAATGACATCACTGATGACATCACAGATGACATCTCAAATGACATTACTGATGACATCACTGATAAAATCATTTATGTGATAATACGATGAACCTCTTCAGACTCTAATATAACCTTAGATACACTCAGTGTAAACACAGACTCACAGATTGTCACTCATCCATGAAGTTACACACACACCTAGACAGTCATGCAAACAATCAATCACACCTCCATTTCCTTAACTATACAGTTAAACACACCTTACTTATTCAAACATATACTAAGACATATTTACTCACTTATACAATCCTGGATACAAGTTCACAATGATCCATACAGCCACTCACACATTCACTGGCTCTTATGCACAGTTATTTATATATGTCAACTCTCACATGTATTGTATTTTACATATGTACTTAATTTGACATGTAGCACTGAGATATCTATTCACTCACCAATACAGTCATGCACACAGTCAACCGCCCATACAGCTGTTTCCAACATGCACTTTTGAACCCATACATCTATGCACAGAGTCATACACTTCCCAGCCACCCACACACACACTCAGTCTCCCATACAAATGCTTGGGCAACCAATCAATAACCCATATAGTTACTCATATAGCTACTGATCAACACATGCAGCAGTTTACAGAACAACAGACATAATGATGCACAAATTAAGATACCATTGGTGAAAATGCACAAATTAAGACAGTTTAGTCACTAACCCATGCACTCAGTGAGACACATTTAATCACTCACTCATACATTCAGTCATGCACCTACTAAATCCTTCGTCCAGACACTTATACATCGACTCATTCATAAATATGTAAGACATATTTTAACTTTACAGAAAAATACAGTCACTGGATTTTGTCATCAGTGATGTCATCAGTGATGTCATTTGAGATGTCATCAGTGATGTCATCAGTGATGTCATTTGAGATGTCATCAGTGATGTCATCAGTGATGTCACTGACCATGTCATGAATGATGTAATATGTGACATCATCAGCAGTGGATTGCGGGTGCGTGATATATAGTTAGTACAACTAACTATATATGGAATTTCAATGGTTTTGTGTGAGTAAAATAAGGTTTTTTAAATGCTAATCCCTAACTATATATGGTCTATAACCTATGGTTTTTTCAGTGAATATATATATATATATGAAAAAAGTCCTGACCGCTATGTATGCGGACACTACAGGAGCAGACCACTTCTCCAGGAAGATGCTTTAGAAACAAGATTCAATAATCGCCATCACACCGGTATTCGTGTTGCAGTGTAGATTTAATTGCAGCATTAACAGAGCAAGTGCTCTCCATGACGCGTTTCGCTCCGCGGGCGGAGCTTGATCACATGACGCGTCAGGAGTAGGTGTTACTTTTAAAGAGATTTAAAAGCCCTAACAACCTTAAAAAATGGATGAAAAGGCGAAAGTTAATATAAAGGCACAGTAGCTTACAAAAATGACATGAAAAGATTAAACATTTGTAATGTTGAATCACGATATCACGTTAATTTGAGCATAGTGCTCCAATTGCAAGGATCATGGATAAATTCAAGTCACATATATATGAGGAAATAAACAAATGTATATACACAATAGAATAGCAAAAAACACATTGTTGTGCAATAGTGAAGTTTGAGAATAAAGGGCAAGTGCATACATTTCATTCTCATCTTATTGGCATTATATAGATGAAATATCTCCTAATTTTAACTCTGTACTGAAATCAAGTGCAGAATTAAAGTGTATATTGACTGAAAGCATATGATGTAATCAGAGTTTCCTCATAAATACAATAAAATCCTAGAATATTCATTATAACCATCTTTTCAAGAGTTTCTGGTTTGACAAAATAGTAATAATCATAATTAGCTACTCGCCTAATATAACAAAGTGCTAGTGCATGAAAAGTGCAAAAACTCTCATAAAATGAGAGTATAATAATGGCGGTTTTGCCCTTTGAAAGGCCACCCATTGATTAAATACATCACTAAAGAATTCATCTCTATACTGGAAACCAATTTTCCTACTTATTTACAACAACCATATACAAAAATAGAAATCTATACCACAGATCTAGATTGAAATATATGTATTTTACACAAAGATTGCTTATTTACAAGAAATTATGAAATTCATCAATAACGTTTAGTCCATTGGGAGCTCGTGAATCTAGCAGTAATATGAAATATGTCTCTCTTTGCCTGAAAAGTTTTTCACGATCTCCACCCCGTCCGGGTTTTGGGATCGAGCCTAACAATGTATATTGTAAATCTGCAAGTTTATTGTTATGGATAGCCTTAAAATGGCGAGCCACCAGATAATTACTATCCGAATTAACTATGGCTCGCACATGTTGCAGAATACGCTGGTTTGCTGGCAACTTTGTGCTACCTATATATGAGAGATTACAGGTGCAAGTTAGTTGATATATGACAAACTCACTGCGACAGGTTAGATGTTCATTAATTGCAATGAGTTTGTCACTAAATGCCGATTTGTAGTGTGTTCCATTTTTGGCAAAGGAACAAGCTCGGCATGATGTACATTTATAAAAACCAGTTTTAGCCAACCAGTTGGATTTAGGCATTAACTCAGGTTGAGACTTATCTAGTGCATCCTTCATAGAAGGAGCTCTCCTGAAGGTGATAGCAGGTAATTGTGGCAGAATAGGGCCTAAAATTACATTGGTTAGCACAATAGGCCATTCCGAATTAATAATCCGTCTAATCTTACGTTCCTGTGTACAGTAGTTGGTAATGAGTCGTACAGAACAAATAGAATTAGATTCGGATGAGATGATGTTGCTGGGGATCAAAAGTTCATCTCTTGAGCGTGATGATGCTTTCAGGAGTGCATCATTTAAAAGTTTCAAATTATATCCCCGTTTCAAAAACCTCTGTACTGATTCTGCTAAACACTGGCTTGAAGTCTCATTGTCACTGCAAATTCTCCTAATGCGAATAAATTCGCCATAGGGAATACTTTTGATGGTGTGGGATAGATGGGCGCTACGAGCGTGGAGAATGGAATTTCCCGCCGTTGACTTTCTATGTAGCTTAGTTTGTAACTTGCCCTGATCAATATAAAGCTGTACATCTAGAAACTCAGCCGAGTTCGAGGTGATCGTGGCTGTGAATTTAAGGTTGCGGGTGTTGATGTTAATGTCATTTACAAAGACTGAGCCTGATCCAGCGAACCTTTCCAGATGACAAATATGTCATCTATAAAACGCCAAAAGTAGGCTAGATGTGGAAGCCATCGGCGATGTACTTTATGTAACACCTGCTCCTCCCACCAGCCAACATGTAAACATGAATAGCTGGGGGAGAAGCACGAGCCCATAGCCACTCCTCTTTCTTGATGGTAAATGTCTTTTTCAAACTGGAAGTGATTGTTCATGAGACAAATTTGTATCATGTTCTCGAAGGACTGCATCTCGTGTGTCCAAATAATATTTAATAGCCTCTAAACCAAAAGAATGAGGAATACTCGTGTACAAAGATTCAATGTCCATCACCAAAAAACAGAAATCAGAGCACCAATTAACGTTTTTGATTTTAACTAAAAAATCTGTGGTATCCTTTAAATAAGAAGGAAGGGAAGTCATGTGTGGTTGGAGGAAAAAATCAACATACTTTGATAAGTTTTCATTCATACTACCTCTTGCAGGAATAATAGGACGACCTGGAACAGGAGAAGTGAGTTTGTGAATTTTGGGAAGAAGATAAAACACTGGTGTGATTGGAAACGGAACATTTAGAAATTTAACCTCATCTTTTGTGAGGAGTCCCTGTCTTTGCCAATGAAAAATACTTTTTCGTGTAGATTCATTAGTCTTCATCATGACAAACTTAGTGTTTTTTGTATAGCACATGGGGTCCCCCAAATGTCTTGCGGCTTCTTGCAGATAGTCAGCTTTAGCCCACAATACAGTATTACCACCCTTGTCAGCGTTCTTAACAATCACTGATGGATCATCTTGGATTTTCTTTATCAGTAACTGGTATTGTTTGTTGTTATATTGTTGTTGTTTTTTACTTCCCAAAATGTTTCTATTTAAATTCTTCAATTCAGTGACTACTCTGTCACTGAAAACATCCAGTGCGTCCTTGGGCATCAGAGGTAAAAAGGTTGATTTGCCACGAAAAGGACTCGATGCCGGTTTATTCACTGTGATAACTTGGCTCACCGTTGGTACTTCTTGTGAGCTGTCCTCATGTGCTAGTGAAAGAAGCATTTGTAGGCCTCCCAGATTTTTTACTTGTAGTGGAGCATTTCCTAGACTTCCTTCATGGTTTGTATTGACTGTGTTTACCTGCATAGGATGAAGTTGAAAGTATTTCATTAATTTGATTTTTCTAATGAATTTAAACACATCAATGCATGCCTGAGTATAGCAAAAATTATTGGGTGGACAGTAAGACAGACCTAATGATAAAAGCTGCTCTTCTGCTTTAGATAAAACCAGGTATATATATATATATATATACATATATATATATATATATATATATATATATATATATATATATATATATATTCACGCTCGAAACACACAAGGTGTAAAGCAATTACGGGGACACAGGATAGCTTGCAGACATCCCTTTATAAGACGCGTTTCGGCGCAATGCCTTCATCAGTTATAAGAAATGTTTGCGTGTTAAGAGTCGGCTCATTGCTTTATATCACAATGTCCTCAGTTCATATTGGCTGATGCCGGGCCAATGGCGTGGTTGCTTGCACTCCTCAGGCCAATGCCGCAATCCCAGTGCCATGCCCCATTGGCTTCCCGAGGCTCGTCCCGGGCTCCCCTCACCAGCTGATGTGTCCGTCATGCATCCGCAGGCGTCGATCAGATAGGTCAGATAGTGCTTTACACCTTGTGTGTTTTGAGCGTAAATACTACCGCGACTCCCGCCTCACGAACAATTGCACCCGCCACAAGAGTACAGCAGCCTGGTGGGAATTTGGAGCGTGAAAAAAAAAAAAAATATATATATATATATATATATATATATATATATACATATATATATATATATATATTACCTACTGGCGGTCGCCAGTAGGTATATATAGTTAGGATTTTTTCTCTATGGGATTTTTGAAAATTCTATGTCTAATAACTTTGGCGTTTGTGGACGGAATTGGCTGAAATTTTCAGGAAAATGGAACATTTTGTTTCTGAGCAGCCACTGAAAATTTGGGGGGGGGTTGTCAAGGGGGGGCTGAGAAAAAAGGGGGGTCCCAAAACAAGTTTTTCCCATGTTAATTTCCATAGGGCGGTTGGCCTCACTTTTAGCCCGAACGGCTGAATGGATTTGCACGAAACTTGGCAAAATTGTAGGGACTGTTAGCCCGATGTGCCTTTGCTAGGTCTCAAGATATGTGCTCCAGTGGATTTTGAGAAATTAACGTTCAAAAAAAGATATATATCTGTAAGCGCGCTCCGGGCAGCGCCCCGGTTCGCGTACCTGACGCGTAACGGAACTTCGCGAAGCGAAGCTGATTGGCTCTCCGGTGTCTGTCAACATTCTAAACAGTCCGGAGCGGCCGCCATCTTGTCTCTCGGTAGGATCGAGAGACAAGATGTGGTGAAAAACGAAGGGGAGAATGAAGGAAAGGGGGCAAGGTAGACCCTTCCTGACCCCCTAGGATTGATGAGGGGGATATTAAAGTGCCCCGCGGAGGAAAAAATAAAAAAATAAAAATGTTCGCAGTAGAGGCGCGTCCCGGTACGCGAACCGGGCAGCTAACCGGGCAGCTAACCGGCAGCGTAGCTGTCAACATTGTAAACAGTCCGGAGCGGCCGCCATCTTGTTTCTCGGTAGGTTCGAGAGACAAGATGTGGTGAAAAACGAAGGGGGAAATGAAGGAAAGGGGGCAAGGTAAACCCCTCCTGACCCCCTAGGATTGATGAGGGGGATATTAAAGTCCCCCGCGGGGCAAAAAAAATAAAAAATAATTGCGATTTTTCGCGGTAGAGGCGCTTCCCGGTACGCGAACCGGGCAGCTAACCGGCAGCGTAACGGGAGTCCGCCATCTTGTGTTTTTGGAGCGTCCGGTTCGCGTACCGGGTAGCGTCCCGGTAAGCGTAACAAGAGAAACAGTAAAAAAAAAAATAATGGAATAGATTATCAAGAAAACTTTGAAAAATTGTAGGGACTGTTTGTTTGATGTGCCTTTGCAAGGCCTCAAGATATGTGCACGTGTGGATTTTGGCTAATTAAGGTTAAAAAAAGATATATATATCTGTAAGCGTGCTCCGGCGCGCTTACGTTACGGGTTTTGTTTGCGCTGCAGAGCCGATACGTCACGGTTATGCGACGTGTCATGAGGCGTCTCACGTGGCTACGTGATACGTCACGTAATAAAGAATATATTTTACAGATATAGATATTAGCTTTTAAAAAACCAATGAAATTCACTGAAAAAACCATAGGTTATAGACCATATATAGTTAGGAATTAGCATTTACAAAACCTTGAAAATTCACTGAAAAAACCATAGGTTATAGACCATATATAGTTAGGAATTAGCATTTAAAAAACCTTTTTTTACTCACACAAAACCATTGAAATTCCATATATAGTTAGCTAGTTGCACTAACTATATATCGCGCACCCGCAATCCACTACTGATCATGTCACATATTACATCATTCATGACATGGTCAGTGACATCACTGATGACATCACTGATGACATCTCAAATGACAGTGGAAGTATAAGCAAAATTGATGTAGATGAGTTGCAAGGTTCTCCACCCCTCACCTTCCACTAAAGGACAAGGATGAGGGGAAAATTGGCAAGATTACAAACTTGCACTAAAAATGTTAGTGCTTTAAACAAATTTGTTATTAGAAAATATTTCAAGTTTGTGGAAATGTCCTACTGTGCATCACACACGGGCAAACAGAGGTGCTGTTAATTTGAGGGCAGGAACTACAAAAGCAGAGATACAAAGTAATATTGGAGGTATCCCAAAGAAATCTGAAATATAAAAGGTAATACGTTTAGCCAACAATGTATTTTTCTTTTAGCAATTGTTAACCTGCCATAGAGGAAGCCATAGAGGAAGCATGCAGTTATATATATGTTTTTATGTTGTTATGTAATATGGTGTATGAGATGGTGTGCATTGCTTTATGAGTAGAACATTTTGAAATTCTGAAAGATAATAGAAAGATGTTATGAAAGAAAGCTTGTTTGGATAGAGTATATATATATATGTGTGTGTGTGTGTGTTTATACATATATGTATGTCTGTGTGTATATATATCTGGCGCTGAAGAGGCGATACATCACGCCGAAATGCATCCGCCCTGTTGTTGGTTGTGCTGCCAGTAAAGGAATCTCCTCGTTATCCCCTTTGTGGCCTCTTTCTCGCCCTTGGAGAAACCCTCTGATATTTGACTAGCGCGACAGCCACTAGCGCGCCGCCAGATGCCCCTGCATCACAAGTTGGCCCTGGTCACGCTGGCTTCTCTGCTTTGGTGGAAGTTATTGTATTTAGGTGTCTGGAAGGACTGGGGCTCGCCTTCGAAATCGGCAGGCGAAGAAAGCAGTGTTGGAGTCATTGCACCTCACGATGGGCAGGCTGGATTCCCGGTTCCGCCCCTGCTAAATAACTTGCCGAGTATCCAAGGTTGGTGCAGTTTAGGGGAGACGAGGAGGTACCGCCGTGCTTCTTTTCAGTGACTTTCGACTGCAATATTCCTTCCACCCCCCTTTTGCTGTTTAGATCAACCTATGGCATGCTGGGACATGCAGTCCTGACGCATTGGGCGTCCTGCATGACCTCAAGTGGACAGCAAGTTCGACCGACGCTGTTCAGGGGAGCGGACCTACTGTCACCTGGCGGGAGGGGCTTTGATATTTAAATCAGTGATTAACGCCCGCATCCTGTCACAACCATCTGGCGCTGAAGAGGCAATACATCACGCCAAAATGCATCCGCCCTGTTGTTGGTTGTGCTGACAATAAAGGAATCTCCTCGTTATCCCCTTTGTGGCCTCTTTCTCGCCCTTGGAGAAACCCTCTGACATTTGACTAGCGCGACAGCCAGTAGCGCGCCGCCAGAGTCCCCTGCATCACAAGTTGGCCCTGGTCACGCTGGCTTCTCTGCTTTGGTGGAAGTTATTGTATCCAGGTGTCTGGAAGGACTGGGGCTCGCCTTCGAAATCGGCAGGCGAAGAAAGCTGTATTGGAGTCATTGCACCTCACGATGGGCAGGCTGGATTCCTCCCGGTTCCACCCCTGCTAAATAACTTGCAGAGTATCCAAGGTTGGTGCAGTTTAGGGGAGACGAGGAGGTACCGGCTGTGCTTCATTTCAGTGACTTTGGACTGCAATATTCCTTCCACCCCCCGTTGCTGTTTAGATCAACCTACGGCATGCTGGGACATGCAGTCCTGACGCATTGGGCATCCTGCATGAGCTCAAGTGGACAGCAAGTTCGACCGACGCTGTTCAGGGGGCGGAGCCTACTGTCACCTGGCGGGAGGGGCTTTGATATTTAAATCAGTGATTAACGCCCGCATCCTGTCACAACCATCTGGCGCTGAAGAGGCGATACATCACGCCGAAATGCATCCGCCCTGTTGTTGGTTGTGCTGGCAATAAAGGAATCTCCTTGTTATCCCCTATGTGGCCTCTTTCTCGCCCTTGGAGAAACCCTCTGACATTTGACTAGCGCGACAGCCAGTAGCGCGCCGCCAGAGGCCCCTGCATCACAAGTTGGCCCTGGTCACGCTGGCTTCTCTGCTTTGGTGGAAGTTATTGTATCCAGGTGTCTGGAAGGACTGGGGCTCGCCTTCGAAATCAGCAGGCGAAGAAAGCAGTGTTGAAGTCATTGCACCTCACGATGGGCAGGCTGGATTCCTCCCGGTTCCGCCCCTGCTAAATAACTTGCCGAGTATCCAAGGTTGGTGCAGTTTAGGGGAGACGAGGAGGTACCGGCCGTGCTTCATTTCAGTGACTTTGGACTGCAATATTCCTTCCACCCCCGTTGCTGTTTAGATCAACCTACGGCATGTTGGGACATGCAGTCCTGACGCATTGGGCGTCCTGCATGAGCTCAAGTGGACAGCAAGTTCGACCGACGCTGTTGAGGGGGGCGGAGCCTACTGTCACCTGGCGGGAGGGGCTTTGATATTTAAATCAGTGATTAACACCCGCAACCTGTCACAACCATCTGGCCATGAAGAGGCGATACATCACGCCGAAATGCATCCGCCCTGTTGTTGGTTGTGCTGGCAATAAAGGAATCTCCTTGTTATCCCCTTTGTGGCCTCTTTCTCGCCCTTGGAGAAACCCTCTGACATTTGACTAGCGCGACAGCCAGTAGCGCGCCGCCACAGGTCCCTGCATCACAAGTTGGCCCTGGTCACGCTGGCTTCTCTGCTTTGGTGGAAGTTATTGTATCCAGGTGTCTGGAAGGACTGGGGCTCGCCTTCGAAATCGGCAAGCGAAGAAAGCAGTGTTGGAGTCATTGCACCTCACGATGGGCAGGCTGGATTCCCGGTTCCGCCCCTGCTAAATAACTTGCCGAGTATCCAAGCTGGTGCAGTTTAGGGGAGACGAGGAGGTACCGGCCGTGCTTCATTTCAGTGACTTTGGACTGCAATATTCCTTCCACCCCCGTTGCTGTTTAGATCAACCTACGGCATGCTGGGACATGCAGTCCTGGCGCATTGGGCGTCCTGCATGAGCTCAAGTGGACAGCAAGTTCGACCGACGCTATTCAGGGGGGCGGAGCCTACTGTCACCTGGCGGGAGGGGCTTTGATATTTAAATCAGTGATTAACGCCCGCATCCTGTCACAACCATCTGGCGCTGAAGAGTCGATACTTCACGCCGAAATGTATCCGCCCTGTTGTTGGTTGTGCTGGCAATAAAGGAATCTCCTCGTTTTCCCCTTAGTGGCCTCTTTCTTGCCCTTGGAGAAACCCTCTGACATATATATATATATATATATATATATATATATATATATATATATATATATATATATATATATATATATATATATATATATATATATTCACTGAAAAACCCATAGGTTATAGACCATATATAGTTAGGAATTAGCATTTACAAAACCTTATTTTACTCACACAAAACCAATGAAATTCCATATATAGTTAGTTGTACTAACTATATACCGCGCACCCGCAATCCACTGCTGATCATGTCACATATTACATCATTCATGACATGGTCAGTGACATCACTGATGACATCACTGATGACATCTCAAATGACATCACTGATGACATCACTGATGACATCTCAAATGACATCACTGATGACATCACTGATGACTACATCCAGTGACTGTATGTTTCTGTAAAGTTAAAATATGTCTTACATATTGAAGAATGAGTGGATTTATAAGTGTCTGGATGAAGGATTTAGTAGGTGCATGACTGACTGTATGAGTGAGTGATTAAATGTGTCTCACTGAGTGCATGGGTTAGTGACTAAACTGTCTTAATTTGTGCATCATTATGTCTGTTGTACTGTAAACTGCTACATGTGTTAATCATTAGCTATATGATTAACTATATGGGTTATTGATTGGTTGCCCAAGTATTTGTATGGGAGACTGAGAGTGTGTATGGGTGGCTGGGAGGTGTATGACTCTCTGCATAGATGTGTGAGCTGTTGATTCACTAGTTGTATGGGTTCAAAAGTGCATGTGGAAACATCTGTATGGGCGGTTGACTGTGTGCATGAGTGTATTGGTGAGTGAATGGATATCTCAGTGCTACATGTCAAAGTAAGTACATATGTACAACACAGTACATGTGAGAGTTGACATATATAAATAACTATGCATAAGAGCCAGTGAATGTGTGAGTGGCTGTATGGATCATTGTGAACTTGTATCAGGGATTGTATAAGAGAGTAAATATGTGTTAGTATATGTTTCAATAAGTAAGGTGTGTATAACTGTATAGTTGAGGAAATTGAGGTGTGATTGATTCTTTGCATGACTGACTAGGTGTGTGAGTAACTCCATGGATGAGTGACAGTCTGTGAGTGTCTGTTTACACTGAGTGTATCTAAGTTTTTATTAGAGTCTGAAGAGATTCATCGTATTATCACATGAATAATGTCATCAGTGATCTCATCAGTGATGTCTTTTGAGATGTGATCAGTGATGTCATCAGTGATGTCATCGGTGATGTCATTTGAGATGTCATCAATGATGTCATCAGTGATGTCATCAGTGATATCATCAATGATGTTATTTGAGATGTCATCAGTGATGTCATCAGTGATGTCATTTGAGATGTCATCAGTGATGTCATCAGTGATGTCATTTGAGATGTCATCAGTGATGTCATCAGTGATGTCACTGACCATGTCATGAATGATGTAATATGTGACATGATCAGCAGTGGATTGCGGGTGCGCGATATATAGTTAGTACAACTAACTATATATGGAATTTCAATGGTTTTGTGTGAGTAAAATAAGGTTTTGTAAATGCTAATTCCTAACTATATATGGTCTATAACCTATGGTTTTTTCAGTGAATTTCAATGGTTTTTTAATAGCAAATATCAAAAGCTTTAAAATGTATTCTTCTTTAAATCGAAAAATATATTTTATATGTTTTTAATACAATTAGCTTCCCGTTAGCTCAATTTGGTGCCGCGACCCGGTCCGCGAACCGGTAAATGTTCCGTTTCCGCAACTGCCGCGTTAGAAAACAACATCGTGACGCGTCGCGTCAGCGTGACGTATCGCGTTGTCGCGTGAAACGTCATATGACGCGCCGCGTTAGCGTACCCGGAAGTGAACCGGTACGCGAACGAGGCGCGAAGCGCAGCTTCCAGGAAGCGATCCGGGATGCGGCGCAAAGCGCGTAACGTAAACACAACAGGTCATGTGACTTGTTAATAACACTTTTCATTGGTTCATTTCACTTTTGGTTTCCTAATGATGTAAGACTAGGTCATGTGACCTAAAAGTAACACTTTTCATTGGTTTAGAACTATTGTTTTTCCCAAATGATGAAAACCCCTCCTTCTTTCCTCACTCTGACTTTCATCTTTGTGAGAGGAAGACCTTTTGTGATCACTGAGCAATGGCTTCATTAGTAGCTTCAGCTGGTGCTTCCCCACCACCTCCACCACCTCCAAGGAAGAGAGGACCACCTGCTGAAGTTATCATTCAGCAAGAAGAGGAAGAAGAGGAAGAAGAGGAAGAGCAGGAAGAGAGGCAGTTTTTGCGTGAGGAGCCCAGGAGGTCTCATTTGAAAGAAAACTTTATTTGGCAATTTTTAAAATATCCCTGGGGCCAAAAAAAAGTCAATGCCCGGTACGTAACTTGCCTGATATGTAAGAAGGATTTGTCCAGAGGGACAGATAAGAAGTACAGTTACGGCAATTATACAATGCATCGCCATATGGAGAGGTGGCACCCTATCAACTACAGTGCTGCGCAGTTACGTGACCTGCAAGATAATCCCCCTTCTGTGGCCAGAAGATAAGTTGTACAGGAAGTGACGGGACCAGAGGCGAGGGAGATGGTCCCAAATATACAGATGAGGTTCGGGGAAGTGAAACAAGTGTGCGTGCGTTGCGGTCAGTTGATTTGCTACAGAGAAAGTAGCATCAATCTAATCAACAGAGCTATCGACAATCATGATTGTCCGAAACGCCCCAGACAATAAATTCTTTTTTTTTTGTTGCTCCTGTTGAGCCCTTTACAATGAATCGTTTTCGTTTCCCCCCCAATAAAAACCAAAAAAAATATAAACCGTTCAAAAAATACAAAAAAAGTAAAAAAATGTTCAGAAAAATAATAAAAAAAATATAAAACAACAAAAATAATAAATAAAAAGTTCTTTTCAGAACTACCTCCCCTTTATAAAAAAATTGGTAGAATGTTTAGCACTCTGCCAACCTCTAGTTTTTTAAGTTCGCGTCCCGGTTCGCTCGCCGGTACGCAAACCGGGAGCGAACCAAAAAACTTTTTTTTTTTAAAAAGAAGAGTAAGTATAAGGGAAGGAAACAGAGACTAATGTTAAAAGAAAGACAGCTATAGAGACTAAACCAAAGATACTGTTTAATAGATCTATTTACCGAAGAAAAGATGGAAGAGGGTATAATTGTGAAAAAAAAATAGATAAGGAAGTGAAAGAAAAAAAGGAGAGTAGAAGAATAACAAACAAGAGTTTCTTATAGAATGTGACTGAATGATCAAATTAAGATTAAAACATTGGAATAACAGAGAGAAAAAACAGAATGCAGAAAAGAAGAAGTAACAGAAAAGGAATGATTGAAACAGCAAAGAAATGTAAATAACATAGGGGCATATTATCAACATAGACGATAAAAGTTTCGCTGCTTTTATCGGCAAAAATCTGCCGCTAAAGCCGCTTTTGCGGCAGAAAACTGCCGCTAAAGCCACTTTTGCTGCAGTTTTCTGCCGATAAAAGCAGCGATAATTTTATCACCTGTGTTGATAATATGCCCCTTAGTGTGTTTGAACTACAGGGAGAAAGCATAATGAACAAGTAGTGAAAGAGTGATGAGTCAGAGATAGTGAGAGTAATAGAGACGGAGTGAGTGAACAGGAGTGAGGAACTATGAGAAGAGAGGGACTGAGAAAAAGAGTGGAAGGAGTAGAGTAATTAAGCAATAGAGAAAGGAATGAGGGAAGTAGCAAAGGCAGGAAAGTGAGGGTTAAAGAAATGAAGCAGTGGAACTAATAGAAGTTAAATGTGATAGAAATGTAACGAAAAGAGTACAAAACATTTACCTTATAATTGTCGTTAACTTAGTCACTTGTTATTTTTATACTTTCAATCTGTGAAAGACAGAACAAACATTTGAAAAATATTAAAACATGTATTTAAAAATTAGAAAAGACAAGGGAAAAGATTGAAGGAAAAACAGTTTTTCAACAACTTTGACACTTACAGAAGCCTCTGCTTCTCCAGGCCACTTACACAGTCCTAAAAATATACATTTTAAACTAACAGTATCTTGATGCAGATGAAGTGAGGCCTATCTTGCAACATGGTGCATCTTTTGCACTGCTACTGTCTCACAAAAGTGATGCAACGGCAGCGCAAAAGAGGCGCACAGCCATCATAAAACTGTCCCTAACATTTTAAATGATTGGTTCAGGATGACGATAAGGTGTGGCCTATCCAGAGGTTTGTTTGAGGTGAGGCCTACTCAGGGTTGCAGATGAAATTTAGAGTTGTTGAAGAGTACAGAGGAGATAATACATTTGCAGGCCTACCAATGAAGTGAGTCATGTCCACTGCACTCTTGAACAAAGGCCAAACCTCCTCTGTTTCCCTGGACAGACCTAAACTTGATCTGCACAATGTGATTCGTAATGTTAGGAAACACAGGTGATGTAATTGAAAAACGTGCAATTTCTTTTGCTCATTTCACAATCACATCACTTGTGTTTCCTTTGCTTAGGTATCTCATTGTGCAGATGTAGTCCAGCATATGAAAGAGTACGCAGAAGTGCAGCACTGCATGCAACAACTTTGACACTTACTGAAGCCTCAGCTTCTGCATGCCCCCTACACAGTCTTAATTATATACATTTTAAACTGACGGTATCTTGCTGGAGATGAACTGAGGCCTATCTTGCAACATGGTGCATCTTTTACACTGGTGCTACGTCACAAAAGTGACGGAACAGTGACGCAAAAGAGGCGCACGGCCATCATAAATCTGCACTTAACATTTAAAATGATTGTTTCTAGATGCTGATAAGGTGTGGCCTATCCAGAGATTTGTTTCAGGTAAGTCCTACTCAGGGTTGCAGATGAAATTTAGGCTTGTTGAAGAGTACAGAGGAGATAATACATGTGCAGGCCTACCAACGAAGTGAGTCAAGTCCACTGCACTCTTGAACAAATGTCAGACCTCCTCTGTCTCCTGGAACAGGCCTAAACCTCATCTACACAATGTGATGTGTAATGTTAAGAAACACAGGTAATTTAATTGAAAAACGTGCAATTTTTTTTGCTCATTCCACAATCACATCACCTGTGTTTCCTTTGCTTAGGTATCTCATTGTGCAGATGTAGTCTATCATATGAAAGACTACGTAGAATGTGAGCACTGTATGCAACAACTTTGACACTTACAGAAGCCTCAGCTTCTCCATGCCTACTACACAGTTCTAAATGTATATCATAAATACAAAAAGTACAGAATTAATTATACATGTTAAATGGTTTATTTTTGCTGTTCTCAGAATTTATCAAATTTCACTAAAAACAGTGACTTGAAGGTATTCATCATATAACAGCGGGGGAAAAAAAACACAATCAAAATGATTGTGTTTAAAAAACCCACATAACATAACCAATCAGAAATCAGAACTCCTCAAAAGTAACTTACTTTCCATAACGTCGAAGGATGTCCTATGAACAGCTTACACTCTGTTGTGCTGTTATTATTTTCAGCCCGCCACTTTCTGAAAGAAAAGCTCCATCGTTTTGAAAAATATGTTACATACAATAAATGACTTCTCGCTCTCTACCACACGTTTCCACAAGGCCAAATCGTGTAAGAGCCATTTATAACTCTTGGAATTCTTCTAAGCAAATCCCGTCATTTTGTATTTCCGCAACTTTCAGAAAGAAAACGTTCAAGATCACTTTCACAATCCTGGACTAGTAATATCTTACCCTTCTTGCTCACTCATGTTCTACATTTCCTATGACACTGATACTGCTTACTATGAAGCAGACTTACACTACCTCTATGACTACTACAATTATTTAATTCTCTACATCACTTTTAATCACAAAGCAATTTAAAAGAGTAGATAAAATTATATCAACCCCTAGAATCATTATAGGCCAGTTACCTACCCTAAATTCTCTTTTCTGAAAACAGAAAGTAAGAATATTTTTAAGTAAAAAGGCAACATTGTATCGTAGTCAAATGGGAATAATTTCCGAAACAGCAGCTTTTATTACATTTTCAATAAGCTGTGTAATAAGCGGATCTTGTCAAAGGACCATCATGTCATATAATAGCTGCAGTTACAAATGTTCGTCCTAAAATCAACGACTGTGTGGCCACAACATTTGTAATTAAAGTTGAAGACTTACTTTCATCAGGTTTATATAGTTGGAATTTTAAAATGACATTATAACCAAAAGTTTGGACAAATAATCTAGACAGCATTGCAGACTTACATTACCTCTACTCCATGTTTTGATTGGCTGCTTGAATTAGCTTATAAAAAGAAACAGTTTTTCTGAACTCATTCAAAGTGCAGTTATTTTTCCATGACGTCAAGTGTTATGGTAAGAACACCGTTTGCTTTGGGAAATACTCTGTTGTCCTTTAACTAATCCGTGCCCACCACTTTCTGTAAGAAAACCTTCTTTTTTTCCAGGAACTATTTAAAACTCAAAAATAACTTTTGACTCTGTACTACACTTATCCTCAAGGCCAAATTGTGTAGTAGCCATTAGAACCTCTTGAAATTCCTCAGAGCAAATCCCGAAATTCCTTCCCTAAAATTTTGGTTTTAAAAACACCAGGTAAGAATTTTTAAGGTCAAAAGGCAATTTTTTTTTTAAAGTTAAAACAGAATCATTGCAGAATGACCAGCCATTTCTAGACTTTAAATAAGCTGTGTAATGTCCTGATGTTATTGAAGGACCGTCATGATATATAATTGCTGCAGTTACAAAAGTCCTTCCTGATATTGACAACTGCGAAGCCACAAAATTTTTAATTAAAGTTGTCAATTTTGATCCATCAGGCCTACATCGTTGGAACATTAAAATGACATACTGGCCATATGTTCGTATAAATAATGTTGACAACATTTCAGATTTACATTGGCTACACTCCATGTTGTGATCAGCTGCTTTTACTAGCTTATTAAAGGACACTGATTTACTGTCTGGCAAAGTTAAATATATAATTTTTTCTGAGTACACTAGTAGTACTTGATACCCTACAGTTCTCGCAGTCATGCTGCCATTGATAAGAAAGCCCAAACAGGTGATCTACATCTACACCTTCATCATGCAATACATCAAGCATATACATTAAAAACTCCTGACAATCTTGCTGAATATTTTGAGAGAATTGTGTTTGACCTGAACATCTGTCTAACAGATTTCGAATTTCAGACAAACTTTCTATTTTTGTTCTATCAGTGCTACATTTCTCTAACACAGAATTCAACAAACTGCAAAATCTTTGATCCGAATTGACCACAATCTCTTCTTTTACATTTTCTAGAGAAAACAAAACATTAACCACTACATTAGCATAGCAGTTGACACCAGAACTATTTTCAAATTGAAAACCAACAACATCTTCAACAGAATCCATTTTCTTTCTGCTTATAATTTCGGGTTCATCGACTTTTCGTCTTTTTGCTACAACCTCCCTACTATTGGTCACATTTCTTCGTTTCCGGCCTACCACTCGTTTCTCAAACAAAGGATATTGAGGCAAATGTGGCACATACTCTCTTCTTAACCTATTGTATTCCTTAACACAATCTAGATCCGCACAAATGTTTGTGACATCACACTCAATCAAGTACAATCCCGATAAAGTTCTAACTCGCGACAATGCCACATATGCCATACCCTCCTTGAACACAGAACTGCCAATACTCACCAATGCACTGTCTACACTTAAACCTTGCGATTTATGGATTGTCACCGCATATGCCAAGCAAACAGGAAACTGCTTACGGCGAACATATAAGTCTTTTACAAGCAAAAACCTAGCAGAGCAACAACCAATTAGCTGTACTTCCTCAATGCCATCAAATTTAATTTTTAAAAATTCAATTCCATCCCTATTTCTGTATTTCACAAAATCAACAACATTACCCATTGATCCATTTACCAGACCTCTTTCAACATGTAAATTGCTTCTTAAAATTATACGGCAATTTAAGCACACATTCAGAGTCTTTTCAAAACCTGCAGTTTTAGATATAGTCTTCTCTAATGAATCCAATTTTGATTTCAAATTCTCAGACAAAATAATTGTTGATCCCATATGCTCTACTCTGTCAATAGCTTCCAGTTTCACAATCTCTTGGTTTTCTAAATGCAACATTTTGTTGTTGAAGATGGCACATTCTGCAAGAGTTGGCATCAAACATATTCCAGATTTCTTCTCAGTAATTTTCTGAAAAATATTCTCAGGCACAATGTCTTGTTCTGGATACAAATTTGACAGTAATCGTGCATGTAAAGCTTCTTTCCCATGCTCGGTCACTTTTCCGATTCTAACATCTTGTAGAATATTCTTGTAATCTTCATCCTTCGCCTGACGCATATTTTCACGCAGTTCAGCATAATTGAAGTTTAACCATATATTAACGTTGCCAATGCTCCCTAGGCACTTCCTGGTATATTCATGCGTGAGCATTTTGAACACAGGTTGTCCTTTTACTGGTGTCAGCTGCAGAGGATCACCGAAAACAATGATGTGTTTGCCACCAAATAACACATCATACTCTGTTTTGAGAACTTCTTGCATTCTCAAATGCACAAAGGCAAGCATGAGATTGGAAACCATGCTTACTTCGTCAATGATAAGAAGTTTCATTTTCTTCAAGACTCTTGAAACTTCACAACAAGCATCTCCAGATAACTTGTGCTATTGTAATTTGTTGACTATTACAAAGCTACCCCTGATGAGAGGTAGGCTCCCCAGTGCACAGCTTGAACATGACACGTGGTCTAAAGTTTTGAAACACGCTTCACATAAAGTTCAATCCACAAGATTCATTGATTCTTCATTCTTTAATGAATATACATTCTACTCCATGTATAATTCATCATGTTCCAAATATTGAT
Organism: Lissotriton helveticus; assembly: GCF_964261635.1. Lineage (NCBI taxonomy): Eukaryota > Metazoa > Chordata > Amphibia > Caudata > Salamandridae > Lissotriton > Lissotriton helveticus. The sequence goes on from NC_136067.1 coordinate 1,119,110,144, forward strand.
AATATATATCATCCACAAAGGTAGTTCTCAATATTCAATGATCCCAATGCATTTCGGGCTAAACCGTAGCCCTTCCTCAGGGGATAGCTCTACAAACAAAGGAAATGTCATCATCAGGTCTAATTCGATTTGACATAAATAATACTGCAAGTATGAAAGTACTGAATTATCCAGACTGTGTATAGAAATCATAAAACCAAGGGTAAAATAACGTGAAAGAACCCAACTTGCCAAAGATGCATGTGTCACCACAAGCAGAAAGCCAAAGTACCAAAAATGTAAGAGTTACTACGTGCCTCAAGATCTTAAACTCGCAAAAGGAGCCACAAACAGCCCCAACTTCCTATATCCAGTTCCACCCAGGGCGTGTACAGAGCATGTAAATAAATGCGTGATACTAAAACTTAAAGAGAAGCTCAAAATGCACCTCGGTGTAATTAACGCGCAGTTCGTGAGCACAGTGCCTGCAATTCTCGCCCGCATGTTAAACAAGCGTCCCCCCCAGGAGGTACTTACAGCAGAACACGGTCAGCGTCAGACCGTGTTTGACATCGGGTTGACTAATGTGAACGCGCGAGTATACCGCTAGATAAGAACAACGTTACATGAACATAAAAGATGGACAATGAAACGTCCAAGATGGGCGCCATCTTGGACTGGTAAACAAACTCCCAGATCAATGTATATATCTTCTAAGTAAAAACACAAACGGTGGAATAGGAATGTAAAACAAAAACGTTAAGATGAGAAAGTAAAGCAACATAAAACAAGGGATGAAAAGAGCAGAGAAAAATAAACAAGAAAACAGCAAGTATACAGATGAAAGGTAGATAACACAGGGATAATTCACAGATAACACAAAAACTCCATGCGATCATTGAGCCCGTGCGGCTGCATGGTCGCCATGTACCGGATCCAAAAGTTCTCTCTTTTCAACAGAGTTTTTTTGTTGTCGTGGGTCAATGGTATTTGTTCAAGAATTTGATATTTCAACTGGGCAACAGTATGCTTATGATCCAAGAAATGTGCTGCAACAGTGGATTTTAAGTTGCCAGTCCTAATGTTGCTCTTGTGTTCCAACAAGCGTGTCCTGATTTTCCGTTCTGTGTGTCCAATATAGCATTTGCCACAAGGACACTTGAGTAGATAAATGACATTTGCAGAGTTGCACGTGGCGTTGACACGCAGTTTAATCGGGTGACCTTTCATGGGATGATTCACAATGTTCCCTTGAATACAATTATGACAATTGCTACAGTTGTAACAAGGACGTAAGCCCTTGTAATTCACAGGTAAACATTCCAATTTGGGTTTGCATAGTATCTCCTTTAAGTTTCTTCCCCTGGTGTATGCAAACAACGGTTGTTGTGAGAAGGCTCCCTGAAAATCCGATTCCAGGCTTAGTAGTGTCCAATGTTTAGAGATGATGTCCTTGAACCGTTTGCTCAACACTGTGTACTTGGATACTACAACCATCCTAGTATTTTCAGTTTTGGTGCGAGTCTGTAATAGTTCATCACGGGTCATATTCCCACACCGGGTGACAGCCTTTTGAAGAGTTTGTGCTGGGTAGCCACGAGCCTTGAACCTCTCAACCATATTGTTCATTTCAAATTGGCAAGTTTCATCTGATGTAACGATGCGTTTGACGCGCATCAGTTGGGATAGTGGTAAGTTCTGCTTTAACCCCAATCGATGAAAGCTTTGGTAGTGCAACATTGAGTTGCGATCAGTGGGTTTCCGAAAAATATTGGTGGTCACTGTGCCTGCATGTCTCTCAACCTTCACATCAAGGAAGTGAATGCTAGATCTATCGAAACACCATGTAAACTGTATGCGGTCGTTGACTTGATTCCATGTATTCAGAAAATCCAAGAGGGCTTGTTCAGAGCCAGACCATAACATGAAAATGTCATCAATGAATCTTAAGTACAGTTTCCCACAATTAATCCAAGCAGTTTGGTTCAGTATGTGGGATTCCTCGAAAGATTTCATAAAGGTATTCGCGTACGACGGCGCCGTACAATTGCCCATGGCAGTCCCGCAGAGCTGGTGAAACCATTTATCAGATACGGTGAAGTAACTATGGTACAAGGTGAAGACCAATAGTTCCATCAACAGCACCTGCAAATCCGAGTCAAGATTGGAATGGGAAAGTTCATGTTCAACTGCCGTTAAGCCTAGGTCATGAGGTATAGATGTGTACAATGAACAAACGTCCACTGTGCACAATATCAAATCCTGATCTTCTAGCTCAGTAACAGCCTGTTGAAGCTTGATCAAAAAGTCAGTTGTATCCTTAACGTGAGATCTGGAGTTCAACACGAAAGGCTGCAGATATTTGTCCAAAAACGCTGACCGCTTTCTGCTGTAAGTACCTCCTGGGGGGGACGCTTGTTTAACATGCGGGCGAGAATTGCAGGCACTGTGCTCACGAACTGCGCGTTAATTACACCGAGGTGCATTTTGAGCTTCTCTTTAAGTTTTAGTATCACGCATTTATTTACATGCTCTGTACACGCCCTGGGTGGAACTGGATATAGGAAGTTGGGGCTGTTTGTGGCTCCTTTTGCGAGTTTAAGATCTTGAGGCACGTAGTAACTCTTACATTTTTGGTACTTTGGCTTTCTGCTTGTGGTGACACATGCATCTTTGGCAAGTTGGGTTCTTTCACGTTATTTTACCCTTGGTTTTATGATTTCTATACACAGTCTGGATAATTCAGTACTTTCATACTTGCAGTATTATTTATGTCAAATCGAATTAGACCTGATGATGACATTTCCTTTGTTTGTAGAGCTATCCCCTGAGGAAGGGCTACGGTTTAGCCCGAAATGCATTGGGATCATTGAATATTGAGAACTACCTTTGTGGATGATATATATTATCAATATTTGGAACATGATGAATTATACATGGAGTAGAATGTATATTCATTAAAGAATGAAGAATCAATGAATCTTGTGGATTGAACTTTATGTGAAGCGTGTTTCAAAACTTTAGACCACGTGTCATGTTCAAGCTGTGCACTGGGGAGCCTACCTCTCATCAGGGGTAGCTTTGTAATAGTCTTTGAATATACGCTGACCGGTACAGACAGCGTTTTTCCCTGGCTGCACGCTACACATCGTTACCTGTTGAAATCACAGATCACCTACAGCTGTGCAAATACCTCTCTCTGATCTTTGTATTGTAATTTGTTATCATGCTCCACTGGCAGCATCAGTAGACGATGCAAAGTAATACCTTTAAAGTTATGTGCTGCCAGTCCAGTTGGAGCAGTGACAAAACAAGACAGCGATGACTCAGTCCTTTTCTGCAAATAACATGAAATTGCTTTAATGAGGAAACTTTTTCCAGTTCCCGCTTCTCCACTCACGTACAGTCGGACAGGCTTCAACAACGTACATGAGCACTCTTTCTTCTCATGACTTAATCCACGATCAATTTGGTTGGTAACTTCGTCATATATTTTCCTCTGCTCACCGTTGAGTTGTCTTTCCAAGTCTTCTAAGTTAACCGCATCCTCCTGAGCATGTGCCATGGCTCTTTCCACTTCAATCATGGCAGTGGCAGCTTCATTTTTGATAACTGGTCCTCCTAGTGGATCCTGACTCAATGAAACAGAACTCTGACTGTCCTGAGAACTGTCTCTAGCAATCTCGGCTGCAATCGTTGCTTCCTGCTCGATTTCCGCATTCAACATTTCTAGATATTTGAGAAAAACAGGACATACTATGGTCTCCTTGGCGGCATTGAAAGAGTCTTCGTAACAGAGGAAATCTCCAAGCAGTTCCTCTTCTGCACGCCAAGGCTTGAAAAGTTGCAAAAGTGCTAAATAGAAAAACTCTTTTTTTTCAGGAGATTCGCCACTCAATTTTCGATGGTTTACCAAGTGGCATTTTCTTTGCTTGACCAGACATCCCTCACTTCCAATTACAGCATACACTCCTTTATCAATATCTTCTTTGATGTTCCTCTTGAATATGTAATTTTGTAGAACCTCATACAGACAAACATTCTGGAGGTGACTGCTTCTATTTGGATAATATGTATCCAACATGTTGGTCTTCAAAATATCGGTACTGTTTGGCTCCTTTTCCGCCAAATACTCAATTTCCCGCACAGGTTTCAGAACTCGATTACGCGTTGCAGCAAGACCAAGACTCGCCCAAATGATACTCCTGGATTTGGCATAGAGACTTGCTGAAGACAACCAGTCAGAACATTCGTAAGCTCCGATTTCTCGATGTGACAACATCTTCAGACTGAAACTGTACAACTTCTTACTGAGGCTCTTTTCATGGGAAATGTCCTCCTACATATCCTTCAATTCTGTCTTTTCTTTTTTGGTGATGTAAGATGTCACATACCGAGCCACAATTGTAACAACGAACAAGTAGTCCCTAGTTGGCCTATAAATTAGGCAGAGAGGGAAATTCCTCAGTTAGATTGACGATGGGGTAGGGGGGAGGGAGGGGGAAGCCAATCGGCCAGCAGATGCCATAACCACATGAAAAATAAATCACAAATAATGAGGGAAAATTTCAGAGACACAATTCAAAACACAAGATGTATGTACTTGAACAAATTTTTAATTCACAGTATACAAAAATTAATATATAATGCCAGTTTAAAAAACATAAAAATGTACTTAGAGATGTACATGGGTACAAAGAAATAATTTAAAAACACAAGAACACAAGTTGTATTTGTGAATTAAAAATGTGTTCAAGTACATACATCTTGTGTTTTGAATTGTGTCTCTGAAATTTTCCCTCATTATTTGTGATTTATTTTTCATGTGGTTATGGCATCTGCTGGCCGATTGGCTTCCCCCTCCCTCCCCCCTACCCCATCGTCAATCTAACTGAGGAATTTCCCTCTCTGCCTAATTTATAGGCCAACTAGGGACTACTTGTTCGTTGTTACAATTGTTTTTCTCCTCGTCCCCTAACGGATTGTGAGGAGACCTCCCTTTTTACTTTTTTGTACATACCGAGCCACAGCCATACAGTTATCAGCCACGAACTGTATATCCATGTTAGCATTCCACATGGACAAAATCACTGGGTTGTAGTCGTTTATGTACTTGGACTCTTCATTCCTTTTAAAATTGTATGTGTTTTTAGGTGATTTCTTCATCACATTATGTCGCAGCGAAGACATCCAACTGTTCACTCTTCCTTTAGAAATCACCGGTCGTGGAAAGGCGAAACGACATTTGGTGTAGAACTTGTCCTTGTTTCTGAATTTACGACGACAGTACTTTCCACAACGATGGCTTTGGAAGCGTAGAACTTGTTCTCTTAGGCTTTTGTCCTCCTTTGCGTTTGGAACAGCACATGTAGAATACTGTTCTATGAAACTCATCACTAAGTCTTCTGGATCTGTTCCAAATTTAGGTGCATCCTTGATCCACAGCAGCATATGTATATGAGGAGCACCTCTTGCTTGGTACTCCTTTCTCCAGAAGAAATCCAACACCTCTCCAAGAGGTGGATTTTTCTTGTTCATGATGAAAGACATCATAGCTTCAAATCTATGATTGAAGTACCTGCATACATTCACTGGATCCAGAGAGCACAGTTCTCCGGGTGTCTTGAATTCGATATTTTCAGTGTTTCCATTTGCCTCTCGCAGAAATTCAAGCAAGTCTTCCCAGCCATACTCGGCACAGCTGAGAGTGAGGAACCATGTGGGAGTTCCTAAGTTCCTCAGCATACATTTTAACTCACCATGACGACGGTACCAGTACTCATTAGTACCACGCTGACACGCCATGAGATTAATCAGGTTAGAATCCGAAATACTGTCTTGCACATTGACTTTATCCATAAAGTCACTTGCCGAGATGTTTTGCATCTGTATACCACTTTTCAAGATGTGGTTCACTGCATATGACAGTCCAGACAGATCGCTTTCAAACAGGAGATGAAACAAATAGGGAATGCATTGTCGAAACATAGGATCTTCTGCATACAATCGTAAAGTCCGGTATTCAGAAGCAGGAATTTGATGAGGTCGCTCATCATATCTTCCTCCTTGACCTGTTGGAAATAGCTGTGGGAAACACCGAGCTTCCAAACTTTTCTCCCAAACACTAATGGGACTCCCTTTGGCTTGTTTCATTTGAAACAACTCAATAGCATTCCCCATGACTTCCTTGGAATGCAAAGGATGAACACTATAATGTTCATATATATCTTCACTTTTAGAGGGTTCTACTTTCTCAATTTGACCAGCACACAAATAGCTATCCTCTTCTTCACTTACTTCCTCTTCTGCAACATATACATTCTTATAGTACTTATTGCTTTTTTTCAAATACAATGTTGCCTTTTTGACTTTCCTAACATCCACTAAATCTTGCCATATTTTCTTACTCTTTGTCGGAACCCCATTAACTAAGATAACCAGAGATTCCTCTTCCACTTTTTCTACTCCAATTGTATTAATGTTTTTCTTCAAATCTAGAGGCAAATAAACAACTCTTCCCTTTAATCCTCTCTGTAAATCTGATGGAGGCAATTTCCCTGTCTTTGGCTCCATTCTTACAATAGCCTGAAAGGGATGGATACTTTGAATCAAAATAGATTCATAAGTATTTAAATCCTTCAATTCAGAAGGAATCTCAACCAATTCCAGATTATTATGAACAGCTCTAGCAGGCATCCGGTTTTGATTTAATTTGTTACAACAATAAGTACACACACGTTGATCCAATCCCAAATCAAAACAATTTTCTACCATCAAGTATGTTGCGAAATCCTTCCATTCACTATTATTTTGCCTTTCACTTTTCGCATATAAATCCACTAACTTAGTCTGAATCTTATAATAAGTGCGTCGACAACACACACAAGTGAAATTAGGCCTCTCACTTGATTTCACCTGAAACGTGGCAATTTCCTTCTGAAAATTATCTGTACTGGAAACCTGTACACTATCTTCCACATTACCCTCTTCTTCTGGGTTAATTTCAACATTCTCCTCTTTACTTCCAAAGTAACAAAACTCAATTTCTTCACAAATATTCTTCACATCTATTTCAGAACCATGCAAAAGAGCAGTGCATAATTGTTTAAGCATAATTGCTGGACTCTTAGCATAATACAACATTCTAACTAATTTCCTCACTTTATTATGATGCACTGCTAGCATCCTGAAATGATGAAAAACACTCTGGCATACTCTCCTGGAAAGACAAGCCAGTGAATGACCATGCAAACCTGTCACTTCTCTCACTCTGCAAGGATCTAATTCTTGCAACATCATCATTTTCTGCTTCAAACTTTTCTTATTAAATGTCCGTACAAAATCACAAAGCAAATTGATGGAATCCTGTCGCACACTGCAAATACTACTACACTTCCAGGTGTACACAGGTCCCTTAGGACGTCTTCCTAAAACCTCATTACCTAACACCTCTTCTGCCTCTGTTGTCACAAGTTTTTCTTTTTCAACTGGACAACCATCTTTCACCTCATAAGCTCGACCACTGGTGTCAACTGCATGCACCAAATCATTATCCTGGAAATAACTCTCCTCATTAAAAAATGCCTCACAACTTGAACTATGCATCCATTCTCCTGAAAAAACTTCACAAAAATTACTACGATTAACTGTTCTCTTCCATCTACTATTTCTTTTCAAATCATAAATTGCCTTGTTTAGCTTCCTAATTCTATTGATTATCAAAATAAATAACTTTCGCTTAATTTCAAATGCCTGATCAATAACTTTCTCAACTTTTTTTTTTCTCTTATAAAAAACCACTTTCTGTTGACCTTTCTTAATATTTTTTAACAAATTGCCAATTATCCTGTTGCGGAACATTCGTCTACGAATGTCCCTAAACTGTTGTTTCCTTCTACTATCATGCACAGAGTTATCTCCTGCTCTAGCAGTAACATTTTTGATTGGCCTTTCCTTTCCGTTTAAATTGCTTCTCTTTTTCTGGACTAAAACATTTTCTGTAGTACTACTTTTTTTCTACAAATGTTTCTTATGAATGATTTCGTTGTCTTACCCGGAGCTTTCTTGGTGACTTGACGAGTTTTTACTGTAGAGGACTGCTGCAACAATTTTTTAAGCTGCTGTCTTTGACGTTTTGTAGCCTTTCGGATTCTACCCTTAGACGGCATTCTCTAATTTCGAAATGATCTCCAGTTGAATCTGTGGTAAAATATAATAAAAAATGTTATTAACCACTATTACCAAACAGTAAATCAATAACAGTCGTCAAAAATGTAACACACTACTTTTCATTTTTACATAGAATAAGTTTTTAGTGCATTGGCAAATTTAGTAGTTACAAATAGTAGCAAAGAAATGGAATGCTTCTACATTTTACCTGTGCTGTTTTATATGTGAATCTGAACTAATTTTATGAGCATATTTGAGTATTTTATTAAAGACACTACACACAAGCTGTTTTTGAAGTTGTGTTTAATTTTAAATGAAACGGTTTACATGTTTACTTTTCATTTCCAGTAACTTTTAAAAATAAATGTTTATAGTTCCATAGGCTCAAGCAGGTCAGCTTCCCAGCCTATGTCATACAATTCTGACAAATCGGCATCCTCATCATGTTCTTCATCATCCTCAGGATTTAAAACATCCAAGGGATCTACTTCCACTGATGTTTCAATCACAATTTCAATGATAATATCGAGATCAACGGATTGCTCATTATCACTCATGGTTGATGTTGTTGTTATCTTTAAAGAAAGAGAACAACAATGAGATGTTGCAGAGTAAGAGACAAATCTCAGAGACTATAATAGTAAAATTGTTTAACAAGAGTAACATTTTGCAGCTATTATTTAGCCATGTCCAGCGATGCTGAGGAGGTGAGGCCTATGTCCAAGTTTTCAGTGAACAGGACTCATCTCTTCTTAACCTTGGATAAGCCTCACCGACTCTGTGTCCCCTGCTCATACTTAAATGTAAAGGGGCAGATTTATGTTAACTGGCGCATCCCCACGGATGCACCAGTTAATGTGCACCGCTGCTCTGCCACCCATGGTGTGCCGCATTTACAATGTGGAGCACCATTGAGTAAAAACAGCACAGATGCGTCACGCATCTGTGCCGCAAAAGCAGCACATTGCAGGAATCACGTCGTAAGCGCGACATGTCTACTGCAATGCACAGGAGCAAGCCACACATTGCATGGTGCATCACTCCTTATGCCTGTTTCAAACAGGCGTAAGGATTTGATTCAGCAATGCTATAAAGCTGACTCAGTGAAATCTTCTAAATTTCACTGTGTTAGTTTTACAGGGCTTTCATGCAAATGAATGCCCACCCTGCAACAAAACGCCTATATGAAACCTGACGCAGGTTTCATGTGGCACAGGACTTTACAGCATGACACATCTGCCTAGATACATCAAGTTGTAAATATGTCGCAATATAGCGCATCTTTTGCGCCGCCGCTACGTCACAAAAGTGACGCACAGCGGCGCAAAAGAGGCACACACCTATCATAAATCTGTCCCTAACATTTTAAATGATTGATTCAGGATGACGATAAGGTGTGCCCTATCCAGAGGTTTGTTTGAGGTGAGGCCTACTCAGGGTTGCAGATGAAATTTACGCTTGTTGAAGAGTACAGAGGAGATAATACATGTTCAGGCCTACCAATGAAGTGAGTCATGTTCACTTCACTCTTGAACAAAGGCCAGACCTCTTCTGTGTCCGTGGACAGGCCTAAACCTCATCTGCACAATGTCATTCGTAAAGTTAGGAAACACAGGTGATGTAATTGAAAAATGTGGAATTTCTTTTCCTCATTTCACAATCACATCACCTGTCTTTCCTTTGCTTAGGTATCTCATAGTGCAGATGGAGTCTAGCATATCAAAGAGTACACAGAAGTTGAGCACTGTATACAACAATTTTGACATTTACAGAAGATTCAGCTTCTTATCTTGTTGGAGATGAAGTGAGGCCTGTCTTGCAACATGGTGCATCTTTTGCATCACTGCTGCATCAGTTTCATGTGGCACGGGACTTTACAGCATGACACATCTGCCTAGATGCATCAAGTTGTAAATATGTTGCCACATAGCAAATCTTTTGCACCGCCGCTGCGTCACAAAAGTGACGCACAGTGGCGCAAAAGATGCACACACCTATCATAAATCTGTCCCTAACATTTTAAATGATTGATTCAGGATGACGATAAGGTGTGCCCTATCCAGAGGTTTGTTTGAGGTGAGGCCTACTCAGGGTTGCAGATGAAATTTATGCTTGTTGAAGAGTACAGAGGAGATAATACATGTGCAGGCCTACCAATGAAGTGAGTCATGTCCACTTCACTCTTGAACAAAGGCCAGACCTCTTCTGTGTCCGTGGACAGGCCTAAACCTCATCTGCACAATGTCATTCGTAAAGTTAGGAGACACAGGTGATGTAATTGAAAAATGTGGAATTTCTTTTCCTCATTTCACAATCACATCACCTGTCTTTCCTTTGCTTAGGTATCTCATAGTGCAGATGGAGTCTAGCATATCAAAGAGTACACACAAGTTGAGCACAGTATACAACAATTTTGACATTTACAGAAGATTCAGCTTCTTATCTTGTTGGAGATGAAGTGAGGCCTGTCTTGTAACATGGTGCATCTTTTGCATCACTGCTGCATCAGTTTCATGTGGCACGGGACTTTACAGCATGACACATCTGCCTAGATGCATCAAGTTGTAAATATGTTGCCACATAGCAAATCTTTTGCACCGCCGCTGCGTCACAAAAGTGACGCACAGTGGCGCAAAAGAGGCACACACCTATCATAAATCTGTCCCTAACATTTTAAATGATTGATTCAGGATGACGATAAGGTGTGCCCTATCCAGAGGTTTGTTTGAGATGAGGCCTACTCAGGGTTGCAGATGAAATTTACGCTTGTTGAAGAGTACAGAGGAGATAATACATGTTCAGGCCTACCAATGAAGTGAGTCATGTCCACTTCACTCTTGAACAAAGGCCAGACCTCTTCTGTGTCCGTGGACAGGCCTAAACCTCATCTGCACAATGTCATTCGTAAAGTGAGGAAACACAGGTGATGTAATTGAAAAATGTGGAATTTCTTTTCCTCATTTCAGAATCACATAACCTGTGTTTCCTCAGCTTAGTTATCTCATTGAGCAGATTTAGTCTAGCATATCCAAGAGTACGCAGAGGATGAGGACTGTATCCAACAGAGCAATGTACATTACTCACCTCCTTTGACACTTACAGAAGCCTCAGTTTAATATTTCTCAGTTCAATATTTATTTACAGAAGCACACAAAATATGACCTTCTCATAAATGTGAAAAGCGTTAAAAAAAAAAAAATTCTGGTCATAATTTGAAAACACAACACCGGTCCTATGTAGAAGCACATCCTATCAGTACTTAAATTAGCCAAGCACACATGGGGGCGTATTTACAAGAACCTTACACCACAGGGAAAGGTCTTAAATTAAAATGGGAAAAATAACATCAGAGAGACTCAAAGGCCTTATAAATATGCCCCAAGCAACCTATGAAACTCTAGCACTACATATCAAGAAACCTAATTGATTTCAAAAATCGTTTTTAAACACATCATCTAAATCAATTATATACCTACATTCAAGGGGAAATGACTTAAAATGCCCTAAGACACATGAAAGCGTTTTTTAAGGCCCTTGCACCATTTTTGGGTCATTTTTAACATGGCTATGTGACTCAAAGAATCAAAATCTAAATTTGCCAAGCACACATGGGGGCGTATTTACAAGGACCTTGCACCACAAGAAAATGTCTTAAAATAAAATGGGAAAAATTACATCAAATGAACTCAAAAGCCTTGTAAAAAATAACATCAGAGAGACTCAAAGGCCTTATAAATATGCCCCAAGCAACCTATAAAATTCTAGCACTACATATCAAGAAACCTAATTGATTTCAAAAATCGTTTTTAAACACATCATCTAAATCAATTATATACCTACATTCAAGGGGAAATGACTTAAAATGCCCTAAGACACATGAAAGCGTTTTTTTAAGGCCCTTGCACCATTGTTGGGTCACTTTTAACATGGCTATGTGAGTCAAAGAATCAAAATCTAAATTTGCCAAGCACACATGGGGGCGTATTTACAAGGACCTTGCACCACAAGGAAATGTCTTAAAATAAAATGGGAAAAATTACATCAAATGAACTCAAAAGCCTTGTCAAAAATAACATCAGAGAGACTCAAAGGCCTTATAAATATGCCTCAAGCAACCTATAAAACTCTAGCACTACATATCAAGAAACCTAATTGATTTCAAAAATAAATCGTTTTTAAACACATCATCTAAATCAATTATATACCTACATTCAAGGGGAAATGACTTAAAATGCCCTAAGACACATGAAAGCATTTTTTAAGGCCCTTGCACCTTTTTTGGGTCACTTTTAACATGGCTATGTGACTCAAAGAATCAAAATCTAAATTTGCCAAGCACACAAGGGGGCGTATTTACAAGGACCTTGCACCACAAGGAAATGTCTTAAAATAAAATGGGAAAAATTACATCAAATGAACTCAAAAGCCTTGTAAATATGCCCCAATTAACCTATGAAACTCTACCAGTACATATCAAGAAACTTAATTGATTTCAAAAAACGTTTTTAAACACATATTGTAAAGCAATTATATTCCTACATTCATGGAGAAGTGAGTTAAAATGCCCTAAAACACATGAAAGCATTTTTGTAAGACCCTTGCACTATTTTTGCGCCACTTTTAACATGGCTATGTAACTCAAAGAAACAAAATCTATTTCTAAAACACTTGACACAAAGCAACATTTTAAATACACAACTTTCTTCATAATTTTCTCCTTAAAGCATACTATTCTCTATTTAAATTAAATGAATCTTTTCTCACCTTAGCAAATACTTTATGAGTTTCAAAACAGTCTCAGACACACACCAATTTGTCTTTAGTAGAGCAAAAGGTATGCACTCCAGAGTCTGCAAGCAACAATGCCACAGAAATGCTGTAATTCATCACACATATCTCTCATGTCACCCAATCAAACTCTTCCCTCACTTTTTTCAAATCAACACCCTTCCCCCTCTGCCCTTTCTGCCTTTTTTGCATAGCAACCACCTCCTGAAAGACCTCTCATGTTTGCAAGTTCACACAACAATGTTTCAATTGAACTCTGAACTCTCAGTAAACCTGCGTATCCAGTGCAATCTTTCATAAAATTATTTTTCTTCACCATTCAAATTACATCTTTCAAAGAACTCATCCACGCACCCTAACTTTCTGTTTTCAGCAATCAAAATCCACCAATCACTGCTACTGATTAATTACCACAGAAACTCCACAGTTTTTTTCATTATACACTCTTATTTTTTCAAATGCCATTTCATTGCCACACTTCATCTGACTGCAGCAGAACCTTCTCTCACCATGTTTTCTGTCTGGATTGTTGGACATAGTTATATCCACTGGGCTCAAAGGTTTGCTGATAACAGAAATTTACCTAACCTCAATTTACAAAATGTGGAAATTAAGTGGATTAGCCACAGAGGATTAAAATGTCACCAATTGATACCATTGGTGAAAACCTTTATGCATTTGCCAAAACCTGACCTGTTAATTGTGCACTGTGGAGGAAATGACTTGGGCACTTTGACTGGTGTAGGTCTGGAAATGTTTTTAAAAGACACCTTTGACCAATTGATGGCACTTTTTCCTCAAACTGCCTTGGTATATTCAAATATATGCCAAAGACAGAAATGGAGGTGGTCGAACCAATTTTGTCCACAAATTGAGTAATCGAGGAAGCATGTAAATAAGTCTGTTTCAGCTTACATGAGAGACCATGGAATGGGCTCCATGTACAACAATAACTTGCGTTACTACATGCAAGATATCTACAGAGGAGATGGAGTTCACTTCTCAGATGAGGGGAACAGAATTTTCATTCTGAATTTAAGACTGTGCATTGGTACCTACTTATAAGTACCTAAATCTACCATAAACCCAAAAGCTCTTCTCAGAGCTACCCTAACTATGATCACCATAAACAAATTTTAAACGTACATTTTTTTTACTAATTTTCACAATTTACGCTTCCTGGAGCGCTACCCGGTACGCGCACCGGACGCTAACCGCGCGAAATTTAAAAAAAAAATGTTTTTTTTCGCACATATGGACCTCCGCAGCCACCCTCAGAAAACCTAGGGGGTCAGAATACGTCTACCGTGCCCCCTTCTACCCATTCTGAACATTTTTTGCCCTCCATCTTGTATCTCAATTCTACCGTAATACAAAATGGAGGACTCCCGTAACGCTGCCGGTTCGCGTACCGGGGCGCTCACCGGGAAGCGCTCATTTAAAAAAAGGTGGGAAAGTAATTCACAGAAAACCGACTGGAGACACTTTCACCAAATATATATTAACTCATACTACATACCAATCCCTACCATTTTCACAAATTTGGTTGGAATTCCATTTAGCCATTTAGCCTGTAGACCTCTCTAAATACCCTGAGGTAAATTACTTCACAAAACACAGCTGAAGTGTTGGAATTGACAACCAATTAAAATGTTACTTTCATTTTCTACTTTTTTTACCTGACATTTGATTGGTTATGTACCTGAAGATATATAAAAAAAGAGAGAGAAACACAGCCATTTTGACTACTACTTCCTGAACTACATTGCAAGATCATTTTCACTCACAACTTAAACTTGTTTTTAAAAGGTAAGATATTATTTTATAAATTTGAAAACATTTTCAGATAGTTATATACTATCCCTCTGTAAGAGTTAGACATTGAGAAAGGCTTGTTTATTATAATTATGGATTGATTTAGGTTTCTGTGGTATAATTATGATTTTACATAGGCTTTTTCACAGGCACTTTTTAGTGGAGAGGTGTGGCTCACTGGTAGTGGAGAGGTGTGGCTCACTGGTTAGAGGCAGCAGACCTGTAAGCAGAGAACGGTCCGGGACCAGGGTTCAATTCCCGACGCGGCAGGATCTTGGACCAGGGTCAACGGACTCGATAATTCTCGCCTCAGTGCCTACTCTAACCAGGGAACACACTCGGTAACTCTGGGCATTAAGCTTGCCTCATCTCTACACCGGCCCCCCACAGACGCCGGGGATGCCTGGTTTCACCCTGGAGATACCCAGAAAGGGACCATCTCACAGGGAAAACCAGGACGGGTTCCCCAGCGGTCTACAGCGCCAGGACACTCGGGTAGAGTAACAGTGCGCTTTACAAGTATCCAACATTTACATTTACATTTTAATAGTACTACTTCATGCCTCAAAAGTACCTGTCTTAACTTAAACCCAACAGTGCCCTATCTCTACTGATATATTTATTTTTTATTCAAATTTCAGCACAAAAATGCAAGGAGAACAGAACGTTTCCTTTGAAATTGTCCTAGACATAAACAATCAGGAAATCATTGAACCCATTGACTTGGAATTCATGGATGAATCACGAGACCATGAACTTCTACAATGTGTAGAATCTGTGGATTTGTTACTTCATTATGATGACGGTCAAATGTGGGAAGTTATGTTCACTCAACAAGAGGACATATCGGACAGTCAAATGTTAGACGTTCTATTAAATTTTGAAAAAGAATCAGAAAAATAAAATGATATTCAATATTAAAAAATTATTTGAGTCTTTAATCATTTTATATGTAATTCATAAACTAGTACCAAATTGATTATAATGTAAAGTCAGACTTATAGTATACTGTGCACAATCCCAAAAATAAATTTATATTTAATAATCATAAATACTGCTACTTAAATAAAAAAAAAAACAACAAAAAGAACAATCAATAAACCTACAATATTTCAAAATATCATAGTCTATCATTCTTTTTTCCTTATAGTACCCTCCCCAGACCGCTTCCCGGTTCGCGTACCGGCCGCTCCCCACGCAAAAAAAACAAAAAAAAGTATTTATTTTTTGCCCCGCGGGGCCCTTTTAAAGCCTCCACATCAAACCTAGGGGGTCAGGGAGGATCTACTATGCCCCCTTATGGTCATTTCCCCCTTTGTTTTGGCCTCCTCTTGTCTCTCGATCCTACCGAGAGACAAGATGGCGGCCACTCCGGACTGTTTAGAATGTTGACAGACACCAGAGAGCCAATCAGCTTCGCTTCGCGAAGTTCCGTTACGCGTCAGGTACGCGAACCGGGGCGCTGCCCGGAGCGCGCTTACAGATATATATATTTTTTTGAAGGTTAATTTATCAAAATCCACTGGAGCACATATATTGAGACCTAGCAAAGGCACATCGGGCTACCAGTCCCTACAATTTTGCCAAGTTTCGTGCAAATCCATTCAGCCGTTCGGGCTAAAAGTGAGGCCAACCGCCCTATGGAAATTAACATGGGAAAAACGCGTTTTGGGACCCCCCTTTTTTCTCGGCCCCCTCTTGACGAACCCCCCCCAAATTTTCAGTGGCTGCTCAGAAACAAAATGTTCCATTTTCCTGAAAATTTCAGCCAATTCCGTCTACAAACGCCAAAGTTATTAGACATAGAATTTTCAAAAATCCCATAGAGAAAAAATCCTAACTATATATACCTACTGGCGACCGCCAGTAGGTAATATATATATATATATATATATATATATATATATATATATATATATATATATATATATATATATATATATATATATCAAACACGCTGTCACCCCAAGGAAAACTCACGAAGTTCACGTCGAGTTTTACAACAAAGGAGCCGTGGCCACAATATTCTTAGTGCAAGGAATTGTATTCAGGCACGATGTCCAACGCATTTCGGAGTTGTAGTCACTCCTTCATCACGGGCAATAAACATTGTTGAAGTGCAAGTAAATAAAGTGAAAGTCACATGGTCATGAAAATGAAAAACAGACTCCCTCTCTGGAAATGACTGTGTATGTCGGTTCAGTAACATGAATTATAATTCAGAATTGACTTGTACATTATAATGCTAAGGTTCTTAGTAAACCCTATTATTAAATCAAGAATGAAATTTCCCTTGTAACAGTAAATCAAAACAAAAACAGTCACGTGGTTTGATGCAAAACTTGATACATATTGCAATACTGCTCAATTGGTCTTGATAATACCCAAAACGTTGTTTTCAAAAATATGTATAATATGGAAACCGTGTCTTTAAGGTTAAACAGTTTTCAAAGGAAAAGCATGTTAGCGTTCGTGTGCTGGCGCGAACTCACGTTACCTGTGTAATTAAAACTAAAGGCACTGACAATCCCATTGTGCTATGTAGTTGTCGTGTTAATCCCGGCAACAGAGTTGATGCTTTATTAACAGTTATTGTGCAGTCATAATACCCCATCAACTCATTCAACGGATGTACTGCATACGAGAAATAATATATTGCCCGAGTGGGCTTCAAAGCGATCCACATCACCTGTGTATAGACTCGGTTCCATTACATGTAAATATGATAGTGAGCACAATTGTGTAGTAGTACACTAGATCTCGCAGTTAATTAGTGTGTTGCCCAAGTGGGCACTGATCAATATAGTTCATGATCTAATGGCGTTCCAAGTAAGCCGTAGTGACTGACCAGGTCTGGCATTAAAAGGGTAAATTCATTTTTTCTCTTTCACAGTGAGGGAAATGTTATAATATCTGTAAAAAACCAGAAACGAAATATAGGTTAAAACCAGACAAGTGACTTGGTGCATATACAGTACTAAATTAACAAGTTTAAAAAAATGACAACATACGGATGTTATGGTTTACAGTACAGCAAAGGACAACTAGATATACAGATGCGCTGCCAATCCTTCATCCTTATTGAGTCCCTTAGGTGCTAGGGTATTAAACCGAATAATGAGTTTTGATTCCAAACATCTTAATTCAGCTAGCCTGTTTCCTCCTCTGATATTGGGTAGTATGCAGTCAATGACCGCAAATTTGACTAGATTGGGATTGCTCTTGTGGAATTCATGAAAATGTCTAGCTACCGGATAGTTTTTATCATTTTTATTGATAGCTCGCAAATGTTCCAGTACTCTTTTCTTGCCCGAGTGAATAGTACTGCCAATGTAGTACTTCCCACACGGGCATTTCAGTGTATATACCGCAAACTCAGTATTGCAGTTAGTGTGTTTGTCAATGTTGAATGGTGCATCATGGTCATTGAATTTTATGGACTTAAGATTGCAGCTATATTTGCAAGCCTTACACTGATTACAGGTGTAAAATCCTTTCACGCTATTTAATATTTTGTGGCTGTATATCATGTTGTTACATAGTTGATCGCCTAAGGATCTGGGTTTGCGGAATGTAATGGAAGGGTGGTTTCCTACATAACCTTCAAGGTCCTCATCAGTTTTGAGTACTTCCCAAAATTTCTTGAGACTTTTTCTGACTTGCCAAGCTTGAGTATTATGCTTGGTAATGAATCTGATAGGCGTTTTGTCCTCTGTCATTTGTGACGGTTTTTTAGTGGACAAAATATCTTTACGATCAAGAATATCTGTTTTGTCACTGCAATCTTTGATAAGTTTAGCATTATAGCCTCTAGCCAAGAAGCGTTCTGTCATGGTTAGTTTTTCAGATTCATACTTTTCATTGGTACTGCAATTCCTGCATGCACGCAGAAATTCCCCATAGGGGATACTGCGTATGAGACTTCTCGGATGACAGCTGTTTGCATGTAACAAACTGTTGCCTGAGGTGGATTTCCTGTACAGAGAACTACAGATTTTGTTGTTTTTGATCTCAAGTTTGAGATCTATAAATTCTAGGGAAGATTTGTCAATGGTATACGTGAATTTGAGATTTAACTCGTTTGAATTAAGGTTAGTGAGAAATTCATGAGCCTCATTTTCTGTGCCTTTCCAAACACAAAAAATGTCGTCTACGTACCTCAACCAGAGGACGGCGAGGTTTTTGTACAGATGACACTGGTACACCACCTGCTCCTCCCACCAGCCGAGGTATAAACCTGCAAAGCTGGGGGCGAGGCAAGTTCCCATCGCCGTCCCCTGGATTTGTTGGTAAATTGTTTTATCAAAGAGAAAGAAATTGTTGCCTAGGCATAGTTGCGCCATGTCAAGCAACATTTCTGTATGAAGAAGTGAGGATAGTGGTCTCTGTCTGAAAAATGTGCGACATACTTGGAGTCCTAAATCTTGGGGAATGCATGTATACAAACTGCATACATCCAAGCCTATGAGGAGAAAATCATCCTGCCATTGTATTTGTTCAAGGTGTTGAAGGAAATTAGTGGTGTCTTTGACAAACGAAGGTATAGCCTTGACAAAGGGTTGCATAAAAAAATTAACATATTTAAAAAAATCCATGTGACTTTCACTTTATTTACTTGCACTTCAACAATGTTTATAGCCCGTGATGAAGGAGTGACTACAACTCCGAAACGCGTTGGACATCGTGCCTGAATAAAATTCCTTGCACTAAGAATATTGTGGCCACGGCTCCTTTGTTGTAAAACTCGACGTGAACTTCGTGAGTTTTCCTCGGGGTGACAGCGTGTTTGGTATAGAGGGGGTGGCTACCCCAGCCGTGTGCCCGCCGGATTTGTGGCTTGGGACAGCCCGACTTTTGTGTTTCATATATATATATGTTCGATATTCCTTCAGCCACCTTCCAAGTTCCTGGAGCTTCGGCGAAGGATCACAGCACCACAACTGGCAAGTATTTCCAAAAGTGCTTATTTAAACCAGTGTGACATAAACGGTAGAGGACGGTCTACGTGTTTCGGCTCCCAGCCTTCTACTGGACCATAGAGTCCTGGAGCCTAGAGTATCTTTTTTAAAGAGCTAGTGCGATTGCCCATGTTAAAAGTGAAGACAGACTAGACAAAAAGGTATCAATACAATTAAAACAACATTTTCCTTTGAAATACAGTAATCCATTGTTTTTTATTTGAGGCAGCATGATAAATTCATTATACTGGTTTATAAAGTGCTAATGAGTATTAAGAATAGTGAGTCTTGATAAATGGGAGATTTTTAAGTTGTATGTTCTTACCATATACCTCAGTATGGATAATACAGTCTACACATCAATGATAATTGTTTTGAGTGAATGAACATATATGGGTGGCATGAACATATATACATATATATATATATATATTCACTGAAAAAACATAGGCTTCAGGGACATTATAGTTAAAAATGAGCATTTAAAAAAACATAGAAATTCACTGAAAAAAACATAGGTTTCAGGGACGTTATAGTTAGTTGGACATTTCACTCATTCAAAACCAGAGAAATTCAGCTGTTATAGTTAGTTGAGCTAACTATAACACGCGCCCCCGCAATGCACTGCTGATGACATGACATATTGCATCATTTATGACATGGTCAGTGACATCACTGATGACATCTCAAATGACATCACGGATGAAATCATCCAGGGACTGTGTGTTTCTGTGAAGTTTAAATATGTTTTATATATATATCGGCCAAGGTATATTGAAGAATGAGTGTCTGAATCGATGATTTAGTAGGTGTGTTACTGACTGTATAAGTGAGAGATTAAATGTGTCTTACTGAATGCATGGGTTAGTGACTAAACTGTGAATATCTGTATCATTCTGTCTGTTGGTGTGTAAGCGGTTGCATGGGTTGGTGAGTAGCTACATGAATGTCTATATGGGTTATTGATTGCTTGTCTGAGTATCTGTATGGGTGCCTGAGTGTCTGGGTGAGTGGGGTGTGTGTGACTCACTGCATGGATATGTGAGTGGGTGATCCACTGGGTGTGTGGGTTTAAGAGTGTGACTGTGAGGGGCTGTATGAGTGGGTGAGTGTGTGTATGGGTGTGTTGGAGAGTGAATAGATGTCTCAGTGGTACATGTGTGAATAACTACATATGTGAAAGGTAGTATATGAGAGTGTTGGAGTATATAAATGACTATAAGTGTGAGTGAGTGATTATAAGAGTGGCTGTATGGATGAGTGTGTGCTTGTATTAGTGATTGTAAAAGAGAGTAAGTATGTGTTTGTATCTGTATGAATAAGTGAGGTGGTGTGTGTAGAACTGTATAGGTGAGTAAATGGGAGTGTGAATAATTCTTTGCATGATTGACTAGGTGTGTGAGTAACTCTATGGATGAATGACGATGTGTGAGTATCTGTATAGGTGTAGGAGTGTAACTGATAGTGCTGTATTGGTAGAGTGCAAATGATAGTGATGTATTGATAAGTGGCTGCATGTATGAATGACTGTTGGACCCGGTCCTTTGGGCAGGTTCACCCCGAGACTTTTTGCTTTTTCCTAGCCTGTTTCTGGAACCTGGGTTGGTGATTTTAGGCCTCTGCGCACTGTTTCACTGTGGGACAGTGTAAAGTGCGTGTGCTCTCTGTGTATGTGTGGTGAGTGACCTGCCCTCCCATAGGAATGAATGGGGAATATGTATGCCCATGGTAGTTCCTGATGTGTGGGGAGTGCAGGGTCGAGTTTGATATGTATGTACTCGTGAGAATGAATGCTGCGTAATGGTGTATGCAGCATGGTTGTGTCTAGTCTAGAAGCGCCACTTTTAGAAGTTGGCATATTTGTGTAGTGAGTCTGCTGGCACGTGATTGGCTGGTGAGCCTGGCCCAGGAGTGCCTGGGCCTGCTTGTGGATTGACTGTCTGGTCTGAGGGTGACAGGCGCTGCAGAGCCCCCGGAGGGAGGGGGTCGGAGTCAGCCCGTAGATGAAAGGGCACATCTGCTGCCAGGGAAGCGGGAGGAGATAGCGTCTGATGGTGCAGGGCTGTGTCTGCCTGGCCACCCTGCTGGCTCCCCCTCCTGCTGGCCCGCTGTCACCTCTGACCTGAGGCTGACAGGAGAGGGAAACCAGAAACACCCAGGGCTCAGGGCCCGCTTACACAAAGACTTCAAAGGACTTCAAAGACTTTTCTGTGTATAAGAAGGGGCTGTGTCCCCTTCCAAAAGGTTCTTGTTCTTGTTCTTGTTTCTGACTTGGATCTACCAGGGGCGGGCGCTGCCCAGCCCCTGGATGCCTGGAGGACTTCTGGGACCCTAGCGCCTGAGGAGCGCTTTACTTTTCTGTTGTAGCGCTTGGGAGCGCTTGACTTGCTATTTTTAGCGCATGGAGCGCTTTAAATCTCCTTTGGCGCCTGGGAGCGCTCTAGCTGTGTTCTAAGCGCTTTAGAGCGCATTGTTCCCCCCAGCGCTTGAGAGCGCTGTTTATTTGTTGACCGTAAAAGAAATCAGCCCCCGCCTGCCTGCCTAAGGAGAAGGGCCGCTGCGCTGCCCGCAGCGACCCGGAAGCGGTTGGCCGGCCGGCCAATCCCAGCGCGGCCGGCCGAAAGTCCCCGCCCCCGCAGCCCGGGGAAAGTAAGAAGAAGGCGCGGGAGAGATGGCGGCCCGTACCGCCGGTGCGGGGCTCCCATTGCTGTGGGAGAGCCCCGCAGGCACCAGCCAGCCGTGAGAAAAGAGCGGAGGGGGGCGCGGGGCACATTGTCGGTGCCCGCCCCCGCCCCCGCCGCCAGTGAAGCCGGGGAGAGAGAGAAGTTCGACCGCCCCAGCCGCGAGGCCTCTGCGCTGCAGGAAGAGCCCCGCCGTCCCCCTCGAGGGAAGCGCTGCTGCCGGGCGATGTGAAGGAGACGCGCTGCCCCCACGTCCAGGAAGCCGGTGAGTGGAAACCGGCTGGGAGGGGAAGTGCGAGGTCGTATACCTCGCTGGTGTAGTGTGCTGAGCCGCCCCGCTCTCCAGAGGGGCTGCTGCTGGTGCCTGGAGACGGCACCAGGACGAGAATGAAGTAGGGCGGCCCCAGATGACAGTGGGCCGCCCCAACATTTCAACGGAGCCCCAGTGCTCCAACCCGGGCTCATATGATTGCTTTGGGGAGCCAGAATGCTCCGAAGGGCACATTGATTTAGAGCCCCGTGTGACTATGCCTTAGGGCGGCCCCAGATGGCAGTGGGCCGCCCCACCAGTTCGACAGAGCCAGATGGCTCCAACGTCCAGGGGGCATGGGGTTGCAAGCCCCGCGAGGCTCGAGGGGCCATGTTTGCGGAGCCTGAGGGCTCCATGGGGCCTAGGTGTTTACGAGCCTGTGTGGCTCCAACGTTTGGTCATTTCTAGTTAAAGGGGGTGTCGGGGCATATTGCCGGTGCCCGCCCCCTCCTGCCTGCAAGGAATTTGCTTTTAGAGCCTGTGTGACTCCAACGGTTGTCTTCAGAGCCTGTGGGGCTCCAGCGTGGGCGCAGTTTGCGCCGGAGGGTCAGTGAGGACCCTGTCGCCGTACGAAGTTCCCAGCTGCCCAGCAATTAGTGGGCAGCTGCACCGTTTAGGTTTTGTGTGATTCCCAGGTGCCCAGCAAGTAGTGGGCACCTGCTACGTTTAGGCTTATGCTGAGACTGGCGCTGCATGGCAGCGCGCCCTGACATTGAGACTCAGGGCATCTTTGCCCCAACAAGGCCAGTTGGCCTAGGGACTGCCACAGGTGGTGGCTTATGTGAGTTGTTGCGCAATTGTATGGTTATTGCCCCTCTGAATGTGGTCTCTTGCATCATGTGTTATTCCTGCACCTCTGATTGTTTTTAGACATCATGTGACTTTTGCGCTACTGTATTATTCTGGTACCTCTGAATGTATTTTTATTGCATCATGTGCTTTATTCTTAACACCGCTGAATGTGTAGGTTTGTACATTATGTGTGTCTCTTTACTACTCCTCTGAATGTGTTTTATACATCATGGGTAATGTGTTCTTTCTTAGACCCCTAAACGCTGTGTGATACTTAGGTGGTTTTCCTTTACTACTCCTCTGAATGTATATTTATGCACCATGGGTAATGTGTTCTTTCTTAGACCCCTAAATGCTGTGTGATACTTAGGTGGTTGTTCTTTCTAGTACAGGTGGTCCTAGTGAGGTCCTGGTCCCCGGCGTGACATTCTCCTAAGGTGTTTAGGGTTGCGTAGGAGGTACTTACCTGTTCCCAGTAGTTACTGGATGTGATCTATAACTGTTACTTTGTGTTACAGTGATTTTATACACTTTTATTCTAAGTTCTATAAGTACTATTTCTATTTCTAAAAGTGCTGATTATGACAGTGGCCCATGTGGCCCTGTCTTGTAAATAATCCCTTGTGAATATTGCCGTGCCAGTTGGCACCATGTACATGTGTGATTTCTATCTGATGCGATTTTTACAATACAAAAGTTATTTTAATATAACCTTGTGTGGAGTTCCTTTTGTGGTGTGCCTAGTATGTTGTTGCTGTTGTGCGCTGGCGCAAATGCTTTACACATCGCCTCCGAGTTTAGCCTAGACTGCTCGTGCCAAGCTACCTAGAGGGTGAGCAGGGGTTATCTTGGCGTGTGACTTCCTTGCCCTGACTAGAATGGTGGTTTCTGCCTGGCTTTGGCGTCAACCTTAGCCTACCAGAAATAGTCAGTTCTAGCAATGACTGTATGGGTGAATGAGTGGACATGTGTATAGACCTAGGAATCAGTGAGTGGGTATATAGTAACTGGTATTGGTGTGTCTATGGTTTCGAAAATGGTCGTCTGTATTTTAGAGTGGGTGTATTAAAGGTTATATTAGGGTGTGAGGAGTGTAGGAAGGTGGATACCTGACTATGGTTACCCCAGATTTTTTGCCTTGTGTTTAGCTGGTTTTCGACTTAGTTGGCCTGGGATCTTGCTAATCAGGGTCCCAGGCTATCTGCTATCACTGTAAAATGGACTCCGTGTACTTTAGGTACATACCTGATTGGATGTTGGGTCACCTTGTGAGCCCCTGTATAGTGTACCCTAGCTACCCAGGGCTTAGGTGCATCCAAGGCCTACCAGGGGCTGCAGCATGAATTATGCCACCCCTGGCTGGCCATCCAAATTGACACAACTGGCTGATCACTCAGCTGGGGCAAGGTCGTGTAATCACCCCTTGCTTAGGTATATTATTCCTATACCTACCATTATATATAGACACATATGCACCTATAAGTCACTTCTATGGCAGGCCTTAACAATCCTGAAGGCAGAGTGCTTGGTTTTATGTGAGATGGTGCTCTAGCATGAGCTGAGTCTGTCTGCAGCTTTCAGAACCATGTCCTTATAGCTGTACCATATACTCTTAAGTGCATTATAATCCTCCCGGTTATTTCTAACTTTGGTTTAGCTTTATCAAAACAGGTCGTGTAAGGTGTCATACGCTTAGGAATACTACCCCCTCGCCAGTTCTGGCGACGGGGGTAGCATTCCACTCTTCTAGAGGGAGAAGACATGTTGTTCCTGTTAATTCAGGTTAAAGTTAACCAGAGCCTCAGCATTACAAAATGGATGCTGCTGCCACAGACAAAAGTCTGACCTCCTGCTGCTGGGAGTCTTTCCAGTGAGGGAGGCTTGGACAATAGGTTTCCTGTCTTGGGAGGTGCTAGTACCACCCCAGACAGGCCATAGTGTATTGGGGCAGGGAGGGCTGAAGGAAATGAGACACAGCCTGGGGCACACAAGGGGTCCCATGCATAGCCCGGTTCAAACTGGTTGCTGGGGCACTCCAGCCCCAGCTCTGGCGTGAAACTGGACAAAGGGAAAGGGGTGTAACTACCCCCTTCATTGGTCCCACCCATAGGAGGGACCTAGCAGGTAATCCAGCCTCTCAGATTAGTATATAGGTAGGAGCTGAGTCAAGAGACTTTAGATTTATCCTGAACTGAAACTTGTAACGAAACTCTGGACCTTCGACATTCTACTGCAACTAGAAGACTGAAAAATCTCCCTTGTTGTCAAGGAGTGACCACCCTGTACCTACAGGCACCATCCAGCAATCTGCAGTTTAATTTGTCGATGCTCCTGGTGTAGCCCGAGCACAGAGTCCAACAAGAGCCAGACTTCCAGACTTCTTTGACCCCGATCCACAGTCTCTGCAAAGCTGAGACCCGTGTACGCGACGAGAGACGTGGGACCGGCCATCTTGAAAAGCCTGCTCCTTGCTACTTGTGCAGCTTCTGAGGCACCCACGAAGTTGTGCATGGGGGATTGAGAAGCCTTATCCCCGAGCATCATCTGCACAGAAGATCAGCCCTCCACACTCCACGAGTTCTGCGTGGGACCCTTCTGCATTTTCCTGCTCGACGTGTCTGTCCGGTTACTTGCCCGTTGGCTAGTGGTTCTGTGACAACGAACCTTCTAATCTGAACCACCTGCCTGGTTGCTCCAGGTGGGCCCCTGCTTCCATGCAAAGGAGAAGCCCCATAGACCTTGCTGGTCTAACCCGAAGCGAATATTCGATTCCTGCATGGGTTGCATTTGCCGAGGCCTGTTGACTCCAATCCGGAAGCCGACACCACCAACAGCGAGATCCTTTGTGGGACAGTCCGTATCCAGCTCCTGGTCATCGTTGACGCCTCCTGGTCCACGTGGCTGTAGAGTCAAGCTTCACGACATCACCTGATCGCATCCCGACATCGCCTGGTTCCTTCCTGATTCCTTCTTGGTCAGGGGCTAGTGACCCAGACTCTGTCCCCTCTGCTTTCAGGTACTCTTCATCCTCGATCCGCCCTTGGATCACACCGGGCACTTCTCTCCTGGTCGTCTGCAGCATCTTTTTCCAAGGCTCCATAGGATTCAGCGACGAAACCCGACACACTTTGACACCTATGCACCCGCTTCCTGTGGGTGAGGTAACACAAGTACTCCGGTTCTCCTGTGTTTATTAACTATCCTAGTGTCCTAGTTTTCAGTGGCTTTCTCCTAGTACATCCGGTAGTGTCCTAAAAGAACTAGTTTCCAATTCTTTCGTTCCCATTATAACTTTATGGTAACTCGCGTGTGTGTGTGTAGATACTGCACACCCTTCCCGTGGGCCTCCTGCTCCCTAACTCTTGTTAGTACAGCGTAGCCCCAGCGATTACCTAGGCCCAAGGCCTATCCTGTGTTTGTGACGTGGTTCTTATACCACTATTTTAGTATATGGTGTTACATGCCCCTAGGGCCCTAGAGTATTTTGTGCAACTTATTGTATGATAGTTAACTATCTTGTTACGTACTTTAGCCTCTGACCTCATAAAGAGTTCAGAGGGGTTGTGTTTATAATAAATGCATATATATTTTATATATAACCTGTGTGGTGTCCTTTCATTTGGTATTCAAGGGGGTTACATATGGTAAAACAGCTGGCATCACATGCTCTCTGAAGTTTTAGCCTAAGACTGCTTTGTCCATGCTACCACTAGGATAGCTGGTCTATAAGGTTGACTTTACAACCATCACCATAAGGGTTGTTTGGACTGATACAGGGTGCCCACTAGAATAGTGGACATCACATATCAGGCCAACTTCTCACAAGGAGGTAAAACTGATTATCACGTGGATGATGTCATTAGTGATGTCACTGACTAGTCATGAATGATGTAATATGTGATGTCATAGGCAGTGCATTGCGGGGGCGTGAGTTATAGTTAGCCCAATTATAATGGCCGAATTTCTCTGGTTTTGTACGAGTGAAATGTCCAACTAACTATAAAGTCACTAAAACCTATGGTTTCTTCAGTGAATGTCTATGGTTTTTTAAATGCTAATTTTTAACTATAACGTCCCTGAAACCTATGGTTTTTTAAATGCTAATTTCTAACTATAACGTCCCTGAAACTATAGTTTTTTCAGTGAATTTCTAAGGTTTGTTAAATGATAATTTCTTACTATGCTTACAGAGGTAGGACATGTGAAGAAAGAGGAAGAAAGGCACAGAAAGAAGCAAGAGAAATGCAGAAAGAAGCAACAGAAGTCCAGAAAGACAAAGAGAAGTGTAGGAAGAAGCAAGAGATATGCGGAAAGAATCAACAGAGGTGCAGAAAAATGCCTTGTTGCAAAGTCATCCTATGCCCCCAACGTTTTACTGACTGCTACTGGTGGTAACTGACTCTGACTAACCAGGCCCAGAGCCAGTACTATGCTGAAAGACACTTAGAATACAGTGACAACACCTACATACACTAGGGTACCCTATGGGTTGGGGTACCCCTGTGATTGGCATGACCTCCCCTATAAGGCCCTATTACATAATAGGGCAGAGGGATTAAAACGACCTCTAATTAGGAGGTGCAGAAAGAGGCAAGAGAAGTCCATACACAGGCTGTAAGGGTGCAGAAACAGGGAACATGGGTGCAGAAAGAGGCAAGTGAGGTACAGAAAGAAGTAAGAGCAGTGCAGAAAGAACCAACAGAGGTACAAAAAGAGGCAAGAGGGGTACATAAAAAGGTAGGAGGGGTGCACAAAGAGGCAAGAGAGGTACAGAAAGAGGCAGGAGGGGTACAGCAAGAAGGAAGGGAAGTGCAGAAAGAAGCAAGAGAAATGTTGAAAGTAGCAACAGAGGTTTAAAAAGAAGCAAGATATGAACAGAAAGAGGCAAGTGAGGTGCAGAAAGAAGCAAGAACAGTGCAGAAAGAACCAACAGAGGTGCAAACAGAGGCAAGAGGAGAAAAGAAAGAGATAGGAGAGGTGCACAGATAGGCAAGAGAGGTACTGAATGAGGTAGGAGGGGTTCACAAATGTGTAGAAAGAAGCAATAGAAGTGCAGAAAAAAGCTAGTGCGGTGCAGAAAGAAGCAAGAGCAGTGCAGAAAGAACCAACAGAGGTGCTGAAAGAGGCAACAGAGGTGCAGAAGGAGGCAAAATGGGGTACAGAAAGAAGGAAGAAGAGTGCAGAAAAAAGCGTCAGAGGTACTGAAAGAGGCAAGAGGGGTACAGAAAGAAGGATGAGAAGTGCAGAAAGAAGCAACAGAGGTGTTGAAAGGGGCACGAAGGGTGCAGAAAGAGGCAAGAGAAGTACAGAAAGAGGGAAGAGAGGTGTAGAAAGAGACATGAGAGTTGCACAAATAGGGAAGAGGGGAGCAGAAAGAGGCAGGAGGGGTGCAGAAAGAAGCACAGAGGTACAGAAACAAACAAGATAAGTGCAGAAAAAGGCAGGAGAATTGCTGAAATAAGCAACAGAGGTTTAGAAAGAAGCAAGAGAAGTGCAGCAAGAGGCAAGTGAGGTACAGAAAGAAGCAAGAGCAGTGCAGAAAGAGCCAACAGAGGTGCTGACAGAGACAACAGAGGTAAAGAAGGAGTCATGAGGGGTGCAGAAAGAAGGAAGAGGAGTGCAGAAAGATGCAACAGAGGTACTGAAAGAGGCACATCGTGTGCAGAAGGAGTCACAATGGGTGCAGAAAGAAGGAAGAGGAGTGCAGAAAGAAGCAACAGAGGTACAAAAAGAGGCAAGAGTGGTGCAGAAAGAGGGAAGAAAGATATAGAAAGAAGCTAGAGAGTTGTACAAAGAGGGAAGATGGTTGCAGAAAGAGGCAAGAGGGGTGCAGAAACAGGAAAGACAACTTCACACAAAGGCAAGAGAATTGCTGAAAGAAGCAACAGAGGTGTAGAAAGAAGCAAGAAAAGTGCAGAAACAGGCATCTTAGATGCAGAAACAGGAAAGAAAGGTACAGAAAGAGAGAAGATGAGTGCAGAAAGAAACAACAGGGGAGTAGAAAGAAGCAAGACAGGTGCAGAAAGAAGCATGGGAAGTGCAGAATGAAGAAACAGGGGTGCAGAAAGAGGCAAGATAAGTGCAGAAAGAAGCAACAGAGATGCAGAAGGAGGCAAGAGAACTCCAGAAAGAGGCAAGAGAGTTGCAGAACCAGGCAAAATATGTATAGAAAGTGGGAACATAGGTGCAGACAGAGGCAAGACAGGTGCAGAAACAGGTAAAAGGGGTACAGAACGAGGCAAGAGGGGTGCAGACATTTGCAAGAGAAGTGCAGAAAGAACAAGAGCAGTGCAAAAGAAACAACTGAGGTAGAAAAAGAGGCAAGTGAGGTACAGAAGGAGGCAAGAGAATTGCAGAAAGAGTCAAGAGAGATGTAGAACAGGCAAAAGAGGTACTGAAAGAGGGAACAGGTGGGCAGACTGAGGTAAGAGAGGTGCAGAAAGGGTGAAGAGGGTTGCACAAAAAGGCAAGAGGGATGAAGAAATTTGGAACAGAGGAGCAGGAAGAAGCCAGAGGAGTGCAGAAAGAACCAACAGAGGTGTAGAAAGAGGAAAGATGGGTACAGAAAGAGGAAAGTGGAGTGCAGAACAAAGCAAAAGGGCTGCAGAAAGAACCAACAGATGTGAAAAAGAGGCAAAAGGGGTGCAGAAACTGGTAGGAGGGGTACACAAAGAGGCAAGGGGGTACAGAAATAGACAGGAGGGGTACAGCAAGAGAACTTCAGAAAGAAGCAACAGAGATGCTGAAAGAGGCATGAAGGGTGAAGAAAGAGACTAGACAAATGATGAAAGAAGGAACAGGCGTTCAGAAAGAAGCGGTGCAGAAAGAGGGAAGAGAGGTGTAGGAAGAGGCAAGAGAGATGCACAAAGAGGGAAGAGGGGTACAGAAACAGGCAAAAGGGGTGCAGAAAGAAGCAAGTGAGGTGCAGAAAGATGCAAGAGAGTTACAGAAAGAAGCAAGTGAAGTGCAGAAGGAGGCAGACGAACTGCAGAAAGATGCAAAAGAGGTTCAGAAAGAGGAAGGTGAGGTGCAGAAAGAAGCAAGATAAATGCAGAAAGAAGCAACAGAAGTGAAGAAAGACGGAAGAGGGGTGGAGAGAGAGGCAAGAGGGGTGCAAAAAGAAGAAAGACAGGTGCAGAAAGAAACAAAAGAAGTGCAGAAAGAAGGGATAGAGGTGCAGAACAATGCAAAAAGGGTGCAGAAAGACATAAGAGGGGTACTGAAAAAAGCAAATGAGGTACAGAACGAGGCAACAGACGTGCAGAAAGAGGGAAGAGAGGTGCAGAAAGTACAAGAGATTTGCAGAATGAGGTCAAGAGAAGTGCAGAACAAGAAAGAAACTTGCAGAAAGAAGCAACAGAAATTCAGAAAAAGGCAGGAGAGGCACAGAGGGAAGCAAGAGTGGCTTGCACACCATTAGTACCAATTTAACACACATATTTAGCAATAAGTAACAGGTGACCATTCTAGGTTTGCAAAAGGCCTTCCACCATGCTGTAACACTTGTCGCTGCATTTTCGGTAACATTAGAACCATTTGAGCTAGAAATAAGGCTTTTTTGTTCAAATTTGCAGATTATGGTGTAGATGATTAATTATATGGCTAATGCAGAAAATGTATAATTGTGCGAAAGTCGGTGCAGCCAAACAGTCACATAATTCCAGTGGGCCTGCTCATACCTCTGACTAGGTCCACAAGTGCTCCTCAGTGATTCCATCTTTTTTGTCTCCATAAGTTCATTGTTGAGCTTCGATGGAAACAACGAAGACTAAACCTTGGTTACTACTCCACAACACAGACTAACATACCACATAATTGCTCTCCATAACACATAATCCCACTCTACATAACTCCTATACACTAAATACCACATACTTTCTATCCACATAATTTCACTGTACAACATACCACATAATTCCACTACACAAAATGTACATCCACTCCATTCCAAAAAACATTAGTGAAAAACGTTTGCATTTACAATGCCAATAGCTCTAATTCTCGCAAATGTGAAACATATTACATTGAAAACACTTTAACTAGTAGTCGTGTTTTTAGAGTGGTGGAGAAAGGGTGCAGGGCCTCCGACCAGCGCTCAGGAATTCTGCTGCATAGGCCTTACAGGAGGTACCAGTAGAGCTTATTGACCCCCAAAGTCCCTCAGGATTAAATTGGACTTCTTACCTCCAGTAAGCCCCACACAGTGGGATTGCTGAGAGGTGGACAAAGGCCACACTCCCTTTCTCCACCACTCTGAAAATGCGGCCCCTGGTGAATTCTAAATGGGGGATTAAATCCCCCTGAAAACTGAGGGTCCCTGGGGGTCAACTAGCCCTCCAGGTACCTCCAGTGAGCACCACACAGCTGGATTTCAGAGAGGTGGTCTGAGGCCACGCCCCCTTTTTACACCACTCTGCAAACGTGCCTCTTGGTACACTGCTGCTTGGGGGATGAAGTCCACTGGTGTCTTGAGGTCCTCAGAACATGTTTTTTCTTTTCCCAATAACTTTGGTGCCGGTTGACAAATCTTCATGAAATTTTCAAAACTAGTGGCCCATTCCGGTCCGCTCCCATCTTGAAAGTTTTGGGGTGATTTGGCAAGCGGGGGCCGAGAAAAAAGGGGGGGTCCCAAAATGTGTTTTCTCCATGTTAATTCCATAGGAAATTTTAGACACGGCTACAGCCCTAACTGCTGAACGGAATTACACCAAATTTGGCAAAAAGGTAGCCCTTGGTTCAGAAAGAACTCTTTTTGTTAAATGGTGTAAATCCGTTCAGTAGTTCCTGAGAAATACAAAAAATTAAAGTTTTGATATATAAAGGTGGATCCGCGCACCCTGCCGATCACGAGCTGCTTTCTAATTGGCTGTCAACACTCCAAACCAAGTGTTGATCAGCCATCTGGGGCACAAGAAAACAGAAAAACAAAGATGCAAAACAAGAAAAAGGGGCAGGGTAGAAACACCCTGACCCCTAGGCCTGCTCAGGAGGTCCCACAAGGACCCACAGGGCCAATTAAAAAAAAAAATTAAATCGGCAAAATCTGCGGAGGATCCGTGGATCTGGCCGAGAAAATTAAAAAAATGAAGCGCTGGCTCCCGCGCTTTGTTAATATTTTGCCCAGGCAAGGTCCCGGGGCAGTGAAAAAAAAGTGGGGGTCCCAATCCCCCTCACACTGCCCCGGGGACCGCCACCTCCCCAGGCAAGATAATTGAGTTGCAGGGGGGCATGCATCCCCCCTGCTGCCCCAGGGACCACCCCGAGGCTTCTTTTTTAATCTATGGGGGCCCCCCATACTGCTCCGGGGACCTCCACCCCTCGGGCAAGATAATTGAGTTGTAGGGGGCACGCAGCCCCCCCTGCCCCAGGGACAACCCCTGGGGACCAACCCTGGGGCTTCTTTTTTAATCTATGGGGGGCCTGCAAGGCCCCCCTAAGCCCCGGGGACAGCCACCCCTGGAGCTTTTTAAAAATATTTGCGGGAAGTACATGGCCCCCGTAGCCATGGGGACCGCCACCCGCCTGGGCTTCTACTTTTTTTTAAAAAGCAACCTGTGTGGGGCCCCCCCACACACCCCAGGGACAGCCACCTCCTATGGGCACTAATTATTCAAATTCGGGGGTCCGTAATGGACCCCCGAGCCCCGGGGATAACCACCCCCCGGGGCTGTGTAGATATTGGGAGCGGCCCCATCCTGGAGCCTGTGATGGCCCTGGGTTCCGCCACCCCCCAGGGCCGGCTCCCGCAGTGTCCCGGGGTGCCCACCCCCGGGACACTGCTGTTTGCCATGGCAAGGTGGGAGCCTCGTGGCTCCCGCCCTGCCAGAGCAAACTTGGTTTGGATTTTGGAAGAGAGAGCAGTAAACTTGCTCTGTCTTCCAAAATGCAAACCAGATTGCTTTTCCACATGGGGAGCTGCCTGCCAGCAGCTCCCCGTGTGGAAAAGCAATGCCGGCTCCCGCAGGATGCGGGGAGCCGGCAGGGACCGTGGGGGCATTGGGGCTCCCCCCACTGTCCCCAACGGTGAGGGCCAGCCCCGGGGGATGGAGTCCCCGGGGCTAGAAGTGGCCCAGGAGGGGGGCCATGCAGCCCCCTCCTCAAAAATAAAATAAATAAAGGCCAGCCCGGGGGATGGGATCCCCAGGGCCAATAGAGGCTTCAGGAGAGAGGCCACGCAGCCCCCATCCATACGAAAAAAATTAAAATCATGTGGCCATGCCCTGGGGGATGGAGTCCCGGGTCTGGAATTGGCCACGGGAGGGGGGCCCACGCGGTCCCCTTCCCATTCGTTTTTTCTTTTTTTTTTAAATATGGGCAAGGCCCTGGGGGATGGGGTCCTCAGGGCTCAAAAAAGTAAATAGAAGGTGGGGCCACATGGCCTCCATTACCACCCTCTTAAAGAGGGTGGTAATTTGCGAGTGTTTTGCGACCGCAATTGCGGTCGCAAAACATTGGTACATAGCTTTACGGTCACTATTAGGAAGGGAACGCCCCTTTCTAATAGCGAGTTGCAAAACCTATTTAGTGAGTCACAGATATATTGTGACTCGCTAAATAGGCTTTGTACATGGCCCATGAGGTTTTTGCATGCGCAAACGGGTTGCAAACCGGTTTGCGCATGCAAAAATCGGTCCTACATCTGGCCCTAAGTTTCTGAAATGAAAATCATAAAACTTAGTGGAGGAAGATTGTAGACTGTATCTAAGGAAGTCCTTTCGAAGCCAGGTAGCATTTGGATGAGGTCCTGATGATGCCAATGGGCTTGGTAGGTACACCTTGGAGCGGTAAAAGTTCAAATTGTGCAACAAGGGAAGTCCTCTTATTAGTCAGATATGTTTGATATCCCTTGCCAGGTCAAGATTTATATGTTTGGACATAGTCTCTTTTTTGGAGCTCAGAATCATCCAGTTGGGCAAGGCTGCAGGCTATATCTGGGAAGGTCACACTGAAGTCACTCCTTTTCAGAGTTTTCAGAAGTCCACCTAGACACAGGCAAGGGTCCCAGGACCTCAGTGGCAGCACTCAAGGGCCAGTCAGAACTAACTCCAGCAGAGACCACCAAGAGGGTCTAGTCCAGATCCAGTTGCAATTGGCTGGGTGGGTACTTCAGGAGAAAGTGCATGTCTCCTTGAGCGTCACAAACAACAAGTGTAGTACTTCCTTCTTTTGTGCATCTACAGGTCCAGAAAGTGTTTTGAGGATGGGCCTAGGGGTGTCAAATTTATGGTTGGCAGCACTTAGTAGGTGAGTGTGACCCCTAGCTCCCTGGGGTTAAAGTTCCCAGGGGCCTCTTCCAACTTTTTCAGCAGTTTCTATTTACCCTACCACAAGCAAACCTACAGTGCACTTTGCTCCTACAAATCAAGATAGATAAACCCTTTCTCCTTTTGCACAGTATGTGTACCCACCCAGAGATGTGCCCAAGAAAATAAGCCCCCTTCTTGTGGTGACTCACAACAGGTTCTGGTGGTAGCTTCCCTCCCACTGGGTTTGGAGTCAGCCTGACTGGGGCAACAAAGGGTTGTCTTCTCTAGATTTTACCTAACGCTTAGTAGTGGAAGGGAAAGCCCTTTACAAGTTGATGAAGTTTGTGGGTCCACCCTAACTGGTCTTTCTTCAGCAGCAAGAAAAATACCTCCTCACACTCAGGTCATTGCTTCTGTTTTGGGAGCAGTTTCACACTTCATTAAGGTCAAGCAGTGGCTGGGCAGATGCTGTCAGGCTTAATGCCTCCAGGAGCTTCAGGCAGGTAAACATAAACTTTCTAAACTCTACATTTTCTAAATAGTTATTAAAAATCCAACTTCACCATGGAAATGGATTCTTACCTATTTATAATCATAGTTGAACCATTTTTCTTGATAGTCCCAAACCGAAGATAGCAGAATTAATATTTCAGTCTATCATTAAGTCCTCTCATAGGACAGCCAGAGCCGTTTCCAATGAAAATAGCTTTTGAGGGCTTCTCACTGCAAGTACCTAGTAAAATTAGAGTTATATATGTCCCCAATTAAATAGCCCATACCCTACCTTATGAGCTACAATCCCCACATATGGGTGCCTTAATGATTTTCAAAAGGAAAGTGTGTCCTGTGTCCAAAGGGTTGACAACTTAGGCAGCCGGTTTAAACTGCAGTGGTCATGCTACAATGGTAGGCCTGAAACCATGTTTTCCTAGTCACATTAGTAGTTGGCAAGATAAGTTCTTTGTTTCACAGGTGAGATTTAACCTACCATGCAGTAGGTGTAGTTTGCAAACCATATACTATAGCCTTACTTCACAGTTAAACCTGTCAAACAAGAATTAGTCAATTTTTACATGTTTTAGGTGTCAGAGCACATACACTAGGCTTCAGCAATAAAATTCAGCAACAAATGGGGGTGACCATGCAAAAAGTGGCATTTTCTCAAACAATCTTGATGAATTTTGGGTGGGTGAACTGAAACGGGGAGCTCCATGCATTCTCTTGATTTTGTGTTTGAGTGACGGATCCACTTCATCTTTGGCTCTCTGTTGCGCAATTATATTTGAGATTTTCAAGATGGGTTATGGCCTGAAATGGTTCTGCTGAACAGATTATCAGGGCTGTGTGTGTAGCTCACTTCCCTTTAACTGTTCTGCCACCAGGAGTGCGGTAGCTGTTTGAAGAGAGGGTAAGCATTTTCATTGGGACGTCACCCAGTCTAGTTGCTTGTATTGATGTGAGCACTGGTGCTTGTGGTCTCTGTAGGCCTTCTGAGGCTCCATGACCTAGCAATGCCAGTCATTGTGTTTTGGGTTGCATTCAGGATTAGTGATGCAGTGTTACCTGAACCTAGGACTGACTGTGAAATACTCTGCCCTTTCTCTTGTGTCATTTTCCTATTAGTTTGGGTGATTGGTGCTGACAACCTCCATTTTAAGCGACTAACAAAATCTAGTGGTGGCAATTTTCTGAACATGCACAGCACTAGAACATTTTTGCATAGCTGTTGACTGCGATACTGTAGAAAGTTAAACCTTGTTAATGGGTAATTTAGCTGCCACCTAGTAATTATGAAAGGTAAAAAATAGCAATTTCAGCAATGAGAATAACATATAGCTACCTATATGCTGATTGGCTTCACTTCCTGTGTGGTTACAAGACTAATATTTGGTAGTAACCCTTTAGAAATCACTTTATTACATCCAAATCTGATGGTATAGAATGATTTCTATGTTGAACATACATGTTTTGCAGTGCTGGCACCTGAAAATGTTAAACATACTCAGCAGACAACGTTAACTTTTGATATCTGTAGATAAATACTGAAAGATCACAAATAACTGAAGCAATGTTGTTGCAGGCCATAGAAATGGTTTGAGAGAAAGTTAAGCAACTGTTTGCTGAATTGATGGCAGACTTAGATTGACCTGATACCAAATTAGATAGTTTGACTTTCAAGGTTAAGCCTAATACAGCCAGAATAGGCACATATTCTAGAATGTTAAATGAAGCAAAAGCCCATTTTCATACATCTGAGTGTTGGGCAGATTGACCCCTGAAAACTGTTTAAAAACTAGTGGCTGTAGGACAGCAACTAAAAAGTAATAAATATCTAGAGGGCTGCCCTAGAAATATTAACATTCATATCACTGTCATTCTGCAGATCACCAGCACACGCAAGATGGAGGAATTTACAGAAAATATGTTGCTGAATTGTTTACAATTGCAGGGTTATTATTCCAGTTAGCAGAACGATGATTACAGAGATTCCTCTCTCACATGCTTCTAGCATATCAACTTTGGGTTGAAATAATACTTTAGGATCAGTATTTTTCCATTTTACACGAGTCAGGTTCAGCTGCCTCAAAAATTATTTTTGGGAGTGAAGAGAACAACAAGATTGCAAAAAGTCATAACTGCAAGTTTAGTTCTTATGAAACAAAACATACAATAAAAGATAAAAAAACATGTCTTTGCAACTCCAGAATCAGCTGTAGAATTTATCATAATTAGCATCCTTTCAGAGCAGCTCAGAATTGCAATAGATTATCATATAAAACACCTTAGATGTTCCTGACACTTGAAGTAGCTAGATATCTTCATGATAAGAGATCACATTCAACACCTAGAATGCTGTTGTGGAGGAAGGTTTTGGTTTGGTAGAGTCAAGTATTGCAATGAAAGTTTTGAATGACGAGTGTGAAAGTTGAGAAGGCTATTATGTTACCCTTGAAAGTTTTAACAGATTGCCAGTATATCTATTTAGATGTGTATGTCATAGGTTTACATTTGGCACTGTTGCCTGAAGTTGGCTGTTGGGTATTGATGAATTGCGGTCCATCTATGGACTGCTTTACAATTCAGTAAAGAAAATCTTGTTTTCTGTCACAACTATATCTCATCAATTAGCCATGCAATGCACTATTGTAGGATTGACTTGCACTTGCATTACAGGGCACTATATTTTGTGAAGCTATCCACAAACGGCAGTGTAAAATATTATTCTTTTTGGAATGTTTTTTATGGAAGCTAATGCTTTCAGAAATAAACAATTCTACTATTACCATTGATTGTATTCAGTCACTTGTTTTTGCTTAATGCATTTTAGGGTGATATTTTCAAGGAGTTACTTTTTCCCTGAAACTGCTCGCCATTGGCTGGTCCTTGTAGTATGATTGGGTGTAAATCGCACAACAATCTCAGGAGAAAATTGTTACTTCAAATTAAATAGGTGGGTTGATGATACTGAAAAAATGGGCCTTCAGTTTTATGTTACACATGATAAATAGTTTGACTAATATAGTATGGTCACATGCTCTGCGAATGTGATACTATGTTATATACAGATAAGATAGATTTGTGTAACACTGATGCTAAGCTTTTCTATTGCCTTAAAGTGATGTTAGAGAGCCGGTTATCTGTAATAAGGAGTAGAAACTACTGACATAACTAACAGGTGTAGTATTAATTCAGCAAAGCTTGAGGGAAACAAACTTTGCATCTATAAAAGAGTTAATGTTCTCATCATGGAGGGGAGTTTTGGCATTGTACATAGCACTGTGAATGAGGTCTCTATTACACTGAACAACGTTTATGCTCTTAGCAGTGACAGCTAGGATTTTAATAAGCAGGTATTAAATAAATTTAACAAATGTAGAGACTATAATTTCAAGCCAAAGTCAAATTAACTTTATTCGGCCATATGGCCATAAAATAGACTCAGTACAAACTTATACAGAACTTATATACAATGCAGGATTTACAATCAAATGCATCCAGGCAAAATCAAAACAAGGACTTGTCACTGTCATATGTCATTTCTAATCCTTATAGCAATGCAAATAAAACTAATAATAG
The DNA here is from genome assembly GCF_964261635.1 of Lissotriton helveticus. Lineage (NCBI taxonomy): Eukaryota > Metazoa > Chordata > Amphibia > Caudata > Salamandridae > Lissotriton > Lissotriton helveticus. The sequence goes on from NC_136067.1 coordinate 1,119,148,959, forward strand.
CATGACAAACACATGTAGGTGGCAAACACTGCAAAGGTTTGACAGATCAATAGTCATGTGAAGGTAAAATAGAACATAGAAATGTAATTCTAGGAGTGGAATAAAATCAACACAGAAACAGAAAATTCAGGCAGGATTGCTGGCTAGTGCCTTTAGAGGGGCAGTAGGCTAGGGATAAAAACCAGCTAGATTCAGCCTAAATAGAGTTAAATACAATTGATGCTCTGGATTAGAGATCCAGGCTAGATAAGGTTCAAATTGATCCAGAGTAACAATCTCTATGTAATAGCTCACCAATTCCATCTCCAAGGACTTACTAGACATTCTTAAAGTACTAAATAAAGAGAATGAATCAGATCCTTCAAATTATTGTCAATTACAGTAAGGGTATAAAAAACTGTGGCACACCAAGGTCTAAAAAGGAGTTTAAAATATATGCCAACCATGCAGTTTTTTTGCCACAATCTAGAGCAATGCAGTTTGTAAGAACAAGGCGAGGAAAATTAGTAAACGAAGAACTCTAGATTTTTACCCAAAGTAGAAGGGGGCCAATTTAATTGCATCCTCAATATATGATAAATTGACCTTTGTATGGGTAATACATTTGGAACTACTTTTTGGGAGGGAGAGTACTCTAGAGAGACATTTATTTTCAACTGTTTGTAAACTGTTGGAATTAGTGTACCCCCAGACTCATGCACCATAAGTGCCCAAAGGAAAACACTTTGCTTTATAGAGGACAAATAAATCCCTTATTGATTTTTGTTTACGTTTCCTCTCAAACTGAAAGATATTACCAGCCGTGTTTTCCATTTTAAGCCACCACTCAGTCAATAACTTGTCCCATTTAAAATTAGCATTGATCAGGATCCTTAAATAATTAAAATGTAGGGCTTTCGTAATGGGAGTCTCCTCAATGGTAAATCTGTCTGAGCTGGTGTTCCTTTGGCAATATGTCATAATAAAAAGATTTTGTATGATTGACCTTCAATCTCAAGTTAGTCCTAAAATCATTAAAAGAGTTAAATAAAAGTTGTAGCCCATTTGCAATACGTGACAACACTGCATTGTCAGCGTACAAAAGTACTGGCACTGACCTGCCTCCTATCCCAGGCAAATCCTTTACTTTGTTTGTAAAAATTCTTAAGAGAATTTATATTGAAGAAATAAAAAGGGAACTAAGCTGTAACCCTCTCTAACCCCCTTGGAGACCTTAAAAGCAGACGTACACTCCCTGGCTGGACCATGTCGGACCTGTGCCAGAGTATCCTAATTCAGACATTTTAAAAGTTCAATTATGCCTATATCAACCCCACCTCGGTCATTAATTTCCATAACTTGCTCCTGTCCTCGAGGTCAAAAGCTCTAGACAGGTCCATAAAAGCCAGGTGAATAGCACCTCATTTGGCCTTTATGGACTTCCACGTGATGAAGTATCGGGGACCTGTTTAAGTGTAAGGGAGTCCATTGAATCACAGAATTTGAAGATGATTTATTTCACTTGGTCTCACTCCTTTTCTTTGCCATCATTGCATTTCTTTTTAGAGGAGATGATTTAGTTGTGTTTAGAGGCAATGAAGAAGGAAAATAAATAGTTATAGTATCACCACTCGAGTCCAATACAACACAAGGATTTGAGGTGGAAGCGGGTGTACCAGGTATAACCTACAGAGACTCTTGCGTGAAGTTGCTCAAAGCAATGTCATAACTTTCCAATAATACAGGTGGTGAGGAACTCACAGAGACAGTTATTAATTTTTGAACAGCATCAAGGCGGGCTTCAACTAATTCAAGTTCCATTGAAATAGCTCCCATTGCAGTAGATAAATAGGAGGTCATTGGTAGGGGTGAAGTCGCTCCTTTTTGATTCGAGTTACCAGCTTTTTCTTTCCCATTATGAAGATAAATCAAAAGTAACCAAAAAGGAAATGGCATAGCCCTACCTAGAATAGACAAAAAAGTATGTAGGGGCCAAGAGGAGCGGCCCAGCCACATCTAGCTGTGGATGGGCACAGACGGATGTATGACATTACAATGCATGCTTTTACATCGCATGCTTTTACAACGCTGTTTTTACAACGCATACCATTACAACGCATAGTGCTTTTAGGCGCTAGATAGTGAATTGTTTAATTTACTATTCCAACTCCAGTCCCCGTGGATAGTAGGGAAGGTGTTGGATAGTATATTAAACACATTCCCTATCCTAGAGCGCCCCCCAGCGCAATGCGTTGTAATGGTTTCCGTTGTAAAAGTTGCGTCGTAAAGGCACTGCGTGGTAAAAGTTGCGTTGTAAAGGATGTTTCCCGCACAGACGGACCCGCTGTTAGTCCAGTCTTGGACCAGCGTGTCCCATGTGTGTCCCAAGCCGCAATGTGCAATAAGCACAATGACCATTTACACCCCTTCTCCATAGAAAGAAGGTGCCTGAAAGGATGAAGTTCCACCCCAGAAGGTGATGTGAGCAGCTGTAACAGAGTCCCTTGCCTTGTTGTGCAAGAAGCATATTTTCTTCCTCTAGTTTCTCTGTTATATACAATGGTTATATGATGGTCATTTACAGCTAGATTCATCAAAGACCCGTTTTGCGAGTCTTTAATAGCGATTCATAAGGAATCGCTATTAAGGACTTGCAAAACGGGATTCATGTAGGAATTGCAAAAAATATTGCGATTCCTACATCTTCCTTATTTGCGATTAGCAATTTGCTAATTGCAAATAAGGATGCGATTTCAAGGGTTCCAGGGGTGTCCAAAGGACACCCTGTAGCACCCCTGAAAAGCAAATTTACACAGGTGTTGCGCGCACACATGTCCAAGGGACATGTGTGTGTGTAACATGCAACTGAGAAAAATGCACTAAAGTGCTTTTTACTATTTTTTCGCTATTTACCACGAAGTCAGACTTCGTGGTAAATAGCAGTGATATATTGCGAATTCGCAATTTAAAATTGGTTAATGAATTGCATTTAAGGAATCTCAAATAAAGATTCCTTAAATGCAATTCCTCGCAAATATGCGATTTCGCAAATAGCGATTTTTGCATTTGGGATGATGAATCCCAAATGCAAAAATTGCGCTCGCAAATGGCCAGATTCTGAAAATCTGTCCCTTTGCGAGCCGATTTTCCGTTCATGAATCTAGCTGTTAGGGAGGTCTAACAAAATGGACTTTAGTGGAATACATTACAGCTGCTATGGCGATGATAACCTATTCTTCATGGAACACTCAGAACACTTCTCAAATTCATAAAGATGCAGCCATTGAAGGTGCCTGTCATGATTCAGTAAGGATACAAAGACAATGATAATGGAACTGTATCCTACTAGGTGAGTTGCCACAAAACTGAACAATAGACAACCACTAATCATCATTCATCAATCATTAATAATCATCTTCTAACTCCACGAGGTGTCAGTAGATGTCCTTGTAGATGTCTCATGATATTCTACCAAAACCAGGTAAACAAGTTGGAGAAGAGGTACAAAAGGACATGTTTGTAAACAACATGCCCCATAAAGTGAAATACTAGAGTGCTCACAAAAGTATTCACTTGTCTGAATCATGAAATATGGAAGAGTCAAGAGCTGCAACTGGAGGATAGAAACGTGATGTAGGTCTGCCTCATGCTACACAATATAGCCATGAACTGATGAATCTTAATCCTTGATGATCAAAGACATGCTTTGCCAGAAAATCACAATAACAACTAAGGCATTGAGTGCTCAGGCAACCACTACAACTCCAAAGTAATGGACTACCCACCAAAAATAGGAGGACAGCACTTGTCAGGAGGATGTACGTCTCACACACTCCACAAGTTAAGACTGCACAGGAACATGCAAACAAATACAGAATTGCAAAGAGTATTAAGAAATCTCAGGAGTCCCCTGGCCAGAGCCAGCAGACAAGCACCTATAACAGTGTCCTATTCCATGATCATTTGTGCTACATCTACATAATTACGCCCACCTAATGCAGCATGCATGTGAGTGGGGTGGGGATAAAGTCAGCTACAGGGGGGTAAAGGACCGCACTTACAAACAAAGGCATTCTGGTACATGGCTGATGAGGAAAGTAGTGCTCACTGACCATACAATCTGAATCAGGAGCATCCTCAATAACCCCAAGCCTCACAGACTCTCACTGGTGCAAGGGACACAGTGAGACTCACAATCTCTTAACAAGAGACTTATTGTTACTTGTGTCCTTACTATCAGTATCTAGCAGATGGTAGGGCTTATGAGACCTGCTTTACCTCATCTCTTTGTGGCCTGCCACAAAATATCTTCTGTTGGGTACATCACTAATTTTCTCTAATATTTACTTTTAGTAAGCATTATCTAGCCTTTGTACTGAATCAGGATTCCAGTCAGCTTGAGGCTGCTTTCCTAAAGTTCCGAGATAGGTTCAGATTAAGGCTGATGTAGAAGTTCCAGTCATGTAATAGTGGACCACAAAAACACAATTCATCTGAATCTGCCACAGACAATTTGTGGTAATCCACCCACCTAAAATAAATATCTAATACAAGGAAAGCCCAGAATAATATAAATACTTTAATTATTGCTCAGTCTATAAAAATTCAGTCAAGCAATGACATAGAGGACATGGAGCAGGATCCAAGACCATCATGACTTTGTAAAGGTGATCTTTGTCAAACAAGGACATCCGGGCAAACAAAGCCTATATCAATGAAGTATAGACACGAGGACACAGGCCATGTGAAGCATTAAGCCAAAACTCTAAAGGTTAGCACAACCCAGTGATTATTGATCAATAATCCATTCATAAAAGCGCATCTCAAGGTACATTACCAAGCAGCACACTCACACACCTCTCAGTATGTATGGACCTCAGGACACATACCTCATCAGTTCAGCCATGAAACAATCTATAACTCATCATGATCTCAGCCGCAGCCCGTGCAGGTAAGAGCGGTGAGGTCCGGTGGGAGGGGGGGCGATTTCGGCAGATGACAACATGGGAAAATGTAATTTCCCTCGTCGTCTATTGAAATCCCCCCCACCCGGCCCCACCGCTCTTACCTGCACAGGCCATGGCTGCGTGATCTATAAGTAGCAAAACATAATGCATCAATGCCAAGACAAGAATTCACTGTTAGCAAATAGCAAGATAGATTTCAAGATTTGCGCTTCAAAAAAAGAAAAAAAAACATAGTCACACCCCTTTCATATCCAAGAAATTAACACTTTGATAGCATTGATGCAACACAACAAACATCATGGCATACAGAAAAAAGTAGAAAGACTTTGTGAAATCATAGTACCATTCGCTTAGATTGGCCCTGGTAACTTCACCCAGAAAATATAATTCAAATTCAAACCACATACACAACAATGCATCAGCACACTTAGAGCCACAGCATTAAGGAACCAGCACTCCACACAAACATCCAGTTGGATATCTTGCAAATCCGTTATGCAGTTATCATTTGGATACAACCACAACCAACTTAACTAACTATTTAACATTTTTGTTAACACCCACACTTGCTCTTGAGTGCATCAGACTCTAACCTGATCCCTCAAGGTACCCAATGCTTCAGAGACACCCCCGATCAGCTGACCTCCTTCTGGCCACTATCCCATGCATCGACAAGACCAGAACTAGAGGGAAGTCCTTCTTCTACCTCGCAGCCAAGGCCTGGAACGACCTCCTCCTCTGCTTCCAGCAAACCCCCTCACTGCCCCAGTTCAGGAAAAACCTCAAGACCTGGCTCTTTGGATGGCCCCAGCATGCTACGGAATCGCCCCATTGCGCTTTCAGTCCCTTGCAGATGAGTAGTTGTGCTTTACAAACCCCTGATTGATTTTTTGATTGATTGAGATGCACACATTCAACTCACAGAAATGTTTAAAATGGATCTACATCTCCTTGCTCAGTCTTGTTCTCTATGTTTAGTTCCATAAATTGGCTGATACAAAAATCGTCTGCATGCTCTTCAATGGATCCACACATGCTGTGGGTTATGTAAGACATGGCTTCTGTGGTTTGGCAAGAGAGGGTGAGCATGGTGATAGGCATCAGTACAGACTTGTGCATGGCACGAAATGTGAGGACTGAAGGTGCCAAACAGCCACGTGTTTGCAGGCCTATTTCCAGCCATAGCTATTATGTTGCCAAGTATCATTTCAGGTAAACAATTGTAAGACAACGTGGCGGTCTGTAACCAGCGCATAAGTGTGGGGTGCTCCTCTGTCGCTTCTGTTTGTCGTAATGAGATATTCCTATGCCTGCATTTCTCCTGTGGTTCATGCCTGTGTGTTATGCCTTTATCACTCTTGGATGGACTGTTTAAATAATTCATAAAGGCTATAAGGAACTAATGTATATCTGTAGATTGCCCAGACTTCCGGCTTCGGTGTGGACCCTATGAAGCATGTGGCCTGGCCACCTATATCCAGATCGTATGCCTCTGGGCTTCTCACCTGCTCTCCTTGGGGTGACTACATAGACCATTTTCCATGACTGCCTTCTAAGACAGCTTCATCAAGACGCATCACGGCTCTTCCTCAGACTGCACACTTACGCCATAAGACACAAGTCGAGGTAAGGATGCCATCCTAGCTAATCACGCATGACACCAAAAAGCGCTCCTCAGAGGCCACACGGAAATTCAACACACTACCAAACAAGCATTCCACTCTACGATTCGCAACAGAATACAAATTAAACTCTGACATCAGAAACGAAAACTCAATTGATGGGAGTATGAGGTTCTTCAAAAACTGGCAGCAACACGTGCATTCATTTATTTTTTGCACTTTTATGTCGTTTTTTTTAGTCACAATGAGATTAATTGAGTTGCCCTGAATCAGAGGAAGTTGAGTCGAGGTCAAGATTTCAACAATACAATACAAACCACTGTATACATCCCATTTGAATTTACATAATTAAAATAAATACCACTGTGTGAATAGCACCCTATTAATAATCATGATCATATCCTCTGTTTTGTGATTCTTTTTTTTTAAATACCTTTTTATTATAATCAAGGCACAAATCAATCAGATAGCGCTTACAGACATTGCATTCCACCGTCCAATAGTCCTCTGACATTTTCTTTACAGGTAATATTCACAGTACAGTAATTGACAGTATCCCACATATTAATCCAGAGTCACTCCCCCGTTCTCCTCATCAGAGCCCTCATCTGCCTGTACCCTGGGTGGCTCACAAATGTATCCCGTGAATTTATTCCAGGCCCCCCATACTCTGCTCCACTTTCGAGGACAACCTTGACTGACGAACACTGCTTTCTTGGCCACCATTGCTGTGTCCATGTCTTTGCACCATGCGGTGAGTGTTAGCGAATCTTCCGAGCCCCATTTTTGTGCGATGTTGCGTTTTGCAACCATTATCCCCAGCGTGGCCCAATCCTGTGCTGGACGACGAAGGTCATTCGGTTCCCAAGCATTTAGCAAACATCTCTTGGTGTTCTGGCACTAGTGACACTTCCTCTGCTTGTGATATCGTTCTAATCACCTTTACCCAATACTCCGTGATCTTCGGACATTGTCACATGGTATGATAAAATGTACCCTCCTCCCCACATCGCCTCAGGCAATACGGGTGTGATGTTGTCCCTATTCTGCAAAGGGTGAGCCTAGGGTAGTAGGTTTGATGTAGTATTTTGAGCTGCACTAACTTGAGTTTTGAAGGTATTCCCACCTCCCGCGGGGATGACAGTGCCTCCTGCCATTCGGTGTCATCGAGTTCCCCCACATCTCAGGACCATTTTCACCTGAGTGCCACATTAGGGTCAGGCAAGTTGTTGACTAGTTTTCGGTAAGTGAGGGAGGTAGCCCGTTTATGAATGTAGTCTGTCAGTAGTCTATCTTCTAGAGGGGTGGCCTCCGGGACCTCGGTACCGGGTGGGAAGACAGCTTGGAGTGTGTGTTTTACCTGCATATATCGAAATATTTTGGAGGTGCAAACTCGTACTGTTTTTTAAGATTCTTTTTATTGTTTTGTGACGCATCTCCGCAAGCCATGCTGCACATAGACCGTTGTACGTCAGAAGACGCAGGCCTAATGCGACAAAATGGCAGATAGCTGTGATATAAACAGCTGCTTCGGGTAAGGGTGGGTCAATTATTTTTTTAAGATGACATAAAGCAAATAACAAGCACCAGGTTGAAACAAGTGTCACCCAATGATTTACTAGAGGCACCGTTTGTGGGCAGGATAATAGGGAACACACAGCTGTGTCATCTGCTATACTTTGTCTTGTGATATTTCTAAACAGATGTGTGACCATTATTTTCTGCCGAAGAATGCCGTTCATTGCCAGGAATACCGTGCTTTCAGCAGCATGTAACTTCTGTGAATTGTTTTGTGGATTGTGCAAATATGGGGCAGTTTTTATAATATCTGAACATATAAGTACATGCCTAGATGTCCGAAAATGATTTCAATGTCATAGCAAGCATTGGCAAAGCCAATATGTTCAACTTGGCAAGTCGGTCCGATGGTTATTTTTCAAAATATTTCATTGCAAGTATACGCCAAAACTGCAACAAAAAGAAGTGAACCATGCCACCACCTAAGGATGGATCCCACATCCTTGCAATACAATAATTAAAATCAAAATCTTAAATGGTGCGGCCCTTTGAATTAGGAAGTTTTCCTAAATACCAAGACTTTCAGTTGTGTCATGCAGATTTCTCTTATTATTTATGAATGAAACAATAATAGATCATCGCTTAATCAAGCACTCAAATCACTGTGAACTACAGCATTGCAATGTGTCTTAAAAACTTAGTATGAGAGCAACCTTAAAGAATGGACTAAAGATAAGTTACCATCTAACAGGACACCCAAAAATTAGGACAAATAATGAACCGCTATTTAAAAAATGTAAAAAAAACGAAAAAACACATTTTAAACAAACTATTGTAGGTGGATGTGAAAAATGTGCGTAACGTTTGTGTAGTCAGTCAAAATGAATGGGTCCAATAGGTGAAGTCGGATGACCCATTCCATTGCCTCATTATATATGCTGTAGTGGGCAGAGGCAAAATGTGAAAGACAATTGAACACACCGAAGGATAAATCCTGTCCACTAAAAGATTCTGTATGTATGTATGAGCATAATGTATGAATTTTTGAAACATAATAGTCTGACCAAACAGCTAAAGCAGTCTCAAAGGCCAGACCAAAAATGTGTGTAATCCCCGGTTCAATAAGATACATCCACATTTTCCACTGGTCACTAGGAATTGAATCGTTACAATGCCACCACCAAATTAATATGCATTATAAGGCTTATTGTGACCCATTCGTAGCTACATAATAAAGCATAACACTATCCCTATTTAGTGATAGCGATCAGCATAATATACAAATATTTTGTGGAAAGGATTTTTCCTGATGGAGCAAATCTGAGCCAATCTAATGGTGGTAATTCTTGGCATATTGTGAATGTTCTTCAATCTGTACTACCACTCTTGCACAATGCTTGAACTACCATGACAGCTGGAATTATTGACATATTGTAGGCATTTTTAACATGATAGTGTCTACCCATGGACAACATGCGCACTGGCATAATGGTGATAATTCTTTATATATTATTTGCATTGTTTGGCACAGTGGGGTTCAGCCCTGGTATAATGCACTCTCTGGCATATTATGGGTATTTTTGGCATTTATATAGCGTTATTGCTCCTGCGGTCCTAGGCCTCAGGCTGTAAATTGATGCACCTGTTTACATTAATCTGTGCATGCACTCAAGTGCTCAGCCATTTACGCGTGCACTCACCTGTGCAAAGGCTAGAATCCTCTATGTTTAACTTAACGCAGTACATTGAAAAACATATATGCTGAACTTCCATTGAGACAGGTGAGAGCAACAAGATCTGTGCAAATATGTGTAATAGGATTGATCTGTCCTTACACAATACTGTTAAAATCTAAATCAATACGTCGGTCAGTGTGTTTTTTGAGGACACATTGGAATACTTGATGACGGTTGGGGCTGCCCTTCGTTTACCTTTTTTTTTATATAAAGCTGTATATTTATAATGTCCCTCCATCTCCCAATATTCATGTAAGTATGCATCATGAGTTGGCATTATGCAAAACCAAAAAGCATGACCTTGAAGCCATCCTGAGAAATTTTTCTAATTTTGGAGGTGGAACTTCAGACATTTTGTGCCCAGGTCCCGTTCGTCACATTAGGGTGGTGGGATTTTTAAAAGAAGCCTCTGATCTAGGTTTGGCTAATTATTTACCTTCAGTACAGTAGCTGCACAGTTTTATGGGTTTCTGATGGTACAATGGACGTACAGACTTTAAAGTGCTGTGATGATTCACAATGCTTAACTGATATTGTAGTTTCATGAACCGAGAAGATAACCACATTGGCACCAGCTGGTGTTTTTTTCTAATCAATTAAAGTTGCTTTTTTGTTCATATATTGCTTTCTTGTTTGACTTTCTGAATGCTACACTTTTTGTTTAATTCAGAGCACAGAGTTAAGACACTTTATAGTAGCAGTTTACTTAACAAATGTCATGTAAATAGAAACACAACAATGCAACATTTCGTCTTGCACTAGATATGGGTGTATCAGCCTACCTAGAGCTGTTTCACGTAGTGCCTACATTAGATAGGCACAAAGGAGGAAAATATACAATAGCATTTTGGTTATGTGGGGTAATACTACAGAAATACTACTTCACGTACTTATAGTGCATGAAGTATGTTGAAACTGGAACTTTTTGCGGGCTAACGCCTTGTTTGTGTCTTCTGTTGCTGAATTCATATTTGTTGGCATTAGGAGTATGGGTATTTTTCCCTGCTAAGCAGTGGTAAAGTGTTTATGCTCTTCCACTATAGCATAGTGCAATTGGCATCCACCAATTGGTACATTTAATTTGCCTTTAAGTCCTTCAAAAAGTGTACTGCATGTGCCCAGGGCCTGTAAATTAAATGCTACTGGCGGGCAGCAGGACTCAGTGTGCACCCACTTAAGTAGCCTTTCAAAACAAGTCTCAGGCCTGCCACTGCAGCATGCAGTTCAGCGTTAATCTTCAATTTTAACTGGCAAAAAAAACTTTTGACAGGCCTATACCTTCCTTGTTGATACTTATAGGTCACCCCTAAGGTACGTCCTAACGGTGCATGGGGCAGGGTGCATGTATTTAAAAAGTAGGACATGCTTACTTTAGTTTTCTATGACCTGGTAGTGAAAAACTCTTAAAGTAATTTTCACTGTTATAAGGCCTGTATCTCCCATTGACCAACACTGGGTTATAATTAAAAAGTGCTAACTTTGGATGAGGATCAGATAGAGATATGCTGTCTATGCTCAAATGAATAGTAATAAAAAATTCTCTTTAATGGTAAAGTTGGATTTGAAGTCTGAATTCAGAAAATGCTAGTTTTGGAAAGTTGACAGTTTCTTGTCCCAACTATGTGTTGTTGTTGGCCTTCTGCCGGTGTCACATGACTGTGAATGGCCCTGCTGTTGGGGTTTGTGTATTACTTTCGGACAGTAACACCAAAAGGGGTTAGGTGTGGACTTGATTGGCCATCCTGGTGGGATGACTGGGGAGGGATCTGACACCAAGCCTTCCTTGCTTTTGTCACCCCCAGACAGCTTGGAGCCTTGGCAGGTGAAGGGGAAAATTTCCTGATCTAGAAGTGGGAGTAGGACAGGGTGTCGCAACACATAAAGGCTGGGACCAAGTATAAATATTGGACTTTCAAAATAGCTCATCAGAACACTCCTGGCCTTGTTGAAGTTACAGAACAGAAGATGGACTGTCCTGCTGCCAGAGAACAGTCCTGCTGGTTGAAGGAGTGCCTTGCTGTCTAAGAAGAAAGATTGGAACTCCTTGCTTTCATCCCAGACTATTCAAAGTGACACCAAGTATCAGTTGACTGACCTTTGCAAGCTACAGGAACACAACAAACTTCAGAGTCCTCCCTGTAACTGCCCAGCTGACCTGCTACAAATGGAAGAACTTGGACCTGCAACTGGACCTGCCAAAGCCCTGCTACTGGCCTTTGCTGGAGTGAGTACTGATCCACAAGAGGTGTACACCAGGTCCTGGATTCGTGGCTCCCATTGTAGATTAATCTTTGTTTCACGGAAGATTCCAGAAAATCTCGTATGACGTGAGGCAAAGGCCCACAAAGTTCTCCACACAGCTGATCACTGAATCGGAACTGGGCTGAGCTACTTTATAGCCTGCAAAGTTTCGCCACACAGCTGAGTACTTCATCGGAACCAATGCCAATCAACGCGAAGCCCCACATGGCCTCACAGCGCAGCAGAGAGCTTCAACAGAACCAACACCAAGCAACACAAAGACAATACCTCACCGCCCAGCTTGAAGCTTCATTGGATCCAACACAGAACAACTGTCAGCCTGGCATAGCAACTTCGTTTGGACCTTGCACCAGGGGCATAAGGATTAGCTTACAGTGAGCCCGGCCTGTGCCCTAATGCAGTCAGCCTAACTTGTTGTTTTATTCTGGTCCAGCGAGACCTCATAACAACGGTTGGCGCTTTGATTCTTTTTGCACTATTTTTCCCAACGCTTTCAAATTCAATGTCTCCAAATCTACTGATTGGATTTTTCTCATTCTGGTATATTTTTATTTATTAATATATATCATATTCTTCTAAAAAAGGGTTGGTATTTTTCTTGTGTTGTGTTCTCAATTTATTACTGTTTGCATGCTGCATAAATACTTTCCACCTTGTCTCTAAGTTAAGCCTGACTACTTTTGTGCCACACTACCAGAGGGTGTAGCACAGGTTAATTTAGTAACTTTTGTGGTTCACCTTATCCAGGACTGTGGTAATTACCTGGACAGGGCTTCCACCCCCCTCAACCAAAGTAGTAATATAGGAGCACTACTTCAAATACTCAGAAATGTATTAGTGAATTGTCACCATATATGTGTCAATGTGAATAAAGGAAGTGTGAGATACAGATGAGGCAAAATCATAGGTACCTCAAGCCCATTCTGCGTGCTGTCGAAATACCTCATTCCTCTCACCCCAATTTCTTCACGCCCTGTCTTCTGCCTCCTGTTTGTAGATCACGTGTGTGAAAAAGTGAAATGTTTAATAGGCCTATTCCAGCAAATTCTTGAGGGGTGGGGAGATTAACCCAATAAGATAAAAATGCATACCTTCTGAGAATGCTTTATTGAAGATTTCTAAGGAATATGTGCTCTAGTTCACCTGATGTATGCCGTCAATCTTGTCCAAATGGAGTGTAACCATGTGGGTCTTACATATTAAACTTAATGCTCTTTATGTATACTGTGAGACAAATACATTTATGGTTAACATGGAAAAAACTAGGGGGCTCATATGGATGGTGGAGGGCTCGCCAAGTGGTGGCGGGCTCTCCACCATAGGCCTGACAAAAGTTTTTTTTGCCAGTTAAATTTGAAGTTTAACACTGCACTGCATGCTGCAGTGGCAGACCTGAGACATGTCTTGAAAGGCTACTTGAGTGGGTGCACACTGAGTGCTGCTGCCCGCCAGTAGCATTTAATTTACAGGCCCTGGGCACATGCAGTACAATTTTTGAAGGACTTAAAGGCAAATTAAATGTACCAATTGGTGGATGCTAATTGCACTATGCTATAGTGTAAGAGCATAAACACTTTACCACTGCTTAGCAGGGAAAAATGCCTATACCCCTAATGCCAACAAAAATGAATTCAGCAACAGAGGACAAAAACAAACAAGGCGTTAGCCCGCAAAAAGTTCCAGTTTCAACATACTTCATGCACTATAAGTACATGAAGTAGTATTTCTGTAGTATTACTCCACATAACCAAAATGCTATTGTATATTTTCCTCCTTTGTGCCTATCTAATGTAGGCACTACGTGAAACAGCTCCAGGCAGGCTGATACACCCATATCTACTGTAAAACGAAATGCTGCATTGTTTTGTTTCTATTTACAGGACATTTGTTAAGTAAACTTCTACTGTAAGGTATCTTAACTCTGTGCTCTGAATTAAACAAAAAGTGTAACATTCAGAAAGCCAAACAAGAAAGCAATATATGACCAAAAAAGCAACTTTAATTGACTAGAAAAAAACACCAGCTGGTGGCAATGTGGTGGCAATGTGGTTATCTAGCGCCTTGATACCCTTTTTGGGTTTAGTGTCACTATTTCCAACTCGACTTTTAGCGCTATATAAATCTTCTTCTTCTTCTTCTTCTTCTTCGGTTCATGAAACTACAAAATCAGTTGAGCATTGTGAATCATCACAGCACTTCCAAGTCTGTACGTCCATTGTACCATCAGAAACCCATAAAACTGTGCAGCTACTGTACTGAAGGTAAATAATTTGCCAAACCTAGATCAGAGGCTTCTTTTAAAAATCCCACCACCCTAATGAGCGGACAGCACCTGGGCACAAAATGTTTGAAGTTCCACCTCCAAAATCAGAATAATTTCTCAGGATGGCTTCAAGGTCATGCTTTTTGGTTTTGCATAATGCCAACTCATGATGCATACTCAAATGAATATTGGGAGATGGAGGGACATTATAATATACAGCTTTATAAAAAAAAAAAGGTAAATGTAGGGCAGCCCCAACCGTCATCAAGTATTCCAATGTGTCCTCAAAAAACACACTGACCGACTTATTGGTTTAGATTTTAACAGTATTGTGTAAGGACAGATCAATCCTATTACACATATTTGCACAGATCTTGTTGCTCTAACGTGTCTCAATGGAAGTTCAGCATATATGTTTTTCAATGTACTGCGTTAAGTTAAACATAGAGGATTCTGGCTTTTGCACAGGTGAGTGCACGCGTAAATGGCTGAGCTCTTGAGTGCATGCACAGAATAATGTAAACAGGTGCACCAATTGACTTCCTGAGGCCTAGGACCGCAGTAGCAATAACGCTATATAAATGCCAAAAATACCCATATATGCCAGCGGGTGCATTATACCGGGGCTGAACCCCACCGTGCCAAACAATGCAAATAATATATAAAGAATTATCATCATTAGGCCAGTGCGCATGTTGTCCATGGGTAGACACTATCATTTTAAAAATGCCTACAATATGTCAATAATTCCAGCTGTCATGGTAGTTCAAGCATTGTGCAAGAGTGGTAGTACAGATCGAAGAACATTCACAATATGGCAAAAATTACCACCATTACATTGGCTCAGATTTGCTCCATCAGGAAAAATCTTTTCCACAAAATATTTGTATATTATACTGATCGCTATGACTAAATAGGGATAGTGTTTCTTAAATGCTTTATTATGTAGCTACGAATGGGTCACAATAAGCCTTATTATCCAAGTGACCAATAGAAAATGTGGATGTAGCTTATTGAACCGGGGATTATACACATTTTTGGTCTGGCCTTTGAGATTGCTTTAGCTGTTTGGTCAGACTATTCTTTTTCAAAAATGTATACATTAAGCTCCTACTTACATACAGAGGCTTTTGGTGGGCAGGATTTATCCATTGGTGTGTTCAATTGTCTTTCACATTTTGCCTCTGCCCACTACAGCATATATAAGGAGGCAATGGAATGGGTCAGCTGACTTCACCTATTGGACCCATTCATTTTGAGTGACTACAAAAACGTTATGTACATTTTTCACATCCAACTACAATAGTTTGTTTAAAATGTGTTTTTTTTTTTTTTTTTGAATAGCAGTTCATTATTTTTCCGCCATCTGGCGGGCAATTTTCCCTGCCACATTACGATGGCAGAAGAATCATTCCACAAGTGTGGCGGGCGCAATGACGGCCTGTCACGCTTCCGCCACAGGCAATCATTAAGATTGCCTGTGGGAGCAGAAAGGACATTGTAAATAGTGACGGTGCCTAGCATGCACCGACCGCCAGGTTACGGAAAGGCTGGCGCTGATTGGATTTGGGGGCCTGTTGCGGGCCCCCTCTGTGTTTGGGGGCGGTTCACTGGGTGGGGGGTACCCGTGATACCCCCCAATATTTCCCAGCACTAAGTGGCTGGCACCACGTGGTGCCTGCCACGTAGTGCAGGGAAATGCAGTGCATGCCATATTAACATTGCACACGGTGCTGCAGCCAGCAGCACCATCTGCAATGTTAAAGGCCCGGGATGCGCCCACCATACTGTCGGACGCATCGTAATATGTGTGGTGGGACCGGCGCATGACTGCCAGCCGGTCCCAAACACCGCAACGATGGCAGGCGGAGTCCGCCCACCATCGTAATGAGCCCCTAAGACCTTAATTTCTCAATAAAAAAAACTAATAAAATGTGATTGGTCCCTTAACAATATTCCCCTGAAACAGATAAACTTGTGTAAGTATATAGGCCTTACCTTTGCAAATAATCTGAAATAGGACAAACATTTGGGTATTTAAAAAGCATTTTTAATGGTGATGGTCAATATCTTTATTGGAAATTTAGTCTGATTTCTTTTATTTGAGACACATTTATAATTGTTTGTCCTTGCATTTTATGGTTTTAAATTGCTTTAAAATGATCGACCTGTGCATTTATGTATTGACTATTGAAATACAGCAAATTGGATGAGTATGTAGCCTTGTTAATCCTTTAATAAATCTTGGTTTCCAAATCTAATACTCTTTGTCTTCCCTGTGAAGCCTAATGTGCTGCAAAATATTTAACTGTACTTATTGTGAGACTAGCTTCAGTCAGGTATAAAGATCCATCAGAAGGAGCACCGTCTGAACCTGAATCTACTCCAGATTTTGCACTGTGCAAAGTGCTCTATCAATACAACTTTACTTTATTACTCAATTTCTTCTTTTTCACAGAAACACGGTAGCCCATGGATTTTGATTTATTTAGCAGTTTCCTTTATTACATTTAAATCCAAAAATACACTGTCAACACATGTTTTGAGAGAAAACTCCCTTTATCAAGCCTTTCAAGAAGATAATCATATAAAATGTGCATTCTCCAATTGCTTGTTCCATCACTAGTTATAGTCCAATAATAATTTTAACTGCCCCATAATTGGTTTCATATAAGAAGATCACTTGTCCACTAGTTGCAGGTCAACACCCATAAATTCAGCTTGTTGTCCGTTATCTGTACTTTTTCTGTAATGTCAGCTTCTTCCAGGTCACATGACAGCCATTACCATAGCTGACCATAATCTGGATGCCCAGACAGCACACAGAGGGCAGGGCGAACAAAGCTTCAAACAACAAAAGGTGACTCAGGGACGACGTGGGCTCACGTGGCAAAGTCAACATTCCTCTCAACTTGTAGAAGGTGTTTCTTAAGGTAACGCTCTTCTGATCTTTGGCGGGGAATAAAGATTGCCTCAAGGTGCCTTGTCCACATCTATAAACTCCTTAAGCTAGCAGGGGCCTTCCACAGAGGCAGTGTTAGCAGAAATAGCTGGGAAGAAGGTCAGCAACCTTTAGCAGAAATGTCATACTTAGTTGCAACCAGAATGAAATAATCAGCTCTCTGAATGAAGTTCGGAAAGTACCAAGAGTGATAGGCTCTACACATATTTGTGCCTGAGACTTTACCTGATTAACCTGAATGGGACTCAAGCTGATATTTCCAAGTACTGTTAGTTGGGCAACAGATCCCTGCCAATCATTATCAAGGATCCTCGAAGTTCACTCATTATCCACAGTCCTCAAATTTCAGAAATGCAGCCAATCAGATTGAATAAAGCTTCCCTTTTCAGAGTTGTTTCTGAGAAGGTGAACCAAGCTCACTGTGTCGGAATGTTTTGCCTACCTGCAATTTCATAGATACTACATATAGCAGTCTGTTCAATATTTCTTAATCCCATTCTGGTCCTTGAAATAAAGCAACAAGAGATGGAAGCAGAGTTGGATTGATCAGACTTTCATGTCCTTTGTGGGCAGCATGCAGATGTCCAAGGTGAGCTAAGTGACTTTGTATCTCCTGTGCGCACACATTCCAATGTTCACAAACATTGTCAGAGAATCTATGTGCGTAATGTTTGGAAACATGTCAAACACTTAAAAAACATAAAGGGCACCAATTTGCCAAAGCCACTGGACTCAACATACACCAAGAAGCCAGTAGGCATCACTCCAGGTTGAATTCATGGTACACCAGAAATCGATAACTTCTGCCACAAGCTAAAGCCCAGTCAGAAGGAGCGCACAAAATGTTGTCAAAAAACAGAAATACAGGGCACCTGACAAAGACAAACATAAAAACAACATGTGTCACACATCTGTAAAGATTGTGAAGGACATTTCACCTTGAATATGTGTATGTAGAGTTAGGAGAAGCACATCTTCAAGAAAAAAGTATAACTACATTTTCAAAAGCTAATTAACATATCTAAATATGCTTTGAAACTGACTACAGTATTAAGCATCTCTTCTGTTAGCCAGCAAGTACTCCTACCATAGGACCCTCCCCCTTGTTCTTCCATTAATTGGCCAAGTGCAAAAAAGTGCTATTAACTAATGAGAACGTGACATTGCCGGATCAAACAACCATCATGCACCGAATAACTTATTTGTTGTCATAGCCAAGGAAGAGTGTACACCTTTCAAAAAAACTGAGGATTCATTGGGACTACAACTTCCACTACTTCCCATTTTATGAGTGGACTGAGTCCATTTTTCATTGAGGCATAGAGAGCTCCACCAGCCACTTCAGTGTGAGTCTAACCTACCTTATCACCTGGGTGAAGTGGGTGTGACATTTGCACTAAGTGTATGGACTCTTCTCCTCCCCTCAATGAATTATGCAGGACCAAGCCTCCATTTAGATTTGTGACTCCGGTGAGGGGGTTGTACCATTGAAAAGGACTACTCTCATCCTGTAGGTATACATCTATTGGGTCCCTATGTGGTGAAACAAGAACCTAGAAGAAGAGAGAGGAGGTTCAGCAATTTCACTCCAGTCTAAAGAATCTTGGTGATGAACCCCAACATAGGGGAGAAAGCTTCTTTCTGTTGCAGCTTGCCAGTTTAATCCCAAGGCACTTAAGTCCTCTCCGCTTTTTACTCAGCCTCCTCCTAATTGGTTCATTCCCATTCCATCTCAGTGCATGTGGTAGCCAAGTAAGAGTGTCTGCTACATTGGTGAACAAGTCTCTGAACCACAGAAATAACTATAAAAGGCCTTGTTGTTTTAGGTCTCCAGCACCACAGATCTCGGATGCAAGGAGGCATACAAAACAAGCATTTGCAATGCAATAGGTCTCGCAGTTACAGGAGTTTACGCTATTGGCATTGTAAATAACAATGCCTTTTATTTATGTTTTTAAAAAGAAAACAAAAATAAAAGACATTGTTATTTGCAATGTCAATAGCTCAAACTTGCGTCAATGGGAGACCTATTGCATTGCAAGTCTTGTTTGTATTTGTTATGATCACAGTCCACTTAGCTGGTTACTAAACTGGCTTATCCATTCTGAGACAATTTGTTTAATTTTAAGGTCCTGACCAGACTTAGGTTAAAAGGAGAAGAGATGTAGAGATTTGCTGGGAGGACCTTGTTAATATCATCTCAAATCTGATTGCCATTGTGAGATACCAAGAAGTGGCCGTGGCAATGCTGCTAGTCGGGATCAGCAGTGTTGGACTGAATTGGAGTCCTCCATTGGCAGTGGTGTGTAAATCTCTTCATTTATTTTGTGTCTCTTCAGTTGGTGATGGGTGGCTCATTGCTGTGTACTGCTACATCAGCATCGCAGTGAAACTATCATCATTTGATTCTTGCCTGGAAAATCATCTTTTTATATCATGTCTGGAAATGCTAACCCTTGCTCCAAACAGAAAAGAGAGATGTAGCAATGAAAGTTCAGGAGATGTCTGTAAAAGTAAAGAAACATGCGAATTTGCCACAATGCAGACATTTGATGAGATGGGGCATTGTTTACGAATGGACCAACCATGAAACTTGAGTTTTTACATTCATGGTGCCAGCTGCAAAACTGGCTAAAACTCAAATGTGTTTCAAATGGGAGGACACGCGAGAGTATACGGGCGTGAGGGGATAGCTTTGGAAAATATTATATGCCAGCATGATTGACGGAAAATCGTAAACTCGTCACCTCCCCCCAATCTTATTGACCAAGCTACACCCCTACCCTGGACCCATCATTCATGCGATGGTAATGATGCAAGGGTGTGTTTACATACGTGTCCCCATCTCAGGTGCAAAACTTATTTATATTTCAACAAACGACTTATGGGAACCCCTAAGGTTTCCATCACAGACCCTTTGTACTTCTCCCGCTGTTTTCAGACCCTATTAATCATGACATCATCGCATGTTATAAATATACCGCAATTTGTGTTTTAAAACGTTTATTAATTTTGAATCCAACAACATCATGGGCCTTATTTATGAAGGCCTTGCGCCACAGATGCGTCACTTTTTCCCATGTTAAAAGTGACGCACCGGCGGCGCAAGGACTTCATAAATAAGGCCCATGTGTTGTGCCTATTCGTAAAGCGCTCTATCACTCAGAAAGGTGTCCTGGCGCTCGAGGGTATCCATAGAACAAAACCTGAAACGTCTAAAGAAGGGGGCTGAGTGTCCGTGAATCACAGCCAACAAACAGGTAAACGTGTCAATTTTGAAAAACTTGTTTATTTAATTTTATGATCATTTTTTGGTCCTTTTGGGGGGGAAAGGGGTACAACATGAGCAAAGGACGATAGTGAAAGCATAAAAGAAGAAAACGTTATGATTCCCTTAAAAAAAGCAATGCTTACAGAAGGGCGCTCTTATTCACGGAGTTACAAAATCGCCCAGACTGTTATGTTAAAAGTTATTGTTTTCAGCTGAATGTGTTCTTGCCCGGAAATACATTTTACAAATCATAGATTAATCCTTTTCAAAACTCCGATGAATATATCAAAATGCGGTTGAAAACCATGGGAGAGTGTGCCCAGCGCTTTCCTGTGCGGCACTGTTCTGGGCACAGCTACGTGATTCCCTGCATCCTCCTGGCCGAGGAAACTGCATAAGGACGGTTTTATACCTAGATTATTGGATCACGGGAGCTGGCGCGACTGACCCTCGCCGTGGACTGTGCAGGTCTCCTAGCATCCCCCAGATGTGACACCTTGCAGCTACCTGAGATTTACAAGTACGAGCAGTGCCTCTGAATTAGCCTTCTTGGATCTCAACATAAAAGCAGACCAGAATGGCTTAACAACCACAACCTTCTACAAACCTACATCAAGAAACTCCCTTCTGAGGTTTGATAGCTTCCACCCCAGACCTCTAAGAGAAAATCTCCCTTATGGTCAGTTCTTGCGACTCAGACGCAATTGTAGCCGGATCCAGGATTTCAAAAAACAATCAACCACCCTAATCCATAAATTGGAAGACAGGGGATACCCCACCAGGATCTTAAACACCACCTGTAAAAGGGCACGAAATCAGAATAGGGAGGCCCTACTCGAGGCAATAACAAGACCACCTGAGGAGTCTACTTTGACCTGTGTCACCACTTACAACACTGTATCAAACCAGGTCTCCAACATAATTAACAGAAATTGGAAGATCATAAACTCAGGCAACAGAAACTGGGAAAAACCTAGGTTTGCATACAAAAGAGCAAAAAATCTAAAAGACTCTCTAGTACACACCAGACCCAGACCAAACAATGCCCCGAGAGATAACACTGTTCTCAATGCTTGGGGCCTACCGAAACTTACAGGACACCAGCCATGCAATAATTGTAGTGTATGCCACCTAACATCCCCATCCAAAACCCTGGATCTGGAACCGGGAAAAACATGGACACAACGTCAGTTCACTAACTGCAATTCATCAAACCTGGTGTACCTAATAACATGCAGATGTGGCCTACGATATGTGGGGATGACCACCCGCAAAGTACGGACCAGAATGACGGAACACCGAAGCACCATTCGATGTGACAAAAATATAAGTAAACTGACAGACCACTTCCTGTCCCAACATCACACCCCTAATGACTTCACTTGGACTGTGATTGAACAATTTGCCGTAACTGAAAACAATGACAGATATCTCCTCCAAAAGGAACAACGTTGGATCTACAGATTGTCCACTCATACTGGGGGGCTAAACGATTCCATACATTGGAATTCCCTAAACACCTGATTCATGATGTTCCCTTTTCTTCTCTTCCTTATACTGTGCATTAACCCAATCCAATTTACCATTATTTATCAGTAGTGCCTCCAAATACTGTATCCCCCTTTTAATTCCTTATTATTTTTCTAAAGCTTCTTATGCTCTTTTACTCCTCACGTGCAATAACGTGTTTCTTATGTCCCCGAGCGCCACTCTAGGATCAATGAACGCTCCTCCTTGGTCCCCCGCGCATGCGCGGAAGCCGGGCACACCCACTGCTCCTTCGCGCATGCGCGGAGTACGGCTCGCATGCCGAGCATGGGCCGCTATTCCCCAGAACATGCGCAGAGCTTGAATGACATGGCGCTTTCGCGCAAAGGCACCCCTCCCTTTATTTCCACTCTCACCCAGGTGCAGGCAATCACGGAGGCTTTAAAAACATACCGGCCAGGCCCTCCTTTCACAACCGGGCGCCGCAGAAGGACGACAGGTCCAAGGAGGAACCAGGCCGATAATTTCGTGAGTTATGAGGCTGCGCACTACTGCTACTATTGGGGTAAGGTGTTGAGGTCTTCCCTTACAGGTCGGATGATGTTAATAGCCACTACAACCTTCTTTTAGGGTCTTTTTCTCTGCCAGGCGACCCAAGGAGGCTTTGAACAGCAAAATACTGTGTGAGGATAATTTTCTTTCACTTACCTGAACCTCACATTGGTATTTTCCGTTTTCTAGCTCACCACAACAACCGGCTTCTAAATAACAATCACATGAGTCTTGCCACTGACAAGGCCACACTTTAGCCATGCATAGTTCGTTCACTCACCTTACAAGACGGTTGAATGACGGCTTATTTTGCAATAATATGCTAATATGACTCTACCCTGTACGTCTGTCTGTCTCCCTTTTATGTTATATGTAGCAAAGCGAGAGGGACCCCCCCTCTCACCCATATAGCACCTTAGGGAGTGCTACACATTGAAATAAAAACACTCACTGTAAATTAGTTTATTTATTCACTTCCACACATACTCACTTGGTCCTGAGGAAAGCCCGTTTTAAATTAAGAAAGGCCAGGCTGAAACATATAGACCACATAGGACACTGGAGGTCATAATCCATACTCCACCGTGTCCGTCTGCCTTTTAATACACCAACAGAGACCCAGTATATTAAAATATTGTTTTTACCCTCGGGTGCTGGGACCTTCTGTATGGTTTTTTAATCTTCACCTTCTCACTACACTGCACACTCAGCAAGTATACCTGCTCCGCAGTAATCTGGCGTCGAAGCACACCCGGGGCACGCTAGGTGCCACTGTGGTGGGCCCGATGATGAAGCATGCCACCAACTAGGTTGGTGGGTGAGGGCTTTTTTGAAAAACCTACTGTTTTTCCTTGACATACGTACTCCATTGAGTCTTTCCTTTGTAAACTTAGCTAGTCCTTCTTGATTGTGACATATAAAAGCGGGGATCCGGACTAGCTTACCTAGTCCTCCCTCTCTCCTTTGATTCAGTGACACCTTGCAGCATCTCAAGGCGGCCTGCCGGCTGCCCGTCCCAACTGTGACGCAAGAACCCTTTTAAGCAGCGACAGAGGGTGTGACACGGCTCGGGTGCGTTCCAGCTCATATATGTCAATTTATGCATGTGTCCAGTATTCAGAGGATGACGGTACGTTCTGGTTGACAATAACATAAAACAGGGTCACGCGGCAGCAAGGGGAGGTGCGAGCGCGCCTCGCGCGGCAACAGGGGGGAGGAGGGGGACCTGCGTGATTCACTTGATTTCTATGTTTACCCTATGAGTGATTTATTGAACTGAGCCATATTTTTGCCTCCTGTATTTCAGTTTAATATTTTAATACACCTGCATGGTTTTTCTAAACCTTCAACTCCACTTTTAATTTTAGATGGTTACTATTCATCCTGACACGGCTGAATAGCGTCATTTCTTGTAATTCCTCCTTTGATTCTGGGGAATTGTCAATGTTGAACAGTAGCTGCATGTCGTCTGCATAATTATAGACTTTGATAAATAAGTAAATAAATAATTTTTTTATGACTGTGGACTAGGGGACATATATACAGTTTGAGCAGATGAGGCGAGAGGGAGGCTCTCTGCGGAACTCAGCAATCTTGGTGGACTTTAGATGACTTAAAAGGAGTCAGATAGACAGATTGTGAACGATCCCTTAAGAAGGTAATGATCCATTCAAGCACTGTGACTTTCAGCCCTACGACCGCGACACGGTCTACAAGGAGTTTGTGGTAAACCGTATCAAAGGCCGCCAATAGGTCAAGGAGGACCGTTGTGGGTTTGGCCTTTATCACATTCTTCACACATGTCATCAATCACAGAGAGGTTGGCGGCTTCAGTAGAATGGCAGGGCGGAAGCCCATCTGATAGGTGTCAAGAAACTTGCACTCCTCCAGGAAGGAGCAAAGGTTTTGGGCTACATTAGCTTCTACTACCTTTGCTAGGTTGGGTAATAGGGAGATGGGTCGATATTTTTTCAGTTTACGTGGGTCTTTGCCAGCTTTCTTTTGGAAAGGGGCCACTATAGCCTCCTTGAATGAGCCGGGTACTGTGCCTTGTCTGTGAGACAGTTTGAAGAGTAAAATAGCTAGGTCAGGAAAGTAAGAAAATACTGTCCTTAGGACTCTCAGGTGCCTAGTGTCCGTTTGAGAGCCTGATTCGACTTTGTTCATGAGGTCCACCAGGCACACCTTGCTGATGGTGAGGAAGGTTGAAAGAATGACAGGATTCCTGTCTTCTAGGGAGATAACATAAGAATGAGAGCTTGGAGGAATGCTGTTTTTAATGATCTTGATTTTGTCATTAAAGAAGGCGTTAAGTGCGTTTCATAGGTCCTGTGTTGGTGAGATGGGCGGAGTGACCCAATCCAGGTCTAAAAGTTTGAAAACTATTCTGAAGATCTCTTTTGATTTATTCGTAGAATTTGGGATTTTGTTTGAAAAAAAGTAGAGTTAGCTTGAAAGATTAATATTTGATTTTGTTTGAGGTGCTTTTTGTATGCTTCTTTTTTATCAGACGAATAACAGTTCCACTATTTGCATTCACTGCTGTGAGCTGTTTTTAGATCTTCCATGAACCATCTGGATGCATCGTGGCGTCTGGCCTGTTTGACTTTATGGAGAGGGATGTGCGAGTTGCTAGCTATCGTTAGCCAATCAGTGATTACTTTCCTATCAAGCTCTAAGTTATCTGTAGACCTTAGACCAGCTTCTGGAAATAATACCTGGGCAAGTGGGAGGTTTTGGAGGGACTTTACCATTTATTAAGAAGGTAATTAAGTAATGGCCAGACTATGCACAAGGTGAAACCGTTGGACGGGGATAGATTTATGGGCCAGACTTGGACTAATGTGTGGCCTTCGATGTGGGTGAGGACACGTGCTGTTGAAGTTTCAGCCTGCTGAGGAAATCTAATAAGTCTATCGATGGCCACCCTCCTTTGTGCTCATTTGCCCAACCGTTGAGGTTGCCAATTAGTAAGATTTTTGCATGATCAATAACAAAAGGAAAAACTGACTCAGCAAGGAGTTTAGGGAAGTGTGGCATGTAGTCTGGTGGTCTATACATAAGGATGCATATTAAAGGGTAAGTCGGGCATTCAAGTTTGATCATAAGGTAGCCAATAGCTGGAATGTTTAATAATGTTAATTTGGACAATCTCAGGTGTTCATGGATCACTGGTGCTATGCCGCCATCTACTTTATCCGCAGGTCTGTTAGCTTGGAGTAGGTAACATCCTTCTAGGAGCACATCTAGAATATCAGAGAAGGACTCGTCAGTGAGCCACATTTCAGTTAAGAGAAGGAAGTTAGGCGAGTCAGAATCTAGTAAATTAAATATCACTCTATGGTTTTTAACAAAGGAGCAAGTGGTAAGGTAAATGACCATTATTTGATTGGCATGGGGCAATGGGTCTTAGGATTAGAGTTCCATGCTGTTGCCCCGACAGCGGGTTCAATTGCTCTGTTCTGGACTGCAATTTGAGTGGAGTTAATTGAGATTACTAATTTATGTAGCTATAGCAGGATTAAGGAGTTTATATGGTTGTTTACTGAGTAACACTGCATTCCATATTATCCTTATGGGTGATTTTAATATCCATCCATGTAGTTGGGACTGTTATATAGATGATCACCAGGGTCCTCCCTGCTCTGTGGTCCCACATTTTGAACACAGTAGGCAGGGAGAGGCCCTGGAGGACCTCCTAGCTAACATTAATCTTTTTGAGTCAGGTGTTAGTGATGGGGAGGAGAGGGTCCCTACATTTAAAGGTAAAGAGACAGGTACTGTCCTCGATTATATTTTTTTGTCTTCTTGTGTTTTATTTAGGGTTGTGTCGTATAAAGTTGTATTCTCTGTGTTTAGTGACCATAACCCAGTTATTCTGGAGGTGGATCTAGGAGAAGCTACTGGTTTTAGGGATGGTGTGATTTTGGGTGTAAGCCACCTGACTACAAAAGACCAAGGGAGGAGGCTTAAATGGTCTAAGGTGGTCTAAGGTGGTCCCTGAAACCTTTTTTTGAGGATTTTTTTATCAAGGCCGATGTGAACCTAGCCATATGCTTAGATAGTTCTGCTCCTAGCTCGGATATAATTGGTGCTTATGTCTCCATATGTAGCCAGATCGCAAATGACTTAAAGGCCAAAACCAAATTAAGCCCTTACCAGCAAGAAAGATGGTTCGATAGTAGCTGTTCCAAAGCTCATGGTGCTCTTCTTCAAGCCTTGAAGGAAAGACCAAGAAACATGGAATCTGTTGCCAGCTTGAGGAAGACATATAAACTGGCTATTGCCAAACGTAAGCAAGAAATTAAAGACGACGCGTGGAACAATCTATCAAACTATCATGCAGGACAATTGAAGTCCTGCGTGATAGTAGTAAATTTTGGGCAACCATTAACCATCCTTTTTTTTCGGGGCACGAGAACACAACCCTGGATTGTGTCATTCCAGATGATCAATGACTCTCACATTTTAGGGAGATTTATGGTATTGAGGGCCTTGCTTCTCCGGAAGATGACAATATTCTTAAACAGCCTTTGCCTCCCATAACTTTTGATGTGGCTGAAGTAGAAAGAGCAATCCTGGAAATGTAAAAAAATAAAGCCCCAGGCCCGGACGGGGTCCCGGCGGACCTGTATGGAAACTTTCCTAAATTCTGGGCTAAGATTCTAACTAATGTTTATAATGCCTCAAGTTTAAATGGGTTCCCTGCTTCCTGGGCTACATCCGTCATTATCCCAGTCTTCAAAAAGGGGCAGAGAGGGGACCTTTCGTGCTATAGACCAATCTCTTTGATAGACTCAGCAGTAGAAATTTGGGGCAGAGTCATCTTGTACAAACTTAGGGATTGGTTAGATAGCAGGGGGGTCCTCTCTAATCCTCAATACGGCTTTAGGGAGAAGAGAAGCACCCTAGATCAGTGCTTGAACTTACAGCTTCTGATTAGTAAATATACAGTGGCGAAGGAAGGGCCCCTTTATATGGGTTTTATGGACCTTTCCTCGGCTTTTGATCTGGTTAATCGGGCTAAACTTTGGTCAATTTTATTGGACATAGGCATTGACCCACCTTTGGTTAATTTTTTAGCTGTTTTATATCGGGGTCTTTTAGCGTCAGTCAGGGTTACACGGGATGGTAGATGCACTAGTCACTTTAGCTCAAAGAGGGGTGTCAGGCAAGGATGTATCCTGGCCCCCCCTCCTTTTTACTTTATATATTAATGCTCTGGAGAAGTCCTTAGGGGGAGCCTCCTTGGATGTTCCGCGTATAGGAGACTCGGTAATCCCGGTTCTCCTATACACGGACGACGCTGTTCTATTGGCCCGTACCGGCCTTGGTCTCCAGAGGTTGTTGGACTCCTTTGGGGATTTCAAGGGGTCTTTGGACTTGAAAGTAAATATTAAGAAGTCACATGTCATGGTGGTGGGGAAACATTGTAGGAAATTGAAGTCAAAATCCTTTTTTTGTGATGGTTTGGAGGTAACAAAGGTGCCGTTTTGACATATTTAGGGGTCCTCTTTGACGAAAGAGGGACCTGGGGTCCTCAACAGAAGCTTAAAAGTAATGCTGTAGCCAGGTCTACCTCAGCACTTATGGGTTTTGCAAAGCGGCTGGGGGCAAGACCAATGGAGGCACTCTTGAAAATCTATAAATCTAAATGTTCGGCTATAGCTACGTATGGCTCCTCTTTATGGGGCTATACACCGCAGGATAGGATCCAAGTTGGCGAAAACAAGTTTTTAAGATCTCTTCTTTCAGTACCTCAGTCTACCCCAACTTTTTCAGTACATACGGAATTAGGGTTGGGATATGTTACGGATCAGTTGAAAGTTGCCCCTTTGATTTGCTGGGTAAAGACTTGGCTAAATTAAGAAATTACATTGAACCATCAGATCCTAGGTGATTGTGTATCCATGGATAAAGCTAACAGGGTTCCCTGGCTAGTGTATGTAAGATCAGTGTTCACAAGATTAGGGCGCCCCGAGATTTACACAGCACCGGACTGCATTAAAAGCGAGGATGTAAGCTGGAAAAAGACTAGTTTTCTAAATATGCTAGCAATGGAACGTGAGGAGCAGGAGCTAATGAAACCGTGTGTAAAAGCCAATTATGTGTTATTAACCCTCACTTGAGCCGTATTTAAAAACAGTAACTAGACCTTTTCATCGCCAGCTCTTGATTAGATTTCGATTTAATTTAATTAATTTAACCCTAGGCTTTTTTCCTACTTGGGGTAAACCTGAAAATTCTAATCCATGTCATTGTGATAATTTCTCTAAACAGGACACTTTGCACTTTATTATGTTTTGTGAGTTCTACTCTGACACTTGGAAAAAAAATTTATTACCAATTTTAAGAGAGGCGGGTTTTCTACAAGTTAGGCCCGCTCTCACATACTTACAGATGTTAAGTAGTACTCGCGACATTTTCTGTGTTGCTAGCTTTTTGGTGGCTGCTTGTTCGGAACAAAACTAAAAGACTAGCCATTCTTAATAATCCTGTCTGATTCTTTAGTCTTTTTAAATGTAATTATAGAAATTCATTGAAATTTTGTAATCTTGTCTTTTATGATTTTAAGTAATCGAATAAAGTGTTTTGAATGACTGACTGACTGAGTAAAGGCGCTTGAAGTGCTCTGCGGAATAGATATAATTTTTACATAGTGGCTGGCCCGTAGCCTTGGACAGCCGTGGATGGGAGCATATGGGCTTGCCATTGGCGCGCCAGCAGTGGCAGCATGCTGTAATGATCATTAGGTAGCGGGAGAGCTCTAACTGGCTGCTCTCACCCCAGTGCTGATTGGTTGCCTTCAATTAATTGCAAGTAGAGCAACTTTTTTAAAAGGCTGGTAAAGTTATTAAAAGTTTAATTTCAACCCTAATAATTCTTCAGCAAAGTGCTCTTGTGCTAGCTGTTATTAAACTAAAAACATAATCACTCTAAACAAGTGACAGGCTCGTGTTACCAGCACAACCGCACTTTAACCATCATTAAGTAGCGGGTGAGCTCTAACTGGCTCCTCCCACCTTTGCGCTGATAGGTTGCCCCCAATTCAGTGCAAGTAGTGTACATTTTTAAAAGGCAGGTAAAGGTAATAAAGGTTCAGTTTCGATTCTGATACAGTTTTTCTGTAAAGTGCTCTTGTGCTCGCTGTTATAAACTAAACACAGAACCTCTCTAAACAAGCTGCAGGTGCGTGTTACCTGCGCAACCGCACACAACTATCATTAACTAGCTGGGGGAGCTCTAACTGGCTCCTCCCATTATCTGAATATCGACAACAATTAAGAACAGAATACTACTGATGGGGGGACAATAAGGCTGAAGGTACCTATATGCAAGACGTGGTATGACCTCCTGTCCCATACAAAGGAGAAGGTTGCAAATAAGAAGAATGCAGCAGCAACTGGAGTAGGGAAGAGTAAGGAACCACCACCTCTTCCCCTCCAATGGATGGGATAATCAAATCCACCTCGCAACCAGAGGCCATCTCTGGGTTATCAACTATTGATACCTCTGTGCAAGCATCAGATACTCACGGTTAGTTATATTAAGAGTGGACTTCGTTACCTGCTTTTTTAACTGAAGTCAATTCATTTGCCTCTGTATCTGGCTACAAATTAAATAAAGATAATTGCGAGATTTTACCCTTGACTAAATTCACTTATAAATCGGATTTCACTACTTCGGGTTTCACATGGAACCCTAATTGTATCAAATATTTGGGTCTTCACTTTACTCCTACTCTCTCAGGTAGGGTTTCACGTTGCATGGAAGATTGCTTAAAAAAATTGCCGGACCTTACCACGAAATGGCACCCTTTATATTTATCTTGGTGGGGCAGATTGGACACTATCAAAATGATGCTTTCACCCTTGGTTTTATTCACAATTTCCAATATTCCATTCTCTATCTCTTTATTTCATTTCAAGAAAATTAACTCCATTTTATCTTCATTCCTATGGGGACGCAAAAAGGCTTGTATGTCTATATCTAAATTAACGCGCCCGAAAGCAGAGGGTGGGGTAAACTTTCCGAATTTTTCTTTGTATCACAAATCCTTTCTATTAAATCAAGCTTCTAGATGGATTGAAGATTCTTCCACGTTCTCTCCCTTTTGGACAACGCTAGAATTGGCATATATTTCTCCCTTCTCTTTTCTGGAGTACCTTTCTTTTTTTCGTCCACCGCAGTCTATTTCAACTCCGATCCTCAAATACACTTCTAAAATTCTGCCATCCCCTTTAATTTCTTCCTTTTATGAACAACCTATTTGGTATAATTCGTCGATTTTAATAAATAATAAACCATTTTTCTGGAAGTCTTGGAGAAGCCGTGGTCTTGTATGGGTACATCAACTATTCCAGCAATCTCGTATTATTTCTTTTTCAGAAGCTGCGGCATCTTTCCATCTCCCTTCTCCTTTTCGTGCTAAATATCTTAAATTATCACAAGCACTTCAATCAGCATATGAATCGTACATCATGTTGCCTTCCACATCACCTCAGGAGTCTCCTCTCATATCACAATTGCGCACACTACTTATCAGAGGGACTAGGGCGTCCAAGATTTATTCTCTGCTACACGCTCCAGCATCACCACACACAAAGACTAAAGTGGAGGAAGCATGGGAAGTAGACGTAGGTCTCTCATGGTCTGCTGAGGTATGGGATAGGCTGTGGGTAAGGTTACGGAAGTCCTCCAGGGCTGCAAATACTGTTCAGACTTTGTTTTTCATTTATAATCGACTCTTACTTTCCCCACTTATTCTTAGTAAAAGATACCCTGACTTGTCACATACATGTTGGACTTGCTCTGCACCTCATGCGGATTTGCTACACTTGCTTTTCAAATGCACTCCGGTTCATACGTTTTGGGTTAAAGTGTGGTCTCAAATTAATAATATCTTTTCCACTACACACCCATTTCACATATCTCATATTTTTCTAGGCAGTATCTCCCCCATTTGGGACCACTGCACTTTCAGCATAAAAATAATTGACCTGCTTATTGCAGTAGCTTTTCAGCAGATTACTCAGGATCTCACTAGACTCTCGTATCAGGCTTGGTGGTACGCTGTATGTTACAATCATAGGCTAGACACAATGTTTGTTTATCCACTCGCTTTAGCTCCAAAACGAAAACAGTTGTGGGATCCAGTCATCTCATTTTTTGATACATGTGCCCCCCTCCCCCGTTCTCTGCCTCAATCCCCTTTTCAACAGGAAGTCGCTAAACCTCCTTGAGTTCCCTTCATTATTTTCTCTATTTTCTGTTAACAATCATTTTACCATCCTTTAGTATATCAACATATTAACAATTGTTGCATATTTCATTATTGCTGGTTATATCTGCAGTTTATTTCCTTTGGAACGTCTCTTTTCTTTATTTTATTGCATATTTTCTCTTTGCATTGAATTTTTTTTTTTATTATTTTCTCTCCTAAATTGTAAAAGTGATTTACATAACTGTTAATAAAATATATTTGAACTGAAAAAAAAGTTATATTAAGAGTGTAATAATTCATTATATACTCATGTTTTTACACTTGACTTATAACAAATAGAACAAATAATTTTTTCTTTATTTATTAACTGAACAGCATTACATGAAGCAAATGAAGTTAAGGTGACATTGGCAAAGTACACATCCGTTTTTTATAGTGTTTGACACAATACATTATGGGTAAAAATCAATTTCAT
This sequence comes from Lissotriton helveticus, assembly GCF_964261635.1. Lineage (NCBI taxonomy): Eukaryota > Metazoa > Chordata > Amphibia > Caudata > Salamandridae > Lissotriton > Lissotriton helveticus. The sequence goes on from NC_136067.1 coordinate 1,119,181,277, forward strand.
AAAAACATTAGTATACCAAATATACATAAACTTTCTAGGCTTCTTCGCTAGAAAGCATCATTGTTGGCATAAAAGTATAACATCTTTGTAAAGGAAAAATATGGAAGTAACGATTCGTTACAAAATACAATTACATCACTGTTAAACAAATACCTTCATATTGAACCTGCTAATAATAACCAACCTGAAAATCAGGCTGTGGGTGAAACATCATGTCCCACTGAAGCAGAACAGCTAATACTGTCATTAACATTCCCACTAACACAGAAATTGGAACAAGGAGCCAGTTCAAACAACAACGGCAGTAGAACACATTACCACGTATACCAGTTCATCTGACAATAAAGAGCAAAACATGCCATCAGTACCTGCAGTGCATAGAGCCAGACGTTCTGTAAGGCAGAGTGTGAGGTTTAATGTGAAGACTTCTGTGAGACATCACCCACTCCTACGTTGTTTCAAGTTTTGGAGCAATCCCTGCTTAAAATACAACATAAGCAGCACAGAGCAACATCAGAATTAAGTCAAAGGGTAGGAAGATTAGAGCGACTCGTTAGAGAAGGCAAGGATGTATCCAGAGCAGACTTTGCAGAATTACCTGTGGCAATAAAAGAGATAGCTTCTTAAATGGCAAATTACTTTTTCCTCACACTGGCATCAACAGAGGCCTTCTGTGGAAAGGTTGGCTACAGTGATATCAACAATGTGTAGGAGAACAGCTAACATGCAGGTTGGGTTATCACAGATCAGTAGTGATGTTGCAACGAGCCTTGGGCAAATAACCAACACCCTTGACGAAATGCAAACTGCTAATGTTAGAAACAGGCCGCCAAGGTCTGTTTGTGAAATTAAAGGAGGGCTCAAGTGTGAGCTCTATGTCCGTGGGTGAACCTGCTACATCTATGAGCACTAAAAGCCAGAGGTTTGAAGGGCAAGGGAGGAAAAGCCAGCATTCTCTACAAAGAGCAAGTAGTGGACGTCAAAGGAGAAAAGAGTTATATAAACCTTGCCAAGACTTGTATTGTGGTAAAGAATGATTGCTTAATTTTTGTTCCCAACAAATTCAAAACTGCAAAGAAAAAGTGAGTGTATATTATTTTGTACATCTTCTGAATAATCTGTGAATAAATGGAATAATGTTTTTTCCTATCCATCGCATTTTGAGGTATGTGTTATATACATTTAAAACACGCATTGAAGTGAGTGTTAGTGCCTGCAACCACCAGCACAAAATAAGCACAATATACATTTAAAACACGCATTGAAAATGCAATAGGTCTCGCCTTTGATTAAGTTAAAGCCACTTGATTTGCTAATGGCATTGTTTAGCAAATCAAATGGCTTTGATTTAATGAAAGGCGAGACCTATTGCATTGGCAATGCTTGTTTTAAACCTACTACCTTAATCCCCTCCAAACCCAACCAGCTACTAAATCTAAAAATGAATAATTAAAACACATATTTCATTAAAAAACGAAATTAAAACAAATATTAACACATACATCATTATTACAATTGCCACATTGTCACACTGCTACTACTGCCAAGTGTGAGTAAAATACCCAATGCTACTACAAGGGGCTCTGACTAGTATACCCAGTGCTACCACTGCTGGCTCTGAGAAGTATACGCAGTGCTACTGCTGCCTGCTGTGAGTAATATGCCCAGTGCTACCACTAGGGGCTGTAAGTATTATATCCAGTGCAACTGCTACCTGTTGTATGTACTTTGCCCAGTGCTACTGCTGCTGGCTGTGAGTAGTATACCCAGTGCTACCACTGTCTTCTATCTTAGATCACACTGAAGAGTATAATCCCGCCAAGTCACACTGTTTTCTGTCCTCTTATGCCACACTATGCGCCACTGTGTGATGCACGCCAGGCGATGGGGTGTTGTGTTATAATATGGGCTCTCTGCTGAGAAGACTACAGAATTCAAGAGGGCGCTGCACAAGCTCATTTTATCCTATAAATAAAAGCAGGGCCACTGGAATTGTGCGATTCTGCCGCCGTGGAGTTTTCCGCATAATTGAGGATTTGCTGCATTTTCCACTAAATTGCAGACTTTAACGAAAAAAATATTTATAGTTAAGACATATCAAAGTTAATAACACGCTACTTCAGAGGATACTGATTCCTGCATTTAGGGGTTACACTGATAATAATAAAGTGAAACCAGCCCATATAGTGTTAACAAGGGTAACAAAAATGACAAATTAGTGAAGCATACTGCCTCAAAATGTATGTACAGCAGTACACCACATAATTCGTCTTTTCTTGGCGTATAATTTAGTCAACTCTCCCTATAATGTGGTCCTCCCCTGCCACATAATTCAATAGGCCATACATATAAGTAAATCAGGCTGGCTCCATGCTGTGCCATGTTGCATTGTCTCGTGCTGGTAGTGTTGCACTATGGCTTGTTCCAAGGAAGTTTGTACACTCGTGCTTCACCGGTGCACAGGTCTCTCTGGAAGGGAACTCTCTAATCCCGGACCGCAGCCATGTCTCATTGCAAAGGAACCAGTCACACTAGCAGCACAAGTCTCTCTGGACCTGTAGGAGTCTCCAGATTGTCTGCCAGTCACCCTGCTCCTCGGAGTGAGTTAATGGATGAATGTCTGAATAAATGAAGTTCATTGAATGATTACACTGACCCCCAAAGTGTAACTGCCAATGCTGCAAATCTGAGGAGGTTGGCCTAGTGGCTAGAGCTGCAGAACTTGAAACCTCGTGGCTTAGGCTCGAATCCTAGCTGCTCTCCTGGATTAACACAGTGTGATATTGGGCAAATTACTTAATCTCCTTGTGCCGAACAATGAGAAACATTTTTGTGTAGTCCTCACTTGATGTACATAAGCGTGTACTTTGTCTTCTCCTACCTACGCTTTGTAATAATTACTAATACATGGTGAACATTCGGTCGGGTTCGGGGGTTCGTTCTTTGGAGTGGAGTCTTCTGTAAAGGTGCACGCTTTCAAATGGTGCTTACTACATGTGTGAACACCTCCCAGCGCATGGGAGGTGACAAGAATTGTCCAAGTTTATAGAACACAGTTAAGAGGCAAAGTTGTGATTATGGAAGAGATCTTCACCCACTACAAGCACCTATTTAGTAATCACTAATGCAAAAATAACTATTGATGGACAGAATGCAGAACAATGTCATACATTCTCCCCAGTACAGTATATTTAGTAATCACAGGCGCTGTGCTTGGGTGACTCCAATATGGGCAAAAGCAGAAGCCGAGATCAAAGTTATCTCCTAGTTTACAGTGTGCAAGTGAGCGTTTATAGATGAAGTATTTACCCCCTGGGTCAGGCAGTGGGGCAGTTGAGGGAGCCTGGATTTTAAAGAATGGTTTCTGATCTTCGCAGCTAGTAATTAAGCTCACAATAGCCAATGCCTTGTTTAGTGACACTTTGATTAACAAAGGGAAATGCCAGTACTGATACCTTATTCCAAAGCCAAATCAATCAGAAATGCATAGACAACCGTACAATGCATCTGGTGCTATTCAATAGCTATTTATTCCCCCCAAAATTTTAATTTGACAATCATTTGAAATTCAAACATATTAAAAAATGTAATGTACAAACAATGGGGAAGGACACAAGGGAAAGTGCACCACATTCACATATGTACCTTCATTCTCACCAATTCAGCCATTTCACAAACACACCTCACACATTCATCCTACACAGTACTAAATCAAACGGGGATTTAATACACCAATTGAAAAAGCACTGGGTCTGCCAACATATAATATTTAGACCATTGCTTGTTTTTAAATACACCTTCTCCAAACCCTTTAGACAATTAAATTCCATCACAATGAAATAAAAATAGTTAGGTGTAATGTTGCCACACAAATTGCAGAGAAAATAATTAGCAAAAGAGCAACTTGGCAGACCCGTCAGTAAAGTTTATTTCCGTTCAGGGCACACACAGCGCAAACTACAAATCTACGCCCCTCTGCCTTTGGCCCTTCAGCAAAGTTGACTGACTCTCCACCACACTAACCACTCTCTTCATACGCACTTCCGGTCCAGTCTACCAATGTTCCTTTTTTAAACCCATCAGGCCAGTATTTGTATAAATATAGGTTCACCTGTGCCTTTCGTTGTCCAGCATTAATTCCTCTTTCACTGTGACGTTGTCCTCGTCACACTATCCAGGCGACACTTGCCGCCATGGGAAACGGAGATGTAAAAAGGTTGCGCATCGGCCCTTGTTTTGGTAACGAGTGATTAACAGTTTTTGTGACATGTCCCTATAGTACAATACTGGGCTTCTAACGTCAGCAGATGCCCCGGAGATAAGTGTCGTGCCCTGAGGCCCGCCACAATTTGCCCACCTTTGTCAGGGTGGAACGTCTGTTCGTGCGCTGGAGTGAAGGCTTCTGATAAAGGGTCTGTGGCAGTGGGTTTGTATCTTTCCATCTATTTAGTGTCCACTTTATTTTAAACATCTGAAAGCGATCAATAGTCAAATTTGACAAGCGTCCTGAAACTGGGAACGTTTAAAAAACGAGCGCTCGCCAGGCAGCCGCTGTTTATTTTTGCATCGCGCTTTAACTTTAAAGTGAACGCGAGATGCAAAAATAAACACGCAACGCCATGTCTCCTTTTTTGTCCGGACCTTCCGGACTGGATCGCATGGCTTGTTTACATAAAATGCCTCCTTGCGATAAGAAAGTGCTTCACGACAGCCGTGAAGCAGGCTAGCCAGTCCATATGGGCCGGACAAAAAAGCAAAAAGGAGGCACCTCAGAAAGCTTATTTCCAATGGCAGGCCACCGTTTAGCATAAACGGTGACGCCAGCCAATAGAAATAAGGGCCGGGGCTTCAAGCACTTTTCTAAAACTCCTCATTAGCAATATATCTCGCGAAGCGAGCTGCTCATGTGCGCAGCAACGCTAGGCGAGACCTAAAAATCTTTGTAGCTCTTTCTACATTTGGCCCTGGAGCTGAGAAGTGAGGGGGAATTTCTTCATTCTCTTCTTCAGAATCATCGCATTCTGATTCCATGTGTAGACTCCCACAAAAGCTAAGTTATTTATCATTGCCCATGTGGCAATAATCTTTCAGCACATTGCAGGGTCATACTCGAGGGTGCTTCCCACTTTTATGAAATCTTCCTTTAAGTCTGTTGGCTTCTTTAATGTAATCTTTTTTTGGGCCAAATAACCAGATTACCCCCTGTGTCAGAGTTTTTGATTACGATTTCATTGTTGTTGCTTAGTTTTTTAATCAGATTTGCATATTCCAATTTCTTAGAATTGGATTTTTTTGCTGTTTTTACTTTTAGTATGTTGATATAGACGTTTGATATCATTGATAACACATTCATGTATGTCAACACTTCAAACCAGGATTTGTTGTCAGCCATCTTGTGTCTCTGTAGAACCGAGCCACAAGAAAACTGAAAAACAAGTGCACAAAAGGCACAAAAGGGGCAGGATAGAATCACCCTGACCCCCCTAGGCCTGCTCAGGGGTCCCACAAGGACCCCCAAAGCCCAAAAACTTGTTTGTTTAAAAACGGGAGGATGCGCTCATCCTGCCATAAAAAATTTTTTTTAAAGCAATCCTGGGGGCAATGAATAAATGATATTGGGGGCCCAAAGGGGCCCCCAAGACCCGGGGACCGCCACCCCCTGGGGCTTTGCATAATTATGTAAGGGGGCTCCGCGGCACTACAATGCTCCTTAGTTCTCTGTGGGCAGCATTATATCTCTTTGTTCTAAGGGGTATTTGGTGTAAACGTGGAGTCATACCCCAAGGTGTGAAGGAATGTTCGCTATGACCTAAAAATGGAGGTAACTGATTTAGTGTTTTTTATGTGAATTTTTTTGCAATTATATAGTCCTATCACTCAAAATTACCTACTTGCCAGCCAAATCCAAACTCTCCTCTTAATATCTGCTCATAAAGGCCACAGAGTCTAAATATATAGGATTCATGAGTGATCCTTGGGTATATTACAAATAAGTCAATAATCAGACTGTATGCATTACATACTACTAGTATGTTTAATGAATGTTGACTTTTACGGTTACAATAGCCATACTCTATCTCAGAGGGTGGGTAAATTAAAGTATGAGAAGCATCTACACAACCAAGCACTTGAGGACAATGTGCTATTGCATAACATTGAATTTTAATACTTTTTAACTCTGCGGGGTGCTAAGGAAAGAAGTGTGGGCATTAATTTTAGACACCATTGCCTCAAGAAAATTGTGGAAAACCCCATACAAATGAGTCTACCTGCAACTGCCACAGTACTTTGGTTGCTGCCAAAAGCTAGCAGATGTAAACTGCACAATACCTTGTAATACCAGGTATTGCTACACTGCGCTGGTGCTGGGTAGGTGTACTTAACACAGGGTTCACATCATTACCCAAACTAAACATTACCTCTTTGGTAAACGTGTATCTTGCATACACCTCGTCAACAGTTTGATCAAACAAAGTCATCTTGTGCCTCAATATCTTTTCCGTCCTCTACTTCTTCATTTGTTGAGCGCCCAGAATTTGCATACTCCTCACAATAGAATAGAATGCATCAATTGTGAAAGATTACAAGGCCTTTTAGATCCTTTTTTATACTTTGCACCGGGTAACCACCTGATCCCAATACATTGTGTTTAGCACATGCAAAATGGAGTGTTTTAACAAATTTCCTGATTGAAAGCATTTTGCCAATTAAAATAGTGACTTGCTATTTACGAAATTTGTATTTATTCGGTGCGGTGTGCAGCTTTCGCAAATGGTAATTTAGAACATTTTTGTACATCGCAAATTCACTATTTAACAGTTGCTAATCAGTTGAGGCAAGTTAGCGACTCACAAACCTTTTGTAAATCAGGCCCCTAGTTCATAAAAATGTTTTTGTGAATTAACCATAACGATGAATGTGGAAATGGAACTACTGAAGGAAAACCTTTACCTGTTTCAACACACTCAATTGAAGTGAACCTTGCTTACTCCACACCTATATCTAAATTTCTGGAGTATTAAAAATGTAAGTCACAGCCAAATCTTTGTGAATGGGGTCCATTGCAAATAAAAATGTAATTGAAGTAGCACAATGGATTGCAACAGAATTGCCTTTCTGCTCATCTACACAGAAACATTGTCAGGGCACCCGGCATTTCTTATGTTACCAGTTTGCTACACACAGGGGAGAAGGGGTTGATCCATAGAACCAGAACCAAACTTAAACAGAGGCCGAAGTATAGTCTTCAGCCCTTAGTGGAGGTAAAAAGAAAAGTGAAGAAATGATTTGGAGTTTCTACCAGGAGAGACAGGTGCTTAGGGAATCTCTTAAATTGAAGATCAGGTGTCTGTTAGGAAAAATAAGGAAAAACAGGATAATTTCATTTGAAAACCCTCCAGTATTGTTGCATAACAGAAGGTTGGACAGGGATATGGTGTATTGCCTTTGCTAAACATCCATAGGATCAGTTCACGTTTTCACCACTAGACAGTCCAATCAACTCAAAGCCTTGTGAGTGACTTCTTTCTTAAATATGTCAATCAGGTCATTGCAGGGCTAGAAGTATCAACAATGAACAGATTGCTATGCTGGAGTGTCTTCTTCATTTTTCTGGCCTCTTCTTGGTTTTTTCACCATTGAGCTTGACCATTGTCAGGTATTTTGGAGATGTTCCATCAAAGTGTACCCTAAACTAAACTTTGGGCCACCTCTTCCTCACAGCAGGTTATAAGATATCTGTTGGAGGAGGTGGTGATTCTGGTTCTAGGATATAGACTTCTTTACCTGTACACAGTTGGAGACTGCCTGCCAACGCACCCCAGGAAAGGTCTGTCCTGTCAACCAAAGACCACAGATAACAGATTACCTGCATCCTGAAGCTGAAAGGCCAATTTGCTTTTCATCACTTCTTTAGTTATACTGTCTGACAATTGTCCATTACACTTATATTCCAAGTATAAGCTGTATTCCCAGGCCACAATAAACATGGAAGTCTTCCCTCGTTCTCCTTCCTTTGGACCTTGTTCAGTAGGCTGTGATCCGTTGAAATAATTTCCAAACTGTTGTACTTATCTTTCTTAGGCTGTCACCCTAAAGTCTATTCCCAGTTGTGACTGTTGAGTTGACAGAGTTAGCTTCATGCCCCCGGTCTGCGGATGTCCTCATGACACCAAAAACGGAATTGTCAGTAGTCCTTTTCAAAATACAATCTCCTAACATTTCATATTTGTGGGATACCATAATGGATGTATGACGGTACGACGCGGGCTATTACCACGCGTACCGTTACAACGCGTGTTTTACAATGCAAGTTGTTACCACGACTTGCGCTGTAGGGTGCGGACTTAGGAATAGTTTAATTTACTATTCCAACACCAGTCTCCGTGGATAGTAGGGAAGGTGTTGGAATAGTAAATTAACTATTCCTTGTCCTTGAGCGCCCTCCAGCGCAAGTCGTGGTTACGACTTGCGTTGTAAGAGACGCGTCAAAATGGTAGCGCGGGGTAACATCCGCGTCGTAAAGGATGTTCCCCACCATATTAGATGCCCGCCTTCAAAATACTTTGGGGCAGATTTACAAGGACTGGTGCATCCCTGCATACCAGCAGGGATGCGCCAGTAAAGACGGGGCACGCAGGAACACCCTTGCGCCACCACGGATGCGACGCATTTACAATGCGGCGCACCGTGGCACAAGGATAGTCAGATGCATGTCACATCTTCTGGTGTTGCAAGTTCGACACAACTCCAGCAATGCTCAAGGGCGCCCAATGCCTAACATGCTGTGTCACTCCTTACGCCTGCTTCAAGCAGGCGTAGTAAGTGTAAGGATTTGACGCAGCATGGACGTAAAAGTGACTCATTGAAATCTTGTAGATTTCACTGCTTCACTTTTACGGGGCTTCTTGCGATGGAACACCCACCCTGTATACATTATACCTGATGCAGGTATAATGCAGCGTAGGGCTTTACAACGTGACGCATCTCACTAGATGCGTCACATTGTAAATCTGTTGCATGGTGGCGCATTATTTATGACGCCGCTGCATCACAGAAGCAACACAACTGTGTTGTAAAGATGACGCAAGGGGCTTGTAAATCTGCCTCTTTGAGACCTGCTGCAAACTGTATCAATTGGAAACTGACTACTGGATCCCGTTAGCCAATTGGCTCGGGACTCTTGTAAACCTAAAAGCACCATTTTCTTTGGCTTAACCTTTGTTGCTTGTGTGGTGGAGCTTTGAGTAAAGAGACCTAGAGCCTGATTGCGAGTCTGGTGTTGAGGACCGACAGACTTATGGTGGCGTGGATGTGGCGGTCCAGCCACCGCTGCACCGGTGCTCCAACCACCCCATTACGAGTAGGGTGGTCAGACCTTTCCCTGGAGGTGGCGTAGCAGTCAGAGGCTGCAATATGCTTGGTGCACCATGGTCCTGCAAGCATATCAGGAGTTTCCTCTTTTCCAGGGTTTACATGGCGGTTCCTCTTCCATGTAAACCTTGGAGGAGAGTAAACAAATGGGGCCCTACAGGCCCCCCCTGTACCTCCTCCGCTTGTGCATGCACACATGGGGTCATACCATGTGCCACCATGTGTGCATGCACAAAAGTTCCATAACGGCATGGACTTTCAAGTCCATGCCATGCAGGAACCTTGTGAGGCATTGCCATTGCAGTGCCTTTTTCAAAGGCACCGCAACCTTTAAAAAAGGCACCACCCTGGAAACGACATGCCTCCCACCTGCAAGACGACTAATAACTTGTAATCTGGTGGGTTGGCGGTGGCTTCTCTCGGCAGTGCGGGGGCACAGCGGTGGAGTACTGCCCGCCCCCACACCTCTGAAACTCAGGATCGGACCCTTAGAGCTGTGAACTGGAGTGGAAAGCTTAGAAGCTGTTGTGTCGGCGCACTGAGTTGTCTGGTTACACTCTGAATGAAGAGCCTGACATGCTATGGAAATCATAAATTATATCTCTGTACCATGGACTGCTCCAGTGTTTAAAGCTTTATTATTAAATCAATTAGACCAAAAGATAGCCAATAGTTTATGAACCCTTCCCCGTAAAATAACATTAAACATGGCTCCAATGTTTTAGAAAATGTAACTCCTAATTTACAGAGGCGGCTCCTCCGCTATGGTGGAGGAGGGTCGCCCCACTGCTTTCCGGCAGTGTGACAAACCAAAACACAAAATGGTAATAACTTTTAGTTATTATCATTTTATGTTTGCAGTGTGGGCGGGCAGGTGTGCAGGGCTGCTCTGCCAACTCCTGAGTGGTGTGCAAAGACTGTTTGGTCGCCCAGTCAAGTGCACTTTGCCATTCTCCATGCAGGCTGCATTGCAGCCTGCATGGAGGACATGCCTACCCCTCTAGCCCCTGGCTAAGCGCTGTGTCACGGCGCTCCAGACCAATCACAGCGCTGCATGCAGCATTGTGATTGGCTTAGGGGAGGAAGCCTGGCTGCCTGCTTCCTGTTCCTGTCGGAAGCAGGAGAGCAGGAGAGCCGAGAAGGCACTGGACCCAGCGGAAAAGTAGTTTTTAAAATTATTATTTTTTAATATGACCCTCCTGAACGACCCCACACACACACAAGACCCCACCGTGCCTGATGGAAATAAGTCAGTGGCGTCACTAGGGGGGTCCGGGGGTGCGGATTGTACCGGGTGACACCATGATCCTCTGCTTTAAATATTCGCTACATAAATCAGGAGCCAAGGAACCCGTTACCCGGCCGCCGGCCAAGATTATTGTCGAATTAGAATTAGCTATACGATGTTGGTGTCCGGACGTCGACGACGTTCGAAACATCACTCACGCAAGGAACGGCGGAACCCTTTTGCTTGAAGCACCGATGGAGAAAAGTTAAAAGCAGAAAATCCATGGTACAGGTGAAGGGCAGGTAAGGAAAAGAGTTGTGTGTCGCAATGGGGTGGGTGATTAAAAAAATGCCCTGCCACATACACCACCAACCGGGCTGTATATCGAGCTGACCTCTTACAAATGGGTTTTACTAGGTACAAATCACTCAAAGCTTGCAGGTGACTGACCGAGCGCCTACTTTTCCCAGACCAATCTGATTATATTTCATCCAACTCAGATATTTTTCTCTTTGTATTCTGGCACTTGTAGACCTGGTATTTTTGTGGGTTAAAGTGGATTACATGTGACAGAATACAAAGAAAACCTCAAATGAAGAAGTACTCTGAGACCTGGGACACATGATTGTTCTAGTTTGAGCCCATAATTGCACAGCAGGAAGTCTAACATCCAAAAATGATCAGTCAGCAACTGAATTGAAGCGATTGATACTTTAGATAGGAATTGAGCAAAATTGCACATTGCTAGCCACTCGGTGTCATCTGTAATCTATGAAGCGTTTAGTTATGTCTAGCTTTTAGCCAATGCACTTTGCATGCTAGGCATTTTCAAAGCTTTTTCTAGAGGAGGGACTATAAGTCTCAGAACGCAATGTGTAATTTTTAGCTATAAAGCTGCGGTTGGTTAAAGATGCCGCACAGGGCCTGGGACGGTGGAAGAAAGTTCAGAAATGGCATAGATTTAGGCAAAAAAAAAAGGACCTCGCATTAGTGTGCCACTCTGTACCAATGGAGACACTGTGTTCGAGTCCTGGGCTTTTGATTAATCAATCTAATGAAATCTGGGAGTTGTACTTCTGAGTCATGTCAGTTGGTGAAAACAATTGTATTTCCGCAATTGTCTCATTTTACACACTTGGGTCAATCTCAGCATCCTGCCCACAGCACACTGTCATTGTGGTGTCTTCCGCAGACAATGCTTTGGGGTTGAATGCCGACCCTAAGATTCAAGTGTTGATCAGTACATAATATGATGACTTGCAAGCAGTGCTGTTTAGGGCCAGAAGCCAAAAACAACTTTTTATGGCCGTGACCTATATACAGCATTGTAGTAAACCCTTCCAAGTAGATATGTGGAACTTTCTTGAGGAGTTCAGAAGTGTTGCAGTAAAACAGTGCCATTTTGTATTTAATGCTTTATGTTGTCATTATTTTCAGATGTGTGCTAAGTTTTTATTATGTGAGTGAAGTCTTATGCACAACCCTTTCATTGCCTTGTCTGTAGCTCACTGCGCTTCCTGCTTTTCGGCCCTGATGCAGGGCCTTATTTATGAAGGCCTTGCGCCGCCGGTGCGTCACTTTTTCCCATTTTAAAAGTGACAGGCGCAAGGCCTTCATAAATAAGGCCCGCAGTGTTTACTTTGTAGATGCGCAATATTTCTCTATGACTGGTAATTGGTGCTGAAAATAGATGCACCACTTGACTTTGCAATTGGAGGAATGTTGTTACTGATGTTTTAATTATTTTTTTTTTAGTTTCATTTCAACAACCTGAAAGGGGTGTAAAACTTCTTATTTTAACATACCCCGTGCATAAAGCTGTCCATGCCAGGTAAAGGAATTGTAGTATTCTGTGAAATTACCAGAAGTTTGCACAAGACAATCCCACATTTGTACACCTCATGTTTCTTAGTTTAGTAAATAGCAGGGCTTGCTTAACTTTACCCATATACCCCCCTCTGAAGAATGATCACTGAGCTGTTTCTGATTGGGGTGGGGAGTGCTCTGGACTCAACAGATATTTAGCACCCTCCCTGCAGGGGGTGACACCATGAGTTACCGCACTGGGTGACACCAACCCCAGTGACGCCACTGAAATAAGTATACATAAATAGCACGTCATCATGTTATTTAGAAAAGCTGTTCCAATAATCTTACATTCACTCATTTATTACTAAAGCGCGAAGGTAAAATTCTGTTTTTTTACACAGTACAACAAAAGTCACATGAGAAAAACGCTTACTTTACCAATTGCTTTACACAGGAAAATAACTCTTAATTGTCAAGATATTTTTTTGGGAGTGATTGTACCTAGCTGCCGAAATGTAACCCCTTGCTTCCTGTTTTGTTTTTAAAACGTTTTGTTTAAATAAAAAAATACATCCGAGATGTCATGTATAAACTTTCAATGCAAATGTTCTGATCCAATAGCACTTTACACTTTGTGTACACACTAAGGGGGAGATTTTCAAAAGAGTTGCGCAACGCAGCGCAGCTCCCTGAGGCTGCACTACGTTGCATGACAGGGAGGGAGCACAGGAGCACCATATCTTCAACGACATGGCTCTCTCCTACCCTTTCCCTTGCGCCGGCGCTGATTATAGCTGCTGTGTGCAATGCACGAATGTAGCATGTTACAACGCATGCTTTTACCACCCGGTAGGAAACAACACAGTTGTTACAGCGACCGCTTTGTTACCACACGTGGCTTTACATCTCAAGTCATTTCAACGACTTGCCCTAGGTGGCACGCTGGACTTAGGCATAGTATAAATTACTATTCCTACCCCAGTTAGCGTAACAGCAGGGAAGGTGTTGGATTTAAAATCCAACACATTCCCTGGTGTTGCACACCACCTAGTGCAAGTTGTTGAAACGTCTTTCGATGTAAAGGCACGCTGGGTAACAACGGGTTTATTGTAATGACCGCGTTGTATTGTACCTACGTGGTATTGCCAGCATTGTAAACACTGTCTCCCTCCATGCATACACCCTAGCACCACAGCGCCAGAATTTGTACATGAGTCCAGCATAGGTTTTGTACAGGAAGGGTACCCTTGCAAAATACTATGCTCGACACAAAGCTTTTCCTACTTTGTTTGCATGCTGCACAGTAAATGTATATGTAAATTGATACTTGTATAGCGCACTACTCACCCGCAAGGGTCTCAAGGCGCTTGTACAAATACCGCTGTGGAACCCATTCTGGCTTTCCCTGTGAGGTGTCCACACCTGGGCACCCCCAAGGTGGAGGCCAGGCATCCTTAGTGTTGTGGGGCCGTTGTGGAGATTAAGCAAGCTATTGCCCAGAGTTGCAGAGTGGGACTCCATGATTGGAATAGGTACCGAGGCGAGAATTATCAGGTCTGTGGAATTTTTGAGCTCAAGACCTGCCGAGGTGGGGAATTGAACCCTGGTCCCGGGCTAGACCTCTGCATCAGGGTCTGCCGCTCTAACCATTGAGCCACACAGTGCAGCATGCATGCAAAGTTGGAAAAGGAAGGAGAAATTAAAGTATTTCTCCTTCCTTGCGCCTAGTTGAAAAGGGCGCAGTTCTCTCACACTAAACCACACTAAACCCAATCTACTGTCTTTAGTAATTTGGGGTTAGGGTGAGAAACCTTTGGTGGTTGCATTGGAATGCCCATGCACCACCCTTGGTATGCCCCCATGGCGCAAAGTAAACTTGTTTAGCGCTGGAAATAACGTAGAAAGATTTTGCGTCATTTTGCGTCACTTTTGTGACGCAAACACGGCGCAAAAGCTTAGTAAATCTCCCCCTATGTATCCCTTTGGCTAGTTACCTTCTTTGTAAATCGATAACACAGCACAGTGCGATAAATTCCTGTTGAGATATGTATGTATTGTCACAGACTTTCAATCCCACAGAGTCCCCTCAGCCTTTTCATTCTTCTTGAGGCCATAAAATTAGTAAAAGGGAGACTTTGCTTGCCATACCGTCTATAATTTATAGTGCTTTACACTGAAATGGTTATGGCCGTTTGCGCTATGAAATTACATTATTATTGTGGCCGGCTCAGTGCCGCATTCAAGAATTGTACTGTATACTTTCTATTAACTGCAACTTTTCATTGATAGAATGAAGCATTACAAGTGAAAAGGTTTGCTGGTGGCATAGTTTTGCAGGGTTTAGAATGCTTTGAAAGAGATTTATAAGCAAACCATGTGCACTTTATCAATGACAGAAGGCAGGTAAGCAAGTGGACCTAAAATCTCCCATTCTTCATACATGTGTTCTCATCTCTCTCTCGCTGTCCCTTGCTTTTTTCTCTCTCGCTCTCTTCATGGGAACCTCTCGCCCACTCTAAGGGGCAGATTTTCAAAACTTAATTGCTGGTTTAGCGTCACAAAAGTGATGCTAACCAGCGCAAATGTTTGTTTTGCTATTTTCTTTCCTGGGAAAGAAAATAGCAAAACAAAAATTGTAAGTAGCGCCCAGCACTGCTTTGCATTACTTTTCACCGAGGGGGCGTGACATGGGTGGCACATGGGCGTTCCCATGCAACCACCCATGCCTTTTGATGCAAAACCATATTTGCAAAGATTTGTAAACATGGTTTTGCACCAAAAGTTAATGCCCCTTCAAAGGAGGCGGTAGCAGGAGCAACGCTTTCATTTCTCTGTGCTTTTCCGACTTTCCATGCGTGCTGCACTCTGCAGCACACATGCAAAGTGGGAACAGCTTTGCATCGTGCCTTGCATAGTGTTTTGTACAGGAAGTGTACCCTTCTTGTACAAAACCTATGCTACACTCATGCACACAACCTAGCGATGCGGCGCTAAGGTGTGTGCATGGCGACCGGCAGCTGAAATCAGTGCCAGCGCAAAGGGAAAGGGGAGGAGAGGGCCATATATCTGAAGATATGGTGCTCTCCTGCTCAATCCCTGCCGCGCAACGTGGCGCAGCCTGACCGGCCTCGTAGGGGGCTGTGCTGCGTTGCGCAACTTTTTTTGAAAATCTCCCCCTAAGTCTCCGGTCTTCCTTTCCTTCTTTTGCTCTGTGGTTCACTCTGGCTTTCTTTCTTTTTGTCTGTCCCTCTCCTTTCACTCTTTACCCGTCTCCCTCTCTTTCCCTTTCCTTCCTTGTTAGCTTCTCCTATTTATCATCACTTGTGCTGTCCCTCTACCTCTTTCTAGCTGGCCTGCTCCCTCTGCAGTCCCTCTCGCTCTCTCTTGCTCTTTCTTCCTCCCACCCTCCTATTAATCTATAGCTTTCAATGGATTTTGTCATTTGCTTCAGTTCATGAGTAACAAAGCAGTGACATAGAACAGTTTCTGTCTACTGCGGGTCGCCTAGGAGATTTTGTGTCATGACAATTAGCCGTCAGGAGCTCACTAGCCGCTGGGATACTTCCTTTTGATACTAAAATTCAGTTCCATTTACTGTACTAATTAATGAAGCAAATAGTCTACTGATACTTGTGTCCTTTCCTGCCACGCCCCTTATGTTTGGAAAGCCCACATAAAGAACTGTGCCAACAGGCTGATGAGAAAGCTCAGTGAATTAGGCTCACCTGCTCAGATTTGTGCGCAACCTGCATGGCCTATGTTCCGATCTCAGGAGTGTCTGCTCAGCTTTTCATCTTTGCTAGATTCATAATATGAGTACCTCCAAATTAGGTTATATTGAGGCTTAGCATTTGGAGTTTAACAAAACGGCTCTTACAGGTTCTATATCTGAACCTCTCTTGCTCTCATTACCCCAGACCCTCTTGGTGAACCTCTTTGGATGCCAATGCCCCTTTTTCCTGGCATACCTCAACTCTTGCTGCTCCTAGTCGATTAACCTCCAAGTGAGCTTTGGAGATAACCTCAACCTTGAGCTGCGGCCTGCAGCCCCTCTTCTATTTCTATGCCAGTGCTCGTCAACACATCCCCACTAACGCACCTCCATCTTGGCCTTTGGCACCTATTCCAGGCCAGCCCTTGAAGCACACATAGCTGTGCTCTCTTCTCTTCTGCTCCACTATACGGAGAGCACACACATGACTTACTGCACATGGTTCTAATCCGCGGCACCTCCTCCAGTTTCATCTGTAGGGGTCTCATATTAATCCTGTGATTGTAAGGAGACCTGCCATTGGTAGGGCTCACAGTGGCATATTTTACGGAATAGGGAACAGAGGATCTATCTAGGGGAGTGTGAGACCCTGCAATGAGCATGCATCCCAACTCTTTGAGTTTACATGGTGGGTGAGATTGAATGCCTTTGAAGGGTGATCCCATTGAAACCAATGAGGATTACCACATTTTAGATGCACATGGAAGTCTTTCAGGGTTGGTGATCTCGTTGCAGCCAATGGGAGGCATTGTACTTCTATGGAGGGTGAAGAGTTTTGTTAGGAGTTCTAAATGAAAGAATCCAGGTTGCGCAACCCTCAAATGGATTGGAGGCAAGTTTGTGTACCATCTGGAAAGGGATCATGCAACACTGTACTTTGTTTTGCCTTAGGGGAGGTCAGATTGTGCATGCCATTTGTTGATTCACTTTTACTTTTTTAATCGTAACAACTTCGATGTCTAGTAACGTTTTTTAAAAGCTTTCCAAACATCCATATTCAAGAGTAAAGTTACAAAAATGTGGTTATTGCTCTAATATTTTGGACCCAAAAAAATCTAAGGAGCTATAAAATATTTTTTATGGGGTTTAACTGTTGATGACTTCTTATAACGCTGAGCCTAGCGGGAAATACAGTGATGAATTACCTAAGAAAGAAATAAGCGTGCATTTTATCTGGCGGGTTAATATCAATTATCTACTAAAAGTGTTACTTATTGTAATTCCAAAAGTTATTTGATTGCAAGTGGTCTCTGAAGGGAAATACAATTAAATGGAAATAGGCTGACAGGAGCATGTAATAAATGCTATACTAATTAATGGAATGTGTTTGGTCACATTATCCAAAAAGGTTGTAAACTGTGAAAAGGGTAAACTGGCTTTACTCGTGTACATTGTATGTGGCAACGAGACCTTAGAAGCATATAGTTCCTATGCTCAATAACACATAAAAATGAAATTATAAAGCAAAGCAACCATTAATGGAATTGCAGGAACAAATCTTGGGTCAGCACAAATACGCACTTTGCTAATTACAGAAAGTTAAATATATTTATAATACATCCACTGAAAAAAAATCAAAGGTCAAATAAAGTAACTTTATAATTAGGTGACATTTTCAGTGATAATCTTCTAAACTAAAAAAAAACACAGAAATTCACCTGTTATAGTTACCTCAAGTAACTATACCTTGGGCCCCCACTATACAGTTTTCTTATAAATAATTCCCTTGCAAATGTTGCAGTGATATTATCAATGATGTCATAGAAAATGTCATGAGTGAAGTAATATGGCGGGTAAATAGCAGTGTATGGGGAGGGGGTGAGATTTAGTTACCGTGCTTCACTAGTTATAGTTACTTAAAACAACTGTAACTGATGATTTTCTGAGTTTTTTTTACTAGTTTAAAACATTACGATGTCATTAAAAATTTCACCTGACTATAACGTTACTCTAATCTTTGTTTTTTTCAGTGAATTTCTAGGACATTTAAATGTACAGTAGTATTTCATTATCATAAGTAAAACCAACCTCTACCGCACATGGTCTTTGGCCAAGCCCTGTGTCCAACCCCTTGCAGTCAAGCAAGATGTTGGCCAGGCCCAGGGCCCAAAATCCTGCAACTACGCTACCTCATGCAGCAGACATCCCTCTGACATGCACAGCCGTGGTTGGTCTCGCAGGTCCTGGCTGCAGGAAGGCAGATTTACTGACTTTGTCAAAGAGTCATAACAACGAAATATAAAAAAAACCTGATCTATTGGCTCTATCGAGGTGTGAGCATAAATAAAGAAAATCTATCATAGTTGTCCAAAAATCACAAATATTTTTAAATAAAATATATGTTTTAGTTATTCACACAATGCAATATTTAATACTAGTGAATATTATATCAGATGTGCCTACCCTTTTTGTTTGGCATAGCGTTAACGCAGTGTCATGTTGCTAGGGTGCCTGCATTGTGATCAAGATAGCCTGGGGAGGTACAATGTTATATTTACTATAGGATATACTCTGTGGAGCATTAAGCAGCCATCCTTGGCACATTTACTGAGGAATATACCCAGGAGTGGCAGGGAGCCACTCACAGGAATCTGGCAGAGGAGCAATCCATAGAAATGTCTATTATACAAATAACCACTGTATGGTCCGAGGAAGTCCACCCAGGAGTTGCAGATGGGTTGTGCCCACTCAACCATAGTTTACAGTCTGATGCTTCACCCACTAGAAACAGGGACCAAATTCATAGGAAAGAGCAATAACACCAGCTATAATATATGCTGTGAGCAGTCCAACCTGAGTGGCCAAGGAGAAACCCAAAATAATGGCTGTTGTAATACCACCCATAGTATATGCTTTGAACAGTCTGCCAAGGTACAGCAGTGTTGTTTTTGTCCAGAAGATCATTTCACATGTTTAAGGTATCAGCTGTAAATGTGCACACTGCAATTCTACATTTCATGTTCTTCTCACAATAGTCTCAGTTGGAATCTAACCTAATACGTGTCGCAACCACCTGGGGCCGGAAATAATATTAGGTTCATGTCCCGGAATGTCAGAGGTCTAAATGACCAGAGGAAAATCCGGAAAGTGACAGCTTATCTCCACAGGCACAACACTGATGTGGCTATTTTACAAGAATCACATCTTCCCCCAAGAATAGGGTTACTGACTTCCAGACGCATGAAAGGCACTTTTATATCGGCCGGGTTCACTTCTCATGCAAGAGGCATGCTTGTGTGGGAAAGCAGGAACTCCGGCATACGAACTCAGGAGGTAGAAGTGGATACTGGTGGTAGGTACGTGATGGTCAAATGCCACAAGGAGAATTTTAATGTGTTGCTATTGGGAATCTATGGCCCACACCATGACGACCCACAGTTCTATCAGGCATTACATGGGAAACTAATGAGACACTCACATATACCTGTACTAGTGGGGGCAACCTCAACTGCATCCAAAATCCGGAACTTGATCGATCAAGGAACGGCAAGGAATAAAGAGGCAAAGCCAGTGGTGGTGTAGCTCGTTTTTAATTCCATATAATATGGTCCTAAGTCATAGGTCCACCTTATTTTGGGTTGCACTCAGGAGATACTTCTCCGTAGCACCAGCACATTTACCAGTGGTGCACATTTCTCTTTCACCATCACAACACTTCTTTTTCTTTGTTCTTTTTATTATTTTGGATGTGGTAGTGATAATGATGAGAACCTGAGTCCACTGTGAGAATCAACCAGTGGACTTCCATGGGATTACTTCCGTGAGGCACTCCACATCTTTTCTCTCATATTTCTTTCACATCCTTGGTGATTTCTTTTGTTATGCACTGCACTACACAGTAGGATGTATGAAAATGGAACAGAATATCAAAATTGAACAGGGATTCATGATAAGGGACTCAGTATATATACTATATACAACAAGGGGTGGTGATGGACAGAGTCTCTGAATTAAGCAGAGTACTCTCACCCAGTCAAGAGATCAGGGCTAGATCCAACACCGTTTTTTAGCTCATTGCACCATCCCAGTTTCAGAACCTGGCTGTATGCAAATTAGTCTGTCCCTGGCCCAGTGCATCATGGGAACAGGGCAGACCAGACTACAAAAGCCAATTCTTACACTGGGAAGGAAACAAGCTTCCGGGGACCGGTTTCTGGCATTACAGCCGTCTTCGGCCCGGCTTGCTTGAATCCCGATGGTGCAATGAGCAAGGGACTCACATCTGAGTATACCCTTCCACGCTTAGGGTGGACAAAATTATTTACAACAAGGGGTGGTGATGGACAGAGTCTCTGAATTAAGCAGAGTACTCTCACCCAGTCAAGAGATCAGGGCTAGATCCAACACCGTTTTTTAGCTCATTGCACCATCCCAGTTTCAGAACCTGGCTGTATGCAAATTAGTCTGTCCCTGTCCATCACCACCCCCTTTTTGTAATCAGTATATATACTGACTGCCCAGGTAGCATGCCAAGGTGGACGCTACAATAGACATTGAAATCCTTACAGAACTGTTAAAAAAACAGCGTCAGGTCACACAGTTGTGATGAATCAGTGAGAGGGGGCTTGACCTGGCTGCTATAGAACCATTGTAGCTCCTTGTTGAAGATGGATCAAAAGGAACCCCTAGGTGACCTTCATGTGTAGCCTGCGAAATAGCCAACATAGCGGAGGTGGAGGGCCTCTGTGATGTGTGGCACTCCGGACACCCCATTGGCGGGGAGTATACGCTTTAATCCTCTGTCCATGATACACACACTAGAATTGACTATTGGTATGCATGGCACTCACTGCTACCCGAGATACAGGAATGTACACATTTAGGGCGCACATTATCCGATCATTCACCGGTACTGCTACAGATAGCACTGACCAATTTACTTAATGGTACGCGGACATGGTGGTTCCCCCAATACTCTTTATTGGACACTGTGTTCCGCACCAACTGGGCACTGCAATTGACGACTTTTTGAGCATGAACATTGGCAGCATATCTACCATGTGCTCCAACTGGGAGGCCGTTAAAGTTTATATTAGAGGAATGACTATTTCTAAGCATTCAGGGGTTCTAAAATCTATAAGTACTCAGCTACTAACGATAGAGACCACACTCAAGATCTTGCAGTCAGACTACAAGCAGGGGGGGATACTCAAATACTCGCACAGTTTAGAACTCAGTTGCTGGAATGTAATGAACTGGCCAACACTGAAGTCAAACATTTAGGGAAATATGCCACAGCGAGGGTATACATGAAAGGTGATAGAGCGAGCGCTACTTTGGCTGCAACAGTTCAACACCCCAGAGGGGATGGTTATATTCTGACAGTCCACAATGGGAGTGGGGACTCAGTGGATAGCACAACAGGTGTTCTGGAAGCGTTCGCAGAATACTACACAGGCTAATACACCTCTCGTGACTCCACAGCCTCAGATTCTGACGAAGATTACTTGGCACATATAACGATGACTTGGCATGAAAACACAGATAGGGAGAGACTTATAGCACCTTTATGGCCTTCAGAAATGTCTGCGGCTCTGAAAGAAATGCGCAATAAAAAAGCTCCTGGGGCAGATGGTCTAACGGTTGCCTTTTACAAAGCCTAACAAGAGAAGCTGATTCCACACTTAGTGAATTTATTCGAGGAGATGGTTAAGCTCGGCAAGATGCCCCCATCAATGAGAGAGGCCACCCTGGTCACGCTATTGAAACCGGGTAAACCGCCTGAGCATTGCTCCTCTTATAGGCCCCTCTCATTGTTGAATACAGACACAAAGTTGTTTGCCAAGGTGCTAGCGAACAGAACATCTCCCTTGATGCCAAGGCTAGTGGGCCCAGAACAGACGGGATTCATCCCAGGGCGCTCTTTAACCAGTAATCTGTGCTTATTATCTGGGACTATTGCACGCATAAATCCAGAGGTTAAAGCAGCTGCGGTATTTATAGATATCGAAAAAGCATTTGATTCGATAGAATGGAGGTTTTTCTGTGCAGTCTTGAGAAGGGTAGGGGGGGATGTCTTTTTGAAATTGATAGAAGTCCTCTATGCACAACCAGTCGCGCGGGTGCGTGTCAATAGGGATATCTCACTTCCAGTAAGGGGAACAAGGCAAGGGTGCTCACTCTCCCCCCTCCAGTATGCACTGGTGGCAGAGCCATTGACAAGCGCCATGCACGAGTACCACACTTACAGAGGCATTCGCTCAACTCAATATAATCTAGCTATAGCATCATATGCAGACGAAACAGTATTATACATACGGAATCCAGAGCAATACATAGAACCAATGTTGAAGGTGGTGGAGAGATTTGGGCAGCATTCAGGGCTGCGTATAAATTGGCATAAGTCTACCATTTTCCCAATGACGGTGATTACTGTTCCCGTCCACACTAGCTATCGCATAGAGTGGACAGTCGACCGGGTGAGATATCTAGGTATTAAAGTTCACACTGACCCAGAGGTAGTGATATCCGAAGATTATGGGCGGGCAATCCACAGACTAACAGAGGTGGTAGATAGATGGATCAAACTTCTACTGTCCCTGATAGGCCGTATCGCCTTAATGAAAATGGTGGCGCCCCCCCACTTTTCCTTTTTCTTTGTAAATATTCCCATCAGTCTTCGCAATCTTTCTTCTGTAGCCTGCGTGCAATCTCAACGCGGCTCGCTTGGGGAGGGAAACAGCCACGAGTTAAATGGGAAGTGCTGACCAGACCGTAGGCGGGGGATGGGCTAAATGCTCCAGAAATGGAGAGATACTACAGGGCGACAGTGACACTACATGCACACGGGTGGATACAAGGCCCTCAAAATTTGCCACATTTCCGCATAAAGTATAATATGATCCCCCCTTCTCCTTTACCAAAATATTTGGCGGGTGGCTCCCGGAATAAACATCGCACAATCGAACCAATAGGATGCACAAGGTCACAGTTGCCCAAGATGTCTACCGCACTAAAGTTTAGAATGCCGTACTCTCGCCATCTACCGGTTATTTGGTGTGACTGGTTTCCACTCCATGACGATCGGGCAACAATACAAATATTACACAAGCTAACAATCGCACGACTGAGTGACTTGTTTTTCTACGGGGTTGTGAAAACATGGGAACATGCGTCCTCTCAGGCCCAGGGTTTGATGGCGCTAGACATCTATCAATACCATAGAGTGCACAATGCCTTACATATGATACTTGGCCCTGAACTGCTTGAGCCACAAGAATTTAAACCATTGACGTATCTACTGCAGTCGGTGCTCCCTCAACACGGTATCACCATACCTTATACACTCCTCAAAGCACCCACTGTTTTAGCAATATTAAAGCAATATCCCAGAAGGGTAGGCACAGAATAATCCACTTTAAATACACACCAATACGGTTACATAAATACGGGATCATAGAGTATGATAGATGCCTGCAGTGCTCAGCAGTAAATTTCACACATATGGCTTGGGAATGTCCTGGTTTGCGGTATTTCATGCATTGAATGATATGTTGAATCTAACTATAGCAGAATCCCTGTTCGTGGCCCTCTTGGGGTTTGATAAAATCAGTTTGTAAAGTAGCCTCCATAAGCCTAATACTGGCCAAACGTAGGATTGATATGAGGTGGATGAGAGGACCTCTGCCTAAATTAACGGAGTGGCATACAGATTTAGCCTAATGTTCCACACAATTGGATAACTATAATGCGCTAAAGCCTGTCACATGCCAAGCTAAAGATATTTGGGGACCATATCATGCATATTTGTTGGAAAAAGCTGCTAATGACACTGCCCAAACAGAGCTGGATAGAACTGGTATAGGTTGAATGGTGTTCTCCCAAGCTGGGTATTTCGAGACATATGCAGAGGGGGATGATGTTGTCCTAATCTACATATGTACTAAAGATTATGTGGAAATAGTAAATGTTCCGCAAATATGGAAAACATTAGTAGGACACAGGACACAAGTGTATAGTCTACCATTGTAAAGTTGAGCTCCGGATGAGGTGGTGAGATGCTTCCTACATTGTATTATTTCGGTATTATTTGAGACTGTATATTTTGCCCAAACTTTAATTTGTGCACATTTCTTTGTGTACCAGAAGAATGCTTTTGTGACTATGTGGCTTCCTTTATTGAAGAATCAAAATAAAGTACAAAAAAATAACTATCATACAAAAATAGCATACAATAAGTTATTACCCAAACAGTGCTTTTTCTTTGAAATAGGAAAAGGACTTTTATTACACACACACTAGAAAATACTACACATTCATTTACAAATACGTACATCGGGCAGATGGCAATACCTTCCGATATCACATTTGAACCCTAGTGGGTCATGATCCCCAAAATCACATAACCATCCCCTCACTTATATCAGATACAATATCACAATATAAGGGGGTGTCAGTTTGCATAAAGCCGGCCTTTTGGTTAAGTCCTAGTGTCACTTGATGAAAATATAAGGCAAGTCTATTGGCTTTGTCACAGGGTCACCATATTCAAAAGAGCAAATAATTAAATATTAGAAATCCCAATTAGTAAAATAAAACCCAAAAGCATATATTCACTGGCATTTATTTATAACACAAATGACATATCACTGTAAGGTTTAATAACAATCATTGTCAATAAAGTATTTTGAATAAAGCATTGCAAATGAAAACATCATTGTAGGAAACTGTGTTTTTGATTGAAGGGGAGTGAAGACCCTACTCAAGCAACAACCACAAATCCCTGTCAGGGTGAACCTCATACTTATATTAGAGGCACTCTGTTGAGTCTTTATGCAGCATGCAAACAGTAATAAAGTGAAACCACAACACAATAAAAATCCCACACCAATTTAGAAAAATAGAGCAAATCGCAATTAGTAAAAGGACACCAATACAATTTAAAAATCCAATCAGTAAAACCAGAGTTATGGATTTTTCAAAATGTATATGAAAACTAGTTCCTAAAATATTAAAGCACTAACCGCAGGTATCTGGTCGTGTGAGATGGGGCAAAGTCAAACGTTAAGGCCGACCTCAATGGAGTGTGGCTTGGCTACTTGAGGTGAATTAAGCCCATTTTTAAAAAAATCCTAAGATGGTAAATTCTAACGTGGCAAGGCAAGTGGCGGTGACCTAGGAGGAGGCGTCGTCATCGGGGAGCTGCCTTACAGAGTCACCGCAAAGATTTCTATGCTTGGACTTTGTCACTTTTTTGGAAGTTGGAAATCTACAGTATTATGAGATGCAGGCTGTAGCCATTGAGGGCTCCGTGAAGCTGGATATCTTTGATGAGACGTCCAACTGAACAGGATTTACTGCTGCAGAGAAGAAAGTAGCTGGAACTACACCAGGTTTAGGTTGACCAGCTGTGCAGAGTGGGCAAATCGCCAAGCAGTTTTTGGTCCCAACGTTTAGGTTTAGTCACGAGTAGCACCTTTAGCAGCAGCACAAAGGTCCAGGACTGGAAGGGGCAACATTTGGGGGTTATGATTCAGCAGGGATAGGTGTATGGTTTAAGGTTTCTCGAGCTTCTTATGCCCTTGTAGGCTCATGCGGGAGGCCAATCAACTAGCCCTTGATGACATTCAGGTAGTCCTGGGTTCAAGCAGCAAGGCAGGCCTCAAGCAGCAGGGCAGTCTGCTGAGGGTACAAAGCATGTCTCTTGCAGCAGGGCAGTCCTCTGAGGTTTAAGGAAGGCCTCAAGCAGCAGGACAGTCATGGGGGGGGGGGGATTCAAGGCAGTCTTTGTGACGTCCTCTGCAGGCCCAGTAATGTACTGAAGAGTTTGTCTGAGGGTCCAATATTTATACCTGGTGTCAGCCAATAGGTTTTAATTAATTTCCTTAAACATAAAACCTCATTTGTGAGGTCGGAGATTTATATTATCGAATTATTAAGACATTTCAATTGGGCTTAGTCCTAAAAAGAGCGGCTCGCTAAACAATGTAGTTCGATTGTAAACACATAGACAAAGAAAAACCAGTCTTCTATGTCTATTGTCAGTTTAGGAATAGTCCTACCTCGATCTTTATGCAAAAACTAGACATACAGGTGAAGCCAATTTTACCTCAATTGGTACGCGCTATATAAACCGAGCAGAAACGAGTCAGTGTTAGCAAGCTATCCTACAAACTAGACGCTACTCGCTGCTGCTGAGCCGCCATCCCGCCACCGGACGTCCTGAGTCCCCTGTCTACATCCAGGTAAAAATATGCGCAAGCGCTCGATAACTAATCAGGAACCCCGCGCCTATCCCTCAAGGAAATGATCTTTGACTCTCTCAAGAGTTGTAATTTATCCTTAGTTACCCTCTTTATATATAATTGTGTCTTACAGACAGGGACGCCCATCTCATTTCATCATTTACAACGCGCCCTGCTGTATTATTCGGGTAAGATCTGCTGTTATGTGAAAACAAAAACTGCCCCTAAATAAATAGAGAATTAAACTTCAAACACGTGATATCTTACCTTGAATTATTTCTGTTTAATTAATTAGGCAGGGAGATCTTTTAATGTTTCATCGACAGGGACGCTTACTCTACTATCTACAACGAGCCTTGCCGAACCTTTCGGGTAAGACATCCTGCTTTAAGAATACAAACGTTCCTACAAATTAGAAAACCATGCACAAATCCGTGATAACTCACTCTGGAACATATATATTTTTTTCATTGAATTAGGCAGGGAGATCTTTTAACCATACTACCAATCATCTTTGGAGTACTCAAAAAACCAACTATCTTTATATGAACATCCCCTTAAAATCTAAGGTAAGCTCAAAACCGGGTACAATTGAAAATTAAATAAAACACGACTCGAAAAACAGTGAAAATGTTTTAATGTAACAAAAGTACTTATATGAGTCATTTTTTCCGACAGGGAGTTTTCCTTATCAATATTTCACCGCTAAGAGCTCTGCTAAACAATTCTGGGTAAGAAGTGCTAACACTACTTAAATCACGCCAATGAGTAGTGAATTAAATGTAATCACGTGAATCCAATACCATCTCTTTTTAATTATTTCCGTTTCTTCCCACTGCTTTAACAAAATAGGCAGAGAGATCTTTTAAATACATCGATAAATCTAGGAATAACGAAGAAAGTTGAAGATCTATCTAATACTGAACTACATGAGCTATCCGGCAGGCGGGATTTATTAACCCATTTTTATAGAATATAAGGTAGCTTCTTAAATAGTTTAATTATATTAGATCTATCTAGCCCAGTAAATCTGGATATAAGAACTGAAAAGAAATTTTCTCCTCTTTTCATTTTGCGAAAAATCAGGATAACATCACCTAACCAGAACATATTTGGACATCAACTAAGCATCCAATCAACTATTGATGTCATAATCTTGAACATTAGTTGTGAGTATTATCCATCCAAGACATGCTCAACCAAATTGTTGAAACAACATATATGGAAATTAGAAGATAGGATATATACAACAGAAAATGATAAAGTTATACTCTAACAATATAGAGTGAGACTGTCCGAAGAAATAACTTCGTAAAGTAGGAATATATATGAAAAATTTGTTTATTCTTTTTAATTGAGCCATAATCAATTTTTGAAAAATTTCAAGCAGTGATATGAGGGTTTGAATGGGACAAGGAAGTGAAAAGATATATCTATAACATAAATCAAAGTTCAGACATAATGGCTACAACCTTAGGAAATAGAATGATATATGTCTTTGTTTACAGATTTCTTAAGGATGTTTAACTAATATACCTTTTTAAATATATCTCTTTTTAGAGCTTGTGTGGCTACTCCAGAAGAAGGCGCTGGTTCGCCGAAACGCGCGTAGAGACACTAACTACCCAGAATTCCTTGCAAACCTTAAAATTAGGTAAAAAAAACACTTTTCCAAACTTTTTTGCGTGGGATCTCCATGCGTGCAAAAAGGTCCTACAACCCAGCGTTCCCCTTGTTATGCCGAGTAAAATGATACCTCACTTGTGTGGGTGCCCCAAAGCAGAACAGGCTAAAATGAATTTTTAAACAATGTAGTTTTTAGGTTTCACAAATTAAGCACCCCACCTTAGTCACAGGCCTTTGGCCCACCCACACAAGTGAGGTATCATTTTACTCGGGAGATCAAGGGGAACGCTGGGTTGTAGGATCTTTTTGCCTGCACGGAAATCCCACGCAAAAAAGTTTGGAAAAGTGTTTTTTTTAACCTCATTTTAAGGTTTGCAAGGAATTCTGGGTAGGAATACATTGGGGGTCCCACGCATGCCATACCTCCCTGGACTCCCCCGGGTGTCTAGTTTTCAGAACTGTTTGGGTTTGGTAGTTTCCAAAGATGCCCGCTGAGCCCCGGGCCAAAAACTCATGGGAACCCCCTTGCAAAACCAAATTGTTTTGAATGAATTAAGTTTTCAATTGGAGAACGTGCGATTCTGGGGACAATATTGCATGGAAATTGTGACAGACAATTTCAAGTTTGCAAGAGATTGTGGACAAAAAACAACAATAGAATTCACCAGAAAGACATGACCATATACTACCATGATTTAACAATAATATCTAAATTTAGAAAGCTATTTATAGCTCTAATATACACCATAACAGAGTTACTCAAAAGTCAAAGATTCAAGCACGGCTATCTATTCCTCAAAGACACACACATACAGGTTGGATTTGGCACGAGGGCGAGTGATGGTTCAGTACATAAAATTTTATTAACATGATATTTAAAAAAAATGAAATGCTCTGTCAATAAATAAATGCATAAAAACCGAACCAGTGACTCGCAACTCGTGAGCTGTAAAGCCACGACAAGGCACCAACCGTTTTACAGGCCATTCACGCACCTTTCATACCTGATACAAACCAGACCACTGACACCATCTGGAAGGAAAAGCAACACATTACAACGATCACAATAAGGGACACGGTACACCCTACTGCAGAAAGAGAAAAAAAACAAATATTACTGCACAGCCATCTAATCCGCAAGCACACACACATACTGGTTGGATTTGGCACGAGGGTGAGTGATGATTCAGTACATACAATTGTATTCGCAAGTAATTTCACAAAAATGAAATACACTGCGTATAATTGAAAGTATGATTAACTGAACCACTGACTCACAGCTCGTGAGCTGTAAAGCCACGTCAAGGCACCAACCTCTTTACAGGCCATTCATACACCTTTCGTACGTGTGACACATACAAAACATTCACACCGCCAGCCGTGGACCCATCACATTTCAACACTCACACCAGCAAACAGCGCCATTCAAGGGCCCATCACTTTCACACGCCCACATTTCTGACACTGCAACTACACAAAATGATGGACTGCGTGGAGTGTCACTCAACTAGCAGTGTGTGTAGTGACCAACAGAAAGTAACTACTCACACACCGCCAGCCGAGCGCCAGTCCTTCCACACCACCATCCAAGCGCCAGACCATGCACACCGCCAGCCAAACACCACTCAGCGCACACCGACAGCCAAGCACAACTCCGTGCACAGACAGCCAAGTACCACTCCACACACACCACCAGCCAAGCGCCACTCCACACACACCGCCAGCCAAGCACCACTCTGTGCACAGACAGCAAAGTACCACTCCACGCACACCACCAGCCAAGCACCACTCCACACACACTGCCAGCCAAGCACTACTCCGTGCACAGACAGCCAAGTACCACTCCACACACACCACCAGCCAAGCGCCACTCCACACACACCGCCAGCCAAGCACCACTCTGTGCAAAGACAGCCAAGTACCCCTCCACGCAGACCACCAGCCAAGCGCCACTTCACACACACTGCCAGCCAAGCACCACTCCGTGCACAGACAGCCAAGTACCACTCAACACACAACATCCAGAAAAGCGCCACTCCACACACACCGCCAGCCAAGCACCGGCATGCACACACCACAAACACATTTAGAATTCTTTTTTCAAAATAACACTAAACAAATGGAAATACCTACAAATCAGCTAACACAAATTCTAACACTAAACACTTTGCACTAATGCCAATGAAACAAACTAAAAATGTTTACAGAATGCAGACCAGGCAATTCACTTTACAGCTCATTAAAACTCCCAAAACTTATTTTGCATGTGGTACGATTTAAAACAAGCTGACAGACACAATCCAGGCTTAGAAGGAGTCAGGACAGTACATACGAGACTCCTTCCGCACGCCTCTTCGCCAACAGACTCTGCATCTTCTAGTCGGAAAGTCTCTTGCGGTAATGGAAGGAATGTATTCAGGAAAGTGGCGATCTTTCAATATAGCCACATCCTCCACCACTCCAAATCTAGGAACACTTGCCTGTTCCACAAGTACAAGGCTGCCTCTTATAGACTCCTGAAACTTAACAAAAGGCATCTTCGTCTCAGGACAAGACTTCTGGTACACAACAAAAGCATTAAAGGATGCCAAGTGGAACAGATGGATAGCCAACTTCTTGTACCAAACGTAAGCCTTTCGAAGAGCAGCATATGGTTCCAACCTCTGATCTACTCTGTCAACACCACCCATGAACTTATTGTAAGCTAAAATGCACACAGGTTTGCGCACTTCAGCACCCTGACTCCAAACAGGCACAGGTACAGTACTTTCATCGTGGATAATAGTCAGCATGTACACATCTCTCTTGTCTGAAAACTTCAAAGCTAGAAGCTCCCCACATCGCAATGCAGTAGACTGTCCCCGCACAAGCCTATTGCAAAGAAGTTCCTTTGGGAAACCTTTACGGTTACTGCGCATTGTGCTACAAGCAACAGTGCCCACTTTGGCCAACTCCTTGAACAACCGCACACCAGTGTAGAAGTTATCTACATATAAATGGTGGCCTTTGTTAAATAATCCTCTACCTAGTTTCCACACAATTTTCTCAGTCACTCCAAAAGTAGAAGGACAACCAGGAGGGTTAATGCTGGACTCCTTACCAGTGTACACCCTGAAATTGTAGACATATCCAGTCTCACTGTCACACAGCATATACAGTTTGATTCCATAGCGTGCCCTCTTACTAGGAATGTATTGCCTAAAAACCAAGCGGCCCTGAAACAATAGCAAAGACTCATCCACTACAATTTCTGTACCAGGGGCAAAGATCTCAGAAAAACGATCAACAAAGTGATCAAGGACAGGCCGAATTTTAAACCAACGGTCACAATCAGGGTGATCACGTGGCAACGCTAAACCATTATCAACAAAATGCATCATCCGAAGAAGAAGCATATACCGATCACGACTTATGACTGCTGGAAATATAGCTGTTGCCATCAAGGGACTAGTGGACCAATATGAAGACATTGATGGCTTCCTTAGCAAGCCCATCAAAAAAGTTAATCCCAAAAAATTCTTCATCTCTTCAACATTTGTGGGAGTCCACCAGGTTGCTCTAGAATGGGGCTTAAGGCTGGCACTGTTGTCCCTCAAAAACTGTTCTGCATACAAATTAGTTTGATCAACAATCTCTTGCAAAAACACATCGTCAAAAAACAACTGAAAAAAATGTATTGGCAGAAAATTCTCAGTATTCACTCTACACCCAGGAACACCAGTGAACTCTGGCAATGCCAGCTGCACTGTGCCAGGGGGAACCCAGAGGCCATCCCTATCAACGGGGGGAGCAGCCACCCCAGCCTGCAGCCCAGAAGCCTCTTGCTGCTGTTCACCAACGGGAAGCCTAACAGCCACAGATACTTCTGGCTGCACAACACCAACAGAAAACAAAGCATCCCCAGAGGGCTCTTCCTGCATTACACCAACGGGAAGCCTAGCAGCCTGAGATGCTTCTTGCTGCACTACACCACCGGGAAACCAAGCAGACCCAGATGCCTCTTGCCGCTCTACACCAATGGGAAGCCTAACAGCCCCAGATGCCTCTTGCTGTACTACACCAAAAGGAAGACTAACAGCACCAGATGCCTCTTGGCGCACCACAGCAATGTGAAGCCTTTTGGGCGCAGGCTGCAGCCCACATGCCTCTTGTCGACGTAAAAAGAAAGGAAACCTTGCGGCCCTAGGCAGCAGCACAGATGCCTCTTGGCCCACTAACGGCACATCAATGTCCTCCTCTACCATAGGCCCTTCATCAGCACTAGAAGAAGATTCATCATCCGATGATTCCATGCGAAGAGAAAACTCACTGCCTGAATCTTCTGCCCCTACCTCTGGGTCTGAATTGGAGTCAGTCTCTGAACCATGGTCAGAGGAAGACTCAAAAAGCAAACCAAGAACCTGCTGAGCAGTAATCCTGCGACTAGCCATTATCCTTACAAAGCAAGAAGACTGCACACACAAGTGAACAACAACCTACACTGTGCAAAGTAAGAAGTAAACAAGGTAAGGCTTTCACACGAAGAACAATACAATCCAAAACAATTTCACTCTTACCAAAAAGAGCTACACTCACCAGCACCTACTCTGCTGAGACACAGAAAAAAGAAATAATATCCCACTAGAAAGAAAAAAAATTACAGATTAGAAAACAAAGTGCACATCAAGCACTAATGCTGAAATAAAAATAATAAAAAAACACAGAGCCACACAAACTGCTATAAGTACACCTTTTTCAAAAAGACAATCATCAAGGGAAAGTAGTACAAAATACATTCACTTACCAAGCACAAGCAACTACACAAGCTGCAAAACCAGCAGTAACAGACCCGCAACCTACAACAATCCAAACAGCAAAAGCCTGGAACAAGACAAAAATAGAGAAGAAAAAAAAATTACTACCACATTTCACAAACATTATAAGCATTAAAAAAACAACACACAAATGTGCCCCCCAAATTTACATTCGCCCAGATGGGCCATCAAATAGGGCTTGGACAAATTGGGATTAGGTGAGGAAAACCATCAAAACACTGGTTAATTTTTTGAAAGTTTTTTACTGCCTGACCCCTTTGGTGCCAGTCGGTCTTTTGCTCCTAACAGTACCCCCATCACACGGGGGCAGTAAGGACAAAAAAAGACCAACTGGCACCAAGGGAGGCGGCCAGTAAAAAACAACCAAAAATATAACCACCATTGGAACCAAGCCTTGCCCAAGGGATCGCTTCGACACACTACAAATCTCAAATCCTAGGGTCTAGTGGGCCAAAAAACAGAAAAGATAAGGGCCTATTCGCCCCCAGGGGGTGGGGGTGAAGCAGAAAAACATTCCCAAAACAAGGTCCCTCTAAGAAGCAAACCTTGCCCAATTGGTAGCTGCCACAACAAAAAAAAACAATCCGTGGTGCCTAGTGGCATTTTCTGCCCCCCCCCGGGGCAAAACGGGCAAAAGAACTGGCCTATTTGCCCGCGGGGGGGGGGTCAAAAATAAACATAAAAAATTAAGACCCCTCCAGGAAGTGACCATTGCACAAGGGGTCAATACAAACCATGTAAAAAAAAACCCTGGTGCTAGTGGCAATTTTCTGCCCCCCCCCCCCCCCAGGAGGCAAAACGTAAAAAAAAATGGGCTTATTTGCCCCAAGGGGGGGCAGAAATTCATAAACAGAACTACTAGCCACCAGGAAGCGACCCTTCCCCAAGGGGTCGCTTCCAAAACATACATTGCCCCAAAACGAATCCCTGGTGCTAGTGGGGAATTTCTGCCCCCCCCCCCCCGGGGCAAAACGGCCGAAAAAACAGGCCGATTTGCCCCCAGTGGGGACAGAAAATAAACGAAATCATGGCCACCTGGAAGTGACCCTTGCCCAAGGGGTCGCTTCCCAAAACAAACATTGCCCTATAAAAAAATCCCTGGTGTCAGTGGGGCATTTCTGCCCCCCCTGGGGGCAAAACAGCCAAAAAAACAGGCCGATTTGCCCCCTAAATGAATGGAACCCTTTTGCAAAAGATATTATAAATCAGCCATGGTATGTGATCAGAGCCGTCCACTAATGTGCATCAGGATACTTTAAGCAGTAGAGTATCTGGGAGTGAAAAACTCTGAGTACGTATAAGAACTCCCACTTCTGGGTTTACCTCATAAGGCAAGTTTTGTTTACTCAGAAACTTTGAGTCCTGCTGAAATACCCAAAAGAATTGAAATTACTGCTCAACACCCATTCCTTTGCTAAATTGGTTTGGGATTGCATTAATTCTGTTGTTTTTGGTTCTGGTGACTTCGGCCATATAGTTTGTTTGTTTTTCCTAGAACTAAATGAACTCAACTATAACTCAATGGATTTCCCCTAAGTATTGGTAATGGCCAATTTGCAACTCATTGGCCAATTAGCAAAGAGAAGGCAGAAGTAACTATTGAAGTTTATTTTCTCTTTGTGATAAACTGATTTCTGATCAGAACAATAGCTTTATGGAACATGCTTGCCGTCTAGGTGAATGCTGGGTCCATTGCACAAATGGATTCACCATTATTGTGATTCCTGATTAGAATTTTCCTAGGAAATTGAGTTTTTCATGTATTCATGTTTGTCTGGCATGTTTTATTTATTTATGCGAAGAGTGAAAAACTAAACATTTTTGATGGAATGCAGTTGTTCATTGGTTAACTTGGGGACAGCAAAGGCAACATTTGTGCGAATGTGTGAAGTTCCCTTGAGCTGATAACATTCATTAGAAAGTGTCAAACTCGTTCCTTATGAGATTTTTTTTCCTCGGGAGGATTCTGCTTGTTTCTTCTTTCACCGAATCTTTCCTGCACGGACTCACGATACATCTCTTCTAAGATCTGATGAAAAAATGTAGCCTTAATGTCCTCAAATGACGAGTGCAACTGCGGTTAATTAAAGAAAGGCTTGTGACGATCTATTCTACCCGATATTAATAGTTATTAGGGAGGCTGCTTTTCGCTCCATGACCTTCACAAGTCTGGGAGCTACCGTCCATTAACGTACACAAACGCCAGGAACCAGGCAAACCGCATCAGCAGTTGCTGCATTCCTCACGTAGCAGTATACCACTGCCGTGTACCTTGTCATTCCTGACATTTGAGATGTTCTGTATGTCAGCTTCAACCGTAGAAGTCAATTTTTCAAGACCTTTACTCTATTGGTTTGGCTCGCCTCATACAAATTAGCAATCTCTCTTCTCTCTTGGATCTCATGCATTCATTGTAGAGAAAACCTATAGGCCTCAAATAACAGGACTGAAAATGTAAAGTTAAAAGACTTTGCTTTAAAAAATATATGTATTGGGTTTTGACAACTAAACCAATATAAAAACCACAACACCTGGTAGGGAGTGAGAAAGAAGCATTCCATCTGACTCCTGTCGATCACAAATTAAATGAAGCAAAATCAACGCACTAATTTCCCCCAGGTAGACACCCTTATGTGCCCAAAGCCAATGAAAAGGAGTAGTACCAGCAGACCACTCCATTATCAGTGCAAGAACAGGCCTTGCCCTGGTAAGTTTCACTTACCATCCCCACCCAGGCTGTTGCACATGTCGTGCAGTAAGTTACTTTTCTGGGGCACCAGGTTCCTATTTTTTGGGTGGTTTGGAAATCAGTCTTGCTGGGTGATGCAGTACATATGCCCGGAGAGGGCCCCATATGTCTTTGGGCTTCAGTTGGCTCAGCATCAACTGTCAGTAAGCATCCAGCTAGTCTTGACAGTATATTAGGTTATGTCGCCAGTCAGTCGTCATGGGACAGGTGCCCCGCCCCCTAATGCATGTCAACACTACTTTGCCATGAGTGATGCTATGGAGATAAACTTTCAGTGTCCAGCGGGAATCACTTTTACGTACCCCAGGAGTGACACAAAAGGTGGTGCGACATGGTAGGCCATTCATGTCTGCAATTACTTTCAGTACTTAGAGCCTATATGGCTCTCCCCCAGGGCATAGCAATACCAAGTGAAGGAAGTCAGAAACTGGACCTTTTGTTGTCTTCCCGAAGTCCCATCCTATGTATACATTCTGATATGATATATTCTGTGTAGGAATTTTACATGAACCACACTAAGGGTCCTATTACGAGTCTGACTGTCCGACGACTGCCACACTCGAAGTGGCACGGCGGAGGCGGTCTTGCGGCTGTCCCAGTAAGACCCTAGTAGACGTGCTGCCTTGAGACAGCGAACTCCGCCAGGGAGCCTCCATTCCTTGGTGGTGGTGCTGTGGTTCGAGGCACCTATGTGCTTGGCAGGACCGCCGCGGTCCTGCCAAGCATACTATGACTTTCATCACCCCCACTGTTTTAATGGAGCTCTTTCCTCCATGAAAATAGTCGGGGCCGGCTTTAGCGCTGGTGGCGTCCTGTGCGACAATCTTTGTTGCCGCCCCACCCACGGGTGCTCCCCACAGACTCCCTCACTATAACAGTGCCCCCTCAAGTCTCCATAATTACTCTCTCTCAGATGTATTTAATAGCACCATCTATACCAGTGTAGGGTGTCAGAGCACTTTACATCACAAACACTACACAGAGACAATCAATCATAGGTGTGTAAATCCATGGATAGGAAATGTTACCTCAGACAGAGGTTTTGAAGGTGTAGGAGTTGCACGTCATCCATACTGGTAGGTAGTATAGTTTAAGAGAACGTGGTTTGGAGAAGCACAAACTCGGAATTTAAAACTTAACACCATAGTGGGGGTTACATTTAATAATAAGGATTTTTATTTACCCAAATGAAACCTTTTTGAAACATTAGAATAATGAAAGACGGAGGAAAACCTCATAATGCTCTAATCTATACCTTGCAGTCTGCATGCAGCTCTTTGATGACAGTTATAGGCTCACTGTTCCATGTTAGAATTTTAACATCTACACTACTAGTAACAAAAGGATCTTTCTGATAAAAGCACTGACCTATTTAAACTATATGCACTTTGTGATCTACATGGTACACATTCTTTGCAGCAGGCACATTAACCCTCTGTGCTACCATAAAACGAGGTAAAACTTCCACTTGACAAAACTCCTTCAGGAAGATCATTAATGACCGAGTTATATTGCAATTTTAATTTTTTTATGAAAATTGAGGAGGCTAGCAATGCAGCAGCAGGTGGTTTTAAAACCATAAAATACTTCCAAACAAGGCGCTCCCTTGAAGAGTCAGCACGCGGGGCGGTGGCACCGGTCACACCACCCTAGAGCCAGCCCTAAAAGTAGTGGCGGTTAGGCAAGAAAAGGGGCCCTGCAGGGCCCCCTTATGCCTCACATCTTGTGGATGCACACAGGAGGGAACAACATGTGCCCCACTCTGTGCATGTGCAGAAGTTCCAGCAAGCATGGACTCTTCAGTTCATGCTGTGCTGGAACTTCCTTTGACGTTCCCACTGTTGTGCCTTTTTTATGGGCACCACAGTGGGACTGCCAAAGAAAAAGCCCGCCAATAACTTAAAAAGTCATAATAGGGCAGCAGTCTCTGCACAGATTTGGTGGGGTGGTCCCGCCGCCACACTGCCAATCTCGTAATCAAGCACTAAGAGCCTGATTTAGATTTTGACAGACGGGTCACCCTGTCACAACGGTGATGGATATCCCGCCAGCCAAAATATAAATCTCACAGGATATAATGGGATTCATATTTCGGCGGACAGGATATCCATCACCATTGTTATGGAGTAACCTGTCTGCCAAGATCTAAATCAGGCTCTAAGTTTGGAGCTGGGAATAGGTCCCCTGGGTGGATGCAACACATTTTCACTCGTCGTTGTATAGAGGTGAATTTATGTCTATCCGACCATTTTGGTTTAGCCATCATCAGGATGTAGATAATCACTGTGTTCTGCATCACAACAGAGTCTAGACTCCAAGCGCCAGTGGGATTGGGACTCAAGCAACATAGGCTGGGCAGGGAGTGGGGAAAGAAGTTTAGGGAAGTGGCTGTTGTTGCTTTTACAATTTTCTCGAAGACAAAATAATAAAGGATGCAGACTGATTTAGGCCCTCTGTGTCTTGAATGCTATTTAGAGTAAGGAATTTGTTTTCCAGATACAGATCAGCAAGCTTATTCAGCTGTAATCGGAATAGTTGTGTCTGTTGTTCGAATATTTTCCCTTGAAAAAATAAGACAAGAGGTGTTTGGCAAAACAGGAACAGTTGGTTATTCAACCACTAAGACCGGGAGTGAAGCATACAGAAATGGTTCCTGAGGACTGACTCAAAGTGTAATTGTTATGAATGTCTTTTAAAAACATTTGTTAAAGCATCCTAAAACTATTCATAGATCCTGTTTTGGGAGTGGAATGTGGGCTTTGTCATGAGGTCATAAACAACTACCACCTGATGACATTTGCAGGTGGGTCCTGACCTGGCATTGACACCATGAGGGCCATGGGTGTGGTGTCCAGATGTCCGGCATGGGGAGCATGTGATCACAGCATGTGTGGAGTATGCTGTGTCCTGATTGGATGAGTGTTCCTCACATCATATGGCATGTAGCTTTCTGGTATTTTGGAAATGCGCACTCCTCCGGTCATGCATGTTTGATTGGGCCAAATCTCCCGGTACCATTGTTGTGTCACTGCTTATCTGTGTGACTTATCTGGGTTTTTCCTGTTCACACATTTTTCCTGCTGGTTACTTGTCACCCCACCTGTGATATGTCAATTAGTAGCCTCAGACCTACAAGTATTTCTGACTAAAGTTTGATGGAGAAGTCATATTGGGGGATTTTGACTACAGTGATTCGATTTTGCTTTCATACATACATGTACCAATGCGTACATCAATATTAACTTGTGCAAACCTTAGGTTCAGAAGTGATTGGAAGCACAGAGTTGGAAGCTAATGGTTTACAGGAACGGTGAATATGCTCTAATTGTGGCCCTGCTTCAACCCTTTCTGAAGCCCAGGAAGTCCAATGAACTATGTTTAATTCCTGAGCAGGCTGCCTCGCGGGGATCTGATGATTGACTCAAGTGGATGAGGTCAAGACACATGAGTTTACACTGCCGTACGTGGTTGAAACGGGCTGGTACCAATAATGCGCATTTTGCGCTTGCGCACTTAAGTAACAAAGCTTGAGGTCTGGTGCCATGATTCCTTCTTGCTCAAACAGGAGTCTAAGAGTCTCTCCCTTCCTAGTCTTGATTGGTCCCCAGCCCTTTCGATCTGCACCGTGCAGGAGCTCAGGCTGTCAAAAAAGCATCTGGTTAAAGGGATGGTTACATTTAAAAACAAGCATAAGAACCTGGTCAGGACTCCAATCTTTGCTACCACAAACATACCTGTTAGAAATCATGGCCATTTAATCCACATGGATATTTGTTCTAGTGTATCAATGGCCTTTTAATATAATTATTACACCAAAAGATTTCTATATAATTGCTCACCTATATGCCCAAGTATTTTACAGAGGTTGTGCACTACTTAAGGGGGTGATCTAGAGTGCATTCAGTTGCAGCCCCAGTGATGGGAATTATGACAGACTTTGTCTGATTAATAGTGATACTTGATAGGTGACTGAACCCGAGAAAATCTCTGATGACAGGTGAACGATTCACCTAAGGATCATAGATGTACAGTGTAATATCATTGCCACAAATTGACCCCAGTAACTACTGAGCCACGAAGACAGGTAATTTTTTCTGAGTGATGTTGGCAGAGCTCTGCCACCAGGGCTCAACGGCTATGACAATCAGTATGGCTGATTGGGAGCAGCCTTTCTGGTATCCAGGGAGATCTGAAACGGGACAGTAGTCAGACCATTTAACCTAATGCATGCTGTAGGCTGCTAGTATAAAAGCCTCAACTGTAAACAAGTGTGCACATTTTAACAACCTGTGTCATTCTGTAAACCACAATACCTTAAATGTGAAGAATCTGTCATAAAACCTCTGCTGCAAAGTGCTAACATGTGAATAGGATGTGAATGTGCTTTTCAAGTAACACTGAAAGAATTTAAAGCAACCAGCACCTGGATGTATATTCCTTGGTGAGTACCATATGTTAGGATCCGGAAGTATTAGTGTCTGTGCATACACAAAAAAATAAAGACAATGCTCATGCTACTTACTACCTTGATTGATGGTGGTTGAAATAGCCAATCATAATAGTACACAAATACGGCTTGAAATAACAAATTGTATACAAAGAAATACAAGAAATGCATGAATATTCAACTCAATAAGATACAGTGATAATAGATCATATCGCTAAGGTCAAATGTTAGAACTCATCTGATATATATATGTCCAAGAAAAAAGAGGCATCAAATCACATTCAAACTAGTGCAAACCATAAACCTACATACAGCAATGTATAGTCACAATTATAATATTCTCGAAACCACACAGACTGCTGCCAAGAAGGAGAGGGGCGTGGGTTGCAAGAAATGAGCCCCTGAAGTTCCCACAGGTGAGGTTGACAGGACACCTGAGGAGAAAGCTCCTGAGCCTACCGGGGAGGAAAATTGACACCCTGGGTGACCTGCCTGAGCTTGCTGGTTGGCAGGTTGGGGTGGACCCACTAGGAGGGAATTCTGACCGGCAGAAAGAGTGCCCCACTCTAGAGGACTGGAGGCAGCATGCTGAGGCCCAGGCATCAGGTGGCACCTCTGGAGATCACATGATCTATAGGGAGAATTACCTTCTATATAGCAAGTCTAAGGTTCCAGGATCTGGCACAGTCTCTGTGCTGGCGGTTCCCCAGTGTTACAAGGCATTTCTATTGGGGTTGGCTCATGAGATAACCCTGGCATGACCTCTGGGTCAAGACAAGACCTTTGCAAGGTTTGTTGCTCACTTCTATTGGCCCTGGATGAAGACGACCTGTAGATCCTGGCCCACCTCCCAGGCCAGTGGGAAATCAGGGAAAAAGCTGAAGGCTCCTCTGACCCCATTACCTGTTGTTGGATCTTCTTTTGAGAGGGAAAGCACCATATTCGTTGAACCCTTGGGCCCAGGACAGCTTTAGGCAACAAGTTCATCCTGGTCTTGGTGGACCATGCCACTCGCTACACAAAGGCAATCCCTTAGAGGTTGGTGACTGCACCTGTGATGGCCCGGGCCCTGATGTTTTTTTTAGCCCGGGTGGGTTTCTGCAAAGAGGTAGTGTGACAGCATACATGAAGTCCATGTGGAATGGATGTGGGGTAACTTACAAGTTCTCCACACCCTATCACCCACAAAGCAACTGTCTTCTGGAGAGATTCAACAAGACCTTGAAAAGCATGATAATGGGCTTAACTGCACCCAAGAGCAGTAAGTGGGGCGTGCCTTCCATGCCTTCTCTTAGCCTATAGGAAAGTGCCACAGAAGGGAGTGGGGTTTAGCCGGTTGGAACTCCTCTATGGCCACCCTGTCGGGGAACCTATTATCGTTGTAAAAAAAGAGGGTGGGTGCAAGCTCCCAGGAAACCACCTTTGGATGTGATCAGTGACAAGCTGGCCCTATGGAACTAGATGTGCGGCTTCTGAAAAAAGGCAAAAAGCAAATCTTGAGTCTAGTCAAGAGGTTACGAAACTCTGGTATGACCAGAAGGCTACTCTGATAGAGTTTCAGCCTATCCAGAAGGTGTGGGTTATTGAGCCTGAGGATCATAGAGATCTCCAGGATAACAGAACAGGTCTACATGAGGTGAAGCAGTGAAACAGGGAGTCCACCTACTTGGTGAATCTCAACCTCTAGAATCCCCTTAAGGGTGCTCCACGTGGATGACGTGGCCAACTAGTGCTCCCACTGGGTACTTGAAAACCATGCACCATCCGACATCCACCATGCCAACTGGGAGGCTGTACTACTGCCTCTGTGAGAAGACATGCTCTTTACACCTTGAAGGCATTTGCGAAAGAATTATCTACAGGGGGAGCTGACGCAAGCACTCTGTCTGAATGGGCCGCATGGATGGAGGCCCGACGGCTCAGCGGCGTGGTTTGTGCGTTTTGGCCTTTTCTGTTGACTCGCTCTGCCTCGCGCTGCCGTGCCCCTGGAGACACCACCACGTGTTTGGGGGGGGGGGGCCTCTCTGTTTTAATTTCCCCCTGTTCTACCCTGGAATTTTGAGCAGCTGGATCGGCCCACAGGCGCTCACACACGACATCCAGAGTGAGAGTGGCCCGCATCGAGAAACCAGCAAGCTCTGGCTGCAGCCAGCACAGGGAGTCAGCCCAGGGGACTTTACTTGCTTGCGATGGACTCACTGAGAGCCATAGCTGCACTGGAGATAGTGGCTCACACCAGCTGGCCGTGTACCTCCCCCTGCCTATGTTGCAGTGCTGCTCGGGAGCTCTCCTGCCGATAGCGGCCTACAACGTATAGGTGAACTGTGCTAGGCAGGCTCTTGGTGAAAAGATCCTCAGTGTTGGGTGGCCCTCCCCAGCTATGGAACTATTCTGCACCATTGTGGACCTATCTATAGATATCCCTCTTGAGGAGTTTACTCTCCTTCGTCCTGCAAATGGATTATTGAAGTACTTGGGGTCTTCCCTAATCTGAGGCCCGCAGACTGCCATGATTTTGAGCCAATTTAAACTCCTGCTGGGGGACACATCAGCTTAGTGTGGATCCTCTCTGACTGCCCGGCAATGCCCTCTCGTATTGCCCGCCACTACTGACAGTCATATAATCGAAAAAGTGTGTGGCATACTTACTCACCCTGTGAAAGACCTGCAGTTTGCTGGGTACTGTGTCTTTGTGTCTGGCACATGGCAAACTCAATCTAACATGGTTCTGACCAATTGCTGCAGAGGTTCTTGTGTCTTCCACTGCACTTACTACCATTCACCATGGGCTGCACAAAATCAGCTAGACAGTTGTCCCAACTGGGCAGGGTGCTGTCTCAACATAGCCTTTAAGACGGCTCTTCCACCCAAACATTAGAAGATTGTATCCCTCCCATAGCATTAAACCATACTCCTGATAAACTGGACATCATCCTTCAAGAAATATGTGACTGCAGAGCTTCCGTTGAACAACAACTTGCTACACTAGCAATGGGCTTGGGCTTGCTGAGAGAGGATAACTGTAAGACAGCTATCAGATAGGGTTACATCTGCATAAACAACTTCAAATACGATTGCCATCCAACCGGCACCACAGTCTGCCACTATATATGTCCTCCATCATCAACTCACTATGATACAGGACAAAGTGGAGGATGCTGAGGGCAGGCATGCCGCAATAATGTATGAGGTATTGAAATTCCAAAGAGGGCTGAAGGTGCCAACGCCACATTGTTTCTTGCACACTGGTTGAAGCCAAGGTTACCTGGCAGGGATTCTCAGCATTGTTTACAGTGTAAAGGGTTCACAGGGTGCTGACTCGCTGTCCACCCCAAGGGCCCCTTCAAGGCCTATTGTTGCATGCATTTGCAATTTCAGGGATCAAGGTATAATCCTGCAGAAAGCCACGGAGAATGCACCAATAGTAATGGACATTTTCAACGTGTCCCTCTTTCCGGATTACACTTAAGTGGTCCAGTGCTGACGGACGTCCTTTCTAGTTGCCAAAGAACAATTTAAGATGGAGGGGCTCACCTATGCACTGTTGTTCCCGGCCCGGCTGAAGGTTGTCCACAATCAACACACTTAGGGACATATTTATGGAGTAGTGGCACAGTGCAGTACAGCAAGTCAGACTGCAGAATGCATCACACATAGAAAGAGGAACTAACAAGGCGAAATAAAGACATTTCTCCTCGCTACGCTGCTCCTGGGAAAGTGTATCTTTTTGCTGCATGCCCAGGTTTACAAGGGCTTGTAAACTGGTGAATGCGTCAAAAACCATGGGAGTTATGTGGGAACACACATGCAAAGTCCATGGAATGCCAGAGCAGATTAACCAGACCCTCCAGGATTTCGCGATTTCGCGGTATGCTGCGAAATCGGCACTTTTGTAAAAATGCCACGATTTTTACTAAAGTGCCCGCGAAATCGGCACCTTAGTAAAAATCGCCGCGATTTTTACAAAAATGCCTGCGAATCCCAGCCTAATTTTAAGAAATTGCCACTGGTTGAATAGCTGATATAATAATTGTGTGTTTGTTGTGCATAAAATATTGCTTCATTCTTGAAATGTACTGGTTTGACAGTTTAGAAATACTGGTTTAAATGTACAACGCCTTGATTTGAAAGCAGTACTGGCTCATATGCACAACCTGCTCGTTTGCATATTTACCATTCGGATAGGAATACATAAAAAACGGGTACATTTGCACAATTGTATTCTTAATATGAATAACACATTCAGTGCAAGCACTCTATAG
Source organism: Lissotriton helveticus (assembly GCF_964261635.1). Classification (NCBI taxonomy): domain Eukaryota; kingdom Metazoa; phylum Chordata; class Amphibia; order Caudata; family Salamandridae; genus Lissotriton; species Lissotriton helveticus. Next base: position 1,119,225,540 of record NC_136067.1, read on the forward strand.
GCATTTGTTTATAACATATTCTGTTTATGAACATAATTTACTGATTTGTATGCTCAATTTACAAGTGCACATTCCCATTGCATGCTATTTGTAATTTCCAGAATAGCAAACAACTTGGTGTGAATGGATTTTACATTGAAGTCTGTGCTTCATGCATTGGTTTGCTCACACCACAGTACGGTTTGTCACCGCAGGTTTGAGGGGATAAGGCAAAGACAGGTTCATTAAGTCCCTGGAAGCTAGAGGCTCAGTTTTCTCAAGTCTAGGGAGATGTTACATGAAGCTGAGAAGCACTCGCTGTTAGCCTCCAGAGGAAAATTCTTTGGATCAGAGGCTCATGTTATTTGTTCACAACCGCAAACTTATATTTTTATTTTTAAAAGCAATGTTTTACATTTTAAATGTTAAACTGTTTTAGTTTGCCGATTTGAAATGAGACTCAAGAGATTGTAAAATAATTGCCATTTAAAAGTTATTTTAAAGAGTGTGCTGTATGTTACAACCCCATGCTACAGTGTTGAATCACTTAAATGGGCATTGCCTAAGAAACAGCTTCAAATACAACAGAAATTTGAGTTGCCCACAGATGTTTAGGGTCCTGGGCCTGGCAGGATGAATCACATTCCCATAGTATGGAGCCTTCTGCATACCTGAGGGACATAATTCAGTGGGAGAGGGCAAGTTATAGAACTGGTTGAGCCTAGGGGTTGCCCTGTGTTATTAATGTGAGTGTTGCAAAGCACATGTAACATGAAGATCATATAAATGTATGTAGATAGCTCAGTGGGTTTTTACTTTTGTCACAGAAATATTTTTTTGTCACTTGCAGTTCATAAGCTACAATTCTTCTAATATAGCAGAGTGAGCTGTGAACTGTCACCAAGGAGCTGCATGCAAACTGCAAGGCATAGTTTTAGAAATTTATGTTTTCCACAGTCTTTTATTATCCTACAGTTGCTAAAAGTGTTATAACTGTGTTATGTTCTAAACCCGGAGTTTGTGCTTCCCTAGGCCAATCACTCTTAAAATATACTGCCTACCGGCATCGATGGCATATGACTCCTACAACTTTTAGTCCCTTATGTCTTATCTAATATATCCTATTCATTGATTTACACACTTGTATTAGTCATTGTCTCTGAATAAAGCGTGTGTGATGTAAAGTACTCTGACACCTATGTTAGTATGCTTAGCAAATAAATACTTGTGAGAGAGGGGCGATAGAGAGATGAGTCGACCCTCTCTAAAAACCGGGACATGGGCTAAATTCCTCGAAATCTGCCCAGACAGCTGGTGAAAAAGTGGGACCGTCCGGGCAAATCCGGGACGCCAGGTCACCGTATACTGTTCTGCAGGTGCTACCCTCACAGAGAAGGTGGTGCTACTGGGGCAGGAGTCAGATGAGGTGAATACTGTTGAGCATGTCAGAAAGTAGACCCCATCCTAATTGCAAGTGATGTATTCCTGGGAGCACGTGGCCGTGTGTGGTGATTAATGAACAGACCCTCAAAACGAAGATATCTGTGTTTGTTGTAGGAAAAACTGCCAAATAAAATGCCGCAAAATTGCCGCTAAATTTCCATATTTGTGCCGCTAAATTTCCATATTTGTGCCGCTAAATTTGCTAATCCATGCCGCTATATCCTGGGGGGTCTGTTAACGCAACACAGCCATTTGTGGTGCATAGTGTTACTCCGGATTTTTGGAGTCAATCAAAGTGGCTTTGTGTTGCCTCGAAAATCCGACTCAAGGTTTGTGCTGCTTATAGACCACATTGCGTGGTGCAAAAGTGACTCAAACTGGGACATAAATATAGCCCTCTGTTTTTTGACACCCCAGAGGCTGTGAGAGACTGGTTGGAACAGCATTATCCTAATGCACAACATCCTCCTCCATTGGAGCTATCATCTCATGGGATACGTGGGTGTCCCCGATGGCGTCGACGTGGAGCAGCCAAGATGATGACATCTAAATTGGTCCCTTCTCCACAACAAGTGCTGGAAGCCAGACAGGCTGTGATAGCAACTGTGTCTTCCATTAGATCACAGCAACTATTACCCCGTCAAGTTCTTGAGTGCCCCTTCAGATTCATACTCCAATACTCGCATGGTACTTTTTCCTTCTTTGACACCACAAACTGCAGACAATGTGATTTAAGTCTGATGTCACTTTGTTTGTCACTATTCCTTATTGTTAGACCTGATGACTATTCTCCATTATGTCCTGGTGATGGACCATGCCTCCGGGGGGGTACCCTTTCCCATAGCCTAGGTGCATACTGATTGTGTCCCAGTTATACTTCCATCACATGCAGTCGTTTGCTATCTCCTCTAATGTAAATTCTGATGTATTTTGAATGCTTTAAGACTGTTATCTTGCTGTGTTTTACAAATGTGTTTATTTATCTTTTTTTCACTGCTCTCTTGGAGAGGGGCTCTACTCCCTTTCCTTTAATTTCTCTCTGTGGGAATAGCTGGACTTGAGACACATTGTTACACCCCTTCTACTTTTTCCTCACAGGCACATTTGTTTTTTCTCCATTTGGTTATACTGCTTACCATCTTTAGTGCTTATCTTCCATGGTTTTTAATTTGAACCACACATGCAAGAGTATCTTCCCTTACCTGTGCTGATTCAAAAGTCCTTTCTACCCTTGGTGTTTTGTTGGCCTATCCCCACAGTGGTTACACCTGTTCATCTCTTGGTATTACAGTTTTACAGTTATGGACAAACTCTCGTTCTTCACTGGACCTAGTAAGGACTGTTTTTACCTTTTCTGCCATCAATTGTGTCCATTTGTCTCATGTTACAAAATCTGTAGACTGTGGGGATTCTCCAGCTACCGTCTTTTGTTTTAATGTCTAATGTTACACAACATTACAAAAAGTTGACTTGGAATGTCAGGTGTATGGGTTCGGTCCACAAACGTCAACAAATCCTTGTCTAGCTATACTGCCATTGGGCTAATATAGTCTATTTGCAAGAAATGCATCTTTCCACCTCTGAAACAGTTAAACTCTGGACAGGATAAAGGGAACAGATGTTTGCTATGTAATATTTAGCCTTTGCCCTTGGGGTAGCTGTTCAGCTCAGGGCAGGGATCCAACTTGAAGCCAGTGATACTTAAATAGAAGAGCATGGGTGCTATATTTTTCTCTGAGAGGTATAACAAGGTTAAGCCATAGTGCTGGGTAGTGTTTATGCTCTGATATGGTACCTGGATGTCTTTCTAGCGTGCATGTCCTTTGTGGTAGCTGAGTGGTTACACTTCACATGGTTAATTGAGGGGGATACATGTCTATATTTCAGGATGATTAACGAGAGACTACCTCCGCTAGAGGCGCTCAGGGCTAAATGGGAAGCGGACATAGAGAGGGAAATTCCAGAGACCACATGGGCCCAGCTGATGCGCCAAGCTTGGAAGAGCACGCGCAATGCTCGGTTCCAATTGGTCCACTTCTACATCCTACACCAAGCGTATCTGACCCCAGGAAAGATACAAAAATATTTTGCTTCAGATACTGCGGCCTGCCCTAGATGTCAGGCAAGTGGTGCGGAACTGGGCCATATGCTATGGACTTGCCCTGGTCTGACCTCTTACTGGAAAATGGTAGGAGATACTCTTAATGAGGTGACAGAACGAACACTGCAGTACGACATGGCGGTGGGGATCCTTCATTGGTTTCCGCATACCCCTAAAACGAAATCACCAGCAAATTTATAGATATGGGAATACTCTTAGCGAAACGGGAAATCACGCGACACTGGAAGGCACGAGTGGGTCCAACAGGTGCTAAATGGTGCAGCGAGTTCCTTAAATGGGCTGAGGGAGAGAGTACCTTGAGATACCAGCTAGCGCGGCGACAGCAGAATGAGAGGGCACTGGAATCTGCGCAAGCATGGGAGGCTTTGGTACAGGCTTTACGCGACCACGACACGCAAAGTGACATAGATGTGGCAGGCAATGATCTGCCTATAACCCCGTAGCACGTCAGGTACAATGCATGATGCCCCAACTGCGGACGGCGAGACTCCTGCTTCATACTTTCTGACATACCAACAATGCACCGATGGCGGGGGAGGGGGAGGAGAGGAGGGGGGGAGGACTTTCAAGTTGGGGTACAAGTTCTAAAAGAAAAGCAGATACAAACTGTTTTCACAGCCGGTCATGACTAGCAATGCACAGTACACATGTACAACACGGGATCGATACTTGCCACCCGACCTCCGGGTTGTGGGCTGAATGGCTGTGTAACCATAATACCATAGTCTCAGGGCATTAAATGCCTGGGTGTCTGGTGGCTCTTTGAATGATGTATGGTGGGCCCACAATGTAGGTATTCCGGAATATTCCTTGTATTCTCCCCCATATAAATTACATGCCCGACTGGATCGTATCCTTTGCACTCCATCTTTGCAGGCAAAAATTATGAATGCCACCTATTTGGTTAAACCACTATCAGACCACAATCCCCTTAAATTGGATGTATCATGAGGCCAGGTCCCCACCCCTATTCCCATGTGGTGCCTGCAACCACTTCTTTTAGAATGTATTGTCTTTAAAGATACTTTGGCTACCACCATTGATACATACTTTGCTGACATGCTGACAATATGGACCCCACATCCTCCCCATTATTTGAATGGGAGACCTTTAAAGTGGTGATTAGTGGGTGTCCATTGTGGTCGTCACTGAAGCACGACAGTCTGTACTGTGAGATTCCCTACATACTAAAGCACAGCTGGGACAGCCTGAGCACACAATATCACATAATGAAATGTACGCAGATGAATTACAAGACACTAGAACCTATTACGCAGAGCTCCTGGATCACCTGACAGTGATAGATTATAATGCCTATACAATAAAGTTATACGTAAAAGGAGATAAAGCTGGCACACCCTTAGCCCATATGATTTGACCAATACCATCATCTATGCCAATCCTTTCGGTAATATCTCTCATTGGTTTCCTGGTGCACCTCTCAAAAGGGTCCGACACGGCCACGAGGTGGAGGAGAGACGCGTCGATAAGGTATGTTTTATTATTTTTTAACACCCCCTTAATACGTCCCACACCACCACCCCTGATCCGTGCAGGCTGCCACTGCTCTTATGGCCACAGAATACAAAATACTGAGTAAAGTTATGATGAGATGATTGCTCCTCATGCTCTCTGAGTTGATGCATGTAGACCAATACAACTTTGTTGTGCTCCGGAGCACCTCCTTGAATATACAGTGATTACACCAGATAATGGAGATAGCTAAAGAACATTAATTAGCATTGGGCTGCCTCTCTCTAAATCTTCATCAGGTATTTAAGGCCAGATGTATGACCAATTCATTTTGTGAGTCTCCAATTGTGATTTTTTGCTCACAAAATTAAATTTATTAATGTGTCTCAGACACATTAGCAATTCCCAAATGGGTCGCAAGGGACCTGCTTCATAAATATTTATGAGGCAATTTGCGACTCATTGGGACTGATTGGGACTGGGCATTAACACAGGGATGGTGGCCTGCTGGGGACAACAGACCACCATGTCTTTTCAATAAAGCAACTTTTTTTAATTGCAGCCCGTTTCCTTATTGGAAAATGAGATGGTTTTAAAAACAAATGTAATCGTTTAGGTTTCATTTTTTAAGAGTAGGCAGTGGTCGCTACCATTCACAAAGGGGAAGGGGTCCCTTGGGGGACCCCTTGAAATGTGCGACTGTCTTACCACATATTTGATGTAGGTGGTAAACTGTGATTGTTTTGCAACCAAATTCCTGTCACAAAACAATTGTACACCCCCCTGCAACTTGCTATGATGAAGGGACTCCCCTGGCATGCCCCTTTCTAATAGTGACTCACAAACCCTATTTTGCGACTGGGTAATAGGTTACTGACTCATAAAATAGGGTTTGTACAAAAAAAAATCATTTTACTGGTCGCAACCGGCCTGATGGGCCGTTGTTTGCAACTGGTAAAATGCATTGTACATCTGGCCCTTGATACCTTGGGTTAGGATTACATGTTTTCAACACTGGTTAAATTTAATATTCCTCACTCTTTCATCCCCTGGGTCAAACTCCTATAGTCTAACCCTACTGTGAAACTGAATACGGATAGACATATTTCGGCACATCTCCCAGAAGACCAGGCAGGGCTGCCCGCTTTTACCTCTCTTATTCATTTTGGCAATGAACACCTGGCACAGTGACTGAGGGCATTCTACTGGGGCCTCAGCTCCATGTAGTCTTCATGTACGCAGGCGACATGATAGTATATGTTAAAATTCCTGGGAGTAGACTTGGCACCTATATCTAATTTATTCCAATCATTCAGCAGCCTTTCTGGTCTCCGAGTCAACCATGTGAAATTCCTCCCATTCTCGTTCCAGTATACTATGCCATGTGACTTACTGCTTCCGGGCACACAGTCCATCCCAATGGCACACCACATATTGAGACACTTAGGCATCCAATTTTACAGTTCCACCGTGGATCTAATAGATGGAAATCTACTAAAAGCCATCACAGCGTTGAATATCCAGTGTGTCCAGGTAATTGAATACGTCACAGCTGAAACTTCTTGTTCAGTTCTTTGCCGTTCTGCCAGATTGATATTGGCTTTTGGATTATCCAGAGACCTGCGATTCTACTGATATGTGCTCGTTTTTCTTGACCAGGACATGGTTTTCATTGCACTTTTTCAGGTACTTAGACACATCCAAGTTAATATTTCAGCTATAGCGACGCGTTCTTTCTAATAGCTTGTTCATCATGAAATGCACAAACATGTTTATCGTTTCACTAAGCACGGGCTCTAATGGCAGATTTCACGTCAAAGCCTGATATTTCCAATGCAATACAAGCAAACATGGTTTCACAGGGATTCACATCGTGTCAGGAATCTTTGAGACACATGATTTAAATTATAGAAGCATGGAAACGTTTTATAATGAGATACTAAACACACACCACTTGTTTGTTGCGCTTTAATCCCTTTGCTCTATGTTGTTATCCATATACTCAATAGTGTGTTCTTTCACAGGTCATGCCCCTGACGAAGGGTCCACCATCCCAAAATGCATTGGGCTCAACTAAACTTCCTGTTGATATTTTCATTGGATTGTAATTTTCTTGCATTCATTTTGACATGCACTGTTTAGAATTGTTTTGTCGTTACGTTCATGTTTAATCAATAATGCAAAATTGATTGGTGTAATACACACATATATACATATGAAAAAACATGAGTCATAAATGAAGAATAAATTCACTCATGAAGAGATCGAACTAACTGTAGTCAAGACCACTGATTGTTATTAGAGACTTTCCGTCCTATACAGCAGTGCACCCTCTAGTCCAAGTTACCTTGTGAACTTGGCCTCCCCCTCTTCGTTGTTCTCACATATGTCAGGCAGGCACTTTAGGAGGGTAGCACGCTAATCAAACTATTTTTAATACTTAAGACAAACTATATTCATACACGGTGTGCGCAATCTATCTTTCATATTCTTCTGGATTCCTAATCTGCCTACAGATTGCAGCACCCAAAGCTCACAATGTCTTTTGAATCGATAGCAAACAGAATGGACAACAGAGCTGTTACAAAGCTTATACCAACGAACAAGCTAATAAAATGTATAGCATTATACAGGAAACCAAATCTTTTGAATCCCAAAGTGGGTCCATCACGCAACAACTCAAACAATAGGAATGTCTATCTCACAGAGAATAAACCAACATTTACATGCATCAACTCTAATAAAATACCACAAAGTAAAAGTATACCTCGAGGTTTAAGACTTGCCATAAAACCTATGTTGTTCAGATTGCAACTCAACCAACTGTTTATGGAAAAATGATACGCCATTTTAAATAAGTGGACTAGATTTAATTTTACTCATCATTGAAGAATTATCTAAAACCATTTGTGAATTGGAAGAAGAAATCTCACAAACCAGGAGTGACCCTTCCCAAAGACCGGAAGAAAAACATTGGAAAGATTTTCTGGACAAACTCAACAATAAATTGGACGTGTACGGCAAAGAACTTCAAGAAAGAAAATTAAGGAAGTTCAAACGTGGTACAATTGACTACAAAACTACTGAAGCTTATACGTGGGCAGATGTTTACGCCCAATGCCGGTTCACTCGAAGAACTAATGCTACATCAGAAGAAAGCTTCACATCAGAAAAAGATACCGATCCTCGAAGACTACCTTTGAAGCCATCAGCTTCCATACCAGAAAGATGTACTGATGAGATCATAAACAAAGATAACAATGAACATGCACACACCAGTTTTTCCATAAACTCTTTTTTATCCCAGTCTATGGATCCAGGACAACCACCAGACCCGTCTCTAGAAAAACCTCTTTAAAAAAAAACAGGAGAGGAAAAAGAAAAGGAAAAGGCAAAAAAGAGATTAAGGAGCCAGAACAAGGTCTCATAATTAACCTCTCTTCTGTGGAATTGACAATGGCATAGCAGAAGATACTAACTAAAGGAACATCTTTCATACTAACTTACCATAGTACGGCTTTGGAGACTGAAATCGCATTCTTCAAATTCATGAGAGTTTTAAGACTCAATAATTTTTTCACTAACATTGTACTATCAGATTTTGCCGATACTGAGCCTGATGACAGAGGTTTCAAACCCAAGAGCACATTCATGGCTCCCATAACACACAAGACACTAGATACGTTTGAAGTGTTGGTAAAGAAAGACATGAGTAAACTTAACTATGTGAAAGTTAAGAAAAACAAACAGAACCTGAGTCAAACTGATTTAAGTTCCCTACATAACTTGGCAAAAAGGCCCGAAATAACATTTCAAAAAGCTGACAAAGGCAGAGGCCTGGTTTTGATGAAGAGAGATTATTATGTCAGCAAGGTGAACGAGCATGTCAATGATTAAACGATCTACATATGATTAGATGCAGATCCAACAAGCGAAATCTCCAAGCTACTGAACCAGATCTTGACAAAAGCATTTAACTTACAGTTTATTGACGAAAGTACTAAACAATATCTCACTACACAGTTCCCTCAACGCCCTAAAGTATATATGTTGCCGAAGATTCATAAAAGCATCACAAACCCTCCATTCAGACTGATAGTGTCGGGTTGCGCCCCAATGTTCGAAGCACCAGGAAGATCCATTGATGCACACTTGCAACCTTTGGTCAAAAGCTGGCAAACATACATCGAAGATACCACTGACTTTCTGCAAAGCATTGCATCATTACCAGAAAAGATAAGTGAGGAGTGGTATCTCTCTACAATTGATGTGGTGGCATTATTTACCTCGATACCACATTCATGAGGACTTGAAGCAGTAGAGTGGGCATTATTAAAGATTTGTCAAGATTGTGACCAGATCACCTTAATCATTGAACTATTGGAATTTTGTCTTCATAATAGTTTTTTTGAATAGAAGGAACAGTTCTATTTACAACTGAATGGAACTTCAAAGGTTTTCCTGATGCTCCATTATAATCCAATACCTTTATCGCAAAATTCGAGGTAGACCATATTTTAACCAACACAACATGGCAGGCTGGACTGGTGTTTTTTTCATCGTTGTCCTCATTTGGAATAACACAGAGGAATCATTAGTGGAGAACATCAGGCTACTGAACACTAAAGACCAGAGAATACAGTTCACTCATAACATCAGCAAAACAGGAATAGCTTTCCTAGACGTTTGGTTGGAAATAAAAACACAAACAATATCCACCAGAATTTACAAGAAACCTACGGATCGTAACAACGTAATATTAATCGAGAGTTTTCACCCTTCATCACTCATGAAAAATGTACCATACTCTCAATTGCTCTGAACCCGTAGAGTTACGTTGGAAGCTGAAATTTATGTTTAAACCATTGAAGAAGTAAAAAGCAATACATGGAAAGAGGATATCCTGATTTTTTTTTGATGAGACAAGCAGAACCTGCTACTGCTCAGGATAAGAAGAAATTACTACAAAAAAACAAGATTGTAACAAACAAAATGATTTTTGTGTCTCGTTACACCACTTTATCTCAAAAAATTAAGGAGATTATTCATAATTGATGGGAACTGCTGATGGAGGAATAGACTTCCATGGGATTTTCAATGGCAAACCTTTAGTCACACATACCAGATCACGTGATTTGACAGAAATACTGACATCAGGGAAACTTAAGATTCGTGCAGGGAAATCTGGCACGAGAAAGTGTTTAAACTGCATCCACTGTAACAAAGTAATTGAGGGAGATTCTCTATTACACCCCAGAACAGGTGAACGCATAAAACTCCAAGATGGCACGGCTGTAATACCACCAATGTTCTTTATTCTATTAAATGTCCCTGCAGTCTCATTTACATCGGAAAGACAGAAAAAAAAATGAAGATCCGTTTGACAGAGCATAAGAGTAAAATTAGGAACAAAAGTACAACCTCAAGTTTAGCCACACATTGGGAGCAATGTCGATATACAATTGCTCAACTCAAATTCCAAATCATTGAAAAAGTAGCCATTTTAGCAGGTGTGGCCAACACAAAAATACTTTTGCAGAGGGAAGCAGTTTGGATTAAAAGGATGAACTCTTTAATGCCTTTGGGGCTCAATGATACATTTGAAATGTCATGTTTTCTCTAACCTGACCAAAACTATCATACACCACAATAGACAGCACATAGTACTTGTGTAAACAAGCATTCACATTCAGAATACACGCATAGATAGAAAATGTAGGTGTTACAAACGTGAGTCAGTTTATTGTAACCTGCATTGAACGATATATGTCATGTTTTGGACATTCCCACATGTATTGTTAAGCTCCTGTAAATTTTTGTTGGTTCTTTGCTTAGTACCATGTAAATCAGTGTCCCTCACCAACGTCAATCGTGGTTTCACACCCTCACACATGTTATGAGCACACGTATATGATTGTTTCCCTCGTGATGTCAACACATTGAACATCAATAAAGTTCCATATCAGTGTGATATCGGTTGGTTGTGTGCGGTGAACTGTTACTTGTTAACAATAACGTTGTGCATCCGTATTCAAACACATTGAACATCGATAAAGTTCCATATCAGGGCGATTTCGCTTGGTTGTGCGTGCTGAACTGTTCTTTGTTAACAATAAAGTTGTGCATCCTTATTCAAACAATCCGGATTCACCTAAGGCTAGTGCCTATCATGTAATGGTAGGTCGTCGGGCCGTGATAGATTTCCTCACTCCATTTTAACTAAACAATGACTAACACCACTACTAGTGTGAGTGTGGAAAGAGCAGATAGTAATTTGTTAACACACTCCAAGATGGCTCTGAAATCATTACTGTGACTGAGATTGCTGCACGGTCTCATGATAAGAGGTTCATAAGCAGGATGTCCGCCTCACTAGGTTCAGTCAGCATGGAGGACTTATTCGGCATTGGCGTGTAAATTTCGTCAGTAAGACTAATGTGAGAAACTGAGAGTGTAACTTTAGCAAGACGTATTTTATTAGTATGTTCTTCCATTTGGACGCTAACATGATCTAGTATTGTTTTGCTCCATTCGTTAGACAACAAATTTTGTCAGAACTGTGATCCACAAAGCAGGGCACGTTGAATATCCATTGTGTCCAGGTAATTGAATATGTCACAACTGAATCTTCTTGTTCAGTTCTTTGTCATTCTGCCAGATTGATATTGGCTTTTGGATTATCCAGAGACCTGCGATTCTACTGATACGTGGTCGTTTTTTTTTTACAAGGGATGGTTTTCACAATACTTTTAAAGTATTTAGACACATAAAAGTTAAAATTTCAGCTATGGCGACGGGTTTTTTCTTCTCGCTTTTTCATCATGAAATGCACAAACGTATTTATCGCTTCACTAAGCATGGGCTATAATAGCAGATTGCACGTCAATATCTGATGTTTCCAACACGATACAAGCAGAGATGGTTTCACAGGGATTCACATACTGTTCAGGACTCTTTGAGACACATGATTTACATTATAGAAGCATAGAAACATCGTATAAGGAGCTACTAAGCACACCCCAATCTTTTGTTGCGATAAAATTCCTTTGTGCTATGTTGTTATCCATATAATCAATAGTGTGTTCTTTCACAGGTCATGCCCCTAGCGAAGGGACCACCATCCTGAAATGCAATGGGTTCAACTTAACTTATTGATATGTTCATTGTATTGTAATTTTCTTGCATTCATTTTGACATGCACTGTTTGAAAATTGTTTTGCCTTTACGTTTATGTTTAATCAATAATGAAAAATCGATTGGTGTAACACCACGTATATACATATGAAAAAACATGAGTCATAAATGAAGAATAAATTCACTCATGAAGAGATCGAACTAACTGTAGTCAAGACTACTGATTGTTATTAGAGACTTTCCGTCCTATATAGCAGTGCACCCTCTAGCTCAAGTTACCTTGTGAACTTGGCCTCCCCCTCTTCATTGTTCTCACATGTGCCAGACAGGCACTTTAGTAGGGTAGCACGCTAATCAAACTATTTTCAATACTTAAGACAAACTATATTCATACACGGTGTGCGCTATCTATATTTAATATTCTTCTTTATTCATGATAAAAGCATATTCTTTTCTTTATGAAAATGCCATAAATATGTTTTTTTTTAAAAAAGGTTCTCCATGTGAATGCCTCAAACTCCACTCTGAGAGGTGCAAAATGAGCATGCTCCTGTTTACAGATGAGGGTGTGGAAGAGGAGAGTGAGCCTCTCTCAGACCTCCTGTCTTCCCAGGAGCACAATGGGTCCATGAAGGTCATCAACCTCTCTCCTACACTGACCCTAGAGCAGCTCCCACCCCTAAAACCAACAACATGCCTTCCGATAATTAGACTACAAATCCCATGAACAGACACGCAAGAAACTGGGAGGAGAATCATGGATATTGTTGTCTTAATACTAGCTTGAATTTCTTCAGGACCTCGCAGTCTACTGCTTGCGTAATTACCTAATGATATTTGCTCAACAGTGGAAGTGCCTGTTAGTATTAAGCTCCCTGCATGTGAGGCTGTCAGTTCAGCAATGGCAGAAAAAACAGCGGCTGGTTTAAAAATATGCCAGCGAGTGCCCGGTGCAATTAACTTCTCAGAGCTTTTCAAGCTCTCTGGGCATCTTTGGGCATTCTCACTAAACGGGAAGTATCTAAACAGCTCCGCCACCCTGCTTTCTGTACCACAGACCCTCCATTACAGTTCTCCCTTTGTTCAGCCACATCCCTCCCCCTGCTCCCTTCTCTCCCATTCTCAAGTTCCCTGAGACCTACTCTTCACCTTCCAAGAATGTCATTGGGGAACCAGTGCACCCTAGACGAGAATCAAGAGGAGGAGCTACCTTTCTACTTCACCTATCTGGGCACCACTGCAGTGCCAAGGGTGAAGTACAATGGCATGTTCAGCAACGTGGAGGGGCTTTTGAGTCCAAGAATCTGGACTTTGGGTACTTGGCTGTGGGGCAGGAGGGTGCCAAGAAGAGCCACTGTGAGAGCAGGCAAGGGGACCCGGGGCACCCAGCCCCGCAGTTGCTCAAGGGAACTTAGGCACAGGTATCAAGATCAGGACCTCAGCAGGGAAAGAAGTGCTGCAGAACCTGAGCACCGATAACAAGGTAGGGTGATCCTGTGGCTTCATGCAATCTCCCTACGGTGACATGTCCATGTGGGTGCAGCATCTCACACAGGCATGAAACTGTGCAAACACTGCTGAATGTAGATAACTATCTCTACACATTTAGATCTACACACTCAACTCCCCGCAAACCACTCTGCAGACGTAACCCCTGCAGACATGAGTTTAGTCAGGAACAACTTCACCCTGCCACAAAACTATATTTGCAGAGTCATAGGTGCTCGTTTAATGTCCTGCAGGCTCAGTGTTTAGTGGACACAGATCCATGCTGCTGCATCTCCATGAAGACACAGTTCACTGCGAATACACCTCCAAGCTGGCTCATATGCCTGCAAACAGATATCCCCATGAGCTAAACTCCAAAAGAAGCCACATCTCTTGGTTGACAAACCTTCTTGCACACTCAACTCCCTTCAGACACACCTTCTGGCTGACATAAATGAATGCAGACATAAGTAAATGGAGAATGTCATCCTGGAGACACATATCCTTGCAGACTAAACTTCCCTCTGACCCACCTCACTGTACAAATACATTCCCGAAACCTAAATTTAAATAGATGTGGAACCAATGGATCGAAATTCGAATCTGCAAATAACACCCTCCCCACCTTGTATGATCTTGGGTGAATAGTTTATCTTCCTGCTCTCGGCTTCCTTTCTTTTTCTTTCTTCCTTTTCTATGTTGCAGATTTATGTGGAACGAACATGGCCAGCAGGGTAGTGGAGTGCTTTACATGAGCACAAGTCACATTATTACACAAAGTCACATCCATTTTATGGATGATGAGACTAAATGAATTGCCCAGAATTACAGGCTGTTGAGAGTACGATGAGTCTCGAACCGAGGGGCATATTACCGAGATGTGCATTTCAAAACGCACAACGCACATCTCTGTATCGCCAGCTATCGCCGAATTTGATCGCCTAATTAGCGCGCAATTATCAATGCGCATCAGGCAGGCGATCAGAAATCCGGCGATAGTCGGCGATATGGCACATTAGCACATGAAAACAAACGTTGTTTTCATGCGCTAATGTGGGCCTTGATAATATGGGGGGGGTGGATTCAGCTTTATGATCCACACCCCCATGTTAACAATGCCTAACGCCTGGTCGGAGCAGGCATTGGGAGACCTGCGATAAACGAGTTTATCGCAGGTCTCACTCTCCCAACGCCTGCCTTGGTGATAGGGTGTTCCCACCTCCAACCACATTTCACATGTGGTTGGACGTGGGAACGCCCACTTTGCATGTCATTAGCGATGTTTATCGCCGACATGCAAAGTGGGCTCGGGCCAGACTTTAAAGTGCCCTTGGTAATAGGGCTCTAGCTGTATCGCCGCTTCTCTGCACAATTCGCCGAAAAAGAGGCGATACTTGCCCTTGGTAATATGCCCCCTAGTTCCCTCATTGCAAAGAAAGCAGCTCTGGCAGTAACGCTGCATCCTTAAATGGTGGTGCACATCAGCAGACTAAAAAAATCTTGTTCATTATCACAAGGGAGCTGCATTTAATTTGCCCCTTTTCTATCTGTTGTGACTTTTGATGTTTATGTGGCCCCTGCTGGAGTTTTACACTGCAAATCCATGTGAGGTTATCCAGATGTGTCAATGGTGATAAATTATACACACAAACATTCCACAGGGCAGGACATCTCTGTGGCACGTAAAAGGTTTTTCATCATACCTAGTCAGGTCTCTGTGGGAACATACACAGTACAGACACCAGAAATCTGTGTGATCTGTCATTTCAGATCAGAGAAAACACATTTGAACAAGAAAGAAATTAATTTAACTTTTTACAGTTGACATCCATTTGTTATCATTTTCCACACTCTACACCATTTTCAGCAACTTACATCACATTATTCCAGGGCTCTCCTTTCCCATCCATGCATAATATATCCATCTGATCTGAGTGTAACTCCCTTTGGTGTAAAAAAAATTCGGTGCAACCTGAGTGGTAGGAAACGCATGTTTTCTTTCATTCCTGAGCTTCAGTAATCCTCCACCTTCACAGAATTGACATGGAGCCACGCCCAGGACTAAAACAGGTAAGGCAGAGCAATACTCTGCCCGCAAGGGGAACACTCTGGAATTTGGAGTTTTTTGTTAATTCCACAGAATTCTGTGGAGTGAAACCCAGCAAGGTCTGCCCAGGCCTCAAATGTATGACCATGCAAAATAAACCCTTTTGCCAAGCCCAAACCTGAGGCCCGGCCGCAATGTATTTTGAAAAGCAGGAAATGTACTTTTAAGTTTTACATGTTCAGGTAGTGAAAAACTCTCACATTCGTTTTTCACTACTGCAAGGCCTTTATCTCCGATAGGCTAACATTGGGTTTAACTTAATATTTTTTATAAGTGTAATTCCTAAATGCAGAGAAATGACTGATTCAAGTTCGGTGTCTGTGGAAACCTCCTTTAAAATCCTAACTCATGATGCAGTTGGATTTTAAATTACAATTCTGAAAATACTACTTTTAGAAAGTTGCGATTTTCTTGCTTTATCCATTTGGTTCCTCCAGCCTGTCTCTGGTCATATGATTAGGTGCAAATGGCAGTTGGGCTTTGTTTATTCCTCCTTGTTATCGACAAACAATGGGAGCTTAGGTGTAACTGAGTGGGCAATCACTGGCAGTATGGGAAGGAGGAGATGGACCCACTGTCACTTACACCAGAACAGGCTGTGTCCTGTCCCTACACAAAGTCCTGCATACCACCTGTAGTTTGTCTGGAGCCAGAGCAGGGAAGACAGGGTATCTGTGCACTTCAAAGGCATGCCTCTAGAAGCATCTCCACACTTCAAATGCACCACTGTGTATAACAGAAGGACCTCAGACAACACGGCTTCAGTACACTTCTGGACCTGTGGATACTATGCCAGGAAAAAAGACGGCTGTGTGGCTGAAGGACAGGCACTCAGATGGACTGCACTCTGCTAGACTTTGGCATTGCTGTGCTGACTTGCTGCCTACTGCCCTCTTGCCTGGGTGAGAAGGACTGAATCTGCATTTCTTGAACCCAGAGTGACTCCAAGGGATAATTGGCTGACCTCCTGATCTGAAGCCTCAGGGACCTCGCAGGCTACCGAAAACCTTGCACCTGCACCTGGTCTCTGCCACGTGCAAGTCTACCCTGCCAAATGGTGCAACCCCAGTCCTGGACCCCTGGAAGTGGGCCTAATGTGCTTGCAAGTTGAATCAAGGCTTTTTCTCTGCTAAGGGATGCATCCAGAGCACAAATGATGCATCTCCTCGGCAATGCAGCACATCCCTGAGCAGAATCGCCACATTCCCACTGCTGCATGGATTGAACCCATGGTAAAGACCTGCATTGCCTCCTTGGTCCTCGGAACCGACGCATCACCCTGCAGGCACGGCGCATCCAAAGCCCAGGCTCTCGCGTCTCTCACAGACAGCACCCTTGACAATGACGCTAGACTCTGCATTGCAGCTTCAAAGCTCCTTGGAACCAACACATCACCAACTGCGTGCCACATCCCCGACCTAGGAATTCACATTGCCAGCCCCATCAACAGGATCTTCAAAAAGATACAACTGAACCTCGCACCACAGCCACGCCATATCTCAGAACTGATGCATCGCTTCGGCAGCGTGACGCATCTTCGATGCTGATCCACGCAATGCTTCGCAACCATGATTTAAGGTACACTGTTCAGCATGCCTAACTGGGTCCCTGTAGATGGCCCGCCCTCCATCATGGTCAACCTGAACTTGCGACTTTGTCCTGGTCCGGTGCAACCTGATATCGTTAGTAGCGCGTTGTGCTTTTCGCATTATTTTCACTAACAACTCTAAAATTCAATATCAGCGGTTTAACTGATTGGATTTTTGCAATTTGATACTGTTTTATTTATTATAAAATACTCTATTTTTTAAATCCATTGTGGGCTGCTTTTGTGGTATGTTTGCACTGTTTTACTGTTTAAAGTATTGCACAAATACTTTACACTTTGCCTCTAAGTTAAGCCTGACTGCTCTATCCAAAGCTACCAAGGGCTTGAGTATAGGTTAATTTGCAGTTGGCTTTTGCCTTACCCTGACAAGGATTCCAGTTCTTGCTTGACCAGGGCTTATACACCAGTTAACCAACAACCCAATTTCTTACAATGGCACTGACATGAGGACAGGATCTGGCAAACAGAGATAGCCACCCTGTGCAGTTACACACACAGTCTCCCTCAGTCATAGATGGTGTTAGACAAGAAGGAGCCCATAGCTTCTTCCATCTTATCCTACCACTCTTGTTAGGGAGCAGTGAGAGTCATCAGACTATATGCTGCTGTACCCAGGCATGGTAAAATGTGTCTCGACTCACCCTACTGGGAAATTGTTGCTTCTTTTGCCCCATCAAATCAGAGATGGGGTAAACAAGCAGACCCAAACTTAGCGGCCCCATCTGCATTTAATCCCCAGGCTGTGGGTATGCATGCGTCTCATAGCATGGGGGTTATATGGAGAAGGAATGGTTACAGAAGGTCAGCTGTGGTTGCTATCCCTACATCTGACCCCCTTGCCGTCCTCCATGGATGGGACATTAGGTCCAGTTGTGTCCGCCCACTGTAGCTGAGTGTTGGATCTTCACTCTAAAGATGGGTGGAGGGGTGGGGGGGTCACCAGGCGCCACACCACAGCAGGTACCACACAGCAGCCCACGTCATAGCCCCTCTGTGACAATTAAAGCTCCTGGCTAGAAGACCACAGATATGCAGCCGGTTCTTATAGGCACTACGATGGGCAGGTCACAGTCAGACGATTTGCTATGTAGTGAGGAGTGTCTAAGCTTGGTGCGGCATCCAGTGTATGTTTCTCAGGCAAGCAGCAGGTGCAGATCACATCACCAATGGCTGTAGCAATGTATCTGGAATTCCTGATGGTGTATGGCTCGATGGGCACTGGTTGAAGTGGAATGCCGATGGATTTTGCCATTGGCCCTTAAAGTTTAAATACGTTATACCTGATCAAATTCGGCAACATTTAAAATGTTTGTGAGTAGAATATTATTTTTTTTAAATATTATTCCACCCTTTTATAAATCTTTTTTTAATGTTAGTGCTTTTTTATCAGCTTTTTTTTTAACTTGCAGCATGCCAAATGCAACATTCTTTACCTGGATTGTGTGGTGCTAACCTGAGGTTTAACGTTAGGACCAGGGGCCAGACTTTGGTTTAAGGCTATAATGAATCTCAGGTACAAGGTAAGTATTATGTTTATGGTCAGGCATGGATTACATTAGTCTTCGGCTCTGTGATACGATTCGGCGACTTAGTGTTAGAAGTAACATTAGGCCTAGAGTCTGCATTTAGGTTGAGCATTAGAAACATTTTAGAAATTTGGAAGTTATTTGTTTCATTTTTTCATTTTTTGCAATCATTTTCAAAAATATTGTATTAGTTGCTGCAATCATGTTTTAGGTATTCACATTTTCATATTTTGTTTTCTATTTAGTTGATTTGGGAATTAAAATGTAGGGTTCAAAGTTTTCAAAGTTTATTTTATTTAGCATAGTTACTTAAAACCGTTGCTACCAAATATCTCATTGCAGATTTAAAACCAATTAAAAGACATTATAACCTAATAATACTTGCAACGCATTAAAACAAGCAATTATTGTACCAGCGTTTGTCCTTATACCTATCTGCTGTGTGGTAATTCAGGCTTTGGTATTTTCTTCTCTACTTGTATTAACATTTTTACAAAGCAACAGTTAAGCTGCGTGTCCTTGGGTGCAAAACATGCCAACACAGCTTGTCTCCGTGTGCGAATGTCTCTCTGGTTAAAAAGTGGTTTTAAAAACTGTCTCCTTTCCTCAGTTAATTCTTTACATGTGCAGAGGAGATGCAGCATATCTTCTTGCATTGTCCCACATAAGCGTCAGTTGGAATCAGATTGGGTTTTCAGCCAATGTGGGAAGTGCTTTGTGCATGGCAACAAGCCTAGTCTGTATTTCAAAAATGGCATTTTTGTATGTTTAGCAAAACCCAAAGCTAGATACTTCTGAGCCTCCAGAGAGAAATAGGTGCTCAGAATCATCCAACCATGCGACCTCCTTGTTAAGGCTGCCTTATCTTCAATCCAGGATTCATTTCGCACCATTTTCTTTGTTAGTTTTTTAAGAAGGTTATGACTTGTGGGTGTTGCCCAAAGTTCGGTAAGACCCAGCGTTGCCACGCATGTTGCTAAATATTTCGCCGCTGGTGATGACTCCTTCTGTTGTAGTTTTGTCCATAAGTGCCAATTTAGGGTGCCAGGTTCAGATTTCCTTACTTCGGCCCAGAAGATGATTGTTGCACCTTTCCTTGCAATGGTCTGTTTTTGCACACCAAACTCAAGCCTAATTTGCGCTGGAGAGACTCGTGTTGGTAAACCAAAAATTATTCTGTATACTTTTGCAACCACAACATCTAAGTGCTTCGAGTCCCTCCCCCTCTGTGCCTCGCTCCCATAGGTTATTGTGGGTAGAAGTTGTGCCCGTATAACTTCGACCAAAGGAGCGAGCGAAGGACCCGTCAGTCTGGAATTGAGGTTTCTCATTGAGACTGCCAAGGCTAGGCCTTTCCTTTAAATTGTTTCTCTCTGGATTACAAAGTGCCTGCCTTGTAGGTATTATGACCTACAGCAGTCACTAATAGGATGTTTCCGACATCCTAAAAAAGGTCTCTTGATAGTCTACAGTGATGCAGCAAGATTTCTATGGGGTCCCATAGAAGCAAAAGGAACGGGTATTTGGGCAAAAAAACATGACTAGGGTGCTGTGGGTCCCCTCACGCCCATGGCCGTGGTACAACTGCACCTGCTGCACTGTTAGATTCCTTCCAGTCTGCTCATCATTTCACAGTATTTTTGACCTACGCCTTTTGGTAAACCCACAGAAAGTTGCTTTCTTGGGTGAAACTGTGTGATCACTGCATCAAAGAGAATAGGGGGAGGGTATGTTATTGCTGATGCGAATTGAAGGTAGAAAGCAGTGCAAAGTGTATAAAGAACCAGCGAGGCAGTTAATGAGAACACAGTGAGGAGAACAACTGGGAACAGCAGCAACCCATGTCCTAGTGAAATATTTGTTTTGGTTCAAACGCAAAGAAATTTCCGCTGTTTGACTTTGAGAAAAAAAATAAATTAAAAGAACAAAGCATTCCCGCTTTGCTTTCTCATGTGTTGGTTAGGGTTGTGATCTATGACTTTAATTATTAAACCGCAAAGGGAAATCAAGTTTCTTTCGCACCACAACGTGAGTTCTGTTCTCAGTAATTTATAAATCATTTGAGAACCAACAGCCATTCAATGTTCAGTTTTTTAGAGAACTGTACACCAATAACACCTATTCTAGTTATTAACCCTTCCATCCATCCCGTCACCATTCAATCCATCATTTAACTCATGCATCCATTCCCTCACCTGCCGTCCATCGGTCTCTCCGCCCCTCCGGCCATCCATCCTCTCAACTATTATTTCACATTCCCACCCCTTTTCATCCTTTCACCCTTTGTTCTCTACATACTTTACATACATACTTTAACTCATCCATCTGTCCATTATTTCAGTCTTCCACTTATCTGTTCGTTCTTCCATCCAACCCTTCTTCAGTCTATCCATTCTTTCACCATTTCATCCATCATACTTTGTACTCTTCCTTTCTTGTTTCCTATAACCTGCCCTTGCTTTCTCCCCTTCCTTCTACGCTTCCTTCCACCTTTCTTCCTTCCTCATTTCCTTCCTTCATACCGTTCATACTTACATTCACATGCCTTACTTTCTTCTCCCTTCATTTTCCCCCTTTCTATGTACGAATCTTTCTTTATTTTTCCGCTCTCCTCGCTTTGTCTTACTTATTGTTCTCCCTCCCATTGGCTCTTTTTCTTTTCTCTCACTCTGTCTTTTTTCCCCAATGCCACCATTTCTCTTTCTCTGTCTTCCTTCTCTGTACTTTGCTCAATTGGTAAACACCCCCAATTCATTCTGGTCCGCTGGACCGCTGAACAGTTTTTATGCAGTTTTGTCTGTTGACTCGCAGCCCTAGGAGGCCCACAAAGCCCTTATTAACTTTTAGCAGGACCGAGCTACCGTTGGGGCCCAGTGGCAATACCACCCGAGCTGCTAGAGTCGGGGCTTCATGACGCCACTGTTCCTATGTTTCTGAGGGAATTTGTCTCACACCTTGCAAGTCCTATTCTGCTCTATACCAGAATGCCTTTAACCTGCTTTTACTTCTTATTCAGTCATATGCAAGAAGTGCGGTCTACTGATAAATTGTTCCACAACATATTTTGTGCACCTGAAATGTCGCCACTTTCTTTTTGAAACTAATAATACACAAGCATTTGCAATGCAATAGGTCTCCCAGTAATTAAGTTTGAGCATTTGGCATTGCCGAAATATTGCCACACTAATTGCAATAAAAGTCAAAAAATTGTAGGCCATAAAAAAGTGTATTTATTTTTGTAGCAATGGTGGCATGCTGCACTTTAGATGAATATGTTTAAAAGTAAAGTGTGCTATACTGCGATTGCTGCAACAGACTGAAAGAAAAACCGACAGACACGCATAGATCGGCGGATGAATAGATGTATGGAAGGACAACGGATTGACAAAGACAAATAAATAACATTAAACTTATAGACAGAAGGGAGAGATAACTGGATTGACATATCAATGTACCAAAACATGGACAAAGGACAGCCACTAGACTGATAAATGAGAGAAAGGAATGGGTGGATACAGGAATTGTATAGAGAAGTACACAGAGAGGGATGTATGACGTTACAACGCATACTTTTACCACGCCTACCATTACCACGCATTTTTTACAACGCAGGATCCATTACAACGCATACCATTACCACGCATGTATTTACAACGCATATACCTTTACAACGCATACAATTACAACGTAAGTATTGGTAAGTATATAATATTTTTAAATATTTAATTTAATTAAAATTAATATAATGTAATTTAATTTAATTTAATTTAATTAATTTAATTTAATTTAATTTAATTTAATTTAATGTAATTTAATTTAATTAATTTAATTTAATTTAATCAATTTAATTTAATGTAATTTAAATTTAATTATATTTAATTTTTACCCTGTACCCTTTTACCCAAAACCCCAAAACTGACCCTGAACCCAAAAAATACCCCTTTTACCCAAAAACCCAAAACTGACCCTGAACCCTAAAAATACCCCTTTACCCAAAAACCCAAAACTGACCCTGAACCCTAAAAATACCCCTTTACCCAAAAACCCAAAACTGACCCTGAACCCTAAAAATACCCCTTTACCCAAAAACTAAAAACTGACCCTGAACCCTAAAAATACCCCTTTACCCAAAAACTGAAAACTGACCCTGAACCCTAAAAATACCCCTTTACCCAAAAACTGAAAACTGACCCTGAACCCTAAAAATACCCCTTTACCCAAAAACTGAAAACTGACCCTGAACCCTAAAAATACCCCTTTACCCAAAAACTGAAAACTGACCCTAAACCCTAAAAATACCCCTTTACCCAAAAACTGAAAACTGACCCTAAACCCTAAAAATACCCCTTTACCCAAAAACTGAAAACTGACCCTAAACCCTAAAAATACCCCTTTACCCAAAAACTGAAAACTGACCCTGAACCCTAAAAATACCCCTTTACCCAAAAACCCAAAACTGACCCTGAACCCTAAAAATACCCCTTTACCAAAAAACCCAAATAATATTTTTAATAAAATAATATACTTACCAATACTTACGTTGTAATGGTATGCGTTGTAAAAGTACCTGCGTTGTAAATACATGCGTGGTAATGGTATGCGTTGTAATGGATCCTGCGTTGTAAAAAATGCGTGGTAATGGTAGGTCGTGGTAAAAGTTGCGTTGTAAAGGTTGTATACCCACAGAGAGGCATATCTACAGTAAAACATAACTAGGCCCTGCCCAACCCCTGGCTGCCTGGATGCCTGCTGGACTGGGAGGCTGGAGGACTTTTCCTTGCTCTCACAGCTGTTATTATTCACACAGCTCTGATGATGCACCTCACGCACGGGGCTGACACAGGTATTATTTACACAGCTCTGATGATGCACCTCAGGCACGGGCTCACAGCTGTTATTATTCACACAGCTCTGATGATGCACCTCACGCACGGGGCTGATGCAGTTATTATTCACACAGCTCTGATGATGTACCTTAGGCACGGGCTCACAGCTGTTATTATTCACACAGCTCTGATGATGCACCTCTGGCACGGGCTTACAGCTATTATTCACACAGCTCTGATGATGCACCTCAGCACGGGGCTCACAGCTGTTATTATTCACACAGCTCTGATGATGCACCTCATGCACGTCCTCACAGCGGTTATTATTTACACACAGTGATGACCCCGGGGGCAGCCTGCACCTTCCTATGCTACTGTCTCTGCATATCTCAATAAGTCTGGTAATGGGCAAACTGTCTTGGTTGGCATGACATGAGGAAGTCTGGTAATGGGCAAACTGTCCTGATTGGCATGACATGAGTAGGGAAATTTGAAGGAAAAAAAAGGCAAAATTAATTTTCACAACCTCTTCCTTGAACTTTGCCAAGCAAACTATTTTAAAAAGGCCCATGAAGACGCCCGCCTGATTTTTCCACTATGTGCTAGCAACATATGGGGGAAAGGCTTAAACGAAGGGCCACAGCTAAAGTGCACTCATTGGATTCAAAACAGAGGTGGTAGGATCCTGGCATCTGACACATTTACACTTCTTAAAACAGCACCAGGGACACAAACATCCAACAATATCCAGTTTTCTGTGAGAATAAGCCATCATTTTCCCTTCGAATATTAAGCAGTTTAAATGTTACTACATGCAAAATGATGGGGGAAAATACATGTACTGTATGCAGCCTATGCAGTAAAATCAGAAACATTGACCGTAGTAATTCCCACTAATTCCCCCACAGTGAGTTATCAGATGCTTACATTACAAATCCAGATTGCACTTGAACTTCATTTTAAAACACATCAGCACTGCAATATGGTGGCTCGTGAACAGGTAGGTGTACAGTAGGCTTCCAGGAGTTGTGCTTTAAGGGGTAACGTTGGCGCCTCCTGGATCCAGCGGTCACTGGACGGTGATGCGGGCCCTACAGTCATGTCAGAGGCACTGCAGGAGCAGATGTTTATTACATGAGGTCCGGGTAGCTGATGTGACGAGCATGCCGCCTCTTGCACCACCGCGGCTTGGTGATGCACCGTTACATCGCAACTTTTACAACGGGAGTCTTTTACAACGGAACTTTTACAACGCAGGATCCATTACATCGGATGCCATTACAACGCATGGCATTACATAGCAGATGCTATTACAACGCATGGCATTACATCGTAAGTATAGGTAAGTATTTAATTTTTTTAAATTTTATTAATATTAATTATAATTAAATATATTTATTTATGTTTTTTAATATTATTAATTTATTAATTATTATATTAATTAAAGTAATTTTTAAAATAAGTACAGGTGTACAGGGGTGTTTTTAGGTTTCAGGGTAGGGTTTGGGTTTTGGGGTACAGGGGTGTTTTTAGGTTTCAGGGTAGGGTTTGGGTTTTGGGGTACAGGGGTGTTTTTAGGTTTCAGGGCAGGGTTTGGGTTTTGGGGTACAGGGGTGTTTTTAGGTTTCAGGGCAGGGTTTGGGTTTTGGGGTACAGGGGTGTTTTTAGGTTTCAGGGCAGGGTTTGGGTTTTGGGGTACAGGGGTGTTTTTAGGTTTCAGGGCAGGGTTTGGGTTTTGGGGTACAGGGGTGTTTTTAGGTTTCAGGGCAGGGTTTGGGTTTTGGGGTACAGGGGTGTTTTTAGGTTTCAGGGCAGGGTTTGGGTTTTGGGGTACAGGGGTGTTTTTTGGTTTCAGGGTAGGGTTTGGGTTTTGGGGTACAGGGGTGTTTTTAGGTTTCAGGGCAGGGTTTGGGTTTTGGGGTACAGGGGTGTTTTTAGGTTTCAGGGCAGGGTTTGGGTTTTGGGGTACAGGGGTGTTTTTAGGTTAAATTAAATTAATTATATTATATTAATTACATTTCTTAATTAAAATAATTAAATTTAATTTAATTACAATTAAAAAAATATTTAAATTAAATTAATTTCATTATATTAATTAAATAAAATTAATTACAATTTTTATTAAAATTAATTTAAATAAATAGATTTAAATTTATTAAATACATTTTATTACTATTTTAAAATGTATTTTAATTCAATTAATTAAATTAAATTAATTAAATTAACTTAATTACATTTTTTATACTTACCTATACTTACGATGTAATGCCATGCGTTGTAATAGCATCTGCTATGTAATGCCATGCGTTGTAATGGCATCCGATGTAATGGATCCTGCGTTGTAAAAATTCCGATGTAACGGAATGCGTTGTAAAAAACCGCAATGTAGTGACACCAATCCCCGCGGCTTGCCTCGTCCTCTCAGAGGTCACCTGGGAAGCGGCCGAGCAGTCAAGAAAGACATCAAGTAAAGCTTTTGTTGCCGTTTGTTGTCACATCAGAAGAAAATAAAGCGGTACACAAAAATATGGCAAATGGAGTCTGAACCTCGGCTACATTCAGTACCCCCTAGTATTGCAGTCATTATGATATTTTCTCTACTCGAGGTGAGCAAGTGGCAGGCACACTGCGCAGGTTTTCTAACTGACCCTACTACAATAACTGACTTTGCTGACATTTGCAGAAACGTTCTTTTGTTTGCAGTGGTGCAGCGTGGACTTTCAATGAGAGGGGTGCACATCGGAGTCCTCGTTTATTATTAACAGTACGATCAGTTTAGGAGGGCAGGAGGGCTTCAGGTTGCAGATATGTATGACTTCCCAGACTTTATTGCTTGATTTTGCTTCCGAAAAAGTATCACTCATAGCCGCTGAAATGTCACTCAAAATTACACAGAAATTATGAAAACGTCACACATAGCAATCTGAAACTTTGGCAGCTGTGAAGGTCTACGTGCTCTTTCGAGACAGTTAACCACTTTCAACAACCCCCCATCTCTCCCAGCCTCACCCCAAGCCGGGCCCCCTGTGCATGTTAACGGTGCGGCCTTACCTTGCTGTAGAGCTCAGAGGCGGACATCGCGGGGCCTCGTGCCCCCTCCTCGCAGGGTGCACCGGATGGACGCGACTGGAAGCGTCTAGGCCCGACTCCTCGCAGGTGGGCCTGTCCTGAACCCTAGTAAGGCCTCCCCCGAGCCCGGCTCCCCGCACTTAAGCCCACCAGAGCCCG
Organism: Lissotriton helveticus; assembly: GCF_964261635.1. Lineage (NCBI taxonomy): Eukaryota > Metazoa > Chordata > Amphibia > Caudata > Salamandridae > Lissotriton > Lissotriton helveticus. The sequence goes on from NC_136067.1 coordinate 1,119,252,475, forward strand.
GCACCCTGCCTGGCCTCGCTTTGGCGCTGAACATTGCCCGGGCCTGGCCTGGATGCGCCGGACACCTGCGGGCAATCCGTGATTAACAGGGGCCGCTCGGGGAAACAAGCAGGCGAAATTCATTAACAGGAAAAAACACATGCCCGCCCCAAATAGTGAAGAGCAACGAGGCACAAACGTCCACCGGACACGTCACGAGCGGGACCTCCTGCTCAGCGCGCGAAACTGAAAGCGCTGTGAGAGCGAGACGATGTGAGCCTGCTCAATAGAGCGCACGTTCACGTGCACGTGGCCCGCTCCATTCCCCAGCGCGCGGCCAGCTCCTGTCCCCTCTCCTGGGAGCAAGAGTCGCTCACTATAGGTCTCTGGCGAGACCGCGCTTTTCGCGCGGTTCAACGCCAGGAGACCTAATAAAAAGCCTGAAACCAGCAACCAGTGGTGATAAGAGATGAGACAATTAAATAGCATTGTATTTCTATGAAGGAAAGAAAGCAAGCACTGCGAGCGGCACCCGCGTAGCGGGCGGGCCGCGAGATGTGATAAAGCCTTCAGGGAGGAGGGGGCGGGAAGAGGCACCAGGTGCGCGCGATGACCAGGCGCTAGCACCTCTGGGCCTCGCAGTCCCGCTCCCGCTGGTTGAATCAGCGTCCCTCTCCCTCAGCAGCCACGCAAAAGCAGGAGTGGAGCACACGAGCTCCCAAGTCCACACAGAGCGCCTCAAGACGGAGCAGTCCTCGCCGTCGATGTAGAGAGCAGGATTCCTCAGTCTGTCTCAAGGAAAGAAAGCAAGCACTGCGAGCGGCACCTCTATGATGTAAATGTTTTCCCCAAGAGTCACTATTCTACTCAAATCGGTAGTAATATACAGCAGCAGGCAAAGCTTCCTCACACAGAAAACCGGGAAAAGAAAGGCAACAGCAACAGTGCCGGAATGCCTCACGCACAACAGGTACAACTTGAGCAGCAGCGTTAGATGTTGCCTTACACATAAGAGGGGTAGCATGCAGGTGGCATGCATGATTTAGTAAGACAGGCAAAAATGACACACACGAGTGCACACACACATACCCTCATACAGACATACACAACAGACGCATACCCCCCCACCCCACACACACACACAGATCAAATGTAGTAAGGGCATGAGCAGAACAACCTTCCACTCTAACTTGATATAGTACAGACAGCAGAAGGCTAAACTTCTCTCACACACTGAAGAGGTATAACATGTGTTCTTTAACAAAGAAACCATGCACCTCCTCTTGGATGGTGAGGGCCTTTTAACAAGGGAGCTGGGCTTTAATGCCAGTGATAAAGATTGAACCATCTTACTAAGTAACACTTTTTGTACAACTTGAGGGGTGAGAAGGAGACATCTTAAGACAATATCGAAATACAGTGTAGTTAATGTGGTTACACAATAATGAAACAGTTAAAAAATAAGTCTCAAGTTAGTAAGATCTATTCCAGTTTCAACTTCAAAATCAAATTAATGTAAACCAGTCTAAGTATAACAGTATAAAAGAACAATGCAAATAGGATGAAGCCAAATCTTCATCAGCATTTCACTCTATGTAACAGAAAGAAAACCGCTAGTTCAATAATTGCAATGTAAGTGATAAGTAAACAGAATTTTGCACCAGATTGCATTAATTTGTCATTAAAGATAAGCATGGACTCCCTGTCTGTCCCTACACTAGTCTTCCCAAAGTGGCAACCCTAAACTAAAGAAATATTTAGATGAGAAGAAGTAGGAAATGGAGAAAAGGTGTCACCCATCAAAGCCTTCTGTATAAAAAAGCTCCAACATGGGTCAAGTAGCATAAAGTCACAAAAGTCAAAGAGGTCTGTACCTCAAGGTGCCCTAAGCCAGAATGCTAGCTATTCCTCACTACATTGCATCATAATATCAGCTGCATCCAAAGTACGTCCCACAAATCCATTTAGTAATTTTCCATGATACCAACACACATAAACTTCTTCACACCATCATGTTATTCTCGGGAATCGTTATCTTGGCTGTCGTTGGGCTCCTCTCCTTCTCCAAAGAGAACTCTCCTCCCATCTTGTTATTGCTCTCCTTGGACCAGTTGTTGCCACTTCACCTTGCCTCACTATTTACTGAGAACAAAGACCTTTTTCTTTCCGCTAACAAAGCCTTGTTCACCTGCAGTGGTAACATAAACTACACACAACATTTCTACTGCAAATAATTTGAATGCTAAACTAAAACAAGAGCTTGAAACCAAACGCATCTCGGCCCACAAGTCAGGCTAAGTTAAAAAGCGCACAGGTTACATTTATGTGAACTCTTGTACACACAAATACATCTAAATGTCTCCACACACACCTTTAAAGTCAATACAGTAATAACATGATCATTTAGTTAGAGTTCTAAGAACATGAATTCCATTTAGTAAACACAGCACTATTTCTCTTATCTATAACCTGTAGAGACATTTGCATGAAGAATCACAATTCTGTCTGTTAGGGTTCTTAACACACTTGTATTAGATTGCAGAGATTACCCCCATTTCTATTATTGATATTAGTCACACAGAATATATGCATGTGCAGACTACATTAGACTATAATGCACCATTAACACGCCTTTTAGGGTGGATTCAATTTCACACTTCTCCATTGGTATAGCCCACCTACGGAGGGCTATAAGGCTATTAGAACATTCCACTATTAGAAGTAAGAATGTTCTAACAAATAGAACAATGGTCTCATGGAGCCTGAGGGGATTGAAATCACCTTTGTCTCCGCAAGGCCTTTGTTCACAGCAACAGTAGTACAGGACAACATTGGAATGTTGGACCTTCAAGCTTCTACTGGCCATTATAATACTGTAGCACTCCATTGTCTTCAATAGAGCTCCCAGCATTCCAATATTCTAATTTGCTATTGTTTACATAACACAAGATTTGACAATTGCTTGCTTCCTTTGCCCGGTTGTGTTCACTATTACATTATATATTAAGATTAGAGATATTTATCTTCTAACACACCTTAGTGTGTTTTTCGCATTAAGATCATTTTTCCCACAAATTAAAGTCTAAAATTCTATCTTAATCCCTTAACTGCTGAGACATTTTCACCCCAGGGCTGAACCCTTTTTTGGCTATTTAAGGTTCTTCGAGCTTAGCACCCAGGAATTGTCAATTCCCCTGGAGTGGCCAAAGAAAATAGCAAAATATAGCTAAATTATATGTTCTTTTTAGATAAAATAGGTAAAAAGGCTTCCACTAAAAAGTGTCTGTGTTTTTTTCTCATATAAAAGGCATCAACAAAAGGTTTGTTGTGCTAAAGTTACCATTGTCTTAACTTTCAGGATCATGAAATCAAAAAAACTATGTTTAGCACAGTTGTGGATTCTTCAAAGAAGTAGCTAATTTTTTTAAAATGTTTTCACTTTTAACCTTCTTCCAGTTTGTGGTGGAAACCTGAGTGAAACCCTATCTATATATTTCTGAAAAGTAGTCAGAATTCTGATTTCAGCAGGGGTCACTTGTGTAGAGCCTTCAAAGATTTCCGAAACTAACTGTTAAAATAAAAGAATATTGAAAACGAGCTGGAAAAAAGGCAGTTTGGGACAACGTTTTCATTTCTAACTTCTTGTCACGATGGCCGATTTACAAAAGCAGTTTACCATTACACCAACTAGACCCATTTGGTTGTGGTGATATATAGGGTTTGCAGGTTGACCAAGAACCAGAGGAACCTATAGCCTACAACTGAGCTGCACCTTACAGTAGTTTTTCAGAGACCTATTTATGAGTTTATCACTCAGTGCAGTGCAACAAGTCACCTTGCTGCTCTGCACTGCAAGACAGGGAAAGGACACAAATGTACTGTATTTAAGGCAACAGTGCCCATTCCTGCCCTTTCCCTGCGCTGGTGCCCAATACTGGATTCCCCAGGGTGAAAAGTTTTAAAAAATGTGCAGGTTTGCTAGGTTTTCCGAGGTGCCGGCTAAGCTAGGGACCAAAATACATAGCTACTCACATTGCAAAAAAAGTTACGTTTTCTGTGGAAAAATGTCAATGTTGCCTTCTGGGCCCTTTCGTGTTGCTGCACTAGGCCCACCTACATAAGTGAAGGACCATTTTATTAGGAGTTCTATAGGTATAGAGGGTGGTAGGAAATTTGTGCCCCCCCACCCCATAGATTACAAAAGTTTTCCTCACAGAATTGTAAGGAAAATATGTGTTTTTCGTCATCTTTGAGGTTTGCAAAGGGTTCTGGGTAAGAAAACCTGGAGGGCACCACTCAAGTCACTGCATGTGGGATTCCCATATGTGTCTAGCTTTCAAGTCTAAACAGGTTTGCTAGGTTTCCCCAGGTGCCGGCTGGCCTAGGGCCCTAAATCCACAGCTATCAACATTTAAAAAAGAAGGTAGACTTTTCAGTGGAAAAATGTGATGTGTCAGTGTTGCATTTTGGGGTCTTTGTTTCATTGGAGGTTGGCACACACACACTAGTGGGATACTATAATATCGGGAGACTTTGGGGAATACTAGGGGGTAGGACATTTGTGGCTCCCCACAGATTCCAGATGTTTTCCTCACAGAAATGTGAGGAAAATGTGTATTTTTAGTTACGGTTTGAGGTTTGCAAAGGCTTATGGGGAACAAAAAAGGGTAAGAGCCATGCAAGTCACCCTACCCTGGATTTCCAAAGGTGTCTAGTTTAAAAACAAAATACGGGTTTTCTAGGTTACGTAAGTTTCGGCTGATCAAAGGTCCAAAATCCACAGCTACCACCTCTGTGTTCCTCTTTCTGGCCCTACGTCAGTTGCTGTTCGTGCTTACTCCACGGCCACTTTACTTTGCTGTTCTTGCCTACCCACCACCCCCTTGTCTGTCTTCACCCCCTCCTCCGCCTGCCCACCTTCCGTTAGTCTTATTGGTTCCCTGGAGCCCTCCGCCAACTCCTATTGTTAGTGTGTTTCATTATTTCCCTTTTGCTTGCTGCTGTCTTCATGCTATTCTATCCTGTCCCACCAGCCCTCTGTTGTTTGTGTGCTTCCCCAGCCCCACCGAAAACCCACCACTGTCAGCTTCCCTCTTACTCTCCGTTATCACCTTGCTGCCCCATCCCCTACAGGCAACCCTTGGTTGTCAGCTTACTTCCCCACCCACCTGCCCTTCGTTATCAGCTTGCCATCCAGCACCTACCACTCACCTTCCCACATTCTTCCCCATCCCTCCCAACCACCTTCCATTGACGGTTTGCTTCCTCATCCTCAACTCCCACCCTTGGGTGTCAGTTTGCTGCCCCAGCCTATCCTGCCCCTTTTATCATCTTGCTGCACCAGGCCCTTTCACCCACCCTCAGTTGTCTACTTGTTGTCCTAATCTCTACTGCCGCCCTCTGTTATAAACTTGCTTCCCAGCATCTACCACCAGTCCTCCATTGTCAGCTTGCTGCACTAGCCCCTCCTGCCCACCCTCTGTTTTCAGATTTCTTCCCTAGCCCCTCCCATCTGCCCTCCATTGTTAATTTGCTGCCCTAGCCCCTCCCACACCCACTGGTGTAATTGCTGTCACAATAACCAAACCCCCTATTTCATGTGGCCTGTTCTCACTGGCCCCATGTTCTCCTAGTATATCTATTGTTGGTCTAATGGAGGTAATGTTTCCAGTTTCAGAGGCCCTTATAGGTTGCTGATAAAAATATCTTATGGATCTAGTCCCTTTGAGTGCCTTGGTAGTCTAACAGGTGTTAATTGAGACAGCTGGTATGAGTTGTATCCTTGTGTGTTGCCATTTGGAAGCCAAGGCCTCCTAAGGGTTTTATCTATAAAATAAGGCTCATATTTATCAAGGATTTGCGTCACTGTTGCGCCCGCAAGGGGGCGCTAGGGCGATACAAAACATAAGTGAGATTTATGAAGCCACACAAGACCACCTTGCATGGCCCTGCATGGCCTGATAAAGCTAGTGTAATGCAAGGCTGCGTAAATCACTGCCTTGTGTTACTCTTTGTTGGGTAGGCATTCCGCGGGTGGAGCGTGGGTGTTCCCACTCGTCCACCCATGGATTTTGGCATATTCCCAGATTTACCTTTTGTGGTAGGCCTGGGAATGTGTCAAAATGGTACACCTCCCCAGATGAGGCATAATGAGGAGAAATATCTTTATAGCTCCTCGTTTGCCTCTTTCTATGTGGGTAGCATTCTGCAGCACACATCGAAAGAGGAAAATACCTCTCAGGATTGTTTTTATGCAGGAAGGTGTCTCTTCCTGCACAAAACAATCCTGCCTACAATGCATTCACCCTTGCAACATGACGCACGGGGCCAGCGTTGGCGCTAGGCAGGCAAAAGTGCACCAGTGCTAGGAAAGGACCGGAATGCACCGTTTATTGTAAATATGGTGCATTCCTGCCCTTTTCCTTTCATGCAGCATAGCAAGTCAGCTTGCTGTGTTGCACTGCATCAAAAAATGATAAATCTGCCCCTTATTTTTTATGGACCTCTGATGAAATTCTAATACATAAATTGATCAGCAGAACCATATATGCCTGAAGACTTCTGCCTGTGGCCCACGACCCGAACTTCCCACCTACCAGTGGCTGTGCAGCCTTGCTTAGCCCTTCCCTTGCTTCACCTAATCCGTACTCCTTGTGAGTTAAAAACTACTCTTGCCACCCACGAATATATTTAAGCTTTCTACGTTTCTTATTTCTGTGCTTCTGAAGAGCATTGAATTGCTTTGCTGGACTTTGACATCAGCACAGTATTTTTTTTAATTTTATATCTAACATTTTCAAGAACATTGGGGCATATTATCAAGAATGGGCGTTACATTATCGCCGCTTTTATCGGCAGGAAACTGCCGATAAAGCGGCGATAATGGGCTTGATAATATGCTCTATGAATTCCAATCGAAGCCCATGTTAGATGTAAAGACATCTAACATGGGCTTCGATTGGAATTCATAGAGCATATTATCAAGCCCATTATCGCCGCTTTATCTGCAGTTTCCTGCCGATAAAAGCGGCGATAATGTAACGCACATTCTTGATAATATGCCCCATTGTTTTTTTCTACTCCAGAAAATTCAAGCCACGGGCGCAGGAGGTAGGCGTTGGGGGGAGGGCTGCATCACACCAAAAATAATCATACTCGGGTTCAAAAGGTGAATGAGCACTAAATATGCGTTTTTATCTTGTCTCATTTCCTCTGTGTTTCAGAGATAGAGGTCATATGCTAGGCTAAGTCTTCTGTCAAATTGTCGGGTATTCTTTTACCAGGGTACTTTTCATTCACTGAAAATAGAGAGTTGTTTTGTAAATTGAACAATGTGCTGCCTGCAAATGACAGTGTGCAAGCACACCGTGCTTTAATAATACACTTGCAACAATATGCTTTAAAATGCACCACTGTATAAATACTACACCATTTCCACTGCCCCGATGAATGGGCGTGGCTCATTTGCTATACTTGTTCTTTGTGTGAAGCTTGACTTTTCACAATGACTATGACCTAATTGATTTTAACATTGATGGCAGCATTCCCACTGGAGAATTGTTCCAACATCACTGATTCAAGCAGCAAATATTGTTTAGAGCATTTTCTGTTTACTCCAAGAAAACTTTATTTAACATCATGGTCATCAGTTTCTCTAAATCGACAAATACATTGAAATGTTCAATACAATACAATACAATAGAGACTTTATTCGGTTATATTTCACACCATAAAAGTACACATATATGCAATATCATTAAAAACATTATTCATACTATTACAATAATTCATAGTCACACACAAAAAAATCATATTACACGTAGCCCATTGCCAATTAATTGATCCAGATACATGGTAAAGTACAGAAGGTAAGTACAACATCATTGATCTAAGCAATTCCTTAATTTGACGGTTAATTTTAGAAATTCTTTAACCTGTAAAACACTATCGCTGTGCAAAAGCTGCAGATAAAAAAAGGCAGGTTTGATTTGGTTAAAATTAAGTTTCATTGAAATGTTCATTTTTTTTTTAAGTATAAATGCTTCAGCACTCTTCAACAACAGTCACCGAACTAGATCACATTTGCTATCGCATCTCAGTGGGCTTATGCGACTAAAGTTTTATGCAGGAAATTTGATCTCTGTTTTGCATTGTAAATGCATACTAGACTGCAAACTAAATGACAAGATAATTATCATAAGGTGCTTTCATGTGGCACTTAATTTTGCGATTGTCTGCGCTTTAGGCAAATCTTAATATTACGCCATTAAAACCCCATTAGGAGTTATTCTTAAGAAGACATTGGGGATATGTGAGCCATTATTGGTGTACATGGCGGAAACATAAAGGACAATAAATGGCTGAAGTAACGTTCGAAGATCCGCCTAAAATAATCCCACATTATTACCTCAATTTGGCTAAGGGAGTATAGTAGTAAATTACAGTGCTACAGTCATCGCTGTCCAATTCTTACGTTTCAAGGGATTGTGTAATACACCATCTTGATGTTTTGTAGACACCATTGCCAATTTGAGAATTTGTATTCCCCAAGACATATCCTGTCCTAAAACGATGACCAGGTGTTCTTTTTCAATGGCAGGCTGTTACAGTTCAGCGAACTCTCCTCGAATGAACTACTGGAGTTCACATCCAGTAACTGACCATCGAGCTCTCCTGTGCTCAACGAGAATAATGAAATTACTTAGTCCTGTTCTGGGCCCCTAACTTTCGCCGGTGTCAAACAATTTTCGAAAGTAGATAGAAGTATTTCTTGCATAAATAAATCAGTAATGATTAACTAATATTAAAGAAGCCCTTGCTGAACCTGATTAATCCTAAACATTAACCTGATTTAGTTTCTCACATACATAGGAAAGATTCTTGGGACCTGGCTTTTCATCTGCAGCACGCCTACATTGAAAGCAATGCCAAAGCGGTTCTTTCCAGCCAGACTTACATGCTAGAGAAAGCAGTGACTTGATGATCCCTTCAGGCTCAGATGACCCCAGTAGATCTATGGATGACAAAAGTGTTGAGGCCCTTTTCCTATAAGACCTTTCAGCTGCCTTCAACAACAGTGATCATGTCATCCTACCTCCCAGACTCCAGGAAGTTGGTACAGGCGGCACAAAGCTTAAATGGATTGAGCATTCTTGATCCAGAGGGAGCAAATTGTCACACTTTCCCACTTTAGATCTGAGGCAAAGAAGATTGGATGTGCACTCAGTAATGTCCCCACTCTTATTCAACATTCAAATGCTGCCATTGGCAAAACTACTCCACTCCGTGCAATACTGACTGTGCTCGGTTGATCTCCAGGGTTACACCCACAAAGTCAGTCATTAATTCATCAGGGCTCTGCAGTACGCATTCACCAATGTCTTGGTAATGGTCGATGATGCATGTGATCTCATGTCCTGTAACATAATCAAGCTTAGATGGAGCCATGTATCACCAGAAAAAAACTTAAATAAATGAAATCCATCCATCTGGGACTAAGCTATGATTATCCTTAATTTCACTCAAATATCATGTGCATCCTAGGCATTTATTTTGATGTTGACCTGTCCCTTGAGGCACAAGTATCAAACGTTACTGGCGCATGCTTTAAGTAAACAAAACTGCTAAAGAAATTGCTAGTCTTTATCAATAAAGAACATCAATTTCCCTTAGTTAATGCTCTGATTCCATTTCGCATTGATGACACCTACTCAATATACATGGCTCTTCCAGAAAAGTTGACAAAATTATTATATGGTTGACGGACATCTTATATTGTCAGGAGCAAACAACTACGTATGCGGAAATGTTGCCAAGAGCCTCCAGACACAAGGATATCTGGGGAACTCATAAGAACTATGGGCCATATGTATCATGCAAATTTGCATTCGCAAAGGCCAAAATTCGCAGAATTTCGGCCTTTGCGAATGCGATTTTGCTAAATGGAATGTATTAAGCAAAACTGGTGCAAAATAAGGAATCGCAAAATTTGCAATTCCTTATTTTGCAATTGCATTTAAGGAATCACAAATTTTGCGATTCCTTAAATGCACTGTATGTAGCAAAAAGAATTAGCAAAATGCCCTTAAGGAATCACAAATTACCACCAAAGTTGCGAATTCCTTGAAAAATGCACATTTTTTGCATTTTTCAAAGTGCCATGTGACGTACATACATGCCCTTAGGGCATGTATGTGCGCCACATGTGCACCCATGCATATTTCTGGGGTGAAACAGGGTGTCCTTTGGACACCCCTGCACCCTTGAAATTATTCTCAATTTGCGATTAGCAAATTGCGAATCGCAAATTGAGAATAACTTCCCATTCATTCCTATGGGCCTCCTGGCCAATAGAAATGAAATGAAAAATTCCACTTATATAGCGCATAACCACCCGGAGGCCTCGCAGCGCTATAGACTGATTACTGTGTGCGGCTACAGGGTAGAATTAGTACGCTTTTGAAAACAGGTAGGTTTTTAAATCTCTCCTAAATGACATCAGGTTATTGTTTTGTCTGAGGGGTAAAGGCAAGGAGTTCCATGCCTTCGCCGCTGAGTGAATGAAGGAGCGGCCACCCCAACGGGCTTTCTTAATTTTTGCTTTAGTTGCCAAATGCAGTGAAGCCGAACGAAGGGTTCTAGGCGGCGCATAAGGCAACACTAAGGGGTACAGTACTGCCGGGCCGGTTCGATGAAAAGATTTGTGCAGAATGCACATGGCCTTAAATAGTGTTCTGGCAGCCACTGGGAGCCAGTGAAGCTCTTTTAGGGCAGTCCTCGCTGACTGCCAGCGAGGGATGTTAAACAATAGACGTGCGGCACAGTTTTGAGTGACTTGGAGTTTTTTTGTCACTGTTGCCGGGGCCCCTAGATATAAAACATTTCCATAGTCCAGGCGAGAAAGTATCAGGGCCTGAACCATGACCCTCCTCGAAATGAATGGGAAAGTATTCCTTAATTGCGATTCGCAATTTGCTAATCGCAATTAAGGAATTCAAAGAAATCACAAAAAAAATGCGATTTTGTACATACATACCCATTTGCGATTCTCAAATAGCGATTTCTTAAAAATCGCTATTTGGGAATCGCAAATGGGTATCTTGGTACATATGGCCCTATCTCCTTCAAAGGGATGTGGAGGACACAGTTACCTCTCCTGCAAGTGGCACATGATGGTTGTATGATACATGTTTCTCTCCCTGTAGCCCTGGGAATACCCTACAGGACAGATGTTGATTTGCATTTTGGGAATTGGGATACGCATCGAATATGCATGACATGCTATTGACTGATAATCGACCTCTATGACTGACGTTTTTACTGTCTACCAATGTACTGTATCTGGATATGTGCTAATACTAAACGTGAAGAAATGCGAGAGACTTGCTATGTGGTTGTCAAGCTGTATTGTTATGTTACGTGACAAAACTATGAATAAAAGTTTTAAAAATATATATATAGTATAAGTACATAATGTAGCTGACAGGCTCCTACCTATGACTAATAGCTGAGGCCATATTACTCACGTCCTTATATCTCTTCACTGACACCTTATCAGTGGCAGCTCACAGAGGGAGTGCTGCGGGGTGGTGGGGCGGGGTGGGGGAGGGGCAGAGTGGGGGGTTAGTGGACTCAGCCATACGGAGGAACGGAGTAAAGTAAATAAATCAATAAATAAAACTATTTACCTTGTGCGCGCTGCATCGTGAACTTGGTGATGCAGCGTGCGCAAGGTAAATTGTTTTATTTATTTATTTACTTACTTTACTCCGTTCTGTTGTATGTTTGAGTCCACTACCCCCCCCACACTGCCCCACCCTTCAGCCCCGCAGCACTCCCTCTGCGAACCGCCACTGCACCTTATGCATCAATGCATTCCATTTATAGCACTATTATTTTTCGCTGTGCAACTATAGTACATCAAGACACTTTATGGCATCTGAATTTTCCCTTATGCTCCCCAAAATACCCTAGATTCCACAGGACAATGGCTACTTTAAATCCCCAAGACTAGCTGCTCCCTTTGGTTACAGGGCTTTTCCGTAGTGGTAGCAAAGGCTTAGAACAGTCTCCCCTTGAGATCTGGTCACTCCCTCCGGGATTTTCACAGAAAAATGAAGACTCTACTTTTAATAATTATTTATTAGTGTTTAGAAACCTGTGGGTTTTTCATGTTCTTTCTTTGTTCTGCAGGGAATTTTTGTCTTGACAGCAGTAAAAAGCTTTGGTATAGGTAGCACTAATTAAGTACTATAAAACTTATGGTTTGATAAGGATTGTTTTCTGATGCCATGGCAGCAGCGGATTCGGGGCCGAGGATTTTTTCAGATAGTTGAGCTGGCGGTGGCTTTGTCACTGGTAAATCATGCAGGATGCAAAGTTTATTCTTGGTTTATCTCTCATGGAGCACAATTTGCTTTACTTCTGCTCCATTTAAAAAAATAAAGGAGAATATTTACAAGAAAGTGCCAAAGTGCACTGTTATGCCAAATTTAGCAACGCTGCACTCTGACATTTTTAAAATGCAGGGATGCACCATATTTAAAAAAATAAGGCACACCCCTGTGTTTCCCCTAGCGCTGGTGCTAAAAAAGCTGCCTAGCACCATTGTAGGCACCCTTGCACCATGATGCAAGGGTGCCGGCGCTGCAGTGGTAATTGTTTTTGTGCAGGAAGGGACACCTTCCTGCATGTAAATGATCAATAATGGCCATTTGCACCTTCTACGTGTGCTGCTACATGGTGCTTGCCACACAGAGCATGGATGTTTAAAAAATTTATCTTTCCTATTGCAGATTGTGCAGCATACTGTGGAAAAATACAAACTGGGGGGGCACTACCAACCAGAATATAAGATCCTTAATTATTGCCCGGCGATGTCGCCTCTTGAACCCACACAGAAGTTAAACTATTGAAGAGGCAGGCGCTGGAGACTGGAAGGCAGGAAACAAGGGTTTTTATTCTCTCCGGAGGAGAACACAACGAAACGGACAGAAGGTATCGTTCTGAGGTGCTCTAGCTTGCGTTTGAGGCCTGGCCCCTTATATACGGTGTTTTATTGTTTTTATTGCAGTTTACATATATGTGACAAAGCTTTGATATACGGAAAGACATACCCGGAATCCCCCTTTGGGGCCCGTTCCCACACACATTTACAGTTGAAATCCCCACCCTAATCACAACAGGTGATGAGCATCGCGCAGCTGGATAATCCGCCGAGTCACGGGATGTGGGGAGTGTGATTGGGTCTCCTGGGGTGGGGGCTTTGATCAACCCGGGGATTTCTTTGATGGGGGGAAGCTTCCTATTGTATGGGGAGGGGCAAGAGGTTGGTATCGGCAGAGCTAGGTGTCGGTCTGGGAACGGGGAAGACAAACGGGCACACGGGAAAAAGGGGTTTGCATCAAAAGGGCCGGAGATCATGACGGGGAAACAGGGAGGTGTCGCGCTGGGAACAGGATGAGGGCCTGGGGCGAGCCGGCGCCGAAGAGGGGTTTATGACCCAAGGCAGGTGCAAGCAGGGGGTTGCTAGCGAAGTTAGGAGGGAGAGAGAGAGACGCGCTGGCTCTCGGCGAGAGCCGGGAAGCCATGGTGTCCAAAAATGGCGGCTGGTTTACGCGCACAAAAGGTTTAAGGAGAGCAAGAGGGCGCCGATAATGTTGACAGTTTTCAGTCTAACTTTTAACAGTCCTCCCTTTTCAACATATCTAGCCAACTTGCTTATTCAATGTCAATTTTCATCAAATTCCTAACTTCGGTATCATATAATGCCCTCATATGTTCGCTTCCAATGTCCACAGTTTTGGGAAAAATACAACTCGCACATAAAGAACACATAGGTGGCAAACATTGAATTCCTAAGCATAGGCCACATATTACAACTACGGGAATCAGGATAATGGTGAGCAGTCTCCAGCCCCAGCTTTTGACGGTGTCCCAGAACCAACCACCAAGCGACCATTCTTCTTGCTCTTGGTGGACTTCCGAAGAGAGTCTGTGAAGATGTTCGATGGCTTTGTACACTGAGGGTGAGTTGTCCGGTATGTATGTACAACAGCTGGCCCCAATAATGCGGCATGCTCCTCCACGGTCCGCCAGAACTACATCTAGAACGAGGCGGTTCTGAAGGGCCACCAAACGGACCGCTTGGAGCTCGGCAGTGTTGTTGGCAAAGATGCCCGCTGTGATGTTCATGGTTGTCTCGACTGCCTGAGTCAAATGTCGGATGGCACGGCTGTTTGCCATCGGGCCCCAGAGGGGGACGAGTCCTTTCATAGCATCGAGGAACTGTGCTCCTGTTGAGTCGGCTTGCTCAACGTCTTTTGCTCGTTTTTGCCTGTGGTGATTCGCTGGGGCCACATAAGTTGGAGGAAGGACGAAGGAGATGTAGCAAGTGCCCCCCCAGCCTTTGGGGAGCCAGGTGTAGGCCTTCGTGCCACAGACGAAATACATGTTTGGGGAGGACACAAAGGAAGGTGGATCCGTGGAGTCCAAAGTTCTGGTAAAGCGGCAAGCGCTGTGACCCACCAGCTGTGTCCCAAGTCCTTCTACACACATGTGGCCTGTGACGTTGATGACCGTCAGGGCTACAGTCAGAGTGGCAGCCGTTCGTTTCCGCAGATAGGAGAAGGTGGGTCTGGTTGGATTGTTGAATACCTGCATTTCGATTCGTTCTTTGGCCGGAATGTCCATTTGGATTGAGTCGCTGGGGTTCAGCGGGCAGAAGTGTGTCTTTGTCTTGTTTCGCCCGGCCCCATGAGAAGAATGTGCTGCAGCTCTGCTGGAGGTGGCATTTTCCGTATAGCTCTCTTGCAGGAGGATCAGCCAGGCAAGGCAGGAGCCGTGGACGGAGAAGGGTGAAGGGATGAATGGTATTGAATGTCCAGTGGCATGGGGTAGCAACCCACAGATCCAGCAGTTGGTGGCGTTGGTGGCAAGATTGTGCTGGTGAAGTAGCTGTACGAAAGAGTTGTTCCAGAACTCCTTTCGCCTCTCTCTTAGTTGAGGAGAGAGCGAAATTAGATAATGTTCCTTCATGGTGGTAGGCTGAGCAGTGGTTAGGAATGTTTCGTGAGCAGGTGTGTGTTCTTCCATAATCCAGAGCGTAGTCATGAGGAGAAAACAGAGGAGGATTACGATGAAGAGTGCAATTGTCTTTGAGCTATGGAGCCTGTCTGTTCTCGGATTTCTGTAGTGGGTATTTCCTGTTGTCTCAGTCGGCTTCTTGTTTGGCGCTTCCATCATCTTCTTATCTGGCGCTTCCATCATCTTCGTCTTCAAGGTGCTCGGTAGTGGGCAGGACCACAGACTCAGTCTTAGCTTCTCTCCAGGTAACCCTTGGTAGTTTGGGTCACCGTTCTGAGATTCTCTAACCTAGTCCGTGGCCTACTTAGCCGAAGCTCCCTCCTTTCGACGCAGGAAATACCCTTCTCGAGATGGCACAGTGGGGTCAGGATGTTTTGAAAGTTCAAGTGTCTCTGTATCAGGGTAGCAGTTCAACGATGGTCGGTCCCGGTTCAGGAGCTCTTCTTGGGTGTTGACGGTGTCTGTCGTGGCCAGGGCTGGAGAGACCTTTTTGCAGTGATGAGCGTGCAGCCAGTGTTTCTTCCCCTCCACTCGAAGTGCGGTCCGAGTGGTGATCAGCACTTGCCAGGGGCCCGTCCACCGGGGTTCCAAACTCTTTGATCGCTGAAAGTTTCGGATCAGCACGAAGTCCCCCGGCTGGATGGCGTGACCCGGACCCCTGGAAGCATCGGGGATGGCCTGCCGCACCTGCTGATGAAGGACAGACAAAGTTTCAGTCAATTTGTACAGATAATCAGACATTAGGACATCCGGAACGTCATGAATGGACGTTGGTTTCGGGGCAGACCAGACGCTCATGGGTCGGCCGAAGACAACTTCATAAGGGGTTAAGTGATGTCGGGTGGGGGTAGAGCGCATCGATAGCAATGCCAATGGGAGGGCGTCTGGCCATTTCAGGCCCGTCGTAGCCACTATTTTGGCCAGTTTAAGCTTTAGTGTGGCGTTGTGTCGTTCGACCAGCCCAGCAGATTGAGGGTGGAAGACCGCGTGGAATTTCTGTTTGATACCCAGCCCATTTAGGATGAGCTGGATAACGTTGGCTACAAAGTGGGGGCCATTATCACTCCATAAAACACGACAGAGGCCATAACGGGGGAAAAACTCTTTTAACAGGACCTTTGCAGTGGCCATAGCGGTGTTGTCACGGGTCGGATATGCTTCCACCCATTTGCTAAATGCGCATACCACAACAAGTACATATTTCAGGCCTTGGCATCTGTCTAGCTGGATGTAGTCCATCTGCAGGACTTCAAATGGGTGGTTTGGGACCCCAAATCCCCCCCGGGGTACTACAGTTCCCTTCCCGGGGTTGTGTTGCAGGCATATTAAGCATTGTTGGACCAGGCGTTTGGCGGAATCTGGGATCTTGTCATTGTGCCAAACCCTGGAGACAAGTTCGATCATGGGGGCTGATCCTATGTGGGCTGGGGAGTGTGCCATGGATAATATGGGAATCAAGTATGAATCAGGTAGTAACCATCTGTTCGTGTCTTTTGTCCGCCAGCAGCCTTCATCGTCTTTCAATCCCACCCGTGCCCATTCAGTCAATTCGTGTTGTGTGCTAGCCATTTGTATGTCTCTAATTGTGTCCTTGGCGTCAGTCCAGTTTTCTGCTTGTGACCTGGTCACGTACATACGTGTTGTCGTTCTATTTTCTGCTGTCGTTCGGGCGGTGATGTCGGCTAGTGCATTTCCCTGTCCAATAATGTCTGTCACCTTCTTGTGTGCCTGGCATTTGATAACGGCAAGTTTGTTGGGGAGGAGGACAGCTTCGATTAAGGCGGAGACTAAATCCCCGTGCAGGATGGGTGTGCCGTGTGAGGTCAAGTATCCTCTCTCCCTCCAGAGGAGCCCAAAATGGTGAACCACCCCGAAGGCATACTGGCTGTCGGTGTAAATGTTCGCCGTGGTTCCTGTTGCCAGGATGCAGGCTCTCGTCAAAGCAATCAGTTCCGCTGCCTGGGCAGATCGCTGGGTGATGCGGGCTGTTTCTACTACAGTTCGAGCTGTGGTGACTGCATAGGCAGCGGAAGTGGTACCATCGGAGAGCTTGATGCAAGAACCGTCCACCCACAACTCCCCGTCGGGGTCTGGGAAAGCTGTGTCTCTGAGATCGACCCTACTCCTGGTCTGTTCGTCCGTAAGAGTCACGCAGTCATGTACGGGGTGCACATTGGGGTCGTTCTCTGGCAGGGGTAACAGAGTTGCTGGGTTCAGTGTGGTGCATCTTTTCAGGGTGATATGGGGGGCAAGCAAGGTTAGTTCGTATCCAGTCAGTCGTGCACTCGTCAGATGTTGCGTCTTGGTTTGGTTCAGGAGGGTGTCGACTGCATGGGGTACCAGTACCGTGAGGGAATTCGAGAGTACAATCCCCTCACTCTGTCGGATAGAGACTGCAGCAGCAGCTACAGCTCGAAGGCAGGCAGGCAAGGCTCTGGCGACAGGGTCAAGAGTGGCAGAGAAGTAAGCGCACGGTCGTTGCTTAGGACCGATGGCCTGGGTCAGGACAGATAAAGCGCACCCCTCCCTTTCGTGAGTGTAAAGGGAGAAGGGCTTTCTGTAATCAGGGGTACCCAGGACAGGGGCTGAGCAAAGGGCATCTCGTAGTTCTGTGAAGGAGGTTTGACACTCAGGAGTCCAAGGGAGTGGGAAAGGGACGTCTTTGTTCAAGAGGGAGAGCAGTGGTTTTACAACGAGGCTGAAGTTTGGCAACCATTGTCGGCAGAAGGAGGTGAGGCCTAATAGGGAGCGAACCTGCTTCTGGGTTTTAGGGACAGGGGTGTCTAGGATGGTCTGGATTCGATCAGGGGTGAGTTTCCTTCCATCTTTGGACAGAAGGTGGCCTAGGTAAGTGACCTGGGGTAGGCAGAATTGCAACTTCTTCTTGGAGACCTTGTGGCCATTTTCCGCAAGGAAGTGCAAGAGTTGAATGGTGGCGGTAACCGCTAGAGGGGTGGTGTCGGCTGCCAAAAGGATGTCATCGACATATTGTATCAACACCACCCCGTCGGGTAACCGGACTTGGTCTAGTTGCCTTTTGAGGGCCTGGCTGTAGATGCTAGGGCTCTCCGTGTAGCCTTGAGGGGCTCGGCAAAATCTATATGAGCGGGATTTTAGGGTAAAGCCGAAGAGATATCGGCTGTCGGGGTGGATGGGGATGGAGAAGAATGCGTTCTTGAGGTCGATGACGGAAAAGGTGGTTGCAGTGGATGGAATCAAGGTCAGGATGGTGGTGATGTCTGAGACCACAGGGTACTGGGGTACTACCACTTTGTTGATCTCTCGGAGGTCGATGATGAAACGGTATGCTTTCTCATCTCCCTCTCCCTGCTTCTTGATAATGGGCAAGATAGGGCTGTTGCAAACGTTGCTAACCACTTCCTCTACCACTCCTGCGTCTATCAGTGACTGGATAATCATTACCAATGCCTTCTCGCCCTCTGGCGATATCCGATATTGTGGGAGTTTTGGGAGTGTTGCATCTGGTCGGACAGTAATGTGCACTGGGTCAATTAACATACGCCCTACGTCAGAATCCGCTTTGGCCCACAGATACGGAGGCAGGGTGTCAAGTAGGGACGCGTCGACGTCGGTGATGGAAAACATGTGTCGGGGGGAACAATGTTTGAGCAGAACGGGGTTGTCGTAAAGAAACACTCGAACTCCATCTTGAGAACACCTAATCGTCGCTCGGAAGTGTTTCAGTAAGTCAAGTCCCATAATGGCGTCAGGGCTATTGGAGGAGAGCAAGAACGTGGTGTCGGTGGTGTTGTTTTCTACGTCAAAGAGAATCGGGGCAGACAAAGGGTTGGTGGAGGGCGTTCCATCGAAACCTGTCGATGTTATGAGTGAGCCAGACAAGGGTGCCCTTGGAATCAGTCGTTTAGATAACGCACTACGTGTTGCGCCAGTGTCTACCAGAAATGGAGACTTGGTACCCAGGACCTTAGCAGTGACATAAGGGCCCTGCTGGTCAACATAGAGCTCGACTGGATCCCTCCCTCGCCCTTGGCTGTCCTATGCAAAGGTGTGAGTGTCGTCATAGTCAGATTGTTGATATTGGTTCGGTCTGGGTCGATCGAACGTATTCGGTCTGCTTGATCTGTCATTAGTCGCGTCATTTGGGGGCCCTCGTTGTGTTCCCCTAGGTCTCGGTCCGTTTGCTACCTCCCTGGGGTCTTTGTACCTGATCATTTCCAGGAGAACTGGGCACTGGGATTTCCAATGGCCAGTCCCTTTGCAGAAAGCGCACTGGTCATCTCTAAGGTCTGTGCGTCCACTGTAGGGAGTCAGAGTGCCGTCCTGGGGTAATGCAGTCTTAGGGACGTTTGTCTGGTAGTTTCCCCGGTATTGGTCTCGTCCTATAGTCACCCCTTGCAGTTTGGCAATCATCACCCTCTCCTTTAAGTCTTTCTTCTTTTTCTCTGTCGCCCTATCGTTTTCATTTTTCTGATGCTCATAATATTGGGCCATCTGAAGAATCGCTGTAGGTTTGGAGGCTGCCCAACTACTCTCGCTGGCCTGTAGTTTCTGGGAGATGTCCAACGATAGACCCTTAACATAATTCTGGACAAACAGATGGTGTCCGGTTGCAGTGGTCATGTCCTGGCCGCTGTAATCAGAGAACACCGTTTCAAACCGGGAGAAGTATTCCGATACATCCTCCTGGGGTTTTTGGCGACAGGCCGTTACTATCGACCAGTCCACTTTCTTTTCTGGGATTAGGGTTTTTAATTTCTCTACAATTTTATCTGGGAGGTCTAGAATGGATTTCAACGGCTTTTGTCCTGGTCCCCGTTGTTTGTCCAAGTCATCGAGTTGTGGCCAGGTATGTCCGAACAGCTCAAGGTGGTCGACTTTCCGGATTTGCTTCCACACATCAGCTGGTAGACATAACCCGAAGAATAAGTCGATGTCAGCCAGGGTCATGATAGTCGAACCCAGGGCTGTACCTAATTCAGTATAGAAGGCAGTGGGGTTTTTTCGTAGGTCGGGTAGAGATTTCCGGAATGTCAGTATCTCTTGCCGGTCCCATGGCTGGTAGACCCAGTTGTATACTACCCTTCCCTTCGCATCTTGGTTGTTTGCATCATCGTGAGTCCCCGTACCCCGAGGAGGAACCCAGTAAGGGGCAGCCTCACGTATCGGCATCATGGTGTTAGATTGCTCGGTTGGTGGTTCGGTCACTACGGGGGCCGCGGATTTAGCTCCCGGCTTTCGTTCAGTGAGGTGGCGAAAAACCTCAAGCGTACGCGTAAAGAGGTCCGACACATCACACTCGCCCTCATCCCCGATATCGACCTTCCGGTACAGAGTCCTTAGGCTCTCGGGACCTTTGTCTCGATATCGGTCCTCGTATGCATTCAAGACATGATAACACAGTCGTACGGTAAAATGTCGTCTGTGACTCCCTGTATACGAGCTGAACATATCTGTGATGTACTCTTCATCATCCTTCCTTTCTACCAGTGTCCTTGCTATTTTGTCGATCCCCGCTCGCTCATCTTTGTCTAGCCTGTTTGTTCTTGCAAGGCCAGTCCCTCGAGTCTCATGCTCGTCTAACGTTGTCGTTGATGTGGGTTTTAATACAAGGGGTTCGGCTGGCACAGAGGCCATTGGGGCCGACGCTGCGGCGGTACCTTCGTTTGTACCTGGGGGTGGCGCGTGCTGCGCCAGGGGCCGAGAAGGGGCATATGGAGGGGGCATGTAGATGATAGGGGGACCTAACAGCAGGTCCTCATTGGCTTGTCGTTTTGAGGGTAAATCAGGGTAGAGCATGGAGGGGGTTCTAACCGGACACTGGCTTGGCGTTTCCCTTTCTAGTTTCTGTTTAGCTTTCTCTCTTTCCTCTATCTCCTTTTTTAGCTTCTGAGCAGCTAGGTGGGCTGCTTTTTGCAGCTCTTTTTCCAACCTACTCTCAGTTTTCTTTTTACGCTGTTCAGTTTCTTTTCGCCACATGCCGAAGCTATCAAGCATAGTGGGTGTTGTCTTGTTTTTACCTAGGGCAGTTTCTAGCATTTTTATTTTATCATCATCGAAGGATCCTGTCAGGGGCCATTGACTTTCTTGGCCCTGTTTTGTATATTTATGCCATAGTTTACTATAGGCAATAGCGGTCAATCCATGCTTCATGAACATGTCCTTATTAGGGGTGCCTTCCAGTGGGGCTGGATGGTCCATCTCTAATAAGCGGTCCGGGCTAAACAGGCTACCAATCAGTGGGGAGAAGACAGACATGACGGCTCGTAACGAGGGACTAAAAAGTCAGCACTGCCTATCTTATCACTAGGTGCAAAGACTGGACAGAATATTTCTATTCTACGTTGTTTGCAGGCAGTGAATACCTCATGGATCACAATAACCAAAGACCAACAAATAACAATGGGGAGAATGAGTAGGTCCGCAAAGATTTGCGTTACCTACCTTTTTCGCTATCTGCAAAAAGGGTGGTCTCTTCCCTGTTTGCAGACAGGGAATCTCCAGGAAACAATAATTTTGCGAACAACAGTTCAGTTTCAAGCAATTATAGGGTGAGGGAGAAAAAATAAGCACGGCTGCTACCCTACCTATCCTCCGCTGCTTGCAAAGAGAGAGACCTTTGTTTCTCCGTTTGCAGACAGTGAATCCCTCGTGGATCAAGATAACAAAAGACCGACAAATAACAATGGGGAGAGTGAGTAGGTCCGCAAAGATTTGCGTTACCTACCTTTTTCACTATCTGCAAAAAGGGTGGTCTCTTCCCTGTTTGCAGACAGGGAATCTCCAGGAAACAATAGTTTGCGAACAACAGCTCAGTTTCAGGTGACTATTGAGTGGGGGAGAAAAATAAGCACGGTTGTCTGCCCTACCTATCCTCCACTGCTCGCAAAGGGAGAGCCTGTTGTCTCTCCGTTTGCAGACAGTGAATCTCCAATTAAACAAAAAGAGCAATACTAGTATTTAACAAACAAGCAAATTTTCCGCAATTTGTCGTGGTAACACGACCTTACCCGGACCGCATGGACAGTTTCCTGACTTCCGAATCCAGCGCCCGATCGTCCTCTCTTCTTCGTTATCCTCGCGGCACTCCTGATGGTTCCCAGTCAGGACCGTAGATCACTCGAGAGAGGTCTGTTCGGAACCAGTGAAGTTCGGATGATCGGCTGTCAGACGAGGGTCTATCGGACAGACGCGTTCCCGATCGTTGCAGTCGTTCACTTTGTCGTCAGGACCTCTCCCACTGGATCCATGGGTCGCTGATGGGCCCCACGCTTGGGACGCCAATTGTGGAAAAATACAAACTGGGGGGGCACTACCAACCAGAATATAAGATCCTTAATTATTGCCCGGCGATGTCGCCTCTTGAACCCACACAGAAGTTAAACTATTGAAGAGGCAGGCGCTGGAGACTGGAAGGCAGGAAACAAGGGTTTTTATTCTCTCCGGAGGAGAACACAACGAAACGGACAGAAGGTATCGTTCTGAGGTGCTCTAGCTTGCGTTTGAGGCCTGGCCCCTTATATACGGTGTTTTATTGTTTTTATTGCAGTTTACATATATGTGACAAAGCTTTGATATACGGAAAGACATACCCGGAATCCCCCTTTGGGGCCCGTTCCCACACACATTTACAGTTGAAATCCCCACCCTAATCACAACAGGTGATGAGCATCGCGCAGCTGGATAATCCGCCGAGTCACGGGATGTGGGGAGTGTGATTGGGTCTCCTGGGGTGGGGGCTTTGATCAACCCGGGGATTTCTTTGATGGGGGGAAGCTTCCTATTGTATGGGGAGGGGCAAGAGGTTGGTATCGGCAGAGCTAGGTGTCGGTCTGGGAACGGGGAAGACAAACGGGCACACGGGAAAAAGGGGTTTGCATCAAAAGGGCCGGAGATCATGACGGGGAAACAGGGAGGTGTCGCGCTGGGAACAGGATGAGGGCCTGGGGCGGAGCGGCGCCGAAGAGGGGTTTATGACCCAAGGCAGGTGCAAGCAGGGGGTTGCTAGCGAAGTTAGGAGGGAGAGAGAGAGACGCGCTGGCTCTCGGCGAGAGCCGGGAAGCCATGGTGTCCAAAAATGGCGGCTGGTTTACGCGCACAAAAGGTTTAAGGAGAGCAAGAGGGCGCCGATAATGTTGACAGTTTTCAGTCTAACTTTTAACAGTACCGCAGCACAAGCAACAATAGAAAGATACACTTTCCGACTGCCTTGAAGGCGGTCGCATCCTAATATAGGAATTGGGGGCTGCCGACTCATTGTCCGGTGGTCCCGTTTCTGATACGATGCCGGACGCTCATCTAATCAACATCATAATTTGACCCTACTTGTTCAATATTCTTAACAACAAAAAATGAAGAGCACAGAATCCCAGCCATTTTTGCAGTGGTAGATGACCTGGAATAGTTTATTTGTAGCATCTTTATTCGATTCACAGAATCATCAAAATAGCAATAAATACAGAAACATTGTTAATAAAAAGAAAAAAGTATGTACAATTCATTGGTCCTCATATCAGTTGCAATACAGTACATAGGATGTCATTTTTACAGTTAGCAGCATATACATGATTAATTCTCCCCCCCCAAAAAAATGCAAAGTGCAGAATGCCAGGTAACCTCATATTAGTTGCAATACAGTACATACAGTAGGATGTTCACGGCTAGCATCTATTCGATTAATTCCATAAAGTGCAAAGTGCAAGGTGCCAAGTAATTAACCATCAATGGTACATTATCATGTGCATTCCACTATAAAACATAAAAGCTAGTTTTTACAGTCAGCAGCAATAGGATTAGTTTCATAAAGTGCAAGGTGCAGTTTCGTCAGGGCAACTGTAACATCACATAAATCGAAGAAGGAATTTCCACACTATAAGTTTTATGGTGTCATTAACTGTATACGACAATAACATTTGAGTTTCATACGGCTCCCATAAAGTTGAAACATATGCTTAAAATTCATGGAATTAAAATTTAAAATGTAAGCCTTATCTTCAGCCTAATAAAGGTAGCAGTCAATAACAATCTACTAGTGCCAAATACAATTAGCTTGGAGCTGTCAGTTTTTAAAATACGCAGCATTTCAGTGTATTTCCTAATACACAAATTCCTGCCCAGAGGTTTTATCCATTTCTTTCTGGGATTTTCATATACCGGGCAGAAAAATAAGAAATTTGCAATGTCCTCTTCGCTTCCTAAGTGGCACTGTGTGCACTTTCAGTCATTTCCCTCTACCTGCTTTTGTCCCCACCTCGATGTGAACGACTTTATTTGTAGAGTATCATACCTAAATTTCAGATAAAATACCTTAGCAAGTAAAGGTTCGATCTCATCCACAAATGATTCGAAAAAAGGGGTTATTTCAAACATCAGAAACTGGGTTGTGAGTGTACCAGATCTAAAATTTAAAGTGGCACTGTGCCTAATAAAATTCCAATAGATGGTTTTGATTTCCCGTTTTTAATCAGGAGTCAACAAATTCGGTTGTTCCCAGAACCTGCTCAAACCCAGGTCCAAAAATCATTTACGAATGTGAACCAACCAAGGAAAGGTGACATGAGTGTCAAGAGCCAATAATTCACTCAGTGCTTGTCTATGGGTTTCCAATTCCTCGTTGGTCCATATTCTTATCCAGTATGGCAAAGTCATCCAAACCGCCCTTTGTTCAATTTGCTTAATGCTCAGGTCGAGCGTTAGGGGGATCACAGGTGTATATTTGGGGTAGAGCAGTGAACCTCCTCAAGATCTTGTTTTCCCCGTAGTTAGAGGTAGAAGTGATCCCCCCCCCCCCCACGAAAAAAACTCTGAGCCTTATAAGGTGGCAGTTTGGGCCCTGGATTTATAAACGGCAAGGGCTGGTGTAACCTGGAATAGTGTTAACATCATACTTGTTTGATGGCTAGTATTTGGCAGTGCTTTCTGGGGCAGTGGAAAGTGTGAACCACGGTACAGCTGTGGCCCTGAAGTGAACATTTGCAAATTAAGCACTGGCTGATGCCTAATGCCTATGCAAGGCGTATGGGTTCCATAAAACTTTGCTCAACTTATTAGTTTCCACCAAGGTCATAACTCAATGAAAAACACACTCGATCACAGACACTAATGTTATTTGAATGTTTTGGAGACCATTATTTCATCACAAAACGAAATGACCCTCTACTTCTCTGTGGCAAAGAGAAAGCAATGTAAGAATACATTATGAAATGATGTAATGTAGCTTCCACTATGTGCGGAATGGCACACAAGAGTACTTGTGTTACAGTATGTAGTGGTGTATGAAAGCACAAGGCCAATATTGTTGAGCCCACGTGGAGTAGGATAAATAGGTAATAAAGACTTCATTTATCCCTTGGGACTTATTTAAAATGGGAACTTCACAAGAGGGATCTTCTTGATTATTTTACCACCAATCATATACCAAATCGAATTTGAAAAGCACAGGACACTGTAATGTAGTAGAAGTGTGTGCACTAGGACATCCCCGTCCGCAGATAGCCTGTGGGTTCGAGGGGAAGGAAGAGGAGGAGCCAGGGCAGGAAGGGGGCAGAATAGGAGAAGGTCCGAAATAGAGCTCCTTACCCGATACAGTGTCTGCGTGGTCTGTGTCCTCCATAGACACTACATCTGGCGACGAGGGTGGCCATGAGTGCTGCATTGTGTGCTCATCCTCCGACGCTTGGCGAGTGCTGTACTCCGTCCCTGGCGTCCTTGAAGCTGCCGTGAGGGTGCGAGGAGCGCCACGGATTATCTATATATCGTTTGTCCCGACGAGGTGACCGAGGTGCTGGAGCCCCCCGTCGGTCCTGAGGTGCTTGGAGACCGGAAGCTGTGCCATTGCTCGACGCGAGCTGAGAGCCCACCCCAGTCGCGTATGATCGGCATCGCGATCTGGGAGCCCCCCAGTCACGTGCTGCCAGGAAGACTGCACCTGCCTAGTGAGTGTTTTTCTCGTTGTCCCGGTGGCTGGAGGAGTCCCGGTGTGTCTGGAAGCTCCGGTGGGTGTGAGGAGGACCAAATCTCGCGAGGCGCGAGATTTCAGAGGCGGCCATCTTGAAATCAGGCGCCTGCACCAATCCCCTACGAGGAAGACCCAGCGGCCATTTTGGAGTCAGGCAAAGTGCAACCAAAGCATCAAACGTATGTTTGAAAAGCATCAAACCTTGGCAAATGCAAATGGAAAAAGCATCAAACCGTGTCAAATACAAATGAAAAGCATCAAACCTTGGCAAATGCAAATGGAAAAGCATCAAACATTGGCAAACGCAAATGAAAAAGCATCAAACCTTGGCAAATGCAAATGAGAAAAAGTGTCCAGAAGTAAATCAGAGTGTGTTTCTTCAAAAAGAAGAGCGTTCTTTACCCAATTCATACATGTGTGAGATGTAGATACCGGGAACTGGGTAATGTGAGCACATCAAGTGACTTTTATGAATAATTTTGGAGTAATTTTGTGAGTAGTCTAACGCCTGCTGTCACAGTGTGTCACAGTGTAGGAGCTAGTTGTGAGCTGACGTCCCTGTCAATTTTCATAGTCAGAAGAAGTCGGCTCCACCATAATGTCTACAACGCCACCACCTCAAGCGGGTCCAGCGCCAGCCAATGCCAGTCACGTGGGGGTGCTAGGAGTATCGTTCCTGTGTCCACCCGAACATTTGGTCCTTGAAACAGGAGGAGGCATGGGTCTTCGATGGAAAGAGTGGCTTGAGGATTTTGATGACTTAATGAAAGGGTCGCACGTGACTGAAGCAGGACAACAGTTGATAGCATTACGAAATCTGATAGGGAAAGATGTTGGTCAAATCATAAAGGAACTACCTGTGGCAACTGTGTCATCCTACGCTGATGTGTGTGAGGCCCTGAACCGCAAATTTTTGCATAAAAGAAACATTGATTATGAAAGAAACACGTTCAACCTGGCGGCTCAAGAGAAAGAAGAGCCCATGTGCGTTTTCATCACACGCCTTAAACGGTTGGCTCGATATTGCGAGTTTGACTCTTTCTGGACAGAAGATGCCCTTCGCCTGAGAATCAGTGAAGGGTGCCAGTCCGAGTCGCTGCGTAGGAGACTACTAAAAAAGAGTTATTCGCTAGATGAAATTGAAGAGATGACACGGGTCCATGACCCGGCTGAGGAACATGCTAAGAAAATGGAAGCAGGGCAGAGTGAAAAACGCGAACAAGCATTCAGGCTCCAGTCTCGGAACACACGCGCGTATTCGCCCATGAAACCACGGTCATCCAGGTCCAAAACCCAACATCAATTGGCAGACCAGCGACGTCGCAGCTCGAGCAGAACCAACAAGCGACAAGAACGTCAACTCAAGTGTTATCGGTGTGGATATGACTTTTCTCACACGGACGCTTGCCCTGCGCTGGGTCAAAAATGCAGAAAAAGTGTGGAAGAAAAAATCACTTTGAGAATGTATGCAGCTCGCTGAGGAAAGAAAGACAACGAGATTGTGAAAGACAGTCTAGACCATTGAGTAATCGCCATCATGCCAAAGCAGTACGAGACCGCAGAGATTCGTCTACTGGATTGTGTCATTCCAGTTGCCAGTCTCGCAGAACATATCGGTCCCGGCCCTCGTCTTCACCAGAGTCAAGGTCACTGTCACCCATCTCGCAGGACAGTGACGAATACATCTGCATGGTGGTTGATCCCGATAGCCTGAAGAAATACCCCCGGCTTGACATCAGGATTGGTACTCACTGGGCCAAATTTGTGTTGGACAGCGGAGCGTCGCTCAACTACATACCTGTGGCTGAATATCACAGGGTGAAGATACCACCTCAGCTAAGCAAATCCCATGTGTGAGTCTATACCTGGGTGTCCAAAAAACTGCTTCCTTGCCTTGGGAAATTTTCAACTAACCTCACACATCAATATCGCACAATCCAGGCATACATTCATGTCATTGATGGCCCTGAAGCGGATTGTCTTCTGAGTCTTCCTACTGCGGAACGACCTAAGTTAGTGGACATACTGTACAAAGTTGATGATGGACTTGATGTGGTTCAAAAATGTCCTAAATTGTTTACGGCCTAGGAAAAATGGCTCATTGTCTGATTAGATTACATATAAATGAACGAGTCAACCCAATAGCTCAACACCACCGAAGGATTCCGTTTCATCTGGAACAAGCTGTGGAAAAGGTGTTACATGACTTACTCGAAGCTGACATCATCGAACGTAGAGAAGGACCCACGCCATGGGTCTCTCTGGTAGTGGTCCTACCAAAAAAAGGTGACCCTGACAAAGTTCGATTGTGTGTGGACATGAGGGCACCTAACTCTCCGGTAGTGGTCGTACCAAAAAAAGGTTACCCTGACAAAGTTCGATTGTGTGTGGACATGAGGGCACCTAACACCGCAATTGAGAGAGAGCGACATCCTGGATCTCACATCAGTAATATGATCGCTTCATTAAATGGTGCCAAGATATTTTCCAAACTAGACCTCAACAAAGGTTATCACCAACTAGAGCTGCATGAACGGTCCAGATTTATTACCACTTTTGCAACCCGCATAGGCCTATTAAAGTACAAAAGATTGAGCTTTGGGGTTTCCTCTGCTGCCGAAATCTTTCAGAAAGCCATCAGGAAAATTATTCATCATATCCCAAATGCCCTAAATTACAGTGACGACATCCTGATTTATGGCTCGACAATTCAAGAGCATGACACCGCCTTGGATCGTGTTTGTCATGCACTCATGGAAGCCAATCTTACGTTAAACAAAGAGAAATGCGAGTTTCATAAATCAACTCTGATATTTTTTGGCCACATTTTCTCTGGTGCCAGAATGAGACCTGATCCTGACAAATTGGCGGCCCTCAAGGACACTCCACGACCCCGTGATGCTGGTGATGTGCGCTCATTCTTAGGGATGGCAAGTTACTGTGCTCGCTATATCAAAGACTATGCAACCATCAGCTATCCTCTGAGAAAACTCACCAAACAAGGGCATCCTTTCCAGTGGTCCACCAGATGTGAACAAGCCTTCAAAGAAATCATAACGGCTGTAGACTCAGCAGACAACATGGCGTATTTTGACCCAAAAAAGAGAACGGAGATCACTGTTGATGCAAGTCCTGTCGGACTGGGGGCCATCCTAGCTCAGTACAACACGGACAGTGACCAACGATACATCATTGCATATGCCAGCAGAAGTATCACAGACACCGAGAGAGCTCATTCACAGCCCGACAAAGAAAGGCTCGCCGTTGTATGGGCGTGTGAACACTTCCATATCTTCATATACGGTAAACACTTTACGTTAATCACAGATCATCAAGCCTTAATTACTATATTTGGCAATCCACGGTCCAAAATGCCACCGAGAATAGAGCGATGGGGTCTTCGTCTCCAAGAGTACACATACACTATAGTGCACAAGCCGATTATATGTCAAGAAACCCCAAATAAACAACCAAGTCCAGACCGTCAATAGCCGAAGAATATGTCCACTTTGTTGTGGCTCACTCTAGACCTCCCTCTGTACCCCTTGAGGCCATCTGTGATGCCACTCTCACTGACGCGACGTTGCAAGAAGTCGCACATCGCATACAGAAGAATAGCTGGAGACATCGGGAGGATCATGAGCCGGATGACAGGATCGACGTACAAGAACTAGCTTCCTTCAAGCACGTGAAAGAGGAGCTATCGATTTCTGCCAATGGCCTGATTCTACGAGACAGTCGGATCGTCATCCCGAAACAACTCCGTCAGGGAGTCATCAACTTGGCGCATTAAGGTCATAGAGGCATTGTGGCCACCAAGAGAGCCTTGAGAGAACGTGTCTGGTTCCCGTGGCAGCACGTTGCAGTGGACTTCATTGGAACTGTTTGAAAAGCATTGTGGTTAATTTATCCGACCATCAACTAACACTGAATGAAGAAAGGGTGCTCAACAAAGGGTTGGGCTTTGTTCCGACTCCATCCCATGATGCCTTTAAATGTCGCATCGAGTTTCATGAGACCGTGAGAAAAATTGAGCTAAAAAATGTTTTTGCTATACAACCTTTTGAAGAAAGTAAGGGGTTTAATACCAACTTGAGAAAACCCTCCAATTTTTGTCCACCAATGGGGGCGGTTGGCCCTGAAGTGGCGGTTTTTGAGGCTAAAGTTCTGGAAGAAATCGGGAAGATCGAAAGTAACAACAGAGTGAATGGGTTCAAAAACATGGCCAAAGGAGATTGGGAAGCTGTGAAGTCCCTCCAGAATAATAACAACATAACAATAAAGAGCGCCGATAAAGGCGGCGCAGTGGTAATATTGAACTCCTGTGAACGAAGCTGAGGTACTCCGGCTACTAAATGTGAGAGCCAACTACCAACCTCTAAGGAAAGATCCCACTCCAGAATTAATGAGAATGATAACTGAATTGGTTGGGAATGCTAAAGAGAAGAAATGTATCAGTGTGAAGGAGGCGGAGTTCCTTATCAATACCAACCCTAGGACTCCGGCCTTCTACATCCTTCCTAAGATTCATAAGCCGGCCCGCCCCCCCCCCCGGGTCGGCCGATTGTATCTGGCATTCAATCAATATTGGAACCATTATCACAGTTCGCCGATTACTACTTTCGCGAATCTGTGATAACACAGAGATCCTTTGTTAAGGATACAATGGACATCTTAAACGTCCTTGACAATATGACATTTGATCCCGAAACTGAATATATAGTGACTATTGACATCGAGTCACTATATTCATGTATTCCCCAAGACTGGTGGCAGCAGCGCGAGCACTAGCCACTCGAGTGGTTTTACGATGCCCCCCAGAGTTTCGTGTTACAATGTGTGGAACTGGCACTCACAAGGAATTTCTTTAGCTACAATAATGATCTGTTTCTCCAAGTTACGGGCACATCAATGGGCGCAACCATGGCACCAAGTCTGGCCTGCATTTATGTAGGCCAGTTTGAGGAGCACATCATTGAGTCTGACACCAATCCCTTCAAAGGCCATTTGCGCCTTTGGAGGAGATATATTGATGATGTGCTCTGCATATGGACAGGAGAAGAAACATCTCTCCTTCAGTTCTTGAACTGGCTGAACACACAAGACATGAGCCTACGATTTACCTGGAAATATAATCATACCAGGGCGGTCTATCTTGATCTAGACATTGAAGCTGTAGAAGGAGTCTTCCAAACGAGCGTACATCAAAAGCCCACGGACAGAAACTCGTTGCTTTCTTACCAATCGTATCATCCGAGAGCCTTAAGAGATAATTTGCCCGTGGGGCAATTCTTGCGGTACAGGAGAAACTGCTCCTCTACTGGAGTATATAAGGAGCAAGCAGAAGGACTCAGTAAGAAGCTGGAAACCAGGGATTATCCACGCAGGGTCATCAAACAGGCCAAGAAAAGGGCTCTGAACACGCCGAGATCTGTACTTTTAGAGACCCACACTAAGGAAAGAGAGGACTGCTTACCTGTGGTTATGACCTACGACCCAATGGCTACCAAGATCCGTCAATCGATCAGAAAGCACTGGTCTTTACTATCCACGTCGGACTTCAAGATGCCACCGCCACGTTTTGCGTTTCGTAGAGCCAGCAATTTAAAAGACAAGCTGGTACACACCAGGATGAATGTAAGACCAGAACCAGAAGCAAACACCGTCCCTAATGGACACTTTCCGTACGGAAATTGCTCAGTGTGCCCTCTTACTAACAGAACCTCCACAGTGACTCTCCAATCTGGAAAGAGCTGGTTACTAAACCATTTTAGTAACTGTAATACCTCTAACGTGGTGTACAGACTAAAATGTGAATGTGGCTTGGAATACATTGGACTCACTACACGGAAAATCAAGCTCCGTATCCAGGAGCATGTGAGCACCATAAGGAGTGGGAAACTAACCACCAAGCTAGTGCAACATTGTCATCGCAATAGACATACTTTCACGTGGGTTGTCCTGGGGAGAGTGATGGGGGATGCCCAGACATTAGAAAGACGTCTAATCACAAAAGAAGCAAGATGGATATTCCAGGAAAAGAGTGAACAGAAAGGATCGAACGAACTCCTGGAGTGGAATAAGCTGCGTTGAGAGATGTTCTTTTGTGGAGGTAACTACTGACTAATGTGTAGTATAGATCCATCAATACCAGTGTAGCCAGGCACTCCTCTTAGCCTACTATTGAACAGCCGGGAATAAAGTGCTAAGCACGTACTATAATGCATTTAACATATAGAATTAAATGTTATCAGTGGAAAGATATACATTATAATTACTGCCATTTTCCCATTCCTGTGGATAGGTAAACACTACAACCCCCACAGGTAGAATAATAAGTGTAATTCTAAATACTATTCAAAAACACCGAAACATTGTTGACACCTGTGGTCTAATCCCCTAACATCGCGTGAAAATACACCACAAACTCATATTCCACCATGAGCTCATATTCAATTCTAGAGATGTAAGGTAGCTGGAGTATAAAGATCTATAACACATGGCCACTGTTTATTAAGATATGGATGTACAGATGTGTCCATAAGCCACCCAAGGAAGACATGGTATGAATTTTGAGACCTTTAGCATATGGCCACTGTTCATCAATATATGTGCCACCTCTGTTGTCTCTAACTAATAAAGTTTCATCATAAAACACAATGTTATGGCGAAATCACGCGAGAACTTATGTGAAAACTCCTAAGCGCAGCACTCGGAATGGGATTATACCCAATCTAAGATGGCGTACGCTTCTAGGAGAGTATTAAAACGTTGTAAAGTTAGAAATATGAATACTCCACCAAACCTCATTAATAGTCGGTTACTAAATACGAGATGTTGCTGGTAATAAACTGAGACACGTGGTATTCGTCGTCACACATTCGCGAGGCTGTGGGCCCTATTTGAACATAATATGTAACTAAAGGGGATATTGGATTAATATCTCGATTTATGACCCCAAATCAAATAAAAATTGGTGAGCTCGTAATATTGTGAGAGATCGGCGAGACTCTCGCTGGCTACATACATAACATTGGCCTGAGACTGCTCTAAAATGGCCGCGGGTATCACATGATTATCCAAGCCAATCAGAGGGCACGAAAACCGGCAGCGCACACTCTAAAGAGATCAGCTGAGAAATGTGCCGGTGTTCGAGTGCTGAGAAGACACCGAACAGTTATTCTCCACCGGTAATCTTTGCATGGGGGTTGCAGTGTGTAACCTTGATAAGCAAGCTTCTAATCACAGGTATAAGGATATTTTTTTAAAGCATAACCCCGGTTTTTGTTGTTGTTTGGTTTAGCAACAGAAACGAAGGGAGACTGGACCCAGCTCACCTATGGGGGCTGTATTCCTTTTAAATTCCTCTTGGCTGGTATGAGAGGCAAGGCTAACTGAGGGGTAACTATTGCATTATATACAGCATCATGCTTGTTTGACTGTGCAAAATAGCATTGGGAATTGAACAAGGGTGGATAGTAGGTAACCTCGACTATGCATGTTTTATGTTTTATTACAGCACGCAAAGCCCAGTGTCCTTTGCAGTGGCATTTAAATTGGTTTGCCCTGAGGAAATTGCCTGATAGAAACCAAGGCAATGAAACATGTCGGCTGTAAGTAGGGTGTGAATCGATTGGTAGTATTCACATCCTTCTTTTTATTGTTTATATGTGTACTGTATGCAACAAGAAAGGAACACTAGTAAAGTTTTTGTCCTGGTTGCACAGTGGATTATATGTTAAGTGTTAAAGTGTGGTACGTTTTGTTACATATAATTTGTGTTCACTGCACCACTCACTGTCTTTTCTTTGGGTTTAGGACACGTTTCCGTTACGGCTTGATGGCACCAATGATGATAACAGGGCCATCCTGGTGAGTACCAGCCAGGGGTCTCATTGGTGGTGTGCCCGTGAGGTGCCATCTCGCCTTTCTCACCTTTTTCTGTTGTCATTTTAGGTGAATGTGGGTTTTGTATTTGTCTAAGTTTGTTGATCAGAATTGGGCTTCCTTTTTTAATAACGGCAGTAGACTGAGACATCCCCTACTCTAAATCTTTGTAAGAAGAGAGGTTTGTTGT
The DNA here is from genome assembly GCF_964261635.1 of Lissotriton helveticus. Lineage (NCBI taxonomy): Eukaryota > Metazoa > Chordata > Amphibia > Caudata > Salamandridae > Lissotriton > Lissotriton helveticus. The sequence goes on from NC_136067.1 coordinate 1,119,286,551, forward strand.
AATTCATGTACAACTAGTGATGTCTGTAGATCATTAGACGAGAACTGCCTTGAACACTAGGACATTTGTATTTTGGCCATTTAAATCCAACCAATACATTCTAGTCATCATGGATGAATATTCGCGTTTTCCTATCGCAAAGTTTGTCACCTCAACAAAAGCTTCCAGCACCATACTGGTTCTAGATGAAGTGTTTACACCTTGGGGCATTCCAAAGGTGGTGAAGACTGACAACGGACCCCCGTTCAATAGTCAGGAGTTCACAGAGTTTGCAAAATACCTCAATTTCAGACATCCCAAAATCACACCACTATGGCCGCAGGCCAATGGGATGGTGGAGAGGTTTATGTCCACACTCAAGAAAACCATTCAACAAGCTGAGTCATCTCGGAAAGATACTCAAGTGACCTTAAATGAAGTACTGAGAGCATATAGAAACACGCCTCATTCGACCACTGGCAAGTGTCCAGCCACCCTGATGCTAGGTCGGTCAGTGCGCACTAGAATACCCATGGTTGAATGGACTGAAGGAGTGGCCTCTCAAGAGTCCGAGCATGAAGAAGTTGCCGCGATCGACAAACTAAAGAAAGAAAAGACGAAAGCCTATGCTGATAACCGCAGGAGAGCTACACCCTTATCGATTCAGGAAGGAGACTGGGTGTTAGTTCGGCAAGAACAACAGAAGAAAACGGAGTATCGCTATCATGAGACTCCTTTGATGGTCACCAGACAAAAGGGAACTATGATCTCTGCTGAGTCTGATGATAAACGAATTACTAGGAACGTGTCGCACTTTCAGAAGTGTAGTCCCAAAGTCAAAGAGATGCTGATCAGTCCTACTCGTGGAGAAACGACAACTGACGGGATCCCTGCCAGTGATCGGACAACGTCCTCACGTGCCAATCAAGAAGGACCTGGCATCCCTGATACGCATCTGCAACCCCGACGAACTATTCGCAGGCCGCTTCATCTGATTGAAGAACTGTAACTATGTTTTATGTGTTTACATGTTGTCACGTTATGAGTAAGCTATGCTTATTCATTTGTTCAGAAAAGGGAAGGTGTAATGTAGTAGAAGTGTGTGCACTAGGACCTGCCCATCCGCAGATAGCTTGTGGGATCGAGGGGAAGGTGGAGGAGGAGCCAGGGCAGGAAGGGGGCAGAATAGGTGTGGGCAGAATAGGAGAAGGTCCGAAATAAAGAGCTCCTTACCCGATACAGTGTCTGTGTGGTCTGTGTCCTCCATAGACACTACAGACACAAAAAGAGATTACAATTTCATTAATTGCAGTCATGTATTACAAAGAAACAATAGTGATCATAGTGCAAACAGTTCAAGCAAATAATTACACATTAAAACGCAAGAGATTTTACACCAGTCCATTTTCTAAATCACTAAATATGAAGCACTCTCATTACATAGGATTAATGGTTATTTTAGAGAGATGCTCGCTGAGAGTCCCGTGTATCAATCTGGGTCTTGAAATTCGCCGGCACTTCTTCTTTTGACGTTGAGGATTGAATAGTCTTGAACTTAGACAGCGTTGAGGGATATTTAATGTTGATTCAGCCCCAACTCCTCTCAAGTGTATTTCCAACGGTGAGCATCTCTCTAAAATAACCATAAATCCTATGTAATGAGAGTGCTTCATATTTAATGATTTGAAAACAACCGACTGGTGTAATATCTCTTGTGTTTTAATGTGTAATTGTTTGTTTGCACTATTTGTTTCAGTTATTTATTATGCACACAGCATTTTTGTTTATATTTGTACACAATTGTTTGACTTGTTTGTAAAAAACAGTGTATCCTTGTTTCAGACGTAATGAAATGAAAAAATGATATATGAAAACAAATGAAGTAATGGTTAAATAAATAACCATGATCAAAGAAATCACATTTTGGTCTGCAGTCTGCTTAAGATGATAGCTGCATTTGAAATGGTAGCTAGGTTCTTCATTTTTCCAATCCTATTCAAGAAAGCACTCCATAGTAGGTGGGATTAATAGGGGTCTGGCTGATTTGCAACTACTGCTTTTAATCCTTGCCTCGCCATAATAAAAGTGTGTGACCACAGCCAAAGCAGTCTATCCACCGGAAACTCAGGGCCATATTATCAAGAAAGGGCGATACATTATCGCCGCTTTTATCGGCAGGAAACTGCTGCTAAAGTGGCGATAATGGGCTTGATAATATGCCCTTGGGAATTCCCATAGCAGCCCAGGTTCTGGTGTTAACCTGGGCTTCTATGGGAATTCACAAGGGCATACTATCAAGCCCATTATCGCCGCTTTAGTGGCAGTTTCCTGCCGATAAAAGTGGCGCTAATGTATCACCCTTTCTTGATAATATGGCCCTGAGCCCCTTACATAGAAGCACACATGAATGATGTTGCCACCAACATAATGTGCTTTCTAAAATAGTGCCAACAAGGGGCTCCACTACGGACAGCATCTTCTGCAAACCACCTTCAGTACAGAATATTGACCTACTGTTATTTTTCTCTGGGTTTGTTATACATCTTCCAGCAATGCAGAATTGTGGAAGGACTGACTGGTTATATATTTTTGTCACAGGGCAGACCTGCTGCCCTGACAGTGTCACTGTCTGAATGACAAAAGAGGCATGTCTGAAAAAAATCTCCAAACAGTAGAGGTTGCAGCACGCAGAATAATGTGCTGCATGGCTAAATACCTATAAGGTCCCAAAGCAAGACCGATTGCACTGCACATGCTTGTTTTATGATTGCACCTGGACACACAGCTGGATAGCTGGTTTCTCTGTAAGGCAGAACAAATTAAGCCTGGGCTAAATATCTATTTTGTTAGCATAAACTTGCATAATTTTGTGAAATTTGTGTTTCGCCACATTCCCAGAATTACACCATTATGCCATGTGGCAAAATTACGTGAACTTTTTATTTGGGAGCACAGTAACAATGTGAAGGATTAGAAAGTGAGTGGCTTGAAATGTGACCTCGCATCCAAAATGCACCCGAGGACGCACTTCAATCTAAAATATAGCTCTAAATACCGGTTTTGCATTAGACGTAATTCCGGAGAGTTTTGTAGAATGTTTGGGGAATTCCACAAACTTATGCAAAAGCAAATTATGGAGATTTCTCACGCCCCTAGAATATACTAGGGGGCAGATTTATGAAGGCCTTGCGCCACGTGTACGCCGCTGTTGCGTCACGCAAGGCGGCGTAAACGTGGCGCATCCCTACGAACGATTTACAACGTGACGCATCTAGGCAGATGCGTCACGTTGTAAAGCCCTGCGCCGCTTGTGGGCGTTCCGGCGCAGGGTGGGCGTTCCGGGGCAGGTGCGCATCGCAAAAGTGGCTGAGTGAAATCTATGAGATTTCACTCAGTCACTTTCAGGCCAATGCTGCGTCAAAAGCCTGCGCCTGCTTGAAGCAGGCGTAGGTCTTGATGCAGCATTGGTCAGATAGGGCACCCCCGAGCCTTGCTGGAGCTGCGTCGCGCTTGCGACACAACTCCAGCAATGCGCCGCCTTTACGGCACAGATGCGTCACGCATCTGTGCCGTTTTTGCCCCATGGTGCGCCGCATTGTAAATGCGGCGCACCATGGGTGGCGGAGCTGTGGCGCACTGTGGCGCACATTAACTGGCGCATCCCTGGGGATGCGCCAGTTAACATAAATCTGCCCCTAGCTCTTTACGCAAAACTCCTTGCTTCTAAACCGGAAAGAGTAACCTCCCCCATGATTACCACATACGGGGCAAGCTGAAGTAAAGTTGCTTTCAGTTCTAAAGGAAAAAATTTGCTTTTTTTTTGTTTTAAATGTGTTTATTGGGTTTTAGCATTTCACGTAACAAATTGACATTGTACAGATATAATGTATCAACAGGGGTTTTCTGAAAAAGAAGACAAACTGCAGATGTTCGAATTTGCAATAACTTTTCGTACAGTATACAATTAACATTTATCAGTGGTACATTCTGGGTGTTACCTTCTTGGCAGGTCCAATTACCCTGTTAATACACTTTCAAGAACATAGCTGGGTTATGTTTCTCGTGGTCATGGAGCTATGTATATCCCCATATTTATGTATAGCTGCTATGAAATGTGATATGAGGTGAATGCGTTCCATTTTAATTATCACCGGCTTCGGAACTTCCGTATCTAAACTGCTTATTTTAGTACTGGGCATAGAGTTTTACTTGTTGATTTACTTGAGGTGAGTTGGGATGCTATTACACTGTTTTCAAAATGCCTACTTGTTTTAGACAAACACATAGGTGATGAACAAAAAGCTTTACAAAGTTGATGCCAAGATCACCTACAGCAAGTATCTACTAATTACCCAGAAAGATTTGCTGGCTTGATGGCATTATGCCCTACCTGTATGATTTCCTGTAAGAAGGACAAGCAAGACCCAATAAATCTAGAAGAAGAATTGTTGCATTTATCGTAATGGTGGAGGGGCTATGTATTACTTTGAGGCTGCAAAGCACATAAGGCCCAAGTATGTTTTTCCATTTTAGGCAGTAACCGGGACACAGTGAGTCAGCATTTTAGTATCCCTAATGTCACATATGTGAACTTTAGAACAGCTGTGTGCTGCTGATTTTATTCAAGCATGTTATTATGTTGCAGCTGCAGTATTTTATTGAACAGATACATTTCAAAATAGCAATTAATTCTCTAGCTCATTGTTTTTCTAGATGGTTGATGATGGGAATAGCTGTTTTCTAGCCTGCCAACTATTGCAGAATACTTGCAAAGGTAGTAAAAGATGACTTGAAGATTTAGGATTAATTTTGCAATCTTGATTGTTGTCCTTGTGTGGAAAGGTGAGAAGATGTGAAGTGAGGCACTGGAGCTATATATGTGGAGGACAACGCTGGCTTTGGAGCAGTTCGGAGGGGAAATTGTAAATTGGTTTGATTAATGCAAGGACAGCGTATTAGAGAAGATTGCACATTTCCTGGAGCTCTTGCTGATTCTAGTGACAATGACGGGATGTTGAAAATGCCCATCAAACAGGAATAATGTGTTTTGGTCTGACAATCTGTCCGCGACACAAGTTCTGAGCAAGTAGCTCTTTGTAGTTGTTAGAAAAATAGAATTACTGAAGCTTTGCCCCATCTTATAGTGGATTCTTCAAGTAAGCTTGCACTTGATGCAAAACAGTTATATAATGGCCACACAGGCTGAATGTTATGGATTTGTATTGCATTACGGATTATCCCCTTGATAAGTGTGTGGATGATATTGATATTGATGGATTCTGGATTAGTATAAAATGAATGGTGATGCCAGTGCACTGTCTCCCAGAGGAAGTTGCTTTAATCTTTCTGGAAGGGGTTAATAGTAGGGCAAGATTACATCTTCTGTAGCCAGCCTGATGGCTGCTGTTAATTTTGTGGTTAAGGGAATTCATCATTGATGTATAGTAAAACAAATGGTAACGAAGATAAAAAAAAATGTAAGGTTATTCCAGACAAGAATATCTGTGTGATCATTTTAAAGATAATGAAAAAAGGTCTATGAAATGGGTCTGCACTAGTAACTTCCTGCGGGATATTTTTAAGTGTGTTCATCGGCTAGCTTCCTTTGTGTCCAAGAAATTGATTGTATTGATTCCAAACAGAAAAAACTGTTATGTAAGCAGGTTGATGGAGAGAGAAGGTTGAGAAAATGACTGGATGTGATTTAAAAAACACAAGTCAAAGAACATGGGTAAGTCTATGTGACGATTGAGATAGTATAGTCATTCCAGTAAAGCGAATTGAAGAATATGTGAACCTGAGGCAAAAGATGCCCAAGAGGTTCCTGATGCACTAAAATGCATTCCAGTTGATAAAATACCAGGTCAACCGCATGCCAAATGTAGTACTGCAGGCATGTGGGTTGGATCACAGGTAGTTTGGAGACCATTAATTCAACATCGGACATCATGCAGGAGCAGATGGAATGTGCAGAAAGGAAATAATTATGTTTGATGTAGGAGATTCTCTATTCTGATGGTGTTTACTTTTTTCAAACCTCAAATTTCTAAACTAGACATACATTTCAGCTGGCATCTTTTGTTTCCAAGAAAGTGGGTCAACTGGGTGAATTAGCGTTAATCAGGAATAACAGTGATGTGAACAAGGTGATGCAAGAAAAGGCTGAGAGAATTCAGTTTTTGGTAATCTACTTTTATTATAAATATCCTCTACATGGTTTTGTGAAGCTGTGCTACCCTGCCCTTATAGGTTTCTGGATAGCCCATTGCATTTTAATTAACTACGCTTAACAATTTCTCAAGTCCAATTGATAGAGAGACCTCCTCAAAACCACAAGGTAGTCCCAGGTACACTGCATAAGAGAAGCATGAGTAATCAGAGGCAAGAGCTGCTCTGTCACCTTCAGATATCAGGAAGGGTGTACTTGCTTTGTCTGTGACCTTTGCTCTACCTGTAGTGTGTTTGTACTTACCTTCTATATTGGCCTTTGGGACAAGAAGCAACTCTTGACCTGGGACCCATCCAACTGACTGAATAAGGTCTTCCTGATTCCCGAATCGTTGAAATTACTTCTCTGGATGCTCCAGTTCCAGAAGTATTGTTAGTTGAAGATGTGGTCAAGGCCCCTAGTCTAGTCCAGGAATTTGAGGCCACTACACCCTTGGTGTCTGTTTTGGGTGCTCCTGATACCATTAACTTCTGACTGCTACCAGTAGTGTCTGAGATTCAGGCCCCCACACTCTTCTGACACTTTCTGGGTTGTATCCTGGGCTTAGATGGTGTTAGTACTTACTGGACATTTCCGTGTATCTTGTTTATAAGTGTACAATATTTTATGTACTGTAAATAAATTCTCTTTCTACTTACAAGTTAAAAACTGACTTGATATGCAAGCTATTAACAATTATTTGTCTTAAGCTAGTGTTTCTGAGTTTCTGAATCCAAATCACATTCTAGACTGTGAATTGACTCCTTGGCCCCCATCATCTTGAGAGCATAATGTACTAAAAGGGACTATTAGGTGCAATAGTAGTGCTGCGCCAGGACACCAATGATAAATTACATTTCATTAACAGTTACAGCCCTTTAAGCTCTGAATGTGGCCAGACCTCAAGAAATCATCTCACATCGATGCTAAAACACAAGAGTTTACATTTTAACGTTTTTCGAACTTTTAGTCGCTTTACGGAATTTTTTAACTAGCTCACCAGTTTTTACTAAAGGTACTGTGGGCGAAGAGGTACCCTAAAATTCCACAACCCAAAAGTCGACTCAACAGCACAACCACGGTGGGTGGATTGAGGACGTGTTGAACCTACATTTTTATAGGCAATGTGTCCCAAGATATGGTACAAACCAACATTCCAAAAATAGAGTAAATTAAGAAAGGCCAGTCTCGATAAGTGAGTTCTAAGGCACGCTGAAAAATTTGAAGAATTTAAAACAAAAATTCAAAGAGTACCTTATAGAATAATTAGAATGCAGGTGCATGGGATCATTACCATAAAGGCCAGAAGTAAAGAAAAATACCCACCCAATAGATACAGGAGAGTCTCAGGTTCACCCCCAAATTTGAGGACATCATGGTGTGAGTAAAATCAGCAAAATAAATCACAATAATATTTAGTTTCTTGCGGTGTCACAGTACCTTACCCCCTTATCACTATAGTTCAGCTCCTTCCTGACCTAATGTCGTCTGGAAATGTCAGAACAAACTAGTTACAAACAAAAACTTTTAACTATTGGGAATGAATGCAACACCACATGCAAGCAGAAGAAACCTTGAGAAAGATACAATAATTCCGCTTGTCTGTGTGGAGCTGAAGGCATCGTGGCCTAGCTGAAGCCTAGTTAGCATAAGCTATTAAGATTGTTTAAAAAAAGCAACAGCTTTAGGTCAGTGAACACATATAAATTAGAGTGTAGCACCACATTCTACACATTGTCAAACATGCACAAAAATATACAATGCACAGAAAGTCACAACATTTACTGACGCTCTTGGAGCCTTGTTCTGCCATACCTGCTATGATGGTCATTCTTGCAATTTTTTGCTCATTAGGTATTTTTAAGCCCCCAAAAGTTAATTCCTGCACTGGACAATACAGGTTTCTGTACAGTCATAGAAAGCATGCTTTCAAATTGTACACTCAGTATTGTCTAGATCCCAGCCTAGTAGAAGCACTGTCATTTGTTTAGTATTTTATGTTACCCACTCTTTTTTATATATCTTTTCGCATTGATTTTCAATGGCGGTATATTATCCTTGTCTATCATTTTTTAAATATGAATCTTGTTTTTGTTATATTTTCTTAGTAATTTTTTTCTTTTTGAAACTTAGAGAGAACACTTTGGACCTAATTTGAACCATACCACTGAAACGGATCTTAGCAGCCAACTCACCCGGATCGACTGCCGCTGCTGCTCTGGTTGGTGCCTACGCTGCCCTGACCCCGGCACTGCTCTGCTGATCCCCAGCCCTGTAGCTGTTCTGCTGCCAGAAGACAGATCCCTAAGGCGGCGAGCCCTCGGTTGACGGTGTTGACTCTCCCGACTCCCGTGCCTACCTCCTTTGGAACAAGATCTCCTGGTGCTGGGGGGTTACCTGGTATGCAGGCTCCATCTGTTAAGACTCTCCCACTGGCCTGAGGAGCACAGTGACGTGTCCCGCCTGCTACCGTCATCTGCCATTCCTCGTCCCAGAGGAACAAACAGGAGCCCTGCGGCCAGCACCTGGTCGACGGATCTGTTCCTTCAATGGAGCTTTTTCACTGGCTCCATTTAGTCTCCGGCACCGTGTTGCAGCCTGCTGACACTCTGACCCCAGGATCCCTGACTCCACAGCCTCCACCTTGCTGCTCCGAATCCGGATGCCCTAGGGGTCCTCCTCGCCAGAGCCTGCTCACTGATATAAATCGAGGAACCATTTTTCAGCCTTGCTTGCTGATCTTCAACCCGGCCCGGCGCTTGGCTGCCCCGCAAGGGCTGTCTCTGCGATCCCCGAATGTTCAGCCTCCTCCTCGCTACCTCGATTCCGGATGCCCCGGTGGGTCGTCCTGGCCAGAGCCTGCCCTTGGAACTTATATTGCGGCCCCATATGGAATTTAAACTGCGGCACCATCTTAAATCGTGGCACCATTATGCAGCTTGCTCTGCGCTGCAAGCTCTAACAAGCCACCACATCTGATCCAAGGTGGGTAAGAGCAGGGCTTGACCATGGCCTAAACAGGTTTCTACAGAGGCCTGGTTACGACGTGCCTGACTTTAAAATGGCCCGCCTCTACCTTCGTTCTATCGGCTACCTAAATGGCAAACTCAGCTCCGTCTCTGGATTACTGACCCCCTCCCCACCCCGTTCCTTATTACCTCTGCCCCCTAGTGGGGCCATGTCCCTCCGATATCTGACTATGTATCTATTCTAAACTGATTCCTCACCTCTGACACCTGAGCAACATGGCTGGAGCTCGGTGGAGCTGCTAGACAGCTATTGAGGATATTGGCCCTGGTTCCCCCTTCGACCGTAACCTACCCAGCCGGACATTGGATACAGTTCTTCTTCGTCTCCCTGCTATGGCCCCTTACCCCCTCCCTCCTACTAATTCTCACAACTCTGCTTTTGTTTACTTGACAGTACTATGCTCATGTAACTGAGGTAACTTGTATCGTAACAATCCTTTGGTATGAGCACTAATTCCCCGTGTCTAGCCAGCGCTATATATAACTGTTCAAACCAGATCGAATCAAAACCATTTTCCCTGATTGCTGAGCAACATGGCTGATGCCCGGTGGAGCTGCTAGACAGCTATTGAGGAGATTGGCCCTGGTTTCCCCCTTGACCGTTCCCTCCCCAGCCGTACATTGGGCACAGTTCTTCCTCGTCTCCCTGCTAAGGCTCCTTCCTCCCCTCCCTCTTATATATCCCAGCGACTTTGTTCTGTTTACTGTACCTTACTGTGTTCTTGTAACTGATGTAACATGTAACGCAACAATTCTAATTGTTAAGAGCTCTGATACCCTCTGGGGTCTGGTCCGCACTATACAAAACATAAAAAAAATAAAAAAAAATTAGAATTTGGCAGACGGGTTACCCTGTCACAAACATGAAGAATATCCTGTGCACCATATTACCACTGAATATAATGTGCTTGTAATACGGTGGACAGGATATCTGTCACATTTGTGACTGACTAGCCCTTCCACGAACTCTAAATCAGGCCCTCACTTTTCATTCAATGATTTTTTGCTAAATCTTCTACCACTGAGGGATGATATGACTGTGCATATTCTGTGTTGGCTAGTTTCTATTAAGAGCCCTGAGAGAAATGTACCCTTTCCTATTTGCGTATGGTTTCTAGATTAGGCATTCGTCTCCTGTGGGTCTGTATGAGTAATAAGGTCGGCGGACTTTGCTTAAAACTGCCCTTGTGCCACATAGACATAATCAGGTCAAAGACGGCTCAAAATCATTCAAATTATTTTTAGAGAATTGAACGTGGAGGCAGCTTAGAGTTATCCATGATAAATGTGTTTAATTATCTCCCAGTAACTGGATATCTCAAGCTCCTTTGGTAGTTAGGGTTGTGGTGATGCAGATTGTTTTAGCACAACAAGCTGATAATTGGTATGGAGCCCCCAAACTTGACTCTGGGGTAGGGGCTATCAGGCTTGCCAGCTGTGACAATCCCAAATAAGGCATGTATGTCGTTACAACGCATGCTATTACAACGCATGCCTTTACGACGCAAGTTTTACAACGCAAGTCGTTACAACGACTTGCGTTGGGGGGTGCTGGATAGTGAAAAGTTTAATTTACTATTCCAACTCCAGTCCCCGTGGATGGTAGGAAAGGTGTTGGATAGTAAATTAAAACTATTCCCTATCCTAGAGCGCCCCCCAGCGCAATGCGTTGTAATGACTTGCGTTGTCATGGTTGCCTCGTAATGGTAGTGCGTTGTAACAGTTGCGTTGTAAAAGATGTTTCCCCAAATAAGTGACCAGATAGCACAAATGTTTTTTTCCCTTAAAATTTGTGTCACTTTTACGTGGCAAAACTATGTGTCCCTATTGACAATGGTGTATATTTATTTCATGTCTCAAGTTTGGTTGTCTGTGAGTTAGTGAAATGTGTTGCTGTCCCATGACTGGTAGAGCTTGGTACTAAGACTCCTCCTGTGTGAAGATGGCATGTGACGTTGTTTATGTGCCCAAGATAAATGCATAGAAGTTCAAGAATGTGACCAGTGCTTAATTTGTTAAAAGGAAAATACCTGCAGGGGCCAAACGTATTTTTAGGAGCTTGCCACTGATGCTTCTGAATGCTGGTGTTGTCAAATACCAAGGCTGCCTAGCCTTGATTCTAGGTAGAAAACCAAAAAGGTGATAGGTGAAATACTTGAATTAATCACGGTACTGATGAGACCCAAATTAGCTGAAACCCATCCGTGGCTGCATGTGTTCTCATCTGACTAAGTGGGCATGGCCAAACCTAAATTGCTTATATATGATTTCTGTCTGGAGGGGCGCAGTGAGAGAAAAGCAATGTGCCGGAATGGCAATGATGATGCTAACAGATCTGCTTGTATAGTGCAACTGATACCCAGATGCTACCTGCCACTGAATGAGGAGTATTAGTTCTGTTCAAAAAGACATATTATAATTTTTGGGTGGAAAAGACTTAGGGGCAGATTTATGAGGCCCTTGCGCCACGTTTACGCCGCTGTTGCGTCACGCAAGGCGGCGTAAACGTGACGCATCCCTACGAACGATTTACAACGTGACGCATCTAGGCAGATGCGTCACGTTGTAAAGCCCTGCGCCGCTTGTGGGCGTTCCGGCGCAGGGTGGGCGTTCCGGGGCAGGTGCGCCTCGCAAAAGTGGCTGAGTGAAATCTATAAGATTTCACTCAGTCACTTTCAGGCCAATGCTGCGTCAAAAGCCTGCGCCTGCTTGAAGCAGGCGTAGGTCTTGATGCAGCATTGGTCAGATAGGGCACCCCCCGAGCCTTGCTGGAGCTGCGTCGCGCTTGCGACGCAACTCCAGCAATGCGCCGCCTTTACGGCACAGATGCGTCACGCATCTGTGCCGTTTTTGCCCCATGGTGCGCCGCATTGTAAATGCGGCGCACCATGGGTGGCGGAGCTGTGGCGCACTGTGGCGCACATTAACTGGCGCATCCCTGGGGATGCGCCAGTTAACATAAATCTGCCCCTTAGAGCTAGCTGGCTGTTAATGGCTGTAGGGAGAGGATTCCGGTACTTGGTGGCCACATAAAAGATGGAGGGGCCTCCTTGCCCTAAGTCAGTTTGGTGCTAAAGGCAGAACGGAACAAACAAGATGGATGCGGTGGCTCCATTTTTCCTAAAATAAGCTGGGACAATGTTTGGGTGCTCTTTAGCTGAAATATAAGGCTTTGAACATGGACAGCCACGGTAACTTAGCAAGGTGTGAAGAAATGGGTGCACAGTAGATTCAAATGTTGACTGGCAGTCAAATTGCGCATGATTTGAGGTTGGCGTGGTAGGTTTTTTGTGGGTCCCAAATAGAAGGGTTTTCCACAGACCAGTATGAAAGGTATAATGTTTTGAATTACAATTTTATGAGATGACTTGGGAATCAAATGAAAAACTTTTCACAACATTCATGAGAAGTAAACACACAGTGGGTAACTGACTGATTTCAGTAGCGAAGAATAATTTGTTGCTCAACCAATTTATAATCAGTGCTGGTAATAATTGAAGTATTCTGTCCATCCCCTTGTTATTTGTTATAGTCCTAATTTAACTTTTCACAACTTGCATTTCCTGTCTCACTCTTGCTTTTTTTAACTGAGGTTTACGCCTTTTCACACTGTTTTCCTATCGTTGTCTTCCTCCTTTTTCCGCCTTACTGTCTTGCTTTGAATGAAATAAAGTGATACAAAATAAGCCCGGGTCTTCAAAAATGAATGCTGGTGCCTACCACCCCCAGCCACTGGTTAAAATGTAACACTGTCAGTGCAGCCCATCTTTTTTGTGCGAGAAGTGCGTTTCTCGTCATTACACAGCTTGTTAGCTTTTTAAGCTCCACTAAATAGGAAAATGGGCACGTTCTTGTCAGCTGCTGCATTCCAGTTTCTCCTTCTCCCCCTTATGGCTTTCTTCGCTTTCCCAGATTCAGACACTCCCACACTACAACCAGGACACTCATGTTCCAGCAGTGGTCTGAGGAAATTGCAGCAATTAATTTAACTGTCTTTCTCTCCTTTGATGTGGCACCACGAATCCTTGAACCGGTTTCAGTCCCTGGCCCCTGTTCAAGCGCGCGCACTGCTAGGAAGGAGGGTTGGGGAGGAGGCCGAGAGCCGATTTGATTAGTAAAGAGCACAACGTTGATTTTTAAGATGATATTTAAATCTCAGGGAATCCATTATGCATTCAATGTGAACGTTTTTGGGTTGTTCTTAACCCTGTCCACATTTTTCCTGTGAATTATAATGGCCTCACTGAAAACGATTTCTGTTTCTTTCAATTTTTCACTTAAATTATTTGCCAGGCTCAAATGTCTTTTCCCGTGTATCAAGTTTTAAGAAAGTGCAATCATTTCCAAAAATTTGAGTAATTTGAAGATGTAAAATGGCTACAGGTGCCATAGTCACAGGCTAATTATATTTTCTAATGACTAGTAGGACTGACCAGGCCTTGACCCCGCCTGGCTACGCTTCATTTCTTCGGCTTAGCAGCACAGTTTGTTCTGAGCAGTTGCTATTTGCAGCGACGAAGCAGCGCTCTGAGACATCGAGTTCATTTCATACTCTGAGAAAAAAATATATTCGCATCTTCCGGCAACCAAAACACGTAGCACTGTCCATTCTCCCGTCGTTGTTTGTATGGATTAAATATTGATGAGTGTTTTCCTTCAAACAATCTTCCTTTGCATACGCCAGCTTCCTGAGCACTTTTATGTGTGTCTGTTCGTGTGTGTGCATGTGTGTTTGTGTGGTTTGTGTGGCAGGAGAGCGCATAAATAACGGGTAAATGGTTAGTAAGATTACATATCGCATCTAAGGGCCTCATTTATGAGAAGTGGCGCATTGCTGCGTGAAAGCAGCGATGCAACACTTTTCAGTGCGCCCTCCTTGCGACACCTAGGATGCATCATATTCACAGTATGACGTACCATGTCATGACAGATGCGTCAGTATTACTCACCTGTCTGTCAGTGCAAAAAATGGTGATTGCTTTAGTTGTGTCGGGTGCCTGACGCAACTCCAGCAATGTCCCTTTCACATGGGCCTGCGTTACCCTTACGCCTGCCAAAAGGCAGGCATAAGGTTTTGACGCATTGGCGGCATGGAAGTGTCATAGTGAAATCTCATAGAAACACTTCTACGGGGCTTTGTTGCGACGGAACACCGACCCTGCATACCTATACCTGACACAGCTGCATCACCTTGTAAATATATTGCAATGCGCTGCATGTTTGACGCTGCCGCATGATCACGAAAAGTGACGCCACTGACACAAAGGCTCATAAATAAGCCCCCAAGGGGTTTGGTGGCACCGTAAACAACAAGGCTAAAGATGGAGTGCTTTGCAAATGCCACAAAACCCCAAGATGGCAACGCAGGACAAGCTTACACATTACTCCTTATGTACTATGAAAAATCGGTTTTGTTCAAAGTGCAGCTAATAACTGGAGCATAACGCAGTTAGAATGTTTAGGTTTTTCTTACCTTTTATAAATAAATTGTTGATAACACAGTGGGCAAAGGTAAGGACCAGTGGATTTATTGACTTCAGTTGCTGCAGTGCTACCACACAATTAAGAATGTTTGCATTTATCACATAATTTGCAGATATAAAAACATTTTAGATCATATTTACAAGCCCCTTGTGCCGCCTGTGTGTCACTTTGTTAGACGTACCGGAGACGCAGTTTGGTGCTCCATATTTACAAGGCCATGTAAATCCACCCTGCTTGGCTTTTTGTGTCCTTGTAAATATGGCCCATTTAGATGCAACACTTAGTTTGAAAAGGCGTGCCATTGGTGTTGCTGTGGGAGTTTCCACGCAACACCCATGGATTCTGCCAATAAGTGTCAGAATCCTACGCCTCCCCAGGGAAGGCATAAGGAGGTGCACTGAGGAGAAATACTTTTATTTGTTTTTTTCTGCTTTCTATGGGTGCTGCATTCTGCAGCCCCCATAGAAAGAGGGAAACACCTCTTGTGATTGTTTTTGTGCAGGAACGGGTCCTTTCCTGCACAAAAAAGAATCATTTCCGTAATGCAGTCACCCTTGCACCATGGTGCAACAGTGCCGGCATCGGCACATGGCATGCAATTGTGTGCAGCGCAGGGGAGAGCACAGGAATCCTTCATATTGTTGTAAATATATTGCATCCCTGTGCTTTGAAAGTAACTCAGCGCAACGCAATCAAATGGCTGCATTACTTTCTTGTAAATAAGGCCAGTTGTTCTAGGTTAAATAGAAGAAAAACACTAACAGAGAAAGTGCTGCGTAAATTACCTTTGCTTTCTGGCAAAATTTAGAGATGTTTGCTACAAAATTCGAATACCATAATCCTAGTAGCCCTAACAATTGTAAAGCTGACAGAGTGATTCCTGTGAAACACTTTAATATTTCACAGTTTCGTGTTAAAAGTGGAATTTTACCACTGAATGTTGTGAAATAAATGCCCACAAGCGTGATATATTCATATAAGAAATGTGTATACTCTAGCAAAGAAAGGTTAAAGAGAAGTTATGGGTAGGGTTGGGGTTGGTTATAATAATTTAATTAAAATATGTTTAAAAATAACTCCCAAATGAACTTCATCGTGGAAACACCAATTCCTGCATGTTATTCCCTAAAATCTTGTAATCCCCATTATCTTCACAATTCCAGAATTACGGTGGTACTGGGTACTTTTAATTCCGATACAGGAAAGTGAGAAGGATAATTCTGGGACGCTGGAAATCGAGGCCTTAGTGGCCAGAACTGCTCTGCAATCAATTATGTCAATGTTGTCGTTTAGGCAATGTGTCTGCTGCTTCGTATCTGGGTCATGCTGACCATGGCCTTTGGGAAACTTTCGAAGAACTTTGGCCTATGCAAATTAGTATGCAAGCGGCATTTACTGCCTCTTAGTGAAACAATCGCAGGGCATCACTAGAAGGCCAAACATTATCATTGAGCCTTTTTGGACTACTGGCCACATCTACAGCTCGCCTGGGAGATGTAGAGAGTAGAGATTCACTTTCATTACTATGCTAACAATTCTGAGAAGTGAATAGAGAAAGAAACTGCAAAAAACAAATGCAAATGTTTCCACGGCAGTCCATCCATGAGTATTATTTTCTTGTACAAAAATCAATTAAAAAAAATAAAGTCTATTCGCGCCTGCTTTGCTTGTCTCGGGAAATATTGTACCAAACCTGTTGAAGAAATCTGCCAGTTCATCCGAGAGAGTTTCATTGGAGGCAGTTAAATGCAGACATTATTTTCTACCTAAATATGGGAAGGTATATTTTTCCCACACTACAGCTCAGTTTATACTTTAAATGTAAGTCACACATAAGCATGCAAAAAAGGATGCAAAAAAGTGATGGATGCAAGGCTTGAAATAATCTCAGCGACTGGTAATTACTGGGGCTGCATCCCAGTCCACTGTTATTTTGCACACTATGCAACCTCAGTTTGGACCCAGCCATGTTCAAATCAGTCTTGACCCTGCTCGAACTGGAAAAGTCCAGCCTGAATTGCCAGGTCCTCCCTGACTCAGAACACAAGCAACTCAGGACTGGTTTAGCCCTCATTAGTGTTCATCAGCCAGGTATAGCTTGATTCCAGTGGCACTTTTTGTATACTTCAGTTTATCAACCTAAGTGGGACGAGTATGCCCAGATGTTGGTCCCGTGCACACTACTACTACTGAAAGAATGGATCCTAAACTAGTAGTTAGTCTCCAGCGGTATGATTCAGAACCAAAGGAAAGGAGACAGTGGAATCGGGTGTTCTATGGCAGCATATAAAAATGAGGCTTAAAGGTGTGTATGGTTATCGGAGTGGCTCTTCAACAGCTCAGAATACAAGTCAATCTGAACACCCTTTATTCCCCAAAACGTCCCCAAACCAGTGAAACATCTTTCATAGGAATTCATGAAATACATGAACAGGCAGAACCACTATTATGAAGCACACTGAGGCTGCACAGGAATAACTTTCTTGCTTGTTTTCTTTATCTCTTGTTTTATTTGTATTGCAATCTGGATACATTTTTTTCTGGGGAGAGCATATTAATTAATCTCTTAGGGTCTCTGATTAGACACAACAAATAAAAATAAAATAAACACTCACTTAGGTTTAGGTCCGAATCAGCACTCTGGTGGGCATGTGTTATGTGAATCATGTATTTCAATATCCACTGTAAGAGAAGGTACTTTATTTATCTATAATTGTCACATTTTGCATACTACCTCTATTCCACATTATTATTTAATGCAATTTTATATCTATCCAAGAATCTGTGGTAATTTGTGTTTTAGAGTTAGTTTTGTCTGTTCCTGGTACACAAGTGGTCATACTCAAAATAGGCGACATGAAATTGAGACATCCAAGCAGTGTGCAGGGTCCTCCTTAGAACAAGCATTGGCTTTGCCAATAGGTCTTGCCTATGTAAGAGCCATTGGCTTTGCCAATGTGCGTTATCCATGTCGTACACCAGTGTGGCATAGAGCAGAGTGGTGTGAAATGGAGTGCCATAGAGAGGAGTAGAGGGGGAGTAAAGTGAAGTGACATAAAGTGCTGTGGAACACAGTGGAGTGGAGCGCAATAGAGTGGAGTTAAGTTTTGTAGAGTGGCATAACGTGTCATAGAGTGGAGTGTTGTAGAGTAGAGTGTAGTAGAGTGTCATGCAGTAGAGTGTAGTGTCATGCAGTGGAGTGGATTAGAGTGGAGTAGAATAGAGTGGAGTGGTGTAGAGTGGAGGAGTGGAGTGGAGTAGAGTAGATTAGTGGAGTGGAGGTGAGTGCAATAGTTCAAAATGGAGTGGTGTAAAGTAGGGCGATGTAGATTGGCATAGAGTGGAGGAATGTAGAGTGGATGGACATACATTGGAGGGGCTCAGAGTGAAGTACAGTGGAGTAGAGTGCAGTGGCACAAAGTGGAGTAACAGTGGAGTAGAGTGTTGTAGAGTGGAGTAGACTGTTGTGAAGTGGAGTGACAAAGAGTGGAGTAGAGAGGCTTAGAGTGGAGTGGTGTAGAGTGGAGTAGAGTGCCAGATTGGAGTAGAGTGCAGTGGCAGACAGAGGCGTGGTGTAGATTAGAGTGTCATAGAGAGGAGTTTTGTATAGTGCAGTGGAGGGTCATAGCGAGTCATAGAGTGGAGGGTTGTGGAGAGGAGGTTAGACTTGTGGACTTTTGTAGAGTAGAGTGGCATAGAGTGTAGTAGAGTGGCATAGAGTGGAGCAGAGTGGCATAGAGTGGCGCAGAGTGGTGTGGTATAGAGTGGAGTAGAGTTGAGTGTTTTAGGATGAAGTGGCATAGAGTGTTGTAGAGTGGAGTAGAGTGTCCTAGAGTGTCCCAGAGAGTCATTGAGTGGAGAGGCGTAGAGTGAAGGAGCAAAGAGGGGAGGGGAGTAGAGAGGAGGGGCAAAAAGTGTCATGGCATGCGGTGGAGCTGGGTGGAGTGGAGTAGAAGGAAGCAGAATGGAGAGTCATAGAGTGGAGTGACATAGAGTGTTGTAGAGTGGAGTGGAGTGGCATAGAGTGGCATAGTGTGGAGTAGAGTGTCATAAAGTGGAATGGCATAGAGTGTCATAAAGTGAGGTGATGTAGAGGGAGGGGGATGAGTGTAGTGTCATAGAATGAAGTGGCGAAACGTGGAGTAAAGTGTCATAAAGTGAAGTAGAGTGGATTGCTGCAGAGTGAAATGGGGTGCCGTAGAGTGAAGTGGCGTATTGTAGAGTGGAGTAAAGAGTCATAGAGTGGAGTGACGGAACATGGCATAGAGTGGAGTAGAGGGGCATAGAGTGAGTAGAGTATGGTGGAGTAGAGTAGAGTGGCACAGAGTGGAGTAGAGAGGCATTGAGTGGAGTAGCATGGAGTAGAGTGCAGTAGAGTGTTGCAGAGTTAAGTGGCATAGAGTGCTGTGGAGTGTCGTAGAGTGGAGTGGCAAAGAGCAAAGTAGAGTGCCATAGAGTGGAAATTTAGAGGCCTGCTTAATGAAACAGAGCACTTGTGGTATAATACAAGAACAAGTCAGAAAGATGGTAAACAGGGTATGCTCAACGGAAGAGGCAGTGAAATGCTGGACAGCCTGAAAAAAATAAAGCCAGCAAATAGGAAGCAAGCAAATGTAACTTACAAACCCCAAAGCCAATGGTAAGCAGTGGGTGTAATGAATTCCCGGGGAAGCTTTGAAAAAAGGACAGCTGCGCTCTCTGGTAGGCTTCGACCTAAAAATTGTCCCCAGCACCTATTCATTTTTTTACTAATTTACAAACAACCGTATGCTGGTATTTTTTTAGGTCAAGCCTAATCCATCCCGTAGAGATGTTGGGCAAGATTATAGTAAGGCTTTCGAAAAGACTCCCCAAACTGCGGATTAGGTACAGTTCATGTGAGCTGGGCGCGTGCACATTGCCAGCCACATCCTCGGCATCAGACTTTAAAGGAAGCCGCTTCCCCGCCCCCCCTATCAGACTTCAAAGGAATGCGCTCCCCTGCCCATCCCTCTGCGCAATGCCAGAGCTCGTTGTTTACAAGCAACACTCCTCATCCAAAATACACGGTACTTGTAACACATTTCCTGACCGCTGTATTTCTCAACTTTTCTACCACAGTCAACTAACACTCTACAAAGATCGGCATCACGCAGAGTCCTTCTTTATTTTCCTTAACGTTCGGGCACGCACAGCGAAGCACGTTTAAATACATAACTTTTGTAGCATGGAACACTTCAAGCTCCGCAACTAAGGAAACTTTTTAGCAAAGACTTAGGTAAGCGAAACTCTTGGGCCACTCAATACCTTACAGCCAAATTCTCTTTAATCAAATGTATCTGCCTGTGTTGTGCACAGTTCGAAAGGTGATCTAGTGGGGGCTTAGCAGTGCAATTATCCAGCCCATCATACATCTCCTTCCCCGGCACTTTTCCTCCCTCGGTGAGGCAAGTTAGTTCTCAGGCTCCTTGGACTTCTAAGGTCAATTTCCGGGGTGTGGTGGGTCTATCTATAATTGAGCTGATCGGGCTTCCTCTTCTTCAGTATGTTGGCTGGTTTGTTTCGTTCTCGGAAATCTGCTGGGCAACGGCGTCAAATAAGGCGCTCACGCCCCAAGCAGTTCCGCCTTCGACAGCGACAAATGTGATTTTGGACAGAGGGGACGCACAAGCAGCCAGCTCATTGTTTTAGATCTTTCTGTTTTACAAAAACAGCTTTGCTTTTTATAAGACTCTGCGCAGCAAATAAAATATTGGTTTATATGACATTTCTCCGGTTCAGTACATTTTTCTCTCATAACTGCCAGCTTGGGTTACTTTATCTCCGCAACGAACAACATATTCAAATTTCCGCTGAGTATAACAGAGCTGTTAATTTAATTTTTCTCCTCTAACACGGGGAAGATGCATGTCTGGTTGCGTTAAGCCTTCTTACCTGTGAGTTGAAGGATCACTGAGTCAGCACATTAAATGGCTGCTATGGAATCGCATGCAGGCATATGCAACCATACAGATGAAAGCTACTGAAAGGAAATAAATAACTTGATCCTCGTCTTTGCTTGGTTCATTAAGCGCAACTGTACTGCAATGTTAAATATGCCTAGTGTAGTACATTGATTTAGCCCACTTCAGAAAGCTAACTGTGCCGCTTAAAGCATATAGCAGTCATTACTCATGAGCTCAGAATAGTATAATACCTAGTTCAACAAAACAGCTGTTGAGACGTCTACCTATTGGGCTCTGCATATTTGTCCTCCCCATCAGGATGAAAAAAAAATTCTTAACTCTGCAGCAGTGCCACCCTTCACTGTCTTTGATGCATCTCCAAGGAGAATCGTTTTAGTTCTTTCACAGGCTCATCATTTTTATTTTAGAAGTGCCCCGTTACAGCGCTCATAATGCTTCCCTGCAAAGAACACCCATCCCACCTCCCAAACACCATCGAGCAACAATCGCCATGGATTTCGTGGCTGGTTTCACTTTCTTTGTTTAAAGTGCCCCATTAGAGCGTCCGTAATGCTTGTCTGCAAAGAACACCCCACCCCTCCCACTTCCATCACAGCATCGAGCAGCAATCGCCATGGCTTTTTATTTAATAGAGTGTCCATAAAAGCGGCTCATTCCGTGATTTTTTGTCTTGCAGCACATATATATTGACAACTTATCACCAGGAGAAATTACTTGATTTTCCCAGAATCACAAGATGTTGCGGAGCAGAGACTCGAGTCGGGATCTCCCACTCTCGAGTCAGCAGCGCCATAGCCTCTCCACTAATACTTGTTTTATTTGTAACGTTTGCTTGCTCTTCGCCATATGTGTGGTTATAAAAGGGCAGGTAGGTGCCTTTGCAGAAAAAAAACGTGAATCCGAGTAGGGCTGCTGAAGTAGACATAATAAAATGACGCCCTTTTGACAAGATTGCAGGGCTAGCTAGTGGTGTGACTTCACCAGCTCAGCTCACTTTAAACAGCTCAGCAGAATGTCAGAAGTATGCTGGTAGAAACATTGCATTTCGAACAAGAAGGGTAAGTAGAAAATCATATGTGGGCAAAGCAAAAAAAATGTCATGTACATTAAGGTGCTTACATATATTGCTGCCGGCAGTTCCGATCATGCTCTCTATGGTGCTTCTACATATTCATACATAGGTGGGGCTATAAAAGGGCAGGCAGGCCCCTTTGCAGAAAAAAACGTGACTCCGAGTCGGGCGGTTTACCATGTTCTAAAAAGGTTTCTGAAGTAGACATAATAGAAGGATGCCCTTTTGGCAAGATCACAGGGCCAGCCAGTGGTGTGACATCACCAGCACAGCTCACTTGAAACAGCTATGTTGTTTGTCAGAAACGTTGCATTTTCAACAAGAAGGGTAACTAGGAAAACATATGTGGAGAAAGAAAAAAATGATCTTGTGTACATTAAGATGCTTACAAACATTGCTTTGAAGAAATAATGAACTGCAGTAATTTTGACTATTTTCGGAAGTGGGAAAAAACAATATTTGCCATTCATGTATCTATTAACCTCCTTCTACTTTGCATGAGTATCTTGTCAATCGGTGTTGCTTAACATTTATCATTCTAAAATGGCCACTCACACACAGTTTTCTGAGGCAGCCCTTCTCCAGGTTAGTCCTTCTATTGTTTGCTTGCTTCAAATGCCTACACACAGTGACAGGCTAATTATTATAAGTGTTGCAACTTCCAACAAGCATTTGCAATGCAATAGGTCTCGCATTTGTGACAGTTTAAGCTATTGGCATTGTAAATTACAATGTCTTTCATTTATGTTTTAAAAACCAACATGCAAATAAAAGGCATTGCCATTTACAATACCAATAGCTCAAACTCTCATAACTGCGAGACCTATTGCATTGCAAATGCTTGTTTACATTTCAGCTATTTTCTTTTAAGGAACAGAGATTGATATGAAAGCAGTCTGCGAGAGTAGAAGCCAAGATGGTCGCTAACAGAGGCCAGGACAGATTCATTAAGATTTCTTATTTGGAAAGAGACTTCAGAACGCAGCAAAATGATTCACTTGGCCCCTGCCAGTAGTGAGCATACATACCAATCCCCAAATCCCCAAGCCTAATTATTTCAAATAATCAAAGGTTTGCACAATCTCAGATTTTTAGCCCTGATGTTTGGACTATGCCTTACTAGTGACTCACTACCAACATGGATTTCAACTCCTACTTCATCGTCCTGCAGACTGCTCCATGGGCAGGAGGAAATACTCTTCACATACTATGCATCTGTCCAAATTTTCAATCCAAATGTAGAAAGCAGTTACACAACATCTTCAACACTTATGGAATCAGGACATGCCATCACGCCCTTTTTTTCTGATCTCAAGGTTCGAGCTCCTAGGTAATAGTCTTCTTGGCAAAGATTATCGACCATGTTGGTAAATTGCTTAAATTGTGGTCCAAAAAGTCGATGTGCATGAGCAAAAGCATACACACATTGGCCCACACCCTGTGGCACTTTTAAGCACTCAGCACTGTATCTGCGTGGCGCTGCTACATTATTGGACCACTACTACAACAGCTTAATGGTAGCGAAGCCCGCTACCCCCTTGAACAATCAGTCAGTAGAGTAGTTATTGAGCATCCCGAGCTCCCTTGAGTGCACTTTAAACCTCAGTTCACATCAATGCATTTATGATCAAACTAAGACTCACAGCGGTGTCTGTGTGGTACATGCCATGTAAACCTTTCAAGTACTTGGCACTTTAACAGGCTGGTATCATGCCATCAATACTCTGCTACTGCAATTATTTGAAGGCAGTGGTATCCACCTATTTTGATATTCAATCAGCCAAGAGAGCCCCAATCATGCATCACGATTTCATTTGAGTGCGACTCAGACTTGAACTATAAGTCCTGTTGGGTACTTTGTAGATGCCTCGTCGCACTCCTGAAGAATTGATCTTTTAGGAATGCCACTTTTAGAAAGTGGATATTTCCCTGTGCTCATAACTCTTCCGTGCTTTGCAGCCTGACTCCAATCCACATCTAGGGCAGAGTGACAGCACAGCTTGTGCATACTTTCTAGACAGCCATCACACAGGGAAGGCTGGGTGTAACAGGGTTGCAGCTGCATTTTGAATGGTCTTCCTGGGTTGGGAGAGTGAGAGGCGTTAATACTTAACATTTGTATAAGCTCTGTCCTGCCCTCGCACAAAGGGGTCGTTTAAACCCTACTGATGTCTGGAGCCAGCGCAAGGGTAGAGGGGAAACTCCTGGGCCTGACCAGATCTTGCTGGAACCTTCTCTCACCTTCTAGGAGCTAGGCCTCAGAGTATAAATACACAGGCTCTGGCCCCACACTTTTGGGCACTTTGGGGACTGGGACTGAATCTCTGTCGGGAGGACTGCCTGCACTGCACTGCACAGAGAACTCAACTGGACTGCTCTTCTGCTATTGCCCTGCTACCTGCTACTGGCTGGGTGGCCTAAAGGACACACTGGATTGATGTCTTGCTTGTTGCCCTGTTGCCAGCTGCTCCCTGACTTTGGATCCCCCAAAGCTCTGGGGTGAGGTGAGGAAGAACTGCCATCCCTGTCTTATATGTGCCTGGATGCGCTGGCCTGCCTGCGTTGTGCACCACCAGTATTCCCAGTGCTTGGTGAGCACTTTACTTTTTAAACCAGTGCCCCAAAAGAGTGTGTTGAGCACCTCATTGTCCCACTGTTGTTGAGGGCCGATCTAGGGAGTGCACCCACTTTGATTTCCCTTGTGGACCGGCCGATAGTGAACAGTGCAGGCTGGTTGCTGATAGCTAGGGGGAAAGCCACTTCACTGCATTCTCACTCTTTGGGACCATGCTGAGAGCCCATGTTCTCTTCGGGCATTCCTTGGCATTCCCGTACACTCTGGGAGCGGAAATTACAGTATTATATGTACAAGGCACTCAGGTGCCTCTGAGCCCTTTCCCTATTGCTGAATTACCATATATCCACTATTAGGAGTGCTTCTAGGCCTGTGTTATTATGGGGATATTGGGTGATTCTAGACACTACCATGATGTTTGGTGATTCATGTGTTTTACCCCTAATTCAACCTACTTGACCACATTTATGCTTGTAATGAATCATTAATTTTTAGGCTGCATCTTGTGCCCTGATATTACAATGTCTGTTGGAGGGAGGAGCCAATTCCAACATGGCTGCCTGGAGCTTCAGCTCCGTGGAAACCCCGCGCACAACATCCTAACGCGGCCCTCCAAGCCCCACTAAATTATCTATAAGGGCCAAATACCAAAATTGGACGATCAGGACCGTCTGCCGCTGGTGCCGCCGATACTTCCAGCGGCTGCTCTGCCGTGATATCGGCAATATCCACCCCTGGCGATAACACCTCAAGATGTGTGGCCCGTGTCACCTGTATGGCCCGACCGCAGTGTGTGGATGGGGGCCCGTGGCCACAGCGGACGGGCAGGAAAGGTTACACGACCGGGAGAGGATTTTAATTACAGCACTCACCCCCTACATATGACGAACCCGCTAACTCCACCCTGAGAGATCCAAGATAGACATCAGCTTTTTGTCGAGCATGAAACCTGGGTGGAGACCTGGGGATTTGTTTTAACACCCCTCCAGCTAATGACACAGGTCGACTGTGGTGCCCAGTACAGGAGCGTGGGAGCATTTAGACCAAGGATCATGTGTGTGCAGCAGTGGTGAAAGGAGGTGCAAATACTGAAGATGCTCCTCCTTTTTACAGTCTGGCTCCTTTTCCCCTCTTGTTCTTCCTCCGTTGGGTCGGCTCCCTGGTTTCCTTTGGACTTGGCTCTCGTAACTTTTGGACTGGAACTCGTGTGCGCCCTGCCATTTTGGGACCCTCTCCTGTTGTTGCTCTTGCCCTGGGTGCATCTTGCCATGTTGAGATGGTTTCCATCGATGCTCACAACCTGGGTCCGCCATTTTGTTGATTGTTGTCCTTTCCTTTGGTCCCTTGGATTCCATCCTGCTGACCTTCAGACATTTCTCTTACACTGGACTGCCTTATCTTTCTCTCCCCCTCAGGTCCCCCTCTCTCTTCTCACCAATATCAGCCTCCAACTCTTCTCACCCACATTCCGCTCTTTACCCCTTTTTATTTATTTATTTATTTTTTTATTTCTCTTTTCACTCTGTAAATATGTGATATATACTTGTCCAAGCCGAATCGCTGGTAAAATGGAATCCTGAGAAAATCTAATATTTGTTTATATATGTATATAAGATATAACTCTAACCACTAGTATATGTAGTAGACCTTTGTACTCACTACCATTCCTATGTGATTCTTAGAGTTTATCCATTTGTATCTCTTCCTTGAGTGACTTTACAACTTGTACATTTGCAATTTCTTCTATGTGTATCTCTTCCCTGTGTGACTTTACAACTTGTACATTTGCAATTTTTTTTCCTGTTTGTATCTTTTATGTAACTCATGTAATCCTAAATCCTTATGTATCGCAACTGGTTCTTTTGTAAAGCACTCTGACACCTTCGGGTAATGTTCGCGCTATAGAAAATCGCATTAAATAAATAAATAAATAAACAAAGATTCTTGCCTTACAATGCCAGGATTACCTAGGTTGCCCAGCAGTGAAAATTTATGTATGATATGACCTGCAGTTATGCCCTGATGTTATGAGTTATGTCATGTATGCCTCTAAATTCCCAGGATGACAGGCATTCCTTCAGAGGGTATATTATGTATGCAGTGATGGTGTAAAATGATGTCATGCCTACTGTTTTTATAATGTATGCCGCTATAAGATGTTCACTTTAGCGTCCAGCTTGTGATGTTAGGACAATTAGTCCAGTGGCCAAGTGATGTTATGTTCTATGTGAGTTTTGGCAAGTGCCTAGTGGCAGAGTTATTTATATGATTATGGACTAATGTGGCTTTATGCATAATACAATGGCTATTTTTATACACTCCTGCGTGATGTCTCTTTTTGTGGTGTATTCATTGTGTCACTGATGTATGTGGGTTGCGCAAATGCTTTACACATTGCCTCTGGGTATAAGCCTGACTGCTCTGTGCCAAGATACCGGTGGTGAGCGCAGGTTATCTTGGGTGGGTAGCTTACTCACCCTGACTAGATTGGTGGGTTCTGTCTGGCTTAGGTGTTTTTCCTAGCCAACCAGAAACCCCATTTCTAACAGGAATCATCTTTCTATCTCCAAGAACTGGAGTAGAAAAGGGCTCCTCCCACTCTGTCTTCCGTATGTGACATATTCAACAAGTGGAGGTGCAAGGATGTGAGGGAGGGTTGTCAGTGCCCTGGGACAAAGAGGACAACGGATTGGGTTAATGAAGATTATGGTAAGTAATGGGTACATTACCCCCTCTACTTGTAAGCCTCGTCTCAGTCCTACAAAAGTGAGGATTCCACAAGATGTATAAACTTGCACCGACAGAGCAGTAATGCCGAAAAATAAACCTAATGTATTTATTGACAATTAATTTGTTACCGAATGTAAGACTGTAGAAGCAAAAGTAGCATGCAAGTCATCAAACAATTCTAACCTGTAATGTTTGGCACAAGTGAGATGTGAGGACCATATAGCCATGCTACGTATCTCCTGTAAGGACGCCACCCCCTTTTTCTGGCTCATGAGGTAGAGACTAAATTTGTTGACGTACCCTAGATGGAATCAGAAGTATACACGGAAAGAACGATTCACAGTGCCATGGATAACTTGGTATCTGTTACCCTAACTGAGAACGTTTCACTAGTTAAACAAGGAAAATGTGCACTTTACTCTTTACTTTTTTTCATTGTTTAGTTCATCCTTGAGATGAATTTTTGAGATAAACGTTACAAACTGTGTAAAAGCAGCATTTATTGCGGAATTCAGATAGAAAAAGACACTTTGGGAAATAGTCGATGAGCAAAATCTGATGGGAAACCTTAGATTGGTAAATTCAGATGCACATCTAAAACAATAAAAAAAATGCATAAATATGTCAACCTGTGAATCGTATACATGATAAAGCACCTTATTTGTCAACAGTGCTGTAATTTCTGCTAACAAATTAAAAGATTATGTTAGCCTTATGTTAGTGTTAAGAGCCCCTCTTATCGGATTCGAGGGGCATATTATCAAGGGTGGCAATAGGGAATTTTCACAGCTTTAGCGGCCGTTTTCGGCCGCTAAGCGGTGATAATTCTATCGCCCTATCAGCAAGCTGTTGCTAACAGCAGTTAGAGACAGCTTTTAGGTGATAGCGAGCGGTTTGGGGCCCGCTTTGCATGTTAGCGATATTTATCGCTCATGACATGCAAAGTGGGCATCCCCAAACTGTTAGCGACTGAAAACAGTCGCTAACATCTCTATCGCCTATTAGCAAGGCAGGCGTAGCGGTGGAAATATTCGCACTAATTGCGAATATCTCTAAATACTAACACCTGCCCAGACCAGTTCTTAGCCATGTTATCCAATGGGAGGTGGATAACATGGCTAAGAGCATTTCGTCGCTAATGCGTGAATATCGCTGTATTCTCAGCGATATTCACGCATTTCGCCGTTATCGCCGGAAAATGTATCGCTTTGAAGATAAACGTTGCTAATAGCATGTTATCTCAGCGATAAATTCCGGCGATGCTCAGCGATAAAAAAATCGTCGCTAAGCCTATTTAGCGATAAATATCGCTACTTGTTGGTAATATGCCCCCTGGTGATTTATTTCGGCGTTTATATTTCTGCTCTTTTGCGGTTTATTTGTAGTGTGTTCTGTGCATTTTCTTTCCATAACATTTGTTTTAGTTTCTTCTTTGAGATCTTCTTAACATGCAATACAAAATGACAAAATAGTATATCATCTTGTACCAAGTCAGAGACCTTAGCAACTTTTGTGGAACTAATTCATCTTAGAAATGTATACCCTTGAAATATGCATTTTATTGTAATAGGAGTTTAACAACAGTGTTATATTGCAAATTGTTTTTTTTAACGGTATCTTTTAAGATGTGTCTATTGTTTTTTTTATTTACTGGGTCATTTTAAACTAACTCTAACATCTCACTTAAGCCTCTTCTCCCCCCTTCGCTCCTTATGTTAATCCCCGGATTCTATCGCTTATTTGCATTCTATATTTCATGCTTCGCTCAAAAACAAACAAATAAACTAAAACCGTGCCCATCAGTTAAGCACTTAGTGATTGTAATGAAAGCAATTTTCCACTTTCCAGGGGCCAGTTTTCCTACATTGCACTAGGCGGTGCTATTTTTTTTTATTTCTATTAAAGTGTTTCAGTTTGGTATTCTTCCTTCTTTTATCAGGATATACCAAATGATGCATAATTTGTTTATGCTCAGTTATAGCTTCCTATTTTCTGCACCGATTACTTTTAAGAAAGTTTGATTGCTAGAAAAAATAACAATCGTTAAGTACTTTGTCATCACAACTAAAAGAGTCCCAATTTGGAAGACAAATAATACATTGTTTGCTGTACTTCCTACAGATTACGCAGGGGTTACTTACTAACATTTAGTGTGGACACTAGAACTTTGCAAAGGCCAAACATTTATGCCCACTTGGGAGGGTGTCACCACTCCCCCCACCCCTCCCTCCCTCCCCAGTGCAGCCCAGCCCCACCCCACAAAACTGCCCCAGCACAGAAAAATAAAATGATAATAACATTGCGTTATTTTAATTTTATTTTCCCTTATTTGCCATGCTGAAAGGCAGTGCGGCGACGCTCATTTGCCTTAGTGTAGGAGCCGCCCATGCTATGTTCTCTATTTAGATTTGAAAAATGTACTTTTCAGGCACATACTTCATGCTTACTTAACATCTCATATCATGTTGTAGTGTCAAACGTATGTCACAAATACAGGGCACAAAAGGGTTTTATGATTCACCTTTAACTGTACGCAATCGATGATTTCACCAAATTGTGAAGAGAGCCACATCTTCAAAGAGAAGCAATCTTGCATCTACCATTTTACTTTCCAATAAATAGCCTTGCCAATTTTATTTTTACTGTAGCAATCCTTGCCAACCGACCCTCTCAATGTCTCCCTCTTTGGCCCTCATTATGAGTGACCCTGTAGTTCATGTGATGCTTATCACACCTGGTAAAATTCTACTCTACTGAGTTGGAAACTTGCGGGTGTGAGAAATACCACCCAATTTTGAGTTTTACATGCAGATTTTTGAGCATACGGTACCAAAACCTGAAGGTTCCAGGAAATATTGGGCATTTACCCCTGATAAATATTGAAAGATTTGATCTTGTGATAATTATCACACAATTCATATATACGGTACGTGCGAAAACAGCCGTTGCCGCACATATCACAATTAACTGGGCCGCTCGTAATTAAGGCCTCAGGCTATAGCTTTACATTAAACACAAGCTGCATGACAAACCTGACAATGGACTATAAACGTATTCTCAAACCCTGGGTATCTCCATCCTCTTTGTTAATATATTTCAATAAAAACATTTTTCACCTTTATAAGGGTCACAAAAAATATACAGGATATATCTATAGCTTTATCGGTCGATTGTACGTTATTTTTGTAGATCTTCGATCTGCCTTTGATCTAGTCCCAAGAGAGTCTTTATGGAGAGCTATGGTAGAGATTGGGGTGCCTGTCTATTATTTAAAAGTTGTCATTAAATTTAATACCAATAACTTTGCACAGATCAGATCTGGACCCAAGGACGAACTGACTGAAGTAGGGGGTGAGGCAGTGGTGCATTCTGTCCCCAACCCTCTTGCTCTTTGATATTACTAGTTTATTTTCACATCTGGAGAAATGTGAAGGTGATGTTCTATCCCTTGCTGGGGTGAAGGTCCTGACTCTACTGTTTGGTGATGACACCCTTTTGCTATCCAAATCTCCCATGGGCATTCAAAAGCTCTTTGATGGCTTTGGGGTCTTCTGCAAGCAGTAGGGCCTGGAGATCAACCTTGGCAAGACTGAGTACGTGGGGCCCAATTCGCAAAGGTATAGTTAGACACAAGTATAATTTTATGACTTTTGGAATTCACAAAGGGCAGTAATGACTCACTGGGCAGCCATCTGCTGTACTTTGCTGCTTTGGGCTTTAGGGTACCGGGCAAGAGGAAGGGACTTGCATTCCCAAGGTTCCCCAGTCTCCAACAACACGACGTCCGCACCTGGAGGTACTCTTAACATCGCTGCGCTCCCACAACGGAGGGGGACTTACAGGGCTGCCATCTGTTGTACTGTTCTGCTTTGGGCTTGAGGACACCGGGCCAGGGGAAGGGACTCGCATTCCCAAGGTTCCCCTCTCTCCAACTGCACGAATTCCATGCCCGGAGGCGCTCATTAACATCACCACAGTCCAGCGACAGAGGGGAACTCACGGGGCTGCAATCTGCTGTGCTGTGCTGTGCTGCTTTGGGCTTGAGGAGACCGGCGCTAGGGGAAGGGACTCACATTTCCTTGGTTCCTTGGTCTCCAACTATGCGACTTCCGTGACCGGAGGTGCTCATTAACATCCCTGTGGTCCCGTGGC
Source organism: Lissotriton helveticus (assembly GCF_964261635.1). Lineage (NCBI taxonomy): Eukaryota > Metazoa > Chordata > Amphibia > Caudata > Salamandridae > Lissotriton > Lissotriton helveticus. The sequence continues at coordinate 1,119,317,725 of NC_136067.1, forward strand.
GTGGGACGCACCCAGTCAACGCCCGGGTGAAGCCCGGTCAAGGGCGGGCCCATCTACGCACATCGGAGCCCAAAGTAGACTGGACTGGGCCCCCATTAATGCCTGAGACCTGAGGACTTTCAAGATACAGGGAACCATTAGTGCGAGGATGGGGTAAGGCCCACAACTTCATTTGTTCCATTTGCAAAGGTACTGTTTCACTTTCTGGTCTTTGTATTTCTGTTGCCTGTCTGCCTGCAGGTTTCCGTTGTTGTTAGAAATGGGATTTTTGGCAGGCTAGGTCAAGCGCCAAAGCCAGGCAGAAACCACCACTCTAGTCAGGATAAGGGAGTTACACTCCTAAAATAACCCCTGCTTACCCTCTTGGTAGCTTGGCATGAGCAGGCAGGCTTATCTTAGAGGCAGTGTGTAAAGCATTTGCACATAACCAACAATAATACAGGGTAAGCACTACAAAAGGACACCAAACCAGTTTAGAAAAATATCCAATATTTTTATATACTTAAGACAAGACCAAAAACGATAAAAATCCACAATACAGTACTTAAAAAATCCACAGTTATCAAAATACACTTTAAAAACTGTTCCTTGATGTCGATAGCTCCGTCCGGGGCTATCACGGTGGCGTGAGCAAACAAATCCAAACAGTTCTGTCTGACCGCGGCTTCGCGGGCCAGCTATGGTGTCGGGAAGGCCCGCAAACAGTACCAATGCAGGGCGTTGGCGACCTCTCATTGAGCTTCCGAAAGCAAGGCATCCGCAGGCGTCGGTTCCGGAGGACGGTGCATGAGTCGTTCTGGGCCCTCAAAGTCATACGAGTTGCAGGTTGATCTCCTCTCTGGTGGAGTCAGGAGCGCTGGTGTTGGCGGCATTGTGTGCTGCGTTGCGAAGTGCAGCGGTGCAGTGTGCGGTGCGAGCTGTGGCTAGTGGTAGCATCAGATGGTGTCGCCGGTGAGATCAGGGTCGAAGTGCGAGATGAAGGCCATGCTTGTCACAGTGCTGGCAGGTCACAGTGCAAGCAGCGCCGTTGTCGTTGTGAAACTGGAGCCGATGGCGCCGGCGTGGGTAGGCCAAGGCTGCGGTGCGGGATGAGGGCGGTGCATCCTGTAACTTTATGAGCAGTGCCCTCGAACCACGGTGCAAGCAGCAGTGAGGATTTTGGCGAGGAGCGTCATCGTCGGGGATACAAAGGCATCGTCGTGAAGCGAGACGGTGTGGATTGCAGTGCCAACAGGTCGTGGGACGAGCAACGGCTTGCTGGCAGCATCACATGGTGGCATCGGTTAGACCAGGATCGCGGTGCAGCGGTGCCCAGGCTTCTGCATAAAGCGAGGTGCTGCGGAGTGCGGTGCCCACAGGTCGCGGTGCGAGCAGCGCCACGGTAGCGGCGTCAGCAGGCACCATCGATGAGACCAGGGTTGCGATGCGGCATTGCGGCTGCGCCCTCAGCGGTGCCTTCAGGACACGGAGTTGGCAGCGGCGTAGTAGACGTCGTCGATTTGCTTTTCTTCTGTTGCAGCACAAAACACACAGTCCCCAGTGCTGTGGGCAGAAGAGCTTGAAGTCTTTGCTGTTCCTGAGACTTAGTGAACAGGGGGCAAGGTCTACCTCAAGCCCTTGGAGAGACTCACAAATTAGGTTGCAGAAATACCAGTCCAGACCTTCCACTGCCCAAGAAAGAAGCAGCCACTGCAGGTCAGCCCAGCAAAGCACACAGCAAAGTGGTAGTTCCTCCTCACCTCTTCTTCAGCTCTTCTTCTTGGCAGTCTTCTTGATCCAGATGAGTTCTGAAGTTCAGGGGTCTGGGCACCAGTATTTGTATCCAAAAATCCTTTGATCCTCTAGGCAGAGGGTGTATGTGCCCACCCAGAACCAGTTCTGCCTTCTCTGGTGTGAATTCCTGGCAGGAAGTGTAGACGGCACTGTCAGGGGCAGACCAGGCCCCTTTGAGGTGCAAGAACATCTCCTCCCACTTCCCCCATTGCAGCCCAGGTCTATTCAGCCCTTTCCTGACCCTACCTAGACTATCTGGAGCCCTCCTGCTCCCCAGCCTTCTGCCATCTGAACCCCAGACATGCAATCCACATTCCAGCAGAGGCTCACGGGATGACTGGGGCAAGAAAATACGTACTTTCTAAAAGTGGTATTTTCAAACACAGAATGTAAACATCACCTTTACTAAAAGATGTATTTTAACATTCTGAGTTCAGGCATACTAAACTCAAATTTCTACCTTCTTCCCTGGGTCACTTTAGGATTATAAGGTGTTATAATCAAACTGCCCATTCTGGCCTACGAGAACAGATAGCCTTGCAATAGTGAAAAACACAATTGGCTGTTATTTACTATCAGGACCTGTCTCACACACACCCGGGCATGTCCTACCTTTCACATACACTGCACTCTGCCCACAGGGGTACCTTGGGGGTGACTGACATGTAGAAAAGGGAAGGTTTAGGACCTGGCAAGTTTGTGCACTGGCCAAGTTGACATGGCAGCTACCAACTGTGTGCAGACTCTGCAATGGAAGGTCTATGTTACCTTTTTAAGGCTACTCACGTGGGTGGCACAATCAGTGCTGCAGGCCCACTAGTAGCCTTTGATTTACAGGCCCTGGCATGCTCAGTGCACTTTATTAGGGGCTAACAAGTAAATCAAATATCCAATCATGGAAACATTAATCCGTAACACGATTTACACAGAGAGCTTATGCACTTTAGCATGGATTAGCAGGGGTAAAGTGCCCAGAGTCCTAAAGCCAACACAAACAAGTCAGGAAAAAATAGGAGGAAGAAGCAAAAAAGTTTGGGATAACCGTGTAAAAAGGGCCATTTCCAACAGATGTCTTGTGCTTTCCCCCTCCTTTTAAAAACTTTCCACTGGGCTTTGTAATATTCTTTTGTAAAATGGGCAAATGCAAGGCAGAGGAAGCTACCAAAAGTGAAACCCTTTCTAAAAAAACAAGGAAATCGGGGAATGTGAGACCGGACGCGGTTCCATCAAATGTGCAATCTTTGGCTGACATTGACCACCTAATTGAGGAAGTGGAACACCTTTTAATAACACATGAGAATAAAGTGAAAGGGAAGAGTCATTTACCAAAAGTCTCAGCGATGTTTAAAAAGTGACAGTTTGCAACCAACCCTATGTAACAACTGATCCTTTAGCAATAAGTACAGACCCCCATGAACCCTTGGAATCTCCGAATCAAGTTGTGCTTGACAGGGAGAATTCAAACAGCCCAGCAAAATTGGATCATATAATAAATGTAGTCGCAAATGTACCATGTCATATTCGTTTTGATCGCCAGCTGGATGAGGAAAGTTTGATTCCACACATTGCCTCTCTGGAAACAAATCAAGCTTTACTGTCTAACAATATTGTTATTGATCACAACGGGAATAGCCACTTTGGTATGCTGGACAACAAATTTGATCATCTTAAAGATCTAATTCTTTTGCTGTCGGCCCAAGTCAATAAATTATCAAATAAAACCTGTACTTGTGTTCATGATAAAACCTGGCACAGTAAAACTCACTAGTCTCTAGCATAAGAGCAATTCATTATTATTATTATTATTATTATTATTATTATTATTATTATTATTATTATATTTAAATTTATATGGCGCAACAGCTACTTGGAGGTTTCCCGGCACCTACAGACACATGGAGAAAAGAGGGGAGCAGCGAGTCAGCTCAGACATTGAATACTTTTTTGATACTTTTCCGAAATTTAACATACTTGTGTTCCAAACTAAATGAAAGAGGAAGCGAATTCCATAGAGATGGTGACAAGTAGGCAAAAGACCGACCACCCATGCGGGCAAGTTTGAACCTGGGGACCACAAACTTTGCCTGCCTGGATGATCTGAGAAGGCGAGAAGGAGTGTGTGGTTGAACCAGGGCATTAAGGTAGCGAGGAGCAGTACCGGCATTCATTCTGTACATATAGCAAAGGGCTTTGAATTTGGACCAGTTTTCAATCCTTAGCTAGTGTAAATCCCTGAGAGACCCTGCGATGGGAGCCATTCGAGGTAACTGACAAAGGAGTCTGGCCGCTGAGTTTTGGACCACTTGCAGCCTCCTGATTGCATCCTTGTTGGCACCTAGATATAAAACATTACCGTAGCCCAATCTGGATACGATTAGGGCTTGAACCACAGTTTTTTGAGTCGTTAGTGGCAGCATCCATAGGATTATTTTAAGCCACTTCAAAATTACAAAGCAAGTAGAGGCAGCCTTGACCACTTGTTGACGCGTGGATAGTTGTTCGTCTATAATAATACCAAGGTTGCGAACAGATTGCGAAGGTAGGGGAAGGGCACCCATTGGCAGAGGCCAGTGCTGTGGGCCCCAAAGAGCTTTTTTTCCGCCAAGAATTAAAAGCTCTGTTTTTCCTCCATTCAGCTTCAACTTATTAGTGTGCATCCATCCAGCAAATTCTTGTAGGCCAGATTGCAGAGATGATACGTTAGAGTTGTCTTTCGTAGACAAGGAAAAGATAAACTGGGTATCGTCGGCATAAGAATAAATAGTGAGCCCAGCCTCTTCTGCTATGGATGCTAGAGGGCTGATGTAAATATTAAAGAGCAACAGGCTTAAGATAGAGCCCTGGGGCACTCCATTAGGGGAGTTATGGGATCTGGAGCTGGCTGTTAGGGAGACAACCTGAAACGTTTGGTTAGTAAGGAAGCTCGCCAGCCAATTCAGAGCAGTGCCGACAATGCCCTTAGATTATAGAACTTGAAGAAGGATCCTGTGGGATACATTGCCAAAAGCGGCACTCAAATCTAATAATATGAGTGCCACTGTATCTCCTTTATCAAGTTGTTGGCAGATAGTTTTAGTGACACCTAGAAGCGTCAATTCGGTGGAGAAGCCTGTTCTAAAACCGGATTGGGATGGATGCAGAATGTTTTGGGAGTCCACGAATTGTGCCAATTGGCGGTTAATATGTTTTTCTAGAACTTTGGAAAATTCAGGGAGTATGAAATAGGACGGAAGTTCGAGAGAACATTCGGATCAGCAATAGCTTTCTTTAGCGAAGGGAGGATCATAGCGTGTTTCCAGGCAGCTGGGACTACTGCTTCCAAAAGTGAGGCATTAAGAAGTTCCATAACAACACCAAGAATATAGGGGTCCAATTTTTTTAAAATGGGGGAGCCAGATTTGATACTAGTTAAGATATGATTGAAGGACACAGTATCAAGGGGTAGCCAGCTATCGAGTATACCCTCAGAATTAACCTCTTTCTCCAGTATGACAGGTAAAGAGGAGTAATCTAATAGTAAGTTGTTGGGTTTAGGAGATTGATCTCCCTTAATATCAAAATCAGAGTGCATTTTTTCAATTTTGTCAGTAAAGAATGCCGCTAGATCTTCACATTGGGTTTCAGTTAGCTCCGGAGGCTCGGGTTGGTGCGTAGCGCCCAACTGTTCTTGCACCACCTTGAACAGAGTTTTAGGGCTGTTTAGAGACAGCAAGATGTTATTATTAATATATTCAGCACAAGCGGCTTTACAAAGTGCCTGGTAACCTTTGATGGCCTATTTGTAAACCTGTTTTGCAGCCGGAGCATAATTTTTCTTCCAGTGTCTCTCCAACGTTTTGCACTTAGATTTTTCTGATTTAAGCTTGTCAGAGAGTTGTAACCCCCTTTCCTCCAATATATCCAGTGATATCTCACGACAGGTGAATTCCGTGAATTCAAATTGAACGCATCTCGGAAAAAAAGGCTGTTCCAGAAAAGACTAGTCTTCAATTTGCAATGGACAAACATAGCTCTTAGCTACTGAGATCACAAATTCAATCAGATCCTTTTAATAATAAACCGGCGTCCTTTGTTTATTCAAGGAGAGAGTGAAATCATTATTTTTTTCTTCAGTAATGAGACACATCAACAGCTTCATCTAGTTTCTACAACATTCCGGAGTAGCGTGTTACTCACCACAAAGCACTTCAATGCTAATTCACCAGTAATACTTTTTGGGTTCTAGAGTAGCCTGCTACTGGTCGGAAAAGCATTTTGATGCATCGTCAGGGTAGGAATTGCTATATAAATGCAATTACAAATTACAATTACAACATGAAGATTTGGCAAATGTGAAGGGCGAATTGTAAGCTTTGGGTCACCTACCACTTATGCTTGGAGCAATTGATGGCCCACATATTGTTTTAGTGCCACCACACGCCAGGGAACAAGTCTACTGGAATCGGAAGCACTTCCATTCAATCAATATGCAAGTTGTCTGCTTACCTGATTTGTACATCTCAAGTATTTGTGCTTGTTTCCCTGGACCAAACCATGATTCCTTTGTACTATGGAACAGCAGCATACACTGACAAATGTCACAACCTAGACCTGAGAGGGCCTGGCTTTTTGGTTAAGTACAATATATCAATATATGTTGTTTGCATAATTTCAAGTTTCATGATCTACAAGAGTAATACATTTTGGCTCTTTTTTTGTCACCGACCATGGTTGTTGGCACCACTGAGGAATCCAACAATGCCAGGGAAGATACACTTCAATGAGGCACATGGAAGAACACAAAGGTCAGTGGAGCCGGCGTTTGGGCTCCTAAAGGCCAGATTTCATTGTCTTGATAAGACTGATGGAGCCCTCCTCTACTCACCAAAAAGGTGTTCTAAATCACCATGGCATGTAGCATGTTGCACAACATAGCCCTGTGACGGAACATCCCATACATCGGAGAGGATGGAGACCATGAAGAGCTGCCGGGTGAGGATTTTGAAATGCCAAATGAATATCATAGTAGTGAAGAGGAAGGAATAGACTTATGTCAAGATGTTATTGACAACTTCACAACAAGTGTGAGTATATTTTTACAGTTTTTGAAAATTAAATGTTAAAACCAACTTTTTATCCAATGAGGATGACAGTCTGTGCTGGATACATTTCTTAGAAAGGGCAAGTAAAGGAAAATCCAGGGCAAAGCTGTTTGTTAAACACATTTTTTACAAATTGACTACTGTGTTTAATAACACTGTTTATTTGTGATTATCTTCAGAAAATATGTCCTCAGAATAGTTAATTAGTTATGTGCCTATTTTGCAATGTAATTTAAGTAATTCTTTTTGTTTTTTCCTGTTTTAGGGTCCTTCACCTTGTCATCTTCATTTGGACATGTACAAGTTGTGACATTTGCTATTATATGCTGGTGGTGAGAAGTAGAAAGGGAACATGGGTTGATCCTGTGAAAGACACACACAGATGTTTGGTGTACATATCTTGTAGAAAGACAACTTGCACAGTAATTGCATGGAAGTTTTAAATATCGCATTAGGCTTGTTTTATGTAGAATGTTGCTACCAAGGCAATATTTACTGCTTAAATTGTTCTAAACAAATGTGGTAGTCAAGTCAACGCATACTAATTTCCCTTTACCTTGGCAAAATCCTCATTTTATGGCATGTGGATGAAGCTGTTGATGTGTCTCATCATTGTAAAAAGAACTTCTTGTAGCACACTACTGAAAGTTAGTTGTAACATTGCACCAAATACTGAAACAGTGTATAGGAATGACCCTGTGGCCACAAAATGCAGTAGTGGCATGCTTTTAAATTGTTGTGTTATTGCTGTGGGATTTCTATTGTGAGCCAGAAGATCTGGCTCCAGATGATTGCAGAAATTAATCATTGTTTTCCTATTGAATCTGAATATTTTTAATATATCCCGTTATTCTATGGTGGAAAGGTCTACAACTGTAAATGTAAAAATGACACTGAGGGGTCCATTAGGATGGCAGGCGGTGGCACCACCGCGGTGCTGGTGGGGCGGAAAAATGCCTTTTTCCGCCCGCGAGCAGCGGTACTCACGTCCGCCTGTATTAGTATAGCAAAACATAGGTCATTTCCCGTCCGCCGCGGAGCGCCCGCACCGCCATCAAAGTGCACCCGGTGGGAGCCAATGGAGACTCACCGCCGTACGGAATGACGTCCGCCCCGCTCCACAAATTAGGATGGCCCAAACAGGCAGACGCACTGCAGCGGAGACACCGCCCAACCAGAGACGGCGGAAACTCAACAGCGGAGCGCGATAGCAGAGACCCGGTCCACACCCCTCGGTCACGACCGCCATGGACCCAGCTCTGCATGTGTTTCTGGTGCTGTACATGCTACACCACTATTATTTAATGGGCCGCCGCGGACGTCGCCGCAGGTATGCAAGTACACAAATACAACACACAACACACGGGCTGACACAGGGTCCAAAACAATAACAGACACCCTGCTGGGGGCAACAACACATCCACAAGGGCACCCACATAGGAGCCACCTGCCACCATGTCACCCCACTGCATCCTGGACACACATCGACCGTGAACCTGCAGCAACGTCCTGGTCCCGGTCACGTCACCACAGCGGTCAACACATGCTCAAAATGCACAAGGCAGGGCCAGTCCAAGGCATGGGCAGGGCACAAACACCACAGGGACACACCTCCCCCAACCACACATCAACACACCCCATCAAGTCACAGGCCAGGTGCCCATCCGGTGCACCCCCATGCACAGCAACAAGAACAGCAACAAGCAAGCACAATACACACCCTGCACCACACAACAAACAACCAGGGAGACAGCCACTGCAGGAGTGGCTAAAAAGGAACACACAACACCAGTGCCTCACACACTGAAGGCTGCCAATACTTGCCAGCACATACACACACAAACAAACACACACCCTGGGTGTAGCCATAAACAGAACACACACACAGAGATGCCTGAATAGATGCCTGCCCATAAACAACACACAAACACTACAGGAACACACACAGAACCACATCAGAAACAGACATACCCTGTCAGCCAAACTGTGGAAAGGCAATGGGAGCACATACACAACAGGAGTGCACAACCTCATCACACAGGAACAAAACATACACCACATACCGCAAATCACACAAGAGGAGCACAAGCACAAAACTACACTGCCACATGAAACCAACCACAGATGCACATGAAATAAAAAACGAACAAACACCACAGAACATCAGGGGATGCACATCAGGCAATGCCAAGGCCATATACACACAGCACTGTATGCACAACAAGCAGTGTGTGCAAAACAAGCAGAACAGTCACACACAGACATGACTGACACAACTCAACACACACAACACCAAGCAGCACAGCACAAACACAACAGCACACCCAGGAAGTGAAGCAATACCACAGCCAACACACATACATCCAACACAACAACAACAGATGCACCACTCTGGGACACAAGAGCAGAACCATCTTGACCAGAGCAATGGGTAGCACACACAGCTGAAGTGCACATGAGCAATCCTCACTGATTAATAGCACAAGAACACCACACATAAACAATCGGGGCAATGTCCAGAGTTGAACATATGCCCTGGCCCAAGAACTGCACCACAAAGCACAGTCTCACAAATGAAGTGATGGTGAGGCACACACACATGGAAACCCAGGGGACAGCTGACATCAAAGTAGTAGACATGGAAGGGGTGTACCATACACAAAAAAGGGAGTGCAGACCCACAATGGGTAGCCATAAGTGGCACACATAGGGGATGGCATCACACCACACACACATTGCCACACAGGAAGAGAAAAGGCACCATGTGCATGCAGAGCATGATAAACATAACAACAATGGCAGTGTGGAGCAGCAGGGCCACACAGTCCACACAAACACACTCAAGACACATTGATGATCAAACAAACACAACACTGATGTACAACTCACACTTTGCACACTCATAATTGCATAAACCATATTCACAGGGCACAACAATACAAACAGGCACACAACTCCTGGGTGACACATGTGTGTCTTTCACAATCCAGGGGCACACACACATCTACACCCCCTACAAAGTCACACCCTTCACACTGTACACATCTTGACTACCCAAGATCACACATCTCATGTAGGCCATGGGACCAGGGCTAAGGGCCAGCACAGGATGACCATACACATACACAGCTGGGCACACATAAATGAATAACACACATACATCATGACAGTGCCCAGCCTGCATGCGAACCTGTGCACAGCATCACACCCTGTGCTGGCAGTGTACCCCAACCTGACATCTGAACAATGTACCCAACAATAGCAAACCACTAAAAAGAGAAAGGCATGACAGGTAAAAGAGCCATCACAGATAACACTAGTATCAGTGTTTGAATGGCCTGAAGACCCTGTCACCCCTGTATAAAAATGTGATGCGGGGAAAGATCTTGGCAATGTTGAAGTGACACATAGAGTATGGGGCACAGGCAACCAAATGCACACACCAAAATAACTTTCATCAGCAAGGACACTGACAAAACAGACAACAGGTGTAACTGTCTTTATTGCCCAGATGTCACAGTAGAACAACCGTAGACAATAGCAAGGCACAAAAATGCTGATCATATGCAAGAGAATCTGCACAGTCAAACTCCAAAACAGGAAGGCCAGTGTCCAGGGCAGGTGGCACAGCAAGTACATGAGAGGCTGCACAGGTGAGTGTACAACACAGCAGAGCAACAGGGCCAGTGTCCATGGCAGGGGGCACAGCAAGTAGATGAGAGGCTGCACATGTGAGAGTACAACACAGCAGAGCAACAGGGCCAGTGTCCATGGCCATGGGGAGAGTCCAACACAGCAGAGCAACAGGGCCAGTGTGCAGGGAGAAGTGCAGAGTCAGGACATGAGAAGCTGCACAGGCAAGGCCAGAACAGGAAGGCCAGTGTGCAAGGAGAAGTACAGAGTCAGGACATGAGAAGCTGCACAGGCAAGGCTAGAACAGGAAGGCCAGTGTGCAGGGAGAAGTGCAGAGTCAGGACATGAACAGCTGCACATTGAGTGTGTTCGACTGTACCCTTCCATAGTCAGCAACACACCCAGGTTGTAAACAATGGGCAGGACTAGCACACCTGTATGAGAGACAGGTGTATGAGGGGACTACCACTCACTCTTGGCTGTCAGGTAGACTTGGAGCTGGCTGTGTGTGCGCGGCAGCAGGACCACTTGACTGGGGAGACAGAGGCCCAGGTGATGTAGGGCTATCAGTGGCCCTGCAAGCTGGAGGGCTATTTGGACCAGGTGTTGCAGTGGCACGTGGAGGCGGAGTCATGCAGACCTGTGACACAGTGTGGGTAGGAGAGGTTGGAGGGGTGCCTTTCCACTTCTTGGAAATGCGAAATGGCTTCCCTGTACTGGGGTTAATGGGAACTGGTTGGGACACAACAGGTACACACACCAACAGAGCAGTTTCAAGTGCAGACACTGGCACTCCCTTTGGTGACGTGCTGGATCCTGTGAAACACTTTGTCTGGCTACGCCTCTGGACCACCTTCCTCTGTTTGCCAGGTGTCCCCCTACAGTGCCCTCCTTTGCCTGTTTGTCAGGGGTAGCCCCTACAGTGCCCTCCTTCACCTGCTTCACTGGGCTTGGAATTGGAGTTGATGTGGCGGGGTAATGTAGCCCTGAGCCCTTCCTAGGTGTACCCTTGCCAGACAACACCCCTTCAGTCGGCATAGACACTGCACGCCTAGCTCTGCGTGACGTTTTAGGGCCTGAAAAGTCCTTCGCTGGTAATGCCTCTGAGGCAAGGGAGCCTGATGCCTGCTTCCTTGCTTTTTCTGCCTTGCTCTTCCCTGAGGGCTCTTGTCTTTGCATTCTGGACTGGCTCTGCTCTTCTGTGGGGATGGTGTCTGTGGGCGGGAACGCTTGGGTTGCTTCTGCTGGGTGCTTCTTGTGCTGTATCGTGACTGGGAACGTGGTCACTATCATCTGATGTGGCTACTGACTGGGAGGTGGACAAAGGCACTGGAGCAGGAATTGGAGCATGTGCCTGTTGACGGGCAGACGTCACTGTGGACGACAAAGCCTGGACTGTACGGTGTAGCCCACCCACGTCAGAGTGTATGCCCTCCACGTAAGCAACCACCTGGCCTAATTTTTTGTCATGGTCACTGAAGGCATTGAGCAGGACTGTCTGGCCCACACAAAGCTGACGCAGGAGCTCTACAGACTCAGCACTGACGGCAGCAGGGGGACCGGTGCAGGCTCAGCTGTGCCAGGTGTGAATGTAACTGGTCCCCTCTTACTGACAGGGACACGGGCAGCACCAGAGGAAGTAGATGGGAGGCTGGGCACTGGCCGCTGTATGGTAGTAGATGATGCAGAGTCCCCATTCCCTGTGCCTTCCAATATAGATGCATCCCCGCTGGCATCAGATGATGTTGTACTCTGTGTCTCAGGCAAGGATTCCTCCTGCATACTCCGGACCCCCTCAGATGCGCTGGTGGGCTCTGTGTCACTGGCCTCCGGTGCAGCTGTAGTGCTACCCTCGCCACCACTGGTTCCCGGCTCCTGTTCCTCCATGTCCACTGTTGATTCTGCATGAGAGAGAGATGCAGGGTTGTGTCAGTGTCATCATCAGGACAAAGCAAACCAATCAATGCAGTACAGTAGATTCCCAAATCTACATGCTGGCCACCACACCCTGCAATCACATTGCAACTACACACTACATAGGCCACAACAGTGCCTGTAACCCTGAATATCTGCCATGTTGAGGCCACACAGCACAACACCCTGTCTGTGGATGAAGTGTACCAGACACACAACTTGCACTGCACACACCTAGGGACATGATGTGGGGACACCACTTATTACCACTGACAGACCTGGAGGGAACAGGAGGGGACAACCCACACACCTATTAGGACATGACAGTCCACATTGGCAAGTAGGCCATACAAAAGACCATGTGGTACTCTGGGGCACATTCTTGTCTGATGTGTGTGCCTCACCGATCATGGTGCATGCAAAGTAGGCATACATGCAGTCACACTCAGATAGTGGACAATGCTGTTCACCCCCTAATAGATTCCCCACACCATCCGAATGCTGAAAGACCATGTAGATGCTAACACATCTGGCAATGGGAAAGCACAGCAGGGAGGCTCACCCTTGTGAGGGCAGTTTGGGCCAATACATGACACTGGCACCCATCCCAGCAGCCACTCACATAACACAGCACAGCACCATTCTATGAACATCACATGAGCCACCGCTGATCCAGGCCCTGTACACATGCATCCGCTCACAGGCAAAGTCACCCTCCGCAAATACTCACCCCTGCCTTGCTGCCGGTGCTCCTTCAGACGTGCATCCAGCTCAGGATGAGTCACTGCCAATATGCGGCCCATCAGTGGTGTCATGTTGTGCCGTGCCAAACACCCAATGCGTGGTAGCAGCCCCAATGTCATCTCTGTCACGTTCTTAGCCAGCCGGCTGATGTCGTCCCACCTCCTGTGGCAGTGGGTGCATCGTCGGTTGGATACCCCCAGGGCTCGCACCTTTGCTGCAATGGCCATCCACACGGCCTTACGCTGGTGTACCTTGAGCGGCAGGCATGGGAGAAGAGAAGGGGAAATGATCAGTGAGACAGTGTCATGGACCAACACCTATCAGTACAGTAGCAAGACACATACTCATTACCACTTGTAATCTCCTTCCCTCCCAAACTGGGGTACACCTCACAAGGGCACTGTGCATGGGCCAAACAGATGTGATTGCATGCATTTATGAGGGTGTACAGGGTCCCTGATAATCTCACACACATGCAGGATGATTGCACTGAACCCCCTCAGTGGCTTTCACACATCTCCAGTCCTATGCACGTCTGGCCACTACATACATCACATATCTACCTGTGGCTGTGTGTAGAATCACTGTGTGCATGACTGGGCAGCATTCACTGAGCATGGCCTGTGAACATATGTGTATGTAATGTGTGTGGCATCGGGCTACATGGACTCACCAACAAAATAGCCATCTACACAAGTGTGGTCGTGTGCAATTATACAGGGCTGAGATGGTGCATATCTTTACACAGGAAACAGTAAGTACAGTGATGTCATCTCGCCTTGGTGGGTGGGCATTGGGCATAGTCTCTGGGTTCACGCTGAGTTGAACAACAGGGGCACACAGAAACAATCACCCAAGCAATTACTGTCCTGGCACCTGCATGTCCAACATCCTGTGGCTCTGTATGGCTGACAATGTAATCTTTGGCCTAGTGGTCCTTATCATCTTGCATATCGTGATCTGTACCAAGCTTGCAATAATCTGCACCTTACGCAGCATGTATCCGCCCGACTCATGTTAAAGGCCATGTCCTGGATAAGATCTTCGCAGCTGAGCCACTAGTCTCGATTAAGGAGGTCGCGGCCCAATGCTGGACAGATCATGCTTTGATCCATTTTTCTATTCTGCTACAACTGGATCGTTGAGTAATAGCGTTCCGGTCAGGCCTAAACTCAGGAGGCAATGGGCTCGGTTACTTACGGGCTCCGGTTTACCCACACTACTGCCAAGGGCGTTTGCCTTGGGTCAGAATGTGGAGGAGAGTTATTCAACTCTCTGTCATCAGCTCCTTGAGTCGCTTGATAAGGTGATTCCAATGCGTAAGGTGAAAGATAAGCCGCAAAAAGTCACTCCTTGGTTCTCCAGTGACCTTCTCCAGCAGAGACTTCGTTGTAAACAGGCGGAGCGGGTCTGGAGAAGACACTATTCAGAAACAGATAAACTGCTCTATAAAAAAACCCTCCAGGAGTATAAAATTCAGATTAGGTTGGCCAAAGCTAAGTTTCTTGAGGCCACATTGGCTAAAGCAGGTAACAAGTCGCAAACCTTGTTTAAATTGGTTAAAAATCTCTCTAATCCAGCCTGCGCTACATCTGCCATTCCGGCCTCACAGGAACTATGCGACTCATTAGCCTTGGCTTTTGAGGAAAAAATCAATACCATCCTGAATGTATTCGCTGCTCCCAATCTAATTAGCCATTCTGATTCTTGCTCCTTGGAACTGGTCAGTGGAGCAGCTCGGGAGGTGACTGTGGAGGAAGCAGTACAGCCTCGGCTGGCCTGCTTTCCTATTACTTCCCTGGAGAAATTTTGTCTGTTGGCAAATGGTGTGTCATCTGGCTCTCCGTTGGACCCCTTGCCACATAAGTTCTGGAAGGTGTTCCAGGCAGAGCTTTTTCCACCGCTCCACTCCATCTGCTGCCAGTCTCTGACTACGGCCATGGTCCCGGATAGCTGGAAACTAGCAGTGATTACCCCACTGCTAAAAAAGGTCACCTTGGACCCTTCATGCCCGACCAATTATAGGCCTATTTCACTTCTGCCTTTCTCAGTAAAAATCTTAGAGAAATTGGTCACCAGGGTCCTGTCCAGCTTCCTTGAATCTAACAACCTTTTGGACACGGCTCAATTTGGCTTTAGGCCGGCCCACGGTACGGAGTCTGCCTTGGTGGCCGTTTTGGATGACCTGCGTTCGCGTGTCGACATGGGGGGAGCAGCGTTCTTGGTGTTGCTTGACATGTCGGCCGCGTTTGACACGGTTGACCATGCGGTTTTACTCGGCAGGCTCCGGGAGTCCGGGGTGACTGGCTTAGCCTTGGGCTGGTTGGCATCATACCTCTGTAACGGGCGGCAATCTGTGGCTATGCCGCCTTTTCGATCTGCGGTAAGAGATGTAAAACAGGGAGTCCCTCAGGGCTCCGCAATCAGCCCGATCCTCTTCAACTTATATCTTCGCCCTCTAATAAGTTTGATTAAGTCATACGGCATGTCCGTCATCAATTATGCCGATGACACTCAACTTATTTTTTCCATCGAGGGCAGAGATGCGGTCTCCCTGGAATCTTTTCACCAATGCATGGCTGCAGCCGCGGATTGGTTGCGTCAGAACTCGTTACAGTTTAATGGGGCAAAGACTGAAGTTCTTTATTGCTCGGTAGATCGACCGCCTCGTCCTTTGCCAGAAGGGCTCTGGCCTTCTTCTACCTTAGGCATTGTTGCAGCGGCAGACTCTGTCCGTAACTTAGGTGTCCTGCTCGGGCCTAGTCTCCAGCTGGATGCCTTCGTTAACAAAACCACGGCGACTTGCATGCTGCTGTTACGTATGCTGCGGAAGATCCTCCCGCTACTTCCTCACTCAGCAAGGACGGAAGCGATGCGTAGTATCATTCTCAGTAGGTTAGACTACTGTAACGCACTGCTTCTGGGGGCCCCCAGCACCCTAGTCATGAAGTTACAGCGGGTACAGAATATGGCAGCTAAATTGGCTCTCTCGCGGCCATGGTCTGCTTCGTCTTCTCTTGCTCTTTCCGATTTACACTGGCTACCGGTTCAAAAACGGATTTGTTTAAAATCCGCTTGCTTGTGTTTTAGAGCCTTGCATGGGCTGGGCCCAGTGGTGCTGCGAGATCTTTTTTCCTGGTACTCTGCTGCCAGACTTTTGAGATCCTCTTCGGCTTTCTTGGTGACAGTACCCAAGATAAAAATGGTGAGGATGGGCGGCCGCTCATTCAGCTTTACGGCCGCCAAGCTTTGGAATTCCCTACCGCTGGCCCTAAGGTGTATTGCGAAACAGAACAAAGTGGCTAGCCAGGGTATTTTCAAATTCAAATTGTAACCCACACAGCCCATAAGTACTGCGTGACCAAGCCATTTATTTAGCAAACCATTTATTTTGAATTTGTAATCAAGTTTCAGAATTCATAAAAACATGTAATCGAAAAGGGAAACAATGTCATGCACAGTAAAGTCAAAGGCAAAAACGAATAATTGTGTGCACAATAAGTCCAAAATATACAAACGTACAAACTGAATGTTGAAACAATTACATGACACCAAAGTGCAACTTGGAATACATTACATACATATCAAATAAATTGAGATCAAAAGACATTCAACACATAAGGAAAAGACCAGTCCTTTTACTAGAGTACCAGTAGACAGGCGGAGTGGGGGGTGGAAAACAACAGCCTGCCTATCTCACAGGACCTGTGACTAAATGTTCCGTCTGGTTGCATGCAAGGGCCCACACAAGTGGAGTGATTTAATCCCTCGCTGCACACTTCTATCTTGTCACAGGCCCTAAGGTGTAAGCAGGATCTCCCGTCTTTTAAAAAGGATCTCAAAACCTATCTTTTTCCGAGGGCAGTGTAATTGACATCTGTAGAAATGTTTGTGGTCAAAGCGCCAGGATACCCTTTGGGTGACAGCCGCGCTCTATACATATGCTTACATTTACATTTACAACACACTCCACTGAGACATAGAACTGCAGGCAGGGTAAACAGTGACATTGGGACACACACACTGCTTCGCCCTGGAGACAGCATGTTTGTCAGTGTATGACACAACCCCGCACCCTCAGGCATATACTGCAGCAGGGGTACTGCCATACTCCTCCCTTTACGATGACTTACCACAACATTGGGTGCCCATTATAGCCTTGGGTACTGTGCCAGCACTTCGTCCACAAGGACCTCCAGCTCCTCGCTTGTGAATGGACTGGCACAGATCTTCTCTGTCCTTGCCATCCCTGTGGACATGGAACAACTGTGGTGGAAGCGGGTGGTGAGGGGGCCCAGGCAGCAAGGCTCTGGAGGCAGCAGCAGGAGAGGGTCCCAGGCAGCAAGGCTCTGGAGGCAGCAGCAGCAGGAGAGGGTCCCAGGCAGCAAGGCTCTGGAGGCAGCAGCAGGAGAGGGTGCCACGCAGCACGCTCTGTGAGCAGTGGAAATGTAAGGTTCACTCCCACAGATTTATAGTTCCCTGGGATCGTTTTCAAACCCATCCAATGATCGCCTCCACGGTGGCGGAGCACGCCTTCTGCGAATTTCAAAACTGCTTCATGCCACCGCAATCATCGCTCCCATTGGCTGTAGCCAATGCCCCATGGCGGTGTCACACCAATGTGGCCAGGCGGTAGCTACTGATATTTGGGTGGCGGAGCATGCCCACCGCCATTTACCCATGTCTCCATGGCAATGACTACCGCACTTGTGAAGATGGTGGTGCTAGTGTCACACCGGCGGGGCCAGGCGGTAGCTACCGGGACTTGGGTGGCGGAGCATGCCCACCGCCATCTACCCATGTCTCCATGGCAATGACTACCGCACTTGTGAAGGGGTGGTGCTGGTGTCACAGCACTGGGGCCATGTGGTAGCAACCGCGATTTGGGTGGCTGAGCATGCCCATCGCCATCTACCCATGTCTCCATGGCAATGACTACCACACTTGTGATGGGGTGGTGCTGGTGTCACACCGCCGGTGCCAGGTGGTAGCTCCCGCAATTTGGGTGGTGGAGCATGCCCAGAACCATCTACCCATGTCTCCATGGCAATGACTACCGCACTTGTGAAGGGGGTGGTGCTGGTATCGCACAGCCAGGGCCAGGCGGTAGCTACCGCGATTTGGGTGGCAGAGCATGTCCACCGCCATCTACCCATGTCTCCATGGCAATGACTACCACACTTGTGAAGGGGTTGGTGCTGGTGTCACACCGCCGGGGCCAGGCGGTAGCTACCGCAATTTGGGTCACATGCTATGGCAATGTCCATCGTGAACACTTCTACAGTACACAGCGGAGACATGGTTAAGGGCACATCATCGTGCACAAAATGCCATTATTCCATCAAATCTATAGGTGGACGCACGTGCCATGGTTGGCTATGTGTGACCTACATTGGTCTGTGCTCCCTGCCATGTCAATTATGCATTTGATGGTTGATGATGCATTACAGTGTTGTAGTGGACTCAACAATGTGTAACAAATCAATGGTTTTTGTGTGTCATTGCTGACCTTGGCAAGGCGTGTCTCACTGTATGGTGTTGTTACTTGCTTGTGCTTTCATATCTGATCATGCACACAATTGACAGTTCGCCGCCTACTGTGATCATTGTGTTGTGGATGTGTGCCGAGTTTACATGATGCATTGAGGTGTGACAGGTACAGCAGATGAATATGAGACAGTCATGTTAATTTTACACACATTGGCTGGATGTTATGCTACAAGGCGTGCACATGTGAAATGTGGGGTTCAGTATGTGTGCATTTACATTGTCCTATGTGTTGTTTGCGGCACTTGTGCATGTGAAATGGAGAGGTGTGCCATCTGTGTGTCTCAAATGTACACCCATGCAACCTGGAGAGTCACGCATTTCACATGGCAGTCTTTCTTTTTCCGTGACATCCTTGACAGGATGTGCTGTGGGCATCTCATAAAGGTTGTCATTGACATGTGTCCATGTTCTTCTCAACCAGGAGGAGGCCTAATCTCCTACGTCACTTGACACTGCTGGAGGACATGGAGGATGTTGCGATCATTCGAAAATATTGCCTTGACAGAACCACCCTGAAGACCCTTTGTGATCTGATGGAACCCCATATGCAGCCTCGTCGCCACTACCCAACAGCTTTCACACCAACGTACAAAGTGATGGCAGCCCTCCATTTTTTTGCAACTGGTTCCTTCCAGGAGACTGTGCCCAGTGCTGCAGGGATGTCGCAACCCATGTTCAGCCTGGTGCTGAGGGATGTACTTGCAGACATGAGGATCTATAAGGATATATTGATACATTTCACCAGGGGAGCAGAATAGGCCATTGTGAAGGGAGACTTCTATCCGCTTGAGAACATCCCCAATGTTGTTGGTGTTGATACATTTCACCAGGGGAGCAGAATAGGCCATTGTGAAGGGAGACTTCTATCCGCTTGAGAACATCCCCAATGTTGTTGGTGCCATCGATTGCACCCATGTTGGTCTGGTGCCACCACAGGCGAGTGAGCAAATTTTTAGGAATCGAAAACATTATCAGTCGATCAATGTGCAGGTGGTGTGCCTTGCGGTCATAACCATGTCGCATGTGTGTGCCAGATTCCCCGGCTCAGCCCATGACTCCTACATCCTGAGGAACAGCATTGTGCCCAGGCTGATGGCTATTCTGCTTCCCGAACGTGCTTGGATTGTGGGTGAGTATGCCTAGTGATATGGCATGCTGTGTGTGTGACCTGCTGCCCTCTGCCTGTGCAACATTGCAATGTGTGTTTGTCATTCACAGGCGACTCTGCATATCCCAGCCATCCATGGCTGCTGAGCCCCCTACAGAATCCCAGGACCCCGGCTGATGTCAGGTACAATGAGGCCCATGGCAGGACCGGTCGTGTCATTCAGCGGACTATTGGCCGGCTCAAGTCAAGATTCCGCTGCCTTGACAGGACTGAAGGTGCACTGTCATATTCACCTGGGAAGGTCTGCAAGATCATTGTGGCATGCTGTATGCTCCACAACATGGCCATTCACAAGGGGATTCCCCTGCTCCTGGATGATGGTGAGGACCCCAGGCCCCCGCCTGTTCAGGGCCCTGAGTCCAGTGATGAGGACAGTGGAGAGGAGGAAGGAGTTGACATGCGTCAACAGCTCATCACCCGCTACTTCACTTGAAGGTGGGTGACGAGGTACGACTTATACATTGTCTGGTGTGATTGCTGTTGTTGTGAAGGGCTATGTGTGGATGGTATAGACAGGCAGATGTTGAGTAACCTGTGTGTGGAAATGTGGCACTGACATTTCACATGTGAACGTATACAGAACTCTGTTTGTTGACACATTGTGGATGTTTGGTGTAGTGTTATGTCTGTGATGCCACACTAACACCAGTGACTGTTGTTATGTTGTGTCTCCCTAGGTGCCTCAAAATTATACAGGCCTACATACTGTACATCTTTTGGATACATCATGGACATTTTGAACACTGTAAATATTGCACTAAAGACAAAGCTGCACCAATTGAAGTGTGTAAGATATTTTATTTACAAAGTTGACATGTGAGGGTTGCGGGCATATTTACATGAAGGTGGTGAAGGAGCAGTGAGTTGACAGTCATGGTAAATGAGATGTAAGAGTAGACACCACATTGATGTGGTGACCCAGTCCAACAGACAGGTGCCATTCACAAGGCAGTGTGGGGAAGGACAGTCCAAACAGTCAATGCAGTGGGGAAGAGGGTTGCCATCAGGGCTGGCTCTGTGACTGGCGTGTGGCTGGTGCTTTGCCTCCTGAGACTCCCAGGCTCTTCTTTGTATGCCCCCTTGATTGCTTTGGCGGGGGGGCTGCTGCATGGCCATCGGCATCTGAGGACTCAGCCCTCTCTGTAGCCGCAGGGTGGGATGGTGCACAACAGAGGGGGACGGAGGTGTTGTTTGGGACGCAGGCCTGTCCCTCAGTAACGCCACCTGCTGGGCCATGAGGTCCACCATTTGTCCAATGCGTGTGTCGATGGACCTCATCAGCAGGATAAGCTCACGTAATAGTTCATCAGACCGGTCACTTTGTCCCTGGACCTGTTCACATGCCCCAATGACTCCGGTGAACTGGTCCACGGATGGTGTGCCAACCTCCTGAGGTCTGGGGGTGACCCTGGCCCTCCCACCTGCCCTCCTGCCAAGGACCTGTTACCTCGCCACTGTGGGTCCCCGCACACTCTCCCTGCTTTCCACAGTTGTTAGTGTGGCCTGGTCATCTCCTGGGACAGGGAAGGTGCTGCAGGTGGTACTGGTGGTGGTGGTGGTGGTGGTGGTGGAGGTGGCAGCGGTGGAGGCACAGGCCGTGGCTGCAGAGGTCTGCTGTGCTGTTGTTGTTGCAGCAGACGTGGTGGTGTGGAGGATGGGGGCCTGGGACCTGTTGGTCCCTGGCACACCAGATGGGCCATCCTGGAGCTCATCGTCCAAACTATCCTGGGAGTCAACATCCGAGAGTCCATTTACTGGGGGTGGAGACTGGCTCTGCTTGTCGTTGTTGTCCTCAGCAGTGAGTTATTCATCACCTGTGGATTAGATGGGGAATGGTCAGTGTTGGGCACTGTGCAAGTATTCTGTTAGCTGCGTGTCATCCACTGTCTGTACACCACACAATTGAGAGATCTTCACTATTATTATCAAGTGCAATACTGTGCCTCATTACATGGTGCAGAGGTACATCAATTACTCGTACATGTCAGGTATCGATGCATTGCATGCAATTGGTGCTGTGTGTAGTGATGCAGGTTTCCCACCCACGATAAGCCAGTCCAGTGAAGATGGCTACCTACCTGTAAGTTTGTTTGGTGAACAATGCAATGGCTTCCGAGTGCTCCTGGGAGGGGGAGGTCTCTATCCTGCTGGGGTGTGGGACAGAGAGCATGGTGGGAGTAGTAGTGCAGGCCTCCCTCCCACATACAAGCCTCCCAGTGAAGATGGCTACCTACCTGTAAGTTTGTTTGGTGTACTGCAATGGCTTCCAGGTGCCTCTGGGAGGGAGGGAGTGTTCCATGCTGCTGGGGTGTGGGACAGAGAGCATGGTGGGAGTAGTAGTGCAGGCCTCCCTCCCACATACAAGCCTCCCAGTGAAGATGGCTACCTAACTGTAAGTTTGTTTGGTGTACTGCAATGGCTTCCAGGATCTCCTGGGAGGGAGGGGGTGGTCCATGCTGCTGGGGTGTGGGACAGGGCGCATGGTGGGAGTAGTGGTACAGGCCTCCCTCCCCCAAACAGGCCTCCCAGTGAAGATGGCTACCTACCTGTACGTTTGATGAGGGTGATGCAATGGCTGCCACATGCTTGTGGGTGGGAGGGAGGGCTCCATCCTGCTGGGGTGTGGGACAGAGGGCATGGTGGGAGTAGTTGTGCAGGCCTCCCTCCCACACACAAGCCTCCCAAGCAAGATGGCTACCTACCTGTAAGGTGAGGGTGTACAATGCAATGGCTTCCAAGTGCTCCTGGGATGAGGAGGGCTCTATACTGCTGGGGCGTGGGACAGAGGAAATGGTGGGAGTAGTAGTGCAGGCCTCCCTCCCACATACAAGCCTCCCAGTGAAGATGGCTCCCTACCTGTAAGTTTGTTTGGTGTACTGCAATGGCTTCCAGGTGCTCCTGGGAGGGAGGGAGGGCTCCATGCTGCTGGGGTGTGAAACAGGGCGCATGGTGGGAGTAGGAGTACAGGCCTCGCTCCCCCATACAGACCTCCCAGGGAAGATGGCTACCTACCTATAAGTTTGATGAGGGTGATGCAATGGCTGCCACTTGCTTGTGGGTGGGCGAGGGCTCTATCCTGCTGGGGTGTGGGACAGATGGCATGGTGAGAGTAGTAGTTCGGGCCTCCCTCCCACATACAGGCCTCACAAGCAAGATGGCTACCTACCTGTAAGGTGAGGGTGGACAATGCAATGGCTTCCAACTGCTTGTGGGTGGGGAGTGCTCTTTTCTGCTGGGGTGTGGGCCAGCCAGGGAGTATGGAGGGAGTAGTGGTACAGGCTGCCTGTGCTCATGCTCCCATGGTAATATTGGTGGCTATGTTTAGGCTAAATGGGAGTGAGTGAGGGTTGGATCTGTGAGACAGGTTTTTGGTGGGTGTATGGTGGGATTTGTCTTGGGTGGTGTGGGTTTTTCTTTGTGCAGGACAGTACATAATGGTGTGTTTGGTTAACATGTGTTTGTACTTACCAGCCTCCACTCCCCGGATACTCCTGTGAGACTCTCAGGATGCAGTATGGCAAGCACCTTCTCCTCCCATGGTGTGAATGTTTTCTGTGGGATGGGAGGGCCACTGCCAGTCTGGTTAGCCAGCTCCCAGTTCTTTCTCCTCCTCTCTTTGACAACCCTCTTGAGATCATGCCACCGCTTCATGATCTACTTCTTGGATCGCGGGGATGTCCCTACTGCATTGACCCTTTGAACTATCCTTTCCCATATTTGTGTCCTTGTGGCTAATGGTGTCTGTTGGACCAGGCTACCAAACAGTTGTGGTTCCACTCTCACTACCTCATTTATCATGACTGTCAACTCACTCTCTGTGAATTTGGGCATTTTCTGTGATGCCATGGTGTGTGGTGTTTGAAGTGTTTGTAGGTGCAGGGGTGTAGGTGGTGGGTGTGGTGTTTTTGTGTGAGGTGTGTTATGTGCTGGGGGATTGTTGGTGCTGGTGTGATGGAGGTGGTGGTGGGTGTTCTGTGTTGTCTTGCCTCTCCTGTCAGGTCTGCTGTGTGCCCTTTGCTTCTGGAGTGTTGCAAAGGATTGTGGTCAGTGAAGGGGCTGGTTTTATACTCAGCTGTGTGGGTGTGTCATAATGGGGTATTGCTGTCAGGTGTGTTGTGGGAGTTGTCCTGGAATTTGTATGTTTGTGGGGGGGAATATATTGATTTTTTTCATTTGGAAGTGTTTTGTGTATTTGGGGGGAATGGCTACATTTTTTGTGTGCACTGTTTGCCTTTTTTGTGGTGTTTTTGCAGCGTCCTCCATGTTTTGTGAGGAATGTCCGCAGCGGTGGCCATGCTGCAGCTCTCCCGCTGGCTCTCCCATTCACTGCAGTGTGCGACCGCGGCGGTCGGAAACATCGGTTCGTACCGCGGGACCATCAGGGATATACTAATTTCCCGTGCGGTGTCTCCGCTTTGCTTGCATAAACAAAAACAATTCCCAACAGGTATCATTACAGGGCAGTTTTAACAATGTATGCAGTTCGCATTACATAAATAAGTAACAAGGAGTCTCTAAGATTTTTGAAAAGGGGTATTATTCACCAATTGGAAAAAAAGGGGTCTTTCACATGGCAATACAGTTAAACAGCAATGTACAGAACAAATCATGTGACAACCCGATGGCACTTGGTGAGTAGTGATATATACAGTTGGTGATGGTGAAAGTGCAAGTGCTAAAGTGAACAGCGTGATCGACGCATAGTGACAAATTATAATACAATAATGGCTCCAAAAGATCAAGTTGCAGTCCCTTAAAACATGATTGAATGAATTTTAACAGGAGCACAAAACGTAATCTGCGCCATATAATTATGCTGTGAATTCGACGGCGTTTTGATCCCCGTGAGTCGGGATCGTCATCAGGACAGGGTTGTCGATGAGGACAGTGCTGTGGGGGGAGAAAAGGGCGAGTAAGTAGGGGACCGGGGAGATGGGAGGCAGAACGGCACGGGACTGGCGAGAAGGGTGTGGTGTGAACAGGCTGGGGAGTGATAAAAGTGAGGGGTGCCGGGAGCAAGCACGATTCATCAATGAGGAGACGCTAATTGTGATGGTATCAGAGGACAGTGAGCGATTACAGGTAAGGTAAGCGCGAGTACATGCGCGGCTTAACAATAAGGAGACGTTGGCTGTGATAATGACAAGGGGCAGTGAGTGACTGAAATTGATGCAGGCGTGAGTGAAGGCGGGTGAAAGGTGACTGTGATTAAATGAGGCATCGGCATTTGAAGGTGGTGCACGAGGGGGCGAAGCCTGCGTGAACAAGGTAGAGAGAGATCACTTCGGTGACGGGGGTGCGGGAGAGGGGTGGAGGGTGGGTCATGGGGGTGAGCGCAAATGGAGGTAACTTACATAGTCACCCAAGCAGAGACGCAAGGGTGGCTTGGGTCCAGCCGGTCGCTCAGGAATCGGCAGCTGTGGGGGGGGTGGACAGAAAAGGGAAAAAGGGGTAGTGAATTAAGAAGTCCGGCACATGGGGCGGATGAGACCCGTCTTTGTACGGAAAGATTACCTGATCATGAGTTGCAGTGAATCCGATCAGCGGGGGGGCGCCTGTGAAGAAGGGAAGGAAAAGAGGGGGGTAAGAGGCTTGCGATGGCAGGAAAGTGCAGCAAGCTGGGTCATAAGGAGATCGCCCGGTATGTGCGAGTCTAAGACCTACCTGAATGAATCAGGGCAGCGGAGGGCGATTAGGGCTCTCAGGACTGGAATCGCTCGCAGTTAATGCAGGAGCTAGGTGGAGTCGGGAGGCTTTGCTTGCTTTTCCGCTGCGTTTCCAACCGCCGCAGTCAGTTTTTTGACGCGTAGGGTGGTTTTTGTTGGCCCGCTACCGCCGCGGTCTGTCTTTTTTGGCGGTTGTTCCTAATCTGACCGCCGGATTATCCGCGGTCCTGGCGGGTGGTTGTTTCCTGCCTCCATGGCGGTCGGGGTGGTTTTCCGCTCACCATCGTAATGGGGCACTGAGTATTCAGGTTACGCATGGCTTGTAATCTTTTTGGTAAACTATGTCAAACAAATATCTATTACATTTTCATAAAATACTAGTTGTTGATTTGTGGTTTCTGTTATTTTTTTTGTCATTTCTGACTGATGTGAGGAACATTATCTGCATGGAAATTATTTATGAAAGAACATTCTATTTTTTGTTTACATTTGAAAATGTATGATGGGAGGAAAAAAATAATACAATTGAGAAAATGAATACAAAACCAGTCTTTGAGTTTGTTAGCTTTCAATTTATTAATAAAACCAAATAAAACTAAACTGGATGAAAACAATAGTGCACACAAAAAATAAAAAGTCAGTCATGGTGAATTAAACTATTGTTGAAAAGCCAGGTTTGTATGAAGGCAAATGTGCAGGATACAACTGGAATCAAAAAATTAAATGTGTTCATAAAATAGTGTGAATGGTAGTCACACAGTGGAGGAAATTAGGTTTTGCATCTCTTGCTGGTGGTGATCTTGTCGTCCTCTCCTAGTGGTCCGGATGAATATGTACTGCTGCAGGAGTCTGGTGGATCCAGAGTTGCAGGGACTGAGGTGGGTACAGGTGTGTCCTCTTGTGGCAGGGTCTCCCTTTCTGTGGCTGAGGCAGATGTAATTGGCCCAGATGTTGTTGTACCACAGAAAGGGGAAGCCAACGTTGAAAAAGCCCTGCACATGTGGTTGAAAATGACATGCAGCACCCCAATCAAGGAGCCCTTATTGGATATGTGATTTTCCATCTGAACATTAATCTGTCTGCAACTGCTTCATCTCCTGGCGCTCTCTAAGGACCTGGCCCATCATGTCTTGGTACTGATGGAGGAAACCCGAGACTTGGTTGATGGTTGCCTGGGTGACAGTTAACCCAGTGGCCACACTTTTCTGGCCACACGCCCCCCCCCCCCAGTCATTCCACCTCTTCCTAATGTCCTTCTGTATGTACAAGAGGTTAGCTACAGCATTCACTCTGTCAACTATTCTGGTCCAATTTTGAGTTTTCTGAGATATGTTTGTATTTTGCACTTAGGCTTCAAACAATTGTGGCTCGTCCCTACTAATTTTCTCCACCATGACTGACAATTTGCCCGCTGTAAAGTGTGGATTGCTCTTCTGTTTCATTATCTAAATTGACAGAAATGAAATAAATTATATAATCTACAATAAACTAAATGAAAGAAGGAAAAAAGGAGACGAAAAGAGAGAAAGCAAAAAAAAACTGAATTAGCTGACAAAAGTTCAGCTTTTTAATGTTGTGCTGGAGCAGAATGGCAAAGAATCATGGTCTGATATCGAGTGTGTCTTATAGTGTGGTATGCAGGTGTTAACAATTAACCCAAACCTGTCAGATGTGTGGTGCTAGCATCAATCCAGTAGCCACAGTAATGGTACATTGTTGAAAGCATCCCGCAACAGGATCTCTCCTTTGGGAATAAGCCGCTAGGGCACCACCGGATCAACTGTGAAATCTAAATAGGCACTATGCTATCCTGCCACCCTGACAGCGATGAAGTAATGCTAGTCAATAGAGGAGTCTGCCATGGTAAAAACTCTGTCGACGCGGAAGGAGATTCAGCAAACATCTATCTAAATCAGACGAGCGGGATTCTGTCAGCTTGGCAGAATACTTGTACACACCACAGCGGAGGGACGACGGGACGACGGGACGACGGGACGACGGGAGTCCCGTCAAGATCTTAATCAGTCCCTAAATAAGAAGAAGAGAGAGAATGATAAGATTTAAAAGTAATATATATTAAGGCAAATTGTATGGTGAAAAAGGGAAAGGAAGCCAACATAACTGATGAAAGTAGGGGCACGTGATGGTAGTGAGAGAAGAGAAAGTGAATACAAGTGTTCCGAATGGACTGCACAAGAGTAGTGAGTGATTAAGGCAATCTCACATACCAAGAGGGGAAATAGTTAAAGAGAGACAGAACAAGAAGTGGATGTTTCAGTGAAAATAAAAGGTTTGAATTTACAGATGTTGAAGAGATGAACTTCACAGGATTTAATGATAGGAATGATGCGAGAAGCAAAGTTAAGGGCCGATTTGAAAATTAAGCCAAGGTAATGTTCAGAGGAAGAAAATGGAATATAAAGTGGAAACAGAATTAAAGGTGATATGGAAAGTAGACAGAAAATATAGAATCTCATTTCTATATTTGGAAGATGAGTACATATCTAGTTCTTGATGGGGGAAAGGTAGGTGTAGACACGTTCCTGAAGAGAGACAGAAAAAAACGGAAAAAAAAGAACATTTGAGAATCAGCTGCATAAAATTGAGACTCCAAGCCATGAGCCAAGATCAATAAAAAATAATGGGTTAATTTAGAGGGAAAAAAGAAGTGGACCAAGGATAGAACTACGTGGCAGCCCATAGTAAAGAGGGTGGACAATGGACACAGTTCCATTCCAAGATACAGAAAAGGTGTGGCTTGGATGGAAAGAAGAAAGCCAATATAGAGCAGAACCAGAGTTGCCCAAAAGGTGAAGGAAGGATTAAAGAATGGAACGATCTATGGTGTCAAAAACAGTGGAAAGCTCAACGGAATTGATATAGAGAGATGATATTTGTGTGTTGAGAATGACGAGGTAAGTTAAAGAGAGGAGCAATGTTTTGGTGGAGTGGCCAAGATGAAAACAATATTGAATAAGCGAAATTAGGATATTGAAGATGAAGCAAAGTTGAAAACAAGGAAAGAGCAAGGTACTCAAGAATTTTTAAATGGACAAGAAGTAAGGAAACAGGTTTAAAATTAACAAGCTCTATAGGGTCCAGTACATGTTTTTGTAAGAAGAGAGAGAATGGTTAGAGACTTGAAGGAAGAGAGGAAAGTCCCAGGGAACAAAGAATGATTAAACAAGGAGCCTAAATTGAGAGAAAGTGACATTTCTTATCAAGCAATTGATGAAGTTCACCTACATAAATATCTGACCAGGAGATTTCTGTTTGTTGCCTTTGCTGACTGCTTAACTATTCAATGGTGTCCTTGTTGAATGTTCCCTCCTCATCCAATATTATGCTTGAAAGAACTAGCTAGTTGTTAAATTAATCCTTTACTTGATGTTAATATCAATTTCACTAAGCAGCTTTGAGAAATACTTTTTAGATTCCTTGTCAATGAATTCATCTGTCACTAGAGAACCATTTGTTTATTATTGTACTTATCTAATCTTTAGAATCCTCCATCTGTATTCTCCTTGCACGAATCCTCCCACACTTTCCATTGTTATCTCAGACGTATTACCTAATTTGGAACAGTATGTTCTCTGATTCTAAGGTTCAACTTTTCCAGCTCCAGCTTTGTCTCGGATTAACCTTTTGTTGTCAAAGCAAACACTTTAGCAGAAGCTTGACAATGACATATGACTTTCTGAATGTCATGCTGGCTTTAGCCCGGAACTTGCACCTCTGGGAGACTTTGAACTCATAACAGATAGTAAATCAGAAAGTAAAAATCTTTTTGCCTATTAAATTGTTCTCCCATTTTTTAAATTGTCCTTAGAATTTTTATTATGTTAGTCAAGTCAAGTCAAAACCACTGTATTCGATTAATTAAAATCATAAAAGTTCACATAAAAATCACATATCATAAAATACAATAGGGTGATACAAGAGTATTAAAAACAAGGAACAGTCTCAGTTAAGACAATTTCATGATTTTTTTTAAGAATCCAGTAAAATTCATGTTTCAATCATTGCTGGGCATCTTGTTTTTCTCATCCGAACCGCAGCTACAAAACAATTTGCGATATAAAAAATATTCCAGGGGTTATCCAATAATTGCAGGTACAATAGAGCTGGTTTAACCTGTAGAAACCCCTTGCCTCTTAGAAGTGGAATAATAAACTTCTTTCTGCTATCAGAATAAAAATCACTAAATAATATAAAGTGCGCAGTATCCTGAATTGAGCTGTGGTCACAATCACAGAGTGCTGCATCCTCAGGTTTACTCCAGCCTTGGAAATTCCCCAATGAAAGGTGAATCAGGTTAAAACGGAATCTTATCAGTAACCAGCGATGGAAGGGCTTTGTTACTAACCTTAGGTAGGGCTCAATAGATGGTGATGTAATTGGGCCCTAACCAAAGTTTTTTTTAATTCCTCACTCTCCTGTTCCTGTACCCTTTAGCTCAGGAAATGTTCTTTAACCCAACTAATGTCACCTTTAACAATTCCTTCCGGTGTATCATACATTTCTGGGCGCCCAGGTTTTATAAACATAGCTTTCATATAAGAGAGCCACTGTATATCAGTAGCTCTATCTAAAATGACACAATCTTTTAAAATCTGGCGATTTAAAATAAGTTCGGGGTTCAGCCTTGTTTTTATCCAGCAGATTAGGGGAGCCATGCTCATCAAGTCGGAAACATATCCCATCCCCAACTCCTGATGGATGGCAAAGGATGGAGTCGATTAGGGGATAGGCAGAAGTGAACGAAGAAATGTATTTTTGACCTTCTGTACCCCCTCCACTTGCTTGTACCCCCATATTGCTGCACCATATATCGCTATCGCCAAACATTTAGCCTTATAGATAGAGAGAATGGCCTCACAGGGCTTTCCTCCTAATCGTTGGGCGAAACTTAATAGGGCTGATGAAGATCTTCCTACACAATTTTTTTTTGCTAAAAACTGGGGGGCCCAAGAACATCTCTCATCAAACAAGACCCCAGATAGGTAAAAACATTCACCCTTGTAACCTCTGCCCCTTTACAATAAAAGGTTCTGACTTTATTTTTGCGTAATCCCATAGTCAGAACATGTGATTTAGCGATATTAACTACCAGGTCCAGAGAGCTCATAAACTCCCCAAAGGAGTTCAGTAGTCTCTGTAGACCTAGCGGGGTACGGGCTAGTAGGACGGTATCGTCCACGTATAGGAGAACCGGGATGGTACTGTTCCCTACACGCAGAACATCCAGACTAGCGTTGCCCAGGGTTTTATCTATAGCATTAATATAAAGTGTAAATAGTAGAGGGGCCAAGATACACCCTTGTAGAACCCCTCTGCCAGATTTAAAGTGTCTTGTGCAATTGCCCTCCTGGGTCACCCTTACAGATGCAAACAGATCCCGGTGCAGATCCGCTAAAAAGTATACCAAACAGGGGTCAATTCCCAGGTCAAGCAAAATGGTCCACAGCCGCGATCTGTTCACCAGATCAAAGGCTGTGGATAAATCCATACAGCCCAAATAAATGGATCCCTTGGAGGCTATGGTATACTTATTTATTAATAGATATAGATTTAGGCAATGATCCAGTGTACTTCTGCCTGATCTGAATCCATACTGAAGATTGGACAGAATATCATATTCTGTCACCCACTCTGACCCCTTAGTCAGGATCACGTTTCCTAAAATTTTAACAGAAGAATCTATTAAAGAAATAGGCCTATAGCACCTGGGATCCCCTCTCTGCACCTTTTCAAAGACAGGGATAATGATAGAGAGGGACCATGAAACAGGAAACCCCTGAACAACACTAGCATTGAAAAGTTAGTTAAAATATTGGCCCAAAATGTAACATTACCCTTATAGAGATCAGCAGGAACGCCGTCTGGGCCAGGAGCCTTATTACTTGCAGATTCTTTTATTGCCCTCTCAACATCCTTCTCATTAAACACTAATACTGGAAAAGGAAGACTACTGACAGGGGCCAGAAAGGGTTCGAACACCACATTATTTGCATAAATACCTTCGAAGTGAGTCAACCACTCTTCTTCTGGGATATTAATATCCAGCAAACCATTCTCCTCCCCCGTGAGCAATGGGCTATTAACAATAGCCCAGAACTTTGAGATATCCTTTAGGACTTCTTCAGACGTCAAGGCGTCCCATGCCTTTGTTTTTTAATTTCATTTTTTCGAGTCTGATTGTTAATTTGTAATCTTTTCTAAACCTAGCTATAAGGGCCCTATCCCTAGGATTAGCTTTCAGAGATTTTAATAGGTTTTGATGGGCCCTAGATCATTTAAAATCAAACCATCTTTTTTCTTGTTTTAGTTTAGGCCTCGAGGTAAAGGTTAGGTCTGTAGCGACCTGTCTACATATAGCTTCGAAGGCTGAGATAAGTGCCCCCTCCGGGGTAGAGCAATCTGCACATTTCCTGATATCATCTTTGACCTTTGAACTTAAACTATCAAGGAAATGATCAGGGACTACTTTTGCCCATTTTAATCTCCTCCCTTGATCTTTAGTAGTCACAGTTTTAGTAATAGGCCCCTTCATATTAGGTGTAACATCTATAAGGCAGAAGCCTTTATCCAGCTCTAGAATGACCGGATTGTGATCACTAAAAGGGGAGCATATGGCATTATAAAACAGTACGTTCCCTAAGAGTGCAGGAAATATAAATATATAATCAATAATCGTCTTACTTTCCCTTGCTTTAAACGTTACAACCCTCTCACTGATATAAAAAAAACTGGTTCATAAAGGTCAGCATATGACAGAAGTTCCTCAAGGGCCTCCCCTTTAGAGGTATGTTCAAAGTGAGGTGGCGATGAGTAAGGGGGACCAAAAGTTTCATCAATTCGACAGTTAAAATTACACAAAGGAATATTAAAATCACCCATAAGGATAATATAAACATAAGTGGTTTGCTGTACTTTATATAAAACCGTGTCAGGTAACGAAGATGCTCATTAGGATACTCACTATCCCCAGAATTATAAAAATTAATTATCAATGTTTTGCGATAATTCAGGGTAGTGAGCTCAGCTATAAAGCAATTAGGAGAAGCTAAGTCTAGGATCGTTATGGAGGCTTTTAATTTTACAGAGAAAAGAAGCATCAACCCTCCCTTAGCTCTACCCGCTGGTGTTGGGCGGGCGGGCTGAAAATAAGATTTAAAACCATCAACCCCAAAAATTTTTTCCTTGTCCCAGGTCTCTTGTAGGGCTATAATATCACAATCACTGATAAGCTTTAGCCAGTTCTGGTCATCCCTTTTAGACCGTAGCCCTGCTATATTCCAACTCATTAGCCTAAATTTAGCACCCATCTCTGCAGGGATGCCAAGCTCAGTAGTAGGGAGTCGAGGGATAGTAACTATGGGCTCTAGTCATTCATTCTCATATAGCCGGGACAAAAGTGAAAACCTACTAGAAAGAGCTAGTGTCTCCTTTTTCTTGGTTGCCTGACTACAAGCTAATTTGGACGGAGAAGGGACTCTGGGAGTACTCCTGCCAGACTGATCTTCCCTATTAGGGACGGTGTAGGGGGTTCAAGCTAAACTCCCATATATCTGTTCTGGGAGAGATATCCTGGCTGTATTCAAGCATCTGGGAAGGGGGTAGAAGAAGCCCAATGATAAAGCCCTGATGCTACCCTCCTCCCTCTTCAGATCTGATGTATCCCACAACAGACGGGCAGCAGCGTGATATTTATTAAAATTAACAACAACACAGTCCCCTTTAACTACCTTATGGGAACTTCCTAACCAACCTACCCGCCTGGCCATTATAATATTAGAAGAGATTTCAGAGTCGCCAGAACAATTAAGATCACACAATTTTTTTGTTGCTGACAACAAAGCTTCTGTTGATTCAACCTCTCCCACCATCAATGGAGGAACTCTCACAAGAATTACCACCAGCGGGGCTGCTTCAGGAGGGAGATTAATATTGGGTTGGATGACTATACTACTCATGGCCTGTATGTCTATGGTTTCCCCACTACATCTGGGTAGAACTAAATTACTTTGTGTCCCAGAGTTCCTTGCTGAACTCCTCTGTAACTCCCTATGTCCATTGTGGTCTTACCGACCGCTTGTTATAATAGAGCCAAGCACGGGGTTCTCGACCTTTGGGGGGCTCAAAATCATAAACCCTTCCTCTTCCCCCATAATTATCCCAGAGCCTGTTTTAGGAGTACATTTAGGGGACACAGGTATTTGAGCGGAACCAGGTACACAATTGGGCACATTTAGAACTGAGTTAATACGTTCACATTTTTCTAGTAGGCTGTCAACACAAATATTCAGAGTATAAATGATGTCCTTGGTGACACTGGTTAGAGCCTTCTCCAACCGAGAGGTACAAATTTCCTCTACTATGTCCCGTACAGTTGACTCTATGAGGTTAGTTATACCAGGTCCTTGTTTCAAAGAGTCACTTTTAGTGGCTTTGTCCCGCTTATTCGACCTTTTTAATGCTCTCTTTGTCACAGTGCTCTGCTTAATCAACTGCCCATTGGTGACTGGGTCCTGGGTAGGAAATTTACAGGGAGTATTACTTACAGGCACCACAACCCTCTCCTCAGGGACAACACAGGGCAACTTCTGGACACAAGATGGCTTGTTAACGAGTACAAGGGGCTCCAGGGGGACCAGGTTTTTCATAATCGGGGGGGATGTACCAGCTACTTGTACATCAATCGGGTCCAGCCCAAGTTCCCTCTCTGTGTTTGCAATTTCAGTAGTCAAAACGCCCACCGCCGATGTTAAATAGGAAATGATAGATGTTGATTTCCTCGGGACTTTGGCTTTGACTCCCTCCGATCTTGTGAAGAATGGAGTTTCCGCTTACCCATGATGTAATTTCAAGCTGAAGAGGGGTGGCCCGGCCCTGCCTCTTCTGGCCCCTGACGGCCACAGATGGCCCGCCCTTTGCCCAGGCTTAGCCCGGCGCCACCCGCACGCGTCCCGCGAGGCGGAAGTTGGGCGTCGGTTATATCCTCCCCGGTGTCCTAAGGGAGGGGCTGCCGATCCGCTTCTCGTGGCGTCCCCGCTTTCCCTCCACCAACCAAGCGCTTTGCTGTCTCGATGCGTCTCCCGCGGAGCGGGAGGCGCGAGCTATTTTTAAAAGTCCCTGGTGTCCTGGGGGAGGGGCTGCCGATCCGCTGCTCACGGCGTCCCCGCTCTCCCTCCACCAACCAAGCGCTTTGCTGTCTTGATGCGTCTATTATGTTGTTACTGCACTTTAATATTGTTCTTTTTGCTTCAATTTAACAGACCTCTCTCAGGGGAATTGACGGCTGTTTGGTTCATATCTACCAGGGTTGGAACAGAGCCTCCCTGGAGCCTAACCAGGGTGTACTTATTATGGTAGTAAGGACCTCTTTTCTAAAATAATAATTCGTTTTTGGAAATTTAGTGTTTCAGTTCTACCAGTGTTTCTGGCCTATGATCAGAGAGGTCAGTGCACCAATCGTTATGTCACCCATGTTCTGCATTACTGACCTAGATACGAGAAAATAGGCACCTCAGGATATCCATAGATCTTTTTAACTCACATATGTTTATCAGTCTCAGTTCTGTATGCTCTCAATCGGCTTGCTACAGTACAATGCTAGCAACGTTCTCCATTTTATTTTAAATGGGAAAATTGATATAGGGCAAGTAGCCAGTTTGTTACACAGCAATGTCCTAGTGATGCTAGATCTCAGAGCTAGGGGGCTACAGAGAAGTGTTTTTGTCTCTCAAGTAAATTAACAATTAGTAGTGACAAGCCAAAAATCATGGACACACTATGGATAGTGCATAAAAATCTAACGTGTTTATTGCAAATGAAGCATGTAAAAAGCCTACTTACCTCATTCGGTGCTATTTGCATGACTTGTCTCCGCATCTACACATGCATTTGTCTCCACTTGCTTTCCTAGTCCTTTCTTACTTGTGCTGTAGGCATGCGTGACTTTAGCAGGCCAACAGGCTAATGTAGAGTAAAGAGTAAAGGCGTAACTGCCTAATTGAATTACACAGGGTGGGGGGGTGCCTCCCTCCCAAATCAAGAGAACCGCTAAAGGCAAAGTTGCCCTCATGCACACTTTGCATGTGCCCCACCAGCCTGTAATACACAGCCTGGTGGGGAACATGCACAGGCATTTAAATCACATCTGAGCACCAAATTACGGCTCTCAGACCAATCACAATGCTGCATTGCAGCGTTGTGATTGGTTTAGGGAAGCCTGTGTGC
Organism: Lissotriton helveticus; assembly: GCF_964261635.1. NCBI lineage: Eukaryota > Metazoa > Chordata > Amphibia > Caudata > Salamandridae > Lissotriton > Lissotriton helveticus. Next base: position 1,119,353,496 of record NC_136067.1, read on the forward strand.
TTTCTGGACTCATCAGGAAGCAACAATGGATGAGAGATGTTGGCAGCCGTGAGGAGGTAAGTCTTTTTCTATGCTCTGTTACCCACTGACCCACCTGCCCCGCCATTCCTGGTCCCTGCTAACCATAATTTCAGCACCTTGCACTGCTGTCTACGGAAGTTACTTTTATTGTTTAACTCAATCGGCTTGCTACAGTACAATGCTAGCAACGTTCTCCATGCAATACTGCAATGAATTGGAGTACTGAAAAAAACGAATTGTGATTTAAATTTTGGGGTTGAGAGGACCTTTGGTCTACTGAAGAGTAGGTTCCGCTGTCTACATAAAAGTGTAGATGCATTGCAGTACAGGCCAGATACATGTTGAAAAATTGTGCAATGTTGCACAACATTGACCTTCAAGAGGCATACCCGTCGGACCTTACGGACAGTGAATCTGATGTAGACGATGAGCCAGGTCAACATCAACAAGCAGCAAGCGGTTCAAGGGCAGCAGACGGAAAAGAGCAAAGTAAAGAAATAAGGCAGAATTTATTTTAAGGTGGGTAATGATGAAACAATACACTACATGGTTTCATTGATATTGTGATTTATTCAACCTAGAACTCAGGTAGTGTAAATGCACACGTAACTAGCAGAATACGTGCAGTATGAAAGTAATATTGCAATTAGAAAACATTGCTATGTTAGTTGGCCAATTGAATGCCAGTGGTTACCTCACCTAATGGCATTTCTGCCTCAATGAATTTCTTAAGCCATCAGTTGCACACTTTATATATTATTGAACTTTTCAATGTCTTTATGTGATATCTTAATTTTGTGCGACTCCCTCGCGTAGTGTTTTGTCTGGGAACACTGTTCAAATGAGTATATAGATGGGGGTAGAGGTTATGCTCCCAATTTCAAGGTGCAAAAAACAACAAGTGATGGACTGATTTCAAGGTGTGCACATTTTACTTTGGACCGCGTGGTCCTGATTATACATAATCAAAGTTCAATCACAAATTCATCCAGAGCATTTCTTTAAGCGTGATTTTTTGTTCTTTATTGATGATAATATTCTCATCACTTTTTTTCATTTTCAAAGTATCAACAAATTCCATATTTTGAAGAATTTTACATCAAACCCAATGCATTTCGGGTACATCTGGACCCTTCATCAGGGGTCTCTATGGAGAGAGCCAAAGAAAACAGTAATGAGCCCAAAGCTATGTTATAACTGGTTTAAGAAAAACAATACAATGCAAAACGAAAACAGCCTTCGTGACTATGACAATTTAATACATTCTCGTGACTTATACCCAATCCCTCTTGCTATGTTCACGAAAATATCTTAAACCGAAATAACATCAATGTCGCTAGCGGTGATTAATTAATCAGAACGACCAGCGTTCCGTGTCAGTTACTCACGAAGATAGAATATAGCGATCCGCCTCTACTCCTGTCCAATAGCATTCAGGTAGACATCACGTACAGCGCTCTTAGTTAGAAGTTTGAATCTTATGGGCTGACAACGTGGTCACGTGCCCGCAACCCATCCGAGATGTTTACCGATGTTTTTGTTATATCTATCTCGCTAAATCTGGTGTGTACATAATCACTACGTAAACATCTTACATGATGTACAAATCGAACCCAGAGGAGACAGAAATCGCTTTATTTAAATTTTCCCGCACATTGAGGCTAAAAAAAATTTTCAATACCATCCCACCTACAGATCAAGGAGAAAGTATCGTGAAAGAATTCAAAATCAAGAGCACGTTCTGTGCCCCAACATCGCACAAAACAATTGATGCCTATGAGAGAGTGATTACCTCAGAAATCAAGAAGCTCAATTACAAAAGTGGTACCAAAAGTAACTTTTCAAAGAAAGAATGGAACACATTAAAATCTTTGAAAGACATGACTGAAATAACCATCCAGAAAGCTGATAAAGGGGGAGCCCTGGTAGTAATGAATTCCACTTTCTACAAAGAAAGTGTAAACCAACATCTGCAAGATATTAACATCTACTATAAACTCGAAAGTGACCCCACGGAAACTTTTGCAGCCACATTGAAAGAGATACTAGATAAAGCTCTCGAAATGAAATGGATCACTAACAAAACCTACCAATTTTTGAACATCAAACATCCCAGGAGGCCACAATTTTACATGCTACCCAAGGTGCACAAGCACCTGACAAGACCGCCATTCAGACTAATTGTATCAGCTTGTGGATCCCTTTCGGAACCCATCGGACAATATTTAGACTGGTTTTTACAACCACTAGTCCAAAAGTGGTGTACCCACATAAAAGATACGACGGCATTTTTAACCATTCTACAGGAGGTGAACATCCCAGAGAATGAAGAAGTCTGGTTCAGCTCCATCGACGTAACTGCGTTATATACTTCGATCCCTCATAATGAAGGGCTTGAAGCAATGGAGTGGTGTTTACTTAACAATGAAATTGAGGGTCCAGAAAAAAAAATTCTGTTGGAAATTTTGCATTTTGCGCTTTTTCACAGTTACCTGGAATGGAATGAAGAGTACTTTGCACAATGCAGCGGGACCAGCATGGGTTTCGCTGGAGCACCGTCGTACGCGAACATCTTCATGTCTAAGTTCGAAAGTGATCATATACTCAACAACTCAGATTGGAAAAATGGGTTGATGGTATATAAGCGGTACATAGACGACATCTTTATTATGTGGCGAGGTAAGAAGGAAGAATTAGCAGCTAACATTGAGAGACTGAACATGACCCATGAAAGAATCAAGTTCACATATAACATTGATCAGCATCAACTTTCATTCCTGGATGTTAAAGTATCCATAAAACACGGGCAAATATGTACCAATGTACATATTAAAGAAACGGATCGTAACAGTGGATTGCATTACTCCAGTTTTCACCATCAAGCTTTGAAGCAACATTTACCACTATCGCAGTTCATTCGCTACAAAAGAATCACATCAGATGTCTTGGATGCTTCTGAAACTATTGACAGACAGATCAAAAATTATGAAAAAAGAGGATACCCTAATCAACTTTTACAAGAATGAAAAAAGAAAGTCATGGCCATGACGAGAGAGTATTTACTTATCAAAAAGGATAAAACTGACCAAAAACTCACAGTGTGTGTCTTAAAATATTCCATGCAGGCATCACAGATCAGCAACATCATGAAGAAGCACTGGTCTATAATTACTCAGGAACCTGATCTTCAACCTTTATTTGCAGAAAAAATTACTTTTGCGTACAACAGATCAAAAAATTTAAAAGAATTGTTGAGAAAAAAAGAACAGAATGTCAAAAAGATAATTTACAAAGGCATGCGTAAATGCGAAAACTGCACACACTGCAATAACGTAATAATTGGATCTACCTTCACACATCCCAAAACGGGTCAATCGATCCCATTGAAACATTCAAGCACGTGTGACACCAAAGGAGTGATCTATGGAATCAAGTGACCGTGTGGTAAATTATATGTAGGGCAAACAGAACGCAAGATCAAGATAAGAATTACTGAACACAAAAGTAACATTCGCCAAAAAAATTTGAAATCCACAGTGGCAGCGCATTGGGTTGAATCAGGCCACAACATTTCACAATTAAGATTTACAATACTGGAAGTGGTTATTGCACGCCCGGGCTTGGACACTCACAAAATGAGACTCAGATCTGAATATTTTTGGATCAAAAAGATGGGAAGTCTCCAACCGGATGGGCTTAATGATAGACTGGAACTTACTTGCTTCTTGTAAAACATGAGAATGTGTTTTGGTATGTCCCTGTATTAGCCTCGGTGACTAGTGTTACCCCGGGGCAACCTCGAAATAACTGCTATCATGTTTAGACTGATAATAACACACGTTGAACATCATTTACATACTCCACTCCAATATGGCCGATTTGTTATGACCTAGTTGTGTGAACACCTTGTATATACTGTCCTCGTACTATATGTTACACGGTTCAAATCTTGGTATAACAAGAACAGCGCGATAATAGGCATGTCAGCTTAATTTTGAAGATGAAAAAAAACATAATTCGCTTTTTTTGTATCATTCTGCTAAACATGTATTATGCTTAGAAACTCTCTTTTGAGTTCATCATGTAAGATGTTTACGTAGTGATTATGTACACACCAGATTTAGCGAGATAGATATAACAAAAACATCGGTAAACATCTCGGATGGGTTGCGGGCACGTGACCACGTTGTCAGCCTATAAGATTCAAACTTCTAACTAAGAGCGCTGTACGTGATGTCTACCTGAATGCTATTGGACAGGAGTAGAGGCGGATCGCTATATTCTATCTTCGTGAGTAACTGACACGGAACGCTGGTCGTTCTGATTAATTAATCACCGCTAGCGACTTTGATGTTATTTCGGTTTAAGATATTTTCGTGAACATAGCAAGAGGGATTGGGTATAAGTCATGAGAATTTATTAAATTGTCATAGTCACGAAGGCTGTTTTCGTTTTGCATTGTATTGTTTTTCTTAAACCAGTTATAACATAGCTTTGGGCTCATTACTGTTTTCTTTGGCTCTCTCCATAGAGACCCCTGATGAAGGGTCCAGATGTACCCGAAATGCATTGGGTTTCATGTAAAATTCTTCAAAATATGGAATTTGTTGATAATTTGAAAATGAAAAAAAGTGATGAGAATATTATCATCAATAAAGAACAAAATATCACGCTTAAAGAAACGCTCTGGATGAATTTGTGATTGAACTTTGATTATGTATAATCAGGACCACGCGGTCCAAAGTAAAATGTGCACACCTTGAAATTGGGAGCAGAACCTCTACCCCATCTATATACTCATTTCTGCCTCAATGCCACACTATCTTTTGCAGCCATGCATTCCAGTGGCTGGTCTGCATGCTCTGCCACATCCCTTGTTGAGGCGTCTGAGGCAGGAGTATTTCTTGAACTGCATTTGGTTATTGGTGCTATGATTCTACTGAGGCTCGAAGCCTCACTATTCCCTCCACCCAGGACATTACCCAGTACCTCACTACCACCAACTGTGGCAGTTTGCAAATTCTCAACTGCATTGGTGACCTGTATCAATCCCCTGGCCACATCACCACAACAATGGGTCATTTCTACCAGCATGCCCAACGCCCGATGAGACGGGAGGGTGGATGTATTACTCAACCGGTTAATGGCCCTGGTGTAGCCATTGAGGCGGCCAAGTAATTGATGGTGCCTTTTGCGTTGTGACACAGGAAATTCCTGCATTACATTGCAGGGTGCCAGATGAATCAAAAAAATGTTTAGCGATTCCCTAATTGCGAATCTTTGTGATTCGCAATTAGGGAATCGCAAACTGGCATGAATGAAAATGTGCAGTACACTTTCTGCGATTCCTAAGGGGTTACAAATGACCTACCTCATGAATGTTAATGAGGTAGGTCGCAATTTGCGCCCCCCTAGGAATCGCAAAAATCACAGGGATGGTGGCCTGCTGAGATCAGCAGACCACCATGTCTGCAATTGCTTTTAAATAAGCAATCATGTTTTTGTAAACCAGCCCATTTTCCTTAAAGGAAAACGAGATGCTTTACAAAAAGAGAAATGAAAAGTTTCTTGGCATTTTTTAAGAGCAGACAGGGGTCCGTGGGACCACTACCAGCTTCTAAAAATCCTTTTACAAACATTCACATAGGGGAAGGGGCCCCTTGGGGACCCCTTCCCATTTGCGAATGTCTTACTACCTACTTGAAGTAGGTGGTAATATGCAAATGTTTTGCGATCGCATTCACAGTCACAAAAAATTCATGCATACTGTTAGGATTTGCTCTTTGGAAGGGACACCCTAAACTCGCCCCTTCCAAATAGTGAATCGCAAACTCCTTTTGTGATTCGTTAACAGGTTACCGAATTGCAAAATTGGGTTTAATGCATCGCAAAAGCATTTTTTGCAATAATAAAAGGGCCAATTCTGCGAATTGGCCCGTTTGCGAGGAGAAAAATGCTTGATGCATCTGGCCCATAGTGCCTTGATGGTTTGTGTCATGTGACTGAAGTTTCTCTACTGTTTCCCTCTGTCTTTCCACCACTGCTGTAGTGAGCTGTGGAATGCTGTCCTTCATACCAACCATATTTTTTTTAATTGTGAAAAGCTGTGTATGCATTGAACACATGTGTTTGCACTGCAGGCACTGCACCTTCAGCATTGCGTTCTCCATCCCACCACAGACAGATAGTCTATCGCCTTTTCCATCTTGCATTTGTGTCCTTACCCCACACCTCCTTGGGGTGGGTGATTTCATGGGCTGTGTTGTGGGAAGATCAGGTTGACTTTCCTCTTCCATTTCAAACTCAGGTAGTGGTGCCATTGTGGTCCTGTGTCTTGTGGGTGCAGGTGTGGTGGGTGATGGGTCCACTGTGTAGTCACCTCCTGTCTCTGCCTGAGTCACCAGTGGTTCAAAGGCTTCGCATTCATCTGACTCCTGCACCAGTGTATCTGTGATGTGAAACAGTACTATTTCAGTTTGGGATTTTGACATTTATATCACATTGTGCATTATTTTGTCTAATAAAGCTATTTAGCAACACACAGCGTGCATGTGTATCACTTGCTTGTTACACCTAAATGCACCTATGCTGTTTTGATTTTCCTCCTTGCCTTTCCTATTAGAGTTTCTGGCTACTAATCCCAGGATGCATTGGTATGCGGCAAGTAAAATCGGGCCTGGAGTAATATTTGCTCCTCTAAGAATGATCTCACTAAAGGGGTATTTTGATACATTTAACATGGATTTGGTAATTTGCATGCATCTTAACTTGGGCAGAACTGGCCAGTGCAGAGGTGTTAATCTACATCGCTCCATCAATGGCTTCAGTATGAAGTGTAAACTCCACCAGGTCCTCTAAGGGTATAGAGGCAGTTTGTGTGGATGGGCCTCATCCAGTCTTCCTTGCCTCTGCAAGGCTTGTACCAACCTTTCAATTGGCCCGGCTCCGCAGGTCATACCACCGCTTATGTAGATCCGCAAAGGAGTGCTGTGTAACCCATACTGCGCTTATTTTGGTTTGGATGCCCAGCCATAGTTTTCTTTTTTTGCACTCTGGGACATGGAGTGACTGTTTCCCAAACAAATTTCTCAGGGCTCTTCACCACTTCCTCAATTAGCACTTCCAACTCTTTCTCGCTAAACTGTAGTTATCTTTTGCACAGTGCTGGTTCCTTCTCAGTGTTTTTTGACGCCATGCTGGTTTACTTGCACAGGTTCTGCTGTCCAAATGGGCTCCCTAGTGATATGCACCGACAGTCCTACTCCTCCTCTCACTCAGTAGACAGGTAACAGCATGGAAACCTCACTTTCTGGTTGTGGGGCCATCAAACTGTACCACAATGCTAGATTTGCTAATTGCGATTCCCAAAATAGCGAAGTCACAATTTTAGGAATTGCATTTAGGTAATCTGTATTTGCGAATGTGATTTTTAACGATTCACAAAATTATTCGTATTTCTACATACATTGGGTTTTGCGATTCCCAAATAGCAATTTGTTAAATATCAACATTTGGTAATCGAAAATTTGGAGTTTGACTCATGTGGCTCTAGATCATTTTCTATAGCAGCCAATAAGAGTGGCTAGTTACAAAGGAAATGTTCCCCTTGGTTCTCATAAGACTCCAAAATATTTAATGGAGTTTTTTTATCTCACTAAAAGGGAAAAAGGGAATTAACTGAGTAAGACTCAAGATTAAATATATGCTGACTGAGGATAACATGTCTCACATCGTGCTGGAGACTCACCCCTTCTCATGTAAGCAAAAACAGTAACAAAACAAACAAAAGATAACAGGAATAATATGAAGTAGTAGATACCTCCATTAATGGGTTATCAAATGTCCTGTAGGGTTGGCATGCAACCACTAAAGATGTCCTCTACTCTGCCAACTAGGTAGCAAGGAAAGCACTATGCAGCACACACAATGGTACTCAGACCAAACATGTCTTATCAGGTCTGTCCAGCTTACCGGAAAGAACTTGAGTGGTTCTCTCCCCACCCAGCTGGGATCAAATATTCCCACCAAAAAGCATCAATTTACCCCAGTGTTAAGTGAGCCGAAATGTGTCTCCCTATATCGGTCCTTAAATGAACACAAAATATGTCACTATTCTTCTGCCCGTGTTTATTCCTCGAATCAACAAGTCTTAGGTGATGATCGTTCCATCCCCCCACCCCCAACCCCCAGCCTGACCAAATTGACCTTCAACCCCCAGGAGGCCCCAAACAGCTGAAGCCAATTTTCAAAATCTAAATCATCCTTTCAAATTTTGTGGGTTTAAAGAAAGGCCAAAGGGTTATGTTGATCTGTGTTTGATACCATCATCACAAAGTTTCTTAAAGACTGATCTGAATTCAGCTCAACATTTAAGTAGTTATTTGGGCAACAACCTGATAGATTGTGCAGTAATAGTCCTGAAAGTAACCACTTCCAGCTTCCCTGTCCCTTCTCAAGACTTCCTCATTTTCGGAGAAATAATGAAATTTGACAAGCACATCTCTGGGTCTCTATTGCTGTCTAGGTGTCCTGGGGCCACCAGAGTGCAAGTTGTTGAGTCGAATTTCTAGGTGATCATAGCCCAGAAGAGAGGACAGCATTCCGACAATGAAAGCACCTCCTCCTCAACGCTCAGTCTGGTCTCCATGTTAAGAATATCCTACCCACTGAGTTGACATCAGAACATAGCTCTGTGATTCTAGCCTCCAGGTAGGAGCACAGGTCTGCAAGACTTTTATCAAGATCCTGCCAGAGTTCTTTCCCGAGCTCATCAAGGAAAGGGTGGAGCCTCTCAAGCAGATTTGTCATGGCCATATTGAGCGGAAGGGAAGGAGTGCACAAGGCCCTGAGACTGTAAGTGATGACTAATTTTGGCCTGGGCTGATCAGGACAGGCCAGGCAGCCACCAAAGATACATTTCTTCTTGGGGGCATCAGGGGAGTCACCCCTCAGTTCATCATTGACCAACTGCCCAGTGCCCAAAGAGGCCGCCTCTCTTAAATGCCATATTATTAAGTTTTGCACTGTCAAATAATTCAAACGTGAGGTCAAAGTACTATGGAGGTGAACTGCGTGAACCCAGTGCTGCCCTTTGCTTATTACATTAGGTCATCCAGGGGATAATATTGTAGAGAGATGCACACTCCTTCATCATGGGGGGCGTACCATTCCCCAATGGCTTTATCCACCAGCGCATTCACGCAGGGCTGTGGACCCTTAGCTGCTCTGGCCACCCAGTCAACACTCTGAGCCTGATTAAAATTCCGGCGGACGGGTTACTCCGTCACAATAGTGACAGATATCCCATCCACCAAAATATTTATCCCTTAGGATATTATGGTATTTATATTTCATCAGGCGGGATATCCGTCACTATTGTGATGGAGTAACCCATCCCTGAAATCTAAATTAGTCCCCAAGTCTCCACAGAGATACTGCCAGTCAGGTCTCTCACATTCTCACAGCCACAGCTGGTCCCCAGGTCACCACCACGGCTAAGGAGCCCACCATCCGAGTTGCCGCCATCATCCTCCTTTTCCATGATCCAGCACCGACAGCCACCCCCCTTGTGGCCTTCCTCACAGCTAGGCTGTAAATTGTCCCATGGAGAATTACTTTCTCTCTCCTAATTTTCTTGAGCATCAATATGGCCCGCACTGGTGTCCTGGCATGCTCTGTGCCCGGCACTGGCCAGTGGACTCAAAGGTAGGCCTGGATGGACCTTGTGGAATTTTACTTAGTGGAATCACACTGAGTTTCTTAAAAACCTTGCAAAATTTTGCTGAGATTTGTCAATGGGTGGAAATTGCATGTTGCTCTACTTGTGCTCCGATTTAAGCAACTCTAGCACATTTCATGCAAAAAATCAGTGCAAACGGCACCACGCTATTTTAGAGTTAAGTTTTCTGCCCCTCAAGTAGAAAATCTACTTGGGAAGCAGCCCGCTGACTGTGACCACTCGCGACCACCCACGTCTGTAAAATCAGGTCGGAAGTACTGCTAGTGACCGGAAACTGTGCTAGGGGATGCTAAATCTCACTTGCACTTTCCAGCTCGCATTCTGAAGTCTTGCGGTGTTCCCATTGTCATCTTATTGCTTAAAAGGGGAAAAAAATCCACAACGTGAAGGTTGGCGATTTTGGCGTGAAATCTTTGTTACAAGTGTAATGTGGAGTCGCCCAAATTCCTCAATTCAGCTTGTGGAATTAAAGTTCCACCCGGGCCTACTCGGAGGCCATCGCAAAATCCTCAGTGTCTAGCTGCTTCATGTAGCATCCATACTTTTTTTTTTACTGTTCAAAATTGTTTTATTGAATTTTCCGAATAATAACATAAATAGACAATACAGAAAAATTAAGCAAGAGTGAAAATACCTAATCAAAATAGCAAGAAATATACAAAGAACAATAATATGTAATAGGTATCGAAAGTTCAATACACAATAAGAGGAAAAAGGAGAAGAACCAAAATGAAGGGGAAGGGGGAACATGAGTAAATACTACATATCATCTTTATAAAACAGAGTTACTGTTAACATATAAATAATGCAATATAACGATATTAGACTATATAACTGGAGCAAAAATACATTTAGGATGACAAATAATTATCTACAGGTAACCAATAGCCTTGATAAAAATGAGAATTATGATTAATTCCATTCGGAGATAAATGCGCTCCTCATCTTGTAAAAATGACCCATGACCACCAAGCATGCACCGATAGATCTGAAATATTTTCCTAACAAAAAGTAATGGACTTTAAAGCAGCTGATATTAAAAAATTAAACAGTTTTTCTTCTAAATCAGTTAGATTATGTTCAAAACCAACTGATTTACAAATTAACAATTTATAAGAAAGAACATCTTGAATAGGTAATATCTTTAATATAATATCCCAAACATCAGACCAAAATTTATAAATGAAAGGGCAGTCAAATAACATATGTTACAAGGATCCTGCGTGCAGTTTACAATGCCAGCATGTGTCAGATTGTAGCAGTTTAGCATGGAATAAGCGTATTGGGGTCCACAAATAATTAAATAAGATATAAGAGTTATTCTGGTAAAGCGATACTGGTAACCAGCATGAAATGCTATTAAGCCAAATCATTTCCCAAAAGTAATTAGATAAAGAACGAGAAAGCTCATTGTTCGAAAATAACAAAATTGTATTTAAATTAGTACCTAACAAGTTAACTAATTTTTTGTCCAAATAGAAACTGCATGAGAAGACGAAGAAACAGCTTGAATATAAATTACTAAATCTGTTGTAACAGTAGATGGGATACCATGAGAGGAAGGAGTCTAACATTGAATTACATAAAAATTCAAACTTAACAAAGTCAGATTTGGGTAGCTTAAATTTCATTTACAAAGTTTCAAAGGGAATTAAGGAATTATTACAATATAAGTCTTTAAGATAAAAGATACCAGCTTTAATCCAAGAATTCCAGAAGGTCAAATTTGTATTCAATTTAATAACATTACTATGCCATAACGATAGATCTGTAGTATTACTTATAGGTGATAAAAAATTTGAATCTAAATCATAAAAAATTAATTTCGAAGATTTGATATTAACTGAATGATGTAGGACTGTAGATTTGTTAGACATTGTTAGGAAGGAGGATAATGGACAAGGGTTAACAAGAGATTTCTCTATATTGAACCAAATAGGATGACTAATTACAGAGGAAGAATCAAACCATATAGAACTTTGGGGCATATTATGAAGGGGGTTTATCTCCGCTTTTTTGGCTTTAAAAGCCAAGAAAGCGGAGATAAAATTATCTCCCTATTACCTAGCTGTCGCTAACACCAGTTAGCGACAGCTAGTAGGAGATAGCGACCATCTTGGGCCCCACTTTGCATGTCAGTGATATTTATCACTAATGACATGCAAAGTGGGCGTGCCAAGATGTTAGCGACTGGAAACAGTCGCTAACATCGCTATCTCCTATTACCAACTTTTGGAGATATTCGCGCTAAGCGCGAATATCTCCAAAAACTAACACCTGCCCTGAGCAGTTCTTAGCCATGTTATCCAATGGGAGGTGGATAACATGGCTAAGAGCATTAGCTCGGTAATGCATGAATATCGCTGACTTTTCAGCGATATTCATGCATTGCGGCCGTTTTTTATCGCATTTGCGATAAACCTTGGTAATACCAAGGTTTATTTGCGATAATTTCTGACGATGCTTAGCGTTAAAAAATTCGTTGCTAAGCATCGTTAGCGATAAATATCGCTTAACGTTGGTAATATGCCCCTTTGTTTCAATATGAATGCTTTATGATAAAGAAAAAAGTCAGGTAAACTAAAACCAGCATTACATTTAGATATTTTTCGTTTTTTATAACCAATTGAAGGTGATTTAGTATTCCAAAGAAATTTGGATAAAAGTTTATCAACATCTTTACAAAATTTTAACGGGAACTGAGTAGGAATCATAGCGAGGGTATCAAACATTTAGGAGCAATAGTCATTTTAATGGACTCCATTCTACCGCACCAAGAGAGATGAAGTGAGGACCATTTAGAAGTTTTATCTTTTATATTATTTAGGATAAAGGTACTATTTATTGTTAATGTTGATTTGACGGAGGATGAAAAAAGAGTACCAAGATATTTCAATTTATTTTTTTGCCAAATAATATCAGTTCTGGGTAACATATCAGGAGTATAGAAAACATTAAAAGGGAAAAATTCAGTTTTATTAATATTGAATTTGTAACCAAAAACCAAGGAATAATTTGTAATAATATCTAATAAGGAAGGGATTGAGGAATTAGGATCACTAATAAATAATAATACATCATCAGCATAAGCTAAGGTTTTGACAGTAACATCTTTCACCGTAATGCCTTTGATATTGTCACATTTACTTATATGACTAAGGAAAGGTTCAATGCCAATTAAAAATAAAAGTGGAGAAAGGGGACAGCCTTGTCTTGTACCTCTAAAAAGGGAACATTGACTTGATATTTGACCTTTGATAAATAACCGAGCAGTGGGAGAAAAATACAAGGCAGAAATCATATGAATAAACAATGGTCCAAAATTAAATGATAGTAAGGTCTGAAATAAAAATTGCCAATGAATTTTATCAAAGGCTTTTTCTGCATCTAAAGCCATAATTCCTGAAGGTGCAAATAAGAAGAACTCTGTTCAATTACATGCAATAAGGTTCTCGTATTGTTAGCAGAGTATCTATCCTTCATAAAGCCTGATTGATCAGGGTGAATAATAGAGTCAAGTATAGGGGCTAATCTAGAGGCAAGAATTTTAGCATATAATTCACAGTCTTGATTGATTAAAGATATAGGCCGGTAATTTGAAACAAGGGTAGGGTCTTTATCAGGCTTGGGAAGTACAATAATTAATGCATCTGTAAAAGATCCTGAGACAGATACAGTAGAACCACAAAAAGTAAAAAGTTGAAATAGATAAGGTAAAAGTTGAGACTGGAATTCTTTATAAAATTCAGCTGGAATACTGTCAGGGTCAGGAAACTTATTTTTTGAAGAGATTTTATGGCTACTAAAATTTCATCAGTAGTAATTGATAAATCAAGTCCAAGCCTATCTGATTGCAAATTTTTGGGCAAATCACGAGAATTTAAGAAAGAGTCGATTAGTGATACATCATGTAAATCTGGCTTATTATATTGAGTAGAATAAAAATCTAAAAATTCTTTAACAATGTCATTGTGGGATAACGCAATTTTGCCATTAGGCCCTTAATTGAAGTAATTTGCGTCTTATCTTTTATAATACGCAAATAATTCGCTAGGAGCTTTCCAGATCGATTAGCATTAAAACGAAATTTTGCATTAGATTTAGAGATTTGGACGCCTGCTCGTTTACTAAGGATCGAGTTACATTCATATCTAAGTTTTTGTAACTTGATTCGGAATTGAGAATCATTGGACGTAATAAAAAGTCTTTCAAATTTCGCTATTTGTTTTTCTAGGTGGTTGATATGAGCATTGAAAGTTTTATTTTCATAGTCCATAACAGAAATAGTAACCCCTCTAATATAAGCTTTAAAGGCGTCCCATCTATTGACCATAGAAGTGAAATCTTCAGGATTGAGCAAAAAAAAATCTTGAATGGCCTTCAAGATTTTGGGCTTATTATGTTCATTCAGGATAATGCTAGTATTCATGCGCCATCTAGTTTGTTTTGAAAAAGTGGAATTTAAAGTTATAACAAAAGAAATTAAAGCATGATCAGATATATCAATATTACCAATCAGAGGATTAGATGAAGATTGGATTAGTTGAGGAGAAATTAAAAAATAATCAATTCTGGAATGTGAATTATGGGGATTGGAGAAAAATGTAAAGCATTTGTCAGTAGGGAAATGTAATCGCCAAATATCAGCTAACTTGGTGGTATGAATAAAGGATTTAAAAGAATGAAAAACCTTAGGAGGGCGAAATTTAGTACTAGATAATCTATCTAACAATGGGTCTCAATAAAATTAAAATCCCCTCTAACAATCAACGGAACTCTACCCAACTTTAAGACTTCCGTGGTAATATTAGACCAAAAAAACAGGGTTGTCTGCAGTAGGACCATAACTATTAAGTAAAAATAAGATTGAATCATGAATTTTAATTTAAACTATTAAGTATCTACCATCTACATCTGAGGTTTTACTTAAAACTTGACAATGTAATTTTTTGCAAAGAAAAAAGCTACACTGTTTTTCTTACCATTAGCAGGAGACGAAACAATAGTGTCAACCCACTTTTTTCATATAATTTAATATTTTATCATCAATATGAGTCTCTTGAATGAAACAAATATCTGCCTTACGACTGCCTAAATAATCTAAAATTTTAGTACATTTAACTGGGTGACATAAACCTTTAACATTTAGAGAACAACTTTAATATTATGAATGGTAACCATAAATTAGAAATAGAAGAAGAAGTAAAAATAAAAGAAGAAGAATAGGCGAAGAAAAATGAGAAAAGAAATAGAGGAAAACAGTAACTCTAGACTTAGTGAAGGAGTAGGTAAAAAAGAAAACAGGGAGAAAAAGACAAAATACATTAATATGAAAAAAGAAACGCACATACGCTCTACAAGTATGACCGAAACCGTTGGAGCCCAAAGTAAACATATGCAATTATCAGGTCAGAGCATAAGAATTTAGTTGAAGTCAGGTATTAGAGTCATGAGTATCCATGGCATGGTGCGACTGTTGCTCCAAGAAGTGACGTAGATCATCAGGATGCTGAAAAGATTTTGAAAAATTGTCTTTCCAGATACGCATGGTAGAAAGGTCAAAAAGACCATATTTGAACCCAAGACTTCGCAATTGAGAACGCATAGTAGAAAACTCCTTGCGAATTGAAACCGTTTCTCTCGCAAAATCTTGATGAATGAAAATGTTATTCCCATTGACCATCAAGGTAGGAATCTCTCTTGCCGCTTTTCGAATCAAAACCAGATGATAATGTCGAAGAACTTTGAAAATCATTTGACGAGGTTTAGTATTCTTAGGATTTGGATGAGAAGGAATCCGATGGGCCTTATCAATCTCAAATTTTTCTGGAAATTTAATTTGAAGAAGGCCAGGAAACAAGCTTTCTAAATACAGTCTACAATCATTACCCTCAATCTCTTCTGGCTAATTAAAAATGCGTAGGTTGTACTGCCTGTTGCGATTTTCCATATCCAAAAGTTGTGTAGACATAGGAGTTATTTTTGCAACAAGTGGGTTAAAAGAGTCAAGTTTAGTCTTATTATCCTGAATTTTAATGGCTTTATCAGGGATTTTCATTGATAAACTCGCCATTTCTTTTGAACGTTTTTAATTTCTGAAGCAGTAGAGTCAGTATTAATGCAAAGAGCTTGAATTTCCTCTAAAATTAGAGATAATGAGGGTTCTGATGATTCAACCGCCTTAGACTTAATTGGTGGAGGCAAAACTTGCTGCCTTCTTTTGGTATGGATAGGATTTTTATTTTCCATTGTAGATATGTAAGAAAAGTCAAACATTATGTGGAAAAATGTATAATAGGAGCAAAAGTGTAAGGCAGCAAGAAGAAAACCACAGTAAAGCTGGTGCAGCAGCTAAGTTGGGCTATGTGACTGGCTAGGCCCAAGCCAGGCCCTTTCCTGAGGAATTGCTCCGCCCCCCTGACTGACTGACTGACCTGGATAATTCTGAGAGCAGAGCTGGAGGCAAAGGCAGATTGGAGGAAGAAAGCTGCTTCCTATCTTAAAAATTGTCAAGAATCGCCATACCATACAGGTAAAGACTTGAAAACATAAGCAACCTTACTTTTGCCGCATTATGGATCGAATTTCGGCGTTATTTGGTCAAAAAACGCGTCCGAAGCGCAGGAGCTCCCTAGGCGGTGGCCATCTTACATCGCGTGCTCGTGCGTCTCCCCGCAGCATCCATTCTAGGCCTGGCAACAGATCTCTGCTGAGTTGTCAATTGATATGAAAAGGCTCAAAGGCTCATGGCCCCACTGGTAGGCCCACTGCCAGCCCGCAATGTCCGGTGCATCCTAGGTCTTAGGATGGGCCAAAAACCCCTGAGCCAGGCAGGAACACCAGTAGAGTATATTCAGTCACTCCACCAACTAGGCTACGCCCATCCCCAATTCAGATCAAATATTGTGAGGAGAAATGCCCATGTGCATTGAATTTTGCTCAGTACGTTATGTATTGTTAGATTGTTTACTGGTCTGACCAATTTGTGATACCTATTTTAAAAAGTATATTTTTAAAATATGATGTACATATTTGCTCAGATGTTTTACCTTTTATAGGACAGGTGGGAACATTAGATACTACAGTAGACCTTAGCTATATACCTTATGTTCTTGAGAACTATGATGACCGGTTCTGAAATTTACCTTTGTTCATGCTTATTTATGTGTTTCTACATTGACAGAGATTTCTACCTGTATTGTATTAGCTAAAACATATTTTATTAAAGAACAAATTGAACCTTTAATCACCATAGTTGCATGGTCGAACATGGAACAACTTTATGAAGAATTTTAGGGCTGTAAAAACAAGAAGAAGCAATTGAATTCACCTGGAGAGTTAGAGACAGCTCACCGATATACATAAATCCCAGGAGGACATATTTATCAAGGGGTTGCATCTCTTTTGCACCATGCAATGTAGTACAAAAGCAACACAACCCTTAAAATTAGATTTTAGGCCCCCTTAAGTAGCTGATAAATGAGTGCATAAATTATATAATAATATTCTGACCCCAGGGAGGCATTCCATGGGTGGTGCATGGATGTTTCCATGCAAACCCAATAGATTTTGAAGCATTCCCAGATTTACTATGAGTATAAGTGGCAGAGCTGGGAATGCGCCAAAATGGCTATGCCTACCCAGGTGAGGTGTAACAAGGAGAAATATTTCTCTTCATTTTTACCTCTTATGTGTGCTGCATTCTGCAAGTGGAAAATGCTTCAGCTGATATGATGATAAATATGGCCTCAGGTTCTCTTAACTGGTGGAATTGCTGATGGGCAGTTGCTGTAATTGGCAGTCAGACTACAGCGCCAAGAGCGCCAGTTCTCTTGTTTAGCACAATCTTATTGTACTCAGCAAATATGAAACAATGTCTGCGCTGTGACCAAACAATTCTTGAGAACTCTATTTAGAGTTAACCATACTATTATTTTTAGACAACCCATGCTCCAAACGTTATTGAATATTTTATTGTTTCCTCCATTTTGACATTAAAAACACATTTTAAATGTTTGACAGCTGCTACACTGTCTGGTATGAACTCATGCTGCACTAACAATAATGTAGATATGAACGGTGATTTTGATGCATTTATTTACTGCCAGCAATATGAGAGGCTCAATGCACCAGTTGCTGCAATACCTAACCTCTGCAGGTCATTAGCAGTTTGAGTGGCACTCATTTATCATCTTGTCAATGACTCTTCAAGGCAGTAGGTTATAATAAAACTATACACACACATGTTCATCTCACCCTCATTTTATTTTGCAGGTTGGTTCACAAAGTTGGCTCAAGTACATTAGAATGCTGTAAATGGACAAAAGATTTCATTATACAAGGTCAGATTAATTTGTTTATTATAAGACACAGGAAGGTTAAGTGATTTACCCGAATTCATAGGATGATGAGTCCATGCCAGGATTCAAACCAGGTTCCCCAGTTCCATTATTAGGAGCTCTAGCCATTAGGCTACTTTCCTCCACCCGTGTCACTCAGCATCACCATCACATTCGCTGATCACAGCAGTTCATTCCGTTTTCGGAGTTCATCGTCCACAACCCTTCTGCCAATTTCTTTCCCTAGGCGTAAGCCTTATAGTTTTCACTGGACCCTTAGCTTGTCAAGTTGCAACATGCAGCGTTCCACTAGCCTCCAAAACCAGGAATAGGCTGCTGTAGGGTCAATGGTACATACGGTGCACACCATGCACTTCAATAGCAGTAATTATCTCTATGTCCCTCATCCTTGTCCCAGTAATTACTTTAGAGGTGATCCCATCTATAAGACAGGTAAAACACAGTTGAATTCTGAATATGAATGCCCCACCCAACCGTATCCAGTATGAAGAAAGAGCAAACGGACTCTGATGTTTGGAATAAACTGATCGAGAGATTAGTGGTAGGAAGGTATTTCCTGGCCACTGGGCTTGTGGGGAATCCTCCCTGCTGCAAAGGAGAACTATGAATCATGGTCGAGATGGTGGACCCATTGATTTCATAGCTTAACAAACTGAGCAGTGGTGTAGTAAAGTCATCTTTCTTCCTGTTCTCCTCTGGGAGGTTGCTGGAGCAGGAATTCAGCTCATACATGCATGGTGGACTAGGCATGTCCCACGCATGTGCAAATGTTTATTTACGCAGAGTGAGAAGAGGCACGCCTTGTCTGTAGTATTTAAATTAAGATGGCTATCAGTTTAAGCATTCTGTGGCATAGTGTATGATTTCTCCTCTATCTCAGAGGTATATATATTGAGAAGAACAATGACTGGATTTGCTTGGCAGAATGAGAAGCTATTGCTACAATGAGCAAGCATTCTATTAAAAGAAGGTACAGCTCTCCTTCGTAGTCGACGTCTCCGATATCTACACATATCCCTGGGAATTCCTCTCCCTTGCCTACGAGACAGATAAATGGCCAAGAGCAGGAGAAGGAGAGAATCAGATGGACTGTGTTAGAAATGTTGGCTGCATTTAACAATGTCTATCCATAATCAGCTGTGGGGATGCTGACTGCATCAGGCATTTAATCCGATAGTGATGTTTATTTTTCTGCTTCAGAACATAAAGGAAAGTAAATCTTTGAGACAAAGCTGCAGGACATTTTGAACAATTTGAGGGAAAGCATCAGTATTGTTCCAGCAGAGAAATCATCCACCTCCTAAGATTCTGTTCAATAATAGTTTCAGAAACTCCTGAATTAAGGATTACCTATTTATCATATCATTTTGGGGTGATAAGACAAGAATGAAAAGGCGCTGAGAAAATTGCTATGAGAAATTTGGCTGCCTGTTGAGGGCGGCGTGAGCCCTTCTCAAGCAACAGCCACAATCCATAACCAGGCGAGTCTTAAAAAGTCACGAAAGTAACCTGTGCTTAACCCTCTGGTATTTTGGTGCAAAAGCAGTCACGCTTAACTGAGAGGTATGTGTAAAGTATTTATGTACAACTTACAATGCAATAAAGTGAAAACACAACAAAAGAAAAAGTCCAACACCAATTTAGAAACATAGAGTAAAATCTAGTCAACTATTTGACAGCACAGCACAGACATCTAATCTGTAGAACTGGAGATTTATTATTTCAAAGATTTGAGGTAAGTATAGTGCCTAAAACCACAGAATGCCACTTGTGGTTAGATGGCCAAGTGAGAATGGGTGAAAGACACAAATTCAGACTGACCGCATTGGAGCATGGCCTGTATACGGGGCCAGGTTAGTCCCACTAAAATGTTACCTTCTATAGTCCAGCACGAAGAGTACTGTTCGTGGTTGAGGAGGCCGCGAAGAGCTGGGAAAGCTTTGCAGATGGTTACCGCTGTAGTGTGAAGAGCAGGCCAAGCATCTTGGACGGTCGTCGCTGTAGCAGAAGATGCTCTCAAACGTCCCTGAAGGTCATTGCTGGAGCATTGCATTGGTGGTCACTGCAGGCTGTCGATAATGTAGTGTAAAGTCCATATCTTGTGTTGCCATTGTCCCTTGCAGCCAGTGTAGCACGAACAGCTGGGGTCACCAGAACTTCCTATTGGCAATCGGTGCTGGGGCAAGATCTCAGCATTAACTCACCTGTTCACGGTCATGAAGAGCCCAAAACTTAAGGATTTCTTCTTTTCTTCAAGGAGGAGCTCAACTGATGCCACACCAAGGGTTCAGGACCTGAGAGGCATCTCTAGAGGATCAGGAGCTCAATCCAGCAGAGGCCAGCAAAGCTCAGGCAAGTCTAGTTACAGGTTCTTTGCAGCAGGTCAGCTGGCCAATTGCAGTGAGACCTCTGGAGCTTGTTCTGTCCCTGTAGCTCAGAACAGGAGGTCAATCAGCTGACCCTCGGAGTCACATCAGGCTGGGATGAAAGGTGCAGGTCCAGTTTTCCTTCTTAGACAGCATGGCAGGCCTCAGGCAGGTCTATCTGCAGGTCCAGGCAGGGCCAGTGTAGGAGGTCAGCTGGGCAGTACTTCTTCTGTAGTATCCACAGTTCCAGGAGTGTACTAAAGTGTACCCTTTTTGCACCTGATGCCCACTGTCAAGTGGAAGAAACGTCTGCAGTTTTCCCTCTACTGAAGTGTCTAGCATTTCCTACCTCCCTGTCCTGGTCACAGTCTTTCTGCAGGCACAATTAGCTAGTATGAAGTCTTTTTTGTGGGAGCGGAGGCACTGTCTTAAAAGTGCAAATGTGACAGGTGAGCTCTCCACCCCTCTCACCAAATCATGGTGGCCCATCCTGCCAACACTGAGACCCTTTACTGTGTGGCCGTCTGCGGGGAATACACAAATGCCAACTGCCAACTATACCTAGTCATGTGACTCAGAAACAAACTGCAGGCACCAAATGGTTGGGACAAGAAAATGCCAACTTTCTTAAAGTGATGTCCCAGAAGGGTTGGGCCCCTAAACAGCTACAATGGGCCACTAATCATTTTGTACACAAACAAGATCTAGCTGTATTATTTAACCAACTTTATTTTTAGAATCAAGGACAAGAAAAAAAATTATTCTTGACCAGTGAATTTAAACACAAACCTTTCATTATCATTTCAGCACATATGATAAACTTTAAATGTATCATGAAACGTGACTGCTTAAACATTTAACATTTACATGATTTAACCCCACAGCCCTGGACAAGACTGCTCCATACTGAGTTGTGGCACAAAAATACAAAAAATGTATCATTATACATGAAAAACAAACATCTTTGTGCTTTAAAGAAACATATTAGTGCATTAAAAAATGCAAGTCAATAAATTATGACATGTACAGAGGTAATCACCACTTTCAATTTCCTTCTTGTCAATCTCTATTAACTACTGTTTTTTGGAGTTTTCCAAAGCTGATTGTTTATAATGGAATCAGAAAAAGTTCCTTGAGATCGCCCACTGGGCACTTAATGATTTAAAGGCACTCCCCAAGGGTATCCATGATCGCTTTTCAAAGCTCTTATGATTTTAGGGTTCTCCTCAGGACCTTGACAGGCTGGGCTCAGTGGAATAGCAATATATAAGCAATATATACGGTGTATCTACACTAATATAATAAAGAGAGAGCCCAAACCTTTGAGGCGGGTAATCTCAGGAACCGAAGCACCAATCACAACACCCAATACAGCATTGGAAAGGACAGTTGCAGCAGATGGACATAGGCTATACAGCTGGCTACCATATACATTCGAAGGGTAAAAGAACCTTAGGGGCAAAGTAGTCCCTTGTGGGCGTGTGCGTTGTGCTGGGGGCGTGGCCATACAGCAATGGGCGAGGCATTCGCTACGTGTTAGTACTTCCTTGTGGCCGTGTGCGTTGTGCTGGGGACGGAAATCAGGTAAAACAAGCGTTTACAGGGCTCCGTTGTGGGCATGTGGGGGCGTGGCAAACGCGACATGTTAGTACTTCCTTGTGGCCGTGTGCGTTGTGCTGGGGGCAGAAATCAGGGGGCGGAAATCAGGTAAAACAAGCGTTTACAGGGCTCCGTTGTGGGCATGTGGGGGCGTGGCCATACAGCAATCGACGCGGCATTCAACTGGGCTCCATTGTGGGCATGTGGGGGTGTGGCCATACAGCAATCGGCACGGCATTCAACTGGGCTCCATTGTGGGCATGTGGGGGTGTGGCCATACAGCAATCGGCGCGGCATTCAACGGGCATTCGCCAAAAAGGGGGCACGGAAATCCTGCAAAACAAGCGTTCACAGGACTCCGTTGTGGGCGTGTGAATACCCGGACAACGTCGGGACGGGCTGCTAGTTAGATGATAAACTTCTGACTCCTTTAAATTCAAACCTCCTTATACCCCGCAACTATACTTGAGCAAGTACCCATGTCTCCTGACCTTGCATACTGTTATGAAATTAATTCGATTATCTTTCAAACGAGCAGCTTCGAGGTTTATTTGACTGCGACTCAGCCTCTGTGAAAACAATGTTTTTTTACAATGAAGCTTACTGGAAGCATATTTTATGTGAAAATGTTTTATTTTACAACAAAGTTTGCTGGAAAGAATTAAACATGAGCAGGGTGATTTCAATATTGTACTGAAAGTTCGTCACAGTCTCAAATAAAATGTATGTATCAGGTGCTCCAGTGCTTATATGTACCCTGTAACATAATTTACCAGGAGTCCAACTTTTCATTCAGCTGTTTATAAATGCAATTCTGGATTGAAATCCATCCTTCCAGGCAGGATGCACTGAAGGCGAAACATTGTAGCTCTATATGCTGGGAGTGTCTCTAATTTATCATCTGGGGCCTCGCTTGTCACGTTTTACTCTAACGTGCAAAATTGTTGCAACAAGCGAGCAGAAATAAAGCAGCTACATTTAAACTCTAAATGCGCACTGACAAAGACTGCCGTTTGCCTTCGAATTACAAATGCTTTGCTTGGAGAGAAAAATCAATGAAACTGCAACACTGTACATATAAAAGAGGAGAACTTACTTGTTTGCAGTTTGTTACGAAGATGCATGGCAGCAATCCAGGCACTCACCAGAGTTAAGACTGAACTGGTTGCTTATCAAGTGTATTATTTATTCAAGGCATTGTAATGGAGCAGAGCATAGGCAACCCCTTGCACACGGATACTTATAGCAAAGTTGATTGACTGAATTCAAGGTAGGGCAATTGTTTGTTGGATGGTTCTAAATCTGCAACATCTATGATTTAATGAATGTAAATTCAATGTTATGTATTGTCGGTTTAGCTTCAACATTTCGTTGAGGCCTTAAAATACTGTATTGTACTGCAGAATTGAGCATGCTTCTTTTTGCATTAAATTTGCCTCCAATTCATCACCTCCTGAATTTGGCTTGATTACACTCAGGATTGTCCATTTAAATCGATCTCACTGTGCCCTTTGCTGAATAAGTGATTGACTACAGGTACTGAGATAGTTTTGCCCTTATGCACGATTTATGCTGGATTATCCTTTGCTTGATTTCCTGGTTGGCTCTGTCAATGTATATTTTGTCACACGGGCAGATTGCATACACAACATTTTTAGTCCTGCAGTTAGAAAATTCCACATGTTTCCATTGAATCTGGCCTCTCTCAAAAAACAGACCCGTTATTGTCTGACTACAGTAGAGGTGGTGTTGTGTGACTCCTAGTCCTTTGCGCTGATATTTCATGCATGTGTATGTAAGTGGGTATGTAGCAAGTGTCTAGTAGTAAGATTCCTAATGTGTGAAATTCTAACAGCATGGACCAGTTAGATGCATTTTGCATGATGTGATGAAGAGGAGATACAGCTTTCCTAGACTGTGTAAGTGTATTGACTGTATCCCTGTGGATGGAGGATTCGAGACCCGGAACTGAAGTGAGGGAGGACAGAGAAAGGGCTACCTATAGAAATTCTGTGGTCCATCTTAGCAAAGAGCTGCTTATTAGTTTTTCTTAAGTGATGACATAGGGTAAATGGTAAGATCAGAGGTTTATCGTGTTAAAGGTGAGAACGTTTCTAAGCACAGCTGCTCTTTGTTGCTGATAACTGCTCATAAAGGCTAATGACAGTCAGGTGCTGAGATTCACACTTCATTGTGTTCTTGTTTTGGAGACACCTACTTGGAACAAGCACAATTCCTACTGCTGTGAGAGCCATCACCTAGCACAAAGGCTGTGTCTGAGTTACAGGCCGCAAATTACATTTGAAGGAGAATCACTCCAAATCTAAATCCGTTCTGAAACTCAGCAGTAGATCCACATCGTCTATCAGGAAAATGAGTATGAAAGTGGAACTGTGAAATTATCCATCCATAGTTCACAACAATGGAGGTAGCACAGTATCTCTATTTATTCGGTGTCTTATTTCTTGCAATATTTGAATAATGTCAATGAATAAAATACCTATGTGAAGTTTCTTTTCTTTTGTATTTTTGATGCCTATATGTCTTTCTCTGATTTACTGAGGGAATGTATTCTCATTTTGATTATATTCTGTTCTACTTAATATAGCCTCTTTCCTTCGCTTTTGGTTCCTTTACATAATAATTCCTCTGATGGCCTGACAGAGTAGCGGGCTTCGGAGTAAGGACCTTATATCGCCCACCCTATTTAGGGTCAATCCTAGCTGTACGGAATAGGAACAAACTAATGACCCGTCACCCTAGGAGAAAACTTCAGTGTGGGGGCATTATTTTTGTTTTTGAAAACCAAGCTCCTGCTTTAGGAGTTTGTTTTTGAAAAGCCAAAAAACTATGACATGTTTGCTGTCTTGCCTATTAATTAAAGCTAGTGTGCAGTGCCAAGCAGGTGTTAGGTGTTAAACACATTTGCCTTGCCTGCAGAATCCTATAGTAAGGAAGTAAACAACAATGACCTTACAGTATCAACACCGAATTTCTGGTATGTGGCTTGAGCCACAGCACAAATTATACTTTCAGCAAATAGTGAGTAATGTGGGGCTCATGCTTTGACCCTCATTAGATATAGTATATGCTGATTTCAGGGAGCTTTTGAAGGCAGCTAAAGCTGTCTTTACTTAGATGTTAACAAAATCCACTCACTCAACCAGTTGGAAGTGTCTTCAAATACTTTACACTTTAGGAGTTTGTTTATAAAAACATATATTTTTATTTTTATTTGCCATGGAGGAATAAATTACATGTATAAAAGTAGATGCAAATAGACAATAGTAGCTTTACATTATGATCAGTGTATTGCACAAATAATCAAATCAATGATAACAATATCTCAAACAATGTAAACACCTTTGTATAAAATGTCTTCAAAGAATTTCTTTTTTTACTAATCTCAATCCTAGCAGCAAGCAGACTTTCTCTGACTCTTACCCTGATTATTTTCTTCTATCTCTCTGAAAATGTAGATATATATTACGATGTCAATGCTGCATTTTGATAGATCCTGAAATTAGCATAGTAATATAAATCAACTTCACTTCATAATGAAATGTGTAATTAGCATGTGAAGCATAGCCCAATAGTGTAATCTTGGAGCCTCATGGAATATGATTGGAAATTTCAGATTCTTAAAAAACAAAAACCTCTTTCCAGGCTCTAATCCATTACAACAAAAGTTTTTTTTAAATTTAGGGCCTGATTGCAAGTGTGGCTGGGTGGGAGAGGGCTGCGATGGCACCGCTCCATTCCCACATTGTCAAACTCTACCGCCTAACAGATTAGGAGTTTTCTTGTGGTCTGGTCAGCAGTCTTTTGGTGGTCCCACGGTGGTGCTGTGCTAAGAATCAGATGTGAGCCTTAGCCAGGCAGCACCGCAGGAGCGACAAAAAACGTTCCTGCACTGCCTGGACTGTGAAGTCCATGCCGTTCAGGAACAGGGGGTGCATGCACACAGGGGAGCACGCCATGTGCTCCCTTGCCTGCATCCCCTGGCATTGAGGCAGCAGGCTGCCCTGTAGGGTCCCCTTTGTTTCCTTACTGCCTCTCTTTTCATGGCAGACTCCCTGCCATGAAAACTATGGCAGTGAGAAACTGGTAATATGCTTGGCTGTGCCAGAGGGGCACCACCAGCATATTGCGAGTCTCTGACCGCCATGTCACCGCTGAGCAATCATGGAGCCCCGGTGGTTGCAGAGCTCCAATGGCGGTCCGACCAAACTCATAATAGGGTGGTCGGACTGCCAGTGCGGCTGTTGCCGCACCGCCACCGTGGGTTTGGGAGTCCATTCGATCACCAAACTCATAATTAGGACCTTGACATTTTCTAGACACTGTCCCCATAGAATTGCGTTGAGTGTGTTAAGCAGGAGCTTAGTGTTCTAACACATCGGGGATTCATTCTGATTCTTAAATCTAATACAATGAGATGCAAAAGCAGAAAATAGTACATCGTCATGTTGGGCAAGGCTAGACTGCTTTCAAATCTGGATAAATATATAATATAAAGAGCATAGTCAAACTCTTGGAGCCTTATTTCCACAGAACAATTGTGAAAGCATTCCCAGGATGTCTTTAAAAATGTATCGCAGGAGATGCATGGAGCAGTTAAAAAAACAAAAATAAATAGCTGTGGCACTTACATTTTAATGAATGCAACTTATCCTAAGGTAGTTAGCGGTAGAATCAGGGCCGGACTGGTCGTAGCAGGCACCAGGCATTTCCCCGGTGGGCTGCCAGGGTGGGGGCCGAATTGGGGCCCGAGGGGGGCGTTTTTGTTACCAGGGGCCAGGAATAATGGCCCGGTAACAAAATCAGCCAAAACCAGCCCTAGAAAACAGCACAACCACACCCCTCCCCCCTGGAGGGGGAGTCGGCCAAGCAGTTTGCCAGGGCCGGTTTCGGTTCCCAGTCCGGCCCTGGGTAGAATAGTTTAGCACTGAAGTGTGGTTGCTATGGAGTAAGTTTACAGAATTCAATTCATTTAGATCAGATAGTTTTGATGAGACATATCCTAAATAACGCTTGGGAATATGATTATGTGCCTTGCATATTGGTTCTTGAAGGATTTTAGGGAAAGTATTACAAATCAGAGTATCTGTTTATTTGAATAATTTATACACCCTGAGTTCCGAGAGCCTCTCAAAACTTTCAGTGAATTATTTACATTGGTCCTTTCAGGTTTAAGGTATAAAATCACCTTGTCTGTGTACACTCTCAATATTAACATTTTATCTAATCGGCAAAATTGTTTTTATCATTATGAAGAGCTATAGCTGGGAACTATAAAAAAAAAGCAAATAAGATGAGAAGTATGTCCCATGCAATAGTAAAGGCCAGGAGCATCAACATCTCAATGTTTGTTCACAGCAACAGTTGTGAACAAAGGACGCAAAGTGCTCACGGGGATTTCAACCCTCTCAAACTCTGTGAGGCCTTTGTTTTTCAAATTAGAATATTCTGCCTTCTAGGGCTGGATTGTTCTAATAGCCCTCTTTGGCAGATTCTAAGGCTATATTAGAAAATGGGAATGTTGGGAGCCTTATTGAAGACAATGAAGGAGTTCTGGGTTTATGATGGCTTGTATAAGCCTTCTTCTCCAATATTCCAATGTTTGCCTTTCTGTTTCTTTCTTTTAAATTTAGAACAATGTAACCCTAGTGGGTGGGGTGTCCTAATAGCCTTATAGCCCTACTGCCTCAGGCTATACCTGTTGTTAAAGGCCCTCATTATATTCAGGGTCTTTAACATCCAGTATAGCCCTTCGACTCGTGCCTTTAACACTAGAGCAGGCCTTTAATGGCCGGTAGCCCCAGCAACGAGGGGCTCTAAGGCTATATTAGGAAATTGAAATGTTGAGAGCTCCATTGAAGACAGTGGAGTAGTTCCTGGCTTATAATGGTTGCTATAAGCCTTTTGCACCAACATTCCAATGTTTTTCTTTCTGTTTCTTCCTTTTTAATTGATAACAATATACCCTTAGTGGGTGGAATGTAATAGTAGCCTTATAGCCCTTCTGCCTCAGGCTATAACTGGTGTTAAAGGCCCTCACCCTCGTTATATACCTCTGATTCAGGGTCTTTAACAACCAGTACAGCCCTCTGAAGCGGGCTATGTTAAAAGGAGGAAAGTGCCCAACTATTTCAATGCAGGGATAGTATTAAACATTTTAAAACTAGGGTCTTTGGAAAACATAAAGAATGAGGACTGGCCCACTATGTTACCTTAGCTAGTTTGACTAACCTGCATTATTATAAAAGAAATTGCATTTGCCATGCTTTGAGGAGCGTAATCGAATAATAAACTCCACTACCCCAGCAGGAAACTCGTCTAGTCTGTTGGTAGGCAGCACTCCAAACTCTGTTTGTTTTTTCATCTTTATCCATGTTTTTGCAAATTCCGGTTCTGTAGAGAGCATTGCAGGCTGAAAGTAGTTGGTGGGTACATTGTGGCACCAAGGTAGAGAGGCAGTGTACAAGCACCTTTTTTATTTGCTTCTAAAATATTGATCACTAGAAGGCATTTTAAAGTTGCTCCAGGATATAAAAATGGACGTGCAATGAGTAAGACATCTGTTAGTCTGAGAAACCTATTTTGCAAAAATCTCTTCACGTAGAAAGTACTTCAAGCTACGTTCCTCTCATCCTCATGACAGAAAATACTACTACCCAGAACATTGGTACTGAATTCATTGACTTCAACTCAAAAGGATGAAAGTCGTCATCCGCAGAATTGAAACATGTGACTCCCAGGTTGCATACAGATTTCGGCCCAAAATGGGGTGGGAAGGGGCAGCACATACCACAAACCAGCTTGTTGGTGTGTAAAAGGCCGCTTTATTGGAAACAGGTGCACCTTACAAATACATACCCTTGGCCTGTGCCGAACAAAACTAGACCTCACTAAATATATACTTCCTAACATACCTCGCTCCCCCATCCCTACAATTGGATCCCCTTTGCAACAATTATAAACACCAACTTGCAATTTCCATCTTTCTTACCTACCTAACTATATAACTTCTTTTATCTACCCAACTGTAAACCCCAACCTCATAAACTCCCCCCTGCACATTTAGGGAAAAAACGCCACTCGAAAGTCGCCCAACGGCTATCGACCCCCCCTTAGGATTCTAGTCTATTAGGATACCGACATACACCTATGGCCTTATCCAGTGCCTCCTTCAATTGCACAATGTACAACTCCATCCCATACTGAGATAGGTGTACTCTGTCCTCCCCAAAAAAATACACCGCCCCATAGCGGAGCTTCGGATGTTCCATCCTACCTATACCTTCCTTCTCGCAAAAACACCTCATCTCCCTGTTGATGTTCCTGCGCGCCCTATCAATAGCCGCCGGCCTTTCCGCTCCTCTCCATATCTGCCTCAGTATTAATTCTGACCAAATAACATGGCAGCCTGACCACTGGCGCCACACTTCCAACAAGTCCCTATTCATTTGCTTGACTAAAGCCAAACCCTTGCACTGCACCAAATCATTCTCGCCTAGGTGTATAAGAAGCACAACTCGACACACCCCTCTCCTGACCACCTTTCTCAATGCTGGCAACAGCTCATGCCACCGCATACCCCCTCGTCCTTGCCACTGGCACACAAACAACCCTGGATCCAATCCCAGATTCAGAATCCGGTCCTTTTCCCATTCTACACGTTCCGCCCTTTTCACGAAGGAGACAAAGCATCCGCAATGTCATTGTCCACCCCGGGAACATGCAGAGCTTAAAACAAGATATCATGCTCCAAACACTTCATAATAAACACCCTCATCAACTTGAGCACCTGCAGATCCCTGGCGGACTGTCTGTTAACGACCTGCACCACCGCCATATTGTCCACTTTAAAAATTACCCGCTTGCGCGCCAACTCGTGTGCCCACACCGTCACTGCCACCACGAGATGATATACGTCTTATAGCAGTCCGACTTCCAACGCCCTAAGTGCATGAGTTCCTCCCTCCCCCAACCCTATTGTGCACCATCCGTCGCCGACCCAATACGGAATGAATGTGTTCCAAACACCCTCGGGTCCTCACCCATGGCACGTAGGGGGTGCCGCAGGACCCCCAACAACTGAGCCGCCATCACCCTGGTATGATTGGCCCAACAAAAGACTTCACCCACTCCTACGTGCCGCACAGACACCAACAACCCACCCCAACTCACCGGGCATACTGCCCCCGACTCCACCGGACCCATCTTCACCCACTTCCCCACGTCCCGTGGATCGGTCTTAGAGCGTCATAGTCTCACTGCCACCTCCCGGGTCCTCAGTTCGACGTCCCCCACAAGATCCCAGGCCCCCCTCTTATCCCCACCAGCTCCGAGACGAGAAAAGCCCCAAAATACATCCACAACATGAGCGTCTTCTCCCGAATGTGACAAATGGACAGCAAAAGCCGAATCAAAGTACCGAGCATGCCCGCCCCAGCCACCTGCAGAATATACGCCCCGCCCGAACGACGCGACACGCAAAATTCAGATGCCCCAACACAACCTGAACCTCTCGAACCGTCACCTTCTGCTTCCTCAACATGCTGTCCACCAATGCCAGCATATATACCTTCTACTCCGGCAGGCGTGCTTCCATGGCCACGGAGTCTAGCTCTATGCCCAGAAATGACAGCACTGTGCTGGGACCCTGCGTCTTCTCTGGCACCAGGGGCACACCCAGGTAACACATGAGTTCTATAAAACCGTCCAGCTGCTTCTGGCAATCCGCCGAACCAGGCCGTCCCACCAAGAAGAAGTCATCCAGGTAGTGCGTCACCGTCTCATTACCAGTGTGCCAGGAAAAAGCCCACTGCAAGAAGGTGCTGAAGCGCTCAAACAAGGCGCACGAGATCGAATACCCCATGGGCAACGCCTTATCCACAAATATCTCCCCATCAAACTGGATCCCCAACAGCTGGTGATCCTACGGATGGACAGGCACATTTTGCCATGAGGGCTCCGCCCCCCACCGCCGCCACCAACCGCCGCGCCACATTCATGGACGAGTATGACACTGAGGAGAGCTCAATCGAAATGTAGTCGGACAGCTCCGTCGAAATGTAGTCGTTCACCGACGTCCCTTCCGGCCAAGACAGGTGCTGAATCAGGCGGAATTGCCCGGGCTCCTTCTTCGGCACCACACCGATAGTAGAAATAATCAAATCCTGGATGGGCACCTCCCGACAGGGGCCTGCCATCCGCCCCTCCCGCACTTTCTTAAACAGCTTGTCCCGCACTACCGCCTTGTGCGCGTTAACCGATTTCAAATTCTCCGCCTACTGAGCAATATGCGGACCCTCGTACCCCAAACGGAAACCCTCCCGGAACCCCCAGTGCAACACACTTGCGTCCTCGTTCCACGGATACGACGCCAGAAGGGTCTCCAACTGCTCCAGCCTAACTGGCATATGAGCCTTTGCCCATTGTCCCAGACCCCCCTTTTCCTCCTCGTATTATCCCCCACCCCCCAGCAGTGTACCACTGGGTGGCGCTTCCAGCACTTGGAGCACTCGTGCCGAAATCGGCAGTACTGCCTGCCACACATGCCCTTGTTATAATCCCAGCACGCTCCGACGGCAGCGTTTGTGGCAGCCCCACCTTGTCCCACTCCTCCACGGGCTTGAAAGGGACAAGGCGCTAGTGGCAAGCCGCTGGCCGTGTAGATGCTCTTACCAAACTTCGCCCCCCCATCATCTGGTGGTACAAGTCCACGTCAATCTCAAGCCACTTCGCATCTGGGTCCCCCGCTAATCGCGCCTGGAACTCTTCGTCATAGTGCGATCACATGTAGCCCCCATACGTGACCTGCGCACTTTGGATCACTTCCATAAATTTGAAGAGCACGACTACCCACTCCGGGTACTTCTCACAGTACACGCTGGCGAATATCAAAAACCCCGCAGACCAGTTTTCTATGGTCAAGGGCACCTTCGGCCGCTTCGCCAATTCCTCCTCCTTCGACCCTTCCTTCGCCGTCAGCTCCCGATGTAAGAGCTTCAAGATATCTACATAATCCCCTTTCCAAATCTTCTCCTTGGTGGCCAAGGACAAACGCGCCCCCAGAGGCTTAGTGATGTCCATATAGGGCATCTTATGCACCGGTATGTCGTGGCTCTCCTTCCCACCAGTGCTCCCTTTCCCATCCCCGTCCGGCTTAGCGTCCTTGGCCCCCCCAGCGCTCGCCGCGTCCGGGCCTACCCCCGTGTCTCTCACGTACGTCCCTTTCCTAAGCTGCACCCGTTCCTCTCCTTCCTTGCATCAGTGCCCACAGATACCGTACCCCGGTGGGACCCACCCGACCTGCTCCCAGCTCCGCCACCATCCTTACCTAGCGTCAAGGTCGGCATCCGCTCCGGATGCCGCCGCCTAACCAGTGGAGCAGGGGGGGGCTGCCACTCTCTCCGCTCGAGAACTCCTTGGGGCCTGCAAAGCACTAGGAACAACATTACTCTGTTCCCCCCGCCCGCCCTGCCCCAGCCCCTCCTGAATCTCCCCTTCCTCTGCCGGAGTGTCCCACCACCACCCCCGCTACCCCTAGGACCCCGCCAACCCCACCCCCGTCAACCCAACCGGCCCCTCCTCCTCCCCCTCACTCCATACCAACGATTCCATTTCCTGCCGCACTGACCCCCCACCATTCTGATCCTCCATGCCCCACCCGCTCCCCCTTTCGGGCCCCTGTCTGCCCCAACCCTCTCCGTTCACCAAGCACCACGACCCCACAGTGTGAGGCATTCCGCACCCCAAGGTCTGCCGCTCCAGATCTGCCCCCCCACCCACACCCCCATGCCCGGAATCACATTTGCTGTCATCTGCCTCCCCACCAGGGGACATCAGACCAGTTACCCCTTCCGAGCTCCTAACCCACCCGAGGCGCCCCCCCGCACACACTCCGCCGCACCATCCCTCCCTCTACCCTCCCCCTCCGAGTCCAAGCTATCACTAAGGAGCAGGGACACCCCCTCAATGTCCTCCTGCCTGGGGCATCCCCCCTGCTCACTCTCTTGTGCATGGGCACCCACCGCTGATACCATTTTTGGTGCCCCCCAGCCCCATCCACAAACTTAATCTGTGGTCGCGGGGCCATGCCCCACCTCCCCCCACCTCCGCCCCTTGCGCGCCGCCTCAGCATACATGCAGCCACACAGTGTGCTCTCCCCATTTCCTCAGCCGCACCGTCCTCCCCCCGTCCCCTACAGCCGCCGAACACGCGGTGGCTCCACCACTATTACCGCCGCCGCAGCGTCGCTCGCCGTGGTGGCCTTACCTTCACTCCTGGCCGCAGCAGGTCCATTCGGCCTGCCTCCTCTAAGAGGCGGAGGGCCTCTAGCACCTTTGGGTCCTCATACGCCGCCATCGCCAGAGTCACCGCAATCCCAAACGTCACGCGAGGAAACGCCGCACCAAGACCACAGGCACCAGGACAGTCGCGCCGCAAACCGTGCCCAAGGCCTGCCAGTCACAGCCACGAGGCCCTTGAGTCAGACCTGCACTCGCGACAGGGAAGCCCTCAGGACACCCCTACAGCCAAACTACCACAAGGCAAAACCACCAAGCCCCAGGACACCTCCAACCGGCTCCTCGGTCACTGCCACCAAAATGGTGGGCAGTTTCCCGAAATGTCCGATTAAATATCCCCCAGCCCAAAGGTAGCCCAAGGCCAGCCCAACTAGCCCAAAAAGAGCCAGTGAAACCCAACCAGCCTAACTGAGGTGCTGGCTGCCCTCCCCCCCCGGGCCAAAATCCCCCGGGAAGGCCAGTCCTTCCGCTGGTCGTCCACCCCTCTCAAGTCCCTACTCTGCCTTGTTGCTCATCTCTCTGAGCTTTCTTACTGATACAGTGTCAAGAAAAACATATCCTACCAAGAGAAAAGGCCATATATTATGGGCATTTATCCAGGCAGCATACAGCCCAGTCAACTAGATAAAAATATATATCGATCTGACAAACTTTCCTTCGTTTTCTTAATCGCTGCTTTTTGGGATTAGGACTCTACATAAATGAGTTATTGAAGCTCAGTGGTTTAAACACGCTCTTCTGAATTTGGTTTGAATTCTGAAGAATACAATTTAAATTCCTCACTCTTTCCTATATTAAATGCATGAGTATTTGTTTAACTGGGGTAATAGTTGAGTAAAGATTGCCCTGGGTAAATTGTATGGTTAAATGAACTGTTGAAATAATCAGTTTTTGTTAATACTGTAGAATCCTCTTCTCCATGAAAGTTTAATTCTTTTATGCTTGAGGGTATTCTTTTCTTTGTTGTGTTCTCTTATCCTTTAATACTGATCACATAATTGACATATGTCCATAATGAGGTTATTTGGGGGGGGACTTCTCCCCTCTTCAGGGTCAGAATACAGTCACCAAAAGATAAATATTGGACAACAGATTCTGAAGACAGTTTGGTCCTCAAAAGGTTCCTCCGGGTCCTTGTCAATACTAATCCAAACAGTCAAACATTTGAGGAGTGACTTTCTGTGCCCAACCACTCCTCCAATCACTCTTCTTGCAAGCGTCTGAGTGCAGTTTTATTTCTATTTACATAACCTGAAGCCTGAAACAGAGGGACATAGCAAGGTCATGCTCAAGACCCGTTTCCTATATTTGCATTGGAAGGAACCAACCCACTTAAAGCACCAAGCCTGACCTTATCCATGAAGTAGATGTCAGTAAAAACACAATGTGAGCTTATACAGGTTGAAAAATATTGTAGGGTGTACCATTAAGCACTCACATTGTTTCTTTCTGTTTTTTAGGCTTTGTGGATTTAACACTCCATGATCAGGTACATCTGTTGGAGTGTGCCTGGCTGGAGATACTAATGGTTGGCTTAGTTTGGAGATCAGTGGAGCATCCCGGGAAACTCTCTTTCGCCCCCAATCTTCTTATGGACAGGTTAGTGACTACATTACTACTCAATAAACTGCCATTTAACATTTTTCATGTTACATTTGTTACATATGTAGCAAGACTGATTTATGATGGACATACACAAAGCTAAGGGTATTCATTTATGAGATGACCGTGTGAAAAACCATCTTTACCTATCAATTTTCTATAGTAGGTCAGTTAGTTAAATTGTTGTTTAATGTGATCCCTTCATATTACAATTAAAAGAGGTTTACAGCTGTATACATACACACTTACATATAAAATAATTACACTATCACAACCTCAACATACAAACATGCACTCACAAACATGTACATTGTTAAAGTAGAGCTGATAACAAATGGGGTTGGCTCTTATCAGTAAGGCTGAGCCCAATGAACTAAATAACGAAAAGAAAAGCCAATACTGATACGTAATTCAAAGCAAATATATCGAACCTAAATACAGACGACAGTTCAATATTCAGGACTGCTATTAAATAGCTGTTTATTCAAACAAGTTTTTAAAATTCTAGTATTTCCAAACGCGCGTCCGCTTGTATACAATTTACTGATAATAAGTCCTTATTTCTAACATTTGATAGCAGGTCTTGAACTGTTGGTCATTCTTGGTCATGCCCGTATGTGTCTCAAATTGTTACGCATGTTCTGGTATGGTTATTATGAGCTGTGTATTGTCTGTTTTATTTGTTTTTTTAACCTAATTGTATAAGCTACCTTGTGTTTTTCATTTGGTCCAGGGTTTTATTGAATACTTTTACATACTGGACATATATTTGCATTTGCATCTGTTTTATATATAACTAATATAAAATTTAACTGACTTTTTTTAAATGTTAAAGGACCAGGACACCCTGGTAAACACAATAAATTATTCGATTGCTTACCTAGACATGAGTCTGATATATGTCTACTCCAAGAGATCAACATTTACGTGTTCTTTTCCTATATGGAGAGGTGTTGAGCTGGAAATATCATATCTTCCCAATACAGTGGCCAAAAAATGTAGTTACGTTTCTATTCTCTAAAAAACTCACACTCTAAATATTCCTCAAACACGCTGTTGCAGGTGCTAGATTTGTTTATGCCATAGTAAAGCTAGCTATATTTATTTGATATTTGATCAAAATGTATGGGCTTACTGCTGATGACCCAAACTTTTCGAGAAATATCACCACGCAAATTATAAAATTGGGTAATGTTCCCCTTACTGTGGGTAGTGATTACAAGTTAATAAAGGAACCTTTATGTTACAGATTGTCCTTTGCCAAATTTAAGCAGCAGAAATATTTTCATAAATGTAATGCCCTTTTTAAGAAATCTAAACTTATAAACCTTTGATTGCTTCATTTCCATGCTGAAAAATGTTTTACTTTTTTTTCTCACACTCCCATCATTTTAATTTTTTCTGTAACTCCAATCATTCTCACCCTCAGATTGAGTACTTTTTACGTTCAAGACATTTGTGCCATTCAGTTTCTAATACTGTAACTGAAGACATGTATATATCATACCATGTCATCATTTCTATGTGTCTAAAGTTGGAAGACTTTTCTCTTTCTTGCTTTACCAGGGAAATAGATGTTGATATTGCACTTAGAGATGATAATAAAGAAGATACATTACCTGTCAAGAAGAACAACTTTTCTTGTAATATAGAAGAGGCAATTTCAAATATTACACGCTGGAGTGTCTTTATAGCATAGATTAGAGGTAGAGGGATTTCTACGAGGGCTCTTAAAAACAAACAGTTTAGTTCTAAAATTTCTTATTTTGAAAAGAAATTGCTAAATTTTAATGATTTACCTCAAATAACAATATACATTAATTGAAGTTGCAGAATCTACACTATGAATATCATTTACTACTTTTCAAAAGAGCTGGTTTACAAATATCACATTTTATTTCACCTCAAATCTGGAAAACTACTAGCTAACTATCGTTTTAATAAAAATAATAAAACTTAAATACATTCCTTGTGGGGAATCAATGGGAAGTTATCACTGTTTATTTTCAAATATTATCAAAGACTTTCAAGAATTGTATTCCACATTGTACAGAATACTGGATGTAATTGGCACCAGTGAAATAGGTTAGGTTTGGAAGTCTTGTAAACTACCTGTGATATCTCAGGTCTAATAATCGTGGCCAAGGATCTCCTATAACTGTTGATTACATTTTTACTGCTATCAATTTTCTGAAGCTGAAGAAGTTTCCTACTTCCAATGGAATGCTCCAGAAATGTATAAAGCTGCTCTTACAAATTTTGTACCATATGTCTTCAAATAATGTTTAATTTACTGCATTCAGTAATATAGGTGTAGTATGTGTTTCATTTACAGAAGCTCTGATAACAGTACTACCTGTCTGCGGAACCTAAGGTAGTTGGGTTCAGTTCGTATCTGAAGGGGGAGAGAGTTCCAGAGTGAGGGGGCAAGCCAGGCAAAAGAGCGGCCACCCATTCTGGAGCAGCTTCAGTACCCTCTGTATGGAAACATGCAATGATAGTGCCCCTGTTAAAAAAGACTAATGCAGACCCTAGCATCCCATCTAATTTTCGCCCAATCTCACTTCTTCCGATTTTTTCTAAAATCATGGAAAAACACATCAATTCCCAACTGTCAACCCATGTTGAAGCAAGTGGATTATTACATCCATCTCAATCCGGGTTTAGACGTGGCTTCTCGACTGAATCCACTCTGCTAGGGGTCTCCGAAAACATCCGGTGCCCAGTTGATAAGGGGGAAACCGTGGCACTCATTTTACTTGATCTGAGTGCCGCATTTGATACGGTTTCCCATCCCATCCTTATCAATGCCCTCAGATCATCTGGCATCATCGGCACAGCTCTCAACTGGTTTGTTAGCTTTCTTTCAGATCGCACCTTTCAAGTTTTCTCCTCGTCCTCTGCTTCTCAAACCTTCACATCGGCGTACGGTGTGCCGCAGGGTTCCATCTTGAGCCCCTTGCTATTCAATTTGTACGTCAGACCTTTGGCTACTATTGCAGAGCAAGCTGGGCTCACTATTTACTCGTACGCCGATGATACCCAGGTTATCTACTCCCTTTTCTCTGACTCTCACTCCTCTTCCTCTTCCCTCTGTACAGGACTGAGTAACATCGCAGCCTGGATGTTGGACAACAAACTGCAACTAAACGGGGGAAAAACAGAGGTTCTTCTGTTCGGTCACAACACCACCTTATGGGGACCTCGGCAATGGCCTTCTCAAATGGGCCCTTTACCTACCCCATCCAAAACAGCTCGCAACCTTGGTGTCATTTTTGACGACCAACTATCTATGAAGAACCATGTGGTCAAAACTTCATCCACTTGCATCACTATTATTAAGTGGTTGCGAAAAATCATTTGGATGCTTCCCTTGGACACTCAGAAAACCGTGGTCCAGGCCCTTATCACCTCGAGACTGGATTACGGGAACATCCTTCTTCTGGGAGCCAGTAAAGAGGTGACGCGTAAATTGCAGACAGTCCAGAACATGGCCGCGCGACTTCTCTGCAAATTACCTAACACTTCCCCTACCTCCAATGCCCTTCGCTCCCTGCACTGGCTCCGAATTGAAAACCGGACAAAATTTAAGGCCCTCTGCATCATTCACAGAATAAATTCTGGTCTAGCTCCACCTTATCTCAACCCCTTGGCACAACTATACCATCCCCCTCGTAATTTACGATCTTCTAACCAACACTTACTTTCAGTTCCTAGAATTAAAAAAGCCAGAATGGGTGGCCGCTCTTTTGCCTGGCTGGACCCCTCACTCTGGAACTCTCTCCCCCTTCAGATACGAACTGAACCCAACTACCTTAGGTTCCGCAGACAGGTAAAAACCTGGCTATTCAACATCTAATAGTTCTCTTCTGACTCTCCCCTCTCACCTTTTGGTTTTAGCGCCGGGAAACCTACGGGTAGCTGAGCGCTTTAGAAACTTAATTATAATAATAATAATAATACCTAAAGCAGATAAGGACCCTGTTTAATTATCACTGAGTTTCACTAACTAATGGAGACTGTAAAATGCATGCAAACATTTTAGTTACTAAACTAACAAAAGTATTTAGCAATAACATTCATACAGACAAAACTGAAATCATGAAAGGTAGATTCTCCATAAAAAGTACTAGACTGATTTTCAATGTCCTGGAATCTATACTCTCCCTACAATAACCCTCTGGTAAACTTACACTTAATGCTGAAAAAGCATTTGATAGTGTTCAATGGCAATTTTTATTTCAAGATATGGCAGCCTTTCATGTTGGTGATATTTTTATTAATGGTTTCATCTTTCTTTTGTCAACCTTCCACCGATCTTTTTTATAAATGGTTCTGCTCCAACATTTTTTGAATTATTTAGGGGCATGACAAGGATGTTCAACATCTACACTTCTTTTGTTGCTAGCCACTGAAAATTTTCTTTGTGTAATTAGGAGTTTTGAAGAGAATAAAGTCACATGCTTTAAGGATTTTGTCCTTAAAATGGCTGCTTACAATGATGGTGTCATTTTATTAATTAGTACTCCTGTTATAACTATTTCTTTTTTTAAATTCATTATTAAATGGTATTGCTAAAGTTTCTGTATACACTGTAAATAAAACTGAGATGTTTCTCATAGTTGTTTACTGTACACCAAATTATGTTGAGTTATTTTAATATTACATGAGGAAAAGAGAACATTAAAATATATGATTTTCAAACTTTTTAAAGATACTATTACCCTCAAATGTGATCATATACTTGAACAAAATTAAAAAGACAAATTGTCATCTTTACATGTGAGTTGGTAAGGAAAAATGTACCCTATTAAAATGGTTATTGCTCCACAATACAGTATATACTATCTATAATTTCTTTACAGTTAACGGTTACGTTTTCCAAAAGTCTGAAAATAATTATTTATACGTTTATTTGGAACATTACATATCTAAGGATGGGGTATAATAAGCTTAACGTCTGTGTAAAACCAGTGGTGGTTTTGGTTAGGTACATTAAGGCCCTTACAATTAAGCAAGGTTCACTAATGTTTCAAAGAATTTATATTTTACAATCTCCTAAATGAACCTGAATAAAGAAAGAATTTGGTCACACCGTTCCCATTACTATCTTTATCATATAGCAATACATTTATAAAATCCTAATCCATTATTAAATCAACAAAATGAGTAGTGTGAGAAGTTGGCCTGGTATATGATGTTCACTATTCTAGTGAGCACCTTGCACCAGTCCAAACAACCCTTATGGTGATGGTTGTAAAGTCAACCTTATAGACCAGCTATCCTAGTGGTAGCATGGACAAAGCAGTCTCAGGCTAACACTTCAGAGAGCATGTGAAGCCAATTGTTTTACCAATAATAACCCCTTGAATATCAAATGAAAGGACACCACACAAGGTATATATAAAATATATATGTATTTATTTCTAACACAACCCCTCTGCACTCTTTATGAGGTCAGAGTTTGAGATACAGCACAAGTAACTTAAATAGCATATGTTAAGTTGCACAGTTACAATTCTGCCCTAGGGGCCTTGTAAACCATATACTAAAGAAGTGGTATAAGAACCACTGCAGGAATGGTGAATAGTCCTAGGGCCTAGGAAATTGGTGGTGCTACACTGAATAACCACAGGTTAGAAAGCAGGAGTCCCACAGGATGCGTGTGCAGTGTCTAAACACACACACGAGTTCTCATAGACTTAGAATGGGAACGTACAGTTTACAAACTAGTTGATTTCGGACAGTCCGGGTGGACTTCGAGGAAACCCAGTTAAATTAGGACACTTGGATAGTTATTACCCATGGGAGCACCGGAGTACTCGAGTTACCTCACCCAGGGAAGCCGGGTGCATAGGTGCGAAGTTGTGTCGGGTTTCGTCGTCGATTCCTATGGAGAGCTGCAAAAAGATGCTGCAGGCGACCAGGAGGAAGATGTCCGGATGGATCCAAGGGTGGATCGGAGAAGTGAAGAACCTGAAAGCAGAGGGGACAGAGTCTGGGTCACTAGCCAGTGACCAGGATGGAACCAGAACGGAACCAGATGATGTTGAGCTGCGATCAGTGAAGAAGTGAAGTTTGTCTCTGCAGCCACGTGGACCAGGAGGCGTCGACGACAACCAGGAGCTGGATATGGACTTTTCCACAACGGTTCTCGCTGTTGGCGGTGTCGGCTTCCGGATCGGAGTCAACAAGCCTTGGCAAAGGCATCCTATGCAGGATACAAAGATTGCCTTCTGGTACAGACCAGCAAGGTCTGTGGAGCGTCCCTTTTGCAGGAAAGCAGGAGCAAGCCCAGAGCAACAAGGCAAGTAGCATTGTTTCAAAAGGGAGTCTTCAATATGGCCACTAGCCAACGGGCCAGCAACCGGGATGACGCATTGAGAGGAAATGCAGTAGTGGGCCCCACGCGGCACTCGTGGAGTGTGGAGGGCTGAGCTTCGGGACACTTACGACTCGGTGTTGGGGATTTTCAAGTCTTAATGCACAACTTCGTGGACGCCTCAGAAGCTGCACAATTTAGCAAAGAGCAAAATGGCCAGGTGTCCGGTCTCACGTCTCTCGTGTCCGAAACGGGTCTCAGCTTTGCTGGAGGTGTGGGTCGGGGTCAGAGAAGTCTGGAAGTCCAGTCCTGTGAAGCAGGGTTGTCGGGATCCTTTGGGAGCGACGGCAAAGCAAACCAGCAATTCGCTAGGTGGTGCCTGTTTGCACAGGTTGGTCACTCCTTGACCACAAGGGAGATTCTTCCGTCTTCTAGTTGCAGTAGAATGTCGAAGGTCCAGAGTTTCATGTCAGAGTTTCAGTTCAGGATAATCTAAAGTCTCTAGAATCAGCTCTTAGCTTTATACGAATTAAAGGGGCTGGATTACCTGCTAGGTCCCTCCTCTGGGTGGGACCAGGGAAGGGGGTGGTTACACCCCTTTCCCTTTGTCCCTTTTGTCCAGTTTCGTGCCAGAGCTGGGGCTGGAGTGCCCCAGCAACTGGTTTGAACCGGACTATATATGGAGCACCTTGTGTGCCCCAGGCAGTGTCTCATTCTTTTCAACACACCCTGCCCCAATACACTATAGCCTGTCTGGGGAGGTGCTAGCACCTCCCAAGGCAGGAAACCTTTTGTCCAGGCCTCCCTTACTGGAAGGGTTCCCAGCTTCAGGAGCTCAGACTTGTGTCTGTGGCAGCAGCATCCATTTTGTGATGCTGAGGCTCTGTTTAACTTTAACCAGGTAAAGCTACAACTACATGTCTTCTCCCTCTAAAAGGGTGGAATGCTACCCCCGTCGCCAGAACTGGCGAGGGGGTAGTATTCCAAAGCGTATGACACCTTACACAACATGTTTTGATAAAGCCAAACCAAAGTTAGCAATAACCGCGAGGATTATAATGCACTTAAGAGTATATGGTATGGCTATATCATAGAACAGCTATAAGGACATTGTTCCGAAAGCTGCAGACAGGCTCAGCTCATGCTACAGCACCATCTCACATAAAACCAAGCACTCTGCCTCCAGGATTGTTAAGGCCTGCGATATGAGTGACTTATAGGTATATATGTGTCTATATATAATGGTAGGTACAGGAATACTATACCTAAGCAAGGGGTGATTACACGACCTTGCCCCAGCTGAGTGATAAGCCAGTTGTGTCAATTTGGATGGCCAGCCAGGGGTGGCATAATTCATGCAGCAGCCCCTGGTAGGCCTTGGATGCACCTATGCCCTGGGTACCTATGGTACACTATACAGGGGCTCACAAAGGTGACCCAATACCCAATTGGATATGTACCTAAAGTACATGGAGTACATTTTTCAGTGAGAGCAGATAGCCTGGGGCCCTGATTAGCAGGATCCCAGGCCAACTAAGTCGAAAACCAGCTAAACACTAGGCAAAAAGTTGGGGGTAACCATAGTCAGATATCCATCCTCCTACACAACCCCTCCCCCCAAACGAAAGGAGATAAGGCTATCCTTGACCAGGTAAGCCTATATTACCTGAGTGGCCATATAAGGAGGTACCTGCGCTGGCATGGTTATCCCCTGTCTCATGGTACACTAAGCAATCCCTCACCCTAGGGGTATCAGAGGGTCTCCACCATAGGGAATCTCTACCTGTGGTGTGTTTTGGTAAAGTAAAAGGCTGGTGTGGGGATGGAGTACTGAAGTGAGTCTCCACTAAGGTAGGGCTCAACTTCCTCCAATCACTCTCCACTTTGTATGCCTTTCTTTCCATGACTGAGTTGCACTGTGCTCTCAGGGTCAACCTCTGGCTACCTACAGCTGGAGGCTGGAGCCCTTTTGTTTGCTTACTGGAGGGACAGGTCAGGTTTAGGGCCCTTAGGTCCCATATTTGGCTGTGCCCAACAGAGTCCATCTGGGGGAGGTTCCTAACTAATAGTAAGGTAGTTCCCTCAGGAGTTTTTGGAATTTTCACCTGGCTAGGGCTGCTAGCTTTGGTGCCTCTAATCTGCTGATGGGGGTTCCTGTGGACAGGGGCCCCTTTGGGGTCCACTGGCCCTCCCTGACCTCTACAGCCCTGGGCTGACAGAGGCAGGGTAGAGAGGGGCAGGTTACCTGCTCCAGACTGGGTCCCACCTTGGAAGGGTCCACTGACATCAGGGGATCTGCCAGGCTAGGCCTGACTACCTCTGGTGCAGTTCCTTCACAAGGGGTAGGGTCAGTTCCCTGAGGAGGCTGACTCTCACCTAAGGGAGACTTTTCTTCCTCCCCAATACTTTCTGTCTGTGTGGAGTGATCCATAGTTTCAGGCTTCACAACGCAAACATCTGTTTGAGTTTGGGCTTTGACCATCACAGCCCTACCCACCTTTTCAGGAAGGAACTCTGTTTGCGTGTGGGCTGTGGTCATCACAGCCATGTCAACTTGTTCAGGGAAGGAGTCTGCTTGAGATTGGGCTGAGACCATTACAGCCTTACCAACCTTTTCAGGGAGGAAATCTTGAGCTGAGGCTGTGGCCATCACAGCCCCACTAACCTTTCCAGGGAGACCTACCATTTTGGAATGGGTTTCTTGTTCTACCTCAGCCCAGGCTGAGATCTCTAGATCATTTCCCAGTAGATAATCTACAGGCAAGTTTGTAGACACTGCCACTCTCTTTGGGCCAGTGACACCTCCCCAGCTGAGATGTACTACTACCATGGTATGATCTTTCTGCACTCCATCAATATTGACCACCTGGTATGTGAACCCGGGTAAAAGTTGTCCTGAGGGGGCTAGACTCTCAGTCACCATAGTGATGCTAGCCCCTGTGTCTCTATAGGCTTCAACTCTCTGGCCATTGATGAGGGCCTCCTGTCTGTACTTGCCCAAAGTGTTGGGACAAGCAGTGAAGTTGGCAACCCCTATGCCATTTTCACAGACAAGAGTAGCTAGGGTAGGGGACCTGGTTAGGCCACAGTCTTTCCTGAGTTCCCCAAGTAAACCCAGCCACATTTTTGGGGGCACTTCCACCACCTGGGGGATTACTACTAATAGTAACAGGAGGTTTGGGAGTAGTACTTGGAGGA
The DNA here is from genome assembly GCF_964261635.1 of Lissotriton helveticus. Classification (NCBI taxonomy): domain Eukaryota; kingdom Metazoa; phylum Chordata; class Amphibia; order Caudata; family Salamandridae; genus Lissotriton; species Lissotriton helveticus. Next base: position 1,119,398,022 of record NC_136067.1, read on the forward strand.
ATATTTTCCTTATTGCTGGCCTTTGGGCAACTGCTGTCAGTTTTCCAATGGCCAGGTTGTTTACATACATGGCAATAAGATTTCTTAACGGTAGAGGAAGGATTTTGGGACCCACCCCACTCAGAGGATTTTTGGGGCCCTGTAGTGGATTTGTCCTTAGATTTATCCTCTCCTTTCTCTTGAGGCTTGGTATTATCTTTATTTTGGTCACCACCCTGATTTTTAGGCCTAACCCTGGTTCTGACTCATTTGTCTGCCTTCTTACCCAATTCTTGGGGAGAGGTCAGATCAGAGTCCACCAGGTGTTGATGTAGAAGCTGGTTCTGACAATTATTAACGATCTGCTCCCTCGTAATCAAATTATACAATCCTGTATAGTCATGCACTTTGCTGCCCAATAACTTGCCCTCCAGCGCCTTAGTAGCACAATCTACAAAATCAGTCCAGTCCTGAGTCTGTGTCTTTTGGGTATCCCTGAACAGCAACCTATACTGTTCAGTGGTTAAGTCGCGTCACATCACCGCTTCTCCAGTGATGCGACACGACTTTGTGGCGGCAACACACTTCTCCGGTGGTGCATTGGGTAACAGCTTTGATGAAGGCATGCTTCTCTGGTGATGCGTCGGCAACCTCTGCGGTGGGGACATGCTTCTCCGGCATTGCGACGGCAACAGCTGCGACTGCTACACACGATGCGTCCGGCTTCCAGCTCCCAGCGACATGCAGGCTTCTGCAGACAGAATTCCCAGCAAGGAAAGTCAGAGGGGAGCTGGTGGTGAAGTCTTTTGTATCTGAGACTTCAGCAGGAGGCAAGCACAAGTTCAAGCCCCTGGAGTAATATTCTGCAAGATGATGAAAGTTCTTTGAAAGTCCCTTCTCTTTTCCTTGGCAAATATGAAACCACTGCAGGCCAACACAGCACACTGGCGGGGGGAGGGGGGGAAGCCCAAACTCCTTCAGCTTCCTTGGTTCTTCTCGTTGGCAAAGGTTTGTCTTGTTGTTCCAGAAGGGATCTAACGTTTTGGGGTCTGGGTCCCCATATTTATACTCATATTATCTTTGTTCTCTGAAGGCAGAGAGGCCTTTACCTAGTCCAAACCAGTTCTGGTCAGTCCTGGAGCCCTTTGTTGACAAGACTCCTTCTTTCCTTTCACAGTGTAGGCCAGGGATATCAGACACCCCACAGGAGGTGGAGCTAGAATTGTGGAGAGAAGGCACAGCCCTATTCAGGTCCCATGTGCAACTCCTCCCACCCATCTACATGCAGATCTCTCTATTTAGCCATATGCTGACTCACCCTGTCTCCTGGAATCTCCCAACCCCTGTCACTCAATCTCCAGACAAGGAATGCACAACCTAACAGATGCAGGCTTGGATAGTTAGGCAAGAAAATACCTACTTTCTAAAAGTGGTATTTTCAACCACAGAATGTTAAAACCAACTTCACTAATAGATGCATTTTATCATTCTGAGTTCAGGCATACTAAACTCGAATTTCTACCTAGTTCCCTGAGTCAGTTAGGATTATAAGATGTTATAATCAAACTGCCCATTCTGGCCTATGGGGAACAGGTATCCTTGCAATAGTGAAAAATGAAAATGGCTGTAATTCACTATTAGGATATGCCACTCACCTCAGGGCATGTCCTACCTTATACTTACAATGCACCCTGCCCTTGGGCCTACATTAGGGGTGTCTGATATGAAGAAAAGGGAAGGTTTAGGGACTGGCAAGTAGGTGCACTTACCAAGTCGACATGGCAGTACTAGACTGCACACATGTTCTGCAATGGCAGGCCTGAGACACACTTTACAAGCTGCTTCTGTGGGTGGCACAACCAGTGCTGGAAGCCCACCAGCAGCATTTGATTTACAAGCCCTGGGCACACATGGTGCACTATACTACGGCCTGACAGGTAAATCAAATAACCCAATCAAGGCGTCACTAATCAATATATCAATTTAACATAGGGAGCACTTGCACTGTGGCACTGAATAGCAGTGGCACAGTGCCCAAAGCTTCTAACCAGCAAAAACATATCAAAAATAGAGGAGGCAATCAGTAAAAAATGGAAGGGAGACTCATGCTAATTATACCAGGTCTAACAAGTCCCATACTCAGACAGTTCATCATAATATCGCAATTTAGCATTGCTTAATTTTCTCTAGAAAGCCTGCTATAACATAATGTGTTATTTAGTTGCACATATGCTTCCCTTAAGTACATATGAGGAAGCTAGATAGCTATGTTTTCTCTTTTTTCAGAGTTCGTGGGAGCTTCACTACCAGATTCCTGTATTGTTGGTGAAAACCTTCTGGCTTACTTCCAGACTGTGGCATAGAGAATTTTAATTTCATGGGTGATCATTTTGTGAAATATGTCAATGGAAGTTTTTGGTAATGCTGGAAGAAAAGTTGATGGCGGTTTGAAAGTAGTACCTACCTCTCCCTAAATGTAAAGTTGCATAGATTCAATTATATTTTGCTCAGATACTGGTTCAGCAATCCCTAGTGTCTCCTTTTTCTGGTCTTTAAGTTCAACCACAACTTTAAGATCATAAATCCGCAAATGCTCCTGTCCTGAATTAATATTGGATATCTGTGGGAGCTGTTGCTTTACCTTCATTTGATGGTATATCATGAATTTCATCAATTCAACTTTTGTATTTTTATAACTAAGAGATCTTTCTAGGCAGAAGGACAATCCCAGTGATAAAATCTGTATTTCTGCTTTAATTAGGGTAATTTCAGTTGATGACTGAATTCAGATTGGTTGTAATTTCTTCTTTGTCTACTTCTGATTTGCTACTAGTAGTATTTTTCTTCTGTTGCCACCTATGTCTCCTACACCGTCTCCTTTGTTGTTTTAGTTTTTTTGCTCCTCCGCCTTCTTCATGCACTGCTTATACCCTTTCATATTACATCCCTTATACCATCATAGCATTCAAAAGACAATGTATTCACATGACGAATCACATAATTTGTGAGAAGAAAGTGCATGATAAAGTGGAGAGTTGTAGTTAATGTAGTGTGGCTGCTGAGTTCACTACATTGTGCTTGGAGGTGTGAGAGTTATAACAATTTGAAGGTGGTATGTAAATTACAAATTTAAGGTATAACTATAACTATAGAATATCTAATGTTTGCGTAAATTAAGTTTTGTATGTTTTGGAAGAATAAATAAAGTTATCATAATTTAAATGTGGGTTATAATTTATAAATTTAAGGTATATCTTTAACCTAAGAATTTCTAATGGTTGTGTAGTTTTAAGTTTGGTTTTGTGTAGAAATAATAAATAAAGTTATTCTAAGTATAACTAAGCTTTAACCATTGGTTTTTTAAAATTACATTTCAATGTTTTTTATTTTTTAATAAAAAAGGGTTTCAGATTGTAGAGTGGAGTTTCATTTAGGGTCATAGTTTATAGTGGAGGAAAGTGTCGGAGAGAGCAGTGTCATATAGTGGGATGTCATAGAGTGGAGCAGAGTGGATTGACATAAAGTGGAGTGGTGTGGCTTAGAGTCCAGTATCGTTGAGTAGAATAGTCTAGAGTAGAGTAGTGTAGAGTGGTGTTAGAGTCACATAACACCAAGACTCATATAGCACAGACTGGAATGGTGTAGAGTGCAGTGGCGTAGAGTGGGGTTGCATGGAGTTCAGCGGCATAGAGTTGAGCGGCTTAGAGTGGAGAGGCGTAGACTAGTATACAATTGAATGGCATGTTGTAGAAAAGTGTGGAGTGGCATAGAGACGATTGGCATAAAGTAGAGTGATGTAAAGTTGAGTGGAGTAGAGTGGAATAGCGTAGATTGGAGTGGGGTACTGTGGAGTGGCATAGAATAGAGTGGAATAGAGAAAAATAGCTTAGTGTGGAGTGGCATAGAGTGAAATAATGTAAAATGGAGTGACGTAGACAGGTGTGCCATAGACTAGAGTACCATGTCGTGCAGTAGAGTAGAGTTCTATAGAGTGGAATGCCATAGAATAGAGTAGTGTACAGTGGAGTGGCATACAGTGGAATGGGGAGGGTGTGAGTTATAGTTACCTTAGGGCACAGGTTATGGGCACAGTTTATAGGCGGACTCCCTCAGGCTGCCAACACCATGCTGCGTCCAGCCTTTGTCACGCGCAGCTTAGGGTTGGCCTTCAGGCTCCAGGGACACCATCCCTTCGGGCTAAAACATATTTATTAAGGGGAGGGGGCATGCAGCTCGTAAGTCTTAATTGGCCCCAGGAACCTTGTCCCCCAGGGTCAAATTCACCCCGAAAAGTTGGATCTATCTTTAGATAGACCCACCGTCTTTCCAAGAACTGTTTTATGATTCCAAACTCAAGCCAACGTTATGCCAGAAAGGCTTGCTTCCCTATTCCAAACAGATGTTGTATGTTTTTGAGACAATGTTATCCTAGGTGATTGTATCCCTACCGCGCAAGATCTACTGCTTTATGTCAGTGTTGATTTTCAACATTGAGTCGAGAAAGAGACCACTTAGTGATTTATACAGTGTGTAAATGCAAACCCTGCTTTTATGAGTGGTTTGTGTGAGAGGAAGGATCCTCTTGAGTCAATTGGGACCCCAAATATTAATATTTGTTAACCAACTCGAACTGATGTACCTGTAGGTGCCAACTTAGTTCCTGAGTGATTTTCTCATCAATTACCATAAGGTTAGTTTTCTTCAGATTAATTTTCAATTTGTTGCTTAATGAGTAACCTGCTGGTTTATTTAGTAGTCTCTGGAGATGTATTTAGTTTAGCTGGCAAGAACCATATCATTGGCGTATAACAGATTTGATAGTAAACGCCCACCTAATTTTTGGGGGGTGTGTATTAAGCTCCTCTAGTTCTACTGAAAGATCTGCTGAATAAAGGTTAAGAAGTTGAGGTGCGAACAGGCAACCATGTTTCAAACTCAAAGAGGTATGGATTGTCTGGGATACAAATCAACCATCTCAAATTTTTGCTCTCCTCCTTGTATCATTATTAAAAGGTTGGATAGCCTGAGGAGCAAGGCTGGAATTCCTCAGCACCCCAACTTTTCACACAATATTTTCCTTGGGATACAATCAAATGCTGATTTGAAGTCCACAAAACCAAGATGTAACAATGTTGGGTGTTCAGCATGTTGTCGATTATTAGAGAGAGAGAGGCAAGAGATTATCTGGTGTTCCTATACCTCAACTGAATCCGGTTTGATTTATGGAAGTGATTTTCCTTTCCTTTGCCCAATTGGGCAAATGTTCCTAGAGTAACACTGCTAAATATTTTGCTTCATTATCAAGAAATACTATGAGGTGATAATTTCCCAGCAAGGATTTATTGTCACCTTTGTAAATTTGGTTTATGATAGATGCTCTCCATCAGGCTGTGAATTCTGCTCTCAGAATGTCATCATTAAAAACAGACATAGTTTAGATGACCACTTGGGGTTGACTTAGAGTGCCTGTGAGATCCTGTCAGGGCCTGGTGACCCATCAAAATGTCCTTTTTAAATTAGGTCATGAATTTTGGATGGAGTAAATTTAGTCATTTTGGGAGATTGAGTTGTGTACTCGGGCCCTTATTATTTTTTACTTTGGGGCATATTATCAAGGGGGTTTATCTCCGCTTTTTTGGCTTTAAAAGCCAAGAAAGCGGAGATAAAATTATCTCCCTATTACCAAGCTGTCGCTAACACCAGTTAGCGACAGCTAATAGGAGGTAGCGACCATCTTGGGCCCCGCTTTGCATGTCAATGATATTTATCACTAATGAGATGCAAAGTGGGCGTGCCAAGATGTTAGCGACTGGAAACAGTCGCTAACATCGCTATCTCCTATTACCAACTTTTGGAGATATTCGCTCTAAGCGCGAATATCTCCAAAAGCTAACACCTGCCCTGAGCAGTTCTTAGCCATGTTATCCAATGGGAGGTGGATAACATGGCTAAGAGCATTTGCTCGATAATGCATGAATATCGCTGACTTTTCAGCGATATTCATGCATTGCGGCCGTTTTTTATCGCATTTGCGATAAACCTTGCTAATAGCAAGGTTTATCTGCGATAAAAATCGCCGATTTGCGGCGATAAGTTTTGTCTCTAAACAAGTTAGAGACAAAAATTATCTCTATTGGTTGGTAATATGCCCCTTTATTCTCTCCTTTGGCTATTGATAATTGTTCCTATTCGAACCTGCACCGAGTTGTTTCAGCAATGTTTGGGTTATTTGCTGTATAATGGCATCTCCTGATCCTAATTACTATTCTCCAAAAAGATTTACATTTTTTATCTTGCTTGCAGAAAATAGTTTCAGCCAGAATCTATCTTTCTGGTCCTTATTCTCTTTCCATGAGGTCTTCCTCGCTGGTGGGCAGGTTTTTTAAATTCATGAGTTCCTGGTTCATTTTACAATTTGCTAGTCAAAGGTTCTTTTATGGCATTCTTTTAGGATTTTGTTTCTGTACAGGAAATGTTTTTTTTAATGTTTGGATTAGAGTTAGAAATATTTGTCAGCAAATGCGTGTCTAACTGCTCCCATGCAGAGAAAAGATGTTGCTTTAAATTGTGCAGCCAATACAGAAGTGATTTTCCTTTTGCCTCAATGGTATTAATTGATTGATCATTCTACCTCAGTTGTTTGTGGTTTACCATATGTATGGTGCTAATAGTGAGGTTACATGGAGTGAGAGGGAGCAAGGTTGAAAACAAGTTGATCTTCTGAGGCAAATGATTGCTTTTGAACAAGAAATCTATTTTCAAAGACTAGAGCCAGATGTACAAAGCCATTTAGCATTTCTAAACAGGCCAAATCGCTATTTCGGCCCATTAAGAAATGCTAAATGGCCTTTTCAGATGTTCAAAGGCCCACTTGCAGTCGCAATTTGCGATTTCCACCCAGTAGAAAAAATAATTTCAACAGTGATTTAGGAATCGCAAATAGGGATTCCCTACTCGCAATTCCTAAACCACATGTACATAGTATTTCCTAAATGCAAGTTGGGCATTTAGGAAATGCTATTACCATCAACTTGAAGTTGATGGTAACTAGCTGAAATTTTAAAAAAATGCATTTAAAAATGCATTGTTAATGTGACATAAAGCGCACATATGCCTTTAGCGAATATGAACACTTACATGTGCACAACACATTTCAGGGTGCCTCCATGAGGGCCTTAAGAGCAGAGGCCCCTTGGGTTTGGATTTCCTAAATTATAATTTCCTATTGGGAAATCGCAATTTAAGAAATGCAAACCATTTCCTATTTTACCCATAGGTGGGAATGCAATGGCATTTCTTATTTGCGATTCCCGAATAGTGGTTCCTACTTTTTGGAATCACTATTAAGAAACCATAAAATGAGTACATATCATTTAGCATTTTCTAAATGGTGATTCCTACAGAATCGGTATTTAGGAAATGCAAGAAACCATATTCGTCTATCTGGCCCTTGATGTCCTAGAAAAGAGGCAGGGCTGCTAAGGTACAATTGATGATTGAATTGGTGTTGGTGGTGTAATACTTCCATATAAGAGGTAGGTCCTTGGCCAGTCTACCATTTAGTGTTCTCAGCCCCATCTGCAAGATCTCAGTAAGTAAGTATTCTCCAGCTTCATCATGATGTTCAGTCAGAAGTGGAACCTGTGAAGAGAAAATTCCGAAACACATCTCGATCAGAGTATGTCATCAATGTGTGACGTAAAGAACAAATTCGTATTAAAATTGCGTGGCAACAAAACTTCTACATTTTTGTAATCTTGTTTCAACTGTGACATGAGAGAAGTTCGTTTTTCAGTGTATTCACATCTGACTTTTGACTTAGGATGTATATATGCTTTAATGGATATTTGGGAGGGGCCAGTTGCCAGAGACAAGTTATCCAGTTTTATGGACAGAAACCCTGTGCCTTTGAGCAAAAGATATGATATATTTAACCCCTTGCATGCTTATGACGAGCTCAGCTCGTCATGAGGCACAGTGGAGCTGTGTTCATGATGTGCTGAGCTCGTCATATCTGCCGTGGACGGCCCACGCGGGGCTAATTCCCCGCCTGTGTGGGCATTCTAAAGGAGTGGGCCAAGTCGTGACGGCCCTAGCTCGTCATGAGCACAGCTCCGCTCTGCAGCGTGACGTGTTGGGTTCGTCACAAGCACCACACGCGCCCCCCCCGCCCTGCTGGGGAATTAGCCCCGCGTGGAAGGGGTTAATCTTAATGTGCATAGTTAAATATATCTAGCAAGACCTCCTCTGGGGCACCCTTTCCTTGATCCTTTAATGTCAGATTTTTAAATTCAATGAATCCGGTCAATGGAATTGATTGCGCAGATGATGTTTCTTGAGGAAGTAGAACATGGTAAGAGTCACAGTGACTATTTAACTCCGGCTCATTAACTTTGCTAATCCTCCAATATTCCAGGAGAACGAAAAATTGCCTAGATATAGTGAAGGTAAGTTTCAATTCTATTAAGTACACAGAGACAAGGATTCTGCTATTCTCCTTATGCTTTTAATACAATACTTCCAAACAGCAGCCTTTTTTTTTAAGTCAACAAGTAAAGAAAGCTATTGTTTGAAGAAGTCCTAGGGAACCATATCAAGTCCATCTTCTAATCCGTGCCAGTGGTGCCAATTTAGTCCATCTTCTGTGTCCAGGGCTCCCTCTTTCTTCGCGTGAGTCACGCTTGACTGAAATCATTATGCATCTTGTTTCAATCCATCATTCCCTAGGAAGAGAGAAAACCTGTAAATAATCTTACTGAACAAGTCTGTCGTTGTCAAGACTTCCAGCATAACACAAATCAGAACACAAATCGCCATAATTAACATGTGAACCTGCAACACATGTCTTCACCAAAATATCATCATGACGTTACTTTCATATTACATAACATAGCACATTAAAATGTTACTTACTGTCAACGAGGAGGGTAAGTGCTCACAGTAGCGGCTGGTATTGCTCATGGGTGAGGAGCTGGGCGCGAGGCGTTCAGGGGTGGGATTCACGGGGGTGTTGCAGGGAGTTTGCAGGGTTGTCGCTGGAAAAATGTTTTTACATTCAACTTTTCTTTCCGGCAGGTCCTGCTCTCTTGCCTCTGACAGGAACAGGAAGCAGGCAGCCAGGCTCCCTCCCCAAAGCCAATCACAACTCTGCAAGCAACGTTGTGATTGGGAGGGGCATGTTCTCCATTCAGGCTCCATGGAGATGGGCAGAGTGTGCATGACTGGTTAGTGTGGCCGATAGGGCCGGCCCAACAGTCTTTGCACACTCAGGAGTGAGCAAAACCACTCCTCCTCTGCTCTGCTTGAAGAGCAGCCCTGCCCACCCGCCTGCCCGAAATGCGCAAAGCAAACATATAAAGGCAATAACTAAAAGTTATTAACATTTTATGTTTTGGCTTTCTTAAACTGCGAGAAAACTCCTTTGCCCTGGTGGAGGAGCCGCCCCTGAGTGCTCAATTGACCACTGGGTGAGATAATCGTCCGAGGCCTTAATAGAATTGAGACTTATCTTCACTATAGCTAGGCAGATTTTCATTCTATGTCAAGACCGGAGGTGAGGATTATTCAAGTTTAAAGCTTTCTTACTGCTAAAATCCAGCACCTTTTTGAAATAGAACCTCTTAAAGGTGGAATACAAGGACCAATCTGCCGCACGCATTACGTCCTCCGAGCGAGCTCCAAGGCAGAACGCCTTTGAGGCCATCGCCGCTCTTGCTGAATGTATCACAAACTTCTTGGTATCAATCCCGGCTTCCTCCATAACCCACCCCACCCAGTGGGCAATAGTGGGGGAAGACACCAATTTGTACTGTTTCCTTAAGGCAATAAGGACCTGTTTTTCATCTGTAGGCTGAACCTCCACTGTCATATACTCATATGCTTTAAGGCACTGAACCACACACAACTTGGGCACGTCTGTGAAGGCAGGGAATGAGATTACATGCGTATTAGACTTGGTACATCTACTTACCAGTATTGACACCCCATCTGAGGAAAAAACCCAGCCTGAAAGGTCCAGGGCTCTTACATCTGACACCCGTCTGCATAACATCAGGTAAAGAAGCATTGCTAACGTAGGCGACAGTTCCTTCCCGGACAAAAACCTATTCTGTTGCCAAGATATAAAAAGGTTAAGGACCTGATTGACATCCCACAACACCAAATAGCAAGGTTCTGGGAGGGAGGGAAAGTCTTATCCCTTTCCGTAAGCAGCAAACAAAGGATGTTCCTCCACCGGGATGCCCTCATCAGGAGAATGTCCCACTAAATTGCCGGACCTAAAAGCAATAATATATTGGCATGCCAGCCCCTCCTCAGCCAAGTTAGACAAAAAATGTAAGCTATGGCCAACTCCTGCGCCCATGGGATCCACACCCTATCGCAAAGTTCAATGCACCCATTATGTCCTTGCTGACCGGTAGTGTTTGGTGGTGCTAACCGCCCATACCTTAGAGAAGAGGAACTTAGTATGTTGTGAAAGCCCTGGCAGCATCCACCATTGCTTGTTACCCACCAGGCCATCTGCTACAGGGAACCCTCCATAACCAACCTGTATGGTGTGAGATCCAGACTCAGGAGAATCTGAAAAAAGAGGGGAGTCAGATTTGAGAATCCGTAAGAAAGTTCCAGAACAACCATAAACCACACTTGAGATCTCCATCAGGGTGTCACCAAGTCTACTTCCGCCTTCTGGTGCCGTGCTTGTGCCAACGTTCTGGTGATCATTCAAAAGGGGAAACATGCATATCCCTTCGCCTTACACCAATCCTGGAGAAAGGTGTCTGTTTCCACCATTTGAGGATCCAGCCTCCAGTTGATGAACCGAGACAGCTAGTGCCACGGCGGGGATGCAATAAGATCAATCAAGTATGGGCCACACCTGTGTGAGAGTTGTTAGAAAATCTGCGGTTCCAGCTTCCACAGATCGGCCACTTGGTTCGACTGACCCAGAAGGTACTCCGCCTTCATGGAGACGTGATTCTCCAGGCAAGAATTCCAAAAGTTCATTGCCAAGTCTGCCAGTGCTTTGGACCTGGTACCCCCCAGATGGTGGATCACTATGGACAAATTGTCCATCTTCAGGCGAACACAGGTTGTACGGCAGCACACTACAAATGAACCTGCTAGACGCTCTAAACAGTTGAATTGAAAACTCAGTTCACATGGTGGCCAACTTCCTCCTGTGGAGAATTCCCCACACCAAACACCCCATCTGGACGGGCTGGAGTTGGACTCTATCACCACGTCGGAGGTGGATCCGAAGATCGCCCTCCTGTTCCAGGCCTTTATGTGGGATAGCCACCAATTGATCTCTTCTTTCGCTTCATCCGACAGTGGGACTGATTCAGAGTACGTAAGACCATTGCACAGTTGACAGGCCTTGAGGAGCTGTAGTGCCCTGCAGTGCAGAGGGCCAGGGAAGATTGCCTGAATTGATTAAGACAGTAGACTCACCAGGCACGCAATCTGCATGAGAGAGGTCTGAGGCTTGGCCACGTCTGTCACAGTTTGTTCAGAATCTTTGCCATTTTCCGAGACTGAAGACTGAGAGTGGCTGTGGGAAAGTTTATCACAAACCCTAGGAAAGTTGCATGTTGAGCCAGCGTCAGGAGTGACTTATTTTCATTGATTACGAAACCCAACCCCTGCAAGTGGTTTACTGCAGTCTTGAGGTGTGAAGCAAGCTTTTGGGGATATTGTGGCCCCCTCACCTGATCAGGGCAGAAGAAAATACACTTATCGTTGCCGGAGGTTTTGCTGGTGTGACCCTTAAAGCCGCCTCTTCCACGGAATCACTCAACCCTCTGTAGGGTAGAACTCCATGTAGCGAGCATTGTTCTGCCACTGTCCATGCCCGGAGCCTTGCCCCCTGGAAGGGGGTGTATGTTAAGAGCGGCCGGTCATGTGGCCCCTACTACAGCCTGCCCCTTGGAAAATGATTGAGGTAAAATTATGCCTGATATTTGTTTGGGCCTTCTCAAGTGAAGGGAAGGTATGCACAAACGTGCCTAATTCCTTTAAGAATGGGTCCCCAAACAGTCCCACTTGGGCCACAGGACCTGCTTTCGAGGAAGCTAGATAACCCAGCTTGGGGTTGATCTTAATAAGCCAAGATCGTCAACACTCAATGGAGAGTGCACAATTTGCATTACCCATAAATACAATTGCATGCTGTACCCATCCTGAGAGGACGTCGGGCAGAATAGGGGAACCTGATGCCTGCGCCTATAGCCTATAGCATCAAGACATTTATCTTGGCATGCTTCTTAGGGTCTTTGATAAATTTTGTCAAAAAGGTGGCCATTTTGGGGCTGATGTCTGGGGTAAGGGAAACCTTACCCTCCAGTGAGAGTCAAGAGCACTCAGCCTGAATGCGGTTGCGTGCATCATTTTCTAAGGGCTTGCGAAGGCATGCTGAAACATACCTATTGACCTTATTCAGCAGAACCCAATCATGGACCTGAGATTGACAATGTTGTTTGGTCAAGCGTGTCAGAATCCCCTTCGTGCTGGGTAGGGGCTGATATAGGTCAGGGTCAGGATAATTGTCTGCTGGTTCCCCTGACCCCTGAAGAGGGGCAATAAGTCCAGGAAGGGCTTCTTAGGATGCGCAAATGCTTCTTGGTCCACTCCTTCTTGCCATTATTTCTTTGGGGTCCCTCAGAGAGGACATCTTGGGGTGCTGTGGAAGGAGGGGGGAGGGAGGGTGTAGCAGGTGCCTGTGGAGGAGGTTGGGGGATTTCCACACACTCGCACACCTATTATCAGAGAAGCGTTGCTCAAGAAGCTCCCTTGCTGCAGTGACAGCCTATAAATCGAGGTGTCCACAGCCACCTTAAAATCATCAAGTCATCTGAGGAGGGACAAAGAGTCCTCCTCCTGATAGGCATCATCGCACTCCATGGCACCAAGTGTTGTGTGTAGCACCAATACTGGGGTACAAGTGAGCTATACAGGCCTGAGAAGGCGAAGTATAACATGCATAGCCAAATATAGAACATGCAGGGTGTGTAAATATGGTTGTGGGGGGGTTCCTGAGACTATGAGTGGCCAGAGGGGCACAATAGATGGGTGCAAGCCCAAGGGACACTTCCACATCCCACTGGTCACTGGGGAGAAGAACTGCCTGAAAAGTGTCCCAACTGCTCTACGAAACCGTTAAAATACTGACCCAGCAGGGCGTCTTCGAGAGGGAAATACAGACCCCAGAGAGGCATCAACAGTAATGAAGGCCCCCCTAGGGGAATCTCAGACAGAGCTGACAGGCTGTGGCATGACAGGGCTTCTGCAGCATGCTTTTGACAGCTTTTTGAGGCAATGCGTGCTGTGGATTTCTTTTACCCCAGTACTTAATGGGCTGCTTCTTCAGAGGTCCAAGTGGCCATAGTAGGTTCATTTAGTTGGAATATTGAGATGCAAGAAATTCTATATAAGAAATGTATTTTGAAGATAGATAAGACACATTTTCAGGAGTCTGAATGAGTTTAACAATGTTTCCCAGACTGAGGATATCGAATTGACCTATTGAATGGTATTCTGGAACAAATAATAACTTTGTTCTCTCGATGTTATTTGCTTTTTTTATTTCAAGTTCTAAACTTGACAACCTGTTATGTTGGCGGTATTTTTTGCTATTATTAAACTTTCTCTTTAGTGATTGCTATTTTAGAATTATCCTGCTGTAACCTGTAAAGTGGTGTTGTGAGAATTACTATTCATTCGTTCTGCCTCTTTGTGATTTTGTTTGATCTGAATTGGAGTTTGTGTCAATGGGGAGGAAGCATAATGTAATTATTTATTTGTGCTTCTCCCCATTACCGGCTTGAAAAGCATTTGCCATGACATCTCTTGCTGTATGCCCCTTTTCGTTGACTTCTATAGTGAGAGGCTTGGGTGAGCTCTTCTTACAACTTGGCAAGCGGTCCTTTTTTTCTAGACCCTCATTTACCTTAATGAAGTTGCTAGTTGTTATAATTGTTGAGTTTGCATGCAGGTATTGACTTCCTTCTTGCTGTTTCTCAGCATTTGTCCAAACAGTTTTGTCCTTCTCACAAGGGGATACGGTAAAATCTGTTTTGGTCTTGAAGACTGGAAAAAGTTTGAGCTAGTTCTGTTTGGCTGCTACTTTTTGAGGTTTTTTGTTTTTGGACTTCCTCTGCGTTCATTTTCTTTTCTATTTGACAATGTGTTTGTGAAAGCTTGTGTTTCTCTTGCTTTGTAATTACTCCCGTCCAGAGAAGTTGTAGATTTTAGATTCCATATACTTGTATTATATCCTTGCCAATAGATTTCCACCTAATAGGTCACCTGGCTCTCACTGACCCTGCTGCATTTTTGCTTCTTAAAGAAGAAAGAAGTTGGCTGAGTTTATTTTCGTTTCGGGTTGTGTTTTAGCTGCCTCATCCTTTAAGTGATTTGTACCCTGTTTAGGGTTCATAGTTGGTGATGTCTGTTGGGTGATGCACCTTGCTTTTTTTTTTTTTGCAGAGTTTTATATAGCGCGAACTAGACCTGAACCGAATAGGGTATCACAGCGCTTTACATAGCACCAGTTAGATTATATGAGGACACACATTCGTTTTAGGCACGGGGAGATTAAGTGATTTGCCCAGAATCACAGGAGGTTTTGGCGTCGTTACCGAGACTCGAGCCCAGATCCCCAGGTCCGAGGTCGAGCGCCCTAGTATAACACACTGTGCATGGAAGTCACAAGCTGTTTTTACCTCATTTACCAAACCCTTTAGAGCAGTGAGGAATGTGCATGGTTTGTTGGTCAGGGGAGAGCAGGAGCAAGTGTGCACTTTCTCTTTAGTATCTATATCAGATACAAAGATAGCCAACGTCTTTAACAAGTCAGTTTGTAGGTCATGTTTGCTAGAATGAAAGCTTAAGGTGTCAACTATAGGCTGAAAAGTATTAAATACTATGGTCGAAGAACATTTTAACATAGGATTTGGGGCATACTTTAAATATGCTGGCAATTATATTTTTTGTGGTTTTGTCCATTTTTTCACCAATATTTGCTTTTTCATCTACTTTTGTTTTTATTTCAATTTCCGAGTTGTTGGTTTGTCGAGTTGGTGTATATGAAAAAAAACAATCTCAATTTTTCAGTCCAACTTAGAGGGTAATCTCAGCATTTGCTGCTAACAAGTTTGCATCTTTAGACATCCTTGTAAGTTCTGATTGGCTACCAGGCCTCAGTAACTAAGTAACCTGGAGCACTCCTAAGAAGCCGTCTGTGACTTCACCTTTTCTAAGTCTCCAGGGCCATGTTTTCCAAATGAGAATAAATAGACGATAGTTGTAGTGAATCCTCAAGGCATTTTTGAGTCTCCTCTGTGGGTTAAAGTTGCAAAAAATTATCAACATCAGTGATTATTTCTGTTGATGTTGTAGGTTGTTTTGCCAATGAGCCTGAGTCTAGATCCTGTGACATAAATTTCATGGAATGGTTTACACATTGTGCACCATTAGTAAGTACATTATTAATACAATTAATAAAAACCATATGCATTTCAATACAATACATAGATCTACATTCATCAGTGTGCTAAATCCATCCCCTGGAAGCCATAAGTATGATATAAGTTAAAATAGGGTTTCCCACCACTCAATGATACATTTTCAATGATAGGCACCCAGTGATGGGCCAGTAAAATGCTTCACCCGCTTTGTGCTAACTCACTAAAATATAAATCTATTGGGCATATTTATGAGCCTCTTTATGACGCTCCTGTGGTGCAAACTACAAAACGATGTTTATGAGATCACACAAAGCCACTTTGTGTGGCTCTAAATGGCATCAAAGATATGGAGTAAAGCAAGTCAGCGCAAATTGCTGCTAGGCCTTACTCTACCCAAGGGAGGCATTCCATGGGTGTTGCAGGGGGTGTTTCCACGCAACAGCTAAGAATTTAGATGCTTCCCAGATTTACAAAACCATGTAAACCTGGGGATGCGGCAAAACCTTATGCCTCCCCAGAGGAGGCACAATGAGGACAAATAACTTTATTTCTCCTCATTTTTTCCTCTTTCTATGGAAGCAGGAAATAGCCTCCATGATGGATTTTGTGCAGGAAGGTGCCCCTAAAAGTCACACCCTCTAACTCTTGAGAGCTTGGATGTTTTAATATTGCCAGACGGATGACTTACCATTACCAAAAAGATGATGGAAAAGTAGGAATTAAAGACAATTCTTCATTAGCAATCACAGTGCACAGAAAAACTAAGAGAGGGTTGCAGATTTTGTGATATTTTCCCCTACACATTACCAGTAACTGAAGACTGGTTGCTGCTGCGGTGGTCTCACAACTATGATGATATCATGTTGACAAATATGCAAACTTTATAACTAGCTGCCTTCCTTGCCAAGGAATGGAACTGGTTAGCTCACCTGATCCCAACATCAATGACCACAACCCCAAAGCATCCTGTTCCCAAGTGTGTGCTGACCTTACTAGCTTTCGAATTAGTGTGATCTCCTCATTCTTGTATTTTACTAGAGGCAATACTTCTGAAGTGGAAGTGATTCAGTCAACTTCACCTAATGAGATCATACCCAAGATAAACAAATTATTCTAACATAACAGAAAATGACCAACCAGTTTAAGGAATTAATTTACTTCCTATCAGATGTTCCAGAGAGAAACTCGTCAGAGAATCAGCCATCTATCTTGGCATGCATATATTGAAGAAGAGTGTTCCAATTGTGGAAGAATGTCCCTGCAAGTGCATCAGAACACAATGATGAGACTTCTTTATTTAATTCCCTTCAAACAGATCTAGCCGGGTTTGCCAGCACCTGTTTCGCCAGGCATGTATCACCTTGACTTCCTCAGGTCTATATCATCTATGAGTATGTAAACTAATAGCATACACTCTGTGTACCCGACCCCATAAAGTGTCATCCAGAACAGGAATACACTGAGGGTAACCTGTGTGTTCCAAACTAAAGCTCAAAGTCAAGATTCTGTGATTAAATAACCAAAATAGTACTTCCACGAAAGTCAATGTTCCCTATATACTGTGCACAGATATCAAAGAAGAAATACATTCGAAGCTCAGTGTTCACAGAAGTTAGAGTTCTGGAATGCTTGAGATTATATCAGCAAAATCATCCTCTGTACATGAAGAATAGTTCTTCCATTAAGGTTTAAACAATACTAAGGTTCATGTAAAAAAGCATGGAAAGTGAGTCTTTAATTTTTGGAGAGAGTCATGTGTTTCAAGCCATTAGTGAACTTTAAGTGTGAGTAAAATAATGTTACCTTCAAGTTAGAACACACCTAATATATATCTGTCAAATAGGAATGGTAGTTAGCTTCAGCCTGTAGTCCCTTCTAATATTGTTATATGGATCGCAAATACCAGAGGAAAAATTGTGAAAAGTCAGCAAGTTAACACTATTCTGGGCCATATGTGTCATTATTTCATGCAAAGCAATGCAGTAAGACACCTTGCTGCTCTGCACTGCTCGAAAGGGAGAGATCAGGAATGTGCCATATCTATCAAGATAGTGCACACTCCTGACCTCTGCTTGCACTACCAAACAAACTGCTGCCTGTTGCCAAAACAGGCACCCTTGCACCCTGGTACAAGAGTGCCTGAAATACAGTAAGGATACACCTTCCTGCAGAAAAACCATCCTCTAAGGCTTTTCCCTCTATCTACATGTGCTGCAGAATTTAGCACACATAGAAAGAGGAAACAAACGGGGGGAAATAAAGATATTAAGTTTCTTAAAAAGGTAAAATACAAAACATACAAAATTCACAATAAAAGGTTAAAAGAAAATAAAAATATCTAAGCTGCAACTATATCATATTAAGCTTTTACAGAATGACAATGTAGGTAACTGACTGTGGCCCCACTCATAGCGCTTTATGATCACAATGGAACCTCTTATATAATTAGCTACTGCAATACAGATTTCAGCCATAGCCACTGACAGTAAAAAGTTAAAACCATCAATATATGGACAAGGGCCAATATTCCTAAGTAATGGGAGCAGAAATCTTGTTCTTTCTGATTTATACAATGTCCAAATTAATACAAAGCACATAGGGCCAGATGTAGGTAAAACTTATTTACCGAATCTTAATTACCGAATTTTACCGATTCGGTAATTAAGAATCGGTAAATAAGAAGTGGGGGTATGTAGGAACATCCAGATGTTCCATTTACCGAATCGTTAAGAATCGGTATTTACCGATTCGGTAAATACCGACCGGTAATGCTCCATTCATTCCTATGGGCTTTGAAGCCCATAGGAATGAATGGGGCATTACCGGTCGGTATTTACCGATTCGGTAAATACCGATTTTGACAAGGGTGCAGGGGGTGTCACTTTGACACCCTCTAGCACCCCCACAAAAGGTTCAGGGGCCATATGGCAGGCATATCTGCCCTAAGGGCAGGTCTGCCTGTCATATGGCACAGGTGTGCATGCACACATGTGCATGCACACCTGAATCGGTATTTTAACATCAAATACAATTTGATGGTAAAATACCGATTTTGTAGGCCTTGTGGGACTCAGAAGAGTCCCACCTACATATCAATTTTACCGATTCTGTAAATATACCGGTCGGTAAATTTACCGACCGGTATATTTACCGAATCGGTAAAATTACCGATTTTCCCTGTTTACCTGCCCCTACATATCAAATGCCAAATACCGGTCGGTAACGGCCGAATTCGGCCGTTACCGACCGGTAAAACCCTACCTACATCTGGCCCATAGTGCTTTGAACAGAGGCAATGGTGGGGAAATGCCAGCAAAAAGTGCACAGTGCATAGACTGAACCTGGCTAGATAAAAGTGTAACTGGGACTTAATAGAGAAATATAGATACTATGGTGCAGTGGCAGAAAGCAAATGAGGGTCTCCAATATCATCATGTTGGTGAGTAACAAGCCTATTGCCCCTGGGGAAGTACCCCTCCTAGATAATATTTTTGGCATTCAGGGGAATTCCTTCTGGGTTTTTGAAAAAGTATTCCAGACACATCTCATGGTATTTCCTCCTTAAATATTAATACCATGGAATCTTTAAAACATTGTCAGATGTTAGGCAGTCTTTGATAACATCATGCAAAAATGTTAAATCATCTGCGGTCCATATCTTAGCCCACAGGAGCATACGGGCACTTACTATATGTCTTCTATCAATTCTAGGCCAAGTTCCATGTGACAGAATATATATGGGGCGCTTTTCGAGAGGATCAGTAATCTTCTCATTCTGATGCACTCCCAGGTCTACCAGTAATGGTAAATCTGGGAATGCACTAGAAACCATAGGTGGATGTGTTGGAACCCCCACTATCCACCCATGGATCGTCTCCCTGTGGCATGGTAAGGCAAGGCAGTAACTTGCGTTGCCTTTAATGACTCCATATTTACCAAGCTACGCATGGTCACAAGGTAGCCTTGTGTGGCTTGGCACATCTCTTTATGGACTTTGTGTCAACCTGTGCCTCCTTGCATAGCACAAGGGCAACACAAAACCATTGATAAATATGCCCCAAAGTGTTTTGTAATTCCACGCTTTCCTAAATACATGACTAGTCATTATCTTCAACTAGTCCATTGTGCCCCAATATTCAACAGGAACTTATAAGTACAGAAGAACGAGAAGATTCTTATTCAGATGGGTTGTATAACTGCAAACAGGATATAGCAAATTTAAAGTTTTAGCTGCAAAATGAGAGAGAACAAAGGGGAGGAGTAATGGACCTGGACTGAGTATTAAACCAGCCCAAAGCGGAAGTCTAGATAAAGGATAAAATGAAAGGCAAGTAAGTAAAGTTATTTAAAAAATCAGAACTGAATCCCCCTAAACTGGTTATTGGTATGAATCAACTTACAAAGATTGTATTGTGTGCAGGTGCCGTTTGTAACATTGTTTCGATCAAGAACAGTTGCCTCATTCTAATTAATAGCAAGGTTCCCCGTGTTTACCCAGTGAAATATAAGTTTAAAAACCTTTTAGCGCACCCAAGATGAACTTTTGATGTGTTATCGACACATTTAGGGCTTAGTGTGCATTGCCACAACTCTGGCTACCCAACTGTTTGTATTGAATTAGGGAGGTTCATGCAAACATGCAACATTGTTCTAAGACATGCAGAGCTGTGATATGACAATACTGAGGGGATTGTTTAAATTAAAATGTCGAAGCACAGTGTTACTCCAAAATTGCTAATGCTGGGCTCCGACATTTTTTAAACAAAGGGGTGCGCCTTATTCACAAAAAAACAGCACAGCCCCTAGCGCTGGCCCTAAAAAATCTGCCTACCGCCATGTTTCAAGGGTGACTGAGTTGCAGGGGTGTTTGTTTATGTGCAGTAAGGGACACCTGCCTGCATATAAACAATCTTTACAGTCAAATAGCTGTTTCTATGTGTGCTGCAGAATGCTGCACACCTGGAAAGAGTAAAATATGAGGCGAAATAAAAAATTTCTCCTTGTATCACCTGTTTATGACCAGGTATTTCCTGGTCTTATTTTTGATGCTGCCCCATACCTTGTAAATGTGGGGCAGTGTCAAAAAGCAATGGGTGTTGCGGCCGGCTGCCCTTAGCAACACCCATTGCCTGCCCTTTTGCCAGGGGCATATTTACAAAGTGGTGTTAAGCCACGTTAAGTGGCTTTATGCCACCTTGTAAATATTTGGTTGAGAGCAACGCCATTGGAGCGTCAGAAAAAGTAACGCTCCAATGGCGTTAGGGGTTTGTAAATATGATCATCAGTGAGGCAAATATCTGTTTCTATTATGGTAATACAATGAGCACCTTGCTGCTCCAGCATTAATACTGATGGGAAGACAGGAAACGCTATCATTACCCATCCAACATGGAATCCAATCACCTTGACTTCCGGTGAGAGTCCTCCTATGTGAGCGACATTGCCGGTGCAATTTCGGAGCACTTTTCAAACCATTGATCCTGTTGCAAAAAATTCAGGACTAGGTGCGTGGATTAAATGTATCCATTTATGTGAGATCCTCTGTCGTGTTGAATCAAAGGACTCACTAAATTCCATTTCCAAGATAAGCAGCAACAGTCTCACTGATACATAGTCACCATATACGCCATTTTCAAACAGAGCTGTAATAGGTGATTGAGATATTTAGAGACCTTACCCACAGCCCTCTCGACTATTTCAGGAGCTTAATATTAAGTCATGTTCTTATGTTCATTGACATAGTTGATTTCTGTAGTAAAATGGTTTATTAATTGTGTGGCCTGCACAAGTAATAGGTCCGCATTTTTTCTTTACTGGAAACCAAGTACCCTATTGTAGCACATGACTCTCTTAGGCTAGTGAAGCTGAGAAGTCCAAGGCCTACTCAGGGACGGTGGCGTGGACTAGTAATCACTATGTGCTAGTTTGCAATAATGACACTCAATAAAGGAATGCCCAGTTAGTGTTTTATTCTTTATAAAAGGAAAATAAAATGTTTATCACACACTACTAAATACAAGCAGTAGCTTACTGGTATATACATTAGGCAAATAGAAAATACCATAGATGGCATTCTATAATCCATTTTGACCCCCTAAAGTTTCATGCAAACATATACAGTCCATTGGCTTGGTCAAAGGTTTAAAATTGACAAGTCACATGTTGAAGACATACATTTCATTGTATACATGATCATCAATAATAATCATGCCTACATGCACTTAAGAATGTTAATAAATCATAATCACTTTGATCAATAATCACTATCAACATTATCATGAGAAAGTAAAGGGCTTGAAAAGGATCGGAGGGCTTGGATAGTTGAATGGTATGACAGGTATGGGAAGACCTATTAAGGATTCCAAGGCCTCCTCCTCTATGCCCCACTCTATCCAATAAAGCAATTTAAAATGAACATAACATATCACCGTGCTTTGTACATTCTTGGAAATCATGTAAATGCAACCATAAAAACAGCACCTAGAGGGCACCACACACCATCTATCTATCTCAAACACATTCAGGTTAGTATTAAATGCAGCCATAAAAAAGGCCCCTGGAGAACATTGCATGCCCAGCTATGGAACAAAAGCTTCAACCTTGGGTTTGCTTTAAAACATTGAGTGAAAATCATGCAAGGGGCATGGTTTGCTTGACCCTGCAAACATAGGGTCAGCTCTTTGGTAAAATCCCTTTGGCGGGGTGCTGCCGCCCTTCTGCAGCCTCCACACTTTCCTTGTTCTGTTGAGGGTGCCCCTGCCATCCTTGTGCAACCATGTCTGCCAAACATGAAGCTGTGCAAAGACCAGCAGGGCATTATGGGGCACTCTGGGAGTTTGTGCATATTTGATGAGCGGCTCTTCCACTGTGCTCCTTTCCTTTTGTTTGAGGGTTGCCAAGTCCCACCCAAGCACCCCATGCACCTCCACAATGTTGGAGGCAATGGAGAGAGTTTACACTTGACTGCCCTGCCCGTGCGGACCGCACTTCCAAGTATGAGCATGGGAGTCGACAGCTTTGTATTCCTCTGTCCATTCCGTGCAGGCAGGTTGTTGCTGATGAGTGGCTTCCCCACTCCTCCCAGACATGGGCATGGGGAGCTGGAACCTGCACACCCACACTGACGAGGGGTGCAACGGTGCTTTCCTTTTCCCCTGGTCTTCGGGGATCAGTATGGCGTCCCCACCCCCTTTTCTGCATATGTGGTCCACTGGGTGAGGCCCCTAAGCCAAGGGAGGATCTAGGGACAGGGCCCCAGACATGACCCCTCCATAGAAAAAAAATGAAAGAGTTAACCTTGCACCGACCCCCGAGGCCTAGCCCACCCCAGGGGGAAATGTTAGGAAAGGCAGCAGAGCCGGATGCACTCCTCTGTCAGGAATATCTGAATTATGCTATGTCCACAGGAGTAGAAAGTAGTCCCAATGCTCTCTACCACTACCTAGGCTGAAAATCCCAGTAATATCCATTGTCCCGTATTAGCAAGGGGGAAGCGGGAAGTGGAGAGAAAAAGAGAGACTGCCTTCAGAGTTGGGTGCTGCTTCACTTGCTTACTAGTTCAGTTGATCTGCTCAATTGTGAAAGTTCTACACTATTTGGTGCCTGTAGTTTTCACCAACATCAAGATCTAATGAGACATGGATTTTACTTTTTACATATTGATACCTAATTTGAATGCACATATACAAATGTCTCTAAACTTTTCCCAAGGGCTCTAAGGCTTTAGCTACTCTTTTGTAACCAGAAGTTGGGATATGATTGTAACTATTATATTTGAGCTCTATGTATTGCTAAATAATGTCTCTGCAATATTATCGTTGCTGTAGTATTATTGTTCACAGTTTGTTTTCTTTTTATAAGCTCTAAAGTATTTGTTTGATGTTCTGATCTTATTTTTTGGGATTTATATATATATGCTTTGATTAGGATACAACACACATAGTTGATCCGGTACATTTAAATGCGAGAACCTCCATCCGCATTGGTGGGTTCCCTGTCATGGTGACAGTTAGGAAATGTAATTTTAAAAACAAGTGACATTCACTGAAAAAGGTTACAGAGAGGTTATAGTTAGGCTTGAGTTCCACCCATACAAAACCAGTGAAATTCAGCAGTTATAGTTAGCTGAGCTAACTATAACTCACACCCCCACAATGCACTGCTTATAACCACATATATTACATCACTCATGACATGGTCAGTCACATCACTGATGACATCTCAAATGACATTACTGATTGCATCACTGATGACATGGTCCAGTGAATATGACTGTTTTTAAGAAGCTTATGAGTGTGAAATCTATATACCAAAGTGAACTGATGAATCACTGGGTGTATGAGTGTCTGTATGGATGATTCAGTTGGTGCATGACTGACTGTGATTAGGTGTCTCAGTAAATGTATGGGTGAATGACTAGGTTGTCTGAATGTCTGTATCAGTCTGTCAGGTGGTATCTAAGTGGCTGTATGGGCTGGTGAGTGGGTATGTGAATGGTTGTATGTGTGATTCATTGGTGGTCTGAGTACCTCTATAGGTGTATGAATGTTGGTGTGGGTGGGTGAGGGTGTGTGTTACTGCCTGCATGGATGAGTTACTGAGTTGGTGGCTATGTGGGTTAATGAGTGCATCTGCCCACAGATTGACAGAGCCAGGAAACATGTTAATAAAAATGTTTCTGCATTCCTGAGAAACCATCGCATGGGCTGTATCTATAACAACAATCTGCGTTTTCACATGCATGGAATTTATAGAGTTCATGGAGTGCACTTTACAGACGAAGGAACCAGGGCGTTTATAGAAATGGTGGTGTGCACTTTACAGACGAAGGCAACATGGTGTTTCTAAGTAAACTGAAACTCTGCCTCTGGTTTTATGTGTAGCTGTCATAAACACACAATCAACAAAAAAAATCTTTTTAGAGCCACCCTAGTACCCAAAATATTGTTAATTTTCTTTCTAAAGATCATTTTTTTCAGTTTTAGGGTTACTTCGTGACAACAACGCCATCGCCGCAAATATGCTGCGAAATTGCAAAAGAAAAGCACCACCAGCACATCCAAAAATATTCACTAAAAAAATCCATTGTAAACATTGTGCTACACATATTACTATATACATATTTCTTTAAAAACATGTTCAAACTCATGTTTTTGTAGTAAGTTTCTTTAAAATTATAAGACCTCTTTTCCGTTTTCGCGAATATTCGGAAAGTCGCAACGACGTCGTTAACCACGACTATTTTCCATAAAGTAAAAAACACATAAACACATATATGCACTCATATTATAGTATTTTAGACACTAGGGTTGTATTACTGTACATTTGAAACGCATGCTTTTCTAGTGTATCTCTAAAACAACAGTCTCTAAAACCAATTTTACATTTTCGCTGTGAGATGGGAAGACGGTGGAAAGCAAAAGCAGGAATTCAATAGCCACCATCACATTGAAAAATTATAACACTATAATTAATTCTAAACATCACACTTGATACATAACTATCTAAATTACTCTATAAAAGCATTCATCAGAATCTCAATGTAATACAATGTGTATTAATGATTCACTGATATTTTTTGATATTTCAACCAATAGTCGCGTTTTCGCAACGATAGTCACGACACCCACTTGATGGTACATGTGGGCCGCACTGGCAATTGCAGCGTTGCCGCTGACATCACGCACAATTGAAAAAATCTATTTTGAACACATAACTTGTGTCACTAACACTTACATTTCTGAAACAAGGATTCAGAGTACCTCGACACTGACCCGTTATGTTTGCTTTCACAGAAAAGTTTAGCCCCGAGAACAGATCCTGATAGAAAAAATGAAGATCGCATCTTTCTGTTTAGGATGCGTACAGCCAATCACAGCATTCCTGTTAGCGCACTCAGTCGCAATTAATCGCGAAATCGTCGCAAAATATCCACAACCAGAGATATCACTGTAATTCTCAACTTCCATTTCTCAAAAACTACTGAAAGGATTTGCACCAAATAACAAAAAGCACAATCTATGTAACAACATCTACCTTCTGCCAAATTTGGTGTAATTTTGTCCAGCAGTTCAGGCTCTAGGTTTGACAACACGTTCCAATTGAAATTAACATTACAAACGCACCCTTATTTCGAGCCTCTATTTCTCAGTCCCCGCTGCAATGATCACCCCGAACTTTCCATGAGACACAGAACCTACTTTGACACTTTTGGGGGGGAAATATTATGTAGATTGGTCAAACGTCACCAAAGTTATAGGCAAGTCAAAAATGCTTTTCCTATGGAAACTAGGTCCTAACTATAAATGCCTGCTGAAGCTGTGCAAAAGTGGCTTAGTGCTGCCTGGTAAATATAGAGCAGGCCCCAGCGCCACCGGAGTATCACAAAAAGTGATACTACAGTGACGCAGCTACATTGTAAATGAGGCCTTATGTTCCTGACATCCGCTTGGTAAAAAGTCAAAAGTTTGCCAATCATCAAAATGCTATAACTTGGAGCCCATCGAGCTGATTTGGATGATCTTTGGCTCCTTTTACTCCTGTTGGTGACCTCTAGTCACCAGGAGTAGTTTCAGTAGACCTCCTTACCTCCAAAGTGGTCTAATCTACTGGGAGCTAGTTCTCCTAGCTACCCGCAACAGTCTTCCTCCTTGTCTTTGTCTCTGAATGCAGAAGTCCAAGGCTTTCCCCAACTGGTTTTAGAGGGTTTAAGGGGGCATTGGGGGGACCCACTTGCTCCGGGGTCAACTGGGGCAGAGTCCTTAGTCCTTTTTGGGTAACAGTGGGATCCTCCTTCCAGTTGTCCATGGCAGCCCCAGGATCCAGCAGTGAAGAGCATTAAAAATCAACCAGGAGAGTCTCCCCTTGTGCAGGAATTTTAAAGGAGGGTGAAATATTATAGAAGCCAGGCACCCCTGGATAGTCCTAGGGTGCCACATCACCTCTCCACCCCTGTCTACCCCTGTCCCAACCCTCCTGCACAGCATGCTAAGACAGTTTAAGGTGGCATCATCCAGGAGTCACTGGTCAAATCTGCTCCTGGGGTCTCAGCTCCACCCCTGGCTGACATCACTGCCTTGGCCTTTTCCACCAAAGGATCAAGGAGAAGCCCCTTCCTAGTTGTCAGGGCTTCCTCATTTGTTCAGTGGGCCTGGACTGTCCCTAGCCCTGGTGAAGTGTGACAAGTAGTTTCCAGATGCAATTCCATGCCCACCCTTTTCCTTTTCAGGGGTGTACACTAACATTATAAGGCATACCCTAGGTCAATATCTAATCCTGCAGAGTCCACTCTGTGCCAGACTACCTGTGTGCAGTTACAAGGCTGTACATTACAGAAGTCTTATACGTGCACCCCACATACATGTGTACATGCGTATGTACATGTGTTCACATGTAACTAACCTAGAGCCCCTGACCCTAGCTGTATTGCAGCAGCCTTATCTTAAAAGCAGACAGTGGCTTAAGCATGTGCAGTCCATTTGCCATGTGATTACTGTGAGTGAGACTCATGTAGCAAACCTCACCCGCAGTAAAAGGTGTAAAACCGGGTGATCCAAAAAGTTAAAAACCTGGGCATACTGAATGGTTGGAACCCAATTACAATGATTTCTGTTCATGTTTGTGAGTTAGACTATTTCTTGAAGCTATATTTGTATAATAATATTGTTTCAAGTAAGGATCACAATGGTATGACCTGATATGCAGGGTTCTACTGGTTATTCTGTCACCCTGTTACTTTTCCAGAGGGCTACAAGGATAGAGGGGTTATTTCAGGGCAAATTGGGCTACTATCACCCAACCATGACTCTATGGCAACATGTCAACACCCGTTTCAGGCAAGAAACTCCAGATTTTTAAATTAAAATAAGTTTATATTAGCCTTCTTATACATAAATTGCTTCTACATCAATCCGTAAAACAAATTCTTCATATATATTTTTCAAAATCTTTTTCTTTCATTCTTCCAAATGTTTGCATGCATGGTATCATTCTAGTGGTTTCCTGTAGTGAGGGTCTTGTCTGAAAATGTTTGTTAGGGCTCCTATTTTTGCCTAGTTCGGCCTTGCGGATGTAGGGATGATGGCAGCTGGTCCTGCAGTTATGTTAGGTTTTGTTTCACCAAGGTGTGAGGTCAATGCTGCTAATAAAAGGGCACGCGTTTTATTTAGTTTGAATAAGCGCACTTTCATTATTTCACGCACGGTCCAGTGGGCCATGTGTGCCTTATGAAGACGGAACTTTCTCAAACCTTGCGACAAACATTCTTAGTCCCCCAAAAATGTTCTGGGAAACACACAGCACAGAAAAGGAGCAACACATATATCCAATGGAAGTCTGACTTTTAGTTATATCATTGTTGCAAGATTCCTTAACTAGAATGTTGGTCCTTACTGTATTTTTATTTAGGGGAACAATAGAGGTTTGTGAGGCAGCTGACCAGGAAGTATGCTCCAGGATGATGGGGAGAGGTGGAACAGTCTGGTCGACTGCCAATAGGATTTATGGGTTTTTTGCAGTAGGAGGGTGGAGCACAAGGATATACCCAGTTTAATTAGGCTACATTGCCAACATTTTGTGGTAGGTGACCCGGTGGCTGGCAGGGTAATATGTTAATGAGAACATTTTTGGTTAAGTGGATGCAGGTCCCGAGGGGTGCTTTTGGATGGTACAGGTTGCTTAGGGGACAGTATGTTGTTTTGTCGTCACTTTGAGACAAGTACAATTGGTGTTTGGGCGAGAAGTTTGCATGGGTTTAGCTAATGTTATTGTTGGCATCAGCGAACCAGGCTGCAAGTGAGGGTCTGAAAAGTTCACACCTGGACAAGGCAGGAAGTGAAAGGTTACGCTATAGGAAGTTAATTTAGTTAGATGTGAATAGATACAGTGATAAGATGTATGAGAAGTTAAAGGTTACAACTGCAGAAGTGCATTATGGTAGGATGTGGTTAGTTAGACTGTTAGGTTACATTTTGGGGACATTTAGCGCAGGGTCGGATTGGGATCACAATTCTACCCGAGCACTCCCAAAAAGGGGCCCACATTCCAGGGTTATGCCCGTTCACGAAACAGCATTTGGCTAATCTCATAGGGCTCATTTTTAGAGAAATGTTTGATAAATTATGTATTTTAAAGCTCATAGAGCCAGAAACATTGGTGAAAACTAGAAGCACTACATTTTGGCGGGGCGGGCGAAGTAAAATAATAAAGTGGCCCAAAGGCCAAAACTCCTGATATGGTAATGTTTGCCACCTGCTCGTTTTATTAACCAGCATTACCAGTATTTTAATGCCCTTGCCAGTATGAAAATGAAGAAAAACACTTAAAGCTGATATTTTCTCCCCTGATCGATATGTACTTTAAAGTTTGAACAGTAAGCGTGAGGTGAAAGCAGTTTAAAATGTGGTCTAAAGCTTCTTTAATGATCCGTGACTGATAGTTAAAACTAAACAAAGGAAGAAAAGCCATGTTGAGAAGGAATAGAGACTTTTTTGTTATTGAAGAAAGAATCCTCCCTCATTATTAAGTTCCAGCCTTTGCAGATTCTTAAACAATGAGCAAACAGAAGGTTGCAGAAGATCAAATACATTTTTAGATCAAGCCCAGCGTTGCAGCGCATGCGATGCTCGCTTTGCGAGGCATGGAGTATTCAGTATAGCATGGAAGCTTTGTGGAAGCTCCAGCTACTCTTTGCCCATCTTTTTCATTGGCTTGTGTCTTAAATTCTGCCTTCTGATTGGTTGTAGGCTTGTCAGTCCCTCCTTGTGACGGCCATGTCGTCATTTGTGTCCTTCCATGGTTACTGGCCCCTTTACTGCACAAACTACTTTCTTCCCCTGCCCCCCTCCCGCAGTCACTGGCCTTCTCGCTACCCTGTTCATGCCTTGTTGTCTGCACACATTCTCATTTGCAATGCAATAGGTCTCGCGTAAATGCGAGTCCTATTGCATTGCCAATTCTTGTTTGGACCTGCTTAGAATTTAGTGAACTCCAGTACCCTTGTTTGTGGAACTCTGTCAAGCCTTTCTGGATTCGTAATCTGTGTGTTTGTTAAACACTTCGCCAAAGAAAAGAGGCAGTTGGTCGAATGCTGCGACCCCTGGGAGATTCTGAGCAAGCTTGTGAAATGGTAGCTCACGCTGCCTGAGGCCTGTGAGCTGCCCCCGATCGTTCATATCTGGCTTGTGAGCTCTGTCTGTGTTCCTTTGAAACATCATGCCTGGAGTGGTGCCTCCCAGCGATGCCAGCAGTGCGCCTCCCCTTGCCAAGAGTGGAAGTCCCACCAAGAAGAGCCACCTTTCCCTAAAGTTCTTCCAAAAGAAGGACACCAAGAGAACGCTAGATTTCACCGAAGGGTGACCGGGAGGCGCCAACTGACAGGTGGGTGTATATTCGCCACTTGAAGTTCTTAGATATCCCTCAGGCTTCAAGGGATTCAGCTTTCTCATCAACCGCCCCCTCATTCCGCTAACATTTTGAGTTTTGTGGGATCACCTTCCTCCAACAACGAGTCCATCCCTTTAAACACTGACGTTTGAGAGTTAAACTGCCACTCGTAGAGTCTTGACGCCACAATTTATTGTATCCACAAATTGCTTCCCAGGTCTGGTGAGTCGTGAGTGTGCCATGTGCGGATGGCCAGAGGTGAGCCTGCCTTCAATTGTGCTGTGCAGGGAGGCGTGAGGACTCTGAGGATAACTGCACAGATTGAACCATGGTACAACAGATAGTACTGCTACAGTGTTTTAAACTGGATGAAAACGCGGGCTTGGGGAGTCTAAAGGGAACATTACATTGGAAGCGTAAATAAAACCACTTTTTGTTAAAAAAAATGTAATTGGTATCTAGTGCTACTTAACGCTAGAGGAGAAACAGAGGAAAGCAAAAGTAGAGAGACCTGCATTGGGCTATTTCAGTATTATTATAGCGGCAGATATACGGTCGTACAGAAATCTTAGGTGGATGAATGATGACTCGATATAATGGACTGAGAGCGCTCTTAGTTGCATTTGGGATCTTTAAACTTTGTGCTGCTGAGAGCGGACATTAAAGAGTTAATGCATGGTTAATGGTATCCTCCAATGTTATAATTAGATTTTAGGTAGATGAAATTTGATGCCATTTCTGTTCGCTTGGTTTTTGGCTGAAATGGGGTATACTGTGAATGCACTTAGGTGACATTATATTGCGTAATAACTCGGTATCTCATCACTATCAATCACCAAATAGCTTGGGAGGAAAGGCAATATTGCCATTAGGTTCAGTCAGTAGGTGTGGTTTAGCCTTCAGAATGTCTTGACATGTAACTAGGAATCCACTCTCAAGTGCTTGGTAAACATATTAACAGAGGAGAACGTAAAGTAGGGCCAACAGCATCAGGTGCGGTACTCTTGTAATGTCAGTGAGAGTAGGATGTTCGAGGCTGTAATGTATACTCTAGAAAACATAATAATCTGGTAGAAAAATTGACAACTCTGTATATACTGGAATTTGTGAGGTGAGCTGGGGATTTAGGGTAGTTAAAATAGTGATTTGCTTTAAAAGATTTGAAAGAAGAATGACACACCCTTATTATAGGCTATTAACAATATCCATTTTGTATTTGTGTGTGTATATATATATATATATATATATATATATATATATATATATATATATATATATATATATATATTACCTACTGGCGGTCGCCAGTAGGTATATATAGTTAGGATTTTTTCTCTATGGGTTTTTTGAAAATTCTATGTCTAATAACTTTGGCGTTTGTGGACGGAATTGGCTGAAATTTTCAGGAAAATGGCACATTTTGTTTCTGAGCAGCCCCTGAAAATTTTGGGGGGGTTCGTCAAGGGGGGGCCGAGAAAAAAGGGGGGTCCCAAAACGCGTTTTTCCCATGTTAATTTCCATAGGGCGGTTGGCCTCACTTTTAGCCCGAACGGCTGAATGGATTTGCACGAAACTTGGCAAAATTGTAGGGACTGGTAGCCCGATGTGCCTTTTGTAGGTCTCAATATATGTGCTTCAGTGGATTTTGAGAAATTAATGTTCAAAAAAAGATATATATCTGTAGCAGCGGACTGGGCAGCGCTCCGCTACGCGTACTTTTCGCGCAACGGAGCTTTGTGAAGCGAAGCTGATTGGTTCTCCGGCGTCTGTCAACATTCCAAACAGTCCGTAGCGGCCGCCATCTTGTCTCTCGGTAGGATCGAGAGACAAGAGGAGGCCAAAGCGAAGGGGCAAATGACCATAAGGGGGCATAGTACATTGTCGCTCACCCCCTAGGTTTGATGTGGAGGTTTTAAAAGGGCCCCGCGGGGCAAAAAAAAATAAACATAATAATAATCGAACAGCTGAATGGATTTGCACGAAACTTGGCAAAATTGTAGGGACTGGTAGCCCGATGTGCCTTTGCTAGATCTCAATATATGTGCTTCAGTGGATTTTGAGAAATTAATGTTCAAAAAAAGGTATATATCTGTAACAGCGGACTGGGCAGCGCTCCGCTACGCGTACTTTTCGCGCAACGGAGCTTTGTGAAGCGAAGCTGATTGGTTCTCCGGCGTCTGTCAACATTCCAAACAGTCCGTAGCGGCCGCCATCTTGTCTCTCGGTAGGATCGAGAGACAAGAGGAGGCCAAAGCGAAGGGGCAAATGACCATAAGGGGGCATAGTACATTGTCGCTCACCCCCTAGGTTTGATGTGGAGGTTTTAAAAGGGCCCCGCGGGGCAAAAAAAAATAAAAATAATAATAATCGAACAGCTGAATGGATTTGCACGAAACTTGCCAAAATTGTAGGGACTGGTAGCCCGATGTGCCTTTGCTAGATCTCAATATATGTGCTCCAGTGGATTTTGAGAAATTAACGTTCAAAAAAAGGTATATATCTGTAACAGCGCACCGCTTCGCGTACTTTTCGCGTTACGGAGCTTTGCGAAGCGAAGCTGATTGGCTCTCCGGTGTCTGTAAACATTCCAAACAGTCCGTAGCGGCCGCCATCTTGTCTCTCGGTAGGATCGAACAGCTGAATGGATTTGCACGAAACTTGGCAAAATTGTAGGGACTGGTAGCCCGATGTGCCTTTGCTAGGTCTCAATATATGTGCTTCAGTGCATTTTGAGAAATTAACGTTCAGAAACAAGATATATATCTGTAACAGCGCTCCGCTTCGCGGAGATAAAATTATATGTGTATTACCTAGCTGTTGCTAACACCAGTTAGCGACGGCTAGTAGAAGATAGCGACCATCTTGGGCCCCACTTTGCATGTGAGTGATATTTATCACTAATGACATGCAAAGTGGGCATGCCAAGATGTTAGCGACTGGAAACAGTCGCTAACATCGCTATCTCCTATTATCAACTTTTGGAAATATTCGAGATAAGGGCGAATATCTCCAAAAGCTACCACCTGCCCTGAGCAGTTCTTAGCCATGTTATCCAATGGGAGGTGGATAACATGGCTAAGAGCATTAGCTCGGTAATGCATGAATATCGCTGAGTTTTCAGCGATATTAATGCATTGCGGTCGTTTTTTATCGTATTTCCGATAAACCTTGATAATAGCAAGGTTTATCTGCGATAATTTCTGACGGTAAAAAAATCGTTGCTAAGCATCGTTAGGGATAAATATCGCTTAACTTTGGTAATATGCCCCAACGTCTGTTAACGTTCGATTCGAAGGAAATCAGGAAGTGTTGAAAAACATTGTCTGCGCCATCTTGTCTTTTTTCAAATGCCACACTTTTGTCGTGCACGGCAGCCATTTTAGATGCCTTGACCAGACCCACTCTGTGCACGCTGTCGATCCTTAGCATGGCTCCCCACCCTCGCAAGCATCTCCCCCAGGCAGTGGTCACCCCCGCTCTCTGTCTTATGCATGGGTAATAAACCTCCCCCATCTGCGCTGCTGTTCCCTGAGAATCACACCCTGTGCCCGCCCGACACCTCCCTTTCGCCCTATTCACTACCGCACCCTCTGACACTCCTTTTCCTCTGTGTCCGATTGTCCAGGCTGGTCCTAGGGTATCAGCTAGCCCTGCAGATGTAGTTTATGGCCACAGCTGTAAAGAATCACCCCTCTTCAAAGGAGTTATAGTAGATCAAGGCCCACACTCGATGAGATCCGTCACAGCAGAAGCGTTGCTATTATCTGAAAACCATCCTGTATTGTGATTGGGGAGGGGACCGAGCCTGAAGCGGAAGATTCCAGGGATGACTGTTTGTACATCAAAGTTTTTACAATTATGTGTCACATTAAAAATATATAGCACTCCGACAAAGTAGTAAGATTATAAAACTTTAATAATTTATAAATATATACAAGAAAACAAAAATAGTAATAACATATAAACATTTTTAGGGAAAAACAACGAAGTAGCGGTCGGCTGTGCGAATAGTCCCAACGCAGCACAACGTCCAGATTTCCGGCGTGGGGCGTCGCGGGGGGTGGGTCATCAGTAGCAAACTGTTGTGCGAATAGTTCCAAGGCAGCAGAACGCGCCGAAATCTAGATGACACGAAAGTGATGTCTAGTAAGTTGCCACCCAGCAAATAACGGCATGGGGCGTCGCGGGGGGTGGGTCATCAGTAGCAAACTGTTGCGCGAATAGTTCCAAGGCAGCAGAACGATGGCACCAAGGTGATGTCCAGTAAGTTGCCGCACTGGTTTTGGTATCCTACAATGCTGCTCCGAATAACGGCGTGGAGCGCCCCGGGGGAGGCGGCGTGAACGGGCCTCTCCAGGTGGAGTGTCATCTGTTGTAGTGGGGCGCCCCTTTACCGTTTCAGTTGCCATTCCGTCCGTTTTTGGTCCACTGTGTCAAAAGCCGCAATTCAGCTGAGTTGCGCCCACTCTTGCGGTGCAGCGATAGGCGGCTGTCACAGGACTCTCAAAATGGCGGCAGGCTGTTTCCTTTTTGGGCCTGGTCCACTGAAATGGCCCTGGGACACCTTGGAAATCGGACGCTTGTCTGCTAGGTCTTGGACCCCATTCTCGAAAGCGTCCCCTCCGCCTTGAGAATTCATCAAAAGTTTTGGGGGCTCCGACTCCTGCAGGCTTCTGGTGGGGAGCGGCTGCCATGATTGCTCGCGGAATGACCACGACGGAGCCACGAGATGGTGGTGCTTTCATGCTGACGCCAGCTTCAGTCTGAAACATCCAGAAACAAGGTGGGGCTTTCATCGTTTGGGAAAAAAAAAAAGTTTTCATCCTATGAAAAGTGTTGTTTTTAGGTCACATGATCATGCCTTCCATCATTAGGAAACCAAAAGTAAAATGAACCAATGAAAAGTTTTATAAACAAGTCACATGACCTGTTATGCGGCATAGGGTGTAAAATGCGGAGAAAATACGTTGGCACGTGAGGCGGCGTCAGTAGCGGACCGATGTGCGAATAGGCCGAAGGCAACACAACGCGCCAAGATCCGGATGGCACCGAGGTGGTGTCCAGCAAGTTGCAGCACTGGTGTGGCCATCCTACAATGCTGAAAGTCGGCGTGGGGCGCCCCGTTGGCCTGTGAGTTTGCGTCAGTAGCGGACCGATGTGCGAATAGGCCGAAGGCAGCACAACGCGCCAAGATCCGGATGGCACCGAGGTGGTGTCTAGTAAGTTGCCGCACTGGTGTGGCTATCCAACAATGCTGAAAGTCGGCGTGGGGCGCCCCGTTGGCCTGTGAGTTTGCGTCAGTAGCGGACCGATGTGCGAATAGGCCGAAGGCAGCACAACGCGCCAAGATCCGGATGGCACCGAGGTGGTGTCTAGTAAGTTGCCGCACTGGTGTGGCCATCCAACAATGCTGAAAGTCGGCGTGGGGCGCCCCGTTGGCCTGTGAGTTTGCGTCAGTAGCGGACCGATGTGCGAATAGGCCGAAGGCAGCACAACGCGCCAAGATCCGGATGGCACCGAGGTGGTGTCTAGTAAGTTGCCGCACTGGTGTGGCCATCCTACAATGCTGAAAGTCGGCGTGGGGCGCCCCGTTGGCCTGTGAGTTTGCGTCAGTAGCGGACCGATGTGCGAATAGGCCGAAGGCAGCACAACGCGCCAAGATCCGGATGGCACCGAGGTGGTGTCTAGTAAGTTGCCGCACTGGTGTGGCCATCCTACAATGCTGAAAGTCGGCGTGGGGCGCCCCGTTGGCCTGTGAGATGGCGTCAGTAGCGGACCGATGTGCGAATGGGGCCAAAGGCAGCGCAACAATATTTTCTGATTTGAAGACACCACAAGGCGCTGAGATGCCAAGATCCGGATGGCACCGAGGTGGTGTCTAGCAAGTTGTGGCACTGGTGTGGCCATCGTACAATGGTAAAAGTCGGCGTGGGGCGCCCTGTTGGCCTGTGAGATGGTGTCAGTAGCGGACTGATGTGTGAATGGGGCCAAAGGCAGCGCAACAATATTTTCTACTATATTTTCGGAGTAGAAGACACCACAAGGCGCTGAGATGCCAAGATCCGGATGGCACCGAGGTGATGTGTAAGTTGCGGACCGATGTGCGAATGGGGCCAAAGGCAGCTCAACAATATTTTCTGAAGAGAATACACCACAAGGCGCTGAGATGCCAAGATCCGGATGGCACCGAGGTGATGTCTAAGTTGCGGACCGATGTGCGAATGGGGCCAAAGGTAGCGTAACAAGATTTTCTGTATGGAAGATACCACTAGGCGTTGAGATGCCAAGATTCGGATGGCACCGAGGTGATGTCTAGCAAGTTGTGCCACTGGTGTGGCCATCGTACAATGGTAAAAGTCGGCGTGGGGCGCCCTATTGGCCTGTGAGATGGTGTCAGTAGCGGACTGATGTGCGAATGGGGCCAAAGGCAGCGCAACAATATTTTCTGACTGACACCACAAGGCGCTGAGATGCCAAGATCCGGATGGCATCGAGGTGATGTCTAAGTTGCGGACTGATGTGCGAATGGGGCCAAAGGCAGCGTAACAATATTTTCTGTATGGAAGATACCACTAGGCGTTGAGATGCCAAGATTCGGATGGCACCGAGGTGATGTCTAGCAAGTTGGTGTGGTCATCCTACAATGCTGAAACTCGGCGTGGGTCACCCCATTAGCCTGTGAGATGGCGTCAGTAGCGGACCGATGTGCGAATAGGCCGAAGGCAGCACAACGCGCCAAGATCCGGATGTCACCGTGGTGGTTTCATAGTTGAGAGGCACTTCATCTGCAGTGGGGCGCCGAGATCCGGATGGCACCGAGGTGATGTCTAGCAAGTTGCTGTACTTGTGTGGTCATCCTACAATGCTGAAACTCGGCGTGGGTCGCCCCATTAGCCTGTGAGATGGCTGTTCTTTGGATTTGGGCCTGGTCCACTAAAATGGCCCTGGGACACCTTAGAACTCGGACGCTCGATTTTTTTTCCCTTTCCTGTACATGCAAAAAAAGGTAAATGCCCGGTATGTTACACGCTTCATCTGCCACGATGAACTCTCCAGAGGAACCGAAAAAAAATATAGTTGTGGTAACTATACCATGCATCGTCATATGGAGAGGTGGCACCAATTAATTATAGTGCTGCATAAAAGAGAGATTTGGAGGAGAACCCCTGACCTGCTAGTACATTCATTAAAGAAGTGGCACTGAGAGCTTCAGAGGCAAGGGAAACGGTCCCAAATATTTAGAAGAACTTTGGAAAGATTAAAATGACATGTTTAGATTGTGGTAAATTAATTTCATGTGGGCAGATGAGTGTTACTCTAATAAATACAGCATATGAACATCATCATAGTCGATGGTTGGTAGAGACATTTTGACTATATCCTGGACCTGCCCGTCCTCGCCCAAAATGGCGCCGGAATAAATGGGACTCGTAACTCCTTGTTGTGTACTGGTTGCACAACCTTGATATCACGAGATACGTATGCAGTTTTGAAGCACATGGCGGGCGGGGACGAGAATTGATTGAATATTTCGACATCCCTATTGATATTAAGTTCTGATGTGTTATTGATTACTGTACTGTTGAAAATTCGAATTAACGTCACCCATGGTACTTGCCCGCAAATGTATATCTAGATAATTTTATTGTAACTGGCCCTGTCGTATTTTAATTATAAAATGTACGTCCACCGATTCCGTAACTGTTAGACACCTTAGTTTTTGCAACCTAATGGCCCGCCCGTTACGTTCCTCTACAGTGTAAATGTCTATTCATCATATACGATTACAGTTTGCTCCGTGGCAGGCCCACGTGGTTATAGGCTCGTATTTGTATAATTAAATTTTCACAATAAAGGTTTTTAAAAGAAAACATGGTAGTAGTGTATACATTGGTAAAGTTTTTAATAATAGTCACTGTTTTAGAATCATTAAAAGGCAAGTGAAATAAAGCAGACCAATTACATGAAGGGTAAAAGGTATAATACGAAGGAACGCAGTAAAGATAAATGGTCAAGGGCTGTTGTGTTTTCTATTCCTGCAACATAAAGTGATCGATAAGAATCTCATATTCAGGCGTATCGGCGACTAAGACAGCAGGTCGACCCTCTTTTGCTCAACGGCTCCGTCATGGGACGAAGAAACGCTCTTTTTCTCGAAAAAAGAATATATTTTACTTGCAGGACAGGTGTAAAATTTCCGGGAAAGTACATTAGCCTGGAACATTATAACATATATTTAAGAGAAAATAATGTTCGGAAGTAATTAAAAGCGTAATTTTTAGGTGATATGACCAAGGCTTTCATCATTAGAATAAGAAAAGTAAAATGAACCAATGAAAAGTTTTATTAACAAGTCACATGACTTGTTATGCTTACGTTACGCGCTGCGTGCCCCGGATGACTTCCGGATGCGCTAACGCGGCGCGTCAGATGACGCATTACGCGACAACGCAGGTCCAGAATATAGTCAAAATGTCTCCACCAACCAGCGGTCGAAACACAACCCCTTTCAGCAGGCTAAATAGTTCTGTTAAATGACAACAGAAGGGACAGGCAACAAGAACCATCAGTCAAAGAGGGGAGGGCTAGTTCTTCTCTACCGGGTTACATTGGGGCGCTACCGGAACTGATCGAATTGGTAGTCTACAGTGTTTCTGGATGTTTCAGACCGAAGCTGGGGTTAGCATGAGAGCAGCACCATTTCGTAGCTCCGTTGTGGCCATTCCGCAACCAATCATGGCAGCCGCTCTTTATCGTTATTTTGGGCGGGGTGGGTGGCGGAGCCGAGCTGTTTTGCAGCCATCATTGTGTGGAGTTCAGTTCATCTCACTAGTTTTGTATTTGTCATGAGGGGTTGTTCCTAATGTTTCTATTTTAGCGAGGTCAAAAAGAGATCCCATTAGTGGCCTACTGATTTTGCTCGATTCCTTTTCTTTTTTTTTACACGATTTTTCGTTATCTGCAAAGACTAAACAGAGTATTGCGACTCTGTGTTTGTTTGTAAATAGAGAATGAACCAAAGAGAACTAATTCTAAAACAGTAAATACTTGGATAACAATCAATCAAATGGAGAGAGAAGCAGGCACGACGGATTACAACGGGGGCAAAGGCCTGCGTTAACTACCTTTCACTATCTGCAAAGAGAGAGTACTCCTAATAGAAATGAGGGGGGGGGCACCATTCAAAGCAGATCAGTGTGCATAAACACGAAAATGTTTTCACTTACCACGTACTTGACATTCGACAGCTTATGATATTTGCTATTAAAAAACCATTGAAATTCACTGAAAAAACCATAGGTTATAGACCATATATAGTTAGGAATTAGCATTTACAAAACCTTGAAAATTCACTGAAAAAACCATAGGTTATAGACCATATATAGTTAGGAATTAGCATTTAAAAAACCTTATTTTACTCACACAAAACCATTGAAATTCCATATATAGTTAGTTGCACTAACTATATATTGCGCACCCGCAATCCACTGCTGATCATGTCACATATTACATCATTCATGACATGGTCAGTGACATCACTGATGACATCACTGATGACATCTCAAATGACATCACTGATGACATCACTGATGACATCTCATTTGACATCAATGACCACATCACTGATGATATCATTCATGTGACAATACAATGCATCTCCTCACATTTTAATATAACCTCTGTTTCACCCAGTGTTAAATACAGAGTATAATTTTTGAAACCATTGACACACCAATACTAGTTACTACATACGTACTCACTGATTCCTACGTCTACACACACATTCACTCATTCACCCATACAATCATTCATACATACAATCACTCATCTTTACAACACTATCATATGCACTCATACACCTATACAGACACTCACACTCTGCCACTCATCCATGGAGTTACTCACACACCTAGTCAGTCCTGTAAAGAATCAATCACACTTCCATTTTCTTGTCTATACAGTTAAACATAGAGCACCTTACATTTTCAAACATATAGTAACACATACTTACTTTCTTATACAATCATTGATACAAGTACACATTGATCTGCACAGAGTCACACACCTCCCAGCCAGCCACACACACACTCAGTCTCCCATACAAATACTTGGACAATCAATCAATAACCCATATAGTTAATCATATAGCTACTGATCAACACATGCAGTAGTTTACAGAACAACAGACATAATGATGCACAAATTAAGACAGTTTAGTCACTAACCCATGCACTCAGTGAGACACATTTAATCACTCACTCATACATTCAGTCATGCACCTACTAAATCCTTCGTCCAGACAGTTATACATCTACTCATTCTTCAATATCTAAAACATATTTAAACTTTACAGAAACACACAGTCACTGGATGATGTCATCAGTGATGTCATCAGTGATGTCATTTGAGATGTCATCAGTGATGTCATCAGTGATGTCACTGACCATGTCATGAATGATGTAATATGTGACATGATCAGCAGTGGATTGCGGGTGCGCAATATATAGTTAGTGCAACTAACTATATATGGAATTTCAATGGTTTTGTGTGAGTAAAATAAGGTTTTTTAAATGCTAATTCCTAACTATATATGGTCTATAACCTATGGTTTTTTCAGTGAATTTTCAAGGTTTTGTAAATGCTAATTCCTAACTATATATGGTCTATAACCTATGGTTTTTTCAGTGAATATATATATATATATAAACTACCTCTGCAATCATCTATAGCGCTGTTGTGTGGTCTGCACCTGTTTTTCTGTGTCGGAATCCAGATCCGAGTGGCAGGAGTGGCAGGAGTTTGAAACGTGTATATATATATATATCTATATATTACCTACTGGCGGTCGCCAGTAGGTATATATAGTTAGGATTTTTTCTCTATGGGTTTTTTGAAAATTCTATGTCTAATAACTTTGGCGTTTGTGGACGGAATTGGCTGAAATTTTCAGGAAAATGGCACATTTTGTTTCTGAGCAGCCCTTGAAAATTTGGGGGGGGTTCGTCCAGTGGGGGCCGAGAAAAAAGGGGGGTCCCAAAACGTGTTTTTAACATTGAGTTTTCCATAGGGCGGTTGGCCTCACTTTTAGCCCG
The DNA here is from genome assembly GCF_964261635.1 of Lissotriton helveticus. Classification (NCBI taxonomy): domain Eukaryota; kingdom Metazoa; phylum Chordata; class Amphibia; order Caudata; family Salamandridae; genus Lissotriton; species Lissotriton helveticus. The sequence goes on from NC_136067.1 coordinate 1,119,438,943, forward strand.
AACGGCTGAATGGATTTGCACGAAACTTGGCAAAATTGTAGGGACTGGTAGCCCGATGTGCCTTTTGTAGGTCTCAATATATGTGCTCCAGTGGATTTTGAGAAATTAACGTTTAAAAAAAGATATATATCTGTAACAGCGGACCGGGCAGCGCTCTGGTTCGCGGACTTTTCGCGCAACGGAGCTTTGTGAAGCGAAGCTGATTGGTTCTCCGGCGTCTGTCAACATTCCAAACAGTCCGTAGCGGCCGCCATCTTGTCTCTCGGTAGGATCGAGAGACAAGAGGAGGCCGAAGCGAAGGGGCAAATGACCATAAGGGGGCATAGTACATTGTCGCTCACCCCCTAGGTTTGATGTGGAGGTTTTAAAAGGGCCCCGCGGGGCAAAAAAAAATAAAAATAATAATAATCGAACAGCTGAATGGATTTGCACGAAACTTGGCAAAATTGTAGGGACTGGTAGCCCGATGTGCCTTTGCTAGATCTCAATATATGTGCTCCAGTGGATTTTGAGAAATTAACGTTCAAAAAAAGGTATATATCTGTAACAGCGCACCGCTTCGCGTACTTTTCGCGTTACGGAGCTTTGCGAAGCGAAGCTGATTGGCTCTCTGGTGTCTGTAAACATTCCAAACAGTCCGTAGCGGCCGCCATCTTGTCTCTCGGTAGGATCGAACAGCTGAATGGATTTGCACGAAACTTGGCAAAATTGTAGGGACTGGTAGCCCGATGTGCCTTTGCTAGGTCTCAATATATGTGCTTCAGTGCATTTTGAGAAATTAACGTTCAGAAACAAGATATATATCTGTAACAGCGCTCCGCTTCGCGGAGATAAAATTATCTCTGTATTACCTAGCTGTTGCTAACACCAGTTAGCGACGGCTAGTAGGAGATAGCGACCATCTTGGGCCCCACTTTGCATGTGAGTGATATTTATCACTAATGACATGCAAAGTGGGCATGCCAAGATGTTAGCGACTGGAAACAGTCGCTAACATCGCTATCTCCTATTATCAACTTTTGGAAATATTCGAGATAAGGGCAATATCTCTAAAAGCTACCACCTGCCCTGAGCAGTTCTTAGCCATGTTATCCAATGGGAGGTGGATAACATGGCTAAGAGCATTAGCTCGGTAATGCATGAATATCGCTGAGTTTTCAGCGATATTAATGCATTGCGGTCGTTTTTTATCGTATTTCCGATAAACCTTGATAATAGCAAGGTTTATCTGCGATAATTTCTGACGGTAAAAAAATCGTTGCTAAGCATCGTTAGGGATAAATATCGCTTAACTTTGGTAATATGCCCCAACGTCTGTTAACGTTCGATTCGAAGGAAATCAGGCCCTATTCACTACCGCACCCTCTGACACTCCTTTTCCTCTGTGTCCGATTGTCCAGGCTGGTCCTAGGGTATCAGCTAGCCCTGCAGATGTAGTTTATGGCCACAGCTGTAAAGAATCACCCCTCTTCAAAGGAGTTATAGTAGATCAAGGCCCACACTCGATGAGATTCGTCACAGCAGAAGCGTTGCTATTATCTGAAAACCATCCTGTATTGTGATTGGGGAGGGGACCGAGCCTGAAGCGGAAGATTCCAGGGATGACTGTTTGTACATCAAAGTTTTTACAATTATGTGTCACATTAAAAATATATAGCACTCCGACAAAGTAGTAAGATTATAAAACTTTAATAATTTATAAATATATACAAGAAAACAAAAATAGTAATAACATATAAACATTTTTAGGGAAAAACAACGAAGTAGCGGTCGGCTGTGCGAATAGTCCCAACGCAGCACAACGTCCAGATTTCCGGCGTGGGGCGTCGCGGGGGGTGGGTCATCAGTAGCAAACTGTTGTGCGAATAGTTCCAAGGCAGCAGAACGCGTTGAAATCTAGATGACACGAAAGTGATGTCTAGTAAGTTGCCACCCAGCAAATAACGGCATGGGGCGTCGCGGGGGGTGGGTCATCAGTAGCAAACTGTTGCGCGAATAGTTCCAAGGCAGCAGAACGATGGCACCAAGGTGATGTCCAGTAAGTTGCCGCACTGGTTTTGGTATCCTACAATGCTGCTCCGAATAACGGCGTGGAGCGCCCCGGGGGAGGCGGCGTGAACGGGCCTCTCCAGGTGGAGTGTCATCTGTTGTAGTGGGGCGCCCCTTTACCGTTTCAGTTGCCATTCCGTCCGTTTTTGGTCCACTGTGTCAAAAGCCGCAATTCAGCTGAGTTGCGCCCACTCTTGCGGTGCAGCGATAGGCGGCTGTCACAGGACTCTCAAAATGGCGGCAGGCTGTTTCCTTTTTGGGCCTGGTCCACTGAAATGGCCCTGGGACACCTTGGAAATCGGACGCTTGTCTGCTAGGTCTTGGACCTCATTCTCGAAAGCGTCCCCTCCGCCTTGAGAATTCATCAAAAGTTTTGGGGGCTCCGACTCCTGCAGGCTTCTGGTGGGGAGCGGCTGCCATGATTGCTCGCGGAATGACCACGACTGAGCTACGAGATGGTGGTGCTTTCATGCTGACGCCAGCTTCAGTCTGAAACATCCAGAAACAAGGTGGGGCTTTCATCGTTTGGGGAAAAAAAAAAGTTTTCATCCTATGAAAAGTGTTGTTTTTAGGTCACATGATCAAGCCTTCCATCATTAGGAAACCAAAAGTAAAATGAACCAATGAAAAGTTTTATAAACAAGTCACATGACCTGTTATGCGGCATAGGGTGTAAAATTAGGAGAAAATACGTTGGCACGTCAGGCGGCGTCAGTAGCGGACCGATGTGCGAATAGGCCCGAAGGCAACACAACGCGCCAAGATCTGGATGGCACCGAGGTGGTGTCCAGCAAGTTGCAGCACTGGTGTGGCCATCCTACAATGCTGAAAGTCGGCGTGGGGCGCCCCGTTGGCCTGTGAGTTTGCGTCAGTAGCGGACCGATGTGCGAATAGGCCGAAGGCAGCACAACGCGCCAAGATCCGGATGGCACCGAGGTGGTGTCCAGCAAGTTGCAGCACTGGTGTGGCCATCCTACAATGCTGAAAGTCGGCGTGGGGCGCCCCGTTGGCCTGTGAGTTTGCGTCAGTAGCGGACCGATGTGCGAATAGGCCGAAGGCAGCACAACGCGCCAAGATCCGGATGGCACCGAGGTGGTGTCTAGTAAGTTGCCGCACTGGTGTGGCCATCCTACAATGCTGAAAGTCGGCGTGGGGCGCCCCGTTGGCCTGTGAGTTTGCGTCAGTAGCGGACCGATGTGCGAATAGGTCGAAGGCAGCACAACGCGCCAAGATCCGGATGGCACCGAGGTGGTGTCTAGTAAGTTGTCGCACTTCTGTGGCCATCCTACAATGTTGAAAGTCGGCGTGGGGCGCCCCGTTGGCCTGTGAGATGGCGTCAGTAGCGGACCGATGTGCGAATGGGGCCAAAGGCAGCGCAACAATATTTTCTGATTTGAAGACACCACAAGGCGCTGAGATGCCAAGATCCGGATGGCACCGAGGTGGTGTCTAGCAAGTTGTGGCACTGGTGTGGCCATCGTACAAGGGTAAAAGTCGGCGTGGGGCGCCCTGTTGGCCTGTGAGATGGTGTCAGTAGCGGACTGATGTGTGAATGGGGCCAAAGGCAGCGCAACAATATTTTCTACTATATTTTCGGAGTAGAAGACACCACAAGGCGCTGAGATGCCAAGATTCGGATGGCACCGAGGTTGTGCCATAGTTGTGGTAACTATACCATGCATCGTCATATGGAGAGGTGGCACCAATTAATTATAGTGCTGCATAAAAGAGAGATTTGGAGGAGAACCCCTGACCTGCTAGTACATTCATCAAAGAAGTGGCACTGAGAGCTTCAGAGGCAAGGGAAACGGTCCCAAATATTTAGAAGAACTTTGGAAAGATTAAAATGACATGTTTAGATTGTGGTAAATTAATTTCATGTGGGCAGATGAGTGTTACTCTAATAAATACAGCATATGAACATCATCATAGTCGATGGTTGGTAGAGACATTTTGACTATATCCTGGACCTGCCCGTCCTCGCCCAAAATGGCGCCGGAATAAATGGGACTCGTAACTCCTTGTTGTGTACTGGTTGCAGAACCTTGAAATCACGAGATACGTATGCAGTTTTGAAGCACATGGCGGGCGGGGACGAGAATTGATTGAATATTTCGACATCCCTATTGATATTAAGTTCTGATGTGTTATTGATTACTGTACTGTTGAAAATTCGAATTAACGTCACCCATGGTACTTGCCCGCAAATGTATATCTAGATAATTTTATTGTAACTGGCCCTGTCGTATTTTAATTATAAAATGTACGTCCACCGATTCCGTAACTGTTAGACACCTTAGTTTTTGCAACCTAATGGCCCGCCCGTTACGTTCCTCTACAGTGTAAATGTCTATTCATCATATACGATTACAGTTTGCTCCGTGGCAGGCCCACGTGGTTATAGGCTCGTATTTGTATAATGAAATTTTCACAATAAAGGTTTTTAAAAGAAAACATGGTAGTAGTGTATACATTGGTAAAGTTTTTAATAATAGTCACTGTTTTAGAATCACTAAAAGGCAAGTGAAATAAAGCAGACCAATTACATGAAGGGTAAAAGGTATAATACGAAGGAACGCAGTAAAGATAAATGGTCAAGGGCTGTTGTGTTTTCTATTCCTGCAACATAAAGTGATCGATAAGAATCTCATATTCAGGCGTATCGGCGACTAAGACAGCAGGTCGACCCTCTTTTGCTCAACGGCTCCGTCATGGGACGAAGAAACGCTCTTTTTCTCGAAAAAAGAATATATTTTACTTGCTGGACAGTTGTAAAATTTCCGGGAAAGTACATTAGCCTGGAACATTATAACATATATTTAAGAAAAAATAATTTCGGAAGTAATTAAAAGCGTAATTTTTAGGTGATATGACCAAGGCTTTCATCATTAGAATAAGAAAAGTAAAATGAACCAATGAAAAGTTTTATTAACAAGTCACATGACTTGTTATGCTTACGTTACGCGCTGCGCGCCCCGGATGACTTCCGGATGCGCTAACGCGGCGCGTCATATGACGCATTACGCGACAACGCAGGTCCAGAATATAGTCAAAATGTCTCCACCAACCAGCGGTCGAAACACAACCCCTTTCAGCAGGCTAAATAGTTCTGTTAAATGACAACAGAAGGGACAGGCAACAAGAACCATCAGTCAAAGAGGGGAGGGCTAGTTCTTCTCTACCGGGTTACATTGGGGCGCTACCGGAACTGATCGAATTGGTAGTCTTACGTGTTTCTGGATGTTTCAGACTGAAGCTGGGGTTAGCATGAGAGCAGCACCATTTCGTAGCTCCGTCGTGGCCATTCCGCAACCAATCATGGCAGCCGCTCTTTATCGTTATTTTGGGCGGGGTGGGTGGCGGAGCCGAGCTGTTTTGCAGCCATCATTGTGTGGAGTTCAGTTCATCTCACTAGTTTTGTATTTGTCATGAGGGGTTGTTCCTAATGTTTCTATTTTAGCGAGGTCAAAAAGAGATCCCATTAGTGGCCTACTGATTTTGCTCGATTCCTTTTCTTTTTTTTTACACGATTTTTCGTTATCTGCAAAGACTAAACAGAGTATTGCGACTCTGTGTTTGTTTGTAAATAGAGAATGAACCAAAGAGAACTAATTCTAAAATAGTAAATACTTGGATAACAATCAATCAAATGGAGAGAGAAGCAGGCACGACGGATTACAACGGGGGCAAAGGCCTGCGTTAACTACCTTTCACTATCTGCAAAGAGAGAGTACTCCTAATAGAAATGAGGGGGGGGCACTATTCAAAGCAGATCAGTGTGCATAAACACGAAAATGTTTTCACTTACCACGTACTTGACATTCGACAGCTTATGATATTTGCTATTAAAAAACCATTGAAATTCACTGAAAAAACCATAGGTTATAGACCATATATAGTTAGGAATTAGCATTTACAAAACCTTGAAAATTCACTGAAAAAACCATAGGTTATAGACCATATATAGTTAGGAATTAGCATTTAAAAAACCTTATTTTACTCACACAAAACCATTGAAATTCCATATATAGTTAGTTGCACTAACTATATATCGCGCACCCGCAATCCACTGCTGATCATGTCACATATTACATCATTCATGACATGGTCAGTGACATCACTGATGACATCACTGATGACATCTCAAATGACATCACTGATGACATCACTGATGACAACATCCAGTGACTATGTTTCTGTAAAGTTAAAATATGTCTTACATATTGAAGAATGAGTGGATGTATAAGTGTCTGAATGAAGGTTTTAGTAGGTGCGTGATTGACTGTATGAGTGAGTGATTAAATGCGTCTTACTGAATGCACGGGTTAGTGACTAAACTGTCTGAAAGTGTGCATCAGTATGTCTGTTGTTGTGCAAGCTGCTGCATGTGTTGATCAGTAGCTATATAAGTAGCTATATGGGTTATTGATTGGTTGCACAAGTATTTGTATGGGAGACTGAGTGTGTGTATGGCTGGCTGGGAGGTGTGTGACTCTGTGCAGATCAATGTGTACTTGTATCAGTGATTCTATAAGAGAGTAACTATGTGTTAGTATATGTTTCAAAAATGTAAGGTGTTCTGTGTTTAACTGTATAGATGAGAAAATGGAAGTGTGATTGATTCTTTTCAGGACTGACTAGGTGTGTGAGTAACTCCATGGATGAGTGGCAGAGTGTGAGTGTCTGTATAGGTGTATGAGTGCATATGATAGTGTTGTAAAGATGAGTGATTGTATGTATGAATGATTGTATGAGTGAATGTGTGTGTAGACATAGGAATCAGTGAGTGCGTATGTAGTAACTAGTATTGGTGTGTCAATGGTTTCAAAAATGATACTCTCTATTTAACACTGGGTGTAACGGAGGTTATATTACAGTGTGAGGAGATGCATTGTATTATCACATGAATGATATCATCAGTGATGTGATCATTGATGTCAAGTGAGATGTCATCAGTGATGTCATTTGAGATGTCATCAGTGATGTCATCAGTGATGTCATTTGAGATGTCATCAGTGATGTCATCAGTGATGTCACTGACCATGTCATGAATGATGTAATATGTGACATGATCAGCAGTGGATTGCGGGTGCGCGATATATAGTTAGTGCAACTAACTATATATGGAATTTCAATGGTTTTGTGTGAGTAAAATAAGGTTTTTTAAATGCTAATTCCTAACTATATATGGTCTATAACCTATGGTTTTTTCAGTGAATATATATATATATAGATATATATATATATACACACACACATGTGCAAGTTATGCTTGGTTCAGTGCTGTAGTATTGTGGAAATCTGCTGCCCATGATTAGGGTGTGTTGATGGAACTGTGCGTAGATCTTAATAGTGTAATATAAAATACCAGTGATTGCTACTGTGATTATTAGCATTAACAGTGAAAAACTGGCAGGAGTGCGTAAAATGCTGTAATTCTAAGGCAGAAAGTTGCAGCACCACCACATGGAATATTATCTTGCATAATTGTACTGGGAAATAATCCTTTTAGACGAGGCAACTACGTTGCAGTCTGTTATTAATAAATCACACTGGGTTTGTGTTCAGTGTGGTACTTAAAAAAGTAAATTGCCGATTTCACACATGAAGAGATGGTGCAAATGACATACATTCAGTCATAGAAAGGGTGATTCTAACTCAAGGTATATTATACTGAAAGCACAATTTGCAGCAACTAAAGTAATGCATTTGTGTCCGCTAGTGTGCAACGATGTGCCACATTTCAGACTTTACCTTTTAGTTTTGCTGAAAGAATATGTTGGAACAGAGAGGATCCCTGCACGACGATGGGTGTGCACCTCTGTATCAAGAGCCCCTGCTGCGGCGATATCTGGATCCTTAGAACCTTTTTAGGTTGAGCCCTGAGCCAGCGCACAAGTGCTGCTCTGGGGTAGATCTTTGGTAGTTTACTACGTGAGGGGAGCCTCTCCCACTCCCCGCCCATCTTTTTCCTTGGCTTGTGTCTTCGTCCTTCATAAATGCTGCCTTCCGATTGGTTTACAGGCTTGTTAGTCCCTCCTTATGATGGCCATGTTTTCATTTGTATCCTTCAATGGCTACTGTCCCCTTTACTTCGAGGGTTGCACTGTGTGTGTCAGTTAGATTGTGAGCACTATTTTCTTTAATAAGGTTCTCTTACTGCCCCTACCTTCTCCCTCTCTCCCGCATTCCGTGCCTTCTAATCCCCCCACACTCCTATTTGCAATGCAATTGCTCTTGCGTAAATGAGAGTCCTATTGCATTGCAAATGCGTTTTTAGGTCTCGCTGAGCCATTGCGTTAGCAATGCTTGCGAGATATAAAGTAAGGGCTTTGAAAAATGCTCCTAAAATGCGGATTGGGTACAGTGCACGTGAGCACAACCACACGCATTGTGCACAGTTTTAATTTGCCACCAGACACTTCGTGCGCACGCCGCGCTCTGCCTCTGCTGCCACACGCATTCAGCTCACCAGGCTGCACACCCCCTCACCCCCCATATGCTCGCTCGCCAATGTCCCTCCCACCCTTCCTTAGATCGCCACTTTTCCTTGAACTTTCAGTGTGAGTTCTCACAGGCTCCTCTCTGCCCCCTTCCTTAAATGGCCCTCCCCCAGCACAAAACGCGCATTGCTTGTTTATTTTTATTTTTTTATACCCAACCCTGCCGCATACTATAGCCCAAGCCATCGTTACTGCTTATTTATCTTATGCAACTAACAACCATTGACAAAGCCAATAGACCCAACTTATGGTCAGTATGCTGCTACTCGTATCATATATCTGGATGCAATGACAGAAACAGCCAAAATACAAGTGGGGCAGCACACTAAGCTAAGCAAGATTCGATTTTTTTGTACGTTATTTAAGCCACTCCCTTGATTACATTACCCACGCTGCTGGCGTAATCCTTTCAATCCACTTTTTGCAACTGTACTTTCCCTCACATTTTAGCAAATTAAGGCGTTATGTGGGGCTGTTAGGGCAGAACGATGGTAGATGGTATTGCAAGTTATTTCACCCTTCACCCCCTCTCAACTCATTGTAACCTCCTTCAGCGCTGTGCACCCCTTCACACACTCGCACATAGCTGACCATCGCTGTGTGCTCTCTTCAGAGAGGCCAGTATTGGATGGGCATGTCTCCTGTTAAGGGGCGTCATTCATTCCAGTTACCTTATACAAGGTCACATTAATTTTTATTATCCTGGGAATATTAGCTTATTCGTACAGAACTATAGGATGTCGAGCGACTCCGTGACTCGAACCCGATTTCCAGTTCTAAAGTCAGCAGGTCTGGCCATTACACCGCATCCTGGGGTAAGGGGAGAGGGGCAGGCAATGCCACATGGAGGCTCAGCTCGTCATCGGTTCGAGGTGCCAACAGGACCTCCGGCTGAGCCAGAGCCAGGCATCTCCCCCCCTCCCAGTATTCAGGGAACTCAGCCGAGCCTGCCAGGACCTCTCTACAGGCCTCTGCTCTGCTGACGTGGACGGCATTAAACGAAGAGTGTACTGTAAGGTGATGCCACAAGTCCTCGCTTCCTTCCTGATGGCTCTACGCACAAGGCGTCTCTTCTCCTTCTCTGTACATCTATCTCCCGTAGCGCCTCGCTCTGCACACAGCTGCTTTCTCCTAGCACTGCATGCTTCTAGCTCACTAAAGCCTCGCTAAAGCTTGACGATGAGTTCAAGCGCAGTGGAAGACCTTTTACAATAGTTGACTAGTTATCTTTCATTTGTTTATTGGTGCATTTGGATGTTAAACAGGTACTGCTAATAAGGGGAAATCTTTGCCCAGATGGTGTTACCGTGAGTAAAAAAGACAAAATAGTTAAGTAATATAACAAAATGTGTTGCATTATGCCGCATAATTTGCCTTTTCTTGCCATATAATTTAGCCGCATACTTTGGTCCATCACTGCCACATAATTCCAGTGGTCCTAGATATAATGTTCTAGTTAGACCACTATTTCTATGTCAGGAGAGTTTTAAAGTTCAGAAATAGACATGTGCATACTTTTCTAATCGTCTAGCGTTGGGGCGGCATGTCGGGGTCTCGCACATGACCTATTTTGCATCGATTTTCTCACATTACGGTAGTTTTTGTAAATACAGTTGGGTAATTTAGGTGGCTCCTGGGCATGTCACAGCAGCTTCTTTTGGCGTCTCAGGTTTAACCCTGGGCACTGTTGACCCACTGAGCCTTCTCGCTAGCTCCATGACAAATCGTTGGCTGCCAATCGCAGAGAATGAGGACCACCCTAGTGAGTGGAGCCAACTGGAGTCTGCTACCCTCAGCGAATGTCTGACATAATATCGACAGACAGAATATCTACATACAAAAATATCGACACAAAAATATCGAAATCAAAAATATCGGAGTCATATCTTCATAAAGGTAAGTACAAAAATATCGAAAAAATAATATCGTAGTACAAAAATATCGAAATTAAAAATATCGTTTTTTTAAATGTATAAATAATAATGTAAAAATAATTTTTAAATACATATAATTTTACAAATATTAAATAAAAACATTAAAACATAATAAAAAAATTAAAACTAATACATATACATTTAAAATAAATTAAAAACGTAATAATTTAATGTAATTTTATTTTTTTTAATTTCATTTAATTGATTTAATTTAAATATAAATTTATTTTATTTTTACCCTGTACGCCTGTACCCCAAAAACCCAAAACTGACCGTGAACCCTAAAAATACCCCTTTACCCAAAAACCCAAAACTGACCCTGAACCCTAAAAATACCCTTTTACCCAAAAACCCAAAACTGACCCTGAACCCTAAAAATACCCCTTTACCCAAAAACCCAAAACTGACCCTGAAGCCCAAAAATACCCCTTTACCCAAAAACTGAAAACTAACCCTGAAACCAAAAAAAATACCCCTTTAATCAAGAACTAAAAACTGACCCTGAACCCTAAAAATACCCCTTTACCCAAAAACTGAAAACTGACCCTGAACCCTAAAAATACCCCTTTACCCAAAAACTGAAAACTGACCCTGAACCTTAAAAATACCCCTTTACCCAAAAACTGAAAACTGACCCTGAACCCAAAAAATACCCCTTTACCCAAAAACTGAAAACTGACCCTGAACCCTAAAAATACCCCTTTACCCAAAAACTGAAAACTGACCCTGAACCCAAAAAATACCCCTGTACCCAAGAACTGAAAACTGACCCTGAACCCTAAAAATACTCCTTTACCCAAAAACTGAAAACTGACCCTGAACCCAAAAAATACCCCTTTACCCAAAAACTGAAAACTGACCCTGAACACTAAAAATACCCTTTTACCCAAAAACTGAAAACTGACCCTGAACCCTAAAAATACCCCTTAAAAAAACTAAAACATATAAAATTCAAAATATTATTATATACTTACCTATACTTACGTTGTAATGGTATGCGTTGTAAAGGTACCTGCGTTGTAAAAACATGTGTTGTAAACACATGCGTTGTAATGGTTTTTGCGTTGTTAAAATTTCGTTGTAATGGTAGTGCGTTGTAAATGTTGCGTTGTAAAGGTTGTTTCCCCGGTGGATAGCGTAGGGGTAAAAATTACTATTCACACTCCAGAGGGTGCAACAGTAGGGAAAGCGTTGGATAGCATGGGGGTAAAAATTAATTCCCACACTACTCCCACTTTAACACACAACACACTACACATATAAAAAAGACAATTAATATGAATTTCAATTAATCAATTAATAACAATTAATATTACTAAATTGATGTAATTATAAATGAACTAAATAACACATATTAATTACTAATTAATTAACAATAAATACCAAAGAAAATTACAATCTCTTTAATTAATTACATTTAATTATATCACACCCTATCCCCCTATAAACACACAACCCACTACACAGAAATAAATCATATCATTTATTCACTTAATAATTATTAATTACCAATTAATTATTATTTAACAATAACAAAAACTTAAATATATTAGCACATTAACTCTAAATAATTTAATTACATAATTAATATTATTTAATTACCAATTAATTATTAATTAACAATAACAACACATTAAATATATTAGCACATTAACTCTAAATAATTTAATTACATAATTAATATTATTTAATTATCAATTAATTATTAATTAACAATAACAATAAAGTAAATATATTAGCACATTAGCTGTAAATAATTTAATTTACTAATTAATATTATTGTTTCCCAATTAATTAATTAACAATAACAAAAAGTTATATATATAAACAAATTACTCTAATTAATGTAATTAACTAATTAATATTAATTAATTACCAATTAATTATTAATTAAAAATATGTACAAAATTATATTAATTAATTAACTAATTAATATTAATTAATTACCAATTAAGTATTAATTAAAAATATTTACAAACATATATTAATTAATTAATTATTATTAAATTACTTCCCACCCTATTCCCCTATAAACCCACAACCCGCTCTGATACTAAAACGCAAAATGTAAACAAATTTACAAATTTTCAAACATACATTACAAAACATGTTTAACAAACATATAAACAACACATTAAAATACATAACACTAAACAAAATTTTGATATTAGTAAAATTCGATATTAGTAACATACATACCTTAAAAAAACGATATTCTGTCTGTCGATATTTTGGACATCGATATTCTATACTATCGAAATTAAAACATCGATATTATTGTATATCGATATTTTAATTTCAATATTTTGTCTGTGTACCACCCTCAGCAGCATTTGTGAGAAGACGCAGTGAGGAAACATGAGTGGTGCAGGAACGCATTGCCGATGGAGAGCACACCAGCGCCCTGCAGTGACTACCAGTTAGTGTCCGTGCCTTGTAATTGCAGTGCTCTCAAGTTTTTATTACTCTTAGGGGAGTGAGATATAATTTCCATATTTAACGACGTCAGAGAAAACGCTGTCACCCACTGTTACATTATAAAAATATATAAGTAATTAAAAATAACACGTGACTTGCAAAGTAGGAAGCCAGCTCTCTAATGTTTCCAAAGTCATTCTGGTTTTGTCAACTGAAGCAGTCTGTATAAGGATTACGTTTAGAGGAAGAAGCAGCTCTTCAGACCCAGAGATTTGAATAGTCCCATTTAGAGTTCAGGCTCTAGCCCATCTCACCAGGTGTGACATTTTGCTTGCTGTGAGAGCTCAACCCAACCTCCAAATGTGTGAGTCTTTGCGAATGAGACTTGATGTCTCAACTTTCCAGCTTTCTGTGACTAAAAAGAGCTAGGCTTTTTCAGGTTTTCGTTAGCATAATGGTTTGATCACAGTAAATAAACCATGCGTGGTCCAATCATGACATAAAATCACATCATATGACATTAGATGAGACTGTGCCCTTCTGAGAGGTTCACAACCAATGTGTAAAGTTGTTCGCGTAGTGAGGCTGTTTCATGGTGTAGAAACATTGTGCTCCAAAACGGACGTCTTACAGTGTATAATGAGTATGTATAGTGCAAAGATGTGAGGCTGCACTTCGTGTTCCTTTTCTTTTTTTTAATATGCTGGGGACACAGGAAAAAGTATTTTTTCCATTTCATACATTCCACATAGTAATTAAGATCTGACACTATGCAGTGCTAAATAAACAAGTAAAACCGACTATGCATAACCGACTTCATCTTTCCCCAAAAGTGCTGTCTGTATATACGTATATTAAAAGTTATCTAAGAGATAGCATACATTCCAACCACATAAAAGGTTTATCTTCTCTTAAGCGCAAGTACAATAGAAAAAAGTGCATAATCTATTCCGAATAGTGCTCTATAGTCTTACAACGTTTGATTCCAATCATTCACACACAAATATTATTGTCTGTATCAGTATAAAGCAAACACTGCATACAAAATCACCAGCAAAGACAAGTAAAGCACAAGTCATAGGATCCAACCTTTCTCCCAAAGTGCATAGCCAGAACTGTCAGAGACAACCCATATACTCTCGCTAGATATTAACTTGTTTATGTTCTCTAAAGTGCAGATGTAATAGAAAGTGCATAATCTTGTTCTAAGAAGTGTCCTACAATCTTTTAAAATGTAATTGCAACCATTTATTCACCATTATGGTTTTATATATCTTTGTAAAACAGCTAGTGGATATAAAATGATCCAAAAACTCAATTGATCCTAATACTATTAAAGTGCATTATTGCCCATCAATAAATCAGTTGCTTGATGTATAGCTGATAGACACAGACTATTTAGAACATAGACCATTTGCCTACAGTGGAGGCTAAAAGAGAGACAATACTAGGGATTTCTTCAGCTTATTTCTACCTCAGATTTTAATTCGATTCTTATCCAGAAGATCCTCGAACTAACAAATATTAATATTTTTCCATCTCTTAAGGGCACCGCAAAAAAGATAAGAAGATAGGTGCATACAGCATTACAAGGACTCCTCAATGTGAATGTCCGGGATTTTCGAAAAATTGTTGTTTATCATCTCAAATGGCCTGCTGGGTCTTATATCTCACTTGTTTGGGTATATTTGGTGCCATAGCAACAAAGTATATACATCGTAATGAGAGACTGCTATTGGTGTGATACTTGCCGTTAGTGAGAGATACTGAGCTCCCTTGGTGGGGCTGTACCACAACCAAGGCATTACTTTTAATATGCTGCAGTAGTGCTCAATAATATATAGTATGAAAATGTGCTGATTAATGTCAAAGTCCCCATGTTAAAGAACAGTACGTGTTTCAGCACCTACGATTGTGTTACATGGCTAAATACTAATAAGGTCCCAAAGGCGAGACCGATAGCATTGCAAATGCTTGTTATTTTAGGCCTTGCGAAATTAAGTCATTTGCCCAGAATCACAGGATGTTGAGGTGAGGCTAGGACTCAAACTTATTTCCATAGTTCCACATTCGCAGCTCTGACCCTAACATTATATTATCTACATTTTCTTCTTTGGGAAAGGTGCTTCACAGCGAGGTTGATGTAAATATACCACTCCCAACACCTGGGGAAGACAATAAGGCTCTGTGGGCCGGTTGATAAAAACTGCCTCACTGGTGATCCTTAGGCACCGGCCCATTGGCCAATGCCCGACTGCCTGCCTTCCCAATCCGATGGTGATTTAGGGGTTGGGGTAGGAAGACGTATAGGTGACGTTCGGTATAGTGAGGCATTAGCAGGGCTCGAGTCTGGGGTTCACGCGGGTGGACAGCGTCCTCCCACTATTTTCACAGGATGGACGCCGTCCACACTGCCAAGAAGTTGGGCCCCACTAAAAATATGCTGAATTCGTCCCTGTGTAATTTGCAAACACCGGGACACAATCAGAAGGTCTGCACTTTCTCTTTTTTGATCACAACTTGCAAGCGGGGAAGGAGCTTTCTTAGTTCAGACTTCTGCTGGGCCCAGAACAAAGGCCCAATTTGAGGGGTCATCAGGCCTCCTTTTGTTCCAGTCTACTGGCTTGCAGCAGTCTGGAGCCTCACACCTAGAAGCAAATGCAGTAAAGATGAAACAAAGGCTCACACCTTGGTAGCACTTCACACATACTTGAGAGGCAGCTTTTCACTTTGTTCAGTCCCTGTTTCAAGATATGCATGTGCTGTAAGAATACATTGGTCTTTTCCTGTATTTACTCAAAATAAATGTAATTTATATAGTGCTTACAACCCCTGAGGAGGCGTTGAAATAATTTAAGTGTGCTACTATTTTGTCTTGTAAATCACTGTGGGTAGAGGAAGTTTGCGCTGACAAAAGACTGCATTGTTTTATGCATAGCTTTCAAAAGTCTGAATCTTCTGCCTCAAGTAGGAGGGTTTGCGAGTATACTCGAAATGTGCTCCAATGTACTTATGATTGACATGCTAAATATATATGTGAGGGCTCAAGCTCTGATGTCTCTTCTTATGATGCCACTACCTGTGATGTCACACGCCATGATGTCGCGTGCCGTGATGTCACACGCCGCGATGTCACACACCGTGATGTCACGCAACATGATGCCACTTGCATTCTGATTAACTAGGTTAGTCTCCTCTTTTTCTAGGACTTGTGCCCTGGGCATTAGTTTCAGAAAGCGGAATGCCTAGGGAAATGCGTGATGGGTATCGGTTTCAGAAAAAGCGGGGGCCTCATTTATGAAAAGTGACGCATCGCTGCGTGAAAACAGCGATGCGTCACTTTTCACTGCGCCCTCCTTGCGAGACCAATGATGCGTCATATTTACACTATGATGCATCATGGCGCAAGGAGTTACAGATACGTCAGTATTTCTGACGTATCTGTAAGCGCAAAAGTCACGCATTGCTGGAATGTGTCACAAAAGTGACGCAACTCCAGCAATGCGTCCTTTCACATGGGGAAAGCCCCATGTGAAAGGGCTTGCGTCAGTCTTACGCCTGCTGTGAGGCAGGTGCAAGATTTTGACGCAACAGTGTCCTAAAAGTGACGCAGTGAAATCTCATAGATTTCACTGCATCACTATTAAGAGGCTTTTTGGGGGGGAACGCCCCCTCTGCATACATTATACCTGACGCGGGTATCATGTAGTGCAGGGGTTTACAAAGTGACGCATCTGCTTAGATGCGTCACTTTGTAAATAGTGCGCAACAGGAGGCATGTTTTACGCCGCCGATGCGTCACAAAAGTGACGCATCGGAAGCGCAAAAATGAGGCCCCAGGCATTTTCACACAAAGAATGTTGTCAGTGGTCTGTGCTGTGCCTCTCGCGCACAAATATAAGGGCAAAGACAAACACTCGATACCGAGCATTTCCGCAGTGATCCACCGGTAGCATTTATCGCCTTGGCAACAGGATTGAGCTCTGCGCAATGACCGGCCTCTGCATTTTGCAAACTTAGATCTTTTGTATACACAAATACATTTATATTTTCAATTTGCCAAAGAGTTCTCCCTGTTCCTTTTCAGAATAAAGTAGACGTTTTGAACGTAAATTATGAGGGAGTCAGCAAACATGCCATTAACATAAACAGGCCCGAGTTGCTGCTCGGAGGCGTTCACTGGCATAATGAACCCCGAGGGCATAGCTTCTCTCCCCCTACCTTTTATTGAAATGCATTTTGAAAAAACCGAAATCTGTTCTTCTAATTAACCAGTTCTAAAGAGCAAAACTGAGATGTGTTACATTATTTATGAAAACGGATGCGACTGTATCCAGTTCCTCACTTTGGATTTGAAGTAGGGTCCTCTTTTTAGCAAAAGAAGCGAAGGCAAAGCATTGATGTATTTTTTACAATGACATTTTAGAGCTTTTCAGAAAGGGGTTGAAGTGGAAAAAAGTCATTAGGAGGGTAATCGCAGGTATTTATATATTGTATAGCAACGTACAATATCGAGTTAATGGCTTTATTGTTGGTTACTCTTCAGAGATAAGTTTGTATCTACAGTAGGGGTGCCAAACCTTTCAGGATAACCTCTATGTAAATTAGTTCCATTGAGTTATTGAGGTAGCTTCTCTCCCAATTCGTCTGTGCACCTAATTTGAAAATCTGCATGGATCCTGACGCCTGAACCTCAGTAGGGCACCCCAGATGTACACTGTTCTGTAGCCCATGGTATCATTCATTTCGATTACAAAAATTAGATGTCAGAAATGATGTGATTGTAAACAATGTCGAGATGTTGCTGAGCATACCCCATCTTTTATCAGCTGAACCTGTAGTTACTTGGCATGCTCCTAAAAAAAAGAGTGCACTAACCAATCACAAAACTTCTCTGTCAAATAAATTATTTGTCACTACTAGTCATCAGACACATAGGCAAAGACCTATGGTGCCACCTACAGGGACTGTCGATCCAGAGTTGCCAGATGACTGTGATTTTGACTAGAGGTGTGCCAAATTTACCTAGTTTGCATTTGTGTATATATGAAAAATGTCAGTAAAATTACATGAAACTACACGTAATTATTTACGTGAAATACAAATCCACATTTAGCTCTATATATTTTAGCTTCAAATGAATATGGGAGATACATTTTGCGCAGTGTGGACTAGGGTGTCTAAAAAGTTCCAGGGGGATCCCAGTAAAGAGGGTTCAGTCCCCCTGGGGGGGAAGAGGGGCGCAACAAGGATAAACAAAAGGAGTTCTCATAAGGGCCCAAATGTCTATTCAAGAGGGAGAGACCTGTGCCTTTTACGTGTGAGTGGGAAGGGAATAAGGGGAGGAAACCTTTTGAGCTTGTGAAGGCTGTGATGCACCTGAACTGTCACAACTCAGGACATGAGAAAGGAGACTCAGTTGTTTCAAGGAGCCCATCAACAGGCGGGAAGTCCAAAGAGATTGCAATTGTAGGAATTTGCCCAGGAAGAACCAAGGATTTTACTGAATCTGGGGTTTGACTGAATCTGCCTTAGTCTCTGTAGTAAACTTCTTGGAGACTTCTAGTGTAGTTGAGCAGGTTTATTGTATAAGATAAACAGCAGGCATCTTCACCACAAGCTGGCCAGGCACAAACTGTCTCCACCTAGAACACTAGGAAGAGCCAGCGCCATCTACATTCTGGAATGTATGACACAGGTAAGAACAGAATAAACAATAGAAATAAAAGTAGGATAATTATACAACACATCTCCTCTCGTTGAACAAACCAACTTTAAAGTCAAAATAAAACTTTATCATTGAAAAGAAACTTAAAACAGAATTAAACTAAAGATGTTAGAAGAAAACTAAAGTAAAATATTGAAGCATTGGAAGGGACACACGTCACCCCTTTGAACAAAACTAATCACAACAGAAATCATTAAGATACACAGGAGGTCTACGGCATCTTTGAGGCCTGGAAACAGACAAAGAAGAACTAGGACCAGAAAGATGAACAGACTGATCAGAGTGACTGTACCTAAGTTGGGAATCAGGAGCATCACCCCACCATTATTTCTTCCTAAAGTATGCACAGGAACAGGTGCGGTAGCATGAGAAGGAATAAACATGTAACCTGAACAGTCACTCCCACGAGAACTCTGATCCTGGGTAGGAACAGAAGAAGTAGGTGAAGGACCAGACACAGAAGTAGCTTTCTGATAAAGAGCCACGCTCCTTAAGTTCCATTTCTCTCCATTGGAAAGAACAACATACTTGGGATACACCATTTTTACAGTAAAGGGGCCACGAAATTTCGACAAGCCACCAGAAACCCTGCCTGACTTCACTTTCACCAGGTCACCCTTAACAAGCTTGCTAGAGACCACTTTCGACACCTGCCCCACAGAACCCTTACTAGAAGAGCTAGAAGCAGAGACAGGCACACAAGCACTTTTAGCTAGATCAGATTGAAGAACTAATCCTTTTAGCCAAGAAGGAATCAACTTAGTGCTTGGAACTCTACCCCTCATGAGCTCAAAGGGAGACTTGAGCTGGGTACCATGAAGGGTGGTACAGTAGGCATAAACCATTTCACGCACAAGAGTACAAACAGAAGAGACATTGGAAAGAGCCATCTGAATAGTACCTTTCACCAATCTATTTAACCGCTCACACAAACCATTCCCTTGGGGATTGTAGAGAGAGGTTCTGTGATGAGAAACACCACAGTCAGCTAAAAAGGTTTGCATATCATGTGAAACTAACTGCGTCCCATTGTCAGTAATGATGACATTAGGAAAACCCTCCAAAAAAAATAAATATTTTAAATGTTTGATGGTGGTATCAGTAGTGATATCTTTTAGAAACTCCACTGACAACCATTTAGAATGACAATCCACAACGACAACAGCAAACCTCTGCTGACAATAAAGTGAACTTTCATCTCATGGTAATGGTCATCTTTGAGTGGGGAGGGGTTACTGGAAAAAAGCTGTGAGCCATGCCACCCAGTGGAGTGTTTGTTTTCAAACTACCATGAAACCTATGCTTGGGCTGAAGTGGAAAGAAAAACTCATGCAAAAAATTTGGGCCTGCCTGAGTGGGTGTGAGACCAACGAGGGCCCAAACAGGCCATCATGAAACTCAAGGTTGCCTCGAACAATGGCTCAGGTTCCAACAACCAAGAGGAAAGCCAAGAAATGTGGGATACCTGCCTCAAAACCTCCCATGGAATCTGACCACTAGAGGCAGGTTCCGAAGCCAAAAGGTGAAAAACCTACCATGAGAGACCTTGCAGAACACTCTTAGTTACATGGGGAAGGAGGACCCTCCAAGGAGGAATTCTGTCAAGCACAGAGAACATGCCCAACCATTCAAGGCCTTCGGCACCAGGCTGAAGTCCAGGAGCTGTGGGATACCAGTGGAACTCATAGGATCTACGGGGCTGAAGTTGTTCTATACAGTGAGGCTAGGGAGCCAAAGCCTTGGACAACCAGGAGATTGGCAGTTCCCCAACAGTTCAGGGCCTTCCTGTTAAACTTAGCGCTGGCATTAGCTGGGCATTTGGAGCAGACCCAAACCAGTAGCAGGTTGGTCAACCACTTTTACTGGCACCAGATATTGAAAAGGTAAAGAAGATCTGTTGCTCCTACACCACCTTTCAAGGTAGTGGCAAAACAGGAGCTCAATCCAAAGTTCCCTTAATTTAACTGCTTGTCGTTTTGACTTCCTTTGCGAGGGTGAGGGTTGATTTTGTCATTCTCTTGGACCCTAAAACTGCTTCTGGGGATATGTTCATCTTGTTGGTTGTGCACCATGCCACTAGGTACCATGAAGCCAGACCTCAGAGGGCAGTAAATGTGCCTGTGTTGGACAGCCACTGCTTGGTATCTTCAACAAAGTGGTGTTTCTCAAAGCGGTAATCGGATATAGGAGGCAAAATTTATGTCTGAGTACTTAAAGGCTATGTGGGATGAGTGTAGGATGATTACAATTTCATAACCTCTTTTGTATCTCAAAGCAGTGGCCTTATGGAGAGATTCAAAAGGACTTCTACTGCTCCTAAGTCCAGCGCGCCATCTAGCGCAGTCGTTGTAACGACTTGTGTTGTAAATGTATTGCGGTGTAAAATCTGCGTTGTAAAGTGCTATATTGGTGAGAAATCCCATAGGAAGTGGGATGCCCTTCTCCCATGTCTTTCTTTCGCCTAAGGGTGGTACAACAGAAGGGAATGGGCTACAGCCGCTTTTAACTATTGTAAGGGTACCTTGTGAGAGCAGCCTTAAGCCTTGTCCTTAAAGGGTGGGACAAACCTCTCAAGGAACGCAAACAGAGCATTGTTTACTATGTGCTGACCCTGCAATGCATCATGGCTGAGGACAAGAAGAGGGCTCACAAGAAACTGGAGGCCAGCCAGTAGCTCATCAGACACTGGTATAACCAAAAGGCAATGTTGGTGGAATGCCAGTCAGGACAGAAAGTGTGGTATGTCGAGCCTGTGGCTCCCAGCTCCCCCAGGACAAATGAACTGTGCCCTGCACCGTTCTGAAAATGATGAGTGAGGTCACCTACCTAGTGGACCTTGGACACTCCCACAGGGTGATATATGTCAACACTCTAAAGCCACACTTTGACAAGGAGGACATTACCATGCTCATGGTCTCTGATGGAGAGGAAGAAGAGGAAAGTGAGCCTCTCACAGACCTCCTATCCCACAATGCCAAGGATGGCTCAGTGGAGGGAGTAGAGTTATCCCTTATGTGTTGAGTTTACTGACCTCAAATAGTATGCACTGAACTCAAATTAATACTAAATGTCTTAAGTCTATTTAGAAAAAAATAATTTTATTTCATACAATGCAAAAAAGATCTGCTTTTGACTGCAATATTTAAAATTTGTTAAAAACCATCATAGTAATACATCTAATTTTCTACAATGCGTGTTAATCAAAACTATTCATAAAACAATACAGTTGTCTAATTCCCACATCAATTTTATAAACATAGAAAGCGACATATCAAAGGACAATGTGTCAGTACATTGAATCAAATAATATTGTTGTCAAGGAACAATGTGTCGACGCAGCGTTTCGTGTGTCTTTTGATTTTCTTGCCACCTTCTTCAGGACCTATACAAATTTCGCAACTCTTTCATAAAAATCAGACAATACATCTAAAAATGAAGGATAAAACACAATTAGAATAAATTCTTTTTTTTTTAAAACATAGAGTCTTTTGGTTCAGTGTACACCCTACATTAGGAAATATTAGTTATAGCTAATGATTATAAAGTTAATTAAGACCAGGTTGGTAGTTAGTTCAAACCTAGTCACTAAATTTGCTTTTAATTAAATTTAGAATTAAAAAATAATAAGAAATATAAGCATATAGAATATTACCTCAGTTTGTATTAACAGAGAAATTCCAAGTGTGCAGGCATATTTAAATCGTGTTTCAATTTTTCAAGGATATATTTACTTCACATATCATCTTTTATAGTATCCTAAAAATAATGAACCTGTTATTAGTATCACCTTGCTAAAAGTTCATTAGCATTATCTAGAAACCATTCCCATGACTTACTTGAGAAAATAGGGATTCTTTCAGACTAATTAAGACCGCTTGGGATGCAATCTCCAATGGTTGTTCACCCATTAAGAATGTGTTTATGTTTTTATTAGCCAGGCATTACTGTATATCAGTTTTATTGTGTACAGATATAATTGTATACTTCTTTAATAAACTGACCCTCAGTTATTCTCTGTATTTCTCTCCTGTTCCAATTGCGGAGGTGGTTTTAATTAGTCATTTGGAATCCTTTCTTAGTTCACTTATAGTGTTGAGGAGGCAATCTTTATCAATTTATCCGACCCAACTTACTGTATAGGAAGCAAGGTATGTTGCATTTTAATTCTCTGGGAGATATATTCCAACCTATTATGGTGTGTCGCCTCTTCATATTATTTACTATGCTTCTTGCTCCGGTTTTCTCCATTGAAGAGACCAGTTAGTTATTTCTTAAGAGTATTAGTAGTCCTACCCTTCAAGTGTGAGCCTTGCTACTCATTACTAATATTCCGTAACCCCCCACGTATTTACTTAATCGGGTAACCTACACTCTACTACCAGTCTTTTTAATCCTACTGATTCCTATCCCATTAACTTACCAATCCTTGTCACTGGTTCCTATGACCGCAATGGAACAGGGAGTTAGTTGTAAAGATAAGCAACCAGTCAAAATTTACCATAACATTTGCACTCTTTTATAATAACCACAGACTTGAGAAGTTTTGAAAACCTTCATCTAATCTTCATCAAGAGTTGAGAGCCAAAAGTTTACAGCAAGCAAGCTATCGATAACCAGAATCATGAAAAGCGTGTAACTATGCAAAAGATATATTATGCCAACCATTTAGAATTTTAAAGGGAAGGTAAGAACAGGGAACATGCTATAATGAACTCACAGAAATTAGACTTAAAATGGTGTTTTCTAAAGGACGGGGAAAATAAGGGACATGCTAGAATTCACAGTTTAATCGCTTCAACAGGTGAGTAAGAACTCAATTTATTATGATGACTGAGTTTACCATATACTATAGGGAAGGCAAGAAAATGGAACATGCTAATAACTCAGAGCAACCACTTTAGTTTGGCTAAAGGAGGGTAAAGAAAAGGAACATCTAATTTTCATGTACAGTTCTTTATCTTCAATTCTAAAGGATAGGAGAAAAATGGGTCATGCTAAAATAGCAAGGATCACGATTTATTAATGTCTCACAAAGGAGGAGGAGAGGAAAAAGAACCTATGCAGTTATGACTCTAGCAAGATTCAGGAAGGGTAAGAAAAGGACGCAAATGTGTTTCCCTCACAGATTTATATTTACCTAGAACGGTGTGGAGACCAACCCTGGCCACGGGTCAGTTAAGGACAGAAACCCCGAAAGTTGCAAACGCCAGTAGGCCAGCAAGTGCAGGTCAGAGACAGGACAGGAAAACCAGATTTGGATCAGAACCGGACCACCAAAGTTGAGACTAGCACCGTAGTTCAGTTGCAACGCCTGCGCTACACCCTCTCTGCAGCTATCAGTCAGAACCCCGATTGGGTTATCGAATTCCCCAGCAAAGTGCTTCGCCAGCACTTCAGGTCCCAAAACCCCGATTGGGTCAGCGAGTCTTCTGACAGAGTGCTTTGCAGCACCTCTTTTCTCGATCAGCTATTGAGTGCGTTGGGTCAGTGACAGGTCAGCTATTCGGACAAGTCCGACAATTTCTCTAGCTAAACCTATGCTAGTTATACTATTTTCCAGGTCAGTGTACCACCCCCCAATGTTGCAAGTGTAAGAATCCCCAATTTCGATTGGACAGTAGAAAAGGACAGGTCCTCACACCACCTAAATTTTGAACCTTCTCAGGCTCCTCATTTGAATTTCGTATACGCCCCTTGAATTTCAGGTTCTCATGACATATGCTTTATACATAACAATGGTAAATTTAACATTGTATACAATGTTATAATTTCAGTACAGTTCATCTTCTTCGACTAAGTGAGAGTTGTCTTCCCAGGCGCATCTTGGGTGGAGTTGCCATCTGGCTGGGATTCAATGTCAGGTGATTTCAGCCCTCCTCTTATAACGTGCTGTGTGCAAAGGACTTTTAAAATGGAGTATTCCCTTCTCTCAGGCCCAAAGTTTACGATACATGAAAGGTAAAAGGAAACAGTCTTAGAACACAGAATAAATGAATACACTGTATACCATGAATCTCTACTCTATTCCCATTACTTTATAATAAACTATAGCATTAAGAATAAGCAGAACAAACAGCTTAGCAAAAGCAGCAATGCAAACTTCTTGCATGTGAGAACACAAAGCAGCCAACTTAGCTCTAATGCGCAGATGCGAACAGCTTCCCTCCAGAACTGCGAGTACATCACGTCACATGGGTATGACCGATGCATGCGCAGAAGAAATTCCCGCGTAGCAGCAGCCATTTTATTTTGCAAGCGTATTAGGATTAGAAAACACATAAGCAAGCTTCACTCGGACACCCAAAAATGTCGGAAAAGGGGCAAATTAATAAGACAAACATATTGATTAGTTAATTACCGTTATTCGAGGTTCATGAGTACAAGCAAGTCGCTTTACGTGCGAATTCTTGCTCCATCAACCCCCTCTTTGATGATATTTTATATCATCACAATTAATGGAACCAGATGCCAGCTTCTCACATATCACCCAGTTCAATTTCTTCAAACTTTCTATTTTGCTTTTTCTCAGCAATTCTATTAGGATGAGAATTTTTTATTTTCTTATACATCTGATTATTCAATTCGTCTAATTCGAGCTCTTCAATATTCCTTTTTACTCCTCACTTATTCACAGAATATTTCTTTTTGTGCTTTCGACATTTGCAGCAAATGATTATTATGAACACTAGTAGACCTATTCCCGCTATTGGCATCAGTATTTTGCTCACAAGACTCTTACCTAAATTAGAAAACCAACTACTTACAGCAGAGAGACCATCAATAAGTCTCTTCCATGCACTGTCAACCTCCAGTGGTTTAAGCTCTTTTTCCAAATTTGTAATGTTTCTCACATACCCTTTAATTTCCACACTTTTGTCTGGTATGTAAGTGCAACAATGTTGCGCTTTCAACATTCTGCAGACTCCGCCCTCTTTCACCAATAATGTGTCAAGAGCAAGTCGATTTTGTAAAACCATTGATCTGATCGCAACCAATTCGGTATTGACCATCAGGAACCCTCCAGCAGTGTCAGTTGATAACCGATCTACTACTGTTGACAATTTGCAGATTCTGTGTGTATTCAGAGCCACTCCCACTGTAGGTATCAATGCACTAAAAATATCACCTACTATTTCACCAACACTTTCTCTTTTATTACGTACTAATTCATTACTCTTTCAGTGCTTCCAGTGATTTTACCCACATGGTATATCTTTGGGAAGACAATGCCAAAGTAACAGCTCCCGTACCAATGGTCGGGCAATTTGAAATAAGCCTTGTTTCCACATATGTAATAGATTTCAGGAAACACAAGTTCTAACCCGTCTTTGAAACCCCAACCCCCAATTACCTTGTACTTGTGTTCGCATTCACTGGAACCAATGAATATATTGTTATAATAACTGGTTCTTTCTCTTTGAAGACATAGTTTCCCTTTCTTTTCGAAATCCAGCAACATAGCAGCATTAGCCCCACCATTTGAGGTGCTCCCTATGCTTTCAGCCCATGTAGGGGTTTTCTGATTCTTGTCTTTTGCTTTCTTTTGGAAAATTTCTCTTCTTTTCTCTACCATGTTCCGAAACATTTTCTCTTTTTCGTGTAATGAGCAGGTCAAGTTATCTTTGTGTGCGTCATCTATATTTATTTTACCTACAGTTAGAAAATATTCACTCATATATTTTGCTACATCTCTAGTGGTATGTACAGGGTTCAGGTTTCTTCACACAGGAAGTACAGAAAATATCACATCAAAGTTTGAATAATAATACTGTAAAGGTCCTTTTTTGTAAAACAAGCTAGCTAAAACACTACATGAAATGCCATAGGTTAGTGGCAGATGGTGGTATGTCACACCCTCAGCTACCGAAGTAGGCAGCTTCATACAGACATAACAGTCATCTATTTCCATAGCTTCTACATAATGTACTAACAGGTTTGCGAAAACATTTAAATGAGTTTTGTTCCTGATTTTATTATAATGTAGTCCTTCCTCATCTGGTGCTTCTAGATCTACCTTTGTTTGCTTAAGGCTAAGTGCTTTCTCTGGTGTATCTACTCTTTGTGGTGTATTTCTAGTTTGTAACTCTTCAGCGTCTTTCGGCAATTGATTAGTAGGGTACAGGTTTGTGTCTTTACTCATCATAGAAGGAATAGCTATTGTTAGTCCTATCCAAAGTATAAGTACTATTGCTACACTACATAAACATACTTTGCAGCATGTTTTTAAACAACCTCCTCTCGGTCTCCCATTTACAGAAGGATCAGACATTTTGACTCAAAAGAAGCTTCAACCCCTCTTTGTAACTTTGCACAGCTAGATTTATTCGGGGCAGCTTTCAGGTGGGTTTCACCTCTTCGTCGGTCTGGTCAGTAATCAATTCTTCATCACTTTCAACACTTATTTCTAGGTTTTCAAAGTCTTCCAATACAAGATAAGTCCATTCAGGACTCTGATACTTGTTATTCAATCTTTTTATTCGGGCACTCCATCTCCTGTTTTGTATCACAGACGGATCAGCTTGACTTGAGACCTCATTCACCTGTTCAGGTTCTTCGTTAATTGTCTTTAGTCGTAGTCTCAGTCTCTTGACAAATCTAGGTACCTTGTCTCCTTTTCTGACTCTTTTAACTGGCACTGTGTCTTGGCTTTCCTCAAACGCTCCTTTATTTTCATTCAGCTGTAGCACATTTGTTTCAAGATCATCTTCTGTGTTTCTCCCTAACTGACTAGGTCCAGGTCTTACATCAGCTTCTTCCGCCTGGTCCCTAAACTGGCCTTGTTCAGGTGTATGCTGGATTTGGCTTTGTTCTGTTTCGTCTTTTTCTTCCTGAACACAATTGTCTATTCCTATCTGGTCCTGTTCAAGCTCTTCGAACTTTTGATTTTCTTCCGCTTGAACCTCCGCCCTAATTTCTATCTGTCCCTCTTCTGGCTCAGGAGTTCTCGAAGGAGTGTCAATTACCTGTTCTTTCCCTATCTGGTCCTCCTCAGAATCAGATTTGATTTGGATTTCGATGATCTGAGTATCTTTCTCTACACCTGTCTCGTCCTCACTATCCCACTGTCTATCTAAATAGGTTTGTCTTCTTGTTCTCACAGGATCTATAGTCAGGTCGATTATTGGGACCCAATCATCTTGACTTGAGCTCGGTTGTTCTTCTTCAGGATGGATATCTTGAGACCCCTCAGCTGTACAACCTTCAGCCTCAGTTTCTTCAGGTTCAGTCACTTTCTTCGCATGGCTGGCATGGATCCACCGTGGTACTCCTGCACACTTAGAAATGACAAAAAGAAGGACAAGGTGGTGCACTGCTAGCGTAATCTCTTGTGTATCTAGGTAAAAGGTGTGGGTGCACTCCAGGGTAGCGTTACCGTCAACGCTTTCAAATCCAGATCTCAACAGGTTGGGGAAG
Organism: Lissotriton helveticus; assembly: GCF_964261635.1. NCBI lineage: Eukaryota > Metazoa > Chordata > Amphibia > Caudata > Salamandridae > Lissotriton > Lissotriton helveticus. The sequence continues at coordinate 1,119,466,989 of NC_136067.1, forward strand.
ACGCTGTCTCCAGACCAACAACTCCAGCACATGACCTGAACCCAGGTGATTGGGTTGTAATAAAGAAGCATACTCGGAAAAGTTGCCTTGCACCAAGGTGGGGAAAACCACGACAAGTAATCCTGGTTACCACCACAGCTGTGAAGTGTGCAGGAGTAGTAGTGTCTGCATGGGACATGCAGGAACATCCCCTGATGAGGCACTCCAAAAAAGGCTCAAATAAATGATTCCAAAGTTTCTTGTTTTAATGTTCAACAAGTGATGTGGTCGCGGTATCTCACTGATATTAATGTCATATCAATAGTGATATTTAGATGCATACATGTTGATATCGTTTAGACACGAACTCCAATGCATTTCGGGCGTTAACGCCCTTTGTCAAGGAGAGCTGGAAGAATTAAAACGAGCCCAAGTTAGGGGAAGGAAAAACGAATGGACTAAAATGATAAATAGAACACAAGCGCGGGAGGTGATTAACAAACGATTGATTAAAAACAGGTGTGCAGGGTAAGACGGTGAAAAAATGAACGGGAAATAAAATTAAGTGGTTATAAGTGAGTCGAATTGTGAGTACTAAAGGAAGTGCAGCGTAAATAAGAGTGGAGGGGCGGGTGGTAGAAGACGTTAACTATCATGTAGTGACGGGCGGGTGCGAGCGTGAGTGAAAATCGCGTGATGTATGCACGCAAAATCAAACGGTGTTAAATTCGGTGCGGTCATGCAGCAAAAGTTAAACGGCAAGGTGGGTGAACAGGAGTATGAGGCATTAACTGCCGCATCATGGTAAGCGAGTGACGAAGCATAGTGCTCAAAAACGCTAAACAAGCCAAACTTACTGCAGCAGAGTCGCGAGGGCGCTCGCTGTTCCCATCTATCGTTCAGGAAGTTGTCAAAGGGAATGCTCCCTTGTGATTAAACGCGTGCAAGAATCCAGGAAATGCATCATCGATTCCTCGATAGAGGATATCCTGAAAACATCCTCATGGAAGCGCAAAATAAGATCAAGGACATCTCCAGACAAGACAGTCTCTTGAAGACACCTAAAGAAGCTCAAGAACGTATGGTTCTAGTGTCCAAATACTCCACAGCCAGCCACAAATATAAAAGCATCATCTTAAAACACTGGCCAGTCTTACAAATGGAGCCTGATTTTCAGGACATTTTTCAAACTCCACCTCTGTTTGCTTACACTCGTAGCAAGAACCTCAAAGAAATTATTTCTAATCCTACACCCAGCGTCATTGTCTACAAACGAACACAACCTTGTCTTAATTGCAACAACTGCAACAGCATCATCAGAGGCAACACCATCCAGCATCCTATGAAAGGACACTCAATTAAATTACAAGTCAACACAACATGTGATTCCAAACACCTAATTTACGCATTGAAATGTCCCTGTGGAAAATTGTATATCGGGAAAACAGAAAGAAAAATCAAAATTCGTATGAATGAGCATAAGTCTAACATCCGCACAAAACAAGAAAAATCCAACGTGGCCATGCATTTTCACGAGTGTCATCATACCATTGCACAACTCAGATTCATAGTACTTGAACTCATCAACAACAAAGAAGGCACAGACAATCGCAAATTTCTCCTCAAAAGAGAACTTGAATGGATTTACCGCTTACAGACTCTGAAGCCACATGGGTTAAATGATCATGTTGAATACAGTTGTTATTTATAAATAATTGTTACATATACGTTGTTATTTGCGTAACTGTCAACTCTTTGCTCTTTTCTCAAACCTTGTCTTAAACCCCTTATTTTTCTTTTCTTTTCTTTTATTATATATTTGTTGTTTATAGTGTAACTGTCTACTCTTTGCCCTTTTCTTAAACCTCTTATTTTTTTATTTTATTTTATTCCACATTTCACTGTTCCAACATGTCCCCCGTTTTTTTCCTTATCTCTCCTCTTACAGTCCTTTCTTTATGTCATTGTGGCATTTTACCTCTTCAAGATGTCCTCTGCACTTTCCTCTTTTTCACCTGGTTAATAGTCCTTTTTCTATACCTTTTTTATGCCGTCCCCACAGACCCAATCACGTTATATCTCTCATATCGCGCACGCGTTTAATCACAAGGGAGCATTCCCTTTGACAACTTCCTGAACGATAGATGGGAACAGCGAGCGCCCTCGCGACTCTGCTGCAGTAAGTTTGGCTTGTTTAGCGTTTTTGAGCACTATGCTTCGTCACTCGCTTACCATGATGCGGCAGTTAATGCCTCATACTCCTGTTCACCCACCTTGCCGTTTAACTTTTGCTGCATGACCGCACCGAATTTAACACCGTTTGATTTTGCGTGCATACATCACACGATTTTCACTCACGCTCGCACCCGCCCGTCACTACATGATAGTTAACGTCTTCTACCACCCGCCCCTCCACTCTTATTTACGCTGCACTTCCTTTAGTACTCACATTTCGACTCACTTATAACCACTTAATTTTATTTCCCGTTAATTTTTTCACCGTGTTACCCTGCACACCCGTTTTTAATCAATCGTTTGTTAATCACCTCCCGCGCTTGTGTTCTATTTATCATTTTAGTCCATTCGTTTTTCCTTCCCCTAACTTGGGCTCGTTTTCATTCTTCCAGCTCTACTTGACAAAGGGCGTTAACGCCCGAAATGCATTGGAGTTCGTGTCTAAACGATATCAACATGTATGCATCTAAATATCACTATTGATATGACTTTAATATCAGTGAGATACCGCGACCACATCACTTGTTGAACATTAAAACAAGAAACTTTGGAATCATTTATTTGAGCCTTTTTTGGAGTGCCTCATCAGGGGATGTTCCTGCATGTCCCATGCAGACACTACTACTCCTGCACACTTCACAGCTGTGGTGGTAGCCAGGATTACTTGTCGTGGTTTTCCCCACCTTGGTGCAAGGCAACTTTTCCGAGTATGCTTCTGTATTACAACCCAATCACCTGGGTTCAGGTCATGTGCTGGAGTTGTTGGTCTGGAGACAGCGTCTCCCCCAACCTGTTGAGAGATAGAACGCACTTGGTCAGCCAGTTCCTTGCAGTATCTAGTACCAAATCATCAGATATGCTTATCGGTTTGTATCCTGGCACCCATGCTTGCCGCTTTGCTCTTCCCATCAGTATCTCATGGGGACTCAAGCCCGTGTTCCGGTTTGGAATACTTCTAAGTCCCATCAAAACAAGAGGCAAAGCATGTGGCCAGTCCATTTGAGTGGATTCACACATTTTTCCCAATCTTGATTTAATAGTGCCATTCAGTTGTTCTACCACCCCAGAAGCCTCTGGGTGATGTGCACAGTGCAGTTTCTGCGTAATTTTGAATGCTTCACAAATTTGCCTTATCACTTCACTATGGAAATGCTTTCCTCTGTCTGATTCAATTGTAACTGGAAATCCGTACAGAGGTATAAGTTCCCTAAGTAACAATTTTGCTACAGTGATGCTATCATTTCTGCGTGTGGGGTAGGCCTCTACCCATTTTGAGAACAGGCAGACAATGACAAGTATGTACTTCATTCCTCGACAAGGGGGTAACTGAATAAAGTCAAGTTGTAATCGTATGAAAGGGCCCTCTGCCTTTCCAATCTTTCCTGGCAATACTACAATTTTCTTTACAGAGTTAAACTGCTGACAAACCAGACACCTCTGGCAGAGTGCCTCTGCTATGTTTCTGAATTTCGAGTTGAACCATGCCTTTCTAAATATGCGTATCATAGCATCTCTTCCCAAATGTGTGTCTCCATGTATCAACCTAGCCCTAGGAGCAAGCAGACAGTCTGGCAACACAGGCATACCATCAAGGTAAACAATGACACCATCTTCCACCCTCCTCTGACAACCACATTTTTTCCAATTTTCCTTCTCTTTTGGCTCTGCTGTGTCCTGTAAGTCTCTCACTTCCTCACATGTATTTATTCCTTCTAGCATCATAAGTTGGCAGCTGTTTCCGTTTACCACAACTTTCTTATTGATAGCCATTTTGTATTTTGCACAATGTTGGGCTAACTGGTCAGCATATCGATTACCGGCTGTCACTTTGTCATTGCCAGATTTGTGAGCAGCACACTTGACCACAGCCAATTCTTTTGGTAAATGGATTGCTTCCAGTAAATCTTGTAAATAATTTCCATTCCTGATAGGAGTATCTTAAGAAGTCAGAAACTCCCTTTGCATCCATAATTGGCCAAAGTCATGCACAACGCCTTAACCATACTGGCTATCCGTGTATATGGTTATCTTCGAGTTCTTCCCAAATTTACAAGCTCTTGCCAATGCTACCAATTCAGCTACTTGTGCAGACTTGACTCCATGTAAATAGGATGCTTCCACTGGACCTCCCAAAGTACACACTGAGTAAGCAGCGCTTAGGCCTCCCTCCTCATGTCTCATGCATGAGCCATCTACAAACAGCTCATAATCTTCATCAGTTAAAGGCTCGTCTTTTATGTCTGGGCGTGGTTTTGTACTAAACTCGGTCAAATCAATGCAGCCATGTTCAACTTCTCCTTTCACTTCTGCTGCGAGTGAATTAGGCAGTAAGGTAGCTGGATTCAGAATATTACATCTAGCAATGGTCACGTTTCCTGCACCTACAAGGATTCTCTCATACTTAGTCAGCCGACTAGGTGTGAGATACTGAGTTTTAGTTCTTGTCAGAAAAATCACAACAACATGTGGAACATACACTGTTACAGGATGTCCCATAACAATAGATTCACTTTGTTCAAGACTCATGCATGTAGCGGCTACTGCTTTCAGACATCCAGGTAATCCAGCTGCCACTGGGTCCAATGTGGAAGAAAAATATGCCACTGGACGTCTTGTTAAGCCATGAATTTGGGTCAGGACTGAAAGTGCACAATTGTCTCGTGTGTCACAAAACAGTGCAAACTCTTTTGAGTAGTCAGGCATTCCTAATGCAGGAGCTGTACACAGACATTCTCGTAATTTTACAAAAGCAGTCTTGCTCTCGTCATCCCACTTCACTGGGTCCTTAGCTCCTTTCTTTGTCATTTTTATTAATGGTCTTGCTAGGACTGCAAATCCCACAATCCACTGCCTGCAGTATCCTACAACTCCAAGAAACATTCTGATTTCTTTCTGGGTATTGGGCAGCTCCATGTTTCGAATTATCCTAATTCTTTCTGTGGTAACTTTCCTGACACCTCTCTCTATCTGGTGCCCCAGATATTTCACTGATGAGGTACAAAACTGCAGTTTTTCTGGCGACACTTTATGTCCTCCTTCACCTAAATGGTTCAGTAATGCAATTGTGTCAACAACACAGCCTTTCCTGCTTTTAGACGCCACTAAGAGGTCATCTATGTATTGCACCAGGACTGATTTCCCAGGCAATATCAGGGATTTAAGGCATTTTTTCAGAATTTGAATAAAAATCGAAAGACTTTCCGTGTACCCCTGAGGAACACGATTCCAGACGTAGACATGGCTGTCGAATTCAAATGAGAAAAGAAATTTCCTGTCTGGATGTAACGGAATTGAAAAGAATGCATGACATAGGTAAATGACAGTAAACCATCCAGCATTCCATGGTATTTGGTATAGAATCACTGCAGGGTTTGGCACGACAGGACAGCAAGGAACAACAATTTTATTAACCTTGCACAGGTCCTGTACGACCCTGTACTTACCACTTGGTTTCTTTATGCCAATTATGGGTGAGTTACAAGGACTACTCAATACTTCTTGCAAAATGCCTGCTTCCAGCAGCCGGTTTATTTCAATAGCAACCCCTGCTTTCACTTCTGCACGCATTTTATACTGTCGAGTATTTGGGTAAACTGCATCTTCCTTTATGGGTATTTTAATTGGGTCAACATTTGCCATTAATCCTACATCTTTTCCAGTAAAATCCCATACCTCCGTTTTCACTGTCTGTTGGAGTTCTTCAGGTAAGTCTTGTATTGTCAGTCTTTTAATTTCTGAGTCTGGTATTGCTAACATTAGTTTGTATATTCCGTCTTCATCTGGGGTCTGAATTTCAACACCATTTGGAGTGCAAAAGATTGTGCAATTCATTTTGCACAACAAATCTCGTCCTAGTAGGTTCACAGGACTTGAATCACAGACAACAAATCTATGCATCTCTTTAAAATTCCCTATTTTAATTTCCATCAGTTCTGTAACTGGGGTACTAATTAGTTTATTAGAAACGCCCACTACTTGGATCGCTTCTCCCGAGAGGGGTAGGTTTGGAACGTCTGCTGTTCTCACAGTAGAACGGGTAGCACCAGTGTCCAACAGAAAGGTGACATCATTTCCTTCTACCTTTCCTTCAATGTATTGCCCTGACTGGTCCACCGGCAAGGAGGCACGCACTCCTCGTCTTCCCCCCTCAGGCACCGTCAGTAAGGTTCGTCACAGAGGAATGTGTCATTTAACAGAAATTGTGAAGTTGCTGCATTTCTATCCTCCCTTCCTTCCCAATTTGTGGTGTCTTCACCCTGTTGTGCTTTGCTCCTATAATTTTGTAACCCAAAGGAGTTAGGTCCTTTTTGGACGTGGACAAGGCTGGACCATTTATAATTGCAAAAAACACACAAATGCCTAGACCACTCTTTTAAAAAAAAAATAACAAAAACAATTACTGAAGGTCAAGAATACTCTTTATTGAATTCTGAACTGGTAGTTATATTTTATACCTTTGACTTCTTTTTTACTTTAAAAGTTTTTTTACATATATATTCATTAGCAAAGATAGGACAAACTGTACATATATTTACAATACTATACAAACCAATTCATAAACAAAACATGTCACAATATATCTACACAAACTCAAAAAAACATCATCACAACAAAAAACACATTAAATTGATGTGTACTTGATCTCAATAAATGAGAGACAAAATCAAAAGGAGGAAAGGAAAGGCAGGAAGGAAGGAGAGCGTAAGAAGTGGAGTCAAATTAATGATACTCTTTCATGATGTTAAAGCTAACAAATAGTTCTTGTAAGTGAATTATTCCTTCAAATGGGCCTCCAAGTATGCCTGTGCCTCCAAGTATGCAGACGCGTTTCGATTACAGGAAACCAGTTCCTGGAATCTCATCAGGGCCTTTTTTCTTTTGTCAGGTTTTGGCGGTGGACTGTAAAAGATTATCTTGTTGAACTCGGACATTTTTCTTTCTTTGAACCCCAACGTTTTAGAAGTGTAAGGAGCGGGGGGCTTTGTATTCGTTGTTGGCAGATTCCCTTCTGATTCTTCGCGTTAAATGTGGAGTTTACTCAACACATGTACACTTTCAAACACTCCATGTTGTAAAAATACAGAGCTGATCATCTAGAGTGATTTAAACAGCGTTTTTCTGCCACACACGATCGAGTACTGTTTCTCGAGTAACTCTGGATGTAACACACGTCCCGGTCGATCTCAACAAAGATCCTATAATTTAGCCTAGGTGCACGAGGCAACTGATTCTGTTTTACCTGCTGCTGGGTCTTCTGTGGTATCTCATTCTGCGTCTGTGGATTTAAATCATTTATTTGCACATTACTATTCTGCACAGCCTTACACTCGTCCCTCCAGTGTCCCACCTTTCCACACCCGTGGCAGGGAAACTTTTTTCTTGCCTCTTCTCTGCTCATTTTTCCCCTCGGCTTTCCCCCATTCCCGGGGCCCTGACTCTGATTACTAGTCAATTTGCTCAGCTGCTGTTCTTGGTGCTCTGCTAATTTTACCTGTGCCCACACGACCTTTTCTTTCAACTTTTTTTGTTTATTTTCCAGCTCATCTTCACAGTACTCAGCATATTTAAGGACTTGGTTTAGCCTGCCAGCAGATTTTATTGTCTTTGATCCACTGTGAGATCTCAGGCCTTAACCCTAACACAAATCGATATATGAAGTGGGTCATGTCTTTCATTTAGATACTGTCCAGCCCACTGTATGTCTTGAACACCTGTAACAGACGTTCATAGTATGAGTGTACAGTTTCATCTCGATTCTGACTAGTTCTATCTATTCGGGTCTAGTCAGTCTCTTTTGCAGGCACCTTTCCTTTCAAATACAACATCACCTGATTATACTTTCTCATGACGTCCTCGGAAGGTGCCCCTGTCTTTGGGTCTCTGGGGTATTCTTCACTTGGCCAATCAACAGCAATTTTACATTCTGTCCACAAATCTACGAGAACTACAATGTCAAAGAAATCATCCAAGTCTTTCAGAAGGCATTTTGAAACTTTCACAAATCTCTTGACCTGTCTGTACCATTCTACAGGTTTTTCGCGTCATTTTGGGAAGTCATTTGTAAAGGATACAATATCCTGTCGAGACCATGGCACATGTACATATCCTCCACCTGGCACTTCTCTCATAGGATATAATTTTTCCACCTTTTCTGCTTCTTTTAAAACATATTCAGAAGTCATTTGTTTTGATCTAATTTCTTCTTTTTTCTTTGCCCACCTGGCTCTCCATTTTTCTAACTCTCCCCATTTTTGTAACAGGTTTAGTAATTCTCTTATCTGCACCTTTTTCCCTGACACATTCATGTTTTCTAAATCTTTGTCTGAAAATTCTGCTCTGTAGGGTTTTTGCAACACTTTAGATTTGCCAATGTCTATTCCCATGCTAGCTGCAGTGTCCATTAATTTCTCATGATACACTCTGGTATTACGGGTGATACTTTTGCAAATGAATAATAATTCATCTTCACTAAGAGTGTTCAGTCTGTCCAATCCCACATTCCCAGCCATCAGTTCCTCTAATTCTATTCTTAGCTTATATATATCCAATGGTTTTGGCTGGGGATTTGGTTTCTCTAATTCTCGGGTCCATCAGTCTATTTCTTCAGGAGTCACTACCGTGGCACTTCTGGTACCAGAAGATGACTCAATCTGGACTTCTCTTGAACTTAAAGGAGTGTTTTTTCTCATTGAACTTCCTTCTGGTTCCCTTATAGATAAATCCATTAAGGAAATTACGGATTCACATTTACTTGCCTGGTCGTCTATTACCAAGGGCTCTTTTCTCGGCTGCACTACTGATGTAGTTATAACTGGAGCTTTGGGACTACCTTGCTTATCCCCGTACAAAGGAACAACTGGGCCAATAGTTACTGGAATTGTCAGAGCTTCAGGACTGGTATTTAATTGGGAGATTTTCTGGATTAGTTCAGTTCTTTGTTTGATTTAAGCCTCTCGTTCCCTATCCTGTAATACCTTTTCCATGGAGGTTTCATGTACTATCTGCGGAATCAAGGGAGGGTTAAAACTCGGAGCACTTGGATTTGCCATACTTGGTCCCTCATTATAGTTTGGTTTCAAAAATGGGTTTCTCGTACTTAGGGATCTGGGTTCCTCATTATAAGGTGGTGGATTCTTCATTAACAAATATTCCAGATAATCATCGTCTGAATCACCACTGGTCATTAAATGTTTTGTTTTCTCTGTCTTTTTACCTCCCATGGGCTCTCCCACTGGTAGCACAGGGTATAGTCTTTCTACTAACATGTTCTGTATCCACTGTTTCATTCTCTTATCTCGGGATTCTTTCTGTACCTTCGGATAGAATTTTCTTAACCCTTTGTCAATTCTGGGTCTGTCTCGCTCAAAAGCTTCTATTTCCCATTCCTCTAAGGCCTCATATTGCGTCAGTCTGGGTCTGGGATGTAAATCATTCATTCGGGTCCTTAAGTTGAACAAACTTCTTCCATTAAATGTACCTTCTAATGGAAATGCTAAAATACCGTCATCTTTAGCATATTCCACTCAATTTTATAACCATACACAAGCATGGTAGCCTCTGTCAAACAACATAAAGGATGCGGGAGTGTTTGGTGGTGGAATAATAACTCCTTCTCTAGTTTTGATGGGCTTGTCTTTCTTGAAGTAATTTTTAACTCTGTCTACAAGTGTCATTTTTCTCTTGCTTCCGTACATAATGTGAGATCTACCTTTTATCAACTGTTCTCTCACAAAACCCTGATATCTTGGAACAGGTCGAATCTCTGGATGGCTTGGATACCACATATACTTTTCACAAATGTACTTTGTTTACAAAATCACTTCCAATACTGACACTTTTTTTTATTTCTCTGCAACCAACCAAAGTTGCGATTTCAAAATAATTTCAACCAATGAGTGCGCGGCTTTTCTCGTGAGACGAGTTCCCACGCTCCTGTGCTCACCCCTCCTTTACAATGCTATCTCAGCTACACACCCGCTGTCTCGACCAATACCAGCGCGGCACTGAGTGACGTCAGCGCAGCTCCGCATCTGACTCCCACCTTCACATGGTATCGTAAAATTTGATTCTTTATTTAAAGTGCAAGTGCTTTGTTTTAATTTACACCATTAAACATTCGCCACTGTACTCGAGTGTCTAGAAAGAAAGATTTATTTCACTGCAAGTAAACCCCTTCTGTTTACTTTTCATATACTGCGGATAGATCCCTTCTGCCTACCCTTCATGCTAGCATTAGAGAACCTGCTACTTCTCTAGACTCATCCACTCTGGGGTTATATACTAAGTCCAAAGTTTCACCAGTGAACCCTTTTGCTACCAATCAAACTCAGACGAACCTGCTACTCCTTTTTTGTGACCCTTACTAGGTTATATCACAATAGAAGTTTTGCCAGCGAACTCTTTGCTATCATTTATTCATTCATTCATACGGAAAAACCCTAAATAGTGCTTCCAGTTCTGCACAACCATGCACTAACTTCCTGCAAGTAAGTGACCTCACTGCGATATGGCTTCCACTTACCACCCGCTATTCTGCCCCCTGGGGATTCCAGACAAACATATAACAATCACAAACGGGTTTTGTTAATACATAGATCAATATAGCAGCACATCAGTAATATTTCAAAACATTTCAGAAAATTTTAAAACAATTTACATTTGATCGATCAATACTTCTTAAGCAGCATTTTAATTTTCACAGTTTAGCAGCAATTTACCTACCTACCTATCTTAACTAATCCCTAACCATCAATCTGCTACCAGAAAAATACCGATAGAGCGCGCAGGTCACCCGACTATAATTTTACCATATGCACACTTGGGCCCATGATTGAATTCACCATAGTTACTTAATCGGGTAACCTACACTCTACTACCAGTCTTTTTAATCCTACTGATTCCTATCCCATTAACTTTCCAATCCTTGTCACTGGTACCTATGACCATAATGGATCAGGGAGTTAGTTGTAAAGATAAGCAACCAGTCAAAATTTACCATAACATTTGCACTCTTTTATAATAACCACAGACTCGAGAAGTTTTGAAAACCTTTATCTAATCTTCATCAAGAGTTGAGAGCCACAAGTTTACAGCAAGCAAGCTATCGATAACCAGAATCATGAAAAGCGTGTAACTATGCAAAAGATATACTATGCCAACCATTTAGAAGTCTAAAGGGAAGGTAAGAACAGGCAACATGCTATAATGAACTCACAGAAATCAGACTTAACATGCTGTTTTCTAAAGGACGGGGAAAATAAGGGACATGCTAGAATTCACAGTTTAATCGCTTCAACGGGTGAGTAAGAACTCAATTTATTATGATGACTGAGTTTACCATATACTATACGGAAGGCAAGAAAATGGAACACGCTAATAATTCAGAGCAACCACTTTAGTTCGGCTAAAGGAGGGTAAAGAAAAGGAACACCTAATTTTCATGTACAGTTCTTTATCTTCAATTCTAAAGGATAGGAGAAAATGGGTCATGCTAAAATAGCAAGGTTCACGATTTGTTAATGTCTCACAAAGGAGGAGGAGAGGAAAAAGAACATATGCAGTTAGGACTCTAGCAAGATTCAGGAAGGGTAAGAAAAGGACGCAAATGTGTTTCCCTCATAGATTTATATTTACCTAGAACGGTGTGGAGACCAACCCTGGCCACGGGTCAGTTAAGGACAGAAACCCTGAAAGTTGCAAACGCCAGTAGGCCAGCAAGTGCAGGTCAGAGACAGGACAGGAAAACCAGATTTGGATCAGAACCGGACCACCAAAGTGAAGAACTGAAATCTTCATTCTCAGGGAATACTTACTAATAAAAAGAACTTGGCACAGAAGCTGAAAATATGAAAAGACATCTTTATTAAATTTAATAAGTGAGGCCACGTCACACAGAAGCCGTAGCAACTGAATGAGGCAGTCTGAGGAATACAGAGAACAGAGGCCTTTTATATGCTCTCAGGGTTACAAACTACAGCATACAAGTTAGGGGCAGTCCTAGCTTTTGCAAACATGCAAAATACCTAACATTCCTTCTTACACAAGCCGGACAAACCCATAATAAAAGGACCACAACCCATATCATAAACAGACCATAAAAGAAGGAACAGAAAACAGATAAGGGGTGTGTGTGTGCATACCAAACTCTACAATGTCCTGTGCTTTGATCCTCAATCTTGATCAGCTAAAGGGCAGGAACTGGTTTAACAAGGTCAGCTTCAGGCAACAGGGTCAGTTCACTCAGGTCAAACAGGAGTCAGCACAAACTCAAGCTAAGGTCTACATGTCCTTAAAAGACTTGTTTCAGCCACAATCATGGCCTATGTGAGGGCAACCACAAAATGGCTGCCATACACAAAATGGAACCCACGGGTTCAGAATTCACAGAACCTCAGCCCTCCTTTTGCCCTTACATAGACAATCACTCAGTCTGTATCTGAATCGATGTCAATATTATCCGTTATTCCCTTCACTAAGGCATTATTACTCGAATTATCTTTCATGGAACGCAAGGGATAGACTTCGTTGGCATAAATAAACATCGTCTGATATGCCCATACAGACACATTGTAACTAAATGACAGAACCAAATAGGGAATACCTCTATCTGTAGTATGTGGCATAAAACCACACACCCAACAATTTGTGGTGTTCATTACTAACTGGTGTTGATGCAGAAGCTGTACAAAGGAATTATTCACAAATTCCGACCTTCTAATCTGCTCGTGTTCAGGTAAGATATGGAAAGAATGCAAAGAAGTAGTAGTAGGAAAAGACATAGGTTGGGAGGTGGGTGCAGAAGTCAATTGGGTAGTGAAAACAATCCCACCCATCAGAGACAACATCATGCTTAAAAACACTAGAAAACACGTTTTTAAGAACATATAGACAACAGGAGAAAGTAATGACCACTATTACAAACAAAATTTATCGTTTTTCACAACCCTAAGCAGAAAGCAAATCCTAAAATTATCTAGTAACATTTTTATGGCTCTATGGCTCCTATGCATTTCAGTAACTTATTATATGTTCAGGTGAAACAGTGGCGAGAGGTGAAAAGGGAATACTCTTCCACAGAGAATGGCTTTATTCTGCTTTTACTAAACAGAATACTACTTTAAAACAATGGCAGCAAAATAATAAGAATCAGTCTCGTAACATCCATTATATGCAATCGCACGGAAACCACTTGTGAAACCAACTATGCCCAGAGTCCGTTCAAAAGCCTCTCTGGCAGGCTTCTATTGTCCATCAAATCTTCTTTTGTTGTTTTCTTCCGCATGGGCTTCTTCATTCAGGCCTTTCATGTAAATGGTGCTTCTCAGTATCCGTTGGAGTGCCCTCCTGGCAAACACTCATAGCTCATTCGAAAGTCTCAATGTCTCAAGGCAGTGCACCAGTATCTCTCCTCTGCGGCAGACACTACAGATAGCATGATCTTCATTGATCATGAGCACAAATCATCTCGTGCAGACCCGGGACCATTCTCAGACTCCAACACTCATCATTCAGTGTCAGAGGACGCTCAGCCTGCTCTTTCATGGGCACCAGAATGGAGTGCCTTTTGCCAATCTTGGATCCTCCGGTGCACTGCACTTCCTTTGGAGCAAAGGAAAAGGGGGGGGGTGGCCAAAACTCAGGCCAAGGGACTCAAGGGACTGCAAACTGTCAGAGGTTACCAGTACATGACAGGTGCTCTTTTGCACTGAAATTCTGGTTCTGTGATGTCCAATGCCGTCTGATGGAGCAAGTGCAATGCTTTAAACAGTTCATTTTATAACAAGGGGACTGAAAACAGGTGGCCTGCAATCTTCAAAGGAGTGGCCATACGCCATGGGACAATTCTGCGTTGAAATACACTGTCATTCTCAAAGGCAATACAAAAACAAAGGCAGTAGGCAAAACAGTGCCTCTAGGCTCTTCAATTGGGTTTCCGTGTGATCGCATATCCTTCACCATCTAAGGGTAGATAGCGACATGGGAATTCTATCTGAATGGATGTCCTCACACATAGTGGCATCGTCTAATGGGGTAAACACATTTTATCTCAATGATTACATATAGGTGTTCCTAAATTCCTTATCTAGAACATCTCAAAAGAAAAATTGCATAATACAGATTATCAGGGAAAACAGTCTGGCTATACAAAAGGGAATTATACATAAGATGGGGGTCCATGGTACATTACTGCAATCTGAAAGTGTGAACCTGAATAATTCACCAACAATAAAGAAATGGGCTAACTGGTGAAAAGAATATGGAAAAGGGAAATGGAACTAGGACACAGCTAAAATCCCAATAACTAGGCACGATGCGCTTGGGTGATAGTCAGGCATGTGACACAATACCAAGAGTATGGGTGATACACAAAAGGTCAAAATAATACACAAATTTAAACTCTACCACTGGCCGCTACACCATATACGGTAATCTCAGCTAATGTTCCAGTTTCTTCTTCAGGGAAAAATGAAACCTGGTTTCCTTTATGGTACAAGGCCATACACTTCTTAGGAAGCAGAACAAAACTGACTAATGTAATATAAAAATTAGGTCACCATGCACAAAAGTCACAGATCTATAATTTATCCTTACGTCCAATTCAGGATACATAATTTTAGGGCTGCCTGTTCCTTAAGGGGAGGGGCAGTACGTGACTAACAGCATGTGACACACTTTGGTTCAGTATATCTCTTTTTTATTTTCCTTCAAATACCATTAAAGCCAAATTTGACATACACTGATGAAGTGTTGTCTGTTTTTCTGTGAAATTTAGTGTCAAAGCAAATCTACCCAACTGTTTGCAGGATACACATCGTCATGTATATAACTTCACAACACAGGTAAACTTGTAATAGTATTATAAGCAGCAACATAAAACAAAAACATGCAAAAAAACGCACAAAACGGACATGTCAAGCCATCAAATATACTCACTGTATATCAAGCACAAAAAGCATAGACAAAACAATAGCATATATAAATGAGCGGTGACGCACAACACCAGGTCATGTACTAACAATATTCGGGCCTGCTTAATTTGTCAGGTTTAAAATCCTCACCCTCCTTTTGACAGCAAATCACCAGGTAGTGGAGATTTGGCTGTCAAATGCAACTTACTGTGTGTCACTTCTGACACACAGGACCAGCAGGAACAATTCATAAATGGATAAAATGCAAGAATATGTAAAATGCACAAACATTTCTTTTCAAAGAAATTACGCAAAAACACATCTCTTTTCAACCAACCAAACTCACGTGTCTTGTCAGCCTTAAAATCACCCAGAACAATCCATGAATGATCTGTGAGCAGAAGCAAAAAGAAAAAATACACAACACACAAAAGAGAGACATTTCTCATGACAAATAGACATCAATTATAACTTTTAATCAGAAGACAAAACATGATACACATTAACAGACACAAATTTTTTTTTCCATTACTTAACTGTTACCATCTTGTCAGTCAGCTTGCAACATGAAGCCCTTTTAACTTTCCAAAAGTAGAATTATTTCACTGACACTCTGCGTGTCCCGTGCGCCAACACCCTTTGAGGCCCTGCTTTTCCAAGCAATCATTTCTCCATCTGTTTACACTTACTCCTAACTTCCACCTTACTGATCTTAAGGTCAAAATCTGCCTTGCGGGCTCCTCAGCCCTCTATCTCTTCCTCACTCTTAAGGCTGAAAAAAAGACAAAAAACCTTCCCAACTCTTTCTAACCTGCAATAACCAACCCTATTTAAAACACATGATATATATATTACTCCAGTTAGGGGCTACAATTTATTTCTATACTTAGATTATTAAAACAGTTACTGTGACTAATTCGCAAAACATAATAACATAACATACCATCTTTAGAACAGATGTTTGCTATTACCCTATGCAATGGTACTCATTTCAGCAACATTAAATGAATCTCACTGGGCCATTTAAAAGCAAACCCTAAATGGGGACAGTCTGCAAATTTGTATTACACCTAAATGTATGCATTTACTGAAGCCTAAAGCACTTTAAAGCTATCATAAATGGCAAGAATGCTGTTTTAAATGGTCTATTTTACCCAAATTCGACTTTGATGTTTGGGGCACTTAAAAATAAATATCCTATACTTGTGATACATATTAATCATCCTCAGAATGTTCTTTACAAATTACAGAGATTGGACATTAGACATATCCCATGTAAATCCTTAGAAAAATGATTTTTTTACACCTGCACTAGGTAAGATGTCATATGCTAATGTCCTCATTATGCAGTGCAACACAACTCAAATCAAATTATAATGCTAGGAGGTCACAGTATGAGCATTAAGCTCCATGAATAGTAAAAAACGAATTTTGTAGCACTTATTTTTAATAATTATTTTTCATAATTAATAATTATTTTTAATATACCCAATCATTTTTGCTAATTTCACATATAAAAGCAAGCTGCAACCCTTGCCTATCATTATAGACGCATTCATTTATAAGCCTAAGCACAGAAGCCTAACTTGAAACATGACAAAATTTGGCGCTACATTTTTCTTTCTAAAAAGGACAATTCTCAGCTAAGGTCTACATGTCCTTAAAAGACTTGTTTCAGCCACCATCATGGCCTATGTGAGGGCAACCACAAAATGGCTGCCATACACAAAATCGAACCCACGGGTTCAGAATTCACAGAACCTCAAAAGTTGAGACTAGCACCCGCAGTTCAGTTGCAACGCCTGCGCTACACCCTCTCTGCAGCTATCAGTCAGAACCCCGATTGGGTTATCGAATTCCCCAGTAAAGTGCTTCGCCAGCACTTCAGGTCCCAAACCCCCGATTGGGTCAGCACATTTTCTGACAGAGTGCTTCGCAGCACCTCTGTTCTCGATCAGCTATTGAGTGCGTTGGGTCAGTGACAGGTCAGCTATTTGGACAAGTCGGACAATTTCTCTAGCTAAACCTATGCTAGTTATACTATTTTCCAGGCCAGTGTACCACCCCCCAATGTTGCAAGTGTAAGAATCCCTAATTTCGATTGGACAGTAGAAAAGGACAGGCGCACACACCACCTAAATTTTGAACTTTCTCAGGCTCCTCATTTGAATTTCGTATACGCCCCTTGAATTTCAGGTTCTCTTGACATATGCTTTATACATAACAATGGTAAATTTAACATTGTATACAATGTTAAAATTTCAGTACAGTTCAGCTTCTTCGACTAGGTGAGAGTTGTCTTCCCAGGCGCATCTTGACAGGAGTTGCCATCTGGCTGGGATTCAATGTCAGATGATTTCAGCCCTCCTCTTATAACGTGCCGTGTGCAAAGGACTTTCAAAATGGAGTATTCCCTTCTCTCAGGCCCAAAGTTTACGATACATGAAAGGTAAAAGGAAAAAGGCTTAGAACACATAATAAACGAACACACTGTATACGTCACGTCACATGGGTATGACCGACGCATGCGCAGCAGAAATTCCCGCATAGCAGCAGCCATTTTATTTTGCAAGCGTATTAGGATTAGAAAACACATAAGCAAGCTTCACTTGTACACCCAAAAATGTCGGAAAAGGGGCAAATTAATAAGACAGACATATTGGTTAGTTAATTAACATTATTTGAGGTTCATGAGTACAAGCAAGTCGCTTTACGTGCGAATCCTTGCTCCATCAATAACCAATGTTTCTGCTAATCCATGCACTAGTTGCAAATGGCGGCTCAGTATGCATTTTTAAACCCATGCTTGAGGTCATCAACTTAATAAGGTGGTTCATATACAATATTTTCCTAGCTCTAAAAATGTTTCAGGGGGGGCGTGGTCAAGATGGCGGCGTGGTAGGACGCTTACTTTCAGGCTCCTGCCCGTCGTCCTCCCGAAACGACACAGCACGGCTCCGTGAGGGCCCGATCAGCGTGGAACCAGATGCGCAAGACCTGGGGGCGTCTGCCGGTCCAATTTGAGCCTGCACCTTGACTCTCAACGGGGACGGCGGCGACGGAAGCGGAGATGCAGATCCGCCCACTCTCACGAGCCCGGCCCAACAACGTGGCGCTCCGGATCGGGACATTGAGGTCAGCTCTTCTTCTCTCTGGCTACCTCGCTGGCCCCCTATCTCTCGGCGCGGCGGGTGCAGAGACCGCTGCGGTCTGGCCCATGACCCGGTGAGTGGCTGAGACTGTCATCTACCCCAGCGCCACAGCGGAGAACCCTGTTCCTACCGGGCGTTCCGGGCCAAGATGATCACCAGCCTCGAGTGGTGGCGAGCCGGTCGGAGGTGTGCCGGAGACGGCGGCGGTCTATGCGAGCTCCGAGACCTGTGGAGCGGCCCTAGCAGCTGCGAGGGCTGGTGTCCCCTTCTAGGCTGTGATTGCGGGAGGCCCTGTTGTACTCAGAGGTGCTTATCCACCCCACTCTAGCCCACCGGCTCTGCGACCTAAGAGGCAATCGGAGAGGAGATTGTGACTGGTGCCTGGGACCGAAGGAGGCGGCTGGATGCCGATGGCACTGCGGCCCGGTGGTAGGCGGCGGCCCGCGCTGGGTGGTGCTGGCTCGTAGCCCGCTGCCCGCTGCCATACTGCCTATCGCCAGGGGTGTTTGAACCCTACATCGCACTGGGGCCCCTATATCTTTGACGGCCACGAGAACGAGGCGGAGTGTTGCCTGAGGATCGGTTCCCTTTGCCACCAATTTGACTCGCGGGGGCCCCCACCACTGTGGGCTGGGAACCAGGGGCCCGATACCGGCTTCGATGAGGAGAGAGGCGCTTTGCCGCCTACCCTTTTACTGGACATTGCAGCGGTTGCTGGTGGGGCAGCCCCTGGTTTCGGAGGGCCTTGGGCGCACCCGGGACCTCGACAGCGGAGATCTTTGCTTGGGCCATAGGCGACTACCCCACAACGCGGACTGGCTGGCCCTACTGCAGCCCCTGCCGAGCACGGGTTGAGTGCTGTTTGCGGCCCGTTCTCTAGAGTCACCTGGACGGGACACGCAGATCCCCGGTTTGGTGGGGGTGGCGACTACTACAACTTGGCACCTGGTGCAGGGGGGAAGCAGGTACGACCAGAGCGGACGGAGGCCGACTTGAAGATTCCTTTGCCCCCTTGGACCATGAAAGTATCTTGAGAGCCTGTCCGAATGCTCTAAAGATCGAGAGGAGCGGCATCTCTAAACCCCCCCCACTGAGCATGGGTCAAGTGCTGCTTGCGGCCTGGGTCCCTACGCTAATGGATTGGGCCGCTCAGATCTCCGGCTTGTGACGGGAGGAAGGTTCGACTTTGAAACTGGGGACACCTGTCCAACATTCAGTAGCATCCTCTGGAACTTACACCTGTTGGCCCCTCCACAGCTTGCTCTGCACCCCCTATTGACACCTGGCCCCCACTGACTGACCTGGCCTCTCTGTGACTCTGGCCCCTGCTGTATCAGTCGCTGGAGGGAGTCAGAGAGAATGTCCAAAGCTCGGAACGCCAAAGTGAAACCCCTGAAGGACATCTTTGGCCGCGCACAGTCCACACCGAACATGGCAGCTGCAGCGCCGGACCCACAATGCCAAAACAGCCTACGGCCTCTGGGGATGAGCCCATCACGAAAGCCTTCCTGGAGTCGCTCTTTCTCACACTGAGGGAGGATATCCAATCGGTAAAGGCCAAATTCGCCACAGAACTGAAAGGTGCGCAGAGACCTTGACAATATTGGTGAGCGAGTAGCTGCGCTCGGGGA
This sequence comes from Lissotriton helveticus, assembly GCF_964261635.1. Lineage (NCBI taxonomy): Eukaryota > Metazoa > Chordata > Amphibia > Caudata > Salamandridae > Lissotriton > Lissotriton helveticus. The sequence goes on from NC_136067.1 coordinate 1,119,486,894, forward strand.
GAGGAATGATGCCATGTCTACGGACTTGACGACATTGCAACAGGAGGTCATCAGGTTGTAGGACCAGAACGTGGATATGCAGCTGCATCTGGAGGACATTGATAACCGGTCCCGTAGACATAACATCCGTATCCGGGGAGTGGGAAATTCCGACGATACTAAGGACTTGTTCGCTTTCTCCGCCGGCCTCTTTAAGCATACCCTCGGCGATTCCCACGCAGCAGAAGTTGTGCCACAGAGTGGGACCACCCCGCGGCCCTCAAGCTCCACCGGCGGATATTTGGTGTGCGTGCAAGATTTCATTTTAAGGAAGCTATATTATCTAAGACAAAGTCCCTGCACCCGATTTCATTTGAGGGCCACTCCCCGGTACTATATCAGGACCTGGCACTGATCACCCTACAGAGACGTAGGCAGTTCCGCCCTGTGACCGACCACCTGAGGCAACAGGGGATTTCATACTCCTGGGGGCATCCATTCCACATCATCTTCTGATTTAACAACAAACTGCACCAGATGCGCTCGCTGAAGCCGCCTGCCGCCTGCTCGGCCTAGCGCCTCCAACGGAGGAGGACGATGCCGAAGGCCCGAGTGGGGGGCCAGACATCTCTCCATCAGGATGGCAGCGGCAGACAAGGAGGAGGCGCCCGCGGAGACCACCTGCTTCCGAAATCGCTCAGAGCCAGCGAGATGTGCTGGCCACAGGCACTAAGGCCCTCGCTGGGGATGGCTCGGAGGTCAAATGAAGACCCGGGGTCTGCTTCCATTTTGGGACCCATCTGCTGCTTCCTTGCCGGGCTTGGAAGGGTGGCGGGGAGGGGGAATTTTCTCCTCATTGACGGAATATGGACCCCTCGTGGCTGTCATTCCGGTCGTTTTGGGATGACGGACTTTATTCAGGGACTGTTTTTGACTACATTCTGTTTGGGTTAGGGTGGGTTGGATACTTTTATGAGTGGGGTTTTGGGGTTTGCCCCTTTCTTCCCCTTTTCCCTATTTTTGCTTGGGTGTTGTCCCCTCCCCCCTCGCTCACCTTCCCCCTCCCCCCTTGCGGGGCGCCAGCTTTCACCACTTATGTCCTTCACCTCTCCCCTCTAGGCCTGGATTCGCGAGACACCAACCTAAGGTCCGACTTAGTCTATTTCTCCCTAGTGTAACACATGTAGCAGGAACCATTTAAGAACCTTACTCTTAATGTTCGTGGTCTTAATAACCCGATCAAACGCAGAGCGGTTCTCCACAATCTAGAGCAGTCGGCTGCTGATATTTGCCTCTTGCAAGAGACCCAACTCATCCCCAGAGACCACCACAGAATGAAATCTCGGGCAATCCCCATAGAACTCTGGGGCATATTACCAAGCAGTAGCGATAATTATCGCTATTGCTTGGTTAGAGACAATATTTTACCGCTGAGCTGCGGTGATTTTTATCGCAGATAAACCTTGGTATTACCAAGGTTTAACCAAATGCGATAAAAAACGGCCGCAATGCATGAATGTCGCTGAAAAGTCAGCGAGATTCATGCATTACCAAGCTAATGCTCTTAGCCATGTTATCCACCTCCCATTGGATAACATGGCTAAGAACTGCTCAGGGTAGGTGTTAGCTTTTGGAGATATTCGCGCTTAGCGCGAATATCTCCAAAAGTTGGTAATAGGAGATAGCGATGTTAGCGACTGTTTCCAGTCGCTAACATCTTGGCACGCCCACTTTGCATGTCATTAGTGATAAATATCACTGACATGCAAAGTGGGGCCCAAGATGGTTGCTATCTCCTACTAGCTGTCGCTAACTGGTGTTAGCGATGTAGTGTAGTTCCTATAGTCCCAATAGGCTCTGCGCATTGGAATAATATCTTCAATAGTGTAGACGTAGGACTGAGGTTAACTAGGTCTCTACTGACGATATTAGACTTAAGTTTTTGCCAGCTAGCTCAGAGTTCACTAGAAACTTTCTCGAATAAGCGAGGAGGAATTTAACCTCCCTGGATAGAAAAGAAGGGATTTAGTTTCTGACAACCATAAAACATGACAACTTTGCTCTCCCTGATTAAGAGTGTATCTCTAGAGTCGTGTGAAAACAAAAGACAGCTATTTTACTCAGTCAATATGTGCGTACTTAGTTTCACCAGATTGCAGAGAAAAGAAGAGACGGGCGTTTTCAATAAAAGATGTTATTTATTGATCAGTCTCTTTTCTCATACAAGAGAAATGAATTGCTACAATTGCAATACTTATAGTTAAGTAAAGTGCATACAGTAAAAGCAGGATTATAAAATAATACTGTAAAAGCATTGATATGGTTTCTTAGCCATATGATACTTTAAAATGGATAAAATAGATACATACATATATACATTTGACTAATCGTACTCAACTGGTGCTTCTAACTATGCCTACCCCGGTGTACCTGACCTAAGCCTAATACATGGGAAGGAGTAAGTAAGTAGCAGTTTAAGTTAAGTTTGGTTTGCCAAGAATCTGACTCAAGAATTCTCTGTAAGGGTTTAGTCAGTTCAGTACCTGGGGACTTGAAGGCAGGAGGGCTGGTATCTCTCTCTCAGAACTCGATATCCCAGTTCACCCGCAAGGGCAAGCTGGAAGCGCCGGAAGCTGGATTTCTCGGCAAGAGAAAAGACAGCGTCTCTCTCAGCGCGTCAAAAGGGAGGGGCAGCGTCCGTGGGCTCTCATCAGCTGGGCTCTCGGCAAGTAGTCGCTGCTCCAGATTCACCACCACCGTGTTGTTGCTTAAGGCAGCGTTGGTATATTTATACCTGAAAGGTGCCGGGTTTGACGTAAGGATGGACATAAGACGTCAATAAAGATGTCATTAAGAACTGGTCGTTCTTACAGTATTACAGGAGTTCTCGGACAAAATCAAAACAATAGCAGAGGGGATTTCCCAGGTTAGCTGGAGGTTTGGATTTGTTTAAGAACTCGGTGTGCTTTCTAGGGGGCTGGAGGAATAGGCTTGCTTAATGTGACAGCATGCGCTATGACCGAATTATGAAAAAGGGTTTCTGTGCCGTTTGCAGGGATATTATTGATTTATAACCGGACAAGGGCAAAGGATAGGATATTCATTCAGGTACCTAGATAAAACACACTACAGCGACAGCTAGGTAATAGGGAGATCATTTTATCTCCGCTTTCTTGGCTTTTAAAGCCAAAAAAGCGGAGATAAACCCCCTTGATAATATGCCCCCTTATTCCTCTAATTCTTCTAAATCAGCCGGAGTTGCCATCCTAGTATCCCGCTCCTTCAGGGGCAAGATTCTCCAAAAAGCAGCTGAGATTAGGGGCCGCCTACTCAGTTACCAGTTTCTAATAGCAGGGGTGTCCCTTATAGTGGGCTCTGTGTATGCTCCTAACAAGGGTCAGGTATAATTTTTCCACAAGGAACTCACAGAGGCGACAGCCAACTCTGAGTGGCGTCTGCTACTAGGGGGAGATTTAAACTTAGTCTTCAATAACATCGCTGACCGCTCCTGTCAATGCACCTCACAAGTTGGATTTCTTTCCCAGGTTTTACTAGATCGTATGCGAGAGCTAGGGGATGTATGACGTTACAACGCATACTTTTACAACGCCTACCTTTACAACGCATTTTTTACACCGCAACATCCATTACAACGCACAGCATTACAACGCATGCCATTACAACGAATTCTTTGAAACTACCTTTACAACGCATTCCACTACAACGCATACTACATTTACAACGCATACCATTACAACGCATTACATTGCATTGCATGTAAGGTAAGTGTTGGATAGTGTAGGGGTAAAAATAACTATTCTAACTCCAGGGGGTGCAACAGTAGGGTAAGTGTTGGATAGTGTAGGGGTAAAAATTACTATTCTAACTCCAGGGGGTGCATCAGTAGGGTAAGTGTTGGATAGTGTAGGGGTAAAAATTACTATTCTAACTCCAGGGGGTGCAACAGTAGGGTAAGTGTTGGATAGTGTAAGGGTATAATGTGTTGTAATGCTATGCGTTGTAATGGTATGCGTTGTAATGACTGCGTTGTAATGGTATGCGTTGTAGTGGTGTGCGTTGTAGTGTCATGCGTTGTAATGACTGCGTTGTAAATGCATGCGTTGTAATGGATGTTGCGTTGTAAAAGTTTCGTTGTAATGGTAGTGCGTTGTAAAAGTTGCGTTGTAAAGGTTGTATACCGAGCTAGGCCTCACAGACATGTGGCGACACTTTCACCCTCATAGCCGAGCTTACACATATTACTCGGGGGCACACAAAACATATGCCAGGCTCGATTACCTTCTTAGCTCCTCCCTCTTGCAAACTATGGCAGCAGACACTGAGATCCTCACCGCATCCCTTTCCGACCACGCTCCTGTCATGACCACCTTTCATTTGCCTTATACCAGCCCACCGCTGAGACACTGGCGCCTGCGAGACACATTATTGCACCAGTCTTCCACAGTTACCCAAATTAGTACTGCTATGAAGAATTTCCTGGCCACAAACGCTAACCCCGACACGTACCTGGCGACGCAATTGTCTGCCCTTAAAGCCGTCCTACGGGGGGAGTTCATCGCCATATCTGCGGCCCAGAATGTAGAGCGCAGACGAAAGCGAGCAGAACTAATTAAACGGGTAGCAGAATTAGAATAGATGCATCAGCGTACGGGGCGAATAGGGCCTGGTGCCAACTCTGTGTGGAACGGAAACAGCTTGCAGCACTAGATCAGGACAAGGCCGAGTTCTCCGCCCTCCGTCTTCGCCATTCTTATTACACTAGCGGTAATAAATGCGGCCGCCTCCTGGCCCATAAACTACGGGAGGCAAGACAGCGACAGGGAGTAAAGGCTATTCGGGATTCGGGGGTGAGCTCACCTCGGAGGATGCTGACATAGCTGAAACCTTTCGGGATTTCTATGCAACCTTATACTTGAGTGATTCCCTTGATGCCCTACATGGCACTGACTACCTTGACGCTGCGAAGTTGCCAGCACTCTCCCCAGTGAAAGCTGACAACCTTGACAGTAATATACGAACGGAGGAAGTTATTGCCGCTATTTCATGCCTCCGGCTCGGGAAATCACCGGGACCAGACGGCTACTCTGCGGCGTTCTATAAGACCTTTTGTGGCCAAATTGCCCCCCTGCTGCGAGACCTCTTTAACGCCTTTGCACACACTGGAGCTATCCCTGGGGAAATGCTGGAGGCATCTATAGTGGTCATTCCCAAGCCTGGTAAGGACAAGACCCTCTGCAGCGCCGCCATATTTCTCTTTTGAATATTGATATAAAGCTTTACACGAGCATTTTAGCAACCCGTCTAGAGCAGTTTCTGCCCCAATTAGTTGAACCAGACCAAGCAGGGTTCATCCTACAAAGGCAGACCAGCGATAACACTAAGAGTTCTGCACCTTATTGAAAAGGCTTCTCGCACCACAGGGGAATACATGCTACTGGCTATTGATGCAGAAAAAGCCTTTGATTGGGTGCACTGGCCCTATCTTGAGCAGGTCCTGTCGAGGTTCGGCTTTGGGGACCAAATTTGCACGCGCATATTGAATTGCTATCGCTCACCATACACCACAGTTCGTGTCAACGGCCAGACGTCATCCCGCTTCCCCATAAGTAGAGGTATGAGGCAGGGGTGTCCTCTCTCCCCCTCCTCTTTGCGCTCTATATGGAGCCGCTGGCGCAACGCATATGGAACCACCCCCTCATTTCTGGGATCAAGTTTGGCAGGGACACTCACACCATCAGCCTAGATGCAGACGATATTCTCCTTTCCCTCTCTGATCCTATTCAAACGTTGAGGGCGCTCTTCATTGAATTGCATAGCTTTGCACAGGCCTCGGGGTTTAAGATTAATATGGACAAGTTCACCGCCCGTCATCTGCCTCACTCCACACACGCTGGCCCACATTCGGGAAGAACACCCAATGCAGTGGTCCACCTCTACCATACCATACTTAGGAGTACAATTAGGTGCCACGATCCCTGCCACTATCGCAGCCAACTACGAGCGACTTCGTACCCACATCCGTACGGAACTGGAAATATCACACTTTATCATCGCTTGGCCGGATAGCGGTGATCAAGATGACTATACTCCTCCAGATCCTATACCTCTTCCAGACCCTCCCTTTGCGTCCCCCGGCGGTTTGGATACAACACACCCAATCAGATCTAGCCCGTTTAATCTGGCAGGGCCGCAAACCCCGATTCAAGCATGCCATAGCGATTTTGCCGCCTGAGGGGGGGTCCCCAATTTACAACTATACTTCTATGCAGCTCAGCTTCGTTACTTGGTGGAGTGGAGTCGCCTTGAGTCCGAGAAACATTGGTTATTCCAGGATCAGGTGGTGGCTTGTGCGCCCCTGCAGGGTCTTCCCTTTCTCCATAAAGCACACAGGCCACCCAACCTCTTTGCTTCCTACCTCACGAGCACCACGATGGAAGCTTGGGACTGCACTGCCACGGCACATGAACTGACGACATCCCCCTCCCCACTCACACCACTCTTCAACAACCCAGACTTCCACCCCGGTACGACCCCTAAGACCTTCACGCACTGGCGCCCCACCCCTTGTAGAGCGCTGGGTCACCTTTTTGACCTGGATGGAATCATTCCATTCCCACGACTTCGGAAAGATTATGGCATCCCGGAGACAGAGCAGCTGTCTTACCTACAGCTTAAACACTGGGCCCTCCAACCACAAAAGAAGTGGCTTGTTACCAGATCGTCCGACAAGAAACTAATCTCGGATATTTACACGCACTTACTTCTTACCACGGTCTACACGCACAATGCAGGGCGGGAACAATGGGAAAGGAATTTAGGCCGCACCTCAACTCACAAAGAATGGGACAGTATCTATTACAGGGCTCGGCACTCAGCATACCACATAGGCCTCACTGAGACACTGACTAAGGTGGTGACTTATTGGTATTACACGCCTGAACGTCTCCATAAATTTGATCCCTGTCAGAGTGCTTTGTGCTGGAGAGGTTGTGGGGACGTGGGCACCCTGGAACATCTCTTGTGAAGCTGTAAACATATCCAACCCTACTGGTCCCAAATTTTAGACAAAATTGATTCCCACCTTGATACCCAGCCTATGTCCTGTTAGGCCTACCCAATCCACTGATGTACCCAGCTAAGTCCCGACGAGGTCAACTGATCGCAATCGCTTCGGGGGCAGCTACCCAGAACATACCTGCGCACTGGCAAGCTCCCCAGCCCCCGCCGTATTCTGTATGGCTACAGAGGCTGTGGATGGTACTGGGGATGGAGAAACTGACTCTCACTCTTGCGGGTAGGGGATCTGAATTCCCAGAATTATGGCGCCCTTTCCTAACGCTGCTTATAACAGAATTCAAAGAACAGACCTGCCCTAGACACCTAAGACTACTGTGTCTGGCAGGTACGTCAATCCCACAGGCGAATCCTAAGCGCAAGACCCATAGACTGCGATGAATCACATTATGTTTCTCACTTTCCGAGTTCCTTTCCAACTGAATTTACCCTGGTGGATGAGGGGTGGGGGCATGGGGGGTGGGTAGTTGGGGGTTTTCTTTTTCTTTCGCTGTCATTGTATTGTTTCTCTCCACATTATGATCTGTTTGCTCTCAGGCCTGCTTCAAGCATTTCCTGAAGTAATATTGCCCAACGCGGCACTTGTTGTCTGTATTCAACTAACTCTGAGATCCGGGGCCGTGTGCTCTGTTTTGTTCTCTGTTTTTGAAATCAATGAAAAGATTTAAACCATAAAAACGTTTCAGTATTCTTGTTTTGGTCTGTCTTTGATAAAAAACTTTTCAAACCTCAAACAGATTGTCTGGAAGGTATTCTATCAATGTTGCTTTCTGGTCGTACCCGTTTTGACCAACTCCTGGCTGACCTCCAATTTCTTCTTGACGTTTATGTATTTACAAAAATCACTAGGCAACCTCACATATGGGCCGCTTCTGAAGATTATAGGGGCCAGACTGCTACCAACCATTACATATGGCAGTGAATCACTAATGGGAAAGGACACTGAAGTAATAAATAATGCACTATCTAAAACATACAAATCATTATTCCACCTCCCTATGAATGCCTCGCCTGCACAAATTAGACTAGAGTTCGGTTTAAACAACCAATACTATGTGAGAAAGGGTCATTTCATTAAAACCTGGAGTCGGATAAAAAACGATCATGATAATCAGATATCCCATTTGTTGTGGAAAGAAATAAATATTAATGTTAAGTCAACTGCATGGAATTACCTTAAGGAAGCGATAGATGAGTTTGCGGTTACTACAATCTGGAACAATACGATAAATAACACATTGTTCAAAAAAATAATTAATAAAACTACAAACCACCTATCCCTCGTAAAGGACAAAGAAACTTTAACAAAAAGAAAACATGCTTGGACAATAATAAATGGTTACAAAAAAAAGAAGGTACAACAATATTTGGAAACACCTTGGTCGGAAAAAAATAAACAAGTTCTACTCAAGACAAGATTTGGAATACTCCCGGGACTTTCTCATCTCCCCCCGTGGAAAAATACTGAAAATAGCACATTATGCAGACTTGCAAAAAGGGAGAGGAGAACATTGTCCATCTTTTATGTATTTGTCCTGGACTCCTAAAAGAAAGAAGATCCTTACTTAAAATACTTTTCAATCTACGTGGAATAAGGTCATGTAGGCATGCATTGAAATGTTGTCTTGATTCGAATGATATAGGTATGAACGCTACCTTTGTGAGGTTCCTACTAACAGCGAAAACAAAATTAGGTGATTAAATTTTAAAACAAAGTAGTTTAATGAAATGTTAGGAATTTTATGGTGTAATGTTTTTTTTAATAGTTTTATACATTAAATGTTATTTGTTTTCAAAATTGTAAGATTTTAAATAATCAAACAATAAAGGATTTCAGTTTCAGTTTCCTATATCAGACTATCATTGTTCTTGACTATGCTAAGTTTTTCAGACAAAAGAATGTCATGAGGCAGATTGAATCTAAATGTTACCTTACACTGCGAATTCCAAGCCTTATACAGGTCTCCATCCCAGGCTTGAGAAAATCCCCCCCAACAGATGCAATGACTAATCATGTTTATTTTTACCTGAAGTTCTGCAAACTGGATTAACCTTCAATAGTATGAGCTTGAGGAACTCTGTATCGGTTTGTCTGCCGACTGGCTCCCACTCAATGACCTGATACATCCCCTCCACTTCAGAAAACATAGTCATCATGTCCTGTGCATGGTCCTCTCTTTGACTGTAGGTTACCAATGGATCATGAGCTTCTCCTCCTACAGTATTAATTGGCGTTTTGGGGATTTTCTTTCTCTGGAAATTCTGGGATCCTTTCTGTGGTCAGTACCCTTAGCCTTTTTTTCAGAGGCAACTTGAGCTGTCATGATCACATTAATTTACTCAGAATCAGCCAAATCTTTGCTGCAGATTCATCCAATGGATAGACATGGACACCCAGATGCACTCCTCTGATAAGGGACTATGTTTCATTCTATTGTTAAATGCCATTAGGCAGTCATACACAGCACTGACAACATCCCCGTCTTAGAAAAACAATTTAGGATATACTAGCTGGTGGTCAAAATATTTCCAGTGCATCATCCGACTTGACTGTGTGTCCTATGGCTTTACCTGTTATCACATTCACAGAGATCTTTTGGAAGTACTTGGCAACTTTAGCAGGCACCCTGTCCAGATACTTAAGATATACCTCGAACTTTCCAAGGGATACGAGGGTGGACACAGTGCCACTAGCTAGAATGTACTGAGTTCCACTACCTGATTGACTCCAGTGGTCACTGGGTTCACTGACAGAATATCGACCACAAAAATATAGATGTTAAAAAAAGTGGTAAAAGTAAAGAATGCAAAAATACCAACTCCCTATACTTAAACAGATAATTTGAAAATTATCGAAACAAAAATATAGTTTACAATAATATAGTTGAACTAAATATCGAATTTAAAATATATATAATTTAAAATATTAAAATGAATATAAATTCAATACTAACTTGAATTCATAAAAATATAATTAAATATATTTCTAAACAAATACAACAAATACTTCTTTTAAAAAAACGTAAACACACATATACAAATATATAAAATATAAACTAATTTTTTAATTAACTATATAATTTAAAACATACTAAATATAATATTAAATATACCAAAAACATAAAACATTAATAAAAACAGAATCAATGTAATTTCGAATGAAAATTAAACACCACACATATTTTCCAGTTTCATTAAAAATAAGTTGCAAACAAAAAATATTGCAAATTATAATATTATTATTATTATGAATGAAATGCATAATTATATAAATTGCAATAGAAACTAAATTATTACAAATTAAAATAAATATATATACACTTCCCACCACATTAAAAAGTAAACATTTTTCAACTAAATAAACACAAAAATAATTACTCCCACCTAAAACAACACAACAGTAAAAAAATGTTTTACACCACACAAAAATAAGATTTACTATTCTATGCAATAAATATAAAATTACATAAAATATAACATTACAAGTTACTACAATTTACTATTCCCAGAACGCACTTCACACAGCAATAAAATGTATAATTAACAAAAAAAACTATTTCACTCCAATCAGTACCACAGTAGGGAAAGCGCTGGATTGCGGAGAGGTAAAATTTACTATTCCCACTCCAGTAAATTCAACAGTAGGGAAAGTGTTGGATAGCGGAGGGGCAAAATTGACTATTTTCACTCCAGTGAATGTAACAGTAGGGAAAGTGTTGGACAGCAGAGGGTTAAAAATGACTATTCCACCTCCACTCAGTGCAACAGTAGGGAAAGTGTTGGATTGCGGAGTGGTAAAATGTACTATTCACACTCCAGTCAGTGCAACAGTAAGGAAAGCGCTGGATTGGGGAGTTCTAAAATGTACTCTTCCCACTTCAGTAAATTCAACAGTAGGGAAAGTGTTGAATAGCAAAGGGGCAAAATTTACTATTTTCACTCCAGTGAGTGCAACAGCAAGGAAAGTGTTGGACAGCAGAGGGGTAAAAATTACTAGTCCCACTCCACTCAGTTCAACAGTAGGGAAAGTGTTGGATTGCGGAGTGGTAACATTTACTATTCACACTCCAGTCAGTGCAACAGTAGGGAAAGTGCTGGATTGCGGAGAGGGTAAAATTTACTATTCCAACTCCAGTCATGCAACAGTAGGGAAAGAGTTGAATGCGGAGGGGTAAAAGTTTCTATTCCCACTCCGGTAAATGCAACAGTAGGGAAAGTGTTGGATAGTGGATGGGTAAAATGTACTATTCACTCTCCAGTCAGTGCAACAGCAGGGAAAGTGTTGGATAGCGGAGGGGTGAAAATTACTATTTCCTCTCCACTCAGTGCAACAGTAGGGAAAGTGTTGGATTGCGGAGGGGTAAAATTGACTATTCACGCTCCAATCAGTGCAACAGTAGGGAAAGCGCTGGATTGTGGAGGGATGAAATGTACTATTCTCACTCCAGTCAGTGCAACAGTAGGGAATGTGTTGAATAGTGGAGGGGTCAAATTTACTATTCCCACTTCAGTGAGTGCAGCAGTAGGGAAATTGTTGGATGGTGGAGGGGTAAAAATTACTATTCACACTCCATTCAGTGCAACAGTAGGGAAAGCACTGGATTGTGGAGGGATACAATGTACTATTCTCACTCCAGTCAGTGCAACAGTAGGGAAAGTGTTGGGTGGCAGAGGGTTAGAAATTACAATTCCCACTCCATTCATTACAACAGTAGGGAAAGTGTTGGATTGCAGAGGGGTAAAATATACTATTCCCACTCCAGTCAGTACAATAGTAGGGAAAGTGTTAGATTGCGGAGTGGTAAAATGTACTATTCCCGCTCCAATAAATGCAACAGTAGGGAAAGTGTTGGATAGCAGATGGTCAAAATTTACTATTCCCACTCCAGTCAGTTCAACATAAAAAAAACAAAATATCTTCAACAAAAGAAAAATGTTTCAAAAACTAAGTAAATAAACAAATGTATAAATATGTTGAAAAAAGATAGATATAAAATTTTTTAAAAGTAAAAACATATTATAATGTTAAATACATATCACAGATACCTACAAATATTGTTATAAATAAAAAACAAAAAGTTATTTTTGTACAAAAAAATTGTTTTATTTAGAAATTATTTATTAACAAAAACATTATTACATACATTTAGTTTAGTTACTTCCCACCTTATAACACCAGAAAACTCACAACCTGCACCTAAAAAAAATTATTTACACTATTAATATAAATATTCATCAACAAATTAACTTAAATTAATTATTAATTAAATATAAATATTATACTTTCCATAATATACCCACACCAAACACACAACACAATTAAATATTACATTAATATTTGATATTAATTTTAATATAGTTATTAATTCCTTCAAATTGATTTACTTCCCACCCGATGCCCCTTCAAAACCCAGCCCCATATCTAAATTGTAAAACACATACATTTATTTGCACAATTAACATAATTAATTATCAATTAAACAAACATTATTAATTAAAAAACAAATTATAATTCATTAATTAACTTCCCACTCTACCCCTATAATGCACATAACCCACACCTAGAATTAAACTTTAAAAACATTAATTACACAATTAGAATTAATTTCAAATAAATAATAATGGTATTTAACAACAAATTATAAACTAAGTAAAATTAATTTACTCCCCGCCGTTTACCCCTATAAACCCAAAACGCACACCCCAAAGTAATGTAATTAAACAATTAAAATAATTATCAATTTTTTTTACTTATTATGAATGAATAAAAAATAAATTACTTCCCACCCTTTGCCCCTATTACCCCACAACCCGCACCTAACAAAAAAGTCTACAAAATTACGATAATGAATTATCAATTAATAATAAATATTAATTAACAACTAATTATTGATTAATTCAACATAAATTACTTCCCACCCTTTACCCCATTAGCCCCACAACCCGCACTTAAAAAATACTCTATTACCATAATTAATTATCAATTAATTAATTAATAAAAATAAAAACGAATTATTAATTAATACACAATTAATTGCTTCCCAACTTTTACCCCTATAAACCCCACAACCCACACATAAAATGTACCCAACAAATTTAAGAGCTCAATTAACGCTATTAAATATCAAATAAATAAATACAATTAAATACAAAATAATCATTATTTATTATAATTAAATTACTTCACATCCTTATTCCCCTATAAACCCACAACCCGCTACAGAACTAAAAGACACAAAATGTTATTCGTTAAATGTAATTACTAGAAATGTAACACATATAATAAAAGACTTAAACAATACTTATACAAAAAAAATGACAATACATACATTTAAAAAATACACTAAAATACAAAACACTAATTAAATAATCGATATTGTAAGCAACTATAATTTGCAAATGATATTAATGACTTCTATATTTGTAAAATTGATATTACTTACCTTCAAATTGACATTCTTGACAACGATTTTCTTGCACTTGGATATTTTGTCCCATTACCAGTCACTGTAGTCTTCTTTCTTATAGTTGAGGTCAGAATGACCCAGAACATCTCCAGGGCCTTAGAGGAATAAAATGAACTTATTTCCATTCGATACCTCCTTTTTCATCGGGTGTGTTTTCAGGCCCTCCACATTACTAAAATGTAGGGAAGCTTACAGAAACATTTATAGACTAACCTTGTGTAGATTGGTGGGAGGTTTGCCCACTTCTCTATTGATCACCATACGGGTTTCCTTTTTAAGTCTGCCACTGACCCTGCTGCCTGAGGGTTCAGCAATCAGTTTGATATCAGCCTGACAATCTGGCTAATAACCATTTTGATGGATTCCAGTTTGCCCCACCATGTGAGGAATTTAGGTAACCACATCCATCGGGAAAAAATAATAATTTGTATGACCAGTGTATTATTATGCGGGCAGATTCAAATAAATCAACATTGAACTCCAAAACCAGATACTTGAGAAGGTAGGGCTGCAATGACAGACAAGAGGAACCTAAAACCACTTTAGTACTGGTGATATTAAGAGGACAAACCGCAGGTATGTCCCTATTAAGAGTGTATCCGACACTAAGGAGTAGTCTTCAATTTTGGTTCTGATTTCGGGGATGGCTATGTCTGCATGATCAGTCACAATCAGTATGCCAGTGGCATAAGCTGCTGTCTTGAAGCAGTTATTATCCGGTTTTAACCCTATTGAATTGAAACCAGCTATTGATTGACAATAGAAGTGGTGCAATAGCCAGGAGGAATTACGAAGGGGATAGTGGGCACCATGTGTGGTGCCTTGCTTGAGTGGAAATGATTCTGATAAGACTCCATCGGTTATGAATTAGGTCATGGGTTGGAATAAAGCAGCAAATGTTTCTGATGCAGACCTTACCTGATATGTATCATTTAAAGCTGTCTTTGAGGGGGGCGTGGTCAAGATGGCGGCCTGAGTAGACGCTTACTAGCGAGGCTTCCCGTCCCGGACCACCGTTGGGGCCCATTACACAGCACCCGAGCACCGTAATCGACAGAATCTTACCGGGGATTGTATGAGGAGCCAGGGCCAGTCATTTCGGAGACCAGACGTGAACAGAGCAGCCTCTCGGAGACAAACTCGCCCTGAGCACACAACGCCGAGTGTCATGACGGCCGGTAGAGCTCAGTAACCCACAACGCCCCCTCCTGCATGAGAACACCGGGGGGTCGGCTGCCGAGGAGCTGACGACCGGAATGAAGCCCGGTCGCATGTGAAGCGAAGTTGCAGCGCCTGGTGCTGGGAGCGAGTAGCATCAGGGGAGAGCGGCGGAGGTGAGGGCCCCTGAGCCAGACAGTATGAAACTCGACCCCCAGGGATCTCTGGCCTACAACTGGAGAGTGCGAGGCGGCACGCCGGGCCCGTGACCAGCGAAGCAGGGGGTTGCTGTTACGAGGCCATAACGGACCGCCCGCAGAGACACGGGGGGATCCAGACCGAGGCCAGGAGCCGGCGGAGGCAGTGAAGCAGCAGCGCTGGGCACGAGAGCTGAGCGGCAGCGAGGTTGCCCCGGGAGGCGTGAAACTCGTGCCCCGAAGCCTGGGGCCTACAGTGGGGGAATCCGGCACGCCGAGGGAGCTAGGCAGCAGAGCATCCCCTGGCGCTTGAAGGGGGCAGCAGAGCACAGCGTGGCCCCACCAGGAAGGAGGTGGCCGACAGAGGGGGTCGAGGGCGGCCCAGCGCCGTGGCAATACCCCCTTCGTAGAGGTCCGCCAGGGATGTGGATGCCGGGGCCTACGGGAGTGAGTGAGCAGTAGCGGAGGCGGCCCGGGAGGCGCGAAAATCAAGCCCCGAGAGCTGTGGCCTAACACGGAGCATCCAGCGCACCGAGAGAACCAGGGAAGCGGAACACCCCCTTGCATCTGAGGGGCAAATCAGGGCAGAGAGTGGCCCCCGGGGGGCGGAGGAGACCACCAGTGGGGCCTGAAGGTGACCCGGAGCCATAAGAGACTTGCCCCAACACAGAGTAGTACCAGCACGGAGGAGACCCGCTGGTCTAGAGGCTTCAAGCATCACGGGGGGTGCAACCGGAAAGCACGAACTGTGGAGTCTCCCGGCTTCGGAGCTCTCTGACCCGGTGAGTGCCTGGGGGGCCCCAGGAGGAGCGCAGGGCTAGAACTGGGGGGCCTGGACTGACGGGGCGCCGATCCCGCGCCACATCGCCGCGGACATTGCATTTGGGGTGCGGTCCCGTGCTACTGGGCCCCATAGTGGCTTGAAACAAGGGGGGGTCGATAGCCGTGGAACCCCACGCACAGCTCGGAGGGAGGCCTTGGGGCCAGTGGGGCCCGTTTGCCCAGACAGTGAGAACGTCCCTTGGGGCACTATCAACTCGCGCTCCGCTGTCGCCTTCTGCCGCGTGGGCGGCCATTGGGGTCTCGCCGAGGGACCAGAGGCCGGGACACGACGGCAACGACGAGCCGCAGGGGCGGCCGCACTATCATGGATATGTTGGTTAAAGGAGCTTCTAAAAGGGAGAAAGGCCCATCCTCCCCGGCAGCGATGAAAGACACTGAGGAGCAAGGGGATGCGGGGGTGCCCATCACTAAGTCGTTTCTTGAATCCTTATTCAACTCACTACGAGACAATTTCCAAGTACTTAAACAAGAAATGGCCGGGGAACACCGCGAGTTACAGAGGGAGGTGGATGGACTGGGGGAACGCGTAGCGGCAGTGGAGGAGGCGGACCAGACTAGAGGTGAGGAACTAGAGCACCTGCAGCAAGATGTCCTTCGTCTTCGAGAGCAGCAAGTTGAGTTGCAAGCACACGCCGAGGACCTTGAAAAGCGCTCCAGATGAAATAATATCAGGGTCCGCGGTGTCCCATCCAAAGCAGAAGGGAACCACATCTATGACTTCATCCGGAGTATGTTCCGGGAAATCCTTGGGGAACCGGATGACTTCGTGATCCGCATAGACAGGGCACACAGGGTGGGCCTGCCGCGTCGAGCATCCGCCCTACCACCTGACATTCTGGCATTTCTACCTGACTTCCCACTAAAAGAAAGGATTCTCCGGGAGGCGCGCCGGCAACAACCTCTCCAACATCAGAGGCACCAAGTGGCACTGTTCCAAGATCTATCGGCGATCACCTTACACAAGAGAAAGGCTTTTAAAGTGGCGACGGAGTTCCTTCTGGAGAAAGGGGTCCCGTACTCGTGGGGCCATCCCTTCAGACTGATCTTCAAGTGGGGAGGAACCCTGCACCAGCTCAGGTCCCTATGCGAAATGGGCTCTGTCCTGGGCATTGATCTCCCGTAGGAATCCACATCACGGGATGCCTCCCCACGACCTTCCCAAGAGAGGACCTCGCGGCCGACACGAGATGGGTGGCAACGAGTGGGGCGCCGGCGCACGCCCAAGGCCAATCTGAAACCGGAACTAGCCACCATGGCACAAGAGCAAGCATCAGCTATCCAGGAGGTGTCCAAAGACACCAAGCCGCTGAATTAAGGCTGTACGAAGCGGGGCTATCTCGGCATTTGGAATAAGCGGGTCCAACGGGGAGCGGGCGGGGGGCCGGAAGGGTCGCCGCTGCCACAAGTTCCCTTACTTGACATTACCACAGGCCTGGACTGGGTGTTAACTGGCCTGGGACTATGAACCGGCATAGGGACTTTTCTGTTGGGGTTCGGGAGGGGGAGGGAGGGCGGCAGAGAGTTGGGGGGAAGTTGGGGGTTTGGAGTTTTGGGGAGGGTGGGAGGGGGGCAGAGGGAGGGTGGACTGGGGGGGAAGTTGGGGGTCCGGAGGTCCTTTTGGGGGAGGGACCCTTCTGTCCACCTTTTTTTCTGTTTCATTTTCCTAAAGCTACACAGGGCGCTTGAAGCAATGATAGTGAGAAGATGACACACTCACGACTTAAAATACTTTCCCTTAATGTGCGAGGGCTAAACAACCCCATAAAGCGACGGGCTGTTCTGTCCCTTTTAGAGCACTCCACAGCAGATCTCTGTCTCCTTCAGGAGACTCATCTACTGCCTAAAGACCAACACCGATTTGGAATACTCCCGGGACTTTCTCATCTCCCCCCGTGGAAAAATACTGAAAATAGCACATTATGCAGACTTGCAAAAAGGGAGAGGAGAACATTGTCCATCTTTTATGTATTTGTCCTGGACTCCTAAAAGAAAGAAGATCCTTACTTAAAATACCTTTCAATCTACGTGGAATAAGGTCATGTAGGCATGCATTGAAATGTTGTCTTGATTCGAATGATATAGGTATGAACGCTACCTTTGTGAGGTTCCTACTAACAGCGAAAACAAAATTAGGTGATTAAATTTTAAAACAAAGTAGTTTAATGAAATGTTATGAATTGTATGTTGTAATATTTTTTTTAATAGTTTTATACATTAAATGTTATTTGTTTTCAAATAATCAAACAATAAAGGATTTCAGTTTCAGTTTCCTATATCAGACTATCATTGTTCTTGACTATGCTAAGTTTTTCAGACAAAAGAATGTCATGAGGCAGATTGAATCTAAATGTTACCTTACACTGCGAATTCCAAGCCTTATACAGGTCTCCATCCCAGGCTTGAGAAAATCCCCCCCAACAGATGCAATGACTAATCATGTTTATTTTTACCTGAAGTTCTGCAAACTGGATTAACCTTCAATAGTATGAGCTTGAGGAACTCTGTATCGGTTTGTCTGCCGACTGGCTCCCACTCAATGACCTGATACATCCCCTCCACTTCAGAAAACATAGTCATCATGTCCTGTGCATGGTCCTCTCTTTGACTGTAGGTTACCAATGGATCATGAGCTTCTCCTCCTACAGTATTAATTGGCGTTTTGGGGATTTTCTTTCTCTGGAAATTCTGGGATCCTTTCTGTGGTCAGTACCCTTAGCCTTTTTTTCAGAGGCAACTTGAGCTGTCATGATTACATTAATTTACTCAGAATCAGCCAAATCTTTGCTGCAGATTCATCCAATGGATAGACATGGACACCCAGATGCACTCCTCTGATAAGGGACTATGTTTCATTCTATTGTTAAATGCCATTAGGCAGTCATACACAGCACTGACAACATCCCCGTCTTAGAAAAACAATTTAGGATATACTAGCTGGTGGTCAAAATATTTCCAGTGCATCATCCGACTTGACTGTGTGTCCTATGGCTTTACCTGTTATCACATTCACAGAGATCTTTTGGAAGTACTTGGCAACTTTAGCAGGCACCCTGTCCAGATACTTAAGATATACCTCGAACTTTCCAAGGGATACGAGGGTGGACACAGTGCCACTAGCTAGAATGTACTGAGTTCCACTACCTGACTGACTCCAGTGGTCACTGGGTTCACTGACAGAATATCGACCACAAAAATATTGATGTTAAAAAAAGTGGTAAAAGTAAAGAATGCAAAAATAACAACTTCCTATAATTAAACAGGTAATTTGAAAATTATCGAAACAAAAATATAGTTTACAATAATATAGTTGAACTAAATATCGAATTTAAAATATATATAATTTAAAATATTAAAATGAATATAAATTCAATACTAACTTGAATTCATAAAAATATAATTAAATATATTTCTAAACAAATACAACAAATAAACTTCTTTTAAAAAAACGTAAACACACATATACAAATATATAAAATATAAACTAATTTTTTAATTAACTATATAATTTAAAACATACTAAATATAATATTAAATATACCAAAAACATAAAACATTAATAAAAACAGAATCAATGTAATTTCAAATGAAAATTAAACACCACACATATTTTCCAGTTTCATTAAAAATAAGTTGCAAACAAAAAGTATTGCAAATTATAATATTATTATTATTATGAATGAAATGCATAATTATATAAATTGCAATAGAAACTAAATTATTACAAATTAAAATAAATATATATACACTTCCCACCACATTAAAAAGTAAACATTTTTCAACTAAATAAACACAAAAATAATTACTCCCACCTAAAACAACACAACAGTAAAAAAATATTTTACACCACACAAAAATAAGATTTACTATTCTATGCAATAAATATAAAATTACATAAAATATAACATTACAAGTTACTACAATTTACTATTCCCAGAACGCACTTCACACAGCAATAACATGTATAATTAACAAAAAAAAGCAATTTCACTCAAATCAGTACCACAGTAGGGAAAGCGCTGGATTGCGGAGAGGTAAAATGTACTATTCCCACTCCAGTAAATTCAACAGTAGGGAAAGTGTTGGATAGCGGAGGGGCAAAATTGACTATTTTCACTCCAGTGAATGTAACAGTAGGGAAAGTGTTGGACAGCAGAGGGTTAAAAATGACTATTCCCCCCTTAGCAAAGGGGCAAAATTTACTATTTTCACTCCAGTGAGTGCAACAGCAAGGAAAGTGTTGGACAGCAGAGGGGTAAAAATTACTAGTCCCACTCCACTCAGTTCAACAGTAGGGAAAGTGTTGGATTGCGGAGTGGTAACATTTACTATTCACACTCCAGTCAGTGCAACAGTAGGGAAAGTGCTGGATTGCGGAGAGGGTAAAATTTACTATTCCAACTCCAGTCATGCAACAGTAGGGAAAGAGTTGAATTGCGGAGGGGTAAAAGTTTCTATTCCCACTCCGGTAAATGCAACAGTAGGGAAAGTGTTGGATAGTGGAGGGGTAAAATGTACTATTCACTCTCCAGTCAGTGCAACAGCAGGGAAAGTGTTGGATAGCGGAGGGGTGAAAATTACTATTTCCTCTCCACTCAGTGCAACAGTAGGGAAAGTGTTGGATTGCGGAGGGGTAAAATTGACTATTCACGCTCCAATCAGTGCAACAGTAGGGAAAGCACTGGATTGTGGAGGGATAAAATGTACTATTCTCACTCCAGTCAGTGCAACAGTAGGGAATGTGTTGTATAGTGGAGGGGTACAATTTACTATTCCCACTTCAGTGAGTGCAGCAGTAGGGAAATTGTTGGATGGTGGAGGGGTAAAAATTACTATTCACACTCCATTCAGTGCAACAGTAGGGAAAGCACTGGATTGTGGAGGGATACAATGTACTATTCTCACTCCAGTCAGTGAAACAGTAGGGAAAGTGTTGGGTGGCAGAGGGCTAGAAATTACAATTCCCACTCCATTCATTACAACAGTAGGGAAAGTGTTGGATTGCAGAGGGGTAAAATATACTATTCCCCCTCCAGTCAGTACAATAGTAGGGAAAGTGTTAGATTGCGGAGTGGTAAAATGTACTATTCCCGCTCCAATAAATGCAACAGTAGGGAAAGTGTTGGATACCAGATGGTCAAAATTTACTATTCCCACTCCAGTCAGTTCAACATAAAAAAAACAAAATATCTTCAACAAAAGAAAAATATTTCAAAAACTAAGTAAATAAACAAATGTATAAATATGTTGAAAAAAGATAGATGTAACATTTTTAAAAAGTAAAAACATATTATAATGTTAAATACATATCAGATACCTACAAATATTGTTATAAATAAAAAACAAAAAGTTATTTTTGTACAAAAAAATTGTTTTATTTAGAAATTATTTATTAACAAAAACATTATAACATACATTTAGTTTAGTTACTTCCCACCTTATAACACCAGAAAACTCACAACCTGCACCTAAAAAAAAATATTTAACCTATTAATATAAATATTCATCAACAAATTAACTTTAATTATTAATTAAATATAAATATTATACTTTCCATAATATACCGACACCAAACACACAACACAATTAAATATTACATTAATATTTGATATTCATTTTAATATAGTTATTAATTCCTTCAAATTGATTTACTTCCCACCCGATGCCCCTTCAAAACCCAGCCCCATATCTAAATTGTAAAACAAATACATTTATTTGCACAATTAACATAATTAATTATCAATTAAACATACATTATTAATTAAAAAAACAAATTATAATTCATTAATTAACTTCCCACTCTACCCCTATAATGCACACAACCCACACCTAGAATTAAACTTTAAAAACATTAATTACACAATTAGAATTAATTTCAAATAAATAATAATGGTATTTAACAACAAATTATAA
This sequence comes from Lissotriton helveticus, assembly GCF_964261635.1. Taxonomy (NCBI): domain Eukaryota; kingdom Metazoa; phylum Chordata; class Amphibia; order Caudata; family Salamandridae; genus Lissotriton; species Lissotriton helveticus. The sequence continues at coordinate 1,119,508,543 of NC_136067.1, forward strand.
ACTAAGTAAAATTAATTTACTCCCCGCCGTTTACCCCTATAAACCCAAAACGCACACCCCAAAGTAATGTAATTAAACAATTAAAATAATTATCAATTTTTTTTACTTATTATGAATGAATAAAAAATAAATTACTTCCCACCCTTTGCCCCTATTACCCCACAACCCGCACCTAACAAAAAATGTCTACAAAATTACGATAATGAATTATCAATTAATAATAAATATTAATTAACAACTAATTATTGATTAATTCAACATAAATTACTTCCCACCCTTTACCCCATTAGCCCCACAACCCGCACTTAAAAAATACTCTATTACCATAATTAATTATCAATTAATTAATTAATAAAAATAAAAACGAATTATTAATTAATACAAAATTAATTGCTTCCCAACTTTTACCCCTATAAACCCCTATAAACCCCACAACCCACACATAAAATGTACCCAACAAATTTAAGAGCTCAATTAACGCTATTAAATATCAAATAAATAAATACAATTAAATACAAAATAATCATTATTTATTATAATTAAATTACTTCACATCCTTATTCCCCTATAAACCCACAACCCGCTACAGAACTAAAAGACACAAAATGTTATTCGTTAAATGTAATTACTAGAAATGTAACACATATAATAAAAGACTTAAACAATACTTATACAAAAAAAATGACAATACATACATTTAAAAAATACACTAAAATACAAAACACTAATTAAATAATCGATATTGTAAGCAACTATAATTTGCAAATGATATTAATGACTTCTATATTTGTAAAATTGATATTACTTACCTTCAAATTGACATTCTTGACAATGATTTTCTTGCACTTGGATATTTTGTCCCATTACCAGTCACTGTAGTCTTCTTTCTTATAGTTGAGGTCAGAATGACCCAGAACATCTCCAGGGCCTTAGAGGAATAAAATGAACTTATTTCCATTCGATACCTCCTTTTTCATCGGATGTGTTTTCAGGCCCTCCACATTACTAAAATGTAGGGAAGCTTACAGAAACATTTATAGACTAACCTTGTGTAGATTGGTGGGAGGTTTGCCCACTTCTCTATTGATCACCATACGGGTTTCCTTTTTAAGTCTGCCACTGACCCTGCTGCCTGAGGGTTCAGCAATCAGTTTGATATCAGCCTGACAATCTGACTAATAACCATTTTGATGGATTCCAGTTTGCCCCACCATGTGAGGAATTTAGGTGACCACATCCATCGGGAAAAAATAATAATTTGTATGACCAGTGTATTATTATGCGGGCAGATTCAAATAAATCAACATTGAAATCCAAAACCAGATACTTGAGAAGGTAGGGCTGCAATGACAGACAAGAGGAACCTAAAACCACTTTAGTACAGGTGATATTAAGAGGACAAACCGCAGGTATGTCCCTATTAAGAGTGTATCCGACACTAAGGAGTAGTCTTCAATTTTGGTTCTGATTTCGGGGATGGCTATGTCTGCATGATCAGTCACAATCAGTATGCCAGTGGCATAAGCTGCTGTTTTGAAGCAGTTATTATCCGGTTTTAACCCTATTGAATTGAAACCAGCTATTGATTGACAATAGAAGTGGTGCAATAGCCAGGAGGAATTACGAAGGGGATAGTGGGCACCATGTGTGGTGCCTTGCTTAAGTGGAAATGATTCTGATAAGACTCCATCGGTTATGAATTAGGTCATGGGTTGGAATAAAGCAGCAAATGTTTCTGATGCAGACCGTACCTGATATGTATCCTTTAAAGCTGTCTTTGAGGGGGGCGTGGTCAAGATGGCGGCCTGAGTAGATGCTTACTAGCAAGGCTTCCCGTCCCGGACCACCGTTGGGGCCCATTACACAGCACCCGAGCCTCGTAATCGACAGAATCTTACCGGGGATTGTATGAGGAGCCAGGGCCAGTCATTTCGGAGACCAGACGTGAACAGAGCAGCCTCTCGGAGACAAACTTCCCCTGAGCACACAACGCCGAGTGTCATGACGGCCGGTAGAGCTCAGTAACCCACAACGCCCCCTCCTGCATGAGAACACCGGGGGGTCGGCTGCCGAGGAGCTGACGACCGGAATGAAGCCCGGTCGCATGTGAAGCGAAGTTGCAGCGCCTGGTGCTGGGAGCGAGTAGCATCAGGGGAGAGCGGCGGAGGTGAGGGCCCCTGAGCCAGACAGTATGAAACTCGACCCCCAGGGATCTGCGGCCTACAACTGGAGAGTGCGAGGCGGCACGCCGGGCCCGTGACCAGCGAAGCAGGGGGTTGCTGCTACGAGGCCATAGAGGACCGCCCGCAGAGACACGGGGGGATCCAGACCGGGGCCATGAGCCGGCGGAGGCAGTGAAGCGGCAGCGCTGGGCACTAGAGCTGAGCGGCAGCGAGGTTGCTCCGGGAGGCGTGAAACTCGTGCCCCGAAGCCTGGGGCCTACAGCGGGGGAATCCGGCACGCCAAGGGAGCTAGGCAGCAGAGCATCCCCTGGCGCTTGAAGGGGGCAGCAGAGCACAGCGTGGCCCCACCAGGGGCGGAGGTGGCCGACAGAGGGGGTCGAGGGCGGCCCAGCGCCGTGGCAATACCCCCTTCATAGAGGTCCGCCAGGGATGTGGATGCCGGGGCCTAGGGGAGTGAGTGACCAGTAGCGGAGGCGGCCCGGGAGGCGCGAAAATCAAGCCCCGAGAGCTGTGGCCTAACACGGAGCTTCCAGCGCGCCGAGAGAACCAGGGAAGCGGAACACCCCCTTGCATCTGAGGGACAAATCAGGGCAGAGAGTGGCCCCCGGGGGGCGGAGGAGACCACCAGTGGGGCCTGAAGGTGACCCGGAGCCATAAGAGACTTGCCCCAACACAGAGTAGTACCAGCACGGAGGAGACCTGCTGGTCTAGAGGCGGCGAGCATCACGGGGGGTGCAACCGGAAAGCACGAACTGTGGAGTCTCCCGGCTTCGGAGCTCTCTGACCCGGTGAGTGCCTGGGGGGCACCAGGAGGAGCGCAGGGCTAGAACTGGGGGGCCTGGACTGACGGGGCGCCGATCCCGCACTACATCGCCGCGGACATTGCATTTGGGGTGCGGTCCCGTGCTACTGGGCCCCATAGCGGCTTGAAACAGGGGGGGTCGATAGCCGTGGAACCCCGCGCACAGCTCGGAGGGAGGCCTTGGGGCCAGTGGGGCTCATTTGCCCAGACAGTGAGAACGTCCCTTGGGGCACTATCAACTCGCGCTCCGCTGTCGCCTTCTGCCGCGTGGGCGGCCATTGGGGTCCCGCCGAGGGAGCAGAGGCCGGGACACAATGGCAACGACGAGCCGCAGGGGCGGCCGCACTATCATGGATATGTTGGTTAAAGGAGCTTCTAAAAGGGAGAAAGGCCCATCCTCCCCGGCAGCGATGAAAGACACTGAGGAGCAAGGGGATGCGGGGGTGCCCATCACTAAGTCGTTTCTTGAGTCCTTATTCAACTCACTACGAGACAATTTCCAAGTACTTAAACAAGAAATGGCCGGGGAACACCGCGAGTTACAGAGGGAGGTGGATGGACTGGGGGAACGCGTAGCGGCAGTGGAGGAGGCGGACCAGACTAGAGGGGAGGAACTAGAGCACCTGCAGCAAGATGTCCTTCGTCTTCGAGAGCAGCAAGTTGAGTTGCAAGCACACGCCGAGGACCTTGAAAAGCGCTCCAAACGAAATAATATCAGGGTCCGCGGTGTCCCATCCAAAGCAGAAGGGAACCACATCTATGACTTCATCCGGGGTATGTTCCGGGAAATCCTAGGGGAACCGGATGACTTCATGATCCGCATAGACAGGGCACACAGGGTGGGCCTGCCGCGTCGAGCATCCGCCGTACCACCTGACATTCTGGCATTTCTACCTGACTTCCCACTAAAAGAAAGGATTCTCCGGGAGGCGCGCCGGCAACAGCCTCTCCAACATCAGGGGCACCAAGTGGCACTGTTCCAAGATCTATCGGCGATCACCTTACACAAGAGAAAGGCTTTTAAAGTGGCGACGGAGTTCCTTCTGGAGAAAGGGGTCCCGTACTCGTGGGGCCATCCCTTCAGACTGATCTTCAAGTGGGGAGGAACCCTGCACCAGCTCAGGTCCCTATGCGAAACGTGCTCTGTCCTGGGCATTGATCTCCCGTAGGAATCCACATCACGGGATGCCTCCCCACGACCTTCCCAAGAGAGGACCTCGCGGCCGACACGAGATGGGTGGCAACGAGTGGGGCGCCGGCGCACGCCCAAGGCCAATCTGAAACCGGAACTAGCCACCATGGCACAAGAGCAAGCATCAGCTATCCAGGAGGTGTCCAAAGACACCAAGCCGCTGAATTAAGGCTGTACGAAGCGGGGCTATCTCGGCATTTGGAATAAGCGGGTCCAACGGGGAGCGGGCGGGGGGCCGGAAGGGTCGCCGCTGCCACAAGTTCCCTTACTTGACATTACCACAGGCCGGGACTGGGTGTTAACTGGCCTGGGACTATGAACCGGCATAGGGACTTTTCTGTTGGGGTTCGGGAGGGGGAGGGAGGGCAGCAGAGAGTTGGGGGGAAGTTGGGGGTTTGGAGTTTTGGGAAGGGTGGGAGGGGGGCAGAGGGAGGGGGGACTTGGGGGTGAAGTTGGGGGTCCGGAGGTCCTTTTGGGGGAGGGACCCTTCTGTCCACCTTTTTTTCTGTTTCATTTTCCTAAAGCTACACAGGGCGCTTGAAGCAATGATAGTGAGAAGATGACACACTCACGATTTAAAATACTTTCCCTTAATGTGCGAGGGCTAAACAACCCCATAAAGCGACGGGCTGTTCTGTCCCTTTTGGAGCACTCCACAGCAGATCTCTGTCTCCTTCAGGAGACTCATCTACTGCCTAAAGACCAACACCGACTTAAATCCCGTGCATTCTCCACGCAACTATTCTCGTCCCCCTCTAAGAAAACAGCAAGGGTGGCGATACTGGTGTCCAGATCATTCCCAGGCAGGGTGCTTCACCGCTAGGCAGAGATAAAAGGGCGATTGCTGGTGTACCGGTTTCTAATGGCCGGCCAGATGCTAGTAGTGGGCTCTGTATACGCACCTAATGAGGGTCAAGAGGTCTTTCTCCAGAAAGCGTAGCAGCAGCCACTGCCAACACAGATCGACATTTACTACTGGGGGGTGACCTTAACCTAGTCTTCCATAACACATCGGATCGTTTGTGCCCCCGCATCAGTGACCGCTGCTGGAGAGGGTGTGGGGAACTAGGCACACTGGAACATTTACTGTGGAGTTGTGACAGATTGCAGGGGTACTGGAACACAATCTTGGATGAGATAGACGCGCACTTAAACACCCAACTACCCCGGTTTCCATCCTACATCCTTCTGGGGCTTCCCAATGCCTTGATGTATCCCCTGAAACCACGGAGAGGTCGCCTCATTGCTATAGCACTAAGGGCAGCCACGCAAAATATTCTAGCACACTGGAGGACCCCGCAGGCCCCCCACACACAGGCTGGCTGCATAGATTATGGATGGTGCTTGGCATGGAGAAACTGTTGCTTGGTCTGGCAGGAAGAGGGGAGGAGTTCCCGGAACTGTGGCGGCCCTTCCTGACTCTACTCACTGGGGAGTTTCGGGAACTGAGTTGCCCCAAATACCTACGCCTCCTGCGTCTGGCAGACACTCCGATCCCAGAGTTAAAAACAAAACCTGGGCGCGCGCGGAAAGACATACTTTGCTGAGTCTTCCATCTTCTCCTTTTCCCCCTGGTGGGGTTCCCTTTTAATTTGTGGACAGAGGTGGGGGTGGGGGGGGGGCTGTTGATTTGTTTTGGGGTGTTCTACAAGACCTGTATTGCTGACCTACTCCATGCAACTACGGAGCAAGACTGTTTCTTTTGAGCTGGAGTTGATATCGCGATATCTGACAAAGAGATTGAGGTCTTGTTTTCTTGTTTTCTCTAAAATTTCAATAAAAAGATTTAAACCATGAAGCTGTCTTTGAGAAAAGCTGGGCCTAGGTCATTTTGTGGTTTATGGGCAATGCAGAGTTCCTTGAAAACAATTCTCACTCTTATGGGAAGCCAGTATAGTTTCTTAATGTATGTAAAAACGGTATGATATTTTGGAATATTCAATAGCCGTCAAGCTGCAGCATTCTGCAAAGCTTGCAGTTTGTTCAGTAATTATTGGTAAGCTTTAAGAAGTAGGCCATTGAGTAGTCTAAATTTGCCATCACTAATAAAGTGACAAGAGTTTTCTGAATATTTACTTGGATATATGGAAAAATCTTCTTTAGTGACATGAGGGTAAAAAATGTGGAGGAGGTCACTGCGTTCACGTGGTCGGTCTACTGCAATCTGTTGTCAGTTAGAACTCAAAGATTATTTTTTTTGCTTACTGGAGCAGGGAGCGAACCCATTTAAAATGACCAATGGTCAAATGAGAGACGTTGGATCAAAAATGTGTTCCATAGGAAGCCTAAGGTGTAGGACTCGGCTAAACAAAAGCAAACTGGCGTGCCACACACCTATAGTAAAAACACCAGGGGAGAAAAAATATGTTATACATTACAATGTTGCTGAGTGGAGATGCGCATCTCAGCTTCTTGAATGTTGTTTGGAAATTATGTCAGGTCTTGGTGATCCTTGAGGAAATTAGTAGTTCCCTTACAGGTGATATGAAATGTGGCAGGTCCTGAGAACAAAAAGGGATGTTCATATTCTGAACTCTAGATGTGATGGTCAGGAAACATTTCTGCACCTGTACAGTGTTTTAGAGTAATCTTGTAAAATAGTAATATGATGGCCTTACCATGAAATGAATTTATCCTTGCAGATGAAATCCAAAATTAATTTAATGTTGATATCGTAGAGGTTTGCAAATGATTGATCTAGCTAGACCAAATGAAGATGTATGGTGAGTTTGACGGGTGGGGATCCGAAGAGCTCTCTCAGGTTCAAACCGCTTAGTGAAGGAGATATTGGTGTGTTGAGGTTGCCAATACCCCAAAAAGTCAATACAAGAGCTGTGTTTCCCTTCGCAGTCTTCAAGAAAGGCAAATAAACTAATATTACCTCACCTAGTCCTGTTTTTGTGATCTGCAAAGTGACTATGCATGGTTATAGATAGTTTGTGTATTGAGCTGAGATCTTTCTTCGTGGTCAAGCATGTATCTTCAAGATCACTGATACGCTGTTTAGCGGATGAGAGCTTGTCAGCTATTTGTTTATGTTCAGATCTCATTCCTGCCACATCCTGCTGCATAATGTCCATGCTACCTATTGCTGTCCGGGCTAGTTGCAGCACATAAGATAGCTTATTAAGGATAGTATCCAACATATCTTTCAATTCCGTTTAATCTTTGGGGGTTCAGGCTTTGTTCTTTTTATGCCTGGTTTAGTGTATTTCTCTGCCATTTCGTTGTTGAAGGCCCAGAGATTACAAGATGCAAGGTTAGAGTTGAGGTTGATAATCCATTTGTACAGATCAGGTCTAAGAAAGGGCAGTTGGAATCAGCCCTGCTACAAAAATGAACATTCAAATGCCTACCAATAGCCTCAAAGAGGTTGTTAAGGATTGTTCCCATCAGCACAGAATGAGTGTAAATACTAGGAGTTCAGCGCTGACAAGAGCTGAGAGATCCAAGACCAAAGGTGATACTGTAATAGTAATGTTCAAGAAATTACGCCATCCCGGAAAGAAGTAGTAAATCTCCAGTCACTGCTCTGACAATGCGAGATGATTTTATGTGCGCTAATCATGGTAAATCATAAGCCATATGATGGGGTGTATTATGATTGCAGAATGATCTCCATGATGATAGCCAGTAAATGGTCTATAGCTCTGAAATGTGGCCGAAATAGGGTAAAAACCAACATGAGATTCAAGCCCCACCACTGGCAGAGAGGGAGTTTCCAGAAGAGTTCACTTCCATAGCTCATAATGTAAGAAGAAATCAGCCAAACTTGCATTGCCGGGCTACTAACCTTACTGTCAACTTTACTGTTGTTAATAGTACTATTGGTATCTTGCTCCGAAAGGATCAACCTTGCCCTGCTTGATGGCTTAAACAAGAGTTATCATCTCCCAACACATTTGGTGAACACATTTTTTCTGGTCCTGGGCAACAGATAACCTGATTTCGTTATTGGCTGTTCCTATTCCATAGCTTCTTTCATTGTTCAGGCGTAAGACTCTTAACAGAGGGGACATTGCTAGTCTGAGACCGGGCAATAGGGAAGATCTGGGTCTCCATCCAGGCTGGCTGCCTTCAGTTTGCACTCCTTCTCAGGGTTAGTCTCTTTTTGGTTATTCCCCTCGACCCATTGGGGCATGACAACTCTCCTCCTAGAATATTGTCCTCTTTACTTCAGAGCCATGAAGGAGTCCTGTTCCCTTCTTCTCACAGCTTTCTAATAGATCATAGCTGAGAATTTGGGTTCCTGCAAAGAAGCAAAACCGCTACGAAAACGGTTAGATACTAGTCCTGGGTAAGACCTTTATTTCATGACAGCTAAGTTTGCCTCAGCACCTTATGCCCTCCACAAATGCCATCACAAACCCTCAAAAGGTTCACCCTCAGGGAATACAACAATCTCCTAATGTTTTCATGTATATAAAAAGCATTTATAATGTGACTCATTCATTCCTCCCGAACTGGGTCGTCATCTTGCCTGACTTCAACCTCCGACCAGTAATAAAAACATTCATCCTTATTGTTCTACTTTCCCCATGATTACTATTTACCACCCTCCTCATATTTTCAAATCAACTCCTGGTTTTGCCATTATCCCATATCTTAAAACGACTATCACAATCATCCTGTCTTCGTAATATTTTAATAACTTTTCCAAGAAAGAATTTTCCTTCCGTTGCTGTTCCGTTAATTTTTTTTCTTTAACTAATGAGCTCAAATATACTAAAGAAACCTTTATTAATCAAACACCTTTTCCAGGCCGAAACTCCGGACTACCTTTTTAATGAAAATATTTATGGTAGGTACCACTACAAATATAAGCTATACTAAAATGAACTACATGGGCTCTAAACTTTGTTTCTTCATTCTAAAGCGTCCGTTCAGAAAAGTTCAGTTTATATGTTTTAAAATGAATTCAATTTATTTTGTTAAATTGCGAGTGCACATGAAGCAGCTGCGGCCAGAGTCCAAAACTAACCACTAACAAAACTGCTTCCGTAACTGTCCTCCAGTTTCGTCTTTTATGTAACCAACCCATTGCTGTTCAGGTAATATTTTTATGGTGTGCAAAGGTGTAATCCCTACGATCGCAGGGGCCAATTGCAAACCCATCCTTACAGGTATTTTGCAGCTTGCTTAAATGCCAACCTGAACAGCCAGCGCACTTTGCCATTTCCTTGGTTGACCTTAATACACACTTCTTCATGAAAATATTCCATACATAACTTATTCCTTCATAGTCTACTCATAGCTGATAATTGTTAACATTTCCTTTTTGGAACCCTGACACTTTATGCTTTTCTTTACTGTGTTTCCATTAAAGTATGCCTTTCTTCATGAGAATGTGTGAATTTATATATATCTTTACCAATCCATTTCAAATCACAAACGTTTCATCATCAGGGAATATAACAGCTTCTTCACTTTGTCTTGTACCTTGGAAAGGAAAACATAATGTGTATTGCTTTATCAATTTTCAGTGCTGCACATAATTCATTTATAGTTTCCCTTGTTTGTTCTTCCCTAGATTCCTCTTCATAATTTTTGTAGCAGCGAAATATCAAATATTACCAGCCATCTTGGTCTAAGGGCATCACAAAGGCAAACCAAAAGGGTCCTAGAAGTGCAAAATACGTTTTTCAAAAGATGCGAATAATGCAGACAACAGTTCAAAGTGCAATAGTGGTACAAAATGGAAAGTAAGGGGTTAAAAAAAATGAAATCCAAGGATTTCCAATAATAGTCAATGGAACCAACCATTTATATGGAAGATAAGGGCGCAATTCTAATACTGGGAGAAAAAATGAAAGTTTCGGAAGCATTTCCAGAAAATACTCACACTACGCACCTCCCACACTCAATTGTATGGGATTAAGCTTCATTAGCATCTTCAGGATGGTGCATTATAGGTGAGGAGTGGCATGTGGGAAGAATGTGGGAGCTACATGAAAGAGTAACTCCTCACTTTCTTGGGTAAATCTTCAGGTGGACAGTATGGGGAATTGCACTGTGAGTTTTTCCGACCTTCCTGCGATTCCTGGTTGCGGTCCTCTTACCGTACTGCTGCTCTCTGGTCCAACACATCACACCCACCACTTCTGAATTAGCGCACTGTCCCTTTTAGCGCTAAAGCACGTTTCAAAAGAACATCATTAAAAATTGTCTTTTCTCACCTAAATCTTCAGGTTTTAGTCAACTGAGCATGGTGCTGCTGGGAAAATCATTTTAATATAATAATATTTTTATCCCCTCATGAAAATGACTTTCTCAGTCTATTGACATAGTTATTAAAGGGCAGTAATGGTTACTTACTATTCAAAATTACTACTTTCTCTGGATGCAGGTGTGGATTAAATATCACTGGGGATGTTTTCCCTCATTTAACACATTCTTTCTTTTAAATTATTACATTGTTGTTGGTGGCCACTGCAGATTTAAGTCTCTAAAACATAATCTGAGAGAATACCTACTTTCTTGCAAGAATCCTCCTTTAGATAGAGACAGAATGGATGATAATCGAGTTCCATGAACTTAATCTTCAGCCTCTGGAACCCCCAAACCTATTAGTTCTTCTACACAACTATGGTGTGTCAAAAATATTGTGAATCAGGAATATCGACAGACAAATTCTCCTGGCCAATAATATCGATTTTAGATCAGAAATATCGATTTAAAAAATATCAAAGTGTTTAATATCATTTGCAAAAATATAGTTGTTAAAAATATCGATTTTTTATTAATGTTATGCATTTTAGTATATATTTTGTGTGTGTGACGTATGTTTTTGTATAAATATTGTTTGTATGTTTATTATATGTGTTAAAACTTTAGTAGTAATACATTTTTTATAATTTGGAATTTGTGTTTTCAGTTCTGCAGCGGGTTGTGGGTTTATACGGGAATAGGGTTGAAAGTAATTTAGTTCTGTAGCGGGTTGCGGGGTTACAGGGAATGGGGTGGGAAATAATTTAATTATATTACATTTATCGAATAATTGAATTTAATATTTGATTAATTGAGAGGTTATGGGGTTAAATGTGTAAATTAATTTATTATAGATTATTTCGTAATTAGTTGTTAATTCATTTTAATTATTTAATTGGCAAATATTTATGGTAATTGTGTAATTAATTTTAGGAATGTGTTGTGGTGTTTATAGGTGAAAATGGTGAAAAGGGTGGGAAGTAATGTATTATTAATTGAATTCTTAATTATTTGTTAATTAATTTTATTTAATTAATTAGTAATTAATGATGGCAATTGAAAATTTAATTTTAGGTGTGTGTTGTGGTGTTTATAGATGTAAATGGTGGGAAGGGTGGGAATTAATTTATTTTTTATTGATGAAGTATTAATTAGTTGTTAATACATACACATTAATTAATTAGTAATTATGTTAATGTTGTAATTAATTGTAGGTGTGTGTTGTGGATATTATAGTGTGAAAGAATGTGTACTCAATGAATGTTTATTATTTGCTTTATTAATAATATTTTTTAATTCATTATTAATTATGTTAATTATGGAAATACATTTAAATAAAAATGTTGAAGGCTTTTTTATTATTGTGGTGTTATAGGGTAAGAAATAAAATAGATACATGTATGTTTTAAATAATTTGCTTGTTTGTTAATATTAGCTCCTTTTAAATAAATATTGTTTATAAATGTTTTTTAAATTTATTTTATATAATATTTGTTCCCTTTTGTTATATGTAATCAATATTATAATATATGTTTTTTATATCTTCAATATATTTAATCGTATTTTTAAAATATATTATTTATTTATTTTTAAGATGATATATTTTTTATCAATTGATTAAAAGTTATTAGGAAATTGTATTTCTCTGTTATCCATCACTGTCCCTACTGTTGCACTCACTGGAATGGGAATAGTAATTTTTACCCCTCGCTATCCAATACTTTCCCTACTGTTAAACTCACTGGAGTGGGAATAGTAATTTTTACCCCTCCACTGTCCAAAACTTTCCCTACAGTTGCACTCATAGAGTGGGAATAGTAATTTGTCCCCCTCTGCTATCCAGCACTATCCCTACTGTTGCACTCACTGGAGAGGGAATAGTAATTTTTACCCCTCCACTATACAGCATTTTCCCTACTGTTGCACTCACTAGAGTGGGAATAGTAATTTTTACCCCTCCGCTATCCAGCACTTTCCCTACTGTTGCACTCACTGGAGTGGGAATAGTAATTTTTACCCTTCTGCTATCCAATACTTTCCCTACTGTTGCACTCTTTGGACTGAGAATAGTAATTTTTACACACCGCTATCCAACACTTTACCTACTGTTGTATTCACTGGAGTTGGAATCGTAAATTTAATTATTCCGCTATCCAACATTTTCCCTACTGTTGTATTTATTGTATTACGAAATGTATATTGTTTTTTTATAGTTCAATGTTTTAATTAATTATAGAATGCTTGTTTTGAAGTTAAATTATTGATATATGTATATATTTTATTTTTATCTAATTTAAATGTTAAAAAATTAAATGAAGATAAAGTTAATAAATTACTTTGAAGTAAATATATCTGTATGTATGAATTATTATGCTTGTGTGTTTATATTTTTTAAATTAAGTGTCTTTTAGTTTAAATGCATATTAAATTAAATTAATTTTGTTACAGATAATGTTATTATTTTATATAATGAATATATATTATTTCATTTTATTTAGATTTTTAAATCAATATTTTTTACATCTATATTTTTAATTTCGATATTTTTGATTTGATATTTTTGTAATTACCTGTTTAAGTATAGGGAGGCAATATTTTTGGATTCTATATAGTTTTTTAGATATTTTTATCATCTATATTTTATACTTCGATATTTTGTCAGTGAACCCACAACTATATGCAATGACCCTCTAAATGGCTTTGCAGGCTCTAACAAAAGCCTAAATAAGATCCTATTTCACCCACAAAATCACCTACTTTGTCCACTTTGGAATAGATGATAGAGGAAAGTAAAAACCTGATATCCTTTGTTGTTAATACTAATGACTACATTGCAGCGAATTGATGATAAGTGGCTGAACCTTGAATCTAGAGTCTCCAAAGTTGAATAAAGAGTTAGTTACACACAAGATGCAGCCACTAAAATGGACATAATTGGTGAAGGAAATTGAAGTTCTTTAAAAAAGTAAGGATTCATAAGCACGAACTGAAGGAACAATCTGAGGATTTATGGCATTCCAGAAGGAGCAAAAAAGGTCTGATATGATTTTTTTCCTTAAAACAAGTCTTCTGAAATTTTTGGGAATGTCAGATGCATCTCTATTAAACATTCAGCGAGCCCACCAATTTTGTCCAAGATCTTCTTTACCTACAAACCACTACAGTCCCCCTGCATTGGAGGTCTCTTCCATCAATTTACAGATTTAATGAAAGTTTGTGCCGCTGCTACACAAAGAAAACAAATGTTATGGCTTGGACAAAAGGTTTTCTCTCTCACGTTATCTCGAAGACTACAGCAAATCTAAGAAATGAATTCCTGGATAAGCAGCATTCCCTACACGATATGAATTCATGATTCATTTGGGCCCATTCTGGACTTTTAAAGCCACCTACATGGATAAGACTACCACATATACCTATCCTGCTAACCTCAAGAATTATTTCATTCACAGAAAGGAGAATAAATTAATGGAAACAAACAAGACTAATTATAAATTAGTTTCTCAGTTAACATACATGTAATTTTAGTTTTCTTTTATTTATTTTACTGTACCTTCAGTTGTGCTTGTTTGTTTCTATATAGCTGTTTGTGCTTTAATTATATCTATGTCATTGTGTGTGTTCTCTTTTCACTCTCTTTTCTCTCATTTAAATGCTTCTGTTAATATTCTTTATTGTTGTAGAACTTTGTTTCTTTTTCTAAACTAAAGTTTTGTCAGTATTTGTATTGACGAATTCCCAATTGACACTCTCAGTCAACTTGCTCTAATGAAAATGCTCTTGTTTACTATTTTATTTCTCAATTTCCCAATTCAACATACTTACATGCATTTTTAAGGGGTGTTTGCCATGTGACCTATGCTTGCCTTTGGCATCTCAGCAGCCTGCATTTTGACTGGGGTCCTTTGAATGCAATTTTTTGGTGAAGAACTATATTCTTATGCCATATTTTCTTCTTTATTCCTTTGAATTTTATTTTAAATTGCTCAATCTTGTTGCCACTTCCCCCATTGCTTATTTTCTTTTTCCTACTGATAAATTGTGGGTTCCTTTTCTTTGTTTTAAATTTGAATTCATGTTGTTCTCTCTCAATTTATTACTTTAACTGAAAATATTAAATTTTTCCTATAATTCTTTATTCATCCGTCAATATGTTAAACAATTTGGGTGTTATTACAGGGCATATTAAATGTCTAAACAATCCTATTAAGAGACAAAGGGTCTTATACCTACTCTCTGACTTGAATTGTCGCATTGCCCTTTTGCAAGAGATCCACTTTACTGAAAATGATGTTACCTCTTTGCAGAAATGTTGGGTTGGGTGTGTTTGTCTTTCCTCTGCGTAAGATGGTAAAAATGGAAATGCTTTCTACTGAAACAGAAGATAGATACTCATTAATATTAAAATTGTAGGAATTCCTATTTCTGTTACAGATGTATATAGTCCTGATTGAGTAAATGTAGCATTTAGATCTTGGTAATCAGAAAAATGAATGTCTTGTTCAGCAGAAAATGTGATTATGGATAGGGATTGTAATCCGATCCTAGATAAATATTTAGACAGAAAGTCTACTCAAAATATGAACTCATTATTTGTTTTACTCTCCTATCCCTAAGTCTGCCTCCATTATTGATTATGTCTTTTTAATTTAAAAACTGGTTAATTCCTTAATAAATTCTGGAATTGGAGTAATTTTGACTTCAGACCAGTTCCATGTTACCTGGATTTAGATCTCCCAACAAAGCCAAGAACTGGAGATTTATTAATGTACCGCTCCAGGACATAATTTTCTTTTCCAAATTTGAAACAATTGCATTAGAAGTTTTAAATATCAACACTATTAAAGACTCAACAATGCATATAATTATATCAAGACAACTGCTGGGGGTTCATTATTAAGTTAGGTCTAAGAAAAAAGCTCTAAAATATTCTGAAGAGCTTTTCGAGCAGATCAAAATATTAGAGCATTTGCGTTATTCATCTAAACATAAAATTATCCTGACTCATCTTATTAAAGCTGAAACAAAATGTAACATGTGTGTGCAACAAGTTATGGTTCTTTAATCAATGTAACATTATGGGACAGACCAGATCAGGGAAACTGCTTTGCACTTATTTGAAGAAATAAAACTCTCATATTATTATTATTATTAATATTAATATCATAGATAATGTAGGCTATAATTACCATGAAGACTCAGATATATTAGATTCCTTTGTGAACATTTACAATAATCTCTATAAGCATAAAAGTACTTCATCAGAGATTCTGATACTTTTTTTTATTTATTTCTCAAGAGACCTGTTCAAGATTACGTATTTATTTATGTTATAATTGGGTCCTGAAATTAATTAAATTTGTGTGGCATTCACTAAGCTTCAAAAAGAAAAAACTCCAGGCCCAGATGGAATCCCTATAGAATTATATTTATTATTTTCAAAAATGTTATTTCTTAAATCTTTTCCTTTGACAATATTTTTATTGCAAAGAGCGGTGTTTCTTTTTTTGTTGCTATTCTACTCTTAATACTCAAGAAAGATAGAGACCCAGAATTTTTGTAAAGATTACAGACCTATTTCACTTATAATCACAGACTGTAAGGTGTTTGCAAATATCCTGGCTATTCGTATTAATGGGTTTATACCACAACTAATTGGCATGGAGCAGTCTGGATTTGTTAGAATTTATTATACTACTCCAGAATGTTTCTCAATATTATTCATCATGCCTCTAAAATTAAACAAACTATTGCAGCAATCCCTCTCAACGCTGAAATGACCTTTGATAGACTTAACTGGAATTTATTTTAAAAGCACTGCACTGTCATTGAATATGGTCTAAATATTTTACATCTCATCAAATTGTTACATTCATCGACCTAAACTTCGGTCTTTGTCAACAATATCCAATTCTCATATTTCTCTCTTAAAATAGGAACAAGACAAGCATGTCCTCTTTCCGCTTTACTTATTATTCTATTGTTAAGGCCCTTTTTGGAAAACATACACTAATCTCAGTATCACAGGATTTACATTTACTAATTGGGAAGCAGAGTTCTTTGCAGATGCAAATTATTTATTGCGCTACATCTCTAATCCACAAATCTCAGTCCTAATCTTTTTTCAAATATTGTAGTCTTTTTCTGACGTTATAGGTTTTTAGTTAAACATTGATAAGTTAGAAGTTATGCCGTTGAAGAAATACTGTTTTGAAGATGTGTTGAGATAGTTCGATGTTGCTTGGAGAGCCATGAAAAGTGAATATCCAGGAGTTTGTTATGCTAATTCTTTCAGACAAGCACTTCAGTTAAAATCAGATCAACTTAAGGTAAACCTAAGTTTCTTAATGAAAGTTGTTTTCCCCTTTTCCTTTATTATTAGATTAGATATAAAATATTAACTTCTATTTGTCAAAGCTCCAGCTTAAATTGCCTTAATATTTTTTACATCATTTGACATTATATTATCTAAATTCTTATGGAAGCAGATAACAGCTCGCATTTCTTTAAACACACTTAAAAATTCTAAAACATTCGGAGAAATACATTATCCAGATCTGAATATATATAATTGTGCATTTATTCTTAAACAAGTATGGTCTTTGTTGTCCAGTGATAAAGCTACTCTTGTAAAGGCATGGGATTTTTTACTTTTAACCCGTTCGATTTCAAAAATATTGTTTGTATGTCTCAAAGACCCAAAGGTTTTTCATCTCCTATTGTCAACCAGACATGCGTCTTAATTATGTCTCTACTCTTTAATACAAACTCTGCATGTAAGATTTAATGCTACTTACTATGTGGTACAATTGCCAAATTTGAATAAAGAATAAAGTGTTGAGCTGGCCCAACAACTCCGCGACCTCCACTTGCTTCCCGTCGAAAAAAGAATAACCTTCAAACTGCTCACACATGCCTACAAAGCCTTCCACACCACAGGGCCCCAATACCTCAATAAAAGGATCTCCTTACATGCCCCCAGGAGAAACCTCTGCCTTGCCGACCCAGCCCTAGCCACGGTCCCCCGCATCCACAGGGCCAGAGCGGGTGGAAGATCCTTCTCCTACATCGTGGCCAAGACCTGGAACAAACTCTCCCCCCGCATCAGACTAAGCCCAACACTGCACCTATTCAGAAAGGATCTCAAGACCTGGCTCTTCGGGTGACCACGGAGCTGTTCAAACCCCCGCCGCGCCTTGAGACCCTCACGGGTGAGTAGCGCGCTCAAAAAACCCTGATTGATTGATTGAAATGGATTAATAAGGGAATTATGGCAATCAGTTACTAATCGACATATCTTTCATCCCATTTTGAGAATTACAACAGACGTTTCACATCTCTAATACTTCTAGATCATACTATGATACTGTAATTGAATCCATTTCAGATATTGTATCAGGTCTGTCCCACTCAAACTCTCCTAACTTCACCTGTGCATCTAATTCTTATGATGTTAATGCTGAAATAAAGGCCTTTTTCATTTTTTTTAAATTAAATATCTTTATTTGCATTTTTAATATAAGTAACAGTGTACATGTAGGAGATAGGGTTCTGCGAACATCTTTAAATACTACAAACATTGCCATGTGCTTATTCATACATAATGATATTTTGCCAACTCAGGCTCAGTGTAGCAGTTAAGTTGAACATAGTATTACAACATTAATACAGAGTAGCTTTCTTATACTCTATGTGGGCCACAGTTGTAGGTTCATTGGAGTGACAGTATATTGGCCTTACCCTACCCTGATGTTGTCATTTGTTCATTTGCCTATCTGGCGTTTCCTTTTTCTTTCATACCTCATTGTCCATTTCATGGATACAGCTTGGTGTAAATATAACACAATAGTTAACCAAACAATCAAAAGAACACCATCATCATTCCATCACGTCTGTGTCATTTTATGCAAGTAGCGAGAGCTACCAGCTATTTGTTAGCTGTGAACTTGTCTACTGTCCCTTCCACATGTTGCTTGGGAGGATGAGCTGCCAGATCCCTCCAAGTAAAGGCCTTTTTCATATATAGTAAATTGAATTTACATGACATTAATAGATTTGGAAGGAAAAGTGAATTACTCTGGAACAAGATTGGAGTGTGCTTTCTCTCTTTCTACTTGGAATGAAATTTGATCTAATATCCTTCAACATCCTGTTCTGGCAGTACCAGTACCACTCAAACAATGTACTTCTTTTACAACAGAATATTTTTAACATCTGTATCTTTATATAGGATATAATTACTGTATGATGATACATGTTGGTCTTGTAGTAAATTTGATAGTAGAGTGTCTACATATGTGTTTTGAATGTTCCAAAATTAAACAATTTTGGACCATAGTTAGGATTAAGATAACAGAAGTGTGTTCAGTTCATTATCCTTTTAATAAGTTAGACATCTTTCTAGGAGGATTCAGTGAGATTTGATCAATTAATGGTTAGCTGGGTCACTTTGTAGATCTCTTTATTGCTATTAATTCACAAATTATAGTGTCCAATTGGAAGACTGCAGATTATCTTTCTTTTAATGCATGGTGGAACCTAGTGGGTCACAATCATAGGTTAAAGAGAGCATATTCCGCAACACTACAATTAGCAATTAACAACTTTGCAATGTAGTAAAGAACAAAAGATATAGTATAGAATACATATGTATGTAAATGATTTCTAAGGCTGTAACATTGCTAACTGTAAAGTGCAACAAGAATATGGTTAAAAACCACACTCAATATAATTTTAGAACGGTCTGCAGCACACCAAAATTAGAATCCAAAGTGATAGTATTGGTAATCCAACAGCCATCGACATGGTGTTAGACTTGACATCCTTGTTGTGGTATTCCTCCAAACATTTTTGTCTTTGCCTCTCCTGTATAGCAGAATCTGTTTCTGTTAGTTATAGGACTTTGCACTCTTTACCACTGTAATCGGTGCTGAGGTGCTTTGGCTCTCTTCTTCAAACATGATAAAACTGGACTACACTCAATCGACACATTCAATGTAGTTGTAAATGGCACTATATATACTCGGGCCTGTAAATTAAACGTTATTAGGGGGCCTGCAGCACCCATTTTACCACCTACTTGAGTAGCACTTTTAAAAGATGTCTGATTCCTACCAATGCTGCCTGTAGTGCAGTTTTTAACTGCAGCTTCAACCTGGGAAAATATACCTCTTGCCAGGCCTAAACCATCCTTTTTTAATATATATGCCACCCCTAAGATATGCCCTATAGGCTTAGTGGGCAGGGTGCATTGTAGTTAAAGAGTATGACATATGTATTTCAGTTTTACATGTCCTGCTAGTGAAAAAAATCCCAATCTTGTTTTTCATTTTGTAAGGTCTGTCTCCCCATTGACTAACACTGGGTTACCTTATTACCTTTACTAACTAATAACTTTAGAGTGGGAGCAGAGAGAGATATTCTGTTTACAATCAAATTAATTGTAAGTTAAAATCCTCTTTAATGGTTAAGTCCAGTCGGTTGGTTATGAGTGCTTGGGTGACGGTCTTTCTTGATTCCTTCTTCAACACCATCTGTACCCTTTTTAAGACCTTCAACTGAGGGGGGACCCATTTGAAGGTCTTAAAAATGATACAGATGGTGTTGAAGCAGGTGGAGGTGAGGGCGTAGACCTGACGGGTCATGTAGAGGGAGGAGTTGAGTACGATGCTGAGGTTCCGGTTGTGGTCTGTGGGGGTAGGGGGTGACCGAGGGCAGTGTGCCACCAGGTGTTGTCCCAGGCAGTGGGAGAAGGTCAGAGGACAAGAACTTCTGTCTTCTCCAAGTTGAACTTCTGGCAGCTGATGCTCATCCATGATGCAATGTCCTTCATTCCGTCCTGGAAGCTGTGTCTGGTGGTGACGGGATCTTTGATGAGGGAGAAGATGAGCTGGGTGTCGTCGGCGTAGGAAACTATATTGAATCCGTGCTGTCTGATGATGGTGGCCGGGGGGCCATGTAAATGCTTCTACACCCTCCCCATCCTTCACAAGAATTGAATCAACAGAGACCATCACCCACAAACTCATAACCAGCCGACTGGACTATGGAAATACCCTCTATGCCGGAATCAACAAGTCTCTGCTCCGCAAACTCCAAGCCATACAGAACACCACAGCAAGACTCCTCCTCTGCATCCCTCGACAAGAACATATGACCCAACACCTGCGAGACCTCCACTGACTCCCCATCGAAAAGAGGGTAACTTTCAAGATACTCACCCATGCCTACAAATGCCTCCACAACACTGGACCCCAATACCTCAACGAGAGATTCACCCTCCATGTACGCAAGAGAAACCTCAGATTCACAAACCTTGCCCTGGCTGAAACCCCACGCAACCGCAGAGCCAGAACGGGTGGAAGAGCCTTCTCCTGCATCGCGGCCAAGACCTGGAATGAGCTCCTGATGAACATCAGATGCGCCCCCTCCCTAAACATCTTCAGGATGACCCTAAAGACCTGGCTCTTTGACTGAATGGAGCACAATTCCTTGATTGATTGATTAATTGATGTGCTATAACCATGAATATTTTTCTCAGTGTTTTGGGAATAGTAATAGAGATCTCCGGCATAACCAGGAAAATTATTCAATGAATTTCTTCAAAGCCAAGAGTTCCTCAGGTTCCCTATCGTTCCAAAATTGTGTTGCATTATTAACCTATCTACTTCAGATCTGGAAAGTGCTCACTTTTAGTTGTTCCATGGTTGGGATAGTGGCCATCTCTACTGATATTCAACATGTGGGTATCACTGATGGTGCATTGTGTTGAGTGCTGAAATTAGGAATCCAGGGAGGGCCATAGAATTGTGGTCCATACTGGTGTCACAACATGAAGCGTCTTGATTTTCAAATTTCCATTATTGGTCAAGAGCGCCTGCAGATGAATGACAACCAAAAATGTTTTGGAAAATATGAGTGTGTAATCAATTTATCAGACTGAGACTGAAACCTATCAATTTCATGTTCCACAAACATATGCATCCACAGCAAGTGGCTTTTTGTGGTGACTCATCCTGCTTTGTATTGGGTTTGGTTTGCTCCCAAACCTAGGGGATTACCATAACAAATAAATCCAGTGCCAATGCTGATTCAATATATGTCATAATTCCTGCATATGAGATCTCTTTCTCTATGCTGTCAACAGCTTATTGATATTCTTTGGGCCGTTTCCTGATATGATGAGTCATACGTCCAGTGGTGGCTGGTGACTATTGAAAATGGTGAGGCGTAAAATTATTGTCGTTCTGCACCGCGGTGAGCGAGCACAGTCAGCGAGCGTGAACAACCTCCCCGAGAAAAGTTTGAAAAAAGAGGGGTCAAATGGTGCATTTTCAAGCAAATTTGAGAAAGCAGGAAGGTTAAAAAATCAATTGGGAAAGTGCATTTATTCCATTATAAAGAGATGCCATATAACATAGGTAGCTTCTTATTCAGTATAACCACAGAGCTTCATAACAGAGTTTGAGATACAATGCATTGTTGAGTACCTATGACGATTTTAGCTTTCCCAGACCAAGTACCTCATTATGTGACGGTTGTATTTATGTACCAGATGTTGTGAACACTGAAACCAATGTAATTACCAGACACTTCCACTGACATGCACCTCCTCAACTTAATCCTCAATACCCTCTAAGTATTCACAATACTTGAAGGGTTAATCCACATGCAGTAGAAATCTAGGCACAATTTGCATCGTCTATTGTAGACTAAAGCACAACAATTAGTCACTAAGCGAAACACCACAGCTAGTGCCACGGAGTGAAGCATGACAGCATTTGAGTGTATTATGACAGTGTCATTAAGGGGAGCACTACACTGTCACGGAGTGTCTGTCACTGAGAAAAGTGCAAGAATACCTATCGGAGGAGTATATACTGATTTGTCTTTAGTGTGTCCCTGATTGCCAAAGTGTCTGACACTGTTGGAGAGCTGTAGCATTTGTTTCTGGCCAGGCAACCCTCTTAATGAGACGGGATGCAACAGCCTAATATGTGACAAGTATGAAGGTGAGAGGAGCCCACTCTGTAACACAGGGGTGCATTTGTCATCTTGTAATACAGGCCTGTAAGCAGGGGAAAGCACTTTTAAAACAATTGGAAGTAATAGCCCTCCTTGCCGGACTCACCTCGTAATCTTGCCCCAGAGATACAAGCGAGATGAAATGAGGGCCGTTAATATTGCGCTGTGAGTTGAACAACTAGGCCGCATTTCTAGACACCCGCGGGTTTGGGAATGTTATAGATTTACCAGGCACCCCGCTTCTATCCAAATAGCTCCTTCCTGCTCCGAGGCGCGTTTATGTGATCCTGAAGCTTTAAAACAAATTACTATTATTTATTATTTTCTTAGTATTGTTAGTATGATTAGTATTTTTGCATGTTGATGATTCTTTAGAGCAATCTATTGATAGCATACATTGGCCTTTCCGTTTATAAACTGAAATGTAAACAAAGCACTTGTTTGAACCGCTTTGCTTTCAATAATAATTGTGTTTGCAGCATATTACCTCCACCTCGCTTTGGCTAACTGATGAGGCTGCGTCAGTCAGTAATTTATTTACGGATGCTGCACTCGCAGGCACACCAAGAGCGGGGTTCATGAAAGGCAGAAATGGATTTCACCGCATGCACGCACCGTCATTAAAAAGGCACATGTTTTAATTATGAATAGTTAGCAGTCGCGGCCGGCATTACGGGCGGGTGGGGGGTGGAAATTGGGTCATCGCGGAGTGGATGGGGGGGAGGCGGGATAATTAAAAATAAAACTTACCTCTTCCTGCTTTTGCTTAAGTCCCGTGCCGAGACTCCCGACTCCTGCCGCCCTGCATTTGAATTCCTCCGGGCTCGTCGTCATCAGGAAGGCGGCAGGCAGCCTCCCTCCCATCCAGCGCAGTGCTGTGATTGGTGTGGCCGCTGCCCCACCAGTGTCATTTTCTCTCTGTATGCTGCAGCATACAGAGAGAACAGGGAGAGTGGGTGGTGTTTCTCGAGGGCAGGGGGAGTGGCTTGCCCACTGTTGTTAATACTGTCTGTTTGAGCGGCCTCAGGCTGCCCAAACAGACAGTATTAACAACAGTGGGCAAGCCACTCCCCCTGCCCTCGAGAAACTCCGCCCACCCCCAACCAGGAACTTCAGCTTTCTTGCAGTGCGAGAAGGCAGAAACAAATGGTAGTTATTACCATTTGTTTCTGCCTTCTCGCACTGCGAGAAAGCAGGGGGGCGGTGCCCAATTACCCCCATAGAGGAGCCACCACTGCATACGTCTCAGTGGAATGCCAATAGTTGCAAATGTTCATATGCTCAGAACAAGAGATCACCCTTTCAATGTTGTACATCTCTGTTGGTATGTTGCTGTCAGGGCACACCATCTTTAGGCCACGTTACACATGTACTATCCAAAGACCTGAAGTCCTGTTTGAAACTGTCCCATGTTTCAGGCTGCACCTCAGTGATGAGGTCAAAAAGGCTAAAAGCTGTCTGGAGGTGTTTTCCTGTCTAGCTGTGACATGGTGTGTGTAATTAGACCAAGTCTGCTTTGCTATAGCTGGGGATTGCCTGGAGTGGCATTGTGGGCATTGTGGACAAAAGTACTGATGGACTGTAATGTGCCTCGAGTATTTTCTAGTGGCTGAGATGATTTAAAGTATTCTACCCATTACATGTTTGTTTTTCTAGGCATTGGGATGACCCTCCCTTGTATATTGTTGGCTCTAGAGCAGTGTTTCCTAAACTGTGGGCTATGAAAGTCCAATCAATAGATAATAATGACTTTAAATTCTGTATTTATTTTGTCAGTGCTTTGTCCTTGGACAAATTGCTGTTTATGTGTTGTTTAACATGGGGATTGGTGTTAAGATAATCCTCTATATTTGAAGTCAAAGAAAAGAAAAGTAAATTGTGTTACAACCTTGGTGGAGTAGGGGAAGTTGAAAGGAAAGGCTGTGGGGTGTCATTTTTGCAACACACAACAAAATGTAAATACCAGAAAATGACTTTAGACCTTCAAAAGTTAGGAAAGCAAAAATGAAGCACATTTTTTGTAATTTTGAAGTGTATTGGAAACAAAGGTTTTATAGGATCAAAACAAATGAAGGCACTTTATGTGGTGATCTACAAATTATAAATATTTACTGAAACCTGATTTCCAATCATTATCATTTTTGTGCAATATAGTGTTATCAGTTAGGCTGTATGGCTGTGAAAATTAAGTGGCCATTTCAAAGGAAAATGTGTTGCTTAGATATGGCACTGTGCTACTTTTTAGCTTCATTAAATAAATCACCCACCCCATTTCCATTAAAGCTAGGTGGGTCACAAAAGATAATACAACACTCTAAAAGTGGCAGGGCCAACTCTGCGCTGGGTCAGTGCAATGAAGTACAATCAAAATGTCAAAGTTTGCTCCAAGAATAAGGGTAACGGCCACCCAACATTACAAGGTGTGGAGATGGAATCCCCAAATAACAATACAAACAAAATCTTCTCTTGAGCTGATGTCCATTCCAAAGTAAATTCAGCAGTCCGTAGTTATGGTAATTTCTTTGTTCTATTCCAAATGCTAGAATTCCAAATAGGTATATCATCGCCAATCTGAACTGAATGCAGCCAACATGTGTTTCGTCTCTTGGATAATTTCCATCGACTTCATCAGGGCTAATAAGTCATAATCAAGTTCAGTCCTCAGTAGTAAAACATAGATTTTCGCAAGCACCTGTATCTCAGTACTCTCTTAATTACCCATTACCTTCAAATACAGCAGTCAGCAATTCATGAATCTACTAACAATGGGGAGAGTGTTCTTCATGGTATCTCGGCTCCTAGGGTCACAAAAGATTGTTCTCCTAAAAATTGGGTAGCAGTTCTAAAATATTTGGCAAGCATGCCCAGAGTAAAGTAAAGTGGCTATCCATGGTAAATTGTCAGCATTTATGGCATTATTGTGGCCAATCCAGGTATAGTAGTAGTCATCTTTGGCATAGTGTGGCAAACCTAGGGCCATATTATCAAGAAAGGGCGATACATTATCGCCGCTTTTATCGACAGGAAACTGCCGCTAAAGCGGCGATAATGGGCTTGATAATATGCCCTTGTGAATTCCCATAGAAGCCCAGGTTAACACCAGAACCTGGGCTTCTATGGGAATTCACAAGGGCATATTATCAAGCCCATTATCGCCGCTTTAGCGGCAGTTTCCTGCCGATAAAAGCGGCGATAATGTATAGCCCTTTCTTGATAATATGGCCCCTTGGCTTTTAATGGGCACCCTAGCTTAAACTCGACATTTGGTTGTTACCACTAGAATATGATAGGAATACATTGCATGTGATTGTGATACATGTGCATTTGAGGCAAATTATGTAATGTGAGTAGCACATGTGAATACTTGATGAAAATGACTTTCTGTGTTTATGTTTACTTAAAACAAAAGCTTAGATAATGATGGGAAAATTTGATTTCAAAAGTTTTGGTTTGGAGAGCTGCGTATGCTTACCCAGAATGGAACTCAGTCAGTATGTGTCGATTCACAAAGGTAAACTTAGATGTTTGGGCTAAACTCAGACCAAACGTTTAAGTTTACACGTTTGGGAAAGTACAAAGGACATTTTCTAGTAGTATCTTTATGTCCGCACTCGGGGTGGGAATCCGGCTCAAGTGCGGACATAAAAATAGCACACTTAAATGCCCTTTGTGAATTCCCAAAGTGGTGAACTTAGACGTTTGGTCTAAGTTTAGACCAAACGTCTAAGTTTACCTTTGTGAATCTGGCTGTTTGATGTAACTTTGGGAATATGGCTTATAAAAGCCTTAACGTTCTTTGTAGCCTGAGCAGCAACTCTAGTGTCTAAGCCTGTTAAAGCTATTTAGTCTGATTGACACCCCTACTTCCAAGTGATGTAGAATGTGGGATTTGTGTAACTTTTCATTTTACTATCACAGTTTCTATCACTGAAAACCTACTTAGATGGGGAGTGTTAATAAAAATTAGAGCAGTGGATATAGAAGTGAAGAAATATGCAATAAACATCTTGAAAATGAAAGAAGCCACATCAAACTGCATACCCAGATTTGTTGAACTGTCAATGAAATCTATTCTTTTTTTTTTACAATTTTAGGGACATTGAACTTAAAATTGCTGCATTTTGCCATAAGGCTTGTTTTGCACTGATAGCACGGTATATAGTAAAACAAACACTTTGGACATCACAGTGGCCTAAATTACCTTGGCCACTGCAGCATACATACATTCAAGAAGGGAGTAGATCAAATAATAAAGCTTTTGCACCTTCACCTGAATTTATCTCTACTGCTCCTAGAAAAGCACAGAAAACATATGCATCTCTTAGGTTTCCAAATAAAAAGTGGGGGGTTGTCCCAGGCAGTGGGAGAGGGTCAGAGGACAAGAACTTCTGTCTTCTCCAAGTTGAACTTCTGGCAGCTGATGCTCATCCATGATGCAATGTCCTTCATTCCATCCTGGAAGCTGTGTCTGGTGGTGACGGGATCTTTGATGAGGGAGAAGATGAGCTGGGTGTCGTCGGCGTAGGAAACTATATTGAATCCGTGCTGTCTGATGATGGTGGCCGGGGGGCCATGTAAATGCTTCTACACCCTCCCCATCCTTCACAAGAATTGAATCAACAGAGACCATCACCCACGAACTCATAACCAGCCGACTGGACTATGGAAACACCCTCTATGCCGGAATCAACAAGTCTCTGCTCCGCAAACTCCAAGCCATACAGAACACCACAGCAAGACTCCTCCTCTGCATCCCTCGACAAGAACATATGACCCAACACCTGCGAGACCTCCACTGACTCCCCATCGAAAAGAGGGTAACTTTCAAGATACTCACCCATGCCTACAAATGCCTCCACAACACTGGACCCCAATACCTCAACGAGAGATTCACCCTCCATGTACGCAAGAGAAACCTCAGATTCACAAACCTTGCCCTGGCTGAAACCCCACGCATCCGCAGAGCCAGAACGGGTGGAAGAGCCTTCTCCTGCATCGCGGCCAAGACCTGGAATGAGCTCCTGATGAACATCAGATGCGCCCCCTCCCTAAACATCTTCAGGATGACCCTAAAGACCTGGCTATTTGACTGAATGGAGCACAATTCCTTGATTGATTGATTAATTGATGTGCTATAACCATTAATATTTTTCTCAGTGTTTTGGGAATAGTAATAGAGATCTCCGGCATAACCAGGAAAATTATTCAATGAATTTCTTCAAAGCCAAGAGTTCCTCAGGTTCCCTATCGTTCCAAAATTGTGTTGCATTATTAACCTATCTACTTTAGATCTGGAAAGTGCTCACTTTTAGTTGTTCCATGGTTGGGATAGTGGCCATCTCTACTGATATTCAACATGTGGGTATCACTGATGGTGCATTGTGTTGAGTGCTGAAATTAGGAATCCAGGGAGGGCCATAGAATTGTGGTCCATACTGGTGTCACAACATGAAGCGTCTTGATTTTCAAATTTCCATTATTGGTCAAGAGCGCCTGCAGATGAATGACAACCAAAAATGTTTTGGAAAATATGAGTGTGTAATCAATTTATCAGACTGAGACTGAGACTGAAACCTATCAATTTCATGTTCCACAAACATATGCATCCACAGCAAGTGGCTTTTTGTGGTGACTCATCCTGGTTTGTATTGGGTTTGGTTTGCTCCCAAACCTAGGGGATTACCATAACAAATAAATCCAGTGCCAATGCTGATTCAATATATGTCATAATTCCTGCATATGAGATCTCTTTCTCTATGCTGTCAACAGCTTATTGATATTCTTTGGGCCATTTCCTGATATGATGAGTCATACGTCCAGTGGTGGCTGGTGACTATTGAAAGTGGTGAGGCGTAAAATTATTGTCGTTCTGCACCGCGGTGAGCGAGCACAGTCAGCGAGCGTGAACAACCTCTCCGAGAAAAGATTGAAAAAAGAGGGGTCAAATGGTGCATTTTCAAGCAAATTTGAGAAAGCAGGAAGGTTAAAAAATCAATTGGGAAAGTGCATTTATTCCATTATAAAGAGATGCCATATAACATAGGTAGCTTCTTATTCAGTATAACCACAGAGCTTCATAACAGAGTTTGAGATACAATGCATTGTTGAGTACCTATGACGATTTTAGCTTTCCCAGACCAAGTACCTCATTATGTGACGGTTGTATTTATGTACCAGATGTTGTGAACACTGAAACCAATGTAATTACCAGACACTTCCACTGACATGCACCTCCTCAACTTAATCCTCAATACCCTCTAAGTATTCACAATACTTGAAGGGTTAATCCACATGCAGTAGAAATCTAGGCACAATTTGCATCGTCTATTGTAGACTAAAGCACAACAATTAGTCACTAAGCGAAACACCACAGCTAGTGCCACGGAGTGAAGCATGACAGCATTTGAGTGTATTATGACAGTGTCATTAAGGGGAGCACTACACTGTCACGGAGTGTCTGTCACTGAGAAAAGTGCAAGAATACCTATCGGAGGAGTATATACTGATTTGTCTTTAGTGTGTCCCTGATTGCCAAAGTGTCTGACACTGTTGGAGAGCTGTAGCATTTGTTTCTGGCCAGGCAACCCTCTTAATGAGACGGGATGCAACAGCCTAATATGTGACAAGTATGAAGGTGAGAGGAGCCCACTCTGTAACACAGGGGTGCATTTGTCATCTTGTAATACAGGCCTGTAAGCAGGGGAAAGCACTTTTAAAACAATTGGAAGTAATAGCCCTCCTTGCCGGACTCACCTCGTAATCTTGCCCCAGAGATACAAGCGAGATGAAATGAGGGCCGTTAATATTGCGCTGTGAGTTGAACAACTAGGCCGCATTTCTAGACACCCGCGGGTTTGGGAATGTTATAGATTTACCAGGCACCCAGCTTCTATCCAAATAGCTCCTTCCTGCTCCGAGGCGCGTTTATGTGATCCT
Source organism: Lissotriton helveticus (assembly GCF_964261635.1). Classification (NCBI taxonomy): domain Eukaryota; kingdom Metazoa; phylum Chordata; class Amphibia; order Caudata; family Salamandridae; genus Lissotriton; species Lissotriton helveticus. Next base: position 1,119,537,887 of record NC_136067.1, read on the forward strand.
GAAGCTTTAAAACAAATTACTATTATTTATTATTTTCTTAGTATTGTTAGTATGATTAGTATTTTTGCATGTTGATGATTCTTTAGAGCAATCTATTGATAGCATACATTGGCCTTTCCGTTTATAAACTGAAATGTAAACAAAGCACTTGTTTGAACCGCTTTGCTTTCAATAATAATTGTGTTTGCAGCATATTACCTCCACCTCGCTTTGGCTAACTGATGAGGCTGCGTCAGTCAGTAATTTATTTACGGATGCTGCACTCGCAGGCACACCAAGAGCGGGGTTCATGAGAGGCAGAAATGGATTTCACCGCATGCACGCACCGTCATTAAAAAGGCACATGTTTTAATTATGAATAGTTAGCAGTCGCGGCCGGCATTACGGGCGGGTGGGGGGTGGAAATTGGGTCATCGCGGAGTGGATGGGGGGGAGGCGGGATAATTAAAAATAAAACTTACCTCTTCCTGCTTTTGCTTAAGTCCCGTGCCGAGACTCCCGACTCCTGCCGCCCTGCATTTGAATTCCTCTGGGCTCGTCGTCATCAGGAAGGCGGCAGGCAGCCTCCCTCCCATCCAGCGCAGTGCTGTGATTGGTGTGGCCGCTGCCCCACCAGTGTCATTTTCTCTCTGTATGCTGCAGCATACAGAGAGAACAGGGAGAGTGGGTGGTGTTTCTCGAGGGCAGGGGGAGTGGCTTGCCCACTGTTGTTAATACTGTCTGTTTGAGCGGCCTCAGGCTGCCCAAACAGACAGTATTACCAACAGTGGGCAAGCCACTCCCCCTGCCCTCGAGAAACTCCGCCCACCCCCAACCAGGAACTTCAGCTTTCTTGCAGTGCGAGAAGGCAGAAACAAATGGTAGTTATTACCATTTGTTTCTGCCTTCTCGCACTGCGAGAAAGCAGGGGGGCGGTGCCCAATTACCCCCATAGAGGAGCCACCACTGCATACGTCTCAGTGGAATGCCAATAGTTGCAAATGTTCATATGCTCAGAACAAGAGATCACCCTTTCAATGTTGTACATCTCTGTTGGTATGTTGCTGTCAGGGCACACCATCTTTAGGCCACGTTACACATGTACTATCCAAAGACCTGAAGTCCTGTTTGAAACTGTCCCATGTTTCAGGCTGCACCTCAGTGATGAGGTCAAAAAGGCTAAAAGCTGTCTGGAGGTGTTTTCCTGTCTAGCTGTGACATGGTGTGTGTAATTAGACCAAGTCTGCTTTGCTATAGCTGGGGATTGCCTGGAGTGGCATTGTGGGCATTGTGGACAAAAGTACTGATGGACTGTAATGTGCCTCGAGTATTTTCTGGTGGCTGAGATGATTTAAAGTATTCTACCCATTACATGTTTGTTTTTCTAGGCATTGGGATGACCCTCCCTTGTATATTGTTGGCTCTAGAGCAGTGTTTCCCCAAACTGTGGGCTATGAAAGTCCAATCAATAGATAATAATGACTTTAAATTCTGTATTTATTTTGTCAGTGCTTTGTCCTTGGACAAATTGCTGTTTATGTGTTGTTTAACATGGGGATTGGTGTTAAGATAATCCTCTATATTTGAAGTCAAAGAAAAGAAAAGTAAATTGTGTTACAACCTTGGTGGAGTAGGGGAAGTTGAAAGGAAAGGCTGTGGGGTGTCATTTTTGCAACACACAACAAAATGTAAATACCAGAAAATGACTTTAGACCTTCAAAAGTTAGGAAAGCAAAAATGAAGCACATTTTTTTGTAATTTTGAAGTGTATTGGAAACAAAGGTTTTATAGGATCAAAACAAATGAAGGCACTTTATGTGGTGATCTACAAATTATAAATATTTACTGAAACCTGATTTCCAATCATTATCATTTTTGTGCAATATAGTGTTATCAGTTAGGCTGTATGGCTGTGAAAATTAAGTGGCCATTTCAAAGGAAAATGTGTTGCTTAGATATGGCACTGTGCTACTTTTTATCTTCATTAAATAAATCACCCACCCCATTTCCATTAAAGCTAGGTGGGTCACAAAAGATAATACAACACTCTAAAAGTGGCAGGGCCAACTCTGCGCTGGGTCAGTGCAATGAAGTACAATCAAAATGTCAAAGTTTGCTCCAAGAATAAGGGTAACGGCCACCCAACATTACAAGGTGTGGAGATGGAATCCCCAAATAACAATACAAACAAAATCTTCTCTTGAGCTGATGTCCATTCCAAAGTAAATTCAGCAGTCCGTAGTTATGGTAATTTCTTTGTTCTATTCCAAATGCTAGAATTCCAAATAGGTATATCATCGCCAATCTGAACTGAATGCAGCCAACATGTGTTTCGTCTCTTGGATAATTTCCATCGACTTCATCAGGGCTAATAAGTCATAATCAAGTTCAGTCCTCAGTAGTAAAACATAGATTTTCGCAAGCACCTGTATCTCAGTACTCTCTTAATTACCCATTACCTTCAAATACAGCAGTCAGCAATTCATGAATCTGCTAACAATGGGGAGAGTGTTCTTCATGGTATCTCGGCTCCTAGGGTCACAAAAGATTGTTCTCCTAAAAATTGGGTAGCAGTTCTAAAATATTTGGCAAGCATGCCCAGAGTAAAGTAAAGTGGCTATCCATGGTAAATTGTCAGCATTTATGGCATTATTGTGGCCAATCCAGGTATAGTAGTAGTCATCTTTGGCATAGTGTGGCAAACCTAGGGCCATATTATCAAGAAAGGGCGATACATTATCGCCCCTTTTATCGACAGGAAACTGCCGCTAAAGCGGCGATAATGGGCTTGATAATATGCCCTTGTGAATTCCCATAGAAGCCCAGGTTAACATCAGAACCTGGGCTTCTATGGGAATTCACAAGGGCATATTATCAAGCCCATTATCGCCGCTTTAGCGGCAGTTTCCTGCCGATAAAAGCGGCGATAATGTATAGCCCTTTCTTGATAATATGGCCCCTTGGCTTTTAATGGGCACCCTAGCTTAAACTCGACATTTGGTTGTTACCACTAGCATATGATAGGAATACATTGCATGTGATTGTGATACATGTGCATTTGAGGCAAATTATGTAATGTGAGTAGCACATGTGAATACTTGATGAAAATGACTTTCTGTGTTTATGTTTACTTAAAACAAAAGCTTAGATAATGATGGGAAAATTTGATTTCAAAAGTTTTGGTTTGGAGAGCTGCGTATGCTTACCCAGAATGGAACGCAGTCAGTATGTGTCGATTCACAAAGGTAAACTTAGATGTTTGGGCTAAACTCAGACCAAACGTTTAAGTTTACACGTTTGGGAAAGTCAAAGGACATTTTCTAGTGGTATCTTTATGTCCGCACTCGGGGTGGGAATCCGGCTCAAGTGCGGACATAAAAATAGCACACTTAAATGCCCTTTGTGAATTCCCAAAGTGGTAAACTTAGACGTTTGGTCTAAGTTTAGACCAAACGTCTAAGTTTACCTTTGTGAATCTGGCTGTTTGATGTAACTTTGGGAATATGGCTTATAAAAGCCTTAACGTTCTTTGTAGCCTGAGCAGCAACTCTAGTGTCTAAGCCTGTTAAAGCTATTTAGTCTGATTGACACCCCTACTTCCAAGTGATGTAGAGTGTGGGATTTGTGTAACTTTTCATTTTACTATCACAGTTTCTATCACTGAAAACCTACTTAGATGGGGAGTGTTAATAAAAATTAGAGCAGTGGATATAGAAGTGAAGAAATATGCAATAAACATCTTGAAAATGAAAGAAGCCACATCAAACTGCATACCCAGATTTGTTGAACTGTCAATGAAATCTATTCTTTTTTTTTTACAATTTTAGGGACATTGAACTTAAAATTGCTGCATTTTGCCATAAGGCTTGTTTTGCACTGATAGCACGGTATATAGTAAAACAAACACTTTGGACATCACAGTGGCCTAAATTACCTTGGCCACTGCAGCATACATACATTCAAGAAGGGAGTAGATCAAATAATAAGGCTTTTGCACCTTCACCTGAATTTATCTCTACTGCTCCTAGAAAAGCACAGAAAACATATGCATCTCTTAGGTTTCCAAATAAAAAGTGGGGGGTAGAGCTATGGATCCTTTAATGTCACTGATCCACTGCCTTCTTATCTTCTCAAGGTCACTATTGACTCAGGAAATAAATGAGAGATGGAGACACTCACTTACTTCTTCTCTAGTCAGGGTGACAAAACTGCTGCTATTGTGTTTGATGACTGATTGTACAGCAGAAGGCAGGTGAAAATGTTGCAGATATTTGGGAAGTTTGGCAGAATGTCAGGCATTTTTTTATTGTGACAAAGACAGTGGGAATGCTGACAAAGCTGGGTTGCCTGGATGCAAATGTATTCATTCTGAATCTCACAGGATGTACAATCAGTAAAAAGGTATATTGCAATGTGAGCTAATGGAGGTTTTTCCAGGGCAATTCTAAGTTCCTCATGCTGAAATGGGGTATAATATGTGATTTAAGACTGACTATGTGTTATACCTGGCATCCTTGGTGCGGGTTCCCTCGTCTTTTGGCCTCCACCTCCTGTAATTTTAACTGTATGCTGGACTTTATTTCTGCTGGGTTTTTAACTCTGGCCACTTTACCATTGCTGATCAGTGTTAAAGTGCAAGAGCTCCCTGTGTAAAATATGACTGTGATTGGTTACCCATAATTGGCATATTTGATATACTGCTAAGTCCCTAGTAAAGGGCATTGTGTGTGCCCAGAGCCTGTACATCTAATTCTCTTGGTGGGCCAGCTGCAATGATTAGCTCTGAAAACATGTTTCAGGCCTGACACTGCAGTGTCTGCAAGTGCAGTTTTAAACTACCATCGACCTGGTAAATGCACCCACTTTCCAGGCCCAAATCTTCCTTTTTACTACCTATAAGGCACTCTTAACATAGGCCCATGGACAGGGTGCAGTGTATATGAGAGGTAGGGCAGGTACTGGTGTGTTTTACATGTCCTGACAGTGAAATACTGCTAACTTCGTTTTTCACTATTGCAAGAAGTATCTCTTCCATAGGTTATAATTTTAGCTGCCTTGTAACATCTTGCAATAACTTTCAGTTGGGAAGAGATAGAAATTTGAAGTTTGGGTTCCCTGAACTCAGAATTTAAAGACACATCATTCTGTAAAGGTGTTTTTTAAATTGTGTATTTGAAAATGCCACTTTTAGAAAGTAGTCATGTTCTGGCTTTACTGTTCTGTGCCTCTCCTTGCCTGGGGAATCCACATCTGGTTTAGACTGACCGTTGGACTGCTTGTGCATTCACTCTAGACAGTCACACAAAGGGAGCTGAGGTGTCCTCTCATATCCTGATTACCCATTACCCGGCTGATGGGCCTTCCTGAGCTAGAGTGGTGGGAGGAGTTGTCTCTGATACCTGAGTAGTGCTTTGTCTGTTCTCTCACAATGCTGTCTCCACCCCCTTGTAGTGTCTGGAGTCTGGACAGGGCAAGGCACAACCTGTTCACTACAAAAATTATCCTTCGAAGTGTGCCTACATCAAAGGCCAAAAGGGGTATAAGTATTGGACCAATAACCTCACATTTTTTTAACACTTCTGGATCAAAAGGAGATTCTGCAAAGACGAAGAGCTGGAGAATTTGTAGGGGGAGAACTGCCACTCCCCTTGTTGCTGTTTTGTGCTAGCTTGCTGCTTGCTGCTTCTGTCCTGTGCAGAGGAAGGACTAGGCTGTACTTTCTATCCTGCTTACAAGGTTCTCCAAGGGCTTGTGTGTGCTTGCCTTCTATTGGAAGTCTCAGGGTCATCAAAGACTTTGCTTGCAGCCACTGGACTCCTCCGCTGGAAGTTCTGACCTGCCAAGTGGTGCCAATTCCTGTTCTGGGCCCTTGGAGGTGGCTTTGCTGCAGAAAGAGGATGAAAACCCATGTGGCAACATTCTGCTCCTGTTTTATCTGCCACAAGCTTGCAGTGTGGTAGAAAAACCAGTGCATCACCACGCTGTGGCTGAAAGATCAACGCAGCACCTGCTCGCACCTGGGAGAACCGCCGCCACGCCGGTTCACGTGGCTCCAAGTTTGCCGCAGCCTGAGTTCCAAGCACCATTTCTCCGATGCTTGAGGCACCATCTCCTACTCCAACGCAAGCCCGGCTGTGCAATTGAAAAACCATTGCATCACTGCAGCCGAAGGATTGACGCACCTCTTGTTCGCAGCTCGGAGCATTGACTCCAATGCTTCCAGATTTTCCATTCATCGCACGTGTGTGCAAAATTTCCAGTGCATCACTGTGCAAATTTTCCAGGGCATCACCCTGCAGAAAGGTCCCACTTTCGGATTGCGATGCATCGCTTCTCCTCACAGTAAGGAATCGGAGCAAAGCTTCTCTTGTGTGTAACAGAACTGACGCCACCATTACTCTGGGACTCCAGAATCGATGCATTTCTTTGTTATCCAATGCTTCTCTCCTTTGCAACTGTTTTTTGTCTTGTATTTTGACGCTTTAAAGGTACTTTTTGCTAATATCTCCGCATCCATAGAGTTTTATGGACAGGATTGCTTAAACCTTTAAAAAGTGATAACTTGAGTTCTTTTTGGCAGATTTTTGACATTTTGGTCTTGTTTGGTTTAGATATAGCTTTTTCTTTTTCCTAATCTGGTGTGCTGTCCATTTGTAGTGCTTCTACTGTGTTACTGTATGTGTTTTGTACAAATGGTCTCTGAGATAAGCCTGTCTGCTTCTGTCAAGCAACCAAGGGGGTGAGTAGGTGTTATCTTGGGTGTGTAATCTCTTTACCCTGACTAGAAAGAAGGGTCCCTACTAAGACAGGGTTCACGCCACTGCCAACTAGAGACTCTCATTTCTAACACTGATTAAGTAGACATGTTTCTACCCCTTATGACATTTTTTGATTGTGCCAATTTCTCCAGTTAATACCTGGGGAAATTTGTGTGGGTAATACTAGATCCATATGCAATTTATGCCCAACATGTATATCTAATATGTTTGTGGCAGCTTTGATATTTACCACTGGACTCATAGGGTTGGGATTCTTGAATTTTGAAATTCTAGAGTGCATTTTAGGGCAGAGGGGTAGGTGAGCCGAGGGTTGTGTGGACAGCCGACCAATAGTTACTTTTTCTTAACTTCATAGAGAGAGCCTAAGACGTACGGGGAGGGCTGTTATGCATGGCAGGCCAACAAATATCTTTCAAATGTGGTTGTGAAGTGTTGTTGCGAAGGAGACTTGGCAGACCATATAGATATCTGCATAATCTACTTGCAAGTGCCTCCATTTCACCATTTGTAGTAATCTTGAGATTCTCCGCTTGTATAGCGAACCATTTAAATATATTTACCCAAGATTATACTTGGGTGTAAACATGAATACGCCTGACTCTAAACTTGCATTATTGTCATCCACCATCTACATACTTCACAGACAACAGCTGGATTAAATACATGCATTTGATCTGGTCAACACAGTTTAGGGAAATGTGTATTTACAGTTGGTTTTTCTGAAGCTGATGATAAACACATATTGGCATCTGCAAGTACACTGCCTTATAAGGACGGTTCATCTAATTGCCCAGTGCTAAAAATACCAAATTCAGTCACCTACTTTCAATAAAACTTCATCTGGTCACACTAAAGTGGTTTTAAATATATATTATTGTATAACATATCCTCTCTGTGTAGCTGAGTGTGCAAAATTAATATACAATTGTATCATTGGGCCACCTACATGCATATATTTCAAATGAGAAAAACGTATGAGAAAAACATGGGAATCGTTTTACTCCATGACAGGGGCTTCAAATTATTAAGTGCTGACACCTATATCCATATTTTGCCTTCACACATATTAAATAAAACAAATTAAGTTCTCTTTTCTGTCTAACTGTCGTATGCTTCCAATTTTCGGCCTACATTGCATCTGTTTCTTATAAACACAGGCCGTATTTTCAAATCATGGCATTTGGCTCCATGCAGAGACAAAACATACTATGTTCCTGCTCTGAGTATGCAATGACAAGCTAAAAACCATTAGGTATTTTTATGAGATTTAATCAGTTATAAATCATCTTGGTGTTTAAGAATTTGTTTTCTTGATTATTTAATTATTTCGAAAGTTTTATAAAGTGCAAACATGACCCCTGGGTGTCAGAACACTATACAAGAAAGCAACACAATTATCTAGGTACATTGGCATTTTCATAGAGTATAGGTCCACGATCATGCATATTAGTTATCTACAAGTATCCAAAGTCTAAATTGTTCAGTGGAAGTAATTAGTCTAATAGTATCTAGTCTATGAGGGCCTATAAATATTTTCACTTCTCTGTGCTTTTCCGACTTTGCATGCATGCTGCACTGTGCAGCACGCATACAAAGTAGGAAAAGCTTTTTCACTTGTCTAAGCATAATATTTTGTAAGGGTACCCTTACTGTGCAAAACCTATGTTAGACTCACGCACACACCCCAGCACTATGGCACTGAAGGGTGTGCATAGCACTCGGCAGCTGAAATTAGTGTTGGGCTAGGGAGAGGGTAGGATAGAGCCATATCTTTGTGAATATGGCGCTCTCCTGCTCTCTCCTTGTCACACTACGCAGCACAGCATTTTTTGCTCATTCTCCTGAAGGTGATCTCTAATCCCACTTCAAAGTGCAGGTGGGTTGCCGCCTGCAAACAGAAACATGGAGCGACTTTGAAACGTGCCGTCAGAGGCTCCATAGCAATGGCGAACAACAAGGAGGAAAGGGGGCATCCCTTCCTAGTGCCCCTCGAGATGGCTATAGGGTCAGTAACCTGCCCATTCACCTTGATGCGTGCCGTCGGGACTGTCTAGAGTAGTTGAATCTTTTGCACAAAGTTCAGGCTGAAGCCCAAATGGGAAAGGAGATAAAAAAGAAAAGGCCACTCTAGTGTATCAAAAGCCTTAGTGGCGTCATAGAGGGCCGCCACTGCGGGCAGAGTAGGATTGATCTGGTGAATGACAACGAAGATGGTGCACAGATTGTGCGAGGTGGCGTGGCCCGGGATAAACCTGGACTGGTCAGGGCAAGCTATTAGTGGCATGAGCGCAAGGAGATGGTTGGTCAGCAATTTAGCATACATTTTATTGTCAGTATTAATTAGCGATAAAAGGCGATAGGAATCGCAACTCTCGGGGGTTTGTCCGGCTTCAGGAGAAGAGTAAGCATGGCCTCGCGAAGAGAAGGGGAAATCTGCCCAATTCAAGGGATTAGTTATACATTTCACCAGATGTGGGACGAGAAGAGGAGCTTACATTTTGTAAAATGCAGGGGATAGTCCATCTGAGCCAGGAGCTTTATCACCCGGGAGCCCCGCCATGACTTTAGAGATTCCCTCAAGGGTAAATGGTTCGTCCAGGTATTCCCGGTGACCATTGCCAAGCCATAACAACTCAATGAATCAAAATATTGATCCAGGATATCCCTGAGCGCAGCCAACCCATCAGTGTACAGTTGGGAGTAGTAAGCAGAAATCCTAGCAATGATGTCTGTGAGAGAGGTGGTCCTTCCCGCAGCTTCGTCACACAGTGCCGTGATATAGGAAGATGCTACTTAAGTAGTGTTATATACATTGCAGCCGACATGTGAAATCTAACCTCCACATGACTGGTACATTGCCTGCACCAACTTAACGAAGACTTACCAGAAAACTAGGTAGACTAATTGTGTGTAACTAATTATAGTTTATGTTTTCAGGGGCACAGCAATCATACAGCAGCACTGAATGGCAGTGTTGCACTGCATTCAGTCATAATAACAGCACAGAATAATCCATGAAAAGGCAAACAATTTAGGAAGCCCACAGAGGAAAGGCAACATTAGCACTGTTCTCAAATGTATACTATAAATAAATACTTATGTATACTGATAATCAAAAGTCAAAATGAGTATTACCAAGCGGAGTGATACCAACAAATACTCGTTTTCCTGTTGAATCTACTGCTCTAACAGAAGCAATTTAAGATGCAACATTTTTTTTTTACTTGGTGACCTAATAGTTCATAAAATAGGAAAGCAGCTGTCCCAGCTGATCAATTTCATTGAAATACTGCAGGAAACTCCTTATCTGAGATTATAGTTAAAGGAGAGAGAGAAAGAATGTCAGAGATGTTGAAATCACACAAGATACCTGGAAAGGATATTCTATGCTCCCAATTTTTAAGTTGCTTGTTTAGCTCATTGATTAAGTCATTAACGGAATTACAAACAGCATACTGGGCTAATCGATTTAATTAATTTAGATGCAGGTGTTGCTGCTCTTGCCTTGACTTGTCTGTTTTATATAAACCTAAATTTTGTTCTTAAAATAATTCTGCGTTTTTAAATATATGTTCAAGACTAGTTAAGCATATGATGATGTATGCAAAGGCTTCATAAGAAGAATTGAGTAATTTGTATAAACCAGTACTCAACAGATGGCTATACCAGGAAATATCCACAAAATTAACTAAAGAGCCTAATTGGTGACCAATTATTGTATCCAATGAAAAGTTATAAAATAAACTGGGCAAGAATGATCTTGGTCTTGTCTGTATGTGGTAACTTCGTAAACCTGATAATTCTACCAAAATATGTATTTTTGTTTGATTTTTTACAGATTTTCTAAAATGTATAATCATAAAGAAATACATTGAATGATTATTAATTTTGAATGGTGAAGAAAGATGGCAAGGATAAGCTGGAACACGTTGTGTATGGGCACATATGGCTTTTGGATATGTGTGTGTTACTCTTATGCAGGATATGCAGTTATTTGCAACAGTTGGAAATGGTGGAACATATGAATGCTCACTCTTGATATTAATGATAATCCTTATAAAAAGAAGGGCATATCTTCAAGGGATAAGGTTCCACATCCTCCATAATTAGTTTGGACATTGGGGTTTTGAAAGTATTTGTGAAACCAATTAGAATGTATTCAAAGTCGATTGAAAACTTTGTTTGGCCACACATTCTGAAATGTCCTAAATTGTAAATGCATTCAGCTTTATGATTGAGGAAAAGAATAGTAGTTGAATCGATTTGTGGTCAATAAAATTAGGGGGGTCCTGATGGTGAATGTTATTAAAAGTTTTGAAGCTCTGCAACTTGAATATTCAATCCCTTCACTGATGTACTTACAAACAGCTTTCTTTATATGGGCCCTGCATCATAGTAAACATTGCAGTAACATGTTACTAGACACTCTAGAAATAGAGATTGAACACAATATCTGAAAAAGAAGTATTCAAAGCTACTGGAAATGGGTGACACAATTAAATGTTGATGAAATGGAGAGGAAACTAAAATTTGAATTGCAGAAGAAAAAACTTGGGGGCCCATTAGCATGGAAGGCGGATCGCCACCGCCCTACCGGCGGTGGCGATCCGCCCACCAAAACACCTCGCCGGACGGTCTTAGCATGTCGGGGGTACTGTGGTGGACGAAAAGACTATCCACCGCTTTTCCACCAGTAGGCAATCCTCACGATTGCCTACCGGGCGGAAAAGGCCCACAATATGGTGGTCATCCATATTATGATGTTGGTGGTTTAATGCCTTTCCATGGTGGAGACTCTGCCCAACATTGGCATACACAAGGTGGCAGGCGCGGTGCCTGTCACGTTGTGCATGCCAATGCACAACATGCATGTATTGCATTGTGGCGGGTGCTGCTTATAGCACTGCCCGCCACAATGCAATATATGCGGATGCCACTGCCACTGTTGCGGTGGCATCCTAAGTGCCATGGCAGGACTGCCGCACCTCTGGCGGTCGGTCCCGTGTACCGTTACAGTGCCGCCCACCATCGTAATGGACCCCATAGTCTCTATGTAAGCAAATCTAAGTAGTCCTATAACGTTAGACTCATGGAATACATTAATATGTGGCAATCTTTATTCTCTCCGGGGATGCTGCCTAAAATTATTGCAATCCTCCTTCTTAAAATAGGTTTTCAAAAGGATCAGAAAATCACCTTTAAAAGACCATGCATGAGAAACAAATGAACATTTATTCAAGGGGAAATTTGAATTGTTCAGGGTGATAATTGCATAATCTTTATCGGTGCTAGAAACCAAATAAACAAGCACATCTTCCTTTGCTACATGGCACAGCAAAGTGAACCATATTATGCAGGAAGTGTTAAACTATAACAAATATATTTTATTTAGATTTTGTGACAAAAGACTTGCAGATGCTTTCAATTTTAAGTCAAGTAACAAATAAGTGTTATCTATGTGTGGCTGTTTCATTTCAATTTAATAAATAGGGTTTTTTGATTTATATAAACAGTCAAACATAATAAAAAGCCACTGCTTCTATATTTGAAAATTCCAGACAAGTAGAAAAATAAAACTTATAAAACATTCAAAATTAGCAACATCATTTACCTCAGATAGGATAACAGGAAAAATTTAACATAGAAAGTTGCCAATCTATATGTTGCTTAACTGGTGTTCAATGTGGAGTGCTTGTTCTATGTTCTATGTTGATAGCTTCACATAAGAATAAAATATTATCACACTTTTGGAATGATAGTACCTCTGAGTAAACAGAATGAGAGGCCAAGTACCTATCAATTTTATTAGCAGTAATCTTTGTATACAAAGCATCATATGAAGTACCATTACGTCTGGAGCCATTAAAATGAAGCTATTGGTGGGGCAGAATAGTATGTGTTTCTACAATTCAAAGTCTACGCAATATCTTCTGTCAGTCATGTAGGTCAGATATTCATTACTAGACCATTACAGGGCACTTGTAAAAAAAATTAAAAAGATTTAAAGAGGGAGTTGCTATCCAGTAATAAACACAGTCTGCGGGATAGAACCCTCTTAATTGGCACCACAGGTACCTGGATGTTATCCAGATATTTCTTAAATAGTAAAAGCAGTTAGTTTTCGTTAGTCCTTAAACAAATAATCCAGACAAATCATAAGAAACTGAAATGTTGGCTGCTCAGTCCATCAAAGAACTAGTTTGAGCCATATGGTATGAACCAGGAATAAGTTGCCACAGGCTTGTGTCCTTGAGTAACAACAGTCCTTCTAAAGCATTTAGCCTTATGCTGAGTACAGATAGGAACATCTTACATTAACAGATTCACAACTTCAGCTTTTGAAACCAAAAGAGGGTTTGCAGCTTACAATACCGTAGTTGGTGTCTGAACGTGAAGAAACAACCATTATAGTTTTCATCGTGTCATTTAAATATTGACAAGGGTCACCAGAACAACCTTTCATGACCAAAGTAGTTCTACTTGCTTATTATATCAAGATTATTGTGCTTGAAGGATAAGTTAAAATTTCAATTCCATTTACTAAACCACATAATTATAGTTTTCTGAAGATCTACTAAGAGACAGTAAGTATTGTAATACAGTCCTAAGCAATTCAGTAAACGTTGTAGCCATATTAAGGTGTAACTGAGCAGCAACACAGTTTTACATAAGAAGAGTTGCCAGACATGAATTGCCCCATTTTTTACAAGAGAGGTTAGGAGGAACTCGTTTGGCTCCATCAGAACATTATTGTGGTTGGAAATGTGCATTTTAAAAAAGCATTCTTGTTTGACACACATCTGCATCTGAATTGATTAGGTCAAAACCTGCAGAAGCAACAGCCCAGATAACATCATACAATAATGTTATAGCTGTAAACAATGTGCGTGATATTCCAGTATTATGCAACTTCAAAAACATAATAAATTTGTCTATCACAGCAAAGGTAAGGTTTGCTACACCCATATTTAATAACTTCAGAAACATTAAATATCAGTCTAACATATTAAAGCTATTTTGTAGGTCTATGCACGCTCAATTTAAGGAAGGGTTATTGGATTTTATTTTTAAGAGATAAACAATCAAATTAGAGGGCAAATTCATGCACAAAGGGAACCTGATGTTTTCAAAATCTCATCTTCTCCAAATTGGCAAAATGCTATTGTTCTCCAATTTCAGCAAACCATTTAAAAATACCTTAGACAAAAGCAATCTGTAGGGGAACAGCATTGCTAACAGCCACTTATTAGAAATGCAGTACTTTATTTTTGTTTAGGTCTCTGCTTTGAGACAGCTGTATCTGTATTTGTATAATCACACAATTGTTTTCCAAATATTCATACATAATATACATACAGAGGGGCTTTTGATCATCAGTATTCATCCATTGGTCTGTTGAGTTGTCTTTGACATGTTGCTTCTGCATGGCACAGCAAACAGAATGAGACAATGGCTCAGTCCAATATACCCATTGACTCCCTTAAATTTGATTGACTGCACAAAGCCTGTGCACATTGTCAACATCCACTTAAAATAGTTATTTCCTCTTCAATGACAAAGATTTTTAAAGTGTACTTTTTAAATTATTTTTGTGCATATTATCTTTAAAAAACTGCTTCTTAGATTGTCTGCACTTTTGCTGTCAATTTATATGGTGATTTATTTTCTATTCTCTTTTTAAAGTTGTCTTTTATCGTAATTTAGTGGTAAAGTTATAGGAGATCGTTTGTGTGAGGGAAACTATCAAGAGAACAATGTTGTGGATTGTCCATCAGATGCCTTTAAAATAGCTTGGCAATGTTCCAAGGCTGTAAAGTGAGATCACTGTTGGGTTGCACATTCGGAGGTCACTCCAAAAATATTTTGACCAATTCATCAAAGCTAACCTAGAATATGATGTCTCTGTAGACAACAATGTTACTTACAACAGACAGAAAGAATAAGTCACAGGTATGGATTCACTGTCACAAATGAGGAGATCACCACCCTCTCTAGCTTTGGCTAACACGATTTCAGGTTTAACATAGCTAATGTCTTGATGGTTAGATGCAATAGGATTTAAGTCTGGGGCGGTTGGCTCTGTGTGATTCATATGGGACACTACCATATCAGCAAAATGCTTGACCACAGCACTGCAACTGGATGAGCTGCTGTGGTGTAATGTCTTGAGCTAAAGTCAGTGTTGTATTGGGAATTCACCAACGAAGAAACTTCAACAGCTTCATTTAAAGTTGATAATTCCTCTTTAATAAAGATACAATAGAGAAGGAGTACCCACCAGCCAACATCTCATCTGTTCTAGCACCAACTGCCGTCCCTAGCAGCTTGGATTTCAGAGCAGACCTTAGAACACAGATGAAAACTGGAAGATGCAGTGTAGCAAAGTTCCACCAAACAGGTAAGTAATAATACAAGGTAAATGCTACAAATGTAAACAGCAAAAGAAGCGTACCACAAATAATACATAAATTACATGTGTACAGAATACAGCATCTCCCCTCATAACAAACCAATAAACAATACAAAACAAAACAAAAAAACAACACACACTCCTTACAATATTCCTGCAGATATCAAACTTTTTTGGAAGACGATCACCATCTTCAATACCAGATGATCATTGATCTTTATATAAAATTCATGTTCAAATTAGACGTCGCATCAGGTGCAGAAGAATCCAAATCGACGTTGCATCTGGTGAAGACCACACTCTTCGTCTTGCAGTAAGACATTAAAAGTAAACAATAGCGAGTTATCTGGTACAGATAATCTCTTGGGCATAATACATTTTTAAATTTCAGTAATTAGGTTTTGTATTGCCCACCAATGACCATCAACCAATATGATTAAAATACGAGCAGGTTTGGTGACTTGACACGGACCATTAAAGTGAAATTCCACTTTATACTTCATTGATCTCGTATTGTTTAACATAACCCAAGTTCCCACACACACTTTTCCAATATCCACAAGATGGCCTTTGTCATGGTAAAATGTCAATTTGTTTATCATAATCAACTTCATTCTCCATACGTTCAGAAGAAGATCTGTCAGCCAAACGTTTAGGAACCAAACTGTTATGGGATTTTCTACCTCTTAGCAAAATAAAAAGTGCCACTCCAGTAACACTGTGAGGAGTAATATGATATACCCAAACCTTGCTCCTCACAAATTCCTCCATCTCTATACCACAGTTTATATACCCTTCTAGGATAACCTGTTTACTCTTTCTACAGCCGCATTAGATTGTAGACTGTTTAAAGCCATAGTATAATGTTGAATGCCTTTATCTTTCAGGAAGATCCATCCTGCCAGAAAGAAGCTGAACTCCCTTATCCACAATGAGTCCTAATCGATAACCCTCTAAAACACAAATCTTATTTAAAAGTTCAATAGCAGTTGGTGTACTAAGCTTACTGACAATATCATAATAAAAATTGAAAAGTAACCAATGACTACATTAAAGTATTTACATCTGTCCCGTAGTACTGCAATGGGTCCTAGAAATTCTAATGTAGCTTTACTCCATTCACAGTCTAGAAATGAGTATTTATCACAGGTTTTCCAGTCTCTTTCCAGTGTTTGATAGACAACAAATATTCCTCACAGTTATTATGAAAGCATCTGCATTTCTATCCATATAAGGCCACCAAAATGAGCATTGTAAGGTTTTTATAGAGGCAGTGGATCCTAAATGACCACTATGTGCGAGACCAATATTCTTTGACCTCAATTCAATTGTTGCAACAGATTTTCCTGTACGCAATAAAATCCCTGACTCACAGTAAGCAGAGAGGAAACCTGACACAAATTCCCTTTGAGATGTTTAGGTAAGGGACAACCTTTCTGTGCATACTCAATAACGTTCGGAGGAACAACCATCATTCCACTCCTCTTCGCTGGCCCTACCTTGACACACTTTAACAACACCAATACCAGCTTCAACATACTAGGATGCAAAAATATATATATCCCGCAGTGCAGTTCATCACTTGTAGGAGGTCTGGATAAACAATCCACACAAAAGTTAAAAGGACCAGGAATGTACTTAACTTCAAAGTTATATTCCTGCAACCAAGACAAAATATGTATCAATCATGAAAATGTTACTGGCGATCCCTCATATCCCAACCAGCACACCAAAGGCTTGTGATCTGTACACAAAACAAAATGTGAATCCCATGCATTAGTCTTACATTTTTCAATAGACCTGGCATATGCCAAAGCCTGCCTTTCCATAGTGATATATCTTCTTTCAGCCTCAGTGAACTCTATAGAAGTGAAGGCAATGGTGTATTCAACATTACCGACTTTTTGACATAATAGAGCTCCAAGACCTCTAGCATCAGCTTCTATTATTCATTCATGTCCAATAATGAACGTTTTTAAACCAGGCACTTTGGCAAGGATGTCTTTCATGTCCAAAAACACTTCCTGCTCTTTCCTTCCCCTAACAAATTTCTCATTTTCCCTCAACAATAATTTCAAAGGTTCCATAATGATCACATACCCCTCCACAAACCTATAATAGTATCCACTAAGACCAGCAAATTATTTGAATTCATCCTTATTTTTTTGGACACAAAACCACTCTCAAGCACTTTATTAAATCAGCTTTTGGCTTTATACCTTCTGACATGTAACTATCTTCTAGGGATGCCATAGAATTCGTTAAAACTTTACATTTGCCTTGAGGCATTGTCATACCATGTTCACTTAGAGTACTAAGCACCTTATCCAAAATTCGATTGTGCTGACTTATAGAATTAGCAAAGATAAAACTATCATCCTGAAAAGCTTGTAACCCTGGAACATCTATAAAAAGACAATACATCAGTTTTTGGAGGACACTACCGACAGACGCTAACCCAAAGGGTAGTGCAAAATATTTGAAGGACCCAAAGGGACTTATGATTGTGGTGAGTATCTGCGACTTCCTTACTATTGGTACTTGGTGGTACGCTGCTTTAAGATCAACATTACTGAGCAATTCCACCCCCCTCCTGAGGTTGTCAGTAATTCATTGATGTTAGGCAATGGGTGGCAAACCACACCAATGTTATTAAGTGATCGTTAATCCACACATACCGTTATTTGACTATTTTTTTTAGCAATCACCATTGCGTTCAACCATTCTGCAGCATCAACAGGCTCAATTTCTTTATCAGTACACAATTCATTCAAATAATCTCTGATACATAGAGGTGCATCTCGCACTTTATGTTCCACAGACACAGCAGTGTGTTTCAAAATAATTTCATGTTCGAAATCCCTTCATTGTGCCAATCCTATTAGAAAATACTTCTGAACCTTCTGTAAAATTTCATCCACACTGTCACATATCGGCTCCACAAGCATGAGTGGAACATAAGTACCAGGTTTCAGAACAGTACCAGTCTTGTCTGATCAACTCAACCAACAATATCTCCTCCATTCACAGCCACGTATACCACAGTAAAGGTTGTTCTCCCAGAAAAACACATGGGGGCGGATTATGAGGTCAGTTGGAGTTGCATCTGATCCATATCAACCGGCCTTGCTATGGGCCCCCAAACTCTCTTCGCAACAGGCTTTCCATGTCGGAAAGCCCGGCTGGAAAGCTAGCATCATAATCCCAATGGCGGAAATGCTGTCCATTGGGATTACGGGCCAGTTTCTGACCGGGCTCCTTGAGTCCATTGGAATCCAGCCGAAATGTCCGGTCGGTTTCAATTCCGACAGCCTACATTGTTATTATCGGTCAGAAATTAAACCAACAATTTCAATCCGGAAGGCTCCGACCTCAGGTCAGAGGCCTTCCTCCCAAGATGGTAATAGGCCCCAAATTGTCTTCAAATAATCCTAAAGTCTCATTCCCAGTGTTGCCAAATGCTACTACTCTAATATGTTTTCTTTAAGTGTTGTATTCTTCTATAATGATTTAAAAGTAGATTGGGGTAACGTGACATAACCAGCCAAGATTTGTAATTCAACCAACCCCATTTGCACCATACAAAATGGTCCTTAGTTAACAGCAACCATTTCTGGATTACTGTTAATCCCACCCATGAAAATGGTAGTCAACGTCACGTTGTTGACCATCCATTCCTCTGTTTCCGAAACACAATTCACTTTGACTGCCCCCTCTTAAAAACTCTCATAAAATGACCCACCTTTTTACATTTGTTGCACTTTTTTTCTTGAGGAGGACATTTCATACTGTTGGCAAGATAGTTATTAGCTCCACAACTGTAACATGAATTACTATGAAGAGACACCTTTTTAACCTTAGCACCACTGTCCTGAACTTTCTTCAAAGCACTAACATTCACATAATCTGAAGTACCAGAACCACCTGAAAACACTTTCAAAGATTCAACGGAAGACTTAGCAATCTTAACAGTTTCTTCAAGAGGGGGATTTGTACAACAAAATAGATATTCCTGTTTTTTGTCAAAAAAAAATTCAGTACAACTGGATCTCAAATATATTTGTCTACTGAATTATCAAATTTACATGTGCTAGCCAAACTCCTAAGTGCAGCCACATATTGATCAATATTTTCTTCTGAAGACTGATTTCGAGAGAAAAAAAGAAAATGTTCCAAGAGTAGTAGTAGAAAGCTTTATTCGATTTTAGAGCAAGCATAAAATCATAAAAGCAACAATCATAGTAAGCAATTTCATACAAGGTCATAAAAATACAATAAAATAGAATTAAACATTATATATACGTTTTACCGATTAAAGTCTTTCATAACTACAATTGATGGGTAAAAGATTTTGTTTCGGCAGAATACTTTGTATAAAACCAGACATACTTGCTATACACACTTCATTTTTCAACGATAAAAATTATTAAAACACTGGAACTACAATTAATCATGTTTGCAACGAATTTTCAAACAGATTTTAAGAAACATAGCAATGCATTTAGCATTTGATACTGATTCTAGATGTTGTAATGCCATAAGGGCGGGACGGCATCTTCGCAAACCCTGGGATAACAATATTGGGGTAATCCAACGTTTGCGAGGTGATTCATAAAATTTGCAGAACAGTATTACATGGATAGTGGACTGTTCAGAAATACCATCACAAGGACACCGGGTAATTGGAGTGGACCAATCTTGTTTCTTTGGAAATGTAACCAGACGAAAAAATATATTGAACCTGAACCGGGTCAACAGATATTTTTCGTAGGTGGTCAGACAAAAGGTGAGATACGGTTGAATGCCCTGAGTACATTGAATAGTTAAAATTTGTTGGTTTGAGACTTTGTTTATTTCTTGGGCTATATGTAATTCCCTTAAATGTGACAAACATAACATTTTTAAGGTCTTTCTTGTAATAGTGGATAAAATAGAAGGTTCTTTAAAATATGTAGAAAGATCCAAATCCTTAAGAAAGTTGTGTACAAAGGACAGCCACGGGATATCTGACCAATTGTCTAGGCCCAAACAGTCTAAGATTAATGCACGTGTTAGACTACACTGCTCCGTTGACCAGATACGATGCCATAGTAATATTGGCTGAATTTTAATATGATCGGCAATGTAATCCATGCCCAGTTCGATATGGCAACCAAACGTTGGAGAGCACTGCGGGACGGCCAACAAAAAATGAATACAATTATTCTCTACCCTCTGTAAGATGTCCACGGGTACGTGGTCCCACACCTCAGCACCGTAAACAGCTACACTATGGCATTTTGCATAATATATTTGCATAAGTTCTTTTGGGGGAGCCTTCCCTAATTTACGCGCAAAAGCAATAAGGGCAGAAGTAGCTCTCAGGAATAGGAGGTGCCTACTACTAATGGCCTGTTTCCAATAAGAATTGTTATCAAAAAGAATACCTAAGTATGGGTAGGTCTTGGTACAGTCCAACTTGGCTTCTTCAATAAATATCGTTTTTTTCTTGGCTATCTTTTTACCAAAATGCATAGCAAAAGTTTTTTTAATATTGACCTTAAGGTCCAGTGAGGCCATAAATTTGCAGTAGGAGTTTAACTGAATCTGAAGTTGTATTGGGGTTCGCGCCATGATCACCGCATCGTCCGCATATAGTAACGCAGGAATGGGAAGACGGGCGATAGCTGGTAAGTCCTGACTCCCCTCTAGCATGGCCTTCTCAAGACCGTTCGTATAGAGGTTAAATAAAAAGGGAGCCAGGACACACCCCTGTCTGACTCCCTTTGTAACTGCAAAGGGGGGAGTAAGCTCACCGTTCACCCCAAATCTAACCCTGGCCGATGCTTCCGAATACAGCTCGCGTAAGAAGGATATTATCGGTGGGTCTACGCACAGTTCTGTTAAGATTGACCACAGCCTTGAATGTGAGACACAGTCAAAAGCTGCGGTCAAATCCACATAGACTAAGAGGAGGTTACCTTTCTTAGCCTGGACATATTTCCCAATAAGAAGGGAGAGATTCAACGCCTGCTCCACAGTGCCCAGACCCTCCCAGAAGTCGTATTGCAGGTCTGTCAAGATGTTATTGTCCTCTGACCAGACCCGCAATCTATCTAGGATCAGGCGACCAGCGACTTTACCAAGAGAATCCAGGAGGGAAATGGGCCTGTAACATGCAGGTTTGTTGCGGTCTCCCCTCTTGAAAATGGGCAGCAGGGTAGAGAGTGACCAAGATTTTATAAGGCCCCCTTTTAGAGCTGCTTCAATTACTCTGGTCAGTACCGGCGACCAGAGCTCCTGCATATGGGTGCAGATATCCAAAGGTACGCCGTCCGGCCCGGGGGGCTTACCAGACTTCGAAGATGACAGGGCATTAACTACTTCATCATGACTGAAAGATAATTCGATAGGGAAAGGTGATGTGTAAGGAAAAACACCCTCCCCACTTTTGTTTGAGTAGAGACTTTCAGCTGAGAATATTTTCGAAAAGTGAGAGACCCATCCCTCTGCTGTAATTGCTACCTCAATACTGGGGCCAGGGTTCATATCAGTCAAGAAGGGTGATTTAACCACTTTCCAAAACATAAAACTATCCTTTCTAGTACAGCTCTCATGAAGCTTCACCCACAGATCTTTTTTAATTTCTTGCCTACATTTTTTTTGGCCAAATTATAAAGCTTTCTCAGCTTCCTAATTTCATGTTGATCCCTCACAGGTTTGCGTAAGGCTGTTTTTAGGGTCGAAAGAGCCTTACGACATTCAGAATTAAACCACCCTTTATCTTGCGAGAAGTTCAGGCAGATAAGTGATCACATATTTTCTGACTCTCAATTCCCAAACAATTGTAGTGATAACTTCCTAATGGAGAATAGTTCACAGCATCAACAGTCACTAGATAATTCTGGAAGACTCTAAACCAATGCTCCCATCCCAGGGCTGGTTTGCCTGGATTTTCTAAAAACAAAATGTAGAGGTTACTGCACATTACCACCGGCTGAAATTGTGAATATTTGCTTCAAACAACTTTGAAAACTCAGTAAGTGGTGATAAAAGGAGTAAACCAGTATGTTGTAAAGGAACTGGTAGTATTCCAAATAGTACTTGTAAGACACAATATCCAAAAAAGTTAGCATCAATACCAGATGTAATCTTTTTGAGTGAGTGGTGCAGTAAACACAACCCGCTCCCTCGTTAACCAAGTTGACCCGCAGCCGATAAGGTAAATTGCTGACGTGTGGTCCAGATCCAAAATGGAATGATGCATGTTATGTTCATCGACTGTTTCGCGTTCCAATCCAAAATGGCAGAAAGGCATGTTATGTGTGTTGGTAATGCAATGTGATGACACATCACACTGGGTGTGGCAGATCGGAGCAAGCAGAATGTTGCTTAACGTTGGCGTGTCTAATTGAAGGACACCGAACTTTGCCTGATTGTTGCTTCATGGTTTTACCCTCCTAAATGACTCTTGAGCAACAGCTTATTTTCCCCAATTGCCGTCATCATGAACTGCGGTACAGGAACCCAACCACCAAATGTTGTCCCTTGGAGCATGGATTCCATCACAGAACAAACAGCTCAGATGAGAAATGGGTGATGCACCGTGACAACATTCCAACAAATAGGTAAGTAATAATACAAGGTAAATAATACAAAAGTATACTGCAAAAGAAGTGTACCACAAACAATGTATAAATTATAGATGTGCACAATACAGCAGTCAGCTCAGTCGGATTATTGAATGCTGCACAAACCACTCTTCATATTCACAACACAATCAGATGTGCTATCAAAACGTTACATCCTAATCTACTTGGTTCTATGACTCAGGAGCTGACACAACTCCACAGCTGACATGCACACTGGCAACTCACATGAACCCTGTTGGGGCAGTTGCCACCCTCTCATTGACAGGTGGCTGGGGTATCCGTTTTCTTCTCCACTACAGAGCCATCTCCACTGTCATTGCAGAGAGCAAAGAGGTGGTCTACCTACCTGCCTGCGCGGACCATGATGGTTGTAATCTGAGGTGGAGGCAACAGCTGGAGGGTTCCCACTGCTATTGACAATACTACTAATAAAGGGCCTTTTCGGAGTAAGCAAGGATCTGACACGTCTCCATATGCACTGTGCCCTCTTACATTCTTTACTCCAACCGCCTCATGCTTGGGGCATAAGACCCATGATCTTTATGAAGGACATACCCTGCAGCCCTGCTCATGCCATTATTTGTCTCTTCTGAACTCACACACAAACTGGCAATTTTCCCCACGCAAACCATTCCTACATCAACTACCTGTGCTACATTCTTTACTATAAACTACATTTACTACATTCTTTACTATAAATGAGATACATTTTCGTACGGTAACACAATAAATTATTATCGACACCTTCCTCAACAGTGTCCAAGTTTTAGAGATAGATTGTTCATTTGACTAATATCATATTATGTTTCTCATCAGTCTATCATTCCCAAAGGCACTGACAGCCTAAAGATTGAAATCTACAGACAAACAAACAATTTAAAGGGCTCTCATGAAATTCTAATGAAACCATGAAAGACCAAATGTCATAAGATGAATCCAAATCCGGATAAATTGTTTGCATAATTCCCATGGAGAGCTACGTTTGAAAAGTGCACATTTCACAAATGTGTTTGCTTTAGAAAATAACACACCGACTGGAATCTCTTTTGTCTGACTTAAAAAAGATACTTTTTCAAGTAGAATGTCAGCTTGGATTGCTAAATTGTTTTGGTTTTCTTGTCTTGCATAAATATGTATGCTGCTGTGCGTTTTTCCTTGACTTGGAGCCATGTGTGTAGTATTATACCAGACTGTGTAGCAGGGCCTAAGACTTCGCATGTTTTGCTAAATTACGTTGCCTCTTCTCAAGTTCTGTACTCAATCCTTTGTATGTGCCACCTTTTCCACTGCTCTATGCCGCAATAACAATTTGGTGTAAAAGCTAGATTCTGTTTAATGATTGACCCCTAAAAGACGAATTTAGCAAGGCCAGTTAACCCTGTCTGAGGCCATACTGACATCACCAAACCGTAGAACGTATACATGCATCAATAGAAGAGATGGTTGACAAAGTCCATTCGTATGCAAAGAAGCATCAGCAAAGAAAGGTATCATAAAGAGACACTCACACCAAAACCCATTAGAATACAATACCCAAACTGTGCACAGATATCTCACACCCTATATGGGCATTGGCAAAAAAAAGTACCATATTCAACTGAAAACAAATTACAAGGAAGAACTACAAGAGGGGTACATTATTAGGTAACAGAAATACAGTAAGCTGGCTCCATTCAAAAGCAGCAAGCAAAAATCATGCCCCCACAAATGTGCCACAGTACCTATACAAAATACCGATTTTCAGGCATTTCATACATACACTTGTGTTTGCATGTGTACATGACCGCAAGGTCAACTAACCACCCCATGTGGAAGACTCTAGACACACATTCGACAGTATTGAAGGATATGATAATTCAACACCCCCATTTGTTACCAAAATAATGCTAAAATAAAACATATCTATGACATCAAGGAACATACCACATATCATGAAGCTCACAAGCATATAAAACAATAAGCAACAGCCTGACCATACTGCAGGTGCCCCATCCCCCACACACACATGCACGCTCAACACACACATGCACTGCAATCAAGGAGCAAAGAGGGTACCCGGCACATGAATCTAGCACTGGAGGCCTGCATCCATGTAACTGGTTATGCCGATATAACCTTCATACCAACTGATACTAAGTAACCCCTGGCTCCCGTTAAACACAACAAAAAAAGAGGTGCCGGGTTACACTCCTCAAAGCAACTTTGCAACAGTTGCAAACAAAGAAAAGAAACAGAGTGCAATGTGCCAATGCTCTTTTCATGGAAATGACTACTATTCAATAACACTTACTGTATGCTCACCTAGCAAAGAACAAGAAGATTGGACTTGCAGATTGTAAAAGTCACTCCTACATCAAATTCTAAAATAATCTCTGAGTGGCCCTTATATTTTGCAATACGAACACCTCCACAAACTCTTAGCTTTGAGTGGATCACACTGAAAATCAAAGCTGTTGTCGAAGCCACTTGATGACTGGCCCAGCTATACCTAGAACAGTTAAGTCATTCCTTTCCACCTGACAGACACTGACATTCACCTGACTGAATAGAACACACACACACCTGAATCCCACCTACATCAACTCACGGGTGGCGACTTTACCATGGCTTATAAGAATCTAACTGCATAGTGCCTTATGGCCAGTCATGGATGCGGTATAGATAGACAACACCAGCACAGCAATATAACGCTAAATCCCCAAGGATCTATGACCTGAATCATAGGTGCAAAGGGGAAGAATTGGATTATGGAACTCTGGGTGGTGGGTGGTGGGGCTTCTGAGTGGTCAACAGTCGTCTAGGCAGAGGTTGAGTCTGATGTGGTGTTGATTGCAGTTTCACCCCACATTATAAGTAAAGTTTGAGTGCATTAGTCACTTTCTATGTACTCTTGCAGTTAGAAGGTTGTTAAATATTGATTGTGCCTTAGGTTATTCTTAGCTGGAACCCCAATGTACTCAGAGCAACATACTCTCTGTGATTATAGTGGAAGGACTTTTTCTTATTGGTTTTTAGAAAGAAATTAATCAGATGCGATTGCTTGTGCCTTTTTCTGCCTGATTCTCTGACTGCATTCTTAGTCAGTGCAGTGGCACAGTAAGTGGCCATTTGTTGGAACCCTCATTGTGGCTCTCCTTCTCCTGAGGTTTTGCATGGGTATTTCAAGGCTGTGGATGCTTTTCTATTAGACCAGGTCTTCTCGGAGGTATCAACACCATGATTATACATTGCATGTGGCTTTATCCATGCATTACGGGGATACATTCAATGTTATCTGTGCTTTTTCTGTGCATGTGACTGTTCCCAGATGCACGCTTGCCATTGTGTATTGCATTGATAATGATGTGGCAGGTAGGACAAGCTGAAGTTTTTCTTCCCCCTTGGATTCTTGCTCTACTTTTGGACTATTCATATTTGCAATGTTTTTAATACTCTGCATTCGCTTTGTTCAGGAAAAAAACTTGTGTACAGTTGCCCTTTGTATGTTATTTCTGTTTATTTGTAGATCAGATTGTTGCCATTTGCTTATAGTGAAGTGCAGTTGCTTATAGTGAGTGCATGCTTTGTGTGTTATAGATTCTGTAGGTGTCTGCATCTATGGGCCTCATTAATGAGACCCTTTTGGCCAGAATGTCACTTTTTTGACATTCCGGTAGGCAATGTGCCACTTGCATGTTTATAAGGCCACTTGAAGACCTGTTACGAGTTTTTCATGGCCTTATAAATATGTGCCACTTTCAAGCAGAAAATTATTTGAAAGGGGCGTTCCATGGGTATTGCTGGGAGTGTTCTCAGCAACATCTATTGCTTTTTGACACTGACCCAGATTTACGAGAAATCGTAAGTCTGAGTCAGTGTTAAATACTTACACCTCCCCAGGGGAGGCACAACAAGGAGAAATATCTTTATTTCTCCTCCTTTCTTGTGTGCTGCATTCTGCAGCACACATAGAAATAGCAAGAAGCCTCTTGTGATTGTTTTTGTGCTAGAAGGTGTGCCTTCCTGCTCAGCTAAAAAATAATGATCTCAGCAACGCAGGCACCCTTACCGGCACAGGGGAAAAGGACAGGAATGTGCCGTATCTACTAGATACGGCACATTCCTGCCCTTTTCTTTTGCCGTAGGGCAGCACAGCAGCAAGGCCTGCTGCGCTGCCCTGTGACCAAAAACTCACAAATGAGGTCCTATGTGTTTTATGCAATTTTGGTGTCAGCATATTTCTGGGCAGGATTTTGATTGTTGGATATCCGTGGTTGCTTCCCTGGGTTATTTAGGTTATTTAGTATTGGAAATATGAAGGTAAATGCAGGACTTGATCTCCGCTTTAAATTCCAGCTCCTATCCTGATTTTTTTAATGTGCTAATTGCAGAGTATAACGTTTATGACTTTATCCGACAATCTGTTTTGGCTATATAGTCTTTTGTTCGTTCATATCCCATATAGTTCGGTTTTGATTTTCATGATGGGTGTTGAAGGTCATCCACTCACATAGTCATCTTTGCTCACCACATATTACGTTTGTTAAATACAATTCTAAGTGGGCATATATTTCCCCTTAGTGTTTTTAGTAAATTAATCTTGCCTTGTAGAATTCAAAAAATGCATTTACAATTTTAGAATAATTGTAATAGGACATGTAAAAAATTTAGCATGTAACTTTATTCTTGGGAAATTTCAACTGCAGTATCACATATCCATTAGTTCCTTGCCTAATACAGAGGAAATACATTTGTAGAGATATTTATAGAGAATATTGTTTGCAAACCATGTGGTCATGTTGCTAGAAATAGTACAGTACACAAAGTAAAAACAATATTTCAATCCACATCCAAAATTGCAGCAATCGTCGACATCTAGGCAGTGGCAAACAATGGACATCTGTGAATAATTGTTAGGCAGTTGAAGAACAGACACCATGGGAAAATTACCTAATTTGTGACAGTGGCAAAGGGACTCATTTTTAGAGATGGGGACTTATTTTTCATTATCAAATTTTGACCAAGAGCAAGAGAGAAAAAGACAGAAAAGAAGAAAAATGAGAAAGATAGAAACATCATGCTACAGGAAGTAAGCAGGAATGAACCTCCATTGGAAAAGCCAACAGATCTAAACTCTAAAAGTTCTAGTGTTGAGAATGACCATCTTTTGCGTGGTATTCCCCTACATTTTTGCCTTCACCACCCCATTTTTGCTAAACTTGTTTTGCTGGCATTGGAACTTACTTTACTACTGCTAACCAGCGGTAAAGTGCTAGTGCTCTTTCTTCCAAGGATGGTGATAACGGTATACACCCAAATGGCACATTTAATTTACCTATAAGTCCCTAGTACATGGTACTACGTGAACCCAGGGCATGTAACTTAAATGCTGCAAGTGTGCAGCAGCACTCATTGTGGCAACCAATAAAGTAGCGCTGTAAAACATGTCTCAGGCCTGCTACTGAGGACTGTAGTGCACTTTTAAGCTGACATTAAGACCTGGCAAAATAAACATTTTCAGAGAAAACAGAAACTGTTTTATGGGGGACGCACCTTTCACAAACCCTTACGGTGCTAAATGTGTTTATAAATTTTACTCATTTACATGCAATCAAATTGTTCTAGTTCATCACAAATTAATCAACAACATAGGTCTAAGTGATATCCGTAAACCTCTCGGTATACGTTTGATTTTGTGGTACTGAATGAGGGTCGTGACATGTAGCCTTTGATTGACCTCTTTTCGTAGTGTGTACTGCAAATGTTTAATTCACTGAATGGTGGATCCAGGTCCGGCCGATAATCCCTTGGTTCTTTAATGAGAGAGTATATACTCTCTGCTTCCTCTGCGGTGTCACCCCTTAACTTCGGCCTGATTTGTGGTTAAATGAGAAATCTCATCAAAATCCATTTTGTTAGGGTGCAGGTTATCTGATTGGAGCTAGCAAAAGTAATATAATAAGAAAAATTGACAGCCTGCACTCCTTAAAAGTTTCGAGAATCACTGAATCAAACGTACTCAAATGTAATCAGGTGCTGTCCCTAATCCTGACTAGCTCCTAACGGGTTTACTATTAAATTCAAAGAAAACAGAAACAGTTTTATGGGGGACGCACTTTTCACACATCCTTATGGTGCTAAATGTGTTTGTAAATTTTACTCATTTACATGCAATCAAATTGTTCTAGTTCATCACACATTAATCAATCAAAATAGTGTAACCAAAGAACATTCCTTGTACAAAATAAGGTCTATTGTTTAAGTTGCTCATTTTCTTGTCTTTATTGTCATGAACTTGTTCTGGTTCTCATCATTGCATAGAAAACCTTCTATACATGAGGATCCTAGGTTATACACAACTCCCAATGCATTTCTGTAGGGAAACATCCTTCACAACACAACTTTTACCACGCAGTGCTATTACAACGCAGGTTTTACAACGAAAACCATTACAACGCATTGCGCTGGGGGGCGCTCTAGGATAGGGAATAGATTTAATTTACTATCCAACACCTTCCCTAGTGTCCACGGGGACTGGAGTTGGAATAGTAAATTAAACTATTCACTATCCAGCACCCCAAAGCGCTATGCGTTGTAATGGTATCTGTTGTAAACACTGCGTTGTAACAGCATGCGTGGTAAAAGCATGCATTGTAACGTCATACATCCATTTCTGTAAATACCTTCATCAGGGGTATACTAACAACAATGAAAACTGTCCTTGTAATCACACAAAATCCCAACACTCACCTGTGGTATACCACTGACATTCCTAGTGTACTGTTTCTTATCTGGTCACTAGGATGCTCAGTGGTATACCGCAGGTGAGGGTTTGTAGTTTGTCAAGCACTCAAATAGAGCACATGGCTGAAGGGCACTTTTAAGATTGTTCACACTCATGATAGGAGTTTGATGCACACACACAATGTGAGTTTCAAGTCACATAATTAGGTTGCCCTGTGTCGGATTCTTTGTTCAGTGAGCACGATAAACACCATACTCTTGGAGAGAGTGGTCGGGTCTATCCCTTGAAAATAGTGAATTAACTGTTTTAAGTTGGGCTTTTGTGAGATTAAAAGGACTGTTTTCATTGTTGTTAGTATTCCCCTGATGAAGGTACTTACCGAAATGCATTGGGAGTTGTGGATAACCTAGGATCCTCATGTATGGAAGGTTTTCTATGCAATGATGAGAACCAGAAAAAGTTCAGGAAAATAAAGACAAGAAAAGGAGCAACTTAAACAATCGACCCTATTTTGTACAAGGGATATTCTTTGGTTACACTATTTTGATTGATTAATGTGTGATGAACAAGAACAATTTGATTGCATGTAAATAAGTAAAATTTACAAACACATTTAGCACCGTAAGGGTTTGTGAAAAGTGCGTCCCCCATAAAACAGTTTCTGTTTTCTTTGAATTTAGTAGTAAACCCGATAGGAACTAGTCGGGATTAGGGACAGCACCTGATTACATTTGAGTACGTTTGATTCAGTGATTCTCTAAACTTTTAAGGAGTGCAGGCTGTCAATTTTTCTTAATAAATTAAACATTTTGCCAGGCCTAACCCTTCACTTTTAAAACTCGTAAATCACCACTTTGGTAGGCCCTAAAGTCTCATAGGGCAGGGCACATGGCATTTAAAAAGTAGGACATATGTAGTTGAGTGTTACATGTCTTGACAGTGGAAAACCTCCAAAGTCGTTTTTCACTGTAGCAAGGCTACTTCTCTCATAGACTGACACTGAGTGACAACTTCAGTTTCGGAGCAGATAGAAAATATGTCATCCACTCATTAGGATATAGTTTTTTACTTCAAATGGAAAACATTTTCCTTTGAAGAAGGTCTTAAAAATATTAAGCAAATTTGCACTTTTTCATCCTGATATTTGCTCATGAAAAAATCAGCTGTACATCTGCTCATGAAATAATGGAATTCACAAACGTATTCTGGGAAAATCGTTTCAAGGCCTCTTTTTTAAACTCTTCTGAATTTTTGAAAGTTGCAAATCACCTATGCAAGTTCTAACATGCAGGTGCACGTTTGTGAATTTCTTTCAAAATAGGGTCCCAAATATGTTTTCTACATTTTACTAATAATGATTTTATGCTGATTCCTCAATTTAAACTGTTAGGATAGGAAGCCTTCTGCATGGCTCTGGACAGCGTGTTTCCCTGCCATATGTTGATCTCCTATCAAGTCACTGGAAAGTTGCTGTAGGCTTTCTTGATCTCTAACTGATTTTGATCTGAACATGACAAATGTGGTTGTGCACCGAGGGTCTCCCTGCTTACATTGAGTGAGATCTTAGAGCTTGGCACGGAGCTCAAGGGGACATGCTTAGTGCACTCCTCTTTTACAGGGTGGCAACAGTTCTTGCTATACTGGCTGTGGTAGCAGAATTAGTCTATATTCAGGGGTACCTGTCACCTTTCAGATGGGTTTCGTACTAGCTCACTCCTATGTGCAGTCTCCCTTACCCGGGTTGTTTTTGTTTCTGCCATATCTGGAATGTGTGTATTGAGAGCCAGTGGGCTCACCTGGTGAGGATGGTGAGTCATTGTATTTATGTGAACTAAGCTGGTGTCTGTTTTGCTGGACATTCCAGATCCCCACCCCACTCCTTATTCCTTCTAGAAACTTGTTAGATTGGGGTAGGCACTAGCTCTTATCTGTATTTACCCCAAACTCGCCCCAATGGATAGACCTACTCCCTTTCTACTGAGTTATATTCAGGGCCTCCGGGCTGGGTTAAATTAAAATGTCTCAATGGTCGTCAGGGTGGACAAGTATCAAGAGACTGTGACGGAGGGTAGCAGATCCTCCTCACTCACTGATAATGCAGGAGATATGCTATAATTTTTCAGATTGCACGATCATGAGATTGCTGCTTCCTTCAAGCACAGCCTAAAGCGCCTAATATTTCCTATGCTTCCCGCCTTTACATTATACTTTGCAACACCTGTGCTCATCAGCCGACTTCGCTGTAGCAGTGGTCTAGTGGGAGCCATGCGGTCAATAGACTGTTTGCCTGATTCTAGAGTCTATCAGAGGTACATATTA
Source organism: Lissotriton helveticus (assembly GCF_964261635.1). NCBI lineage: Eukaryota > Metazoa > Chordata > Amphibia > Caudata > Salamandridae > Lissotriton > Lissotriton helveticus. Next base: position 1,119,569,729 of record NC_136067.1, read on the forward strand.
AATCACTATCTGGCATACAAATTATACTGATGTGTTCTACAGTCTTGCTTTCTCGAATTGCATGTTGTCTCAAAATCAACCTCAATATTTCTAAATCCAGCAAGAAACTGATCTTTACTTGAAATGTCTGATTTTCGCCTCTCCTCTTCTCTCTTAAATAGGCCTCTCCTTCTCTTCCATCCTGAGCATGCCCCCTCTCTCTGGGCATAACCACCTCAAAGTCACTTACATGTTTGCCTTAATCTCTATGATTCTATTTCTAAAAACTGCCCACAACTCACATGAAAGGCCACAACTCCTTCTTTGTTGAAAGTCATACCCCTGAAACCTAACAATACTTAATAGTTTCAATCATATCTGCTAACCCCTCCAACTACAAATTCACATAACCCCCTACTAATGATAACATCTAACTCATATTAATGTAATAACAAAGAAACGGAATAAATGCATGGAATGGTTTGCTGAGTGCACAAGGCTAATTCTAAGACTAACAATATCCAACTGCACTGGGCTAACTACTACCTTAGGTTGTGGATCAGCATGCTGCCCAGCTTGAAGAACTTCAATGCCTTGTCAGGGAAAGTAAGTGCTATATAAATGCAATTACAATTTAAATTATTATTCAAAACCCTATTTAATAGTAAATTCAGATTTTAAATTACTATTCTGAAAATGCAGCTTTTTGAAAGTTAGTATACAAAACAGTTTTGGATGGAATGCTTAAATTAATCTCAATCACTGGTAATCACTCGGGCCACATCCTAATCTATAATTATTTTGCCCACATTCCCCCTCGGTTTGGACCCAGCTGTATGCAAATCAGTTGTTATCCGGCTCTAATGGGAACTGTCAAGCCCAAACTGCCAAGCCAGGTCCTCCCTGAACTGGAATACAAACAACCCAGGAACCGTTCGCCCTACTTATGAGCTCATCAGCCCGGGACAGCTTGGTTCCAGTGATACAGAGTGCACAGGACTCATGCCTGGGCATACCCGTCTGACGGAGGGTGACAAAATAAGTATATAAAACAGTGATGGATGGAATGCTTGACATAATCTCAGCCACTAGTAATCACTCAGGGCCACATCACAATCCAACTTCATTTTGCACACCATGTCATCTCAGTTCGTACACAGCTAAATGCAAATCAATCTTGACCCTGATCCAATGGGAACAATTCAGCCCAAACTGCCATGCCAGGTCCTCCCTGAACTATAACACAAGCAACCTAGGACCGGTTTCACCCTAGGTATGGCCTCATCAGCAGGGTACAGCTTGTTTCCAGTGACACAGTGTGCAGGGGACCCATGTCTGGGCATACCCGTCCCAATTAGGGCGACACCTTAGTGTACAAAACAGTGATGGCTAGAATGCTTGAATTTATCTCAGCTACTGGTAATTACTCGGGCCGCATCCCAATCATCTTTATTTTGCACACCATGCCACCTTAGTTTGGACCCAGCTATATGCATATCAGTCTTGACCCTGTTCCAATAGGAACAGTCCAGCCTGAACCGACAAGCCATCACCTTTTTGTTTTTGCATTTGACGCCTTAATCGAGGCATGAATGCCCAGACATGGGTTTGGGCTCACTGTGCCACTGGAACCAAGCTGAAAAGCCCATAACAATGGAAAAAACACTCCTGGGTTGCTTGTGTTCCGGTTCAGGGAGGACCTGGCCTGGCAGTTCAGGCTGGACTGTTCCGATGAGGAGCAGGGTCCAGACTGATTTGCAAATGGCTGTGTTCAAACTGAGGTGGCATGGTGGGTGAAAAACTATGGAATGGGATGCAGCCCAAGTGATTGCTAGTGGCAGAGAATATTTCAAGCATTCCATCCATCACCTTGTTGTTTTGCTTTTTGAAAGTTGATTTTTTTTTCTGCCTAAACCAAATGTGCCTTTCTGCCAGTGTACAGGGTCACATGATTATTATTGGCTTTCCTATGGTGTGATTTATATTCATTTAAAAAAGGAGACAAAGGGCCCTGGGATTGGGAAAGTGAGTTCCTCTCCAGAGAAGGATTCCCTGAGGGCGCTGTACTCAGCCCTTTGTGAGCTTCATGAGTAGCGTCAGAAAGTCAAGAATGGCTGTCTGCAGCCCTTCCTGACTTCTGAAACTACCTGCCTGTCACTGGCAAGAACAGTGGGCCTGCCTGCCCTGTGTTACCCTAGAATAATTGTATCCAGACCCAAAGGAAGGGGAAGACTGACTGGAACCAGTTAGGGTTAGACAAAGGGGATGACCCTCATACATAGGCTGACATTGGATATAAAAGTGGCACACTCATAACTCTTCATCAGAACACTCCTAGACCTGAGAAGCTTCAGAAGGAGTGCACTGCTGTCTGAAGTAGGGAGATGTCAGATGAGACTTGCTTGCTTCTGTTTGAGCTGCAGGGACACAACAAGCTTCCAAAGGCTTCCCCTGCAACTGGCCAGCTGACCAGCACCAATTGAATCAGCCTGAATCAAGCTGCTGGCCTCTGCTGGAGAGAGCCTTGAACCCCAAGAGGTATATACCCCGGTCCTGGAACCTTGACTGGTATCAGAGTGTCTGTCTAACTAAAAACGACAAGAACTGCACTCCAGATGAAAATCCAGAAGTCCTGGGCTTATTGCGTAGAAAAGAACCATCCCCGGATTCCTGAAGACCATGAGCAGACTGGACAGAGGCCAAAGTGGCACCAGCATCTGCATGTCGATGTGACCTCCCCGACGACAGAATTTACCCAGACTGTTCTCGTCACATAAGCAATGCCCACCCCATGTTTCCCATCAATGTGAAGCTCTGACCAGCGACCAGTTCTAAGCATTACCACCAATCTCCTTATGGTCAAACGTCGACTAGCGTCAAGTACTTTGCAATATCAACGGCCCCTTCGCAGTCCCACGCCAACATGAAGTTCTAACTGAGACTCCTTGCATGCAATGGACTAAGTAGAAGGGAAACTTTCCACCGGTGCGAACTTGATTGTTGTATTCGATGCATGCTCTACTGCGGTCAGCCTGAACTTTTGACTTTCACCCGGTCTAGCGCAACCAGATTCCTGCAATTGGCACTTTGTGCTTTTTGGTGCTGTGTTCATGTATACGTTTAAAAATGTATAGCTCCAGTTCTACTCATTGGATTTTTGTCCATCTGGTGTCATTTTATTATTTATAATTTACCCCATTCTTCTAAATTGGTTTGAGATGTTTTTTCTATTGTTTTCACTTAATTACTTTTTGAGTACAGCATAAATACTTTACACATTACCTCTAGTTAAGCCTGACTGCTTTTGTGTTTAGCTACTAGAGAATTAAGCACAGGTTTATTTAGTGACTTTTGTTGTTCACCCTGACAAGAAATGTGTTTATTACATAAGTGAGACTCTCACTCTTCTCAACTAATAACTCAATTTCTGACACTGAACTTTTGGCTTTCCTAAAAGTTTTAGCCAATTGCACGAATCTGCATGCGTTAAGCCGCATTCGCACACCTGGTTGCCAATATTGCAGTGGGTTTTCTGTTAATAAGAACCCATTTGAGGATGGATGCAAATAAGCATGCATGCACTGCAGCCGCCGTCGGCAGTAGGAGTTCGTTGCGCGCACTGCATCACCAAATGAGATGCAGTTCGCGCAACGAAATCCGTTTTATTTATTTATATGTTTACTTACCTGTTAAACTCCGTAATCCATACATTACTACCCCCCACCCTGCCCCTACCCACGTCACCGCCCTACAGGAACTCCTACTGCCGACTGCGGCTGCATGCAACGTGACAAAAGTGGATTTTGTTGCAGGCAGCTATAGCAAAGGTTGGTTTTTTTTTAAGTGAGAAATATGTGCATGTGAAGTACAAAAAAGGGACCTTGGCAGCACTTTGCAGCTGCAAGACTCTGGTAAATAAAAAAAGTAATTGAATATGGGGAGCAGGTGGAGAATGGGATGTGAAATCGGGCAAGGGAGATTGAGGAAGTGGGGAGAATGAAAAGAGAGTATGTGGAGGAGATAGGAAAAAAAGTGGACGAGAGTAAGAAAATGCCTACGCTGTGATAGAGTGGTGAAAATAAAATAAAGCATTCAGTGGAGGATACTAATCATTCTGAGACCGAATTGGATGGGTACAAACACAAGAATAGGGAGGAATAATATTGAATTAAAAAAGAGACAATTGAGCTACTTAACAAACGTTATGAAAGCAAGAGCGATGAGCTAAGCCAGAGCCCAGTCTAACTATATGTTATACATTGGACTTGTAGAGAACAAGCACAACTGAGGATCCAGGCTTTCTGTACAGTGGAGACCTCTGAAGTCAAAGCTTTGTAAAACCAGGGAAATAGCCATGAAGCGAGAGTTGGCAGGGATCAATAAACAACAGGGTGAAAGGAGTAAGGTTCAACTGTGGAAAGGGAAACCCATGGGAGTATAGACTCAGCTTTGTAGTGAATAATGCACCAGCAAAGTGAGAATGTAGGGGTCCGAGTCTGTAAGAGTTTGGGGAGTAGAAGTTAAACCAGGGTTATGGGAGGTTGGAAAGGGGTAGCCTGTCAGACTGGTCACTAGCATGGGAGAGAAAGAGGGAGTCCGGTAGGACAGCATGAGTGGAAGTCATTGTAGATGTAATAATTTTGAGAACAAATCAGGTCGGCTACTCAATTAAATTGTAATGCGTGGGAGATATGCTAACATATTAGGATGAAAGGCTTATTTACAAATCTACTGATTAATGATTGTGTTAAAAATGGAAGGAAATACTCGCCACCCTTTGAACATAGGTAGATATTAATAAACAAAAGTGTACTTTTGGAGGACCTACTCTTAATTCAAATCGACTTGAATAGGTTTATTTTTCTTCGTTTAAATGCAGGGAATGGCCACATTTATTCGACAGCAGAATGACCTTTCTAAAGTCTGTATTTTGATTTATCTTTTCATTAATTTATGGTTTTCATTTACTTTACATTTAACACCAGTATGTACTGAATAAAGGTTGTATAAAATTCAATGCATAACAAATAGGTAAAATAAAGAAATTAGTTTGTCTTAAGTTCAAGTTTAAGTTTATGTATATTCAGACAAAGATCTTTAAAACAATAAAACATACATGGATAAAATATTACACTCCCCAACCTCTCTCCATCCACTCTATTCCCAACCCCAGCAATCCAAAGAGCCCTACCATGACCATCCAACACAGTCTACTAAGTTCCAATGTAACTCCATATGGTGCCTGACCAGTCAACATATTATTCATGACTTCTAGCCAAACATATTGAGAACACCATATTCTAGTCCATACTTGCTTTTGCAAACTTTGTGAGGGCATATGCAACATCTAAAAATTCCCATGTTCGTCAAAAGTGCAAATGCTTCAGTCCGATGAGCATTTTATAATATTTTATAAAAAGTGGTTTTAAATCACACAGCGAATACTATAAAATGTACAAAATCTAGTAAAAGATGAACATTAAAATTTTGGAAACCTGGACCAAAAGTACAATTATTCCCAATATTCAAAAGGTCATGTTGGGCATGTGGGAGCTAACCTTTATAAAGAGTTTGGGGGGAGCTAGAGGGCGCGCTGCGAGATGGCTGCACGATAGTGCTGCTCCACTGGCCGGAACAAATATCCGACAAATAACGGCGCAACCGGCGAGCAGGAAAGCGAGAAAAGCACAAGATCAAGGTATCGGAACATAAGAGCTAACCATAATTACCGTCGGAAGGAACAATCAATGGGAACCTCGGCCAGAAAATGAACTTGAAAGCAACGAGCTCCGTGATCACAGGCTGAAACAAAATGGTGGCGCGCTGCTTCGCTTGAACTACTGTAGCGCAAGCTGTCCTGGGACCAGCACTCACACGTGGAGATATCAGAGGTGCGCTTCGCTGCAACGACCGGAGACAACCAGGATCATATCCCACTAGACAGCTGTAACAAATATTAGCATAGAAGCTGTCAGATCGTACACTCAGTATAACAGACTGACTAATAGAAGGCGATTGCAAATGGTGGCAGAATGCAAAGGTACAACTCCCAGGATGGCACGGCCCTCACCTGTCTAGGCCTTGGCCGCACACTATGTAGGGGAGTAGAGTCAGCATGTATACACGAAAGGCCAACTAGGAGGAAGAAACCGATGTAATAAAGGCAAGTGCTGCACACAAGAACACTGTGGGAAATGGCACTGTACGGCATACGCCATCTTTAAAATAACAGAGATTCACTGATGTAGCTGTAAGAGAGACACTCAAAAACGCGCCAGCAGATATACTGAGCCCTTGGGGCGAATTGCGCATTTGCGTTATCCGAGAGACTCCCCGCTCCAGAACAGCACCGCACTAACAATCACATTGCGAGAACTACATGCAAACGTTGCGCATGCACCTACTATGGGGAATGGAGATGAGCGGTATGCTGCATCATCTTAAATTAACCGGGAGGAGGGTAACGGATTGCAGCTGAAAGAAAGGCACACGGTACCACATCAGCAAAAGCACTGTTACCTTATTGTGTGTCACGTACTCATACTGCTCAAAAGGCTCCCTACTACGAAATAACATTGCCACAGAGACCACATTGTGAACAGCGGATCACGGAAGAAGCGCTGAGGACACACGGAAGCGAAGGCCCGATCACAATTAAGTAAGAGGAATGGCTCCAGGTTTACCGATCGCTTTGCCTGCATTTATACACTAAGGGATTATATTTTTTAGTACATCGCAAACCGCTAACTTGCAGGACTGAATTGAATATATTGTTCGGGTAAGAACGCAGGTCAATGGCAAGGTGGCACAAAAGTTGCGCTACTAAATCTTGCAAAACGTCACACAAATTGTGGTACAGCCATGCAAATGTCTTCCCTTACTGAATATACTGAAATGTATCTCTATGATAATGGGCAAAACAGATAAACATCAGCCAAAAATATCATTTGACACCAGCCGAACACCCAAGACGAAACTAGCACACTCTGACACCGAACTAGACACAGAGCAAGCCAAAGATTCAAATTTGGAAGCTGCCCTGCAGCAAAGTCTACAAGCCATAGATGACAAAATTGATACCCTCATCCTTCGGGTCAACAACATGGCGCCAAAATAGGTAGGCAAGGTGAACAATTGGACGCTGCAAAACTGCGTACCTCTGCGGTTGAGGATGAGTCGAATGCCACAGCCAAAAAATGCAATGACATGGACAACTATTGGAGGTAATAAAAAATAAAAACGAAGATTTAGAAGCGAGATCTCACCGGAATAACGTAAGAATTATGAGAATCCCATAGAGCGCGAACACTGGGCGCCTGGAAACCTTCGTTGAAGACATGCTGCGAAACATGTACGGAGCAGAACATTTCCACCCCGTGCTCATCGTTGAAGGGGCTCATAGGTTGCTGGCGCCTAAAGCCCCACCTGGAGTCCCACCGTAGCCTATTATATCCTGCATCCTCAACTACAGGGATAGAGACGCAGTGCTTCCTCTAGCACGAGAGAAACAACAAATCAATTATCAAGGAAACCGCATATCATTATCCCTGATTTTACCTTGGCAGTGTAAGCAGAACGCCAGGACTTTGCACCTGTGAAGAAGAGACTGAGGGACATGGGCATAGAATATGTAATGCTGTATCCTGCAAGGCTATGGATAACTCATGAAGGACAAACGAAAATACTAGCTACACCAAAAGCAGTGCAGGATTTTAGAAAATAAACCTCCATCAAAAGAAAAAATTCAGAATGTACACACTCCTTTACAAACTCAGACTGAAGAAGCAAACATAGTAAGATAACGTGTACACCTAATGGCAAGACAAAGTGGATATTGACCCCTGGATGGAAGCAGATGGACGCTACTCTAATGTGGAGCACGTGAGGTAGGCTTTGTACCCTACAAATATGACTAGGCTGTCAAGTACCGGATACACGGACATGGAGACATTGTATGTGACCGCGTGTCAAAATTAGCACAGTACTATGGACATAGATTGGCATGATATGGGGTAGCAAAGAGGCTAATATTTTAAGGCACCACTGTCTGTTTAAACATGCTTAGTCACAAACGTTATTGCATAAGGGCTGAGTAGGACAATGTCTATGGTGAAATTCTGAGAGATATACGTGCTCAACTCACTAGATGTGAGAACACGCTCAGAAAACTAGAAAACAAAAGTGAACATACCCATGATACTGCTACGCTAGGTACTATCAGGGAAGTGTTAACTGAATATCAAGAATTCACAGAAAGTGAGATTAAATATATAACAAGAAGGCAAACAACCAGAGCATATGGAGAGGGGGATAGGTCCGGTCGTGTGTTAGCACACAAAATATGTAATATATGCAAAACGCACACAGTAATCAAAGTTAAAGATGCATGAGGCACCCCACGTTATGACACAGCTGGCATATTAGAAGCCTTTATGTCCACATATGGAGAGTTATGTGCATCATGAAACACAGCTAAGGCACATGAAGTCCTCATCCAACTAAGAAGACATAGCATTAGCATGGCTCTCCTACGACCAAAGGGAAGATCTGGCACAGCCAATCACATTTGAAGAAGTTACAGATACCATAAAAACATTACCCAATAGGATGTCCCCTGGACCGGACGGGTTCACTGGGGAAATTTATAAATAATATGTAGAAGTGCTGGCTCCCTACCTAGTGGCAATGTATGGTGGCGCCCACAATAAGCAAACACTTCCGCCCACACTAAGGGAAGCATTACTAATATCCTTGTTAAAACCTGACAAGGATCCAGAAATCTGCGAATCATATCGACTGCTGTCCTTAATTAACACAGACGCCAAAATATTAGCTAAAATTATAGCCAAAAGATTACAGCCACTTATGTCTAGTGTTATTCGGCCCGACCAGTCGGGATTCATACCCAATCGGTCCACGGCGCACAACATTCGCACTCTATTTGCACTCTCTCATCTGCTCAATCCGGAACTAGAGGCAGAGGCTGTCCTCTTAGACGCTGCCAAAGCGTTTGATTCTGTCGAGTGGGTGTAAAAGTGAATCAGCACATATCAGACGTGATACACATAAAGCGCGGAACAAGACAGGGATGTCGACTGTCACCCTTATTGTTCGCCATTGCGCTAGAACCGCTGGCATGCAAAATACGGCAACAATACAAGGACACAGCATTACAATTTCTTCAGCGCCCCATAAGTATTTCCCTTTATGCGAATGACATGATACTATACATACGTGAACTCCAAGTTAATCTATCTCCCCTATTGCGGGAATACATATCAAATTTGGTAGGCAATCGGGGCTCCAGATTAACTGGAGTAAATCCACAATACTCCCATTAATGGAAATTACTAAACAACATCAAACAGATTTCCCACTCGAGTGGCAAGTGGACCCTGTCAAGTATCTAGGAATTTGGTATCATAGAGACCTCGAGACAGTCATACGAGTGAACTATGGGTTGGCAATAAATAAACTTGAAAAGAAAGTTGAAAGATGGCTCCATTTGCATTATCCCTGACAGACAGAATGGCCATCGTAAAAATGGTTGTCCTTCCCAAATTCCTTCACTTATTTAATAACATACCCCCACCAGCACCAGCTTTCCAAAGGCTAACCACCAGTGTAGCTAAGCTCATACGGGCAGGGAAACAGGCACGTACAGAATTATGTACATTAACATTACCATACCCAAAAGGGGGATTTGGAGTACCAGATTTTTTACTCTACTATCTGTGTGCACAAGCTCAATATGCACATTATTGGTTCCACCCAATTCGGTATTTACCCCATGTGGCGGTAGAAGATGGGGATGCCCACCCATTTCACTTCGCAACATTCTGCCTCACCAGTGTGCACATGTAACTAAGAATGAAATAAACATCATACGTACCACGAATATAGCATGGCAGAGCATGGGAAAACTAGCACATAAACTGCCATTAAATGCACCAGCTATGCCACTGCGACAACATCCTTCTATATCTGTGACACAAGATGGGGTTGGTATGGAAATGCTGCAACAAGTCGGTATAGACAAGATAGGGTACTTATATAATGAAGGCAAATTCATTAATAATACTGATCTCAGCTACATCAGTAACTAAACATTACTATTCAAATTTACATACCACAGACTACATGATGGGATCAAGAACCTCTATCCCACATTTACCAATGAACCACCAACGCTGATGGCACTACTAATGATCATCATTAATTCCCACAATGTGCACCTATTGACAAAACTATATAAAATGTTACAGGAAGATATAGCAGGGAATACTAATAAGGCACGGGAGAGATGGAATACTCACCTTGAATCGTCTCTCACTGAAGACGACTGGACTCACTGCTGTGCACTGACCGAAAGGCTCACCCCCAATGGGAATCTGCACATAATACACTATAAATACTTACACCAAGGTTATCATACTCCACATAAACTACAGAAATGTGGGCACCGGGCTGATGCCTGCTGTCGTAGATGTGGGAGGGAATTGCCGACTTTATACATCTAGCATGGCGATGCGCTAAATTCAGAGAACACTGGGAGGCAATAACTGTGATATTGGGCCATGTGCTAGCCTCCAAAATAGAATGTATAATACAAGTATGTTTGTTGGGACTCGTGAAACATCTGCGCTCTGTAAAGAGAAAGTTATGTACTATAGCGTTACTCTTGGCGAAAAGTAGAATGTCAATGCACTGAGAGAGCAAACAATGTCCTAGCAGCAAACAGTGCATCAAAGATATGGTGTATTGTAGAGACACTCTGAAAACATACGAAGAGGAACTCCCAACAAAATCAAAGCCCAAAGACTACTGGACACCCCTAACAGACTATTTACGGACTCATCCTGATATGTTAATGATTCCTGCTGTATAACTAACTGTGCTCAGACTGGAGATACCAGCACTTGTTGTATTGTACTAGGTATAACTGACATATATGTCACTTGCAGCATTGTGACGAGTGACACTACAGCCTGAAATGTTTATTGTGTTTTCAAGAATACAAAAAAAACATTTAGAAAGAGTTAGAGATATCTAGACAGTTGGTATCACAGAAGTACTGCAGTACTCATGCAGCACAAAAAAAATGTAAATACAGATAGTTACTTCTGATTAGCCTCAAGAGAGTTTTCTCCTATTGGCAATTTGAAAATCCAGAATGCCAGGCCCTGTGGCCTACATTCTGCTGTGCACAGCCAAATGCCTTGCACAGCAGCAGGCTGACCCCATGTGGAGGCATGTGTGCCTGCACGGGGTGGGAGCAGGGCCTAGTTTCCAGCAAGAGGCTGTGACCAACCCTCTGCTGTGCATGGCTAAAAGCCAATGCCCATGGGTATTTCCCCCCTGCAGTGGGCTGGATGCCTCTGGGAAGTCCCTGCAATCAATACTATGCAAAGCAGAGGGTTAGCCAATTGTCGGTGGTTGCACCCAACCCCATGCTGCACACAAATGGAGGTACACAGAGGGTGGATGTAGGGCCTAGCTAACCCCACTCTCTGCATATCCGAATGCCATTAACAGCAGGGGGGTGGGTACATGTTACGCAAGGGGGTTGGGCGTATACTCAACTTAAATATGCAAAACAAATGCAGAAAATCACTAAAAATAAACAATGGTTTGGAAGGATTCTAAGGAGCTTTCGCCATTTTTGTGACATACACAACTTCAAAGAAATGAGAAAAGTGCATGGAAACTAAGGAGACTCATAACACATAATGTGAGGTGCTGCAATGTAAGTGTCCTCATTCCATCAAGTTACAGGTTCCATCAGAAAGAATGATGACTTCTCAATTCAAAATGGCTGAGGAGTACTTACAGCCAAGTCAAGTAGGGAAGAAAGTATTTAACCCGGCACATCAGTGAACATCTTGCTTAGCAACTGAGCATTTTGTTGGGTGTTCTTTGCTTTCATACCAGTTCACACCCAACATCCTGTTTCTCTCTACACCACTTTTCTTCAGCTTACTTCCACTACAAACCTATTCCTGGAACCCCCGCTGCTAGGAGCTGCTCTTCTCCTCTAGGTCTGTTACTTGAGTGTTTACTCAGGCTGCTGTAGGTCACATCTTACCTCTAGACTACAGTAGCGAGTACTATCAGCTACTTGACATTGTACTTATAATAAGCTTACTATTGATGTCCGCACATAATAATAATAATAATAATAATAATAATAATAATAATAACAATAATATACCGTGTTTGGCTATATCTGATGGGCAACTACATAGTGAGGGTCTCAATCCGGATGATTCCACAGGTCTATTCCAGTGTTTTTCTCTTCTGCTCTCCTTCTTCCCTCAGAATTGCATATATAGTGCTTATTCTATTAAGTATGTATAATCAGGCTCATTGGGAGGCACAGAGTTGGCATCCATGCCATCTAGTCCGGACTAGTAAAGTAACAATATAGTTAGGCATGGTAATAAGATATTAACTTACGTTAAGAAAAAATCAAATTTAGTTAAAAAAGAAGCAACGTTTAAAGTGGCATTATAGTTATGTGTTGAAATTTGATAAAACCTACTGTTTAAAAACAAAAAAACAACAATTCACCAGTTATAATTTAGTGCATCAACTAGATCTTGGATCCCCGTCATATACTGCTTATGACCTTACATATTACATCAGCCATGATGTGTTTAATGCTCTTATTGATAACATCACAAATGCACATGAAAACACAGCAGGCAGGGCTTCAATATACTAATGATACACTGTGAATTATCAACTTTATTATGGAAAATGTGTGGAGAATTGCGATTCTCCTATTAACATGACTAGAGAATCTGGATTTCAGTAAAGACATGGAGGCTAACATTATGCATTCATCTTTTAATGTAGTCACAAGCAGCCGCACTACATCACAAAATAAAACAGTTCTAGAATAGAACAATCAAACAGTATAAAAGGCATGAGCACAAAACAGTCTGCCTCTTTTAAATGTGGAGAAATAAGGAAAAGTTCCAAAGGGCTATGAACTTCATCTTGAAAAACCGGAAGAGGGGAACGAAGAGAAGCATGAAGAAATCAAGGATGAGACGAAGAATCCATTGAGAATAATTGTCTGAAAAAGAAGGAGGAACATGAGAGTATCAGTGAATTAAACAACACATCACATAGAAATAATACAGCAATAAAATGCAGGTAGTAGTATAAAAGCAAATAATCTATAAAGGAATAACCCATTCAATAATAAATATTTAAGAAAAGAATAACCCGTTCAAGGGAAGGGATGGGTGGGATAATGTTAGCCTCCGTGTCTTTAATGAAATCCAAATTCTCTAGTCATGTTAATAGGAGAATGGCAATTTCATTACAAGACCGGATGCTACATTATGCATGTTGGTTGCTGTGTAGGACAACATCAGACATGTGTTCAATTGGTTTACGATAATGTCGAGCAAATGTAGATGCATTAGACCAGTCCGCTGCTTTGAGAATATCATCTAGTTTACCACCAGACCAGAAGGATTTACTGGCCATAGCACCTCTGAGAGAATGAGCTTGGAATTTTGAAAGGTCAATGTCTGCTAGATTCATAGCGGATTTGATCCATCTGGCTATGGAGGTAGAAGTTATGGGTTTGACCGGTTTGACAAAGGAAACAAGCAGTGGATTTGCATCATGAGGACAAAGGTCTTTTATTCTATTATCATATTCTTTCCTACAATCTACAACACAGAGTTTCTTAAACAGATCAAAACAAGGATAAAAAATAGAATCTGACATAGTTCTGGTTCTTCTAACAATTTCAAATTTAACACCAAACATATTATAAGATCTATTAGAAATAACAAGACATTTTATATCAGAAACTCAACGGCATGAAATTAAACATAACAGAGTTGCAAGCTTAATAGAAAGACATTTCCTATTAAGTAAATAGTTATCAGGCCAACTTGAAAAAAGGTCTAAAATAGCCTTAACGTCCCACATGGATTGGTATTTAGGTCTAGGGGGTTTCCTCAACCAGATGATTTTCATGACTACAAACAATAACATTTTTACCTACCGTCTTACCGTTGATAAGAGAGTGACCAGCAGAAATGGCAGATCTATAACAATTAATAGATCTATAAGAAAGGCCCTTATCGAATTGTTCAATAAGAAAATTAGCTATGTGTACGATAGGAGCCTCCACGGAATCCAAGTCCCTCTAAAGACACCAACGAAACCATTTTCTCCAAATGTTGTTGTACCTATAGTGTGCACCTGGGGCCCAAGTTGCAGCTGATGACGAAAGGCCAGACAATTCATTGGATTTCCTGACACTTTCCAGGCAAGGGGTTCAAAATCCTGGTATGAATTAGATGGTGATCTTCTTCGTCTACATTTAAAACCAGACCTTTCGCCGCTGGAATTAAGAAAGGGATGCTGCAAGCTAACTCTAGAGTGGTCTGGATCCAGGCCTGAGATAGCCAAAAGGGGGTTATCAGGATTAACGAACATTGGCCTTGTCTTACCTTCTGTAGAACCCTTTGAATCAAGGCAAAGGGAGGGAATGCGTAACCCTGAAGGCCTGTCCAGCATTGAAGAAAGACGTTTACTACAAGGGTGCCCAGATCTGGCATCCAGCTGAAGTATTTCTCCAACTGGCAGGTCAGTCTGCTGGCAACTAAATCCACATCCAGGGGACCCCAGATTCGATTCAGAGCGTTGAAGACATTCACGCCGATTTTCCAATTGCTGAAGTCTAAGAGGAATCTCGAGTTCCAATCTACGGAAACGTTTGACTTTCCCGGGAGATATTCCACTTTTAGAGCAATCTTGTGCTCTAGGCAAAACATCCAGAGCTTCCTGGCTAAATTCGAGAGGTCTGTTGATTTGGTTCCACCTAGGTAGTTGATATAGGCCACTGCAGAGATGTTGTCCATCCAAGTGTTAAGGATAACATTCTTAGAGGAGGACGGGATTTCTTTGTCAGTAGGTTGACTGTTAAATTCAAAATTCTCATCATCTAAGTCGAAGACAAATTCATCACTAATATTAGGGGACCTATCCTCGTCCTCTATATCATTGTCAGAATGCCACAGCCAGATTTGCACTGGATGCTCCTAGGCGCTCTTCGGCCACACTGGCCAGGAAAGCGTTGCATTGGCTACCGGTGCAATACCGTGTTCGGTTTAAGGTCTTATGTATGACCTATAGAGCCATTGCAAAAGGAAGCGACACGGGAGTTGGGTCCATCATCTCCCACTATATCCCTGGAAGGAACCTGCGTTCCTCCGGGAAACTGCTCCTGACAGTCCCTCGGATTCGAAGAGCTAAGTGGGGTGGCAGGGCCTTCTCCACCCTGGCCCCCAAATGGTGGAATGATCTTCCGCTTGATCTTAGATCGTTACCTTCCCTTCAGAAATTTCGAAAGGCTCTAAAAACTCTCCTCTTTCTACAAGCCTATGTGTAAGGATGGATGTTTCAACTTTGATGTGATTGTTAGGCGCCTTGATACCTGCGGGTCATTGTTCTGCGCATTATAAATTTTTATCAAATCAAATCATTATTGTAATGAGCACTTCGATAATTTGTGCCGCTATGGAGACCCAAATGAGTTGTGCCGCTAGGGACACCTGAATAGTTTGTGCCGCTATGGACACCCGATGTATTCGAGGTGCGAGGACCTCCCATAATGTTTGAGGTGCTAAGACCTCCCAAATTAATTGAGGTGCTAGGACCTCCCATAGTGCTCAGGGGATTAGGCTCAATATTCTTAGATTTCTTAACTTGTTTCCCCTTATTAATAGGCATGTCGTTATGGGTATTAGAGCCTTCAGTAGAGTCATCCTGTTCAGAAGGAAGGGGTATTTTAGCGGACATAACCGCCTTAAGAGTGTCCAACATACATGACTTCATTTCTTTCTGGATAAACTTTTTAAATGATTCATCATTAAAATTGGGGGAGCTGGCCACAGCATCATTGGAATCTATATCCAACATTTTTAGGCTCAGAAAAGGAGTAGGTAGAGAGAAGGATCAGGCTTCTTTAGATCAGTAATGTGCCCCTTTATTTTATGCCAAATCAATGTAAAAATAAACTATTATTTATCTCCCCTTTTTTTTTTATAAACGCGAGGGGCAAAGCAAGCCTAATGCGTAGGAAGCGCTTAAAACAAGTGTCCAGCAGCAGCTGATTGAAGAGGTGCAACTGACAGAAGTGCTGCGAAATGAGCTGCTGCCGGCAGGCATGTAAGAGAGGACCTTGGCAACGGGAGGACGTAGTGCTCCCGTTGCCAAGGTGCATTCCTCAAAGGTGGATCGCAATAGAAAAAGTGATCAAGGGCCTCGAGGAGTATGTAAGGAGGCCAGGGGGGACACCTAAAACAATAGCAGAGCATCTCTCACATATTGGTGTAAAGTAAGAGGCATAGGAAGCGCGACCTCCACACGCGCTGAGGCTGAAAGAGAACCGGGAATTAAGGTAAAGGAGACATTCACAGAAAAGCGCTCGAATAAGGGGAGAGAGGAGGAAAAACTCTGGTGAGGAGGAAGGAAGGGAGAGCAGGAGGGGGAATGATAACCAAAGATTGGAAATCAAGGGAGGAGATGTAGGAGGGTAGGGAGAAGTGGGGAAGCCCTTTCAAATCGGTGTGAGGGTACTAACCAAAAGGTAAAATACCACAAGCAAATATAACAACAAGTTAAGGTATAAAATAAGAGAGATGGTAAAAGAACGTATCTGCTTGAGAGCTGCATTTAAAAGAGGCAGACTTTTTTGTGCTCATGCCTTTTTACTGTTTGATTGTTCTATTCTAGAACTGTTTTACCTTGTGATGTAGTGCAGCTGCTTGTGACTGCATTAAAATATTGTTATTTATTTATTTTAAAGGTTTTCTATAGTGCTGGCTAGGCCCAGAGGTATCAGAGCGCTTTACAGGAATGTGAGGAGGTACAGTATACAAAACACTTGATCACAAACATTGCAATAAGAACCAATATAACCAAGAAAGCAGATAAATACGAAAGCTATTTACAAAAGAACTCCATTAGGTAACTTGGGTAGTTTGAACTTAGGCTAGGGTAGGTGGGAGAGGGTGAGAGTGAAGAGAAAGGAGGGAGATAAAGAGAGTAGGAATTAGGGGAGTAGAAAATTAGTGGGAGGTTGTGCGTGGGGCTAGAGGTCATATGTAAATACAGAGAACAGGGAGGTGGGTTCAGGGGGGAAAGAGTAGCCTGAGGGAGGAGAGTTAGGCGGGAGAGGGTGGAGGGGATAGAATTGGAGTGAAAATAGAGGGCACCCTGATGACGGCACAGAGCGTGAGAACAGTGTCAGAGTAGGAAATTATGGACCCCAGTAATTAGGGGAGTAGAAAATTAGTGGGAGGTTGTGCGTGGGGCTAGAGGTCATATGTAAATACAGAGAACAGGGAGGTGGGTTCAGGGGGGAAAGAGTAGCCTGAGGGAGGGGCGTTAGGAGGGAGAGGGTGGAGGGGATAGAATTGGAGGGAAAATAGAGGGCACCCTGATGGGGGCGCAGAGCGTGAGAACAGTGTCAGAGTAGGAAATTATGGACCCCAGTATTTGTTGAGGAGGTATGATTTGAGTTCTTTTTTGAAGTTGAAGTAGGAGGGGTTACAGTGTAGGTCTGTGGGCAGGGAATTCCAGATGGAGGGAGCGTTTCCCAGAGAAGGAGCGAACTTGTGTGCATTTCTTCTTTAACAGGGGGATAAGAATGAGGGTGTTGGTGTTCCTCGTCGGTCTGACGCCGCCTGCTTTGTGGAGTTTGTCTGAGAGGTAGCGTGGGGTGTTTTGGTGAAGGGCTTTGTGCGTGATACATGCAATCTTATAGGTGGATCTGCCTTCGATGGGTAGCCATTTGAGAGTTTTCCGTGCGGGGAGATTTGGTCGAAGCGATTGTAGTCAGAGATGAGTCTAGCAGCTAGGTTGAGCACCCATTTGAGTGGAGCTATGCGAACTTTTGGTGTCCCGGCGAGGATAGCGTTACCATAGCCAATTCTCAACAAGACCAGCGATTGGACAATGGTTTTAAAGTCATCAGCCGTGATGAAGGGTTTAATTTTCTTGAGTTGACGGAGAGTGAAGAGTGCTCCTTTTGCTGAGGTGTTTATGTGGGAGGTGAAGGCAAGGCTATTATCAATGGTGATGCCAAGAGACGTAACTGAATTAGAAGTGGTGAGAGAGCAGTTGAGAGCATTTAGATCAGCAATCCAGTCTTGTATGGGGAGTGGGTTGTTTTTAGGCGAGAAGAAAATGATTTAGGTTTTTTTATGGTTACGTTTCAGATGGTTATGGTGCAACCATGATTGGATCTTGGTCAGGGTGTCATTTAGGTGGAGGATATCAGAGTTGGATTTCATCTTTTAGTAAAGTTGTGTGTCGTCGGCATAAAGATGGTAATTGATTCCTGCTTGTTTGAGGATGAGTGTGAGGGGTTCCATGAAAAGGTTGAAGAGAGCAGGAGAGAGAATGGATCCCTGGGGGACACGGAGAGAGATCGGAGTAGGGTTGGAGAGGCAGTTTTCGATTTTGATTTGTTGGGTTCTGTGTTGGAGAAAGGAGGTGAACCAGTTGAGGACAAGGCCATTGAAGCCAAAGCGGACTTTAAGGGTGTTTAGTAAGGCAGTGTGTTTAACAGTTTCAAAAGCAGTGGATAGGTCGAGAAAAATGAGAAGGCATGTCTCACCTTTGTCGAGTGACTGATGTATGTCATCCACTATATTGAGCATGGCAGATTCTGTGCTGCATCCTTTTCTGAAGCCAGATTGCAGTAATTCAAAGAGGTCAAAAGTGTTGATGTGATTATCTAGTTGGAGCAGGGCGCATTTTTCGAGGGCTTTGGAGGTTAGAGATGGGGCGTAGGTTATTTGGGTCGTTGGGATCTGCCTTAGGATTTTTGGGAATGGGTGTGATTTGACCCAGTTGGAGGGAGGCGGGAACACACCCTGTAGCCAGGGAGGAGTTAATAATGGTGGTCCAAAAAGGGGCAATGATATGTTTAAGGTCTTGGACTAGGTTAGGGGGCAGAGGGTCTTTGGTGTGGGAGGATGGTTTTAGCTTAGCGATGATGTTATTGACTTCGTGTTCGGTGACAGGGTGAAAATTATGCCAGGAGGCATTGTTTTTATGTTGCTGGGGGAGAGAAGGGTTGGATTCTGGTGGGAAGGAAACGGACAGGAGATGGGCAGGGACAGGGGGAGGAATTGAAGGGGATGGAGGTTCTGGAAAAATGTTATAAGAAGGTAGTGGGTAAGGAGAGAGCGAATTTAAGATGAAGGGTTGGTCTATTTTGGTGATTTTATCAAAGAAGAACTTCGCACTTTCTTCACATTTCTCTTTAGAGACCGTCAGTTTTTGGGGGCAGAAGATGTTTGGTTTACGACGATGCTGATTGGTTCTCTGGGTCTATTTTTGGCCCTATAAGCTGTGTGCGGAATAAGGTGGACTTTTCATTGAGGATGTGTTTCCTGCAGTTGGACCTGGCAGATCGGAGGAGGGCTAGATGAGAGGGGGACGGATGTTGCCTCCATGTTCTTTCAGATTGTCTAAGAGAGAGCCTTTCATTGTTGAGATCAGAGTGGAAGCAGGATTTGGAAGGAATGTTTCTTTGAGTTTTTAAGTTTCGGGGGCAATTGGTCTAGGACCTCAGTAACTGATTTATTATAATGTTCGGTGAGGGTGTTAGCATTTTGGGGGTGGGGAGCTAGCAGGAGTTGAGTTTTGATTTTCATTTCAGGGGATAAGATGAAAGTTTCTGGTCAGTTTCTTGAGTTTGATGCTTTTGGCGTGGATAGGGGGGTCATGGTGTCCACTGTTTCTCCGTTGTCCAGCAGGGACTGGATGTAATCGGTGGCAGTGATGAGGGCAGTCTCGGTGCTGTGGTTGCTGCGGAACCCGGACTGGGAAGGGTCCAGAATGTTGTTCTACTCGAGGTAGCGGGTCAGTTGTTCGTTGATGGTCTTCTCGATGACCTTTGCCGGGAACGGGAGCAGGGAGATGGGCCGGAAGTTCTTGAGGTCCTTGGGGTCCACCTTGGGTTTCTTGAGTAAGGTGTTGATCTCGGCATGCTTCCAGCTCTCGGGGAAGGTTGCTGTCTCAAAGGAGGTGTTGATGACTTTCCGGAGATGGGGTGCGATGGCTGTGCTGGCTTTGTTGAAGATATGGTGTGGGCATGGGTCTGACGGAGATCCAGAGTGGATGGCGTTCATTCTCTTGATGGTGTCGTCGTCGTTGATGTTGATCCAGAAGAGCAGGCGGTTGGTGCGGATGGTGGTCGTAGGGGCGGAGGTCTCAGTGGTTGTCAGGGCAGTTGTGGCATTGAAGCTGTTGTGGATGTCTGTGATCTTGCGGTGGAAGAAGGTGGCCAGCGAGTCGCACAGGTCTTGCGAGGGTGGGATGTCGTTGGTGTTGGAGCTGGCGTAGGAGAGTTCCTTCACGATGTTAAAGAGCTCTTTGCTGTTGTGCGCGTTGTTGTCTAGGCGGTCTTTGACGGAGGCCCTTTTGGTGGATCTGATGATGTGATGGTGTCTGCTGGTCGCATTCTTGTGGGCTGCGTGGCTGTCCGATGTTCGTTCACAAAGCCAGATCTTCTCCAGCTTTCGGCAGGTTTGCTTGGAGGCCCGGAGGACTTCAGTGAACCAGCTGGCTTTCTTGTGACTGTTGGAGGGTTTCTTGATCGGGCCGAGGGTATTGGCGCAGTCGTTGGTCCACTGTCTGAGGTTGCAGGCGGCGGTGTCGGGGTCGGTGAGCTCAGTGGGTGTGCTCTAGGCGAAGGTGGTAGTTAGCTGGTCTTCGGTGACTTTGCTCCAGCAACGGCGAGGCATCCGTTGGGTGCGGTGATGCATGGTGGGTTTCTTGAAGGTGAAGTGGATGCAGCGATGGTCGGTCCAGTGGAGTTCCATGGTGTGGTTGAAGGAGACATGGGGGCTTGCGGTGAAGATGGGGTCAAGCGTGTGACCGGTAGAGTGGTTGGGTTTTGTGATGAGTTGTCGGAGTCCGAGGTTGGCGATCAGGGTGGTGGAGTTGGTGATGTTGTAGTTCTCGAGGTGGAAGTTCAGGTCTCCCGAGGAGGATGTAGGCCGTGTGTGCTGACGAAATCAGCGATGGAATCGCTGAACTGTGGTCAGGGTCCGGGGGGCCTGTAGATGAGGGTTCCTCTGAGGGTGGTGTTGGGGTCGGTGTGGATCTGGAAGTGGAAGTGCAGGGTGTCGTCAGTGTTGGTCGAGACTCTGAGAGCTTTCATGTGGACGATGGCGATTCCTCCTCCTGCTCCGTTGGTACGGTCCCTGCGGGTGATCTTGTAGCTTTCCGGGACGGCTATGGCTATGTCGGGTGCCGAGGCGGGGTTCAGCCAGGTCTCCGTCGGGAAGGCGACTTCTGGGGAGGTTGAGTTGAGTAGGTCCCAAAGTTCAATGGCGTGTTTGCGGGTGGAGCGGATGTTGAGAAGGATGCATCTGAGGTGGTTGGGTTCTTTCCTGGTCAGCAGCATGGTGGGGCGGATGCTTGTGAATCTGCAGTTCCGGCAGGTGAAAGCTCCGTGGGTGCACTTCGGGGCGGCCAGGAAGCAGGTGTGTGATCGTCCAGTGTTGAGTGGGTGGAGGGTTCTGGCATCGTAGCGGTGTCGGGCGTCATGGCGTTCGCGGGGCGGGGTCCAGGGATCCTGGCGCTGGGCGCAGTCCAGGCGCAGATGGGCTTGCCTTTGGTGCACCAGCGGCCGCGCGCAGCACGGCCTCCATATGAGGGGATGTGTGAGGGAGGAGCAGCCGGGAGGCGGGAGCGGGGTGGCGAATGGGATTGCAGGGGGCGGGGCCGCAGGGACACAGCGTTGGGAAAAACAGGCATGGTCACGGGAGAAGTGGGCCCAGGAAGGTAAAACAAGTTTAGGCAAGAAAACAAGTACAGGCACAGAGGAATAAAAACAAGTCTGGGCAAGAAAGCAAGTACAGGCACAGAGGACTAAAAACAAGTCTGGGCAAGAAAGCAAGTACAGGCACATAGGAATAAAAACAAGTCTGGACAAGAAAACAAGTACAGGCACAGAGGAATAAAAACAAGTCTGGGCAAGAAAGCAAGTTAGGCACAGGGGAAAAATACAAGATTAGACAAAAACAATGCAGGCAGAGCTGTGCAGCAGTGTGGGGAGCGACTGCCTGCGACACGGTCAGAGGGCACTCTGACCCTGTTATAAGCCAATTTGATTCCTATCTAAGAAGGTTAATATAGTAACAGAGTAAACACAGACTGCTTATTTACTTGAAAGTTCCATAGTAAGGAATAGTCAGGTAAGGAGGATGGGAACAGTTACAATTTAGCAAATAGAAGAATTCCTAGTCCACTCCATATTTCCTCAGAGAGTCTCTTGTAGGTTGATTCGGCAGCAACTTATGATAATACAGTAATTACAAGGCCATTCATGGGCATATATTGCCCGTACCATCTTGAAGTTGCCCGTCTTCTGGCTCCTGACTGCCAGAAAACTCATGCATGCTTCCCTCTGATGGTTTTGGAGGGTTGTGAGAGACAAGTTGCAGACCCCTCTATCCTGGTTTATTTTAGACCTACACCACCATTTTATCACCTTGGGCAAACCCTCTCTCTTGAAAACTTCATCTAAACATTCTTTTACAGTATTTGTCTATGATCCAAACTCTGGTCACTTAGAAAACAAATTGAGTAGCACAATTACATACCAGTTAATGTCACCTGAATCTATTATGCGACTTAAAGTATCTAACCCTACTGTTTCCCAAGGAGAATCTGCACACGGTAAAGGAACTAGTGGGGGGGGGGGGAATAATGTAATCTGCAATTTATCTGCTCCATTAAATTCATTGCAGTCACATACTATCTTTTCAACACAAAAATCTGCTCCTGGTCAGCAGTAATGTTGTCCTTCTTTACTTTTAACTCTCCTCAGGTATCCTTCATGATTAATTTCCAAAATTCTCTTTCTCAGAGCAGTGATGGAACAACCTTGCCTGTCCTTACCATGAACCCATCTCCTAAATCTAATTTATTCTCAAATTCAAAAAACATCCAAAATTTCACCCAAACATTTCCTCTCTAGCCAACCCACTTCAAATATTTCTAAACTCTCTTTAACAGCTTGTCTTTGGCAAAGCATCCACCCATTCATCCTTGGTGATAGCTTCTAGTTCTGGTAATTGCACATTGGAAACTAAGCATTCATCCATGTCATCTTATATATGCTGTTTAAAAGACAAAGGGGCACATGCATCACTGTAAATTGCATTCACAAATGGTGCGAACCGCAAAATTCGGCCGTTTGCGAATGCAATTTTAACTTTTGGGATGCATCATCATTTTTGTACTTTTCGCTATTTTAGAAAACGCAAAATTGCGATTTCTTAAATTGCGAATGCATTTAAGGAATCTCAAATTGAGATTCCTTAAATGCAATGCATCAAACTTCAAAAATTTGTGATTGACCTTCATGGTAATTTGCGAAAACTTTGAAAAATGCACTAAACTGCATTTTTCAAAGTTCCATTTTACACACACACATGCCCTTGGGGCATGTGTGTGTGCAAGATGTACTTATAGGCAGATGTCAGGGGTGCAACAGGGTGTGGACACCCCTGCACCCTTGAAATTGCATTCTCAATTTGCGATTCTCTAATGGAGAATCGCAAATTGAGAATGTCTTCCCTCTAGGCCATAGGAATGAATGGGGAGGTATTCCTTAATTGCGATTCTCAATTAGAGAATCGCAATTAAGGAATTTTAAGAAATCGCTATTTTTTTTAGCGATTTCTTGATGCATTGCAGTTTGCAATTCCTTAATTGCGATTCCTTATTTTTCGCAATTAAGGAATCGCAAAAAGCAATATTGATGCATGTGCCCCAAAGAGCTTTACTTTAAAAAAAATTGGTTATCATGTTTTATTCTACCACAGACATATTATACTTTGAAAATGTAGTCAAAAATCTCACAGACATCCTAGACATATGAAGAGATGCTCTTCAAGATTCTCTGGAAGGTACAATTTTAGTGATTGAATTATGATCTGTGATTAACACAAATTGAGATATATATACTTTTAAAAATTACCCAAACTCCACAAACCAGATTTCTCCCTCCACTAGAGTGTATTTTTATGCCGCTGATGTAATTGAGCGAGAAACAAAAGCTACTGTAAATTCTTTACCATTTTAGTTTCATTAGGACAACACTGTGCCAAGACCTCATCCATAAGTATCAGTTGTATTAATACTTCAGGACTGAGAATCAAAATCTTGGAAGGGAGTAGTACTATATATGTAATTTTTGATTACATAGAACATTACTGAAGCTCATCATTCCATACAAACTGCTATTTTTCTTCGGTAATAGTCATAACTTATATGTCTTAGCTTGCACATACTTTGAATATTACTCCACAAGACCAAGGAAGAATAGTTCTTCAACATTGGACTCCGGGGCATGGGTACGTTTTATTGCCTCTGCAAGTTTTTACTTTAGCATTATCCTATAACCACTTACCACATGGTCCAAATGGTCACATAGCAAACGTACATTTTCTTAATAAACATCGGTCCGGTCTGTCCTTTTCTCATACACATCTGTTATGTTGAAAATTAGCCATGCCCATTACCAAAATATAATCATGGAAAATGGCAAAACCTGTACATTCCTTTAATAATTTATACATCGACTTTTGGAATACCATACCGGTCAAAACTAGGCCAAAAGGTAGCCCCACAAATTGATAGCAACCAAAAGGAGTGATAAAAGCTGTTGCTATTCTTGTGCAAGCATGTCTGATGGGAAGGGAAGGTCAATTGATGCAACCAACTCCATCACTTTGCTCATGGCCAGTAGTTCATAAATTTGAGGCACATTTTTCTAATGAAATATTCAAATTGAGAGCTCTTAAATCAACAAATACCCTTTTTTGTGTGGTCACCACCAAAGAAGCCAACTTTGCTTTGGTTTCAACACTTTCAATAATATCAAATCTTTCAAGCTTATCCAATTCACTTGCAACTTCCTTCCTGATTTCCAGAAGAATATTCCTAATCTTAGGAGTAACTGGTACCGCCTCTTTTTTCAAAATGTTCCTGTAGGACCCCATCTAGTTGTCCCACTTGTCTGGAAAATTCCCTAGTAATTTGTTTCCCAAGCGTGCACGAGATCATACATCTTATCAACTTGAACTTTTTCATGACTGTCGTTGGTCTAACCTCCCTGAAACAGAAGAGTCCTTTCCACGTTGTTTAGGTTACCCTCTACTTTCCTCCACTTAAATTCCAATAGTAGGGTTTTCTATCCTATTTTGGGTATGAATTGGTTCCCCTGTGAAATTCTCTGGATGAATGTCTGGTCTTTACTGCTCACAACCAAGATTAGTGGCACATTTTCCTGCCCAAATTTTCCTATCTACTATCATCTAAGGTGGCCCTGAATCAGCAACAATACACAGAGCTATACCATCAATTGAAATCTCACATAGTGATTTGTTTTTAAGTTAGAGAATAACCCCACAAACCTTTATTTATACAGTGTGTCCTCGCTGTTTGTCACTCAGTTATTCCCACTCAGATGACTCACAATCATTCTGTTCTATTACACATTTCACAAATGGTGACTGTCTCTTCATGCATACATGAACAAATGGCTCACGATTCCACAATTAGAACATCATTACCCGAGTGCAGTACAGTGTTTTTTCATAGGCAAGATGATCCTTGCTGCCACATCTATAGCAAATGTCAATTTTTTCCTTGGACAAGGTAACCTTAGAGTTCAGAATCTTAGAGAAGTTAGGTTCAAAGTCCTTCCTTGTGAAGTTGTTTTCAGGTTTCTTGAAGCTTCTATTGCTGGCTATACTATCTAGAAAAATTTGCGGACAGGTCCACTGCAATATGTTCCCTTCTGCTACCACTGCCACTTTGCAGTTTGACTGTTAAAGAGGCTTGTATGTTCGCTGCTGAATTGTGATAGGGCTTCTGTGAAACACTCCAGAGATAAAATCTCTCACTGTTTAATTTATCACTGTTTTAACTTTGTGATGTTGTTATTTTATGGAAATACAGATCATTTCCGTTTTGTTGAATAAAGATGTAAGAAAGTAAGATTTTCTTTGAAATTATTCCATAAAATGTTTTCTTGTCCTCAGCATGTGACTTGATGGCTATGTGCAAAATTAAAATATTTTGAGGTTAAAAGAAAAACTGGACATTGGACAAGAAAAGATGCTGGTGAAAAATAAAAAACATGAGCGAGTGCAATTCGCATAACCACTAAATGAAATATTTACTCCTGTAACCATACACGAGGTTTAAACAAATTTCTGACTTTCAGAAAAAATTCCCTAAGTATTGCTGGACATCTGGGTGTGTCGAATATGTCCACAACGATAGCACTGCATAACCATTTTCTCAAATGTAACTGTATAAATATATATACATGATGTAAGTTTCTAAACGTAGAAGCAGAACACGAAAATACCTTTGTTCTTGAGAACTTTTTGAAGCTTCACAATGGTAAAGATTTCCCCAAGGTAGAAGCATTTTTCTCCACAATCCAGTGGACCCTGGGAGGTGCATCCTGTGCATTTTCTCTGAAATGCCATTTAAATCGGCACTTGACAGAAGTCACTTTCTAATCATTTTGAAGGTGGGGAATTAGCTTCGAAAGTTTGAAGGTATCTTTTCTGGTTGACCCACCAAATAATGCTCACAAATCCATTCCTTGGAGCAATTTTTCACACAGAAATATTATGAAATTTAGCAACATATAAATCCCGATAAGGAAGGCGAAATCGATTGTGTAAAAGAGAAGTGGAATTTTGACTTTGTGAATGCAATTATTTCCACACCTAATTTTCACGTCTGTGTGAATATAGGGTAGTGAATCGGACCAAGGGCCATATGTATCAAGATACCCATTTGCGATTCTCAAATAGCGATTTTTAAGAAATCGCTATTTGAGAATCGCAAATGGGTATGTATGTACAAAATCGCATTTTTTTTGCTATTCCTTAGAATTCCTTAATTGCGATTAGCAAATTGCGAATCGCAATTAAGGAATACTTTCCCATTCATTTCTATGGGCCAGGAGGCCCATGGGAATGAATGGGAAGTTATTCTCAATTTGCGATTCGCAATTTGCTAATCGCAAATTGAGAATAATTTCAAGGGTGCAGGGGTGTCCAAAGGACACCCTGTTGTACCCCTGAAATATGCATGGGTGCACATGTGGCGCACATACATGCCCTATGGGCATGTATGTGCGTCACATGGCACTTTGAAAAATGCAAAAATGTGCATTTTTCAAGAAATTCGCAACTTACCACCAACTAGAAGTTGGTGGTAATTTGCGATTCCTTAGGGGCATTTTGCTAAAAAATTTTGCTACATACATTGCATTTAAGGAATCACAAAATTTGTGATTCCTTAAATGTAATTGCCAAATAAGGAATCGCAAAATTTGCGATTAGTTATTTTGCACCAGTTTTGCTTCATACATTCCATTTAGCAAATTCCGGCCTTTGCGATTGCAAACTTGCATGATACATATGGTCCCAAATGAATGTGATACTTTTGTGTAACTAGTGTCAGCTTCTTGGTTGCATGTTTATCAAAGCAACCTTTCTGTTTGTCACACTTTCCAATCTTGATTCCCCAAACTTTGCAATCCATTTTCTGGTTTACAGTTAGCTTAAAGCATATAGAAAACTAAACACATCAATACCTCAAAATGTATTATGTAGATATGACAAAGAAGCACCGTACAAAACAATGCAAATTTCTATCTATTTGTCTCCATGCAGGAATCAGGGAAAGTGTGTGGAGGGCTTTGTGGAGATCTTCGACATGCTGGTGACCACAGCGGCTCGTTTTCGTGCAATGAAACTTGAGGGTGAGGAATTCATGTGCCTCAAGTCCATCATTCTTCTCAACTCAGGTGAGCAATTCCTAAACTATGGCATGTGGCAGCAGTTTTGATGAGCCCTACTTGATAAACACGTAGACTTGCTTTTTTTTGTGGTACATTTACTGTTAAAGATCAATCAACAAGAGCCTTACCTACATTTACTGTTAAAGCGCAGCATGCAAATAACACTGAACATTAACCCAAGCCATGAGGCACACCATTTTACCAAAATGTTAATGTAGTTTCTAGATTTGGCTACAGCTCAGGATGCAGATAGTTTGATAAGGTTCGATAATGTCAAAGTCTTTTCCATTCCACTACCTGTACATAAACATTCCATGACCTTTGGTTGATGTGGAATGTCACAGCTTCTTCCCGTCTAAAAACTGGCCCCTTCTCACTCAGTATTCATCCGCAGCGCCTCTTTTGGTTGTCATCAGAATGTCACCCTTCGTTTGAGATGACACCTAGCTTTTTGTGAATTCTGACTTTTTTCAAGATAACCCTGGACGAGTTGTTTGATTTGCAGAAGATGCAATTGATCTTCTTCCAATCATCTGAGCACTGAACAAGGACATTACCAGCTATAATGGCACTCATAATTGCTAACCAGGCTGTGAAACCTTGTTTAGCACACAGTTTGCCATCAATAGAGGAATGCAGCTTCGATTAGTAGTCTGGAGTACACTTTCCATTTATTTTAATCACCAATTTTAGTCAATGACAGTGAAGCATATTTTACCCCACAGTAGCAACAGAGAGGTTTATTAAAAAAAAATAGTAAAGTTACAACTTCAAATCAATTGAGTTTATTCATAAATCAATAACCACGTGAATACAGCATATGTGAACATAGTCTAGACAGATCAAATAACAAATGTGAAGTCAAGTTTTTCAAAGACAGAGTAGGCAAATCATAAAGATCTAAATTTTCCTGAAGGGAATTTCCCTAATGTTAGACTAAAGCTGCTGGTAAAGTCGGGGAAATTCATTAGTAGCAGGTGTCAGCAAATAGAATATCTCAAATAGAACAAAATGAAGATTCCAATCAGAAGGAAAATAAGTGTTTGCTTGAGAGATGAAACTGTGGGGGAAAAACATCCACCTACAAGTGTGGACAGAAGCAAGTCTAATTGCCTAAGGTCAGTGAAGCCCACTTAAAACATGAAATTCAACAAAGAGATGTAATGCATAGATCCCATGAAGAAGGAGCCAATCAAAATTCAACATTCACAGTAAGCTTTGTGTTAGCCCACTTCTCATGAATCATACACTGTGCGATTCTAGCTCCAGGGCGATTAAAGATATCGGAAAAGAGAGGTTTTTTTCCCTCAGCTCCTTTCACACACAGGTGCTGAGTTGTCCCAACTAAGTTATGAAAAGTTACATCAAGTTGCCTTCGCAAAAAACTTAAAAATACAGTTTTAACAAGTATGTAGTATCTCTTGGCACCTGGAGTCAGAGAAAATTATGCAGAGCAAACTGAAACATGTAATTTCATTAAATAAGAGTCTTTCAATTGAGGCCTACAAATTAAGGCCTAACTTAACATGAACACACTCTAACTACGGTTATCTATTATTATAAAATTCACACACTATGGTAAATCTAAATATGACATTATACATGAATATACACGATAAATGATTATGCGTGTTATACATTAGTAAGTCAAATCAAATTAAACAAGCTTTATTCAGTATATAAATATATAACCATGAAAGCATACTACATATATAAGAAATAAAA
Source organism: Lissotriton helveticus (assembly GCF_964261635.1). Classification (NCBI taxonomy): domain Eukaryota; kingdom Metazoa; phylum Chordata; class Amphibia; order Caudata; family Salamandridae; genus Lissotriton; species Lissotriton helveticus. The sequence goes on from NC_136067.1 coordinate 1,119,599,325, forward strand.
AGCAACCATCATAATCATTTCATTGGGACACAAACATGTAACAGATTTACACGAGAGCATATTTCATCATAAGTGTATGCGACGGTATCCTTAAAATTTTCAAAAACATACAAAAATAAGTTATATAAAACTTCATTAAACTCAATAGAGTACATTCAAATCTATAAAATCAGAAATGATCGGACACTCTTTATAATAGCATTGGATCGAGAATATATAACAGACCAAATTGTGTGGAAAGTTCCCACTAGTCAAGTTCATAATTTAGCAATTCAAAGTGAGTAACATCCTTTCTCCGTTTAATTGCCATCAGGATAAAAAGGATCACTGCATTGCATATCGATGGGTTTTCCAGTTTACTAACATGATAAAAGGCAGACTTATAAAAATACAATTTATTTGATATAAAAAGGGGTCTTAAAATCGATTTCCTGATGTCCGTGTAAAAGTTACAGAAAAGTATAAAGTGCAAAGTGCTCTGAGGGCTTGTACCATCACACGGGCACTTAGGTAAATCTCGACTCCACTTTCCCATCTCTGGGAATGCTACTTGAAAGTGGAATGTACCCAGCCTTAATCGCGTCAGAAGAATCTGTGATGTACATTTCTTGTAAAATTGAGATACGGTTGTATGCCGAAGAGAAGTGGTCCTTCGCAGTAAGATTTATTACCTGATTTTGTACTAAGTTCGGTTAGCCTCTTAGTTTCTCTGCATATCAGGAATCTCCTCTTGAGCTCTATTTTACCATAAATCTGTATACTCACTGGGTCTTTAAAGTGGGTTACCATATTGCACTCTGCCATAAGGCTACGAATGTAATGCAGCCAAGGTATAGTACTGTAGTGATCTCATGAGAAGCAATCTAGAATTATTTCTTTGGTGAAATGAGCTTCTTCTTTAGTGAAGATTTGACGCCACAATATAAGGGCAGCTACACCAATCAAATCGCTTATATATGGTGTATCTAGCTCCTTATGGGCTATATAGGTCGATGTCGAATTGGGCACAGATAAAACCCGTCTCAGGAATTTGTTCTCGAGAGTTTGTAATGAGGAAGTATCTGCCATACCCCATAATGCACCTCCATAACATACCCCTGTAATGCATTTGCTCCCATATAGTTTTAATATTTCGCGCATGGGCTTATTCCCTATTTTCTCAGAAAATCTAAGAATCGCCTCACTGGATCTCAGGAACTTAAGTTTACAATGATTTATATGTGCAGCCCATGGACCCTTGCCATTAAAAAGTAACCCCAGATACGAAAAAGTAGATGTTCTTTCAATTTTGGTCCCCCCAACATAGTGATTTCTATTTTTCAATTTTGTTTTCCCGCATGTCATAACCAGTGTTTTACTCAAATTTATTTTTAAGTTCTTTTCAGTCATGTAGGATGTAAATTATCAATCAGGAGTTGGAGGCCGTTTGCAGTCCTGGATATTAGGACTGCATTGTCTGCATATAATAAAACTGGGGTGACGCGTTTACCAATAACATGGGCATCAGCTAGCAAGTTCTGTAAAAGAGAATCAATACCATTAATTTAAAGTGAAAATAACAGGGGAGCAAGGACACAGCCTTGTCTAATTCCTCTAGTGACCCTAAAGTGCGTGGTGCATTCTCCTTTCTGGCCATAGCGTATTTTTGAAGTTAGCTGGGTGTATAACTGTGAGAGAAAATGTGTTATGTAACCAGGTGCGCCCATCTCTGCTAAGGTTTGCCACAGTTTGGTATGGTTTACCAGATCGAACGCGCTGGACAAATCAACAAAGCAGAGATGGAGTGATCCATCTTCTGCCTGTGTGTATTTCCCTATGAGCAACTATAAATGTATGCATTGCTCCACCGTTCCAATCCCCCTTCTGAATCCATACTGGGCGTCAGTAAGATGTTATTCTCTTCTGACCAGCATTCCAATCTGGCCAGAAGGACTCTACCCATTAGTTTAGAGGTGGAATCCAGAAGGGAGATTGGTCGGTAACATTTTGCACACCCTCTATCGCCTTGTTTAAAAATGGGGACGATAACGCTTTTAGCCCAGGTAGATGGTAACACTCCATTAATGATAGCATTACAAAATTAACTAAAATAGGGGTCCAGAATTCTTCATTGTGCTTAAAAACATCAATAGGAACACCGTCCGGCCCTGCTGCTTTCCCGCTTGCACTACTTTTTAAAGCAATTTGTATCTCTTCTTTGGTGATTCTAGCTAACTTAGGGGTATTTGTTAAAAAAAGTTGTCGGGTTTCTTTGGGTTCCAAGATGTACTGTGCGGGATTAAAAATATTTTCAAAATGGAGTAACCATTCAGCTGGCGTTACTACGGTATCGACCCTAGCTGAAGAAACGTCTTTAAACAAAGGCTGGTCAATAGTTTTCCAAAAAAGAATGGAGTTTTTTGTCTCAGCTGCTTGAACCAGGTTATCCCAACCGTTCTCCCTTATTTCTTTTTTTCTCTCCTTTAGAGCTATTGTATAGCTTTTCCGAAGACAAGCAATTTTTCCTCCCTTTTCGTTTCGTTTCGTTTCGTTTTTAATTCTTCCCTCAGATCCCTATTTAGGCTGGAACAATGATGGTTAAACCATCGTGGACAGTCATTTTTAATGTTCTTATTTTTAACTCTCAGTTCCTTAGAGATAGCATCCGAGATATTTTGAAAAGCTGAAACGATATCTACATTACTGGATTGTGTGTCCAAACATTTTGTTATATGATTTTTATTCTCATGCATTATTTTCTCCCCAAAGGCCATAGGGTCAATCCCAGCCCATTTTAGCGAGATCCCATTTTCACCTTGGGTTTTAATATTGATTACGGGTGCTGATGACGTATTCCTATAGAATAGTTTAGATTCTAATAATAACAAGACTGGGTGATGGTCACTTAGTAAGCTAGGTGCTATAAAACATTTTTCGCCATGCTACTACAATTTCTAGATATTAAAAAGTGGTCGATGCATGAGAGCGACCTTGCCCCCTCATAGGTATGTTTAATATGGGCCCCCTTATGGGGTCCTGGCTCCATAATTTCCAAATTAAATTTGAACATGGCGTGGTTTATTGCTCCCCCATATAAATTATGGGGAAAGTGAGACATTTGGTCATCGAGTACATCTTCTAGACCGCATTTATTCCCTACTGTGTCACCGCATAAATCTGTATTTAAATCCCCTGCCCAGATTATGATGCTTCCTCCCCTCAGATCTTTCAAAAAACTATCCAATTCTCCCTCCAATTGGGCAATAATCTCATGTCTTGTGTTAGTAAATATGTTGTTATAAAAATTAATAAGTACGATATTCTGCCTCCCATCAATAGTAAAGGCTAAGAGCTGAAAATACCGTAAATTTGTACCAGTCTTTTTTAAATCCAAGGGTACTAATATGGAAATTAATGCAGCCAAACACCCACTCGCTCCGCCCGCCGAGGATGGTATTGCATTGGAATAGAAGGTTTTAAAGCCATCAATATAAAAAGGTTCTGTGGCCCACGTTTCCTGTAATAGGATTAGTGAACAATACTGTATGCTCTTTAACCATACTGGGTTTTGTAATTTGTTTTTGACCCCTGCAATATTCCATGTCATCATCTATAGTGACCCATACAGTGAGCATTCTGATACAGCAACTCCCATCATACTATTTGAATTACTGGGGTCACTGTAAATATCCGATTGCGACTCTTCCACAGGGTTTACATCAATTCTTTATAGGGGGGTAACCAGGGCCGTTTCTAGGTGTTTTGCCACCCTAGGCGAGAATTGAAAAATGACGCCCCCTCCCTTTTACAACCATCACTCTGTCCACCTGTCACCCAGGCCTCTGCAGTTTCTCACTCTCTATACACTTTCATTCTTTCTCTTCCAACAAAATCGTTTAGCACTCTTTGACAACTTCAACTGCTAGTTACAGTGGCAACTCTGTTCGTTTTGCTGCAGAGTAGACTGGCCTTGGTGACTGGCCCGTCCCTATACATGGCTGTCATCAAATCATCTTCCATCTCATCAAAGGGTGAGCCCAGGAGCCTCTCTGACCTCACTCGATCCTGTGACATGATGTGAGAGGGTACAGAGAAAAATCTAGAAGTGAAAAACTGAACTCTGCGCAGTGAAGACAGACGGATGTCAGCGTTCAGTTACCTGCCTCAGAGCCAGAGCCTGGAAGTAACTGCATGCTGCCTGAGGGTCCAAGCAACAGCAGCTGAGGAGCAGTAGTGGATTGATGCTAGCAGCTGAAGCCAGGAAAGTTGGGGAAAAAACTGTCTATATGTGAGAGAGACAGTGAGTGCATGTGTGTGCGTGTGTGTGTGTGTGTGATTGTGTGTATGTGTGTGTGAGAGAGAGAGAATGTGTGTCTGTGTGAACATGTGAGCACGTGTGTTTGTGAGTGGAAATGACACATTTCTGGCAATGGCATATGTAAAATAATTCTTGGCATAATTCTGGCACTAGCATACTAGATGTAACTGTTAACATAAGGGAATACACCCAATTCATTTTAGGTGCACCAATTGACATACACAGTGTATCCACTGCACATTTTGAATAAATGGGGTCCACGCCTGGGGAGCGTCAGGTTGCACTGGCTTGGCACACCAATGGCTATTGAGCCAATCAGTGTAAAATTTGAGCCCATATCATTCAAAGTGTTCCCAGTGGAGAATCTCCCTGAGCCCATATAGCAGAAGTCTATGAATATGATTGAAACCTGCACTGCTACCCTCTAAGCTGTTCCTGATCGCTGTGCCTTCCGTACATATTTGTGCCTTTTCATGAGGGCTGTGGCTGGTATTGAGGCAGTAACTGAACATTGGGGCTGTAATTCAACAGCATAGCACGGTTATCTGGCAATATATGCCCATGGGTATATGATAGCCACATTCTTGTTATAATTGCAGATCTGTTGGAATATGTATAATAACTCAAACAGACTTGTACCTCCTTTAGCATTTTTATTATTTTATTGACCAGGGATTTAATTTTGCTCTTCAGACCATAAGTTGCGGCTTATTGCACACCTGCTGCTGAGCCAACATATGCCAGGTTTGATTAATATCTTATGCAGAGGTTAGTAGAAAGGTCGTAGAGGTGCTGGGTGTTTATTAAAGAAGGCCATGGCTCCTTAGCCGATGCTGTACATCTTAATTGCAGCGGAACGCGTAGTACCGAGTTCAGTTGGCACTTCCCTAGGGCCCTGAAAATAGAATTTGAAGCTATTATCTTTGTCGAGTCCGACGCTGTCTTGATACGGCACCTTTAGTTCCCTCCTGGGAGCACTGTTATTTTTTTCCGATTCCCTCCACTGGAGCCGACCGCCCCCAAAAAGCAGCATTTATTCGGAGTGTCAGAGCTGTGATGAGCCCAGCCTAACCATAATTTCCGAGCCCCCAAAGTGAAACAACAGCAACACAAATGGATTGTTGCTCTACCTTTACTTTAGAAACATCTTTGGGGTGACAAAACGGGCTGCGTTTAGCTTTCTCCTCCATTGCATCCCTAAGCTGTTTGAAGAAAGTGACAGGCGATCTTAAACTCCTGTTTTTTGCCGCCCTCCCCCTTTTGCCACCCTAGGCAGCCGCCTAGTCTTGGCTAATGGCAGAAACAGCCCTGGGGGTAACAAGGTTCAACTTCCTTTGTCCTCTCCACTATCTTGCTTGGTACTACCACCCTAGGTATATATGCTTGCATTGGGTTGCATAAGCTTTCATCCGATATAATTGTTATTGAGCCCATTCAATCAACCTTACTGCAGCTTCCAAGGGGTGCAAACCTATTAGACTTAAACGATGGCCTGAAATTTGCAGGGGTACAGTGTGTCCTTCCTAATTGGGCAGATAGGTCAGGACCATATCTATAAAAATATCCCAGGGGTAAAGCAGTTATCCCCTCATTACACTCATGGTAATGCCAGGAATGTTTAGCAGAAGCCTCTTCTAATAGGCGGCCTACCACATTTGTAAGGCGAATGTTTACTGCAATACAATCCCCATCACATTGCTTGTCCCCGTTGCTCACCCAGCCCACCCTTCTCAACATGATTATTTCCTGAAATAGGGGCCCAGGACTGCAACGAGTGTTACAAGAGAACCAATGTACAACCTGGTTCTTTAGTGTGTCCCATGTTTCAATAACGTTGTCACGGGGTTTTGGAACATTTTTCAGGACGACTACATAGGGAGTGGCCTGGGGGGGCAAACTAAGGGATCCCTTATGATCTGGCCTTGGGGGACTCTGACGCTGCAAGGGGGCAAAACGGACTCACCACTGCGAAGGAGACTGCCACACTGCCACACCTGCCATAACAGCCGCTCCTGGGGCCCTGACGCTGTTGGTCTCCCCTGCCACCGCTATCACCACATCACGGCCGTAGAGGGGGGGGACTATAGCTCCCAGGCTGCTTTGTGGCTGCACCGCCCACTTCCGCCCCGTAGCGCACCCGGAGGCGCTTAAAGATCTGCAGCTTCCTCCGCGTCGCGGACGCGCGCGGGCGGCGCCGGGCTAAGCCCGGGCAAACGGCGGGCCGTCTGTGGCCGTCCGGGGTCGGACGAGGCCTGGCCGGGCCCCCCCCTGAAAACTCCGACATGGGTAAGAGGAAACAACTATTCAATGGGGGTCAAGGTGGCCAGAAAGCTAAAGTGCCAAGAAAAGCAGACACAATAATTTCGTACCTGACATCAGCTGTGGGGGTCATAAGAAAAGAAATTGCAATTGCGGAAAAAGAGCTGGGCACGCCTCCCTCGGTGGTTGAGGGGGCTGAACTGGTCTTGGAAGGAGAAAATCAAGATACTTTGCCCCTACAATCAGTACCCCCAGCTGGATTAAGCCCCTCCATACCTGTAGTACCTGAGTCTAGCGTGGGCACCCTGCCATTGCCGCCCCCTCATGAGGACGTACCCAGTACATCTGCGCAACAGGCAAAGAGGGGTAGACCCACAAAGAAGTGCCAGAGAAAGACTAAACATGTGAACAATCAATCGACCGATTGGGAGGATGTTATAGTAGGTAGACTCAGTGCAAAGATTGAAGGAATAATTAGCTCACATCTAGAGCCGGTTCTGATAAGTATCGGCAAGGATATCGTTGATACATTAAACACCTGTGTTGCGGGGCTACTTAAGAGATGTGATGCTCTAGAAGATCGGGGGTTGTATGGCTCAGTGATTGTCCCACAGAACCCGTCTTTAACTAGGGTAGGGCTAAATATGTCCATGGCAAATGTTAGTCCTAGCATTATTCAACCCAGCACAAATGTATTTGATGCCAACATAGCCCCAGATGTTATTTCTAGGGCTCTCCCTCCCCTGGCACTAGAAAAGGTAAACAAGCAAAAACTACCTGAATTGAATCAGATATAAAATAGGTCCACACCTGCCCACTGTCAAACGAAGTTACATCTTCCACCCAAAGCAGTCCCCTTAATGGTAGTACTAACAGGGGTCCCTCCATTGGGGTTGAATGCTGATGAAAGTACTCAGGAACTTATGAGAAAAACCAGAAGTTGGTGTAATCATTATTCTACCGGTGATACAGACATAGCCGCTAGCATACGCATGGTCAGAAGAGTGGGGTGGGTCGGCCCACGTCAGAAGTCTATAGAAGCGGACTGCATTGTTATAAATTTTAATAAACAAAACATTGCAGATCGCCTATTTTGGGATGGTTCTGAATTGTTAAACTCTGGTATTAGGCCATTTCCACTGGGTTTTTTCTATTCTCCACCACCTAAAAGGTTATGGCAACCAGTTGCACGACAAAGTAAATTCCCTGTCTCACACCAGAATGTAGTGCACTGCCCACAGACAGCTCTAGCAGCTCGAATCTTGCCCCGGTCATCTGCAACCCCGATGGATACAGGCCTACCTTTGGCCAATCGTTTCTCCCCACTGTCTGAAATGGAGGTGAACGACTGACTAAAGGATACATCGGAGCTACCAGGTTGGACCCAAGTCCCTACATGCAGAATTGTGAGTTGGAATGTAGCAGGAATAAGAGCAAAAACAGGTAACGAAAACTGGGAGAGGCCCCTAAAAACGTTTGATATAATAGCTCTTCAAGAGACTTGGGACCCTCTAAACAGTTTTTCCCTTGATGGCTATAGCCACTTTTGTATTCAGGCAAAATGCAGTAAGATGGGCAGAGCCAAGGGGGGTTTAATTAGTTTGTTTAGCCTAGAGCTGAAGGGTCACTAACACAACTTGATTCAGGCTGTCATAACTGTCTAATAGTGGAACTGACAGTATCTGACACCTATAAAACACTATTTATTAATTTCTATAATTCTAATGACAATGAATATAATAATTTAGCTTTATTAGAAAAATGTTTGTCTATATATAGTCTAAATTCAAATACTTTTGAGATTATACTGATGGGGGACTTCAATAGTCATCCCTGTGATCAACTCTGTGCAAATACTGGTTATGAGGGGCCTTTATACTCTGTCTCTATTCATTTTGAGCACTCTAAGCAGGGTGAGGAACTGGAAAATGTTTTGGCCATCTGGAACCTCTATGAGTCAGGCTGTGGGGAGGGTGGCCATAGGGCCCCAACGTTCAAGGGGAAAGAGGCAGGTACAATTATTGATTATATTTTTTTAACATCTTTCATTTTATCTAGGGTTTTAAGGAACAAGACTGTGGTCTCTGTCTTTAGCGACCACAACCCTGTGACACTGGAGATGGTGACAGGGGACCTCTTGGGCTTTAAGGACACATCACATAAGGGAGGGAAGGATATGACCGTGACAGACCAGGGTAGAAGATTAAAGTGGGCCAAAGTAGTCCCAGAAACCTTCCTGCAGGAAGTTTTATCTAAGTCTGAAGTGGAGGTTGATATATGCCTAAACAATCAGACGCAGGGCCCTCAGATGATTGCTGCCTTTGATACCATCTGTACCCAAATAAATCAAAGTTTACAGATTGGGAGGACTCAGAAGACGCACACTGGAAAAAGGTGGTTTAATAACAGCTGTACTAAGGCACATGCCGCCCTCCTTAAAGCTCTGAAGGCTAGCCCTAAAGATAGGGGGCTTATAGTAAGTCTAAGGACAGCCTATAAAAAAGCAATACAAACCAGAAAATTGGAATTAAAGGAGGAAGCGTGGTCTAAACTTTCATCACCTGAGGTTTTGAGAGACAGTGGGAAATTTTGGGCCACCATAAATCAACCCTTGTTCTCCAATGAAGTGAACTCATCCCTCGACTGCAATATACCAGATGATGATTGAATAGCTCACTTCGAGAAAATATATAGTCTGCCAGATAAGGAGAATGACATAGATCCTATCCTACCCGAGAACATAGTTCCCTTGGTGGTATTTAAGGTCGCTGAAGTCGAAAGGGCGCTAGGGGAGATGACAAAGGACAAGGCCCCTGGCCCTGATGGGGTCCCTGCTGATTTATTCAAGGCGGCCCCAAAATTTTGGTAACAAATGTTGGCAAATGTGTTTAATGTCCTGGGCCCAAGTAGTCTCCCGGCCTCCTGGTTCAAATCCATAATTGTCCTGGTCTTTAAAAAGGGGGATAGGCAGGACCCCTCCTGTTATAGGCCTATCTCCTTGATAGATTCCTCCGTAAAAATCTTGGGTTGTGTCATCTTACATAAATTGACGGAGTGGCTGGAAGACAGAGGGGTCCTGTCTAATGCACAATATGGATTTAGAGCAAAAAGGAGCACACTTGATCAATGCCTCAATGTCCAGCTCTTAATTGATGAGTATACCACAGCTAAGGAGGGGTCATTGTATATGGGGTTTATGGACCACTCCTCTGCCTTTGACCTGGTAAACAGGTCAAAGCTGTGGCAGATTTTATTAAACATGGGCTTTGACCCGTCTTTGGTATATTTTCTAGCTGACCTTCATTCTGGTCTTTTAGCCTCAGTGAGGGTTACCAATGAAGGGCGCTGCACTAGTCATTTTAGCTCAGAAAGGGGGGTCAGACAAGGGTGCATTCTGGCCCCCCTTCTTTTTACTTTGTATATCAATGCTCTAGAGCCAGCTTTAGGGGAAGCGTCACAGGATGTACTGCGTATAGGAGATCTGGTTATACCAGTCCTCCTGTACGCTGATGACGCCGTTCTTCTGGCTCGTACGGGGGTAGGTCCCCAAAGGCTGTTAGACACCTTTGGGAGCTTTATGGAGACCCTGGATTTAAAAATTAACACACAAATTCCCACGTTATGCTGGCAGGGAAGTGTTCCAGGAAAATCAGAGCCAAAACCTTTATTTGTGGTGCTGAGGTAATTGACAGGGTGCCCACGTTTCCCTACTTTGGGGTACTATTTGATGAAAGAGGCAGCTGGGCCCCGCAATCTAACAGCAGAAGTATTGCATTTGCTAGAACGACCTCAGCTCTTCTGGGTTTTGTAAAAAAGCTGGGGGCTAGACCAGTAGAGGCAATAATAAAGGTATACAAAGCAAAATGTCTTGCGGTTGCCACGTATGGCTGTTCGATATGGGGATATTTCCCCCAAGACAGAATTCAGGTGATCGAAAACAAATTCTTGAGATCAGTTTTAACAGTTCCTCAGTCAACCCCGACTTATTCGATCCATATGGAGTTGGGGGTGGGATATGTAACTGATTTAATAAAAACAGCTCCACTAACATGCTGGCTGAAGACTTGGCATAACCAAGAAATCTCCCTGAATCATACTATACTTAAAGATTGTCTCTTGCTGGATAACGTCAGCAAGATTCCCTGGCTTATTTATGTTAAATCTAGCTTTGAAAAAATAGGGCGTCCCGAGCTTTTTCTTTCCCCAGAGACTATAACAAGAATGGACGTCTTACAGACAAAAAACGCTACGATGAACTTGTTATCCCTGGAGAGAGAGGAGGCAGAAATTAGGAAACCAACTGATAGAGTGAACTATGTTTTAGTTAGCTCTCCTGGACCTGAACTCTAGCTCACTATAGTGAACCGCCCCTATCATCGGCACCTTTTAACCAGATTTCGTTTTAATTTGATTAATTTTTCGCTAGGTTGCTTTTACAACTGGTGCACCCCAGATAAGGCCAGCCCTTGTAGATGTGATGACTTCTCGACGCAGGACACTTTACATTTCCTTATGTTCTGCGATCATTAGAGTGATATTAGGAAGAAGTTCTTGCTGCCTATTCTGAGGGAGGCTGGGTTTACACAGGTTAGGCCAGCCCTTCTGTATCTTCAACTACTAAATACTCATCGTATAATATTTTCTGTTGCGAGCTTTTTAGTAGCCGCTGTACGAATCAGGATTAGGAGTATCAGTATGTCACCCACCTTAGTTAACCTGGTTTAGGAGGAATTTTATTTTGTTTTTGTCCACATGACGGCACCAATGAAGATAGGAAAGATAATAGAGTTTATTGCAGTTTTTATTCTGTTTTTATGAAATATTTATGCCTCAATACTTTTAAAGAAAATTATTGTTGTCTACGGTGTATGCTGTGTAAATAATCTTTTGTATAATTGTATCGTGTCTTTTTATGATATTAATTGATCGAATAAAAGTAATTTGACTGACTGACTGACTGACTGTTGAAAATTCTCAGGAAATTGAACATCAAAGTTACTATTCCTTAAGTCCTCATTTATTAGTGTACAGTTTTTCTTGTTATTTACTTGTTCTGGCCTGAACAGACCAGATGCAATTTTCCTATGTGATACGGAGGAGTGATGGCTGTTAAACTCTGCTGTATCACTGCGGGTGCTTTGCGCATTTGTATTTAGTTCCTTGAATTTCATATCCTTATCCTTCTTGCCTGATGTTTCACTCTGACATGACATATTAACATTTGATGTTCGCATAGCTGAAACCAGATCCATTAGTGAAAAAAAGTATTTTTGAACAGTTTTTCGCTGAGACATAACTCGCCGCTCGATTGTATCTATCTTCCCTTGTAGTTTTTTGAAGAGGGTCTCAAAAGCTTGCATATATGGTGCTGTGTCATCAGGGCCGGTTTTGGGAACTACTTCATCGTGCTTTACTCTCTTGCCCCTTTTTTTTGGTTTCATTAAACCATTCTTTAACGGAGAACGTGCCGTTTGCTGCTTGGACCTTTTCGCAAGTGGAGAGATCAATTCCAGCGAATTAGGTGGACTAGGGGCAGCAGTAATTTCAAGGGATGTTAACAAGACACAGGGTCCAGGCATGTTAGCAGAGTTAGATAATTCCAAAGCACTAGAACTTTTGTTCTCCAAACTAGAATCTGTCCTTTCTTTTTTGTCTCCAAGTTCGTGTGCTACGAGGGGAGGGGTACTTTCTGGGTTTGCCTCAACCATAGCTTTGGGCTTTTTATGGACAGAAATCAGGGCTGTTTTTGTAGCAGCTAGTTGTTCTTCAACCTGAACAATTTCGTCATTAATAATCCCCATAGCATTTATCAGATAGTTTGTAATTGGAGCCGTTTTGGCTGCTTGCATCCCCTTGGCGGCGACCAGCAGCTTCCTTTTCACCATATCGCCCACAACAAACAGAAGAACTAAAAACACTGCCCAGATAGGAAACATTTCTGAAAGTCTTACCGAGGTGTTATTACATCAAGTCGCAGGGACCAAAGGGGGTGGCCCAGCCCTGCCACGTCCGGGCTCGGACGGGCGCAGACGGCACCGCCCTTTGCCCGGGTCTCACCCGGGCGTGGCCCGCGCTGCGGGAGCCCTGTCGGTGCTTTTGTGAGCCGGCTGGCGCCCAGGTGGTGCGTGGCTCCTCCCACGATCTCGCTGAGCCCCCTGAGGCTTGTAGGCTGGGGCGGTAGCAGTAGCGGTGTCCGTAATGTAGACTGCTCCCTCGCAGTCGCAGTGGCAGCAAAAGATTCAAGCACAGGGCGTCCAGTGCCGCAGGAGCCCTGTCGGTGCTTTTGGGTGCCGGCTGGTGCCCAGGTGGTGCGCGGCTCCTCCCGCGGTCTCGCTGAGCCCCCTGGGGCATGTAGGCTGGGGCGGTAGCAGTAGCGGTGTCCGCGATGTAGACTGCTCCGTCGCAGTGGCAGCAAAAGATTCAAGCACAGGACATCCATTAAGTTGCCGTCACAAAAAACGTAACAATACAGTTTTAACAAGTATGTAGTATCCCTTGGCACCTGCAGCCAGAGAAAATATGCAGAGCAAACAGAAACATGTAATTTCATTGAATAAGAGTCTTTCAATTGAGGCCTACAAATTACGGCCTAACTTAACATGAACACACCCTAACTACGGTTACCTATTATTATAAAAATCACACACTATGGTAAATCTAAATATGACATTATACATGAATATAAACGATAAATGATTATGCGTGTTATACATTAGTAAGTCATAAAATGCAACTAAGAACAGTGACACTGCATCATCAATTTCTCCCCTCTGATGGCTCACAGAGCCATCACACATAACATTTGTGGCTTCCCTTGTGCCATTAAGATGCCAGTTGTTGACTATTGCTGCTTACCTCTAAATTCCTCTAACTCTATTAACTCATCATAAACACAGCACTGTGGTCATATGTATGAACACATTTTCCCGTAGACACAGAATTGGTAAAACTCTTTGCTACATCTGGCCCTATGTATTTTTCCAATTCTATTTCCTCATATTTCCTTTTCATCCTCATGCCCTGTATGGATCTCTCTCTTCCACTCATTTCAGAGTTTTTCTTTATTTTCATCAGTTTGAATCCTTCTACCATCAAAAACAAACTAGTCACACATACTAGCACCTAAAAGCCCACTACCGATTCTACTTGGCCATATGCCTGCAGCAGAAAATCCCTTCCCAATTGCTTCCTAAGCTCCAGTTTCTTCCAATTCCTTAAAGTCTTTAGATAGACTTGTAATGTTGTACACGTACTTATTAATCTCCCTGCTTTTATTGAGCAAATAAAATCAGCATTTTGGATGCATAGTATTTTACTAACTCTGCCTTCTTTTGCAAGCAAAATGTCTAAAGCAGGCCTATTTTGTAAAACCATAGCTAATAGCTACTAATTTTGTATATATGGTTAAGATTACAGCAGCTGGGCTGATTGCAAGTCTCTCAACAAATGTAGACAGCTTTCTAACCTTCAAATAATTAAAAACTACTCCTAAAATATCACCCACTATTTGTGAAGCACTACGTTTGATCTCATCCATGGAACCCAATTCCCTGGGTCAATTAATGTATCAAAATGTTACACATTGGGGAACATTAAAGCCAAGCATCAGCTCTAAACCCAGCCTGCAGAAAGCTTGTAATATGCATTTTTTCACACACATAATATACTTCTGGGATTCTGTCCACACACATAAGAAACTTCCAGAATTACAGGATCATTTCCTGCAAATATCTGATCTGTGTACCAGATGAAATCAAATCTATGCGGGCATTCACTCCACCTCATAACCTGAGAATTGCAAAAATGTTCATTTTTTCTTGTGAACTTTCCTTGCTGTTCCTGATCCAAAGTCAATTTTAATTGTATTACAGCTAATGTATATTTCTCCTCCTCCTTTCACCAAACCCCCTTAAGTTCACCCTGTCCATTCTCCAGTCTCTGTGCAATTGCTTCTCTTCTATCTTCTGAATTATCAATGAAACCCTTTTCACCTTCATTTTAGAGGTTACATTTTGTCTGTGGTCTTGAGAAGTGCCAAGCTTAACTTGTGACTTAAAGATGTGGCACACAATATTCATATAGTTAGCATTAGGGTAGATATTCAAATGTTTGTAGATAGGTTCCTCAGAAAAGACTAAAATAAGAATCAAAATGACCTTGATGATAGAGTAAGCTCAAATTTATACTATAAGACAGGCCGTAAGTCGTGATATTAGTTCATACCATCAGCTACAGATGCGGGCAGATGGGGGCAGGCATGGCAATCCTTTGCATGCCTTAAACTGGAATAAATACTCATGCAGAAGATTAAAGAAAACATTAGATGTAAATTTCCCTCAGAGCTATCTCTAGCTAACAATTTCAAATCAAATCTAGGCAGCTCTTCTGCAGGAGAACTCAGGATTATTAATAAGCATATTATAGTAATAATGGAAATGATTGATACTATGTCCACTATTGCTCTATGCTGATTTAGTGAAAGGATAAGCAAGTTTCTCATGAATCAGAAACGTAAAATGCAAGACTAACAAATAGCATAAAGCGAAAGTAAAGTAAAAGTCCACATTTGTAAAGCGCACAATCACCCGTAAGGGTCTCTAGGCGCTGGGGGCCGTCGGGAAGATTAAGCGAGCTATTGCCCAGAGTCACATGGTGCTGGGCTAACCTGCCGCCGGAGGCGGGGATCGAACCGTGGTCCCCAGATTCCAACGTCAGTCGCCCTGGCCGCGGCGCCACACCTCTTCCCAGAACAATCCTACAAAGAGCTTCTACTTGTGCAAATCGACAAAACTGTTGGGTTGATCATGTTGAATATCAAACGCAGTTGCTTTAAAGTCATTTCCTATCCCTACATCAATATTCTTCTAAAATGACACCTATCTCTAGTACTTGAGCCTTGGCCCTAAAAGGTCAGTACATATTTCATACTAAATGTTCAATCATCCAAATGTCAGTTGACTTCAAATCAGCAAAAATCAAAACCAGTGAAAGTTTTATTTTGGCGGTTTTGATCATGGAGACTTTTCAAAAGCAGTTTGTTAGTCTTCACTCTAATGTGCTCCTAATTCAGCTTCACTTTGAGCAAAATATGTCCATTCAGGTGCTGAGTACCTTCAACTAGGTAACTGTGGGGCATATTACCAACCAATAGAGATAATTTTTGTCTCTAACTTGTTTAGAGACAAATATTATCGCCGCAAATCGGCGATTTTTATCGAAGATAAACCTTGCTATTAGCAAGGTTTATCGCAAATGCGATAAAAAACGGCCGCAATGCATGAATATCGCTGAAGAGTGAGCGATATTCATGCATTATCGAGCAAATGCTCTTAGCCATGTTATCCACCTCCCATTGGATAACATGGCTAAGAACTGCTCAGGGCAGGTGTTAGCTTTTGGAGATATTCGCGCTTAGCGCGAATATCTCCAAAAGTTGGTAATAGGAGATAGCGATGTTAGCGACTGTTTCCAGTCGCTAACATCTTGGCACGCCCACTTTGCATGTCATTAGTGATAAATATCACTGACATGCAAAGCGGGGCCCAAGATGGTCGCTATCTCCTATTAGCTGTCGCTAACTGGTGTTAGCGACAGCTTGGTAATAGGGAGATAATTTTATCTCCGCTTTCTTGGCTTTTAAAGCCAAAAAAGCGGAGATAAACCCCCTTGATAATATGCCCCTGTGTTCTTCTTGATCTCCTGCCTAGTGACAGTTCAATGTCACTATAAGTGTGTCTGTATATTCGCTGATGGTGTCAGGGATGTATCCTTCCGACACAAAAACTCTGTGGCCCCAATTCATGAAGGAAAACCTAAAATTCGAAGTCTAAGTATAGACCTGAGTTTAAATTTAGACCTGAAGTCTAAGGGCCCAATTCACAAGGATTAACTTAGACCTGAAGTCTAAGCTTACCTTTGTGAAGTGTGCCCTTAGCCGTCAAGTTCAACTTCCGATGTTTGGCCCCCCAACTGTGGAACGCCTTGCCAGTTCTTTTGAGAAGGAATAGCACTCTGTTAGTTTTCAGGAAGGATCTGAAGTCCTGGTTATTTGTCCAATAGGTTTGCCACGTGTCTGTCTGTTTCCTGCTTCCGTATTTGGGTTTTGAAGCGCTGGGACACTCCTCGGAGTAGCTGAGCGCTATATAAAACCCATTTTAACATAACATAACATAACAGACTTCAGATCTAAACCTACACTTCAGGTTTAAGTTTACCTTTGTGAACTGGACCCTTACTCTTTCACCCCTCCTTGGCCACCTCTCATTTCTTGGACCCCCTCTGATCGAACTACTTGTCCTTTCTCCAGGCTTGGTGTTTGCGGTTACAGCTGCTACAGCTCAGTTCACGGTGACTATTCTTGGCTCATTCGCCACAGACTCTGCTCTTGCCTTAGATTGACTTTAAGACACGTGTATACAGTCTTCTTCTGCTTCTCCCTCTAAGCTCTCAGGTAGTGCTGGAATTTGGCTTTGTGAATCATTAGCTGCCGTCACCACTGCTTCTCCAGCTTGCAGCTTGTCTCACTCTCCAAGTGTGCAAGACATGAATCCAGTTTGGAAGGCCTCCATATTTAACAGCTGTATTTTTTTTTTTTATTGTTTTATAGAGCGCAAACTTGATCCTAGAGTATCAGAGTGCTTTACAGGGGAACATAGTAGTGTACAATAGGCAAGGAATCACAATAGTTTAGCGAACACGTATGAAACAGTTTACATATAATTAACTCCAGATAAGGCCCTCGATTTCTTGAAGAGGTAGGTCGGCATTCCGAAGGGAGGCGCTAGTCCGAATTTGGTCAAGGTCTGTGTATTGGTCAAGGACTGTGAATCGGCAGGAGGCAGCATGGCGTGAGTAGGGTTCACACCTTTGGGGATCTAGGCATGACTTCCGCTCATGCTTTTTCACCAAATCGCTTTAACTGGGAATTAGGTCATGCCACTGTTATTGTCTTGAAATGGGAGTCGCCAACTCAACCTGGTGAGCGACACAACACACTACATCGGCCAGGCCTTTGCAGTAGTCAAGAACCATGTCATCAATAATATTTGCAAAATACCTAGATAGGGTGCTGGAGAAATTCGGCCTAGGTGCTCAATTTCGAAGATGGACGAAAGTCTTGTACTCCTCAGCTACTGCCAGGGTGCGACTGGTATCAGTGATATCTGCCGAGTATCCGGTGAAGGGAGGGACGAGACAGGGGTGCTCACTCTCGCCCCTGCTATTCGCGCTGGCGATTGAACCTCTTGCGATTCAGGCTAGGACGGGGATAGCATATAGAGGCCTTATGTGTAGAGGAGTTCAGCAATATATCTCATTATATGCCGATGACCTGTTGCTATTCTTAGAAGACACGACTATAGCGCTGCGAGGGGCAGTGGATATGCTATCAGACTTTGGGATGCTTTCGGGCCTTAGAGTTAACTGGAACAAAACGTGTATTTTCCCGCTGAGAGCGGACATGCCCCAGCCGCAACTAGCCGATGATATGGTGTAGGAGCGAACGTGCTTCACCTATTTAGGAGTGAGGATCTATCATGATATTGATAACATGTTGGACGGGAACATAGGACGCTGTATTAGAGCTCGGAGGGGCTGTATGGCGTTTTGGGCCTCCCTTCCCCTTTCGGTGGTTGAGAGAGTGGCACTGCTCAAGATGGTGGCCTTGCCGCGGCTGCTCTACTATTTCCGTACGCTACCACTATGGATCCCACCCCGTTTCTTTCGGGAACTGCGAACGCTCACCATTGATTTTCTGTGGGGGCATGGGAGGAGACGGGTGGCGCTGGATACACTGTTACGACTGAAATCGGAGGGGGGAATGGCAGTTCCTGACTACGAACTTTACTACCTGGCAGCGCAGCTGCAGATCCTTACACAGAATGTCGCAAGGGAGTTTAGGGGCCCTGTCCAGACCGGTGGAGCAGGGATACAGAGACATGTCCTCTTGTACATCGTCATGCAGCAACGGTTTGAGGTAAGGGACTTAACCCTGGAGGAAAAGACCCTGAGGCTGTGCTGGAATAAAAGCCAAAAGAAGGCGGGAGTGGCACCCGAAATTCCTCTGGGCATTCGGACGGTATTGCCACACGGAGGGGACTGGTCCCCTCTCATGGAGTGGGAGGAGAGGGGTCTCAATATGATAGGCGACCTCTATGCTGATGGCGAGTTGCTGCCCTTTCGGGCGGTGCAGGATCAATTTGGTCTTCCTGACGGGAGTTTCCTCTTACATATGGCTGTAACGACGGCGATAAGGAAACAGTGGCGGACTGGGCAGTCGGAGCCACAGACCACAATGGCCTGCCAATATGTAGTAATGACGGCAGGGACGTTTAAAGCGGTCACTTGTCTACATTCTCGAATGTTACATGAGGGATTAGAACCGCTCACGGCCCTAAAACAAAAGTGGGAGGCGAGTGTGGGGAAGCCCATACCGGATGCAACATGGGAGCATATCCTGAGGAGGACGTGGAAGGGGTGCAGGAACGCTTGGTTTCAGCAAGTGCACTTTTTTGTAGTGCATAGAGCTTACCTTACCCCAGGGAGGATCCGGAGATATTTCCAGGTCAAAGATGCGGCATGTCCTAGGTGCTTGATGCCTGAGGTAGAACTCAATCATATGTTGTGGGACTGCCCGAAATTGGGGCCATATTGGTCTGAGGTGGGGGCGCTTCTTACCGAAGTTACTGATAGACAAGTGGAATATGACATGGCGACATGTCTGCTGCTCTGGTTCCCTCACACGAAAAAAACGAAAATCACTAGCAAATTCATTGATCTAGGGCTTATCTTAGCCTAGAGGGAGATCACCTGGCATTGGAAATTGAAGGAGGGTCCATCTAGTAGGAGATGGGCGAGCGAATTTCATAAGTGGGCCCGTTGTGAAGGTACTGTTAGACTTAGGCAGGCATCCCGTACAGCTAATGAGAAAAGTTTGGAAATGGCAAGGGCATGGGAGGAGCTAGTGCGAACATTGAGCAACTGTCAAGCAGAAGAGGAGGACTAGGGAGGGAGAGTTTTGACTGGATTTCCATGTAGTGCACTGACAGACGAGTATTGATCCTTCAGGTCTCGTCCGATTAGGAATAGTTATGAACCAAGCCCACACCAGCAGTAATTGGGGGGGAGGGTAGGGGTGGGGTGGTTGTGGGCCCTGCTGATGGTACAGGAGGTGATTGAATGCTGAGTATTTAGTGTGTTGAAATTTGAGTCATATACCTGTTTAAAATGTTTCCCTACTTAGAAGACGGCACACCGAGTTTGGCTTTAAGGGACACCTGCACATTGAGGCTAGTTGGTTGGAGTAGGGCCACCAAAGTGCACTGGCATGTTTACCCGTAACTACCAGCTGAGCTATGGGACAGGTCATTTGTTGGGACTAGGGAAGGGGGAGATACAGAAAAGCAGATCCTAGATCATCTTGCCGAACGGATATCACTGCTTCCTTTTCTTTTTTTTAACTTTTCGTCTTTAGCGCTTTTTGGCTATCGCCGCCCGGCCTCCGGGATGTGGGCTAAAAGGCTGTGTGATGCTTAATTTACGACCTGTGCAGGATATCTGTAAAGGGTGGGAAAGTCGTACCAAACGATTGTATATTTTCTGAATCTGCAATAAAAACACAGTTTAAAAAAGAAAAAAAAAATCAATAATATTTGCAAGCGCAGTATCATGCACAGTAGAAAGTCTCATGGCTCTCCCCATGAGGATTTCATGAAGGGACAATCCTGTTCCCTGACCCGGAATGCTTCTCACACCTATCAATACCAATAGTAGAGCGGCCAGCCATTTCAAGGATGTGGATGAACACTTTGGCAAAACTGGACTTCAGTGTCGCATTTATTCGCTCAACTATGCACGAATATTCAGATCTGCAGCTACAATGGAACTAGATAATCTATTTGCAAAGCTGTAAACAAAAGTTTCATCACCTCATTCATGAATTGACTACCATAGTCTAATTCCAGGGAAACCTGGATGCAAAAATGAGAGATCAATTCCCTCAGCAACAGTTTGGCCTACATTTCTCCTAGTACGATATGCCCCCACCCATCGGGAAAAGAGCCCAACCACCCACAGAACCTAATGGAGCTCATTATACACAGGCATCACAACAAAGTCAAGTTGTATGCAACTGGAAGGACTATGTGATCTCCCTATGTGGCTTGTGAGGACTACAGCTCTCCTTCCTGCATTCAACTGTTGGCATGTGACAAATCTGAAACATATCTCTGCTACAAAAACACAGAACCTGGGGTAAACAAGTAGATGCCCTAGGCAGAGCATTGTGCCTAAACTATCTATGAGTGGCACCGTGAAAATGTCGGGCTAATTGGAGCAAAATGCACTTTGCTCTCACCCACCTCTCTTGTTCACATTCTGGTGCCTCTTCCTGCAAGCTCTTTATCTCTTTTCACATGTCAGCAATAGTCAACAACTAAATTATGGAAGCATCACTTTCTGATTAATTTAAATAATATTCATTGAAGGTACAAGACCCAAGAGCACAATATCTGGCTATTTACTCTGCATATGGGTTGCCAGCAGTTCCAGAATTATTTCCACTCCTTCTCTGAGATTACAAATGCCCAAAAAATTGTACCATGCCAAATCCATCCTTACTATCAGTGTAGATGGTGACTCTTAATTTGTCAGAAACACAACCGATCTGGCAAGAGCGAACAGTTTGGCCACCTGTGTAGAGGTTGCATTACTCAAACAGGAGGCTTCCACTAGAACTTCTAAGGTGCAAATGACATAGGCTGCTTTCACAGTCCCTTTGTCATCTCTCAAGCAAGAGCAGTCCACCAACAACATATAATCAGGCTCTTCAAGAGGGACGTCTGGTATGTGGGGTCTTGGCTGGGTATACAATTCCGTCACATCAAGGCAGTTTTGATCCACCCAAACATCATCATTTTCATTAGTAATAGGCAGTGGTAACAGTGTAGCAAGGTTTAAACAGGGGCACATCTACAGAGTTATAGTCTCTCCAGCGAGGGTAACCTGCTTATTCATATCTTGTCAGCTGTTGCTCATGTGTTGGTTTCAAGTATGGGTAAGGAGAATTTCAACAGAGTGTGGAACCATGACTGTAGGTTGATATCCCTTGACAAGGCCCTCACATCGCTATTGCTGACACCAACGGTGGCTACCGCCTTTAGACACCACAGTAGCACTTTGGCTATGAGTCAAGAGTAGCTGAAAAGTAAGCAATGAGTCATCCGGAATTACAGTGAGTCTCTGTTAGTACTAAAAGGGAGCACCCCTCTCTCTCAGAACAGTATATAGGCTTCTCATAATCAGGCAATCCTAGAGCCGGGCATGACAGAAACCTTTTCTCACCACAAGGAAGGTATCCCTGCACTGTTCTATGGTAGGGAATCAGGCACATCCTTGTCTGTAAGCCTCTTTAGGAGCGTTGCTAATAGGGAAAAGATGGGACTCCACTGGCTACAGTGGCCCACCATTTCCAGAAACATCCTGACCTCTCTGTGGGCTCATGTACCATATAGCAGAGATTCTCTCTTGAAATACTTTTCTTGCCCCTTTCTCAAGATGATGTCCTAGATGGAGGACTTCTGTCCCACAACACTACAGCTTAGTTAGGGACACTTAATGCCCATTGTTAGCAAAATTATTAAATAAGGCGATGGCAAATTGTCTGCACATTGCTTAGGAAGTCAACACCACCAAAAGGTTGTCAATGTATTAGCCCAGAACTAAGTTGCACAGCAACAATAGGGACTACAGATATTTTATTAGTATCTCGTTGAAGATCAAGGAGCTTTCCATATACCTTTGAGGAAATCAGCACCATGCCAGAATTTTATTTTGGAACTGAAATACAATGAGGGCCTGGATGTCCTCATGCAAAGTATCGAAAAGAATGCTTGGCACAGGTAAATAACTGTGAGCCAATAAGCATCACAAGGTATTGGAACAGAATCAATGCAGTATTTGGTAACAGAGGACAACATGGAGCAACAATATTATTAATATTTTGCAGGTTCTGCACAACCCACCACTTTTTATTTGGTTTCTGCAAATCCATTATGAAGAGTTACATGGACTCCCTAGGATTTCCTTCAAGATGATTTGCTCTAACGTGTATTCAATCATCGGGGATTCTGGCTATAGCTTCTGGTAAGAGGTTGTACTGGGGCATTTGGGTTGGCTTTATTGTAATTTTCACAGGTTCAGAATTTTTAATCAGGCCAATGTATTTGCTGGTATAATCCCAGGCTTTCTCCTTCACGGAGTCCTTTAAGTCTGGTGGTAAGTCTTCTTTTGTCAAAGTGGGGAACAGCCTCACAAATTACATCTGTGTGCTTAATTTAAAGTCTGCATCTTCATTGTGCTTTAGGAGCTCGACACCTTGTGTTGTATTATAAATCATGCAGTTTAACTTGCACAAAAGGTCCCCCTGCCCAATAGATTAACTGGGTAGGATTCACATATCCAAAATGGATGGTCCTCTTCAAGGTGGCTTAGCTTCACAGGTACTTTAATCCAAAAAAGGATTCACCATCTACTTATTTGCAACACCTACAACTTGAACTTGTTTTCATGAGATTGATAGGTTTTGGAACTTCCACTGTTACTTACAGTAGAGCAGAGAGCATCAATTTCAATAAGAAATGACATGGAGTCTTCATTCACCTCTCCATCTACATTTGTCCCACTCTGGTCTACCTTAAAGACTGTGGCTCCCCTCTCAGGCACCGTCATCAGAACCTGGGTCCTCGAAAGTATTGAAGACTGTGAACTGTTGGAAACTATCAGAAGATGGGAAGGGGTTCTGCTGGACTCTGAGGTATAGGTTTGCATAAAATCTTGGAGTGTACAAATTGTGCTGCATTAATGGGACTTAGGGGATGTCAGATTTTCAGAGATCTTAGCATTTGCATATTTGGAGCTGGCATAACAATTATATTA
Organism: Lissotriton helveticus; assembly: GCF_964261635.1. Taxonomy (NCBI): domain Eukaryota; kingdom Metazoa; phylum Chordata; class Amphibia; order Caudata; family Salamandridae; genus Lissotriton; species Lissotriton helveticus. The sequence continues at coordinate 1,119,622,813 of NC_136067.1, forward strand.
GTTACCTGGCCATAGAACTTCATTTTTTTTAAATATAAACTTCCTTTATTGAACTTTAGACAAACAAACCTGGCAAACATATATACATGGCACATGAATGGTTCAGTAAAGGATGAAATGTTGTAACCAACCAGAATGAGAGTACATAAATGGTTCGACACAGAGATCACAACCATAGTTAAAGTATCTGGATTCACAGTAATCTTAAAGCATTGGACCCAATCATTACCCCCATACCCGCCCAGGTGTTTGGGGACAACGCAGTGCTTCAGAGACCAAGCATTCCTGCTAAGCGCACTAGTCGACACAACGCCTCCACTGTGAAAGAGTCGTGGGAGTAGGAGACAACTACTTCCCAGCAATATCACAATGAGGGGGGCCGTGCCCAGAAATGCTCTTTCGTCCCTTGTTCCATCAGTACCCTCGAACACCTCAAGGAGAATTAATAGGGGATAGAGGGCATCCACCCACACAAAAACATCATAGAGGTCTCGGGTAATCCCAGTGCAATGACGATCTATTACTGTACAAGTCCATACCATGTGGTAAAAATCTGGCGGCCCAATTCCGCAGTGTGGACAAGTGGAGATAGGGCGAAGGCTGGCCCGGTACAGGCGGGTGGGAGAGAGATATGCAAAATTAAGATATGTCTGCACCAGTATTATTCTTGAGGAGATTGTAAGTTTGCGAGGGGCCATCATGGCGTCCTGCCAATCCTCCTTCTCTTTCGACCCACCCAGCTCTCCCAATGGGTTTAAGGATGTTCTAATGAGCCGGGAGAGTTAATTATAAGGGTAAGATAAATCTGGGAAATGCCTCAGTGGCCCGGGATACCCATTAGATGCTTGGCCCCCAAGGGGTTAACCTCAGGAAGGGGATCAATTGATCAGACATGAGTATGGAGCACATGTCTGAGGTGGAGATATTGATAAAATTGGGTGTGTGTAAGTGCATATATCTGCTGAAGGTCCTGGAAGGAACGTATATGTGTTTCCGACCACACATATCCCAGTCGCAAGATCCCCAGTAGGTTCCCATGCTCTAAATCCACTGAGTGTTGAAACTTTCCCCAACTAGGTACCATGCCAAAGAGGGGTTTGTTGGGTGAGTCTGGCCTCTGATTGTACATGTTGGAGTACTGCTCTCCATGCAAGAAACACCATGGGCCGATTCACAGAACTAATCTGAGATAAAATCCTAAACTTACTAGTTTTGGTATTCACAGAAGGCATTTAGTAGTAGTTAAGTTAGGACTCCTATCTTTACTACTACTAAATGACTTTTGTGAATCTCGAAAGTCGTAAAGTTAGAATTTTGTCTCAGTTTAGTAGCAGTAAAGTTAGGAGTCCAAACTTTACTACAACTAAATGACTTCTGTAAATACCAAAAGTAGTACGTTTAGGATTTTATCTCAGATTAGTTCTGTGAATCGGCCCCCACTTTATTTACCAAAGGCATAGAGGTCAGCACTGGGGAGCCATAAAGCATGGCTTGCAAACTGGGAAAAACTAGCAGGAAGAGTTCCAGGCGATAGGCAGGATCGGACCATTCCCCGTTGACCATAACATGGATGATGAGAAGATAGAAGGACAGATAATAAAGGTAAAGATTGGACATACCCAGTCCGCTATTAAAGGGGCCTCTTTGACAATGTAAGAAAGCCAAGCGGGGTCGGGAATCCCACCACAAGAATGTCTTCATGGTTCCATCTAACTTGTGAAACCACTTCCGGAGAGGTAAGTTCTGGAAGGTATACAAAAATTGCGGCAGGTTAATCAGTTTGTATGATGCAATACATTAAGAGGAAGAGCTTGCCAACTGGTCAGAGCTGCCTTGGCCCTCTGGAGTAGAGCCTGAAGATTAAGAGCCCAGGTGAGTTCCAGGTGCAAAGCGACCAAAACACCCAAATATTTAAAACTAATTCAACGAAGAGGAAGGGCTGTCTTCCAATTGAAACAATCTCTAGATGGTGCCAAGGGGACCAGCACAGATTTAGAGGGGTTCATCCTCAGACCAGAGGCCCTTTCAAAGTTTTTAAGTAATTGGAGGCACCGAGGGCCACTGTCATCCAGATCTGCAAGGTATAGGAGTACATCATCCGCATAGAAAGCAATGCAGTCCTCGTGGCCAGTACTCCATGCCTATCTATTATATTGGGAATCTGTGCGCATGAGTTGATCCAGCGGCTCCATAGCTAGAGCAAACAGAAAGGGGACAGGGGGCAACGTCCCCCGCGCTATCAAAAAGAGACCTGGGAGGACTCTGTTGATACGTATTCGTGCCATGGGATTAGAATAAAGAACATGGAGCATATTCCGGACTCGCGGCCCAAAGCCAGCATGAGCCAATATCAGGTGAAGGTAGCTTCAGTCCGCCATGTCAAATGCCTTTTTGAAGTCAATGAGGAGCAATGCTAGGTCTTGGGACAGTTGGTGATGGTTGTATTTGATTCAAACTCTTTTGTCCACTCGCCCAACATGTTACAGTAATGACATGGCTTGTTTGTGTTCTTTAACATGGCGATATCAGTTCCCAAATTTGGATCAACTGGCTTTACTCGCTCTCCACCTTGTGGGACACCATTTCCAACCTGCATCATCTGACCACCACCTTGATATCCAACTCCCTGCATTCAAGTGCCAAAACCAGAACTATAACCAGTAATCACCATGTACAATCCATTCTCAGATCCTTTCTGGGCTATTTTTATCGGAGTCAATATGAATTTCTCATTGATTCTTCCCTGCTTCCAACTAATGACTGCAATATGTTGCTTATCTCTGTATTTCGTCTAATGGCTTCACTGCCAACAAATCACATTCTACTTGATATAGGAGCTAATCTCAGGGCAAAAACCAAGAGCAAACTGGAACACAAATTTACCAAGATTTCTCCATTTGTGATTTTCTACACCACTATGATGAAGACAAATTTGCATGAACTGCTCATAACAAACATGCTCTAACTTCTTTTTTGTTACCAAACAGCTTCTTTTTGTGGAAATTAGTTTTCAAAAAGTTAATCATATGATTATACTTTTCTGATACTGTGGCAGAAGGAGCATGTGTTTCGGCATCTCTCTGTGGTTTTGCATTCAGCCACTGAACAGATATTTTACTCTCAGCCCACAAATCATTGGGACCACAAAATAAAGAAAAAGTCTTCAAATCTTCCCAAAGTACATTTTTTCAACCCATCTATCTCTAAACCTCTGTATATTGCTTCACATTTTAATGTTGCCAACAAGCTCCCTTAGTAGCAACTTTAACCCAGGCATTTGCTTACTATTATGTGCATCTTCAGTCACAGACATCCATCCCAACATTATATCTTAAATTCAAACTTTTACACAAATCAATTCCAAACTCTGTAGCTATTCCTCCAAGTGCTTTGTGGGTCTCACAAGCATGCCTAGCAGCTTATTTGCAGTGAACCATAGGTTCCTCCTTATTATACATATCTATGACTCCAACTCATGACTATCTTTGATGATTTCCTCCAACTCTATCTTCACCCTCATCACTTCCAACACTCTTAAGGGAGCATTACTTTCAGATGGGTGTAACTCGGGCTTAGTGATTTCTAAAGTCGGCACACTCACAACATGAGTTGTTCCCATTTGGTGTCTCACTCCCATTTCTGAAAAGGTATTAATCGCTGGGGTAACAGTGGTTATGGTACCCACAAATCCAGAAATGGTAATAGTATTCCGGGGCTCCATCTATGAACCTAGCAGTGGGAATAGCTGTGGGCTGAAAGTGGGATTGAGGCTTGAAGCAGAGCAGGTGCTAGTTGTGGAACTTGGAGGGTAACATGCACCATCTGGGGAGGGGAAAGTGTACCAGGCACTCTCCATCAAGGAGCTACTGATCAAAAGGTGCACAAGCACCTGTATCCACAGGTGGCAGAAGCCCTACAGGCTGTTGATTTCCTTCAGTTTGTTGAACTACGGTGTACGGGGTGGTCAAAAAGCCAAAAAATAATCAAAGAAATGATAACTAGAGTCACTCTCACTAGTTTCATTTCTCTGTGTTTTAATCTCACCCCAACTTGAACTTTATTTCCCCCTGTTGTTCCCCTGAACATCACTTGGTACATCCAGACTCCCTCACATATCCTTCCCTCGATGCCTGCTGTTCTGCATTCCACTTCACTTCCATCCAACCATGAACTGCCTTTTTAGTCAAGTCGAAGAGCAGGTTTTAGTTTGGAATCCCTCTAGAATAAAGTCAACCCCATTACCTGAAATAAGAGACTGTGGGACCCTGTCTTGGCCTCGAGATGGACACCCCGCCAGGGATGTCATACCACTGCGAGTTGGAATGTCTGTGTGCAGGAGCCTCAGCGTCTTGCGTCAGTGTGTCAGCATGGAAGTCCTTTTCTCCTCTCCCTCAAGACCAGAAGTGGACCCCCTGGGAATATACCTTGCTGTGTCATTTCGGGCTAGGATGATGGAAGGAATTACCCTTATACATAGTTATTATGTAGGAGATGGTAGGCTTGCTGTTTAAACATTTCGGAGCTGCTCTACAGAGGTTTGACATGAAGTCTCTTCTTAATCTAGTGGTTGCCTCCTTGTTAGTCAATCCACAAATTCCAGGTTATCAGTGGTCTGGGAAGAAGAAAAGGAATTTGGTATTGAATACTGGATCCCCTGGGAACAATTTATCTCTCTATTGGATTTGCTCAATTTAAATCTGATCACATACCCTTAGCATGGATTAGACCTTAATTCAAGTGTTATCAGGCCATCAACAATGTTTGTCACCCCAAATACTAGCAGAATATCATCAGTATCCCCACCACCACTCTGTAACCGTTCGACCTTAACTATGTCAGATTGTATTATGGGTTGACATTGGTGGTGATGCCTAATCCATTATATCACCTTGTTCTTTAGGGAGCCATGTTCCTCCCAACCTCCTGACTTTAACTTCAGCACGTTGGTCATAAGAACCTTGTGTTCCCCACTTATTTGTGGATGCCGGTTGTTATAATCTATTGTGTGGTGTATGGGGTAATATCTGCTGACTGCGTGCATTTGGATTCTTGATAATCCATCCACCACTGATCTTTGGTTGAAGCTCCTTCCAGCACCGTCAGAGTGATGGAAATCAACTGAGACTTGATTATTATCGGGCACTCCAATTTTATTGTAAGCCCTCACCACATCCCTCCCTCCGGCTAGCGGGTAGCATCTCTATGAGGCGGCACTCAAGATAGAAGGACACAATATAAGCTGGGGCCCGGAAAGCTGGAAGCACGCCGAAATCAACACCCTCCTTAAGAAGCCCAAGGCGGACCCCAAGGACCTCAAGAACTTCCGGCCCATTTCCCTGCTCCCCTTCCCGGCGAAGGTCATTGAGTAAATCGTCAACATGCAACTGGCCCACCACCTGGAAGACAACAACATCTTGGACCCGTCCCAGTCCGGGTTCAGACGAAACCACAGCACCGAGACAGCCCTCATTGCTGGCACAGACGACATCAGGTGCCAACTAGACAACAGCGAAATATCAGCCCTCATCCTCCTGGACCTGTCAGCCGCCTTCGACACGGTCTGCTATCGCACTCTAAAGACACGCCTCCTAGAAGCCGGAATCCAAGAGAAGGCCCTTGACTGGAGCATGTCCTTCATCTCCGGCAGAACCCGGAGCGCCCGCCTCCTGCCCTTCCGATCCGAAGCCACCAACATCATCTGCGGCGTCCTCCAGGGCTCATCCCTCAGCCCGACGCTGTTCAACGTCTACATGGTCCCCCTCTCACAAGTGGCCCGCCATCACGACCTCAACATCATCTCCTACACCGACAACACCCAGCTCATCCTCTCCCTCACCAAGGACCCGCACACCACCAAAACCAACCTCCACGAGGGAATGAAGGCCATCGCCGACTGCATGAGGAACAGCTGTCTGAAGCTGAACTCGGACAAGATGGAGGTACTCCACCTCGGACCCACCCCCTCAGCCTGGGACGACTCCTGGTGGCCGACCACACTGGGAACAGCACCGACACCCAACGACCATGCACGCAACCTAGGAGTCATCCTCGACTCCTCACTCTCCATGTCTAAACAGGTCAACGCCGTCTCCTCCTCCTGCTACAACACCCTCTGCATGCTCCGCAGGACCTACAAGTGGATCCCGACCGAAATAAGAAGAACAGTGACACAGGCCCTCGTCAGCAGCAGACTGGACGATGGCAACGCACTCTACGCAGGAATCCCAGCCAAACACCTACGACGACTGCAACGCATCCAAAACGCCTCCGCCTGACTGATCGTCAACGTCCCCCGCTGCAGCCACATCACCCCCCACCTGAGAGTCCTACACTGGCTCCCGTCAACAAAAGGATCACCTTCAAGCTCCACACCCACGCACACAAAGCACTCCACAACGCCGGACCAGCCTACCTGAACAGCAGACTCAGCTTCTATACCCCTCCCGCCAGCTCCTTTCCGCCAGTCTCGCCCTCGCCACTGTCCCCCCAGCGCCTTGAGACCCTCATGGGTAAGTAGCGCGCTTTACAAGTACTCTGATTGATTGATTGATTGAATCCTATATTCTGTGTATATTTGTGGTTAATGGATTAACTGGGTATCTATGGGAGTAAGAAAATGTTTATGGCCGCTGATCAAATATGTTAGTGATCTTTTCTATAGTTCACAATGGGATGCTTATAGATTTCTCCCTTATGACTATACCATGTCTTGCTAGTTTGAACTACCAGTTGTTCAATTAACTTCTTTAGCTCTACAACCTCATTGGTCAGAACATCTAATCTTGAATAGAGCTCATTGATCACTAATACACAGTTTTAGGGTTTTATTGGAGGGTAACCTTCTATTGGTATTTGGGCTATATTAAGCTCACCTCTATATTCATTGACCTTATGTTTATGGGACATGGAATTAGTTTCAGTATTTTCTATCCATTTCCAGGTAAACTAGCAGTTCATATCTATTTGAAAGAATTATAGAAAGAGCACCCCCAAACACATTCTCAGCAGTTTTCAGAGCAACGGTCAGCATTGCACTGTATTAAGTCAGCAGAGAACTCCAGTAAGGAGTTATTTAAGATGGTGGATGTGTTTCTCCAACCCCAAACAGCACTAATGGAAGTTCCAGCCTCCCCCTTACTTTGTGAGGACATCGCTGACTTCTTTGACAGCAAAATTCGTACGATCTATAATACCTTTAGGGAAAATGATGCCACTATTAAATCTGACAGGTCTGGTGGCAATGACCTACAAGCAGAATTCTGTGATTTCAACCAAATCACTCTGCAAGACGGGTTGTCCTTGATTCTTAGCTGCAAATCAGGCTCCCTTGAAGACCCCAGCCCCCCTAAACTCTGGAATATAGTGGCCCAATCGATAGCCAAGAATCTGGTTCATCTCTGGAGCTCCTCCTTAGTTACGGGCATCTTCCCTGAGCTGTAGAAACACGCTACAGTTTTACCCCTTAAGAAAAAACACAATGGCGCACCGGAAGATCTGAGCAATTATCGCCCCATTTCCCTGCTGCCAGCCCCTGCTAAAATGCTGGAGAAGTGGGTGCAAAGACAGTTGTCTTCATTCGTAGAGGACTCCGGTATCCTGCATGATACCCAATCTGGGTTTAGACCAGGCTTTAGCACCAAAACTGCCCTCCTGGAAGTTTCAGAATCCCTCAAATCAACAGTGGATGCAGGTGTTACTAGATTTGTCCGCCGCGTTTGATACGGTGGACCATGCAATACTATTGTCTAGACTCAAAGAGAGCTGCGTAGGGGGAATGGTGCTAAGGTGGCTGAACTCTTTTCTTTCTAACCGGTCACAGCATATCGCCCTACAAACACTTAAATCCAAACGTAAGAAGATCTGGTGTGGAGTCCCCCACGGCTCAGCTATCAGCCCGCTCCTCTTTAATATCTACCTGGCTCCTTTGTTTACTCTTATCGCCAACTGGGGAGTGAAGGTGATATTCTACACCGACGACACCCAGTTGGTGTTTTCTTCTAAAGAACAGAAGGACATAACCCTAGAAAACTTTAAGGGTTGCCTGACAGACATCTCCCTTTGGATGAACAACAACAAGCTGAAGTTCAATGCTAATAAAACTGAGGTATTATTCTTTGGGAACATCTGCCCTCCACCTGCGGAGCTCTGGTGGGCGCAGGAAATGGGCCCTCCACCTACCCCGGCAGTATCAGCCAAAAATGTAGGGGTTAAATGGGAGACGGACCTCTCCCTTTCAGCTCAGATTACGCAGGTGTCATCAGCCTGTTTTGGGAAATTGAAAAGCCTACGCAAAGTTATCCACCTATTGCTCGAGGAATGCCATTGTGTGGTTACACACGCCACGGTGACGGCAAGACTGGATTATGCCAACAGCCTTTACGTAGGACTGCCTGCCTACCAGATTAAAAGGCTGCAAATAGTCCAAATTGCAGCGGCAAGAATGATAAGGAGAGTACCCTACCGGCACCATATTTCGCCACACATCAAGAAACTCCACTGGCTGCCCATGGCTAGAAGAATAGAACTCAAGGCACTAACTCTTGCTTTCTGCTCTCTTCACGGCAAATGTCCAAAAATTTTAAGCTACGTTTGTGCAGCTATAAACAAAATAGGCCCCTCAGATCTAACCCCTTGAACCTTCTGAGCGTTCCGAGGTTCAAGAAGGCTCGCATTGGAGGAAGATCCTTTGGGACCGTGGCCTCAAAGCTTTGGAATGAGCTGCCCAACTTTCTGCGACAGATAAAATCTGAGCCCATTTTTAGGAAAACCTTGAAAACTTGCCTTTTTAGTCTAGATCCTTAGTGACGGGATCACATCTGCCAATCTAGCGGTTTCGCACTTCTGTCTCTTTCTTAGGAGTGTTTTTAAGACCCATATGAGATTTGTTTTTATGTAGGTCTCATGTGATTAATGTTTTAGAGATTATGTTTATGATCAAAATAATTAAATGTATCTCCGTATTTATTCATTTTTCTTTTCTAGCATTAATTTTGCTGAATAATATTGTTGTGACAGACTCTGGCTAACTTAATGTGAAGGCACTCTATTCATGGTTAACTATTAATATAAAAATCCCACACATTGGTCAATCTAAATCTGAAATTATACATGAACATATGTGATAATGATTATGTGTGTTATACATTAGCACCTCATGAAATGCAACTGAAACAATAGTGACACTGCATCATCAGTATTCACAAACTTTTGCAGAGATGTACTCCTGTCAATGGCAGGAAAAAATCTACATCCAGGGTAGGAATGATGAGGGAACACCTCCAAAACTGGTTGCAGTATACATGAAGGCGTTTCTTCAGGAGGAAATATTTTTACCATGGAGAAAATGTTTTAAAACTTTTTATGATGGATTTGACTACTGTGACGTAATTACAGAGGTGTAAAGGCACACCTGTTTAAGCGTGCGAAAATGGAGGAACGTTGGTGTTTCTAAAATAATTTACAACTATTCTAAGAAACTGCATATGCCTCAGCTTCTCAGGAAAATTCTGTGAAATCCCAAAAAGTTTAATTTATTCCAGATTTAGGGATAAACTGGGCCCCGATATGTCGTTGCGCATTCTTGATGTTTAGTAGGAGTTAGAGGAAATACTGTTTGATTGTAGTCCAAGCAAAAATCAAACTCACTCTTGGGTTGTAAGTTGTTATATACAATTGTTCTGAAACGTTGCTTAAATCACTACAGCACTAAATTTGTAAATCTCTTTCAGAAAAGCGCACCTTCTAGAATTACCCTTCTTTCTAAACTAAAAGTAACTTCGGCAGAATTGAGTGGCATTGTTAGTTTAATTAAACGAAGGCTTATGGTTTATTGCAGCAAGCTTTGCTCATATTACTGTACTTTGTGTGCTGGCGAAATAGATCAATAAATCAAAGTAAAACCTTCCAGTCTGACAAAACAAAGGTCTCTCAGAAAAAACGGAATCATCTCTTATTATTTATCGATTAATATAATAAGAAAAAACAGCCGCATGGAATCAAATAATAAAAAAAAATCAACATAATAGAGGTGACAAGCTTTTCGAAGTTCCCTCATGTTTATGCCGACTTTCGGCACACAAAGACCGCTTGGTCTACCGCAGGTTTGTTCGATGGCCAACAGATTTATGGTATATATTTGTTTACATTTTCGCTGGGTAAAATCCATTACTTTGATTTAGATTAATTGTATGTAATTCTGTTTCTTGGATATCTTGGTAACTTTCCCTGGTTCTCAACACAGTGGGCAGGGGCCCGAAGGGCTGGTTTGGCAGGTCAAATGTGTGGGCCAGTTTTTTGCTGTTTGTGGCCCTGTTTCATGGTCTGGTGGGCAGATTTTACTTTTGGCTTCCCTAATATTACCACAGACATGCCCGCAGCAAGCACAAATCCATGCAGTCTCCCATCCCTAGCAAAAGACTTATAAAGCGTGTCTGTAAAAGGTTTAAACAGTCCAGATTTGAAAATGTGGGCTACTCTTTTAGCTATCTGATTTGCTAATGTGTGTCACTTTTATTTTGGTGCCCAGTATTATTTTTTGGTCCAGTCCGACCCTAAGAACCATCAGTGATTATCCACATTCCAAAGCGTTGTCCTAGCTTTAGCAGCACTATTACTTCCCTATGTCTTCCCAGCTCGTTCTAAATGGACATACTGTCTCTGCCACTGTTGTAGAAAGTCGGTTCAAATATTCTCTTACGCATTCCACTTTCTTAAGGTGAGCTCCGGTATGTGCTAAATTCAATTGAATACATAATTTTAAAACTTTGCAGGGGTGGGGGGAAACATCAACACGCTATATACACTCAGGTAGATATATCTTGGATCAACAACAATCGTTTTTTCGAGATGCAAAGCCAATGAATCTGGGAGGGCTATAATGTATCCACTACCACAGACAAAGTATGGTCCCTGTACAATATTGAGTAGGTAATACAGTGACACTTGAAGCAGTTGAAATAGATTTATTTCAGTGCAGCTAGAGTATGGGCATCAGTAAGGGAGATCAAAATAAAGTGATCAGTGTTTCATAGTGATACATACATCAAGGACACCACACCTTTTCTATATCAGACAGAAGTACAAATATTACAATAACAATAAACAAATAATAGGTGTGAAAAACATGAACACAAAGCAGTAACTAAACTCAATATAATGTTGAAAAATGGCATACATATTTAAAGAATGTTCTACTCCTCAGTTTGAGCTGTACTTTTTTAACTTGTGAACTGCACTGGATTTCCAGCTTTTTCACTTAAACCTCTATTTCACTCTTAGGACCCGATTAGTAGGTCGGGCGGATCACCACCAAGAGGCTGGCGGTCCGTCTGACATCTCAGGCTGCGGTCTTACTGCTGCATAATAATGCGGGCGGTTGGAGTGCAGTGGGTGGAGGCACCAACTGATGCCCCCGACAGGCTCAAGGAGCCCGCCAGAGCGTCGGTCGGAGCTTAATTCCTTCAATGGGGGCAGTACCTGCAGAGGCACCCCCATAGGGATTATAATGTCCCTTTCCCCTCTGCCTTTACATGGCAGTCCGCAGCAATGGCAGTCAGATGCATATCAGACCACCAACGTAATAAGGCCCTTACTGATATTTGATGAATGAGAACTAGTTCCTAAAGTTGGAGATACCTTTTGTAAAGACACCAGATCCCCTATCCAAGTCAAATCACCAACCTGAAACTTAACCACAGGACCTCTATCCCATGAGTCCAATTCACTCCATCCTTAGCTTCTCGCTGCCAAGGAGCGCCAGCTTTCCTCCTCTCCACCACCTTCTACATCTAAAATGGACAACATTCTAAAATGAATCACCTTCCCTTTGTTGACTGAAAAATTGACCTGCCAGTAGCCTATGTGGCGCACCCCTGCATGACCACAATGCAAATTTCTAAGCCTCATAGCATCTATTTTGTATCTGTAAATACTTTTAACAAACTCAACCAAGACCTTATTGAAACTTTTCACTATCCCATTACCTTGAGGGTCCTATAGCTGTTTTAAGATGCTTAAGGCGACATCTGCTAAAATACTCCTTCATAATACGTTAAGTGAATTTCTTCTAAGATCCTCTCCTTGACCCTGTGGGTTCTCTGATGCTTTTTGGCTAGATTTACACTATATAAATACCACATATAGACATATATAGTTATTAGCTTTAACATTCTGGGACTGCAATGTGAAGCACATTAAAGTTGAACTCCAACAGTTTAGATGCCCACGTGTCCAATCTGGCAGTACACCTTTTTATCATAGTACCCAAAAAAAAGGTGCCCACCAACGGGTGATGATCTGTTTTCAACACAAAATTACTGTCCCACAGGAAAGATTTGTATTTTTCCTTACTTCAAGTACCAGAAAGCATCTCGTTTTTCAATATGTGCCTTGTTTTGGTTGACAGAAATTACTTCATGCAAATCCCACTTTCACCTCATTATCACCATTCATTTTCAAACGTACAGATCCCAACCATGTGAACTGTCATCAACAGTCAACTAATTTGCCCTTCCCAAAGTGCCTGAGGAGCAAGACCTGAGGCAATTTGATTGTATGTGATCAAAAATTATTAAGACACTGTTCAGACCAAATAAGCCAACTTTCTTTTGAAGTAGTAACCTAAATCCCTCTAAACCTTTAGATAGTATTGGTAGAATCCAAAGTACAATAGTAACTGGTTCTTGTCCTTTGGAGCTGGTACATTCCCATCCTGTCTGCTAAACGAGGCCTTATCCCTTCTTTAGATAACACAAAACTCATAATCTACGGTGTTGACCTTGAAATAAATACATTTATCATTCTTAATGTGATGCCTTCTTTATCCAAAATGGTCAAAACCAGGACCATATCCCTACTCTGGTCATGTAAAAATTAAAGTATTATAAAAAGCTCCCACTGATTTTCGATCTTTAAGCAGATTAAACATCACCTTCTAAAACACGGGCAGAATCAGACCAGGTACCCAAAGAAACTGAAATGTGTCATCAGGGGTGACAAATATTGTGAACTTTTTTCAAAATGAGCATCCAGCTCCTACAATGGTATGCTACCCTTAATCCAGTTCCATAAACCATTTGGCCTGAACCACAGTGGTTGCCAGGTCCTTGGTGGAAAAAAAGCTTTTTTCACCATGATGACATGAAGGAGGCTTCATGGGTCGTCACACATGCATTATTCAACATAATTGTTTCCGGCCAACTCATTGGGGGAAAGCCACATTTCAACAGCAAGTTAAAGTATACCTTGCAAGTACATATCTTCCTTACAGTTGATCAAATCCTCAAGTGCACTAAATGTCACATGTTGTAGCCTTTGCTTAATAGTAAAACAATTTTGTATCTTTGTGCTGCCAAATTTCTCAGGCCTTCAGAGTATTACTCAAATTCTCTCAAATCATTTTTGGACTCATCTAAATCAGCAACCTCATTAGTCATTTAATCTGATAGATTTGTTAACTCATGTTAGCCTAAAACACACAAATAACATGAAAGTGGCTTCCTTTTTCTGTGTGATATGATAATTGGCCACATATAGCTCCTAGATAGCCATATAAAGAATAAATAACTTATCCATAACCTTAACGTTATGGGGAAGGTCACCATTATCAGGAATGAATAGAGCAGAAGGTATTGAGATTGACACTGCTACAGTTTTTGGCAAAAAAAATCACTTAACTATCTACTACTTATCTTGATTCGAGTGCACTTAAGCAGCCAACTGCTCTCAGTGGTTGGGCGGACTGGGGCAGCACAAAACAGAACATGCCGGTATCTATCCACAGGCACATTGGGACTACTTTGGATTGTTGGAGGTAAAGTCCTTTTCCTTGACAGGAGAATGGTTGGACAGGATGGAGCAACCCAGAAAAGAATGACACATCCTTACATCTCTACTGCCTATCCTCAGCATCAAACTCCAGGACCCAGATATTAATTTGTAACTTTTACCCCAGTACATTTCCTTTGTATAGTAAAACCAAAAGATTTGGTTCACAGAGGTAAACATACACTTTGTGTAAGTTTCCTATTTTTTTGATATTCACAAACTCACATTAAATAGTAAGTTTACGACTGCAAAGACTCCGCAGTCGGGGGGAGAACTCTGCACATATAAAGATAAGACAGGCCTATCTTTTTCTACGTGGAGTTCTCCGCCCAGACTGTGTAGTCTCCGCAGCTGTAAACTTACTATTAAACTGAAGATTGTGACTAGCAAAAAAATAGTAAACTTACTCAAAAGGGTAAGTTTACCTTTGTGAATCAGGCATTGTAAAGGACATGGAGTGCAATGTTCCTAGCCACAGTGTCTCAAAAGAGAGAAATCCCAATTTGACTACAGAACATTGACAACAAAGTGGCTTGTTTTAGAGGTCCATCACAGTTAGATGACTGCTGAAATCCCCTGGAGCCCAATTTTTAAGACTGACCTCAGTCTGTCGACATGTCGGCTGGGCAGAAAAGCGGTGGATGGTCTTTCCGTCCACCGCGGACCCCCCCCCAGGCATTGTGATGTGGCGGGGGGTCTTTTCTGCAGGGATGGCGGGCGGATTGCCCCCGCCGGGCTGGCGGTGACTACTAATGGGGCCCAAAGACTCTATAAATAGGTTTATCTCTACAGCTGCTAATTAGGCTACTGTTCTCATTTTGACAAGAAGTGCATTTGGTTTGCAGCTATAGGGATCATTAATATTAACTACATAGTCCTAATTCTGAGTTACTCGGAATTCCTGATTGTGGCACAAAAAGGAATTTCTGGTGGAAGTGGAAATGCCTGGTGATGTATTAATAACTCATCAAGTATTTCAAAATTCGGAATTATTTCAGGACTTTGTAGGAACGTGTTTACCATGTCAAACCTTTTGAAATGTGTGCCCAGAAAGTATGTTGATAACTGACAACTTCATGGGGAAATTGGTGAACACCTCTAATTTATCCAGTACTTCTCCATTCCCCAAGGTGATCATAATTATGGTGAAATTACCACATTTGAATTCTTGATGTAGCTAGAATGAGGACCATAATGTTTCAGAATAGGAATTCCGCCCACCAAAGCATATTACCCACAGTTCCCATTTATAAACAAGTGAAATAATCCTATCTCACCAACAGAAAAAAAGAACGAAAGAATGCTGGACCCCTACCCCATCCCCTCGCATCAGGAGCATACTTACCGAGCATTCCCTCTGTTCTTTTTTTCTGCCTTCTGACAGAATTGGACGAGTCAGGAGCTGGGGCTTATGACAGGATCACGTCCCCGCAGCCAGGCGGTGATGCTGGCTGACATGTCTCCCTCAATGCCGGGCTTGGAGGGAGACGTGCGCGATTCCTTTTTGGCCCCTGGTGTGTTGAAGCATTTTCCATTTTCCAGGCTATGCCCCGTGAGTTGCTGGGCACATTGGGAGGTGCGGTGTTTCCTGGGAGAGATGACTATGTGCAATAGACCGGGGGAGTGCGGGGCACTTCTGGGTCGAGTTGCCTGACTACCTGCGTTCTGGCTGTTCAGGAAGTAAGGCGTGATGATGCCAGTCGGCTGCCTGGAGGGAGGTGTTTGTAATCATTTTTCTGGCAGCCAATGGGTAAGCACCACATAGCAGATTTTGGTGTTTTCTGTGTTGTGCTTTTCTGTGGGGCTGTTACTTGTATTATGGTGTGCCCCTGTTTCTGGTATTCATTTGCTGTTCTGTGCATCTCCTGGGTGCTGCTGTTTGTCAGGATGCTGTCGAGTGTGGCCAAAACGTGGTCTGTAGACAATCTATACAATTAAGAGAGTCTAATGAGGTTCATTTCAATGATTACGAAAGACCAGCACAAGTATTATTATGTAAAATAGTGACCGTTAAAGGGTTTTACCTGTAGCAATGAAGGATTGATTAAAAATAATCAATCTGCTTTCCGTATCTGAAAAACGGAAAAAAGGGGGGCCAGTCATTTATTTGGACATGAATTAATAAATAAATAGATACCGCTTCTAAACAAGGTTGTCATGCAGCATTTCAGAGGCTTACCCAATTATTCAAGATAGCGGGATTAAGGTGATCGTCCTCCATGGACTCCGTCAATGAGGATGGAGGCGTGAGCATTCGAGGCTCAAAAGCGGAAGAATCCGCTGTCAGTATCTGCAGGATTGGAGAATAAGGCCGGTCACTAAAATGGACACATATGCGGGGATCTCAGGCAAGTCCGCACACGGCGTCTGGTAAAAAACTTACCCGAAAAGATCTGGATTGTTGCTTTTCGGAGGGTTCAGGACGGCGTCTCAGCGCGTCTCCTGTAACCAGGAAGTGCTGCCACGAGCAACAAGGAGAGCTTTTAAAGCTCGGTGGCTATAAGTGAAAAAAGACTAACGTGGCGGTGGTTGCTAGGTAACCCATGGACTCACAAGATAGATTGTGCAATTGAAATATTTAACGGCTAAATTTCTCAAAAAAAGGGGATTTACCCTCAACATAATGTGAGGTAAGAAATGCACCTATTGACATTATATATTGCAAAACGAGTGATCAAAGTTAGTTCTCAGAAGCCAGGTCATCATTGCATAAACATGGTCATTTCAAAGCGCGGACCTACCGGACAAGGCGGTCAAAGCGCATGACAACTAGAAGTAACGAATTAGGAGGTTAATTTCTCACATACGTGAAAATACATCACACTCGTTAGAAAACATAACAGTGGCAATAAATGATTTGCTGTACAGATATGTCGGCTGAATAGGCGTGAACCTACCACATGGTGGTTAAACGCACACCAACATAGGGAACTCAAAGGATTGCCAGTTGAGCAAAACTGCTCTCAGATTCATTCAAACCGATGCGTACAGAATCAAAAAATTGGATCCATTTGATCTCCCTGACATTCAGGATAGGTTCTATGTTACCGCCCCTGGGACCCAGTTTGACCTGTTCTAATACAATCCACTTAAGGCTTTCAGGGGAATGATTCTTTTTATTACAATGATCAACAAGGGGCGCTCCTTGGACCTTACACCTTATGCGGCTGCAGTGTTGCAAAAAACGCACCTTTGCACGTTGCTGTGTCTGTCCAACGTAAATTAAATCACAGGGACATGTTATACAGTACACCACATTGGTGGAATTACAGTTTGTGTGTGATTTAAGCGGAACACGTTGTTGCTTATGGACAAATTCATTGGTTTGAATCGTCGATGGGCAGGCCTTGCAGGAACCACATCGGTAATGGCCCACAATGGGTTGGAGATTCCACATAGAGGTGATAGATGGTTCATTTTTTGTGTTAAGAAATGAGCACACCACGTGATCCCGGATATTCTTTGCCTTCTTAAAAGAATGAAGGGGTAAGCAGTTGGTTTCAAGGTTATCGGAGATCAAGTTCCAATATTTATTGATAGTTTTTTTTATCACATTACTTTGAGTTGAAAAAGTGGTTACGCAGATAAGGCGTTGTTCGTTGCTGCTAGATGGCTCACTGGGTTGCAGTAAAACTTCTCGGGGATTAAACCAAGCCCTCTTTCTGGCTCTCTTGGTCAGACGTCTCGGGTAGCCACGTTCTAGTAGTCGGTCCATAAGTATTGCAGATTGCTCCATATAGTCCTCTTTTTTGCTACAATTGCGGCGAATTCGTAGAAATTGGCCGAAAGGCAGATTGTCCCTAAGGCCTCTCGGGTGATGACTAGAATATAGGAGTAGGGAGTTCATCTCTGCCGGCTTCCTGAACAGAGTTGTGTGAAGGATCGCATCCTCTGCAAAAATAGTAAGGTCCAAAAAATTGATAGATTTTTTATCAAATTGAATGGTGAATTGAATATCTGGTGACCTGCCATTGAGCCAAGCAAAACTATGCTACAGGTAAAACCCTTTAACGGTCACTATTTTACATAATAATACTTGTGCTGGTCTTTCGTAATCATTGAAATGAACCTCATTAGACTCTCTTAATTGTATAGATTGTCTACGGACCACGTTTTGGCCGCACTCGACAACATCCGCCCCGCCAATACAACAGGTAACCAGAGCATTGTTTTGTGAGCACAATGTGGCTCACCCTTAGTATATTCCTCAGCTCCTTTTTAGTTAATATAATTTAATGCAACGGGCGGTTCTACGCTACGTTTTTACGGGACTCTAATGAGACCGTTTTGAATAATTAGTTTTCCCCCTTTTTATTAATCTAGGAATCAGCCCCCGCCCTGCCCCCCTCTACACGTCCTGACGAAGACCCGTGCAGTAAGGATCTACTATCCTACAACTTCTGGGTCGAAACGTAGACTGCTATCTACATTATCAATTCCTAACAATAGCATGATTTATATAGCTGTTTAGGATTATGTTTGCTATGAAAACGTTTTGATTTATGCTTATTCTCTGTTTGGCCTCCCTCGTGGGGACCATTTAGCACTTATTTACTGTATTCATGAATTTGTATGTATGTTAGTAATTAATGACTAGTGATTTACAACTATCTCAAACTTTTTCCGTGCACCCCTTCCCCTTCCCTGTGTGGGCGTAGTGAATTTTGTAAATACAAATGCTTTGATACATATCAACCAACCATTGAATGGTAACAAAAGTGCAGTGAAAATAAAAACACTGTACTTATTTATTGTTTGGATTAATGTTTCTATCCTTTTTGTCTAAATTTTTCATAAATAATTCTGTGTCCAGTCTGGGACCCCTATGCTTATATCGATTACTCACCCAGGTCCCACTGACTATATGGGTCTAACCCAATCATTTATAACGTTTGTCAGGATGGGCAAACACTCTAGGAAGTGCAAACATATGGAGGGCTCTTCCTCTCCCTCTTCTGGCTCCTCATCTTCTTCTTCTTCTCCGGCACGGTCCAAGCGCCACAGGGATGGGGATGATGCTAGGATCAAGAGACTGATAAAAGAGACTTTGCAGGAGAGGGGCAGTGGTGGCCAAGGGCTCTGTCCTGGTTCTGCTTTCTAATTCTTCGAGTTCGGAGGAGGATTAGATGGGGGAGCACAAAGAGAAGTATATTGATAAGGACAGGTTGCCTGAGTTGCCCAAGCATGTCAACTCAAACATGGATTTTCCTGACGATGAGGCATCCCACACGTATGGCAGTTCGCAGCTGCACCAGTGTCAGAGTGCTGCCGTTGTTGATGGGCCAGTTCACCCCTACATCCATGAGGTGTTGAAGATGGAGTGGAAGAATCCTGATTGGATTATACTTCCCCGTTTTATGGCCAAACAGTATCCTCATCCAGGAAATGTTGATGGACTTACCAGACTTTATTTTGATAGATTCCTTTGTTGCTAGTCTGGTGGGCCAGACCTCATAAGCTGAGGATTATGTTATTAGGGATCCTGTGGATGAGAAAGGTTATGCTTCTCTCAGGAAAGTTTACTTAGGTTCACATCTGGCTTTGCATTCTGGGATTTATGCGACCTGTGTGCGACCGATGTCATAGCTCTGTATCAGTCCCTGGATGATACGTCGAGCTGTTTTGTGCTTTTGGAGCTAACGAGCGACAGGTGGAGTTTCTTTTAGATGTGGCCTTTGATGCGTTAGGGGCCTTGGCTCTTTCTGGGGGAGCCTATGTGGCAGCTCGCCACAATCTGGTTTTGAAAGATTGGAGGACTGACTCTGCTCAAAAGGTCTCTACTCCGCATTTGCCTTTCTGGGGGACTTTAATGTTTGGGGAACAGCTTGGAGGGCAAGTTGCACAAACGTTGTAAGGAGAAGAAGCAATCCTCTTCTTTTAAGCTGTCTTCTACTGCTACATGGACTTCCTAACCAAAATCCCCCTTTCATCAGCCCTCTGGGAGGCAGTTTTTTAGGTGTCATGGCAGGTTTTCTTCTAGCCTGGGTCAGACAGAAAGGCGACATCTCCCCAGTCTAAGCCTTGTTTCTGTCTATATGATGGACGATCAAGCATTGTTGGTAGGAGGACAGATTCAGCACTGTCTTCTGGCCGGGTTGCTATCTTCTTCAGATGTGTGAGTGTTGGACATTGTGTGTCAGGTGTACCGTATAAAGATCACGGAACCTCCTCCAGATGCAGGGGTTCGTCTGACTCTGTGGCCCTTCTGTGTGGCCAAGAGGGCTGAGTTGTCCCTGGGGATTAAATCGCTAATGCGGGAAGAGGCTATTCAGGTGGTGCCTCCTCTGGAGATGGGGAGGGAGTTTTATTCTCTGATCTTTCTTGTGCCCAATTTAACAGGGGGGTTCCGTCTGGTGCTGGACTTGAAAGATCTGAACAAGTTTTTTGTTTGTCTGCCCTTCAAAATGGAGACTCTTCGGAATGTGATCCCGTTGGTTCTCTCGGGGCATTTCCTGTGCTCCCTGGATCTGCAGGATGCTTACTATCATGTCCCTGTTCATCCCAGCTATCACCAGTTCCTGAGGTTTTGCCTTCATAGCCCCCATTATCAGTTTTGTGTCCATCCCTTTGGTTTCCGTTCTGCTCCAATGGTGTTCATCAAGGTGGTGTCTTCGTTGGTGGCTTCCTTACATCTCCAGGGAGTCCTCATCTATCCTTACCTCGATAATTGGTTGATCCATGCCCCAACTCGGGATCAGTTGCTGGTAAATCGGGGGATGGTGTGTTAATTTTTAGGGCTCATGGGTTTCTGCTGAACCTCTCCCAGTGTTAACTGGTACCCTCTCAGGATTTGACGTTTATCGGGCCCCCTTTTGCACATATCTGAATAGGGTGTTTTTGCCAGACTTCATGGCTGTGACCCTGGGTTTCCTTGATCTTCGGTTCTTGAGGGGGGCATCCTTTCCAGTTTGGCTCTGTTTGCATCTTCTGGGGCTTATGGCAGCGGCTGTGTTCTTGGTGCCTTGGGGGGTTTTAGCGGGAGGGGGTTGGGGTTTTAGTGGGGGGGGGCTGGGGCGATAGCCAGTGAGGTGCGGACCTGCGGGTTGAACAGTGGGGGTAATAAGTGACTCCACCAGCTATGGAACTCTGTGGAATTACACAGAGTTTTCTAGTAACTTCGTGAAATCCTTAGAGTGCTACAACGCCAGCTTTGCCCAGGGTTCGTTTTAATCTCCTGCCACTGTTGGTGCATGAGTTAGACCAGCGAGATCCTTTGTCTCTGAATTTTTGCCTTCTGTTATCAGTCCCTCCTCACTGCCCTGTTCTGGGGGACTATGTTGTACAATCTTTCCAGGGGGCTGCCATTGCAGCCCTCTCCTGCAGTGGTCCTGACAACGGATGCCAGTGTTTTTTGGTTGGGGGCCGATATTGGAGTCCAGCTCGCTGCAGGAGCATTGGTCTCTCCAGGAGGACAGGAGCTCTTCCAATTGGAGGAAGTTGATGGCTGTGGCCTGGGCTGCCATGGGGTTCTGGAGGCTGTTGTTGTGGCGGAATGTGGTTGTGCGTTCCAACAACATGGTGACAGTGGCTTCCCTGAATCATCAGGGGGGTATAGATCCCGGTCTCTGAATGCTGTGGTGGTACCTTTGTTTTGTTGGGTGAAGGGGCACCTGTCGTCGCTGTTGGCTATTCACATCTGGGGGTTGACAATGAGGTCGAGGATGCCCTCAGTCAGTCCCCTTTCCCAGGAGTTGTCTCTGAAAAATAGTAATGCGTCTCTTTTCATTACGCAATCCTTGCGACACCATGGATGCACCGTATTTACACTACGGTGCTCCATGTCGTAAGGACTCAACAGATACGTCAGGAATCCTGACGTATCTGGTGGCGCAATAATGACGCGTTGCCTCGAGTGTGACGGATAACTGACGCAACTCCAGCAATGTGTCAATACACATGGGCAAGACCCATGTGAAAAGCCCTGCGTCAATCCTTATGCCTGCTTGAAGCATGCGTAAGGATTGTGACCCATCCAAATTGTAGGAGGGGTGAAGTGAAATCACATTGATTTCTCTACGTCACATCTATGAGGCTTTTGTACATGGGAACACCCACCCTGCATACAATATTTCCGATGTAGGTATAATGTAGCTCAGGGCTTTCCAAAGTGATGCATCTGCCTAGATGCGTCACTTTGTAAGTCAGGCATAGTGTGGTGCATTGTTAATGCCACCGCAGTACCACAAAAAAAGTGACACAATGGAGGCACAGACCCTCATACATAAGGGCCCCAGTCATATGGAGAGTGAGATCCTGATTGCAGAGCTGACGGAGCATCACCACCAGTTCTTGGTCAGCTCCAAGGAGTCATTGGGGACCAAAAACGCTATTTGGCAGTCCATAGTCAACAAGGTGAATTCCCTCGCAGAAGTCACGAGGACAGTGCATGACTGCAAGAAGTGCTGGCATGATATAGTGATCAACTGTTAGCAAGCCAGGCATTCCACGTGTCACCCCACTCAATGCTATCCCCATCAACTCACCAACTGGTAGTGCTTCTTGGCTCCCATTTTGAAAGGAGTGTGAAAAAAGACCATCAGGGGAGTGTTTTTAAAGAGCGCTAGGCCATCGTTGATTCTAAAAGCATCATTTAAACCTCTCTAGCTTACAATAAATCAAGCACTTTTGCTATTCCAAACTTTTAAATCCACCATTGTGCATTGGCTTATGGCCCTTTGTATTGGCATTAGTGACACTGGTAGCTCTTATCTCATTCTGATTCTTTGTTTTCTGTTTTATAACCTCTGGATGTCTTTTATTTCTACGTTTTTAAGGCACAGGAAAGTCTTTTTTTTATTCTATACCTATTTTACTGTTTATTGTTAAGTTAATGCATCGTGAATTAATTCAAAGTTTTTTGTATTTGTACTTGAATTGAGTTTTATGTATTTGTACGAAATTTGAAAACGGATTGGTGATGATGGGTAAAAGCTGTTATATATCGTTTTGGCAATGCATTATATTTGATGCCTTGCTTCTTTGGTGCAGCACATTCACAGGGTAATATATATTTGTCGTGCATTATATTATGTGACAAAGTTTTTTCCATTTGTTCCAATATATGTTGCCCAAACTTCTTTCACAGACTGCTTTATTTTGTTTAATTTTTGTTTCGAAGAGCAATGAAAATGTTCCTGGATATTTCTAAAACAAACACATTTCTAAGCATTTGACAGAAATATGTTATGTTTTAAATGACCAATAATAGGTATACTCTCAGTAATTGCTTTGTCAGCAATACTGATTGAACACAAGTCAAAACTGGACTTCTATTAAGGGATAATTTAAATTGAGACAGTAGGGAACATATGAGTAACAAAGCCAACCCACTATCTTTGTTGCATCATCTCATCTTTCCTGATTAATCATGTTTTGACAGATCAAGAATATTCTAGATTATTTGAATCCCAACTAATTTCTTTTATGCTGACACCATTGGAATTTAAATAAACAGAAATAGCAAATAGGTGCTATGGATTCGGAAACATATTCATGTTCAATACTGGAAGGAAAGTCACGATTCTTAATCATGAATATAGGATTCATCAAATGCATGTGGAAAGCTTAAAGTAGCGTAAAAAGGAGCAGGTGGCCTGATTTAGATCTTGGCAGATGGGTACTCTGTCACAAAGATGAGGTACATTCTGTCTGTATTATTACAAGTGCCATAGGATATAATGCATTTATAATAAGGAGGCCAGGACATCTGGCACGTTTGTGACGTGTAAAGCCTTGTGCCAAACTGTAAAACCAAGAGGTGAGCATTTGTACCTAAAAGAAAAATAAGGCTTTGCTCAATCATTGATATAGGCATTAATGTCTTTATAATACTCAGAACAATAACACCACAGAAGGAAAACTAGATTCAGCAGCTCCCCCATAAATAATAGAAATATATTCCATAATAAATCCAGAAGAGTCCCATAGTAATGTACCCATCACATGGAGACCCCATCCTTTCATCTGTGTCCACAGGTATTTTCAAAGGAAGACATACACGGTTTAGTTTTGTCCCGAAAATCAGTCCATGGTGACCCAGTGTCATTTGGGAATGTAAACCCCATTTTCTAGATTAAAGAAAGCATGACATTTCAAATGCATTCACATTTTCGAAAATCTAGTTAGCTGTTACACAATTTGGAATGAATGTATACAGGAAAAACAAATCTTTGTCTGGATGTTGTTAAGGAGATTAATCTTTTTTTTCCATTCCACCCAATAATTAAGGCTTACTTATTAATCTGTGTGTACTTATTTACCATCGTTTTGCCTGCAAAGTGTTTGATCCATAAAGAATACCAATTAACCATCTATTACATTGAGACTACAAAGTGATTGCCCTATAAATAATCTTTTTATCTACAGCTATTTATATGTCAACAGCAGAAATGTAATTATGGACTTTGTTTTCAGAACACTCATTTATAAATAACAGTTGATGTAAAATTACAAAATGACTGCAATTCCTTGCAGTTCCTGGGGTCCAGCAAGCTCTACTGATGTAATCAAAACCTAAACCTGACCGGTATGGCTTATGAATCCATATATTAGCTTCTTGTGAATTCTTACATATGCAGTCAATAAAGCAATGAAAGACCAGCCTGAACATATGCCTGTATTGATTAAATCAGATTTATCAGAAGTTATCAGAAAGGCTTCCTGATTCCTAGCTGTAAGAAACTGGGTTATAGTTAAGGGGGTGAAGACCCACCTTAAAAAACAAATGTAATCCTTGTCAGGGTAGGGTCACTAAAGTCCCTAAATTAGCCTGAAATCACCCCCTGGTAGCTATGAAACAGAGCAGACAGGCTTAACTTAGACGCAATGTGCAAAGCAGTCATGCAGGACCAAAATAGTAAAAAAGTCAAAACGCAACACAAGAAAAAGTCCCAAATCAATTTAGAAAAATAGAGTACATTTTTCTCAATACAATTACACCAAACAACAAAAAGTCCAGTTAGTGGAATTAGAAATATGAACGGTTATTGCTTTAAATAAAAATAGGACCAAAAAGCATGAAGTGCCACCCATGGTCAGCTGGTCACGATAGACTGGTACCTATGTGAGATTTGTGGCTGACCTTGTTGGAGCACGGGTCAGATACAGAAACCAGGTTTGACCCAATTGGTTGCTTTACCTTGGGACTTAGGGTCTGATCTAGATCTTGACGGACGGGTTACTCCGTCACAACGGTGCTGGATATCCCATCTGCTGAAATATAAATACTATAGGACATAATGGGATTTATATTTTTGTTGTGATGGAGTAACCCTTCCACCAAGATCTAAATCAGGCCCTTAATTAAAGAAATGGAAGCTCAATAGTTTCAGCAGGCGAGGAACCAGCCTGTTATGAAGGCGGGCTCTGTGAGTTCAGACATTTGTCAGGCGAGGACGCAGTGAAGCTGTTGGTTTTTGGTAGGAAAGCTCAGAGTGGGAGAAATTTGAATTTCACACCCAAGGAAGGTCACTCACTGGCCCGATATTTATTATGCCGTGGCCCAATAAAGATTTCTTTGTTTGCATGTGGTCAGCTTTTTGGAACTTTGATTCTTCCCGCAGAGCATGGCTACAAGCTGTAGCTGGAGAGGGCTCTATGAGGCCAGATACCCTGCCCGTGAAGGAAAAGCTCTGAGTTGGAGAAAACATGAATCCCCACACTCACCAGTCAGTTCAGCTTAGCAGATTTGTCCCTTTCCTCTGAATGTTTTTGCCCAGGTTTCCAGGGGCGGTTGGAGAAGTGCTACCAGGTACAGTTAAGTGTTCCTTGACCTCAGGAAAAGAAATTGGGAGCCAATACTAACTCCAACACCAGGGTTTAGGGCAGGCTTAGTTGGAACTGATCAGATGGGCAGTTGCTGGTTAACATCTTCTAGATTGTTGTGTCCCTGTAGCTAAACAGGATGTCGGCCTTATGACCCTTGGAGTCCATGTATTTGGGTACAAGAGAGCGCAGGTCCACTCCTTCAAGGCTCTTCCCAGGTCTCAGACGAAATGTTCAGTTTTTTGCTGATCTTTCTCAGGTACATTACTGTTCTGAGGAAGGGTACTCTGGATGTCATATTCATGCCTGGCACCAGATGAGGGGAATGAGAGTGACTCTTGGCTACTCCCTAACCAATGCTGTAACATTTCTCAGGGTTACTATACCAACGTTTGCACAATTTCCTATGCCCTGCTGCATCCCACAGTGCTTTTCCCTGCCTAAATCCAGGATGATAAAATCCTTCTCCCCTTGTTCAGAGCCTGTGTGTTCACCACAGAGCAGAGGCATGGCATTAGAAATGAGAACCCCTCCTTTGTGGACACTTTAAAACAGTTCTGGGGGTAGCTCTCTCCCCACTAGGGACGGAGCCTAGCTGACTGGGGGCACAATCAAAAGGGCCTGCCCAAGTGTCAGCTTCCTGTGCCAGGGAAGCCCCCTTTTAAGTTAATTAAGTTCCCGTGCACTGTCCGAATGGTCATCATGCCGAAGGGACACAACCTCCGTACCACCCCTAGACCTTTGTCTCTTCTTTGGGAGAAATGTTCACACCTCATTCAGGCTTGAGTACTCAGAAGACTTCAGCTGGAGGCTGATGCGAATTAACACCCAGAGGCTTTGGGCAAGGGAAATATTATTTTCTAGAAGTACTTTTTTCTTAATATTTATTAAAACTCTGACTTCTCCAGTTAATTGGGCTTTTAAAAAATATTGCGAAGAGTCCAAGAACACAATTTATAGGTGTTTCATAGCCGAGTATAACATTATTATAATTTTTTTTGTTGCAGAGTTTTATATAGAACTTGACATGAATAAGGTATCAGAGCGCTTTTTATAGCACCAGTTACGTTACATGAGGACACACATTCATTTTTGTTAGGCACAGGAAGATTAAGTAATTTACCCAGAATCACAGGATGTTCAGCGTCATTGCGGAGACTCGAACCCGGTTCCCCAGATTCACGGTCGACCGCCCTAGCCATCAGGCAAACTCCTCTCCCCTTAAATGTAATGTTGCATCCTAGTGTTTCTCTGTAGAACAGCCAGCCTTGCTGCAGTGAAAATAGCTTTTTCTAGTCACTGTAAGGACATGTTTAGCATCAACCTTCTGCATGTCCTACTTTTAATTACAATGCACCATGCCTTATGACCTATATGGCATACTTAAGAAAAATGTATTCAAATTTGAAAGTAAGGTTTAGACTTATTTTAGGCTGTACTAGTAAGCCTGAAGCCATGTTTTACCCTACCACTGTCGTGGATGGCACAATAGGTGCTGTAGTCTACTAATGAAATTTAATTTACAGCCCCTGGGTAC
The DNA here is from genome assembly GCF_964261635.1 of Lissotriton helveticus. NCBI lineage: Eukaryota > Metazoa > Chordata > Amphibia > Caudata > Salamandridae > Lissotriton > Lissotriton helveticus. The sequence continues at coordinate 1,119,649,937 of NC_136067.1, forward strand.
ACTTTGTACCATATACTAGGTTCTTATAGGTAAGTTAAATATGCCACTTTTGGTTATGCCAATTCAACCATGTTTAAAAGGGGAGCACAGGCACTTTACTACTGGATAGCAAGATTAACGTTCCCAGAGGCATACAGCCTGCAAAACAGATTGGGCAGAAATCTGGAAGTACCCCACACACAAGATGATTAATGTCTACACCGGCTTGTAAAATTGACTTTGGGAACCTTTCAGACATAGGAGGTGAGTGTGCTTGAATATCAAGTTTGAAAAACACTTCAAAAACTGGCTGTAAGAGTGTTTGAGGCCCTAAATAGTAACAGCATCCACTTTGACATCTGCCTTCTATGTAAAATAGTTCAGTGAACTAGTAAAGATGTTTTAGAGATCAATGTGAAATTGGAGGTTGCATGGTTAAATCGTGGGGGGTCCATTCAACACACAAATCATAAAGTACAATATGTAAATGTACCAGCTACTTATTATTAGGTGATATATGTCAGATACTTTTCTTTTGCAAAATATTTATTTTGTAGCAAAAAACTTAAGAAGAATTTACTTGCTAGTAGCCAATTTATATGGAGATAATTCTACTCTGGAAAACTCCTTGCTTCCTTCAATGTAGCTGAATGGCATCTGGCTGGGTTGAGCACTTGAGCTTGTCCTTGGCAATAATCTATAATGCGTATCTATGTACCTGTGGCATTACAGCAACTCTTTTGATCACCCAGGGAGAAAAGGAAGTTTACTTAATAAAACTGTTCCTGTGCCTCACCCCATTAAAAAGTATGCTATGTAAAAGATTCAAAACTACTTGAGAAAAACAATCTTACTTTTTGAAGCCAATCTTATGATGAACCACAGGAGAACCAATGGAGCTAAAAATCATAGTGGTTGATATGGACCTGCTGCTTGGAGGAAAAGCTGCACTATGCTCTTATTACTCTGTGGGATGGTTGGGGACATTTGTGGAATAAACTTCACCCAACAAATGCCACACTGCCATTTGCACACATCCAAGCAGGCTAGTCAAGGTGTAAACAAATGTACAGAGGAGAGTCAATTTATCGCCAGTAGCTTTTAGAATTATAGGAGTCGCAGAAGCAGCTGAAGATGAGTGAAACTGTTGGGATTAAGGGCTATGGATATCTCCTTGGACTATGACCTTGCATCCTACACCAAATATAGCAATGCATGTCTCAGGTTGATAGGGATTACATATGTTCCTACATTTACAGTGCATGAAATAAGGGATGTAACTAATGATGTATCAAGATTTTCCCGTACTACCGTCACAAATTCCCCAAAAAGTTGCTGTTAAGATAAACATGATTAGCATAAAATAGCAAAGAAACAAGAGAGATGTAACCAATGGTTAGAGGATAGAAAGGCTTGGAGAGAGGGTTGCCTTCAAACGCTTTCTAAATCTAGGGTACTCCTTGAAAGAAAAGATGCTGATCAGTGATGGTTCAACATACTATGTTGCAAAGCAGTAAAGGAAAAACCCTACATAAGTTTCATTATATGTCCAGCGCTAAAAAAAACAGAGATGCAGGAGAACTTCCTTAACCTTTGTTTTGACAGTTTAAAATGGCGGTTCAATAAACACAGTTGATTTGTAAACTAAAGATTTGCAGGTGTATTCCCTGCTACAAGCACCTTCATTGCCAAGGGCCTACTCGGAAACATTTTCAGATGTTTAGGTACACATGAAGATGGCATGAGCTCCAAACCCCAGCCTCTCCAGTGCGGTGTCCCACAGGGTTCGTCGCTTAGCCCGACGCTCTTTAACGCGTATATGGTCCCACTGGCATCCATTGTGGCCCCTTTTGGGATCCATATGGTTACCTACGCCGATGACACCCAACTGGTCGTAGCCTTAAATCAATCTTCACCAAACTCCACGACCTTGAAAGTCTTTCTCACGGAAGTGGTAAACTGGATGAGGTCCTCCCACCTGAAATTAAATGGAGGAAAGACCGAGGTCATGACCTTGGGCAAATTTAATAATACGGCACTCAGAACCATCTGGCCAGTATGTATGGGCCCAGTCCCAATTCCTAAGCCAGAAATAAAGAGCCTAGGCATCTTGCTGGATAATAATTTGACTTTCCAAGTACAAGCCAGCAAGACAGTGGCAACCTGCTTCGGCCTGATCAGAACGGCAAGGAAAGTCCTCCCCCTGCTCCCTGCCCAAGCCAAGAAAACCATGGTCCAGTCTATCCTGCTCTCCAGACTGGACTATGGTAACGCGCTCTATCTGGGAGCCCCCACCTCGGTCATCAACCGCTTGCAGGTCATCCAGAACTACGCAGCGAGACTGCTGACGGGAACCCCCAAACCGTCTTCTGCAAAACCCGCCCTTCGCCTCCTCCACTGGCTACCTGTGAAAGAGAGAATCAGTTTCAAATCACTCTGCATTGTCCATAAATCTCTTTAGGGGAAGGGTCCGCCCCTGCTCTCAGCCATAATTCAACCATACAAAGCCAGGAGAAAACTGCGCTCGGATGACCTTCACCTCATCGCTACCCCTACAATCAAACGATCTAGAACTGGCGGCAGACTTTTTTCCCTGAATGCAGGCAGACTTTGGAACGCTCTTCCTCTCCATCTCCGAAACGAACCTAGTCACTGCTCCGTCAAGAAACAGCTTAAAACCCTCCTATTCACGTAATATATCACCCTGCTCTGTCCACTAACTTAGTAGTTTTGCCTAGCGCTGGGAGGCCTCCGGGTAGCCAAGCGCTTTACAAATGCCCCTTCATTTCATTTCATTTCATTTCACACCAGCTTTCATAACTGTTGTGCCTGCGCCTTTAGGTAGCACTCAAGGGACAGAGGATTCTGTCACATTACATGCTCAGACAGTGATGATAACATAGTTCTAAGTTCTAGCTAATAAAAATACATAGAGAAAGGAGGGGCCTGATTTTCAAAAGAGGCTGGTCACAGAAATTGGTTTGCTTTACAATGCAATACAACTCTATCTTTGTAGTGTGAGTGATACTCAAAGCCCACACATTTCAAACCTTCTGCCTCACAAACATTATTGAGGCAGACATTGGATTATGACTCCTAGTGAACGATGGGATTGAGGCCTACTTGGGATAGCAGTCCTCCATTTCAGCATTCAAAAATGCAATTTGATGACGTTGCGACCCCTGTCCATTAAGGGGAACAAGGGTCACATTGGCGTAACAAGCAGCACACTGTGATTCCAGCAATAGGGGTGCATATAGGGAATACATGACACCACTATCTGCACCTCACAATGTTCCTAGCCTGCATCAGCACCATTTAAGATGTCAAAATTTGGGCAGCCTAAACGTTTGAAGTCCTTGGCACATTCCCTTGAAATGAGCTAGCCATGCTATGCTTCCCAGCCACAAAAATGATCACAAAGCATATGTGTGTGCATTGGCGAATTGCCCATGAAGTGGGAAGCGACTTTCGCAGTCTGCAAGGAAAGCAATGTGTGCTTTGCAATTAATAATTTAAATACAAATCACAAAGTACTATTTTCCATTGCAATTTCTGACTTTGCATTCATAAAGTGAGTAGCACTAAGTTTGCAAATGGAAACTCATGTGAGAATCAGACTGATTGCCTATCCAATTACATATAGTAGAACTCCATACCAGGGTGGTTTTAGAGCCAATGATGCAGTTTTTGGTCAGAGACAGGTATTTGTATAGATGGAATGAAAATTGGTATTTCAAGCTGCATAATCTTATTATAAGCCCACTCCTCAGTTTTCTATCTTCTCTTTATTTTAGATCCAATAAGTACCTTATTTGGACATATATCCGATAAGCTAATCACCAAACAGTTCAAACCTGTGTAATATATTATGCATGTTCATTTTATTACAAGATGGTCTCTGTATTATAACATTGTTAAGTAATTGTAATCAAACCTCATCATGAACACTACTTTCTTTGGCCCCATGTGAACCACTTCTAAGACTGGAACAAATCACATTCATGGGTGTCAGTCAATAATCTGAGGAGACTTTACCTTTCCTTTCCCTGTTTATTAGCTATTACTAAGTACCTTCCTCCTCCTCCACACCTTCCAATGATTTCCATTCAAGTTTCACTCTCCCTGCGCCAGGGAATTCATACCTTAGTGCTGCTGAAAGTTGAATACTGGTGGCTTATCTGGGCGCTCTTTATGACAGGGTTGAGGGTTCACCAACAGCTCTGACACTTATGAAGGAAGCTGACTCACCAACACATTCTTTGTCATAGGGGCATGGGTCATTGGTCAGGATACGCCTAAAAGGGGTCCCAGCTGACCCTCTAACTTCAAGAGCTACCTACCATGTGTGAAGGCCTTTCCTTGGACGCTGCAAATAAGGCTCCCGCTCTTGACATAAAACCCTTTGAGTTGGCAGGCTCAAGTCTCATATCTGTGCTTCTCTCTCCATATTGTCATGCATACTGCTACATCTCAGCACCAGCCCTAATTTTCCAATAATGACAGAACTGTGTGCCTGAGTTATTGCTCTTACTGGAACATTCTTCAACATAGAGATATATGTATATACAAATGTATTCACATATAAACCAATAGGTATACCTAGATAAGTGCAATCTTAATAAATAAACCAAATGGCATATTGAACCTTGCTCAGACTAAGAAAAGCCAGAAACGCAGTGGGCCAAGGGTACCACTTGCGTCCCTGCTAAACAGTTACCCTATGCAAACAAGCATTTGCAAATGCAATTAGTCTCCATTTGTGAGATTTTGAGCTATTGGCAGTGTAAATGACAATGCTTTTTATTTATGTGTTTTGAAAGCCTGCTACCGGTGCGTAAACCCGCACTTTGTACTTGTAGTCCTTGCTTACGAGAAGCAAGGCAGGCAGTAACTGTGTCTCTTTTACAAAACACATTGGTAAAGGACATCGTTATTTACAATGCCAATAGCTCAAAACTCTCTCAAAAAGTGAGACCTATTGCATTGCAAATGCTTGTTAACAGCAGTTTGAGGCTACATTCTGCATGCCATGTTCTCTGCTGACCCTTCATCAAAATGTAGTGACCGCCTATCCCTTGTACTCACAAACTTTTAGCTGCATGCAAGTAGCTGGAGACTCTCACATATTTGAACACTAAACTGGAAATAAAAAATAGTCTTGGTGTAGGAAGGCTTCTGCAGACATGCAAGTATAAATGTTATAGAGTGTCATTGATTAGCAAAGTGGTGTAAATCACAAATCGCAGGTGATGGCCTGTGTTTTCTGGCATACCCGATCTTCTAGATCTGTAATTGCTGTGGTGGGAAAAGGAGAGGGGATGAGTGAAAGACAAGAGTGGAGTTTGGGGGAGGGATAGATCACATTTGAAGTTATATGCACATTTAATTATGGAAAGCCCAGATCCCAGGTTAGTGGGCAGCCTAATCACCATGGGGTAAAATATAGCCTTCTCTTGTGTACTGAGTAAACACACAGTGTTTACATCTACTTAATGGTTACATTCCACTGGAATACAGTTGCAGAAAGACAACTTCCTTACTAAAGCTAGATTCGTGTTGCTTTTGTTTTTAATGTGCGATTTTCTTTCGAGATGGACTGCTCTTTTGGTATTATTTAAATTGAACAGATGATTCCAAAAATTATCATATTAATAAATTATTGAAAACATGCACATTTACGTTACATCATGTTCCTGTCTTGTTTTACCTGCAGGCTTCATACATTTATGCAAGCAGTGTTGTCTTCATTTTATTAGTCTACACTAAAAAATAGGCACTGCTCCAGTGGTGCCTCGAAACTCGACCACATTCAGTCAACAGTTCCAAATATTTACAGGACAAATGCACATATATCATGAGCATATACTGTATTCTCCAGTGAATACACCTAAACATTTCATTAAAAAGTGGTGCTGTGTCAATTATACATTTAATTGACTGAACTCACTCCCTGGAATTTCTGATTGTATTCCCATCAACCAACCCCATCCGGCAAATCTTTTTTTTAAAAACTTTATTCATCATTTTTCACAGTGGTAACATCATATGCATTAGTGTACACAGTCATCATCAGTATGCGATAAAGAAGCTTGTACAGTCATAGGTGTGCATGGTTCAAATATAAACAACGAGGAGGTTCAGCCCAGTCTTGATGCAATATTTAGTGCTTAGCACTCCATACCCTCAGAGGAGTGCAATAACTCAACACAATGTGGGATCGCCACAGCCGAGAACAAGGTGCATACAAACTGTATATTCGGAAAAGGATATGTCTGGGAGGTCCAGGAGACAGACAGATAGACATTGCCTTAATAATGAATTGCACCAAATCGGGCTCCTCGGCAGACCCCTGCCCTCCGAGGATTTTTCGACTGGCCCTTCCAGGACTAGAAAGACAGATCCTTATGCTTCTGAATAACTCCTTGGAAACTGTATATTTACCGGCCAATCTAAAAGAAGCTAGAATCACCACTCTGCTAAAGAAGCCAGGTGCGGATGTTTCCGCTCTTAAGAATTATAGACCTATCTCCCAGCTCCCTTTCCTGGCAAAAGTGATAGAACAACACATACTGAGGACACTCTCGAACTACTTGGAGGTCCACCAGCTACTCAAAGCACGGCAGGCGAGTTTCAGAGCCCATCATAGCACTGAGCTAGTGATGTCTGTCCTTGAGGAGCCCAGAATTATGGCTGACAACAAACAACCGAGGGCCCTGATTTTATTAGATCTATCAGCGGCATTCGATACGGTCAGCCATAAAAAGTTTTTGTCTCACCTTTTAGAACTGGGCATCAGCGGGCTAGCACATCAATGGCTAGATTAGTTTCTATCAGGCCGGACTCAGAGGGTTCAGCTGGGTGAGCATATATCGGCCAAGGGCACTCTTACCTTCGGCGTACCCCAGGGCTCCGCATTGTCCCCGCTCCTCTTTAATAACTAGCTGCAACCCCTGGTAGAGACCCTGGTGTACATGGACTGCTGGGTTTTCAACTACGCAGATGATATCCAACTCGTCATCCAGATCAACAACTCTAGCCAGGCCCAGGAATCGGCGCAAAAGTTAACTTAGATTCACAGTAAATTAGATGACGGCCAATACTCTGAAAATAAATCCGGATAAGACCGAAGTGCTTGTCATCCCCACTAAAACTAGCTCTTGGTGTGATCTTTTCTGGCCCCCGGAACTGGGTACTGCCCCCACACCAGTCCCGGTTGTAAAAAGCTTGGGTATAAAAATTGACAAAGAGTTGTCCATGTCCAGCCAGGTCACCACGGTGGTGGGAACCTGTATAGAGTTGATGAGGCAGCTACGGAAACTTGCCCCCTTCTGTCAACTGCCTCATTACAGGCAGGTATCTGCTACTGTCATCTCAAGGCTGGATTATCGGAATGCCCTTTACATTGAGCTCCCCCAGAAACGCATTAAGAGACTGCAGGTAGTACAGAATGATGCGGCCAGGCTCATTTATAGACTTCCTAGAAGGACTCGTGCTACCCCCCTTCTACACAATTGCAGTGGCTTCCAATCAGACAGAGAGCTCATTTTAAAGGCCTCTGTATTGCACATAAAGCAATTTATGGCCAAGCACCAGTGTACATAAAAACGCCTGGAGAATTATGTTCTTGGCCAGATGCTGCGATCATCTGAGGCCTGCCGTTTAGTCCCTCCCTGGTATATCACCAACTCCAAAGGGGAAGAGCGTTCTCTGTCATGCTTCCGCAAATTTGGAACAATTTAACTGAGCATCTTCGTAGGGAACCAGTCCCTCTCATATTTAGGAAACAAATAAAAACGCTCCTATTCAGGGAGACATTTGTTACAGTGTAAGTCTGCTGCCTGCCGATTGCCATCTGTGTTTCCGGTCACTCTTTTTAAAAGCGCTTAGAGGTCTGAAGGTGGTTTTGCCCTATACAAAATAGATTTAACATTAACATTGCAGTGTTTGGGTTGTGAGTTAGAGACGGGCTAACCAACCCCGGTGGGAACTATGCCTGGTTCCAGCTGTGAGGCAGAGTTGCGCTGCCGAGATGTGAAGTAAGTTCTGAAAGGGCCTCATATGTCTCTGTGACGTGATGAAGAGGGCACTGTAGTGGAATACACCTCGCTCTTTGTGTTGCAAGAAGCCAAGCTACCCAACCAGCTTGGAACTGTAGGTGCTGTCCTGCGGCCCCACTGTATAGCCACCTCTCTCTTGGCCAACAAAAGACTAAGGTTTACAAGCTTACGGACCTTTTTGGGAAAGTTGGCCACATAGTCCAAGAGAGCAATTTCGGGTTCATGGTCAATTGGTAAGTTGATAATGTCACCCAATGTTTTCTGTACCGCTTCCCAAAATGATTGTGAGGGCAGGTCCTTGCTAGGTGTGCGAAGACGGCTTGGGGGAGCCCACATTTGTGGCAGGAAAGGGGTCTGGATGGGTCTAGTTTTTGGACTCTGGCAGGTGTAATGTATATTCTGCGTAGAAATTTGAAGTGAAGTGGCTTGTGTCAGCTGTTGAGGGAGACATCTTTCATGACTGCACATCAGGCTGCCCATTGGTCGTCTGTTATTGGGATACCCAAATTCCCCTCCCAGTCCCTGCGGATCTTGTCATCATTGACGGGGATAAGTTGCACACATGCTTTGTATAATTTGGAGATGAAGTGGACACCCAGTTCGCTTTCAATAACTAGCGATAAGGGGGAGTACGATTCTGGTTCAAGGGGAAGGCCGGGCAGTGTGGGGTGCATAGCTGATTAAATCCGCCCCAGCACAAACCTGTCAATAAACATGGCATTAGGGAAGCAGGTCTTGTCACCCACCGCAAAGGCATGGCCGTCCGGGAACAAGTCTCCAGTTTTTGTGATGGCAAATTTAGTTAAGGTGCCTTGCACCACCCGCTCACCTGTAATTGGTAACCAGCGGGCATTAGGGAGTGGTAAGGCTGTTGAGTACAGGGTGGCCGTGTTGGTGACGTGCCAAAGCTTTTCCCAGGCCCACCTAGTTGTGGAGACTGTCTGAATGTCATTTGCGTCTCTGGGGAGGCCTTTGGGGAGTACCGCAGATAATTGTTCGGGGAGGACAAGGTCAGACTCTGGGCGCAGAAAAGGGATCCTGGCCTCTGGGTGATACCAAGCATATGTGTAGCTGCACTGAGCTACTAAATAATACAAATGCGGATCAGGCACCCCGTAGCCCCCTCTTTCATAGGGGAGAGTCAGTACTTGCCAGTGGACTCAGGCCCGTTTATCACCCCAGACCAATCGTATCAAGTGTGATCTGAGTGTCAAGAAACAACTGTTTGGAAGGGGTACGGAAATGTTGTTGAAAAGGTATAAACATTGGGGAGGTCGACCATCTTGATGATGGCTATCCTACCTGCAATAGACAGTGGCAACCTAAGCCACCTGTCAATTTGTGTCTTCAGGGTGGCAATAGCCTGTCCATAATTGAGACGAACGATCTGCTCTGTGTCTAAGTGGATGTGTATGCCCAAATATTTGACAGAATCCGCACACCATTCCAATGGGAACTCAAGCTCCCAGAGAGTCGTGCTGGGTGTTAGGGGGACAATCATGGACTTTCTGCCAGTTGATGCCAAGGCCCGAATGCTGACCAAAATGGACTATCTCACGTATGAGGGGATCCAGATTAACCTGTGGGTCCCGAACATAAAGGATGGTGTTGTCTGCATAAAGTGAGACTAAGAGGGGGCCCATATTAAATTGCAGGCCTCTCCGTAGATGTTTTTCTTGGAAGTGCCGGATTAGGGGGTCCATAGCAAGAATAAATAGTAAAGGCGACAGCGGGCAACCTTGTCGTGTTCCCAGGGACAGTGAAAAGGGTCAGGAGAGTGCACCGTTTACCCGAGATGAGCCGTTGGGAAGCGATATAGCAACGCTGTGGTTGCCATGAAACTCATAGGCATCCCCATACGGCGCATGACTGACATGAAAAAGGGCCACTCTACAGAATCAAAGGCCTCTTCTGTGTCAAGTAGAATTGCTGCCGCGGCTATTTCCGGATTTATCATGTGTAGGACGGAAAATAGAGTTCTGAGGTTCAGCGATGTGGAACGGTGGGAGACAAAGCCAGTTTGGGCAGGTGAGATGATGAATTCCATTAATTGAGATAAACTCCCAGCGACAATTTTAGCAAGGATTTTATCATCTAAATTTAATAATGACAGGGGCCTGTGTGTACCACAGAGCTGTGGGTCTGTGCCAGGTTTTGACAGAAGAAATATGACCGCTTCACGAAAGGTAGGAGGCATTATTTGTCTCTCAAGGGCCTCAGCGCAAACTTAAGTTGCGGTGCCGATAAGTCTTTATAGGCCTTGTAGAAGTTGCCCGTGAACCTGTCCAGTCCGGGGGCAGAAGATGACCGTAGGGAGCCAATGGCTCCAAGTATGTCACTTTCTGAGATGGGTTCCACCAGGAAGTCCTGCATATACTTCTCAAGGTAGACTAGCGCCACCTATTCCTGGTCGGAGTGATCACTCCCTATTCTGGTGGTATATAAACTTTTGTAGAATTGTAGTGTCGGTAAGCAACTGGCTTGTAGAAGTCTGTAACTCAACGACGTAGGCTTTACTGTATTGAGGATGGAGCATCTGTGCTAGCACCCTCCCTGGCCAATCGCCCTCCCCGTACTGTTTTGCAGTTTGCTATTTTCCCATGAAGAGAATCTCCTGTTCCACAATGTCTCTATAGTCCGTGAGCAGGGCCACGCGATTTCTTTCAGTGTCAGAGTTACGTGTTCACATTAGGGTAGTGTTAAATCGGCTAGCTCGCGTTGTAATCAAGACAGTGTGGTGCATAAATCACGGGGCACCCCAGCATGTTTATTAATACATACACCCTGTATGTTTGCCTTGAATCCCTCCCAAAGGACAGCCATTGTATCTACAGAGCCGGTGTTTATGGCAAAGTAGTCTTCAATTGCTTCCTGAATTTCACGTTGAAACTGGTCAACCTCGAGGGCGTGGCTCGGGTAGCGCCATTGCCTTTCAAACCCTTCTGGGCGGGGGAACTTGAGAAGTAATAACACAGGAGAATGGTCAGAATATGTCCTCGGGAAAGTCTGGATTGAGTGACACTAACTGGAGATGCATGGGGTTAATAACCAGAAATCAATTCTGGTCCAGGTGTTGTGATAACCTGTGTAATGAGTGTATTCCTTGAGGGAGGGATTGCGTGTGGGCCATATATCAAGCAAAGATAGTTGTTCACATAAGGACATGAGCGCACGGCGCATGCAGGATTTAGAATCTGAGGCAATGGAGGTGCTATCCAGGGTCAGGTCAGGGATAATGTTGAAGTCCCCTCCTACTAGGAAAGCCATGGGGCCTAGCTTTAGGAGCTGATTGAGCAAAGAATGAAAAAAGTCGGGGGAGTCCGTGTTCGGGCCATATACGTACACCAATGCTACCCCCTGTCCCATCAATGTCCCAAATACAATGACATATCTGCCTTCGCCGTCGCGCACAATTGTGCGCAGGCTGAAAGGGACCTTCTTGTGTAAAAGAAATGGCAGTACCCCTAGCGTAGTTGCTAAAGTTGGCAAAATATCTGTGTGCGCCCCAATTAGAAGCAAAGCGAGCGGGGTCAGATGAGGGCAAGTGCGGGCTTCTGCAATGTCGAGGCGTATGTCATGCACCTGGATTTTAGATCCAAGATCTGCGAGATTTTTATCTAGGGCATCAAATCTACCATCAAGAGCCTTGAATCCTGCTCCCATCTCCCGCAGCAGTGAGCCCACCTGACCCGTGGAGTCATCGAGACGCTCCGCTTCCTGTCCGCCCTCTGCCATGCCCGAGTAACTCTCCGGGGCAGTCTCAGCAAGTTGTCCAGTTTCAGTGGGGGATATTGGTTGCTGAAAAGGCTGGCAGAGCTTCAGAGCTGCAGGGCCCTCTTGGTCCGCGGTTTGGCCATGCCCCAGCAAATCTTTTTAGAAGCATACATATGTAGTAAAAAATGTGGATAAAATAATTTAGCAGAAAAACGTTATTTGTTTTGACAAAATAAAGCTACTGCATTCCTTTATAGACACGTTAACACCAGCCCACAACGTGTATATTTAATGTATGATTTAGAAACCATTACATTTGTAACTTGATGAAAATTAGCATGCAAGTTACTGAAATATATATATATATATATATTACCTACTGGCGGTCGTCAGTAGGTAGTTATAGTTACTACCTATTTTCCATAGGAAATCCGCAACATTCTATTTGCAATAACTTTAGTGGTTGACGAATCTTCGCGAAATTTTTAAAACTCGTTGGGCACTCCAGTCCGCTCCTATCCTGAAAGTTAGGTGAGGATTCGTCAAGCGGGGGCTGAGAAAAAAGGGGGTCCCAAAATGTGTTTTCCACATGCAATTTCCCATAGGAACCTTTAGTCGCAGCTACAGCCCGAACTGCTGAACAGAATTACACCAAATTTGGGAAAGAGGTAGTCCTTGGTTCAGACTCGTGCCTTTTTGTTAAATGGTGTAAATCTGTTCTGTAGTTTTTTTAGATATTAAAGGAAAAAAATATATATATCTGGGCGGAGCCTAACAACACATCTCATCGTGAGATCTGATTGGCTGTCAGCACTACATCCAAGAAGTGTTGGCAGCCATCTTGGGACCAATATACATGATAGCACCTCATTTAAAAAGCATTGCAGTTAATAGAAGGTTCTAAGACTTTAGTTACATTATAAATCATTTGTTGATGGTACCATACTCATTTTAGGAATTGTGGTGTGTTCTAAGGTGATTTTACCATGTGGAAAAGCCTTCAGCTGGGATACCATGAATCATGTTTGAGAGAAAACTATTTTCCCACGCTTTTCCCACAGAGGTTTGGAAGGTGATCTATAAGCTAAACTGAGAGCATATTTTCTGTAAATTCACATTATCTTTCTCAGTCAAGTGAGAATAAAGTCTGACATTCTCAGTAAAACATGTACATCCAACAAGGGCAGAGAATGTCAGTTGATTCCTTTGAGTTCTACTGCATCTTCCTAGAGTGTTCAATAGAATCAATAGAACAACTAGAGTGCTAACAGCTTTACCTATGACAAAAGTATAGCACACCTGAAGCCATCTTGATTGGAATAAAGTGGTAACACTTAAAACATTTAATTTAAAAAGGAACAAAATGAGGGGCTTCATTTTGCTATAGAAAGTATGATTAGTGCTGCAGAAAGAAAAATGATGGCACATTTTGAGTGACTTCTCAAATCCTCTTCTATTTCATTAAAAAAAAATTCTGACATGCAGACTGAAACATGTACTTTAAATACCAGCAGCAGACTTCCCTGGTGTGCAGTAGTTTTTCTACAATGATCTAATGAGAAACTAGAGTGTTAACATTCTGAATTTATGGCAAACGTGTGACACCTCTGAATGCCTTCTTGATGTAATCAAAGTAAAAAACTGAAAGTATTTCCTACTGAGGAGACTGTAGTAAATGAGGAAATTAGAAAACTTCATAACAAATAAGTCTCCCAAGATGGCCACCAGATACAAAAGAGCCCAAATGTAGCACAAATATCACCCAGATGTAGCCCAAGTATAGCCCAATGACAGAATGTCCCAGAGTGTTCTAAAGAACAACTAGAGCGCTAACAGTCTTACTTATGACAAAAGTCTGGAACACCTGAAGCCATCTTGATTGGAATAAAGTGGTGACACTTAAAACAATTTGCAAAGGAACAAAATGAGGGGGTTCATTTTGCCATAGAAATTATGATAGTGCTGCAGAAAGAAAAATTAGGGCACATTTTCACTTCTCAAATCCTCTTCTATCTCATTAAAAAATTCTGACATGCAGACTGAAACATGCACTTTGAATACCAGCAGCAGACTTCCCTGGTAAGCAGTAGCTTTACTACAGTGATCTAATAAGCAACTAGAGTGCTAACATTCTGAATTTATGGCAAATGTGTGACACATCTGAATGCCTTCTTGATGGAACCAAAGTAAAAAAAACTGAAAGTATTTCCTACTGAGCAAACTGTAGTAAATGAGGAAATTAGGAAACTTCATAACAAATAAGTCTCCCTGATGTGGGTCCCGTGCTCTCCATGCCACTGGAGTCAAGCGTCACGTACCGTAATGCGCATGTGTTGCGAATGCGCGGGAGCAGGAGTCGCGGACTGGTCGCATACCAATCGCACACATCACGTAATATTAAATGTATATGATGTAACTGAAAAACACGCAGCCGTCGCACACCGTACGCGGATCCTTCACCACTTTTCTAAAATGGGGGATAAAATCAGCGCATCCCACCGTGATGTGTACGCGTTGGGTGCGTGACTCAGAAAAAAAATTGGAAACATTTTTGTTTTCAAGAAAAATATTAATTTATTAAAAGAAAAAAGAAAACAAAAAAATTTAACAATATTTCGGTTTGATTTAAAAAAAAATGTTTTTGCAATTTTCAGAAAAATATATAATGTTATTTAATGAATAAAATATTTATAAATAAGCAGTTAAAAAACTGTAGAAAACCAGTACAAAATAATAGGTATAACTACTATTACACTTAAAAATTGGCATTTAAAAAAGCTTTGAAATTCACTGAAAAAAACATAGGTTTCAGAGACGTTATAGTTAGAAATTAGCATTTAAATAAGCTTTGAAATTCACTGAAAATCCATAGGTTTCAGAGATGTTATAGTTAGAAATCAGCATTTAAAAAACCTTAGAAATTCACAGAAAAAAACCATAGGTTTCAGGGGTGTTATAATTAGCTGGACATTTCTCTCGTACAAAACCATAGAAATTCCTCCGTTATAGTTAGTTCTGCTAACTATAACTCGCGCGCCCGCAATGCACTGCTGATAATGTCACATATTACATGTAAATCAATCAATCAATCAATCTGGGGTTTATAAAGCATGCTACTCACCCGTGAGAGTCTCAAGGCGCTGGGGGTGCATCTCCAGACCATTCGAAGAGCCACGTCTTGAGGTTCTTCCTGAAGGTGTGCAGAGTGGGGGAGCATCAGATGTTGACTGGGAGCTCGTTCCAGGTCTTTGCTGCGATGTAGGAGAAGGCTCTTCCACCAGCTCTGGTTCTAAGGATGCATGGGGTATCTGCCAGGGCGAGGTCAGCGGAGCGGAGGTCCCTTTTGGGTATGTGGAAAGAGACTCTTTCATTGAGGTGTTGTGGAGGGCTTTGTAGGCATGGGTGAGTAGCTTGAAGGTTACTCTCTTCTCAAAGGGGAGCCAGTGGAGGTCTCGTAGGTGCGGGGTGATGTGCTTGTGTCGTGAGGTTCCGAGGACGAGTCTGGCTGCGGTGTTCTGAATGGTTTGGAGCTTGTGTAGCAGGGTTTTTACCATGTAAACATACTATAATAGAGAGAGAGAAAATAGAAGACAAGGAGAAATTCATCTTCTTTCCTCTAAGTGCCATCTGTGGAATTTAGCTCAATACTTTTCCAAAAATGACAAAAGTGCAGTGCATAAAGTGCTAGAATGCAAATATTTATTATTATTTTTTTCGCTTCCCTGTCTTCTATTCCTGTTCCTTTCTTTTTCTCATTTTTCCCACCTTATTCTTTCCCCTTCAAACCCCCCTTTGTTTTCCTTTTCCTTCCTTTTTGATTCAACCCGACATCTCCGAAAAGGTCTCTAACATCTCCATAAATTGCGATGCAGCGTTAAATCTTTTATTGGCACCTACTCTCTCAGCGTATGCTTTTTCTAATGTCCTAGTACGAATTAATTTATTCAACCATTCCGAATAAGTAGTTGTTTTTTTTAGACCTCCAGTTCTGCAGTATCAGTGAACGTGCCACGAGGGAGGCAATTGCTACAAATGTATCCTCATCTCTCGACATTCCGAGGTTTAGTCTTTGGCTTGCAAGACCAAAGAGTCCAATTTCAGCGTCAAGATCCAGACTTTTCAGAACTCCCCGGCTTAAAGCCGAAAAGATCATCTCCCAGAATTGTCCTTGCTTTGGGCACGTACCCTTCATCAAAGCAAAACCAGCTCAGCTTTTGTGAAATGGGCGCAAGCTGATCGTATTGCCCGTGTTACTGGGATGTACAATTAATTGTGAATATGGTTTTTGCCTCATTTGTTTAATTTAATTCAACAAACTGGTAATGTCGAGAATGCACCAGCCTCTTTTAAACAACAAGCTGGAGCCCGGTGACTTACTGGGCGGGAGGATGGTGGGGGAGAAGGGAGGTGGGAGTGAGAGCAGAGAAAATGGGATACGGCAACAGGAAAAATACACAACAATGAAAACATAACAATAGCAGTACTCGTGAAAGGGTGCCATGCTGATAGAGCTCATATCTCCAGTTTTCCCTGGAGACCAGAGCCAGTCCATGTTCGGGGCAGCCACAAGTATCAGGGCACAGGCAGCAGTGCCCCCTGCTCTGAGGCAAGCAGCACAGCCCTCCCTCTGGTCCACCTGCTTGCTCTGTTGTGAGGCAGATCAGGCTCGCATCTGCTCACTGATTGGGACGGAGGGGGTAGAGGAGCAAGAAAACAACACAACAATGAAAGCTTAATTCCTGAAACGGGTGCCCTGCTGATAAATAATGTATATCCACAATTGTTAAAAATATTTGCAATGCTATAGGTCTCGCATTTAAATACGATACCAATGGCATTGGAAACAAACGGCCCCCATTGTACCGGCTACTTTGAAAGTGAAAGCGGGCATGGCCCACTGAATGTAAGCGAAGCATGTCATTGTGCCTAACATAGGAAAGACTCAATAAAGAAAATAGTACACGTACCATGTAACAACCAAGTAAAGGGGCCAGTAGCCATGGAAGTTATAAATGACGACATGGCCGTACTAAGAAGGGACTAACAAGCTTATTAAGGAATCAAGCACTAGCATGTACAAAGGACTTAGGGCCAGATGTACAACCCTTTTTTTGCAGCAGCAAACGGGAGATCCTCTAGTTTGCGACCGCAAAAAAGGCTAATGGCATGTACAAATGCTATTTTGTGAGTCACTAACTCGCAAAATAGTATTTGCGGCTCCCGCTATTTGGAAGGGGCGTCCCTTCCTAATAGCAAGTCACCATGCCATGTACAGTTGTTTTGCGACTGCATTTGTGGCCACAAAACACTCGCAGTTTACCACCTACTTCAAGTAGGTAGTAAACCACTCGCAAACGGGAAGGGGTCCCTGGACCCCTTCCCCTTTGTGAGTATGTGAGAAAATATTTTAAGAGCAGGCAGAGGTCCCAGGGACCACTGCCTCCCCGTAAAAAAATGACATTGAAAAGTTCCCTTAAGGAAAACGGGCTGCATTTAAAAAAAAAAAAGACTGCTTTATTTAAAAGCAGTCCCAGATATGGTGGTTTGCTAACCCCAGCAGACCACCATCCCTGGGACTGCTAGTCATTCCTAATGGGGTTGCAAATTACAACAGCCTCATTATTATTCATGAGGCATGCAATTTGCGACCCCATTAGGAATCACTAACAGAGTCTGTGACACTGTTATTCATCCCAATTTGCAAGTCGCAAATTGTGAGTCCCAAATGTGACGCAATTTGCAAGTCGCAAATTGGTGGGTCATACATCTGGCCAAAGACACATGCCAATGAAAAATATGTGCGGGGAATGGGCGGGGCTTCTCTCCGTACTGTACTACAACAGATCATTGCCAGAGCATTGCTTGCGCACTGGCTCAGGCTTGACCTAAAAAGTGGACTAGATAACTCACGGGTCATACTGAGGTATTTGGGGCTGAGTACAACCATGACATTTTGATCATGGCAAATGTTCATTGACAAATCATTTAACTTCATGGCCTGTGCATAGTTTGATGGTGCTTTTGGCCGCACAGTTGACCATAATAGTCTTGTGGGACAAGGGGCCTCTAGGTGTTGGATTTGACCTTTATTGCATGCCCTTCGAAATATTTAAAGACATTGCTCTTCTTGCATTGCCTTCAGCTTACTTCAGTGTCAGAACTCAAATCCAACTAATGTTGTGTGCTGTATGACTAATGTTTAGCCATCAAGGAAACGTTGCCCACATGTCATCCACTTTAGATTCGACACTCATAGTCTGATTCTGTGTTTATTTTGTTATTTTGTCCCAGGTGTTTATACTTTTCTGTCAAGCACCCTGGAATCCCCAGAAGAGACTGAGCAAATACATCTTATTTTAGACAAAATAATAGACACACTGGTTCATTTGATGGCAAAGTCTGGCCTCTCACTGCAGCAACAACATAGGCGGCTCGCCCAGCTCCTGCTCATCCTTTCTCACATCAGGCACATGAGGTGAGTGTACACGGATTTCCAGAACACAACTGTGCCTGCCTTTTAGCACGTCATATCTGACTGAGTATAGGACGTACTTATGTAAATGTAAATTATTTTTGTGTACTGCCTAATACTAATGTGATATTGTAGATTTGTGATTCTAACTTTGTTTGAAAAAAGTAATAAGGGACCATTTGAAAAAGTGATTTGTGTCTGATCACACAATTGGGTCTTGTGGAGAAGATTGGGCTAAAACACAGGACTCCTAATTTCTGGCTCACAAGCAGTCAAACTACCTGCTAAAACTCATTATCCACTATCAAAAGCATAAAGATGTCTGATGAAATACTAAACTTTCAATGCACTCAAAAGGGATTTGCAAAAATCAGATAATGACAGATAAAGTCATCTGCAGTTATATGATCTGCTCGTCAGGTAAACATCACTTACAACAAAACTTTTACAACGCACTACCATTACAACGCGGTCATTACAACGCAAACCATTACAACGCATTGCGCTGGGGGGCGCTCTAGGATAGGGAATATATTTAATTTACTATCCAACACCTTCCCTACTATCCACGGGGACTGGAGTTGGAATAGTAAATTAAATAAATCACTATCCAGCGCCTAAAAGCACTATGCGTTGTAAAGGTTTGCGATGTAAAAAACCGCGTTGTAAAGGCAGGCGTTGTAATAGCCTGCGTTGTAACGTCATACATCCGCTCGTCAACCTGCCTGCTTAGTGTACAGCATTAGTTACACTAAACACAGTATAGCAGAGCAGCTAAGAACAACTCTGACCAAAGGTTGCAAACCATAGGAAGAGATGTGTGTGTTTCACTCTACACCCTATTCAATGGCACAAACTCACCTTAGAAGTTCTGGGTGTGACACATGAGGGTTATAATAGGAGAACTATTGAGTGTGAGATCTTAAGATAATATTTAAGAACTCTGAAGCACAATGACAGGGAGGTCTGGGATGTCGCTCAGCTTCAGGAGACTTCCCTTCCCACCATGCTTTCAAACCAGCACATTTATTAAGCGGCAGATCCACATCCTAAATCCTTCCATGTGTCGATAATCAGATTCAGTTTGCAGTGTCTGCTACTGAAGACCAATCTCTTACTCACAAAGCACTTGATCAACTGATCAAGTGCTTGGTAGAGATGTTGCCCACTATCACTGTGTCAAATTACTTAACTTTGGCCTACCCTTATATAAATACATTTGGTACTTGTTTCAGGAGACTGTTCTCTTGCAATAATTTTGGGTTGGTGTGTTAATTAAAGCTATTCAACAGAGAGGCTTGGACAGAGTTACATGGGAAGGGGAAACTCGACTTTCATACACATCTGAAAAACAAGTATTCTATAGGACACGCATTGACTGTCAGACTTTTATCTACATCAATGCTTCTTTGGTTTTGTCATGGTGTTTGCAAAAGTTTATTGCGGAGGAAGCTGCAGGGCCCTGGCCAATCTAAAAAACAAAAACACTGACTAAAGCAAACATTTTAGTCACAAATTGTGTACATTGCGAAAGTAGTCCAGGGAACTGAAATGAACTATTTTGTGTGTGTATGTGTTCCTGTAAAATGGCAGAATGCTGGAAAACACAGTAAAGGTAGCCAATGTCTGTAGTAGCCTGCCTTATCATGCCGTGCCAAAGTGGCCGGAAGAAAAATGTGAATGACACAATAGAACAATGAATATAGAGTCCTGACTAAATGATCCAAAACGCACTTTCTTACTGCCCGTTATGCCAACTATCATGTAGGGCAGCAACAAAGTACCTCCACTTTTGTCCGTCTTGGGCAAGTTTCTGTACCGAGACCCAGCCATGGTTCAGTGTCTTCATTTCAGTTTTCACAGTTTGCCTCCAGGTGTTTATTGGCCTGTCTCTTTTACATTTTCCTTGTAGGCTTCAGTCGAGAGCTGATTTTATCATGGAGTCTTGTTCTCTTCTGATGATGTGTCCTATCCATATCCATCTTTTTCTGATAATGATGGTGTCCATGCTCTCTTGTTGGCATTTGGTGAGCAGGATGGAGATGGCTCGTAGCTGGAAAATGTGCAACATTCTTCTCAGGTTACTGGTGTGGAAGGCTGACAATTTGGTGATATTGCTCTTCATCATCTGCCAGCATTCTGATCTGTGCAGCTCTGGTAAAGCCCCTGATTGGTTTTTGGTGCTGAACTCAGATGATGTCCACACATTTGCCAGTATCTTAACGTCATTTCTGGAATTGTCAGGTCTGCTCTTGATGTCACTGCCTGCCCTGCCATCAAGTTTGAAAGAACTGGCTAAGTAGGTGAACTATTCAGTCATGGTTTGATCCTCTCTATCCACCTTGATTGGTGAAGGGACTGGAGATACCAACAGATGCAAGCTGAGCTTGAAGCTGTGCCAAACCATGACCTCAATATTGTGGTGGGAGACTTGAATGCTAAAGTGGGAAATGGCAACACGAACCATGACAGAGCCATGGGAAAGGTAGTTTGTGGAGCAATCAACCACAATGGAAACAAATGTTGGAACTTTGCGGCACAAATGATCTGGTCATAGAAGGAATACTCCATCCCCATGATGATATTCACAAACTAATTTGGTGCTCATCAAATGAAAGAGACAGAAACCAGATTGACATCCTGATGACCCCTCGAGATGCTCACTGCAAGATGTCAAAATGAGAAGGGGAGCAGACTTCAGCACTGATCACCCCCTATTGACACTCGTGTGAATAATCTGAAGCACAGCAAAAAAGAGCAAATGACCCAATAGTTAAGTATTTAATATACAGTTATACTGATATGGTAAACTCAAATGCTATTGTCTAATAACAGAACCAATAAGCAGAAATAGCTGTAACACTGCTTCTTTAAAATCTATCAATATTTTATATTTCCAACTTACAACGATGAGAGGTGAAGCCTACCTCCAGTTCTACAATAACGCTTTTATGAGGAAGGATTGATCTGTTCCTGATTGTTTTTCAAGACAAAGATGTGATGAGCTACCATCCATAGGGTCTGGGTCCAGTGACCTGAGCTTGCACTATAGTGAATGAAAGCTTTGACACATGGGCCAATAACTACTTTTTTAGACATAGTCAAACAAATGGGCCTGAAATCCCTTTTCAGATGTAGTCTAACAAATGGGCCCGAAGGCCAAGTATTCTGACAGAATCTCATCAACATTAGATTGAAGCAAAGGGAGGGAAATTAGCATTTCACTCCAGGCATACTTCAAAAGCAACACAGTGTGCCTGGCAGGAACCTAACCATGTTCACATGATTGTCTTTCCAACATACTCTGTCTCAAGATTCAGTGTTTGGGACCAAATGGGATACATGGTGGATAGAAAACTTCACAATCCTATGGCATATTTCTTTGGACCAAAAAAGCACTCGCTCTCCCACAATTCTGTGAGGATCCTTTCTTTCTTCTGTCTGTTGAGGGCAATTCATGAAAACAGTGCGCCAAGAGTGTGATATGTGCTCAGATTTGAGGGATTAGGTGACTTGTGTTGATAGGCAGTATGTTGGGTTTTCTAGTTTAACCATGGCTGAAGATATATTCTGAAGAGTGCACTTGCAAGCAGTGCAGATGTGAGTTGGGGAGTTTATCTTGAGGGATGTGCGTGGAGTGCCCGGATCTGGGTGAAGGCACTGGGGTCTGTCATGTGTATCCTGGCAGGAGCTGGACACGTTTGACAAGATCAGCTAACAACAGACAAAACATTTCACACCCCAAAGAATAATAATGACTTTTTTGCTGCAAAATGCCAGTTAGGACACTGATATCAAGGAGGGTAAACCAGAGACAGAGGAAATTCTAGGGGCACAGTGAGGGTTGACCTGACTAAAATAAACTTAATGGCAATATTGAACATTTTGTAGTGGTCTATATGGAGCATGGAGAATGAAATGACTTTGATAGAGGGGCTTTGGGGAAATAGGCTAGATACAAAAATAGTGGTGGGTCAATGGGAACCGAATATCTGAGTAGTTGACTATGTGTTGGGAAGAATATTTAGTGATAATGTTTCACTAAAAATAAAAAATCCCTCATTCATGATAGAGGAAAATACCCATCAGTAGCTGTTCCTTGGCGCCCTTTTCATCATGTGGGTTCCTTCAAACCTTGAAGGATGGTTGTTTGACTCCAGTATGATGGACAAGAACCAATGACAACATGGCTGGGTCCCAGGGGGCTACTATAAAGCAGTGCATATGAGATAAGTGCAATCAGTGAAGGGTTGTGCTATAAGTGAATTTAAAATTAGATAGGTATGAGACAAATCAATTTATTACAGGCCTCAATGCTTCTAAAGAATAAAAAATAGTGCGAAGTTGGTAGTTTGAACTAATAGCTACCAATGATTTGTGGTCGACATGTTTCTGCAGATTTTTTGGACCCCACAGGTATCCACTGCATTCCTCAGGACCTATGTCGCTACTGCTTGTGTTGTGTGAAAGTATAAAAAGGAAATTTTTCACCTGGGTTCTATTGAAGAATCATTCTCCCGGCAATTAATGCAGGAGAGTAAAGCCTCACCTCACCTGGCAGACAGCGCAGGTAGTTGAAGCACCGCTCTATCCGTCGGTACTACCAGCGTCCCTCTGGCTGTATGGGGAGGCTTTGGAAAAATATACAAAGCTATGGGCCATATGTATCATGCAAATTCGCATTCGCAAAGGACGAAATTCACAGAATTTCGGCCTTTGCGAATGCGAATTTGCTAAATGGAATGTATTAAGCAAAACTGGTGCAAAATAAGGAATCGCAAAATTTGCGATTCCTTATTTTGCAACTGCATTTAAGGAATCGCAAAATTTGCGATTCCTTAAATGCAATGTATGTAGCAAAAAAAATTTGCAAAATGCCCTTTAGGAATCGCAAATTACCACCAACTTCTAGTTGGTGGTAAGTTGCGAATTCCTTGAAAAATGCACATTTTTGCATTTTTCAAAGTGCCATGTGATGCACATACATGCCCTTGGGGCATGTATGTGCGCCACATGTGCACCCATGCATATTTCAGGGGTGCAACCCTGCACCCTTGAAATTATTCTCAATTTGCGATTAGCAAATTGCGAATCGCCAATTGAGAATAACTTCCCATTCATTCCTATGGGCCTCCTGGCCCATAGAAATGAATGGGAAAGTATTCCTTAATTGTGATTTGCAATTTGCTAATCCCAATTAAGGAATTCTAAGAAATCGCAAAAAAAATGTGATTTTGTACATACATACCCAAATAGCGATTTCTTAAAAATCGTTATTTGGGACCGCAAATGGGTATCTTGATACATATGGCCCTATATTACTAGAGGTGTGCAGGATGTGGGAAATTTGGTTCTCCAGGTGGGGTCAATGGGAAAAATGATGCACTGTTTTGAAGAAATGAACTGCAGAAGCAAGTAGTTTTAGTAGTCGACAGTGAACTCACTGACACACATGAAATCCAAAGTGGAATGCTGCAAAAGCTTCAACTATTAGGAGACTGGGTGACCACATTTGTAAACAGAGAAGAAATTACATCAGAGGTACAGTGTTTTCTACTTCTAGGTTTGCTGGTAAATTCCTTTTTCCAGTAAGTGAAAGTTCTGGAAGCTTCTAAGGTGTCCACAAGAACTTTTTTCAGGGTCAGGTTAGGCCATGATATTAGCTGAGTCTACCCAGAGGATGTGGTGAAACAGTCAGAGCTGGTGACTTTGGTACTGGGAACCAGTTTTGACTTGCAGCATCGACTCAACATCCTGTGATTCTTGGCAAATCACTTAATCTTCCCATCTCTAAAAAAATAATGTGTCCTTATGTAATGTAAATGGTGCTCTTGTAAAGTGCTCCAATATCTTCGGATCAAGTTTGCTCTATATAAAACTGCAAAAAAAGAAAAGAGAACTGGTGGCCAGAGCTGCAGCAGGGAAAAGAGATTTGGCTATTTCAGAGAGACTCTGATCGGATGATAAGGACATATGTTAGAAATTGGGTTTCTGGTTGGTAGAGGTATGTCCAAGCAGGAACCACAATCCCAGTCAGGATAAGTCACAAACACACCCTTAATTAACCTGTGCTCACCATGTGGTAACTTTGCTCAGAGAAGCCAGGCTTCACTTAAGAGGCAATATGTAAAGTATTTGTGCAACAGTTTAAACAGTAACACAATGAAAACATCACAAACATACTCCACAACACTTTAGAGATATAGATTATGATTTTATAAATAAAACAAGTAGTAGAAGGCAAGAAATTAATTTTTAAAGATTAAAAGTTAAAAATAGCACTACAAAGCAATAAGCGCCTATAGGGTTATCTTGTTGTGCTGGACCGGGGAAAAGTCAAGAGTTCAGGTGGAGCATAAGGGGGTACAGGCCAGATACAGGAGTGAAGCAGGGGGCGTTGAAAAAAGTACCTTGATCCTGGTCACAACAGTGAGATGTGGGATACAGCCGCGGGGTGCGTTGGTGTCGATCCGACAGTTGACGGGTTGCACCAATTTTCTCCAAACAACAAGGGCAATGCACCGGTTTAGAAGGACCAGTTTTGAGATGCGTTGATTCCAAAGCTGATGCACCAGGTTTCTCCACCCAGTAGAGGGGATGTGTTAATCGTTTCTCTGCATGGTGGCGATGTGGTGATTCCAATGCATCGGTTCCGAGAGTGATGCACTGGTCCAAAGTGTGCTGCGCCTGTTCTGCTCCCTCAACAGCAGCTATGAACCGGTTTTGCTTCCTGCAGCAGAGAATGCACCGGTTCCATTCGAGCAAGCACCTGGATCCACTTCCAATGGACAAGGCACAAGAGCAGGTGGTAAGATTTTGATATCCCAGAGTCTAAAAACAGGAGGCTGAGCATCATACCCTTCGAGATCACTCTGGGTTCAAGCAAGAGTCCAGTTCCTTCTCAGCAGGGCAGAGGGTAGCAAGCAGCAGGGCAGGACAGCAGAAAAACAGTTCTTCCAGAGCAGCAGACCAGCATACTGGCAGTTCTTGTAGCAGCACAGCAGAGTTTCTTCACAGGTCCAGTAGTGACTAATTTGGGGGGTCGGAGACCCAGTACTTATGCCCAGTTGTGCCGAGGTCCTTTCACCCAGCTCTGGCCCTAGATACACTACAAGGGGGTATGCAGTATAGGGACAGGACACTGCCTATTCAGATGTAAGTGTCAGCTCCTCCCTCTCATCCTGCCCAGGATGACCCATCAGGTTGTGGGTGGCCACTCAGTCACACCTAATCTTTCTTTGTCTGTGGCTGTCTAAAGGGAATACACAAAGTCCAGCTCTCACCCACCCAATATGTGTATTGGAGACAGGCTGCAGGCACACAGAAATAAGAGCGAAGAAATGCCATCTTTCCAAAAGTGGCATTTCTAAAATTGAAAATAGTGATGATAAATTCAACTTTAAAAACAAAGAGGGTTTATCATTACCATTCCAATGATGTGAAACATGAATGAGTTATTCCTTCTCAATCAGGAATTACAACTTATAGGTGTGATAAGGAATTGCCAAAATTAACCAAGGAGACGGGTAGGCCTCACATTAGTGAAAAACGAATGTGCGTGTTTTTCACTAACAGAACATGCAAAACTTAATAGTACGTGTCCTACCTTTTAATTACACAGCACCCTAACCTATGGGCTACCTAGGGCCTACATTAGGGGTGGCCTAAAAGTAATAAAAGGGGAGTTTCAGGCTTGGCAAGGGGGTTTGAATGCCAAGTCCACAAGGCAGTGTAAACTGCACACACAGGCTCTGCAGTGGCAGACCTGAGTCATGTTTAACATGCTAATTGTGTGGGTGGCACAATCAGTGCTGCAGACCCTCTAGTAGCATTTAATTTACAGGCCATGGGCACATATGGTGCACTCAAATAGGGACATATATATAGAAATTAAATATGACAATTGTGGATAGGTCAATCAAACCATGTTTGGGGAGAAGCACATGGACTTTCGCACTGGTTAGAAGCGGTAAAGTGCTCAGAATCCTAAGGCCAACAAAACAAATACAGCAAAATCGGAGACAAGCAGACAAAACATTTGGGGGAAGACCACCCTAAGGCTGTCAGGTCTAACAGCATGCAAATGATTAGAAAGGAGATGAAAACTTTCAGGTTGACTAAGGGTGCACTTTGAGAGAATGCACTCTTTTCCCCTACCCCACAGGTGCCAGAGAATTCCTATCAGGAAAGCTAGTTTTCCGGTGTGTTTTTTAAAAAGGAACTCAAAACATTTCTAGAAAGGGAATACATGTTATTTCATAAGTATCGAGACACCTCACACATCCAAAGTGAGACTCCTAGAGGAAGCTTTATTTCTTACTGTTCATTTCTTCTTCATATCTTTTTAATTTGTAAAAGTGCAACCTATTAGGCATACATAAACACATTTGCAAACATGTTTTTCAAATCCAATCTTGCATGATGACACTGTTTTTATGTTTTGCACCATTTTCTCTGATTACTATGCTTCTTCATTTTCACCCTGTGTGATTACTGTGGCTTTTTCTCTCACAATGTGTTCATTCTGTTTTAGAAATGTTTGTTGTAATCCCTTCCGTTCTGTCACCATGATCTACTGTCTTTCCTTATTCCCAACTTTGCTACTGTCTCCCCTTATTCACTCCTGTACTACATTCTCATTTGTTCCTTCCGGTACTACTCTCTCACTTTGTGCCCACCTGTCCTACTGTCTCCCTTTGTTCCCTCCCATGTTACTCTTACCCCTTGTCCCCCGTGCCACTCTCTACTTTTGTTCTATCTTGTGCTATCTTCCTATCTCCTCTTGTGCCCTCCTGTGCTACTGCCTCCCCTTGTTCCCTCCGATGTTACTCTTACCCCTTGTCCCCTATGCCACTCTCTCCTTTTGTTTCCTCTCGTGCTGTCTTCCCTATCTCCTCTTGTGCCCTCCTGTGCCACTGTCTCCCTTTGTTCCCTCCCATGTTACTCTTACCCCTTGTCCCCCGTGCCACTCTCTACTTTTTTCCCATCTTGTGCTATCTTCTCTATCTCCTCTTGTGCCCTCCTGTGCTACTGCCTCCCCTTGTTCCCTCCGATGTTACTCTTACCCCTTGTCCCCTATGCCACTCTCTCCTTTTGTTTCCTCTCGTGCTGTCTTCCCTATCTCCTCTTGTGCCCTCCTGTGCTACTGTCTCCCCTTGTTCCCTACCATGTTACTCTAATATTATACCCCAAAATATTACTCAACAGCACGCCCATGGGTAGATGGATCAAATTCTTTGGTAAATCTCAATTTCATGCAGCAATGTGTAACCAAGCTAAGGCACTTGACAGCATGTCAAATTACAATCCATTAAGCAAGAATAAACTCATTAATTGAGTTCTAGAGCATGAATAGAAATGTTTAAAAATTATTACAAATAATAAATAAGGTACAATTCAGGAATCATAAATGCAAAAGCATACATTTACTGCGATGAAGGATGCCAGTAAATAATGGGCAAACCCAGAAAGATTCTGAGTAACAATTGACTAGCAGAACTGGCAGCATTGGAAGGTCTTCTGGCTCACCCCTAAAATCAAGGGTTTATATACGTGCATAGAAAATCGTCAACTTATGCAAACTCATCATGGTGTGAGCCAAAGAATTATAATCTCATCTATTCAGAGTATGATTCTACAAACGTTCATACTGTTTTAGCATCTAAGCACTATCCCTATACATGCATATTAATTCTGCTCACTCCGTGCTAATGTCATCTGGAGATGGTAGTAATCAATCAATCAATCAAAGCATTTATATAGCGCACTACTCACCCAGAGGGTCTCAAGGCGCTAGGGGGGGGGTCCGCTACTACTCGAACAGCCAGGTTTTGAGTTGCTTCCTGAAGGCGAGGTGGTCCTGGGTCAGGCGGAGGTGGGTCGGGAGGGAGTTCCATGTCTTGGCGGCGAGGTAGGAGGTAGTACAAACTAGTTACAAGAACAACAACAAACTATTGTGAATAAATGAAGTACAGTGAGCTAGCAGAAGGACTTTTAAAAGTGCAACATTATTTGTGTCTGTATTGGAAGGTTTTCTTCTAGAACATCGTCAGTGGAAATAAACAAACATGACTCTGCTTGACTGTGTGCAGCAGAATTAATAAACAGTGAACATGCAGGAGAAGACATCTTATTTAACCCTTGTGTGCTAGGCCTTTTCCCCTAGAATGCTAACCCCTTTCTTGGCTATTTGAGGTAGTGTGTGCTTAGGCCTCCTCCATTTTATTTCCTAGAATGCTAAACCCTTTCTTGGCTATTTGAGGTAGTTTGTGCTTAGGCCTCCATCATTTTATTTCCTTATAAGGCATCCAAGCCAAATTTGCATCCCTTTTTTCTAACCTCTTGGGGATTTGGGTACCCAGGGTGTGTAGATTCCCCTGGAGGAGACTATGAAATTAGCCAAAATATAGTAAACTTTTGGAGTTTTGGGAAAAATAGGAAAAAAGTGCTTCATAATGAAGCTTCAGTTATTTTTCTCCTAAAACTGGCATCAACAAAAGGTTCACTGTGCTAAAGTCATAATTTTCCCGGCTAACAGGAACATGGAGAGCTGAATCAAAAGAACAATTTTTTTATTACCAAATTTTGGGCAGTTTTCAAAGAGGCGGACCATTTTTCCTAATTTTTGTGCTTTCAACCTAGTTTGTGATGGAAACCACAGTGAAACCCATGGGTCATCTGGGAAAACCATGAATTTCTGAAAAGTAGACATAATTCTAGATTCAGCAAGAGGTCGCCTGTGTAGATTCCTCAAGGTTTTCCCAAAGAAACTAACTCTTAAATTAAAAAAAATATTGAGAATGAGTGCAAAAAAATACATTTGCCCCAACATTTTAATTTGTAACTTCTTGTCATTATTCACAAAAGTAAAAAACCATTACATACAGAAAAGCCTTATGATTGTGGGGATATATAGGGTGTGCAGGTTCTCCATGAACCTGAGATACCCAGAGCCAACAAGTGACCTGCTCCTTACAAAATATTTTCATTGTGTACCAGGTATAGAGCAGTTCACTTGGAAAAATATAAAGAATGAAAAACGTGTATCAAAGAAGTGATACACGACCCGTGTAGCTTTTAAATGGCAGGTTTCTCCAAGATGAGAATTATGAACAGGTGTTGGAGATAGATATCAAGGCGTACTTTCAACTTAGCGATGGCACGGTTTAATCACTGGGCATGCTTTGGACGGCAGGTAAAGCCACCATTAGGGGTTAAGTTAAAGGATGACTTAGGAAGCAGCAACAAGTCCAAGGACAGCACCTTTCCCAATCAGAGGCACAGGCCCTCCGCTTGGAGAGGGAACTTGCTTGTAAAACAGTGAGGGACAGGTATCTCGTCAGTTCAACCTTATACGGGAAGAAATTTGTCACCTATTCCTAGAGACGGCAAAACAAATGTGGAGGGCCTCTATGGGTGGGTGGACAAAAATGGTAAACTTCTCTATTGGCTTGCATTCCGTCCCCTCGCCAACAGCATCATTCCGGAGGTCACCCACAACTGGGGATACACCCATCTTACACTTTGCAGTATTACACAGACTTTTGCAGAATACTATTGCAACCTTTATTCATCGGTTCCATTGGCCGAACCTGAGCCGCGGCCTCACCTCCCGGAGGAGATTCTTCTCCCATTTCTTTCTTCTGCCGAAACTCAGCTGCTGGATCAGGAAAACCCCGGGCCCCTGCAGGTTTACTGCAGAGTACTACTCTGCATTCTGGGAGGATCTCACTCCTCAGCTCAATGCCTTGTACCAGGAGGATTCAGAAAAGGGGGTGGTGATGAACAGAGTGCCTGAATTAAGCAGACCACTCTTACCCAGTCCAAAGATCAGGGCTTGATCCATCACCGTTTTTTAGCTCACTGCACCATCCCAGCTCAGAACTTGGCTACATGCAAATTAGTCTGTTCCTGTCCCAGTGCATGATGGGAACAGGGCAAACCAAACTACCAAGCCAATTCTTGTACTGGGAAGGAAACAAGCTTCCGGGGACCGGTTTCTGCTATTTCAGGCGTCTTCGGCCCGGCTTGCTTGAATCCTGATGGTGCAATGAGCAAGGGACTCACATCTGAGGATACCCTTCCACGCTTATGGTGGACAAAATGATTCAGAAAAGGGGGTGGTGATGAACAGAGTGCCTGAATTAAGCAGACCACTCTTACCCAGTCCAAAGATCAGGGCTTGATCCATCACCGTTTTTTAGCTCACTGCACCATCCCAGCTCAGGACTTGGCTATATGCAAATTAGTCTGTTCCTGTCCCAGTGCATGATGGGAACAGGGCAAACCAAACTACCAAGCCAATTCTTGTACTGGGAAGGAAACAAAATAACGGTGATGGATCAAGCCCTGATCTTTGGACTGGGTAAGAGTGGTCTGCTTAATTCAGACACTCTGTTCATCACCACCCCCTTTTCTGAATTGTACCAGGAGGAGGTCCATAGGGGCTCTTTCACCACAGATATTGACATGGCCGCAATTGCTGTAATCCCCTAGACGTAACCACCCTTGACCTCCTGTTCAGACTTTTGACCCATTTCCCTTATTAATAATGATGTGAAAATCTACGCAACAATACTGGCTGCCTGACTAAGACCAGTGCTTAATACCCTTATCCACCTTGACCAGTGTAGCTTTATGCCTCATGAAGCACGAGGCATTTCCTCCAATGCCTCCACATTGCTCTGGCTCATGAGCACCTCCTCTGATCACGCCTGCTCCCTCTCCATATTGATTTTGAAAAGGTGTTTGATACTGTAGACTGGCGATAGTTGGAGGAGGTGCTGCTGAGGGCGGGGATGGGGCTGCGGTTTCAGCAACTGCTCTGTATGCTCTATTCCAATTCCACAGCTCCAGTTCAGGTGAACTGGGTCCTCTCAGACCCCTTCCTAATTTGTAGGGAAACTCATCAAGGCTGCCCCATGTCTCCACTCTTCTTCGCATTGGCAATTGAGAAATTGACCCATCTGATAAGATGTGATACTCAGATTAGGGGCTGACGATGAGGGAGGCCCGGGAGGACCGCATTGCGCTGTATGTGGAAGACTTTCTACTATTTATGGCAGATCCCAAAGTGACGTGCCCGCGTTGTATTCGACTACTCAACCTTTTTGGTGAGGTGTCGGGCTGAGGGTTAACCCATCTAAATCCACTCTGGTCCCTCCTGGCCCATTCCCATGATTTCATCCCATGGCAATCCAATATCCCAATTCGGCGTTTAAGTTTTTGATATTTGGGGATTTTGGTGGCACTCTTCCTGGAGCTCATTTGGGCCCTGAATGTAACACCGGTGCTGAAGAAAGCTCGGGATGACCTACAAAGATGGAAGATGTTACCATTAAATCCCATGGGCAGAATAACCCTATATAAAATGATGATCCTTCCCCGAATTATTTATGTCTTTCCGAATCTTCCTATCAGCTTAATAGAGGCAATTCAATCAAAGAAAAAAATTGGTCTAATATATCGCTATTCGTCGACTATAAATTGGATGATTTAGATAAATACAACATTTTTTGGCAGGCTCCGTTGGAAGAAAATGGTTGGAATATTTTGGATTCTATCCTGATGTCCAAAGAGCTATGTCTGTCAGCTAATATGAAGGTTCAGGTATATAAAACCTTGTTCAGACTATACTACACTCCTAAACGAATGGCCACATGGGGTCCACAATATGATGGGAAGTGCTTTCGCTGTAAAGGAGATGAGGCAGATATTACGCACATTTTCTACAACTGTTCTAAATTGCGGTTATTCATTTCTAATATAGAAAGATTCATTACTGAAGTTATTCACTATCCTATAAAGATCTCGCCAGCTCTTATGTTAACTGGGGTCAGCCAATCTATTAATGATAATGTGGAATTAAGCAAATATAAGAATTTTTTTTTGTATTAATGATTATTACTCGGCTCTGTATTGCTACTGAATGGTTACAACCAGAAGCACCCACGTTTGTGTTTTGGAGAAGAAAATTATTCAATGTTTATGAATTAGAGTGGAATTTATATGCGTTAAAAGGGGCAAGAAAAAAGAAGATTGGTTTATCCACATGGGGGGCTCTCAAAGAATATATAGAGCAATAATTCTTTCAAGATTCTTGATTTTTTTTTTTTCCTTTTCTCTTTCTTATAATGTATTGGAAATGAATTATTGTAAGTTGAGAATGTATTCTTTTTACTTATTTTGACCGAACCAAGGCAATACAAAAAAAAAAATGATGATCCTTCCCCGAATTATTTATATCTTTCCGAATCTCCAGCTCTGCCTACCGCATCATTTGTTCCTAGCCCTAGATAGATTAGCTACCGCATTCCTGTTGGGCCGCTCCAGACATCGACTAGCTCTTTCCCATTTTTAACGGGCCCTGTATGATGGTGGCCTGGGAATGTCTCATTTTTATTTTTTCTACTTAGCTATTCAACTATTGGTGATTTATGATTGTTTTTCTGGAGGGTGGTCTGACCTCGCGTACCAAAAAGAGCTTGCATTTCTGGGGTTTTCCAAGATCCAGATGATACTGTATGGGTCCCTTATCCCAAACTCCATCCCAGCGGTGACCTGAACGGTTATCCTGGCTCGGACACATGCACTTCGGTTGACACCCCTCTCTGCTTAGTACCTGGTTGAAGGAAGTGGCCACGCTGAAAGGTTTCAGGAAAAGGGACCTTATAGGTATTTCACAACTGAGAGATATTTGGTCAGGAGCACATATTCGCAAGTTCCAGGAATTGCAGGGTATTTCTCTGATTGACACTACACATTTTCACAAATATTTGCAACTTCGATATGTGCTCCCTGTCCATCTTTACACTGATACTACCACCCCAGAATTTTGTCTGCTGGAGGCCAAGATCCTGATAGGGGTACTGGGCAAAAGAGGTATTTCCCTAATATATGGCACACTTTTTATTAACGCCTTGCCTACGCTAGACTACCTTTGGACACGCTTGAAGCATTGGCTGTGCCCCCTAAAGTACGATGATTGGTGGGACGCCCTCATGGCCCCACAGGTCCTTACCATCTCTTCCAGACTGAGACTAATGCAGACATATTATCTGTACTGTGCTTACCTCACCCCGGATAGACTATACCAGGCAGGCCTTTTACCGAGCCCTGATTTCCTCCACTGTGTGTTGACCCCTGCAGATTTCTACCACATGGTGTGGGCATGCCCGGTGATAGTCAGATGCTAGACCACTATCGCTGCAGAACTTACTGAGGTGTTGGGATGGGAGGTCCCCCACACACCTGTGGCCTTTTTCCTGTGGATTCTGGAGGGTGAGGGACGATCTCAATCAAATAAAGAATTTCTGGGCACGGCCCATATAAATGGAAACAGCCCCCCCACAATGTCACAGTGGCGCAGAGGCTTGGGCTGGTGTGCAATTCAAGAGAAGCAGGTGTTTATAGCACTGCACTGTACACGGAAACATGACAGGGTGTGGGGCAAATGTTTGGATCAGAAGGAATAGGGCGGAAAACTTGATGTCACTAGTGTGTTCAAAGGAAGGTGCATGTGAACTTCTTAGTGTTATTGTGGCTGAGACGACACGAATAGCACAAACCACACAGGGGGTTGAAAATTACTTTACTATGCCCGTTTGTGGCTGTATTGTGTTGTTTGCATTACAATCAATGAAATACATTATTTTAAAAAAGGTTATTGTGTCAACCCAGCATTTTAGTGGCTTCTTGACCTTTATCCCACCTTCCTCATAATCAATAACTAAATAAAAACTCGGAGAAAACATAAATTAAATATCTCCATTAAAAACAGTTGTTAAACAGATATCTAAACACAGGGGGATGGTCATACAATGTTGTTCTTACTATTATTACATTACTATACACCACATATTGAGACAAAAAAAGCTAATTATCAACTTGATGTATATTTATACTAGCAGCCCGTCCAGACGTTGTCCGGGTATGAATTGCTGCCGGCCAGTAGTATATTGTTTTGTAGAATTTCGTTTTGATAGCATTTCTTATCTGTGACAGGCCTGTGACATGCTCCGATTCACAGTGCACTGCTGATGCACTTAAGAGTGCGCGTTCAGTAGTGTGTGAACTCGAGTTTCCCTGCTTTATTTTTCCTTGCAATTTTATATAGCGCGAACTCGACAACATGGCATGAGCACAATTTACATTACAGAAGAACACATTCATTTGTGGTAGACAAAGCGATTTGCCTGGAATCAAAGGATGTTGAGCTGATGCCGAGATTCGAACGTAGCTCCCCAGCTCTAAAGTTCGCAATTCTAGAACTTGTGGTGGGAGGTGTGTCTAAAAGTGTATGTCGGTGCTGGCCATCAATGAGAGAGACCTGTGCATTTTTCAAATGGGTGGTGAAAAAATATGAGTATTTTGCCGGAGATGTGGGCCGCCGTGCCACCAATGTACTTACCGGGGGAGGGAAAACACCCATTATTCCGCACCTTTCTTTCCGCATACCATCACTCCGCATACTTTCATTATGAAAGTACCATGATTCCACAATGCCATTATAACGCATGGCATTACATTTTATATGCTTTTACCACGCATATATTTACAACGAAATTAGTTGTAAATCCATGAATGGTAAAAGCATGTTTTTTTTAATGTTTGGATAAGGTAAGTATGGGTATAGGGGTATATGTTTTGGGGTACTGAGGTATATGTTTTGGGGTGTTTGGGTATTTTAAGGGTTCAGATATAGTTTTGTGTTATGGGGTACAGGGGTAGTTTTAGGGTTTAGGGATAGGTATGGGTTTTGGAGTACAGGGGTATTTTTAGGGTTCAGGACTAGGTTTGGCTCTTGGAGTATAGGGGTATTTTTAGGGTTCAGAGCTAGGTTTGGGTTTTGGGGTACAGGGGTATTTTAGGCTTCAGGGGTAGATTTGGGTTTTAGGGTACATGGTTATTTTTAGGGTTCAGGGCTAGGTTTGGGTTTTGGGGTACGGGGGTATTTTTAGGGTTCAGGGGTAGGTTTGGGTTTTGGGGTACAGGGGTATTTTAAGGGTTCAGGGCTAGGTTTGGGTTTTGGGGTACATGGGTATTTTAGGGTTCAGGGGTGGTTTTGGGGTACAGTGGTATTTTTAGGGTTCAGGGGTAGGTTTGGGTTTCAAGGTACAGGGGTATTTATAGGGTTCAGGGATAGGTTTGGGTTTTGGGGTATAGGGGTATTTTTAGGGTTTAGGGATAGGTTTGGGTTTTGGGGTACAGGGTATATTTATAGGGCTAAGATGGGTTAGTGTTTAAGGGTGTTGGGGTATTTTAAGGAGTAAGGGTGGGTTATGGGGTGCAGGGATATTTAAAGGGAGCAGGGTGGGATTAGCACACGATATGAGACATGGCATGAAGGGCGGAACGTACCACACGCCCCCAGCGTTCGTCACGCCCCCAGCCCACGCCCACAGCACAACACAGACACGCCCACAAGGGACTACTTTGCTGGCACGGTTCTTTTACCTTTTAAATGTATATGGTGGGCATCTGCATAGCCTATGTCCTTCTGCTGCAACTGCCCTTTCCAACGCTGTATTGGGTGTTGTGATTGGTGCTGTGGTTCCTGAGATTACCCGCCTCAAAGGTTTGGGCTCTCTCTTTATTATATTAGTATAGATTATACATCTCAAGCATCAGTAGATATTAATTTGTATATATCATTCTTTGCCATGTCCAATTTCATACACATTTAATTGATATGCTCAGCGTATATTATCATGAGTATAAAAATAAAATAAAAACCTAAGAGATATCCTCAATTACCTTCCATTATATTTGAACTTGTTATAACAGTGTTCTTACTCATGGATAGTCTTCAGGGTTTTATATCATGTATATTGAAGGTGCAGTGCTTTCATTGTCTGTCACCCCTAATAGTATGCACAGTCTGTTTCATTCCAGGAAGTAAGAACCTGTCGGAATAAAAAGGATTTCTTCTTTCACTGTTTTATAATGGCAATTATGAGTTATTAATAATCCATATATATCACTCACGGTCTTACGTACTATTCAGAACTTTGGGGCATATCAGCAACAGCCGGCGATAATTATCGCTAAGCGCGTTTAGCGCGAGGATAATTATCGCCGGCTATTGCTGGATTTTATCGCTGAGATAGCGGGCTATCAGTGACGCATATCTCCAAAGCGATAAAAATCCAAGCGATAGCTGCTAAATGTGCGATTATCGCTGGAAATCCAGTGATAATCGCACAGCCATAGGCGCTAGCTTGATGATAGGGCAGGGCAGACTTAGCCAAAATAGCCACCTTCCATTTGATATAATGGCTATGTCAGATTGAACAGGGAAACTGAAAGGTTTGGGTCTGGTGTGGCCTGGACCACTCAAATATATTAAACAGAAAAAATGCACAGACAGGTTTAGTTTTTTTGAATTTTATCACACCTAGCCAAGAAGTTCTAGGTGGTGCTACTATTTTATTTTAGTCTTTTTATTTTTTTCTAGAAAAAACTTTATACATTAAATTTCGTATGTCACCAAATGAACAGTTATCAAACAATAATGAACACCTACAGACATTAAAACATGTATATACATTATACTCAAAATCAATACTGTAAATAACAATATACACCAAATACACACTTGTACAATGCCTCCAATTATTTCATAAAAAGGCACCAGTCCTTCATATTATATGCAAGTAGACAGGCGGACAAAACAGTTCATTGGCAATGCCTGCCTGTCTCACTGAGACGGAGACTGGATTGCTACCTGGGGTCACACTACTAGGGATAGAAAGTATGGTAATATTTAGTAACCCTAGAGGCACCCCTCTTTTCTTTCCCAGGCTCGGGGTACACTCGTTTCGAACCACTGTGTAGTTTAAGGGTTCTCCTCAGGACACGGACTGGAGGTGGCCATAACTGTGTTTAGCATCATAGACCACTGCTGTAGAAAGTTGCCAATCGAGTATAAGGATTCTTCAAAAGTTGGAGAGGTGGAGAAATGGGGGGAGGAGCGCCGGCCGCTCTTCGGCACCGGGACCTCTTTTCATACGTGCTTTTCAATCGGGTTAGTTCATTCTCTGTTGCTAATTCGGCAGCTCTCTCCATTCATTCTCGCTTGGCGTCTAACCCGATTGAAAAGCACGTACGAAAAGAGGTCCCGGTGCCGAAGAGCGGCCGGCGCTCCTCCCCCCATTCCTCCACCTCGCCAACTTTTGAAGAATCCTTATACTCGATTGGCAGTTTTTCTACAGCAGTGGTCTATGATGCTAAGCACAGTTATGGCCACCTCCAGTCCGTGTCCTGAGGAGAACCCTTAAACTACACAGTGGTTCGAAACGCGTTGACCCCGAGCCTGGGAAAGAAAAGCGGGGTGCCTCTAGGGTTCCTAAATATTACCATACTTTCTATCCCTAGCAGTGTGACCCCAGGTAGCAATCCAGTCTCCGGCTCAGTGAGACAGGCAGGCATTGCCATGAACTGTTTTGTCCGCCTGTCTACTTGCATATAATATGAAGGACTGGTGCCTTTTTATGAAATAATTGGAGGCATTGTACAAGTGTGTATTTGGTGTATATTGTAATTTACAGTGTTGATTTTGTGTATAATGTATATACATGTTTTAATGTCTGTATGTGTTCATTATTTTTTGATAACTGATCCTTTGGTGCCATACAAAATTTAATGTATAAAGTTTTTTCTAGAAAAAGACAAAAAGACTAAAATAAAATAATCGCACCACCTAGAACTTCTTGGCTAGGTGTGATAAAATTCAAAAACACTAAACCTGTTTGGCCATTTTTTCTGTTTAATATGTCAGATTGAAAGCAGGCGTAAGGAAAGTAGCGATAAGCGCGATTAGCGCTCCTTTTCTTATCGCTGTGCAGGTTAGCGTGCAGGTTCATAATAGGAGAAATGTCGCTTAGCTACATTTTCCTGGTAAATTCTGTGTGTTACGCCCACTCTGCATCTCATTAGGGATGCAAAGCTGAGCATTGAGGAATTGGGCGAAGAACCATGAAAACACGCGATAGCGTGTCTTTGCTGATAGGGCAATATAATGATGGCCGCTTTTCGCCCAAAAACGGACCCTAAAGCGGCGATAATTTTATCCCGTGTCCTTGTTGATATGCCCCTTTGTTATTTTAAAACACGCATCTCAAATTTCACGTGAGTAAACAAACTTTAGCAAGTCTGTTGTTCCTTTCCTGCCCCGGACAAAACCGCCAAGGTGATAATGCAAATCTCGGCAGTGAATAAATTGCTCTTTGAAGCTGCATTTTCATTTACCTGCACAATGTAAAAATCCATTTAGTACTTCAACTTATTTTGCCTTGTGGTCAGTTTCTTAATGTGCTCTCTACCTTAAAGGCATTATACATCTTCCTATTTATAGTTTATAACTAAAACTCTCACCTGTCTTTTCAACATAGTTCACACAGATTATTGTGTCTGCTAGTTTACAAACCGACAAAGGTCTTTGAGGCTGCTAATACTGTGCCCTATGTTTCTAAAAACACATATGCATGTACAGATTGATGCCCTGTTAGGAGACACTTATTTAAATATCGTTTTGCCTAATTAGAGCTCACCTCATAGAGCTCAGGGTCCAACAGGAACACAGGCCGTAGTTCCTTTTTTAGAATCAATAATTTTTATTGTGTGGTGGTAAATGCACAATACACAGCTTAACTGCCTACATCCAATCGCCGGCAGAGCATAAACTAGAGAGCAAAACTCAGCGTGTAAAGGGCTACATCCCTGGGGACGATCTCGCGGCAGTGCAATCCTCATTGAAACCTCATGGCACTGTGGCCAAGACACCACCTTTAAAAACGCAATAAACAACAGAAAAAGAACTC
This sequence comes from Lissotriton helveticus, assembly GCF_964261635.1. Classification (NCBI taxonomy): domain Eukaryota; kingdom Metazoa; phylum Chordata; class Amphibia; order Caudata; family Salamandridae; genus Lissotriton; species Lissotriton helveticus. The sequence goes on from NC_136067.1 coordinate 1,119,688,981, forward strand.
TCCTCCCCCCACATCACCCCCACCTTCCCTCCACATCAGTTCAAGACCTCTCTGCCACCAATCCCGATGTAACCCACTGGGCGTTACTTATCAAGACAAGTAGCTCCTGTACCAGGTGGGTCCAAGGGTATGAGTTGTAAGATCTGCAGGTATTTTGGAACTTCCCTCATGTCTTTAGAAAAGAGCTGTAAAAATGGGGCCCAAAGTTTCGCATAGTCTTTGCCGCGGCCCTCCAGACTAAGAGAGAGACGTTCCAAAGTTTCTGTATCCTGCTATCATTAATTTATACAGAAAGATTGTTTCCCTTTGGCCCCTTATCTAACCTACCCCCACCCTTACCTTTTTGGAAATCCTGTTCTCGTATCTGTGGATTTCCATTGGTCCTTTACATGATTAATCTGTATTTTAAGCATGCCTGCTCTTGTAATTGTGGTTACTTATTGGTTCCTCGTCTATCCAAGCCATACGCCTATCTTTTTTGCATGCCTATTCTTCTCCTAATACCACCATGTTAAAAACAGGTGACTTGCTAATGTGGATTATATACATTATTCCAGTTTTATCAATTGTGTTGCGGCAGTTAAATTGCAAATTCTCAGGCATGATGCTATATACAACACCCCTTGAGTTTTATCATTACAAAGTGTCCTTATTTATATTAAAATGAGACGGAACTCCTATTATTGTACGCAATGTCCCCGGATCAGAGGGTGAACAGTAAAAGCAGCAGTGTGGTATCCCTTATAATATGTCACTGTGGTAAAAGTTATATTGGAGAGACGTGGAGGGAAATCAGAATATGACTTAATGAACATAGATCTGCTATTAGGACATGTAAAAAGAATGCACCACTCGTGGAGCATTTTAAAGAAATGAAACATAATGAAGATAACATGAAATGCTACATTTTGGAAAGGGTAGAACTGTCACGAAGTGGAGGGGATCTTACCCCAAAGGGGAAAACAGAGGGAACCGTTTTTATGTCTAAATTCCCAACCTATTGGAAAGGCTTAGATAATCATTAAGAGTGGGACTATCTTAATATTTTAAGATAGTCTTCCTTCGAGAATATTGTTTACATGGTGTTATTGTTCCTGCAGAAGGTGCCTGAAAACTACTCATACACGTTTAAGAACGAGTGGGATGGAGTTTTTCATAGCTTAAATGAAGCAGCAGTTGCACAATGTATAGTACGGAGCAGCACATTATTTGTGAAAAATGTGCATCTTTGGTAGCAATCAGTGAAGAGGATTATGAATTTAGAGCAAAAGAACAGTCTGCTAATCCTTTCAGCCGTCTTATACCTGTGTGTAGGTAATGACCTACCCAGATGACTGCATCAGAGGTTTGCAAATGTCACGGAGACAGTCAAGGACGTGATCAGAAGGCCAGTTGCCCATGCCAGGCCTTGGGTATATGATGTTGAGTGTGGAAATAATAGTTCCTTTCTCAGTACCTGATGCGGGAAGTTGGTAATTGCAGAGCAGCATGGGAAACTAAAAATATCCAGATGGAGAACGTAGTCTGCACTTCAAGCAAGCAATGTTTCAACTTCATGAGAATATATTGGGAAATCAGCTCAGCGACTCTTTGCAAAAGCACAATTTCAAATGTGCTGTGATTTTTAGGTTTGACATTAGCCAGGACATTTACATTTTACTAAAAGTATACGTATACAAATACTTACTTATAGGGGCTTTCAGACAGTCCTCTTCATTCATAGGTCTAGTGTTATGAAATGCACATTTTAGTTCTGCCCATTGCAGCCTACTGGATGGGGTAATAGAAGAGCCCACCACAGCCGCTGGACAACTTCATTATGGGTGAAGACATTCTGCCCTTTCATTAAGGGGCACACTGACACACTAAGTAGTTCCCTTCAATGCCAGGGACTAACATGGCAATGTGTGCTTTCAGAGATCAAAAAATTTACTTTGCTGTTAGCCTATGTTTTTTTAGTTTAAATTGTCGAGGGCCGAACTGCCTCCCCAACAATAAAGTTATGCCAAACCTCAACAAAATAAAACAAGCATTGAGATAACCAAAAGGCTGACAGCCTGCACCAGACTTACTGGCCTTACCAACACTTGTATTCTCTGCTACCCTGCAGCTTAGGTTTCCACACTCTTTAAAGCTATACGTCTTCACCAGAAGTCATAGGTCGATATTCAGAAGGACTTATCTCCGATTTATCTTCCCCATCATGCATCAAAAGTAGAGATAGATTTAACACCCCATTCACAAGTTGGTGCAAACTGCAGACATCGCCAGTATTACTGCGATAACTGCTTCAAAATTTATCTCCAAGGTGGACACCACCAACTAACCCTAATGAGATGCAGAGTAGGCGTTCACATGCAAAAACACACGAAAAAAACACACCACCCCTTTCACAACAAACTGCCAGATCTGCGATGCAAACCAAAAACAGGCGAAAAGCCGCAGTAGCAGCAGGGAATTAACATCTTCTTTTTGCTAGTGTTAAGCAGGATGACTTCCTGCAGCATAAAAGGGAGCCCAGCTATGAGCCATACCTGAAGACCCACAGATGCCAAGGGGACAATGATCATGCAACGCGGATACCCATGAAGGCCACAACACCCACCGCAACCACCCCAGGCCCATCTCCCCCCCCCCGGACCTAAAGACAGCGGACCCACCTGAAACACACCTGCCGCCCATACCCAACGTCAGAGGAGGACATTGCCCACTACAAGCCCAAAAGGACAACCATCCCCCGCATCCTGACCCACATCCCCACCTGCTGACGGACCCAACCCAGCAGACAACCAACATCCCTCCGCAGAGAAATCTGCTGACTGCAAAGCACGTGCTGGCCTCTGGTACCATCCAACCCACAACTGCCAGAGTCAGAGGAGTCACACAGCCAGCCCCATCCAAGGTCATCACACCTCTCCTGGACGCCAACATCAACCTGATACCATAGCACCCCCACGTCATCCACACCGCACAGGAGCAGCTGGAGACCAAGCAAGGCCCCTACGCCATAGCTGGGTTCCCACAGGTGTTAGGGACAATCAACAGCACACATGTACTCCTCGTGCTCCCTGCCCACACTGCACACAACTACCACAACAGGAAGCACACGCATACCATGAATGTGCAGGCAATAGTGGACAGCCCGGGACTCCTCAGCAATGTTGTGGACAACTCCCCAGGCAGTGTGTATGATACTCACATCTCCCAACAGTCCATCATCACCCAGAGCTCCCAGGATGGCACACATGAAAATGCAGTGCCCATTGGTATGCCCAAAATAAACACACCACACACCTCCAGCCCACAGTCATGCAACACAGCACAACTACATTCAACATGACACACAACATGCCAACCGACCAGACACAACAACACAACTCAATTGGGAATCCGGCCTTGCCATGCCCACAACCCAGCCATGGCATGGTACTACAGACACACAATAGCAGGATGTGAGGAGAGGCATGGAGCAGGCATGTGCAAGAGCAGCAAGTGACTAAGGAATGTGAACCTACCCAATGTCAGGTGTGGAGTGGAGGTGCCGGACAGACCACAGAGTGCAAACCACGGAAATGGCAATGTGGAAATCAACTACTGGTGCATGGAGTGTAGTGGCCAGTGGACGCTACCATATCCCCACAGGCTGTGGGGCAGAACGTGGAAATGTTGCATGTTACGTCCCTCCCGGCATGCGCATGCGTAGTGGGTTGGACCTGTGTACGCCAGGCCTGGGTAGGGGTGTGAACAAAAAGCCCATCGCACTGGTCGTGGATCTCATTCAGAAGGGACAACGCACCTGCAAGGGTGGCACCTCTCAGCCTGCCATGAATCCTGCGCCGAGCACGGTGGGGCCTGCGTCCCTGTGCGCCTGCTGCACCCCGGGCCGCTGGTCCCCAGACCCGTCATGCCTGCCCCAGCGCACCAACAAGGCTCCGCTCACCTGCCTACACCAGCGTGTGTCAAAGAGGGCCCACCACATGCCGGTGCAAGCTCCAAGCACCAGTCCCGCGACCTCTGCAGCCTTCGCAGACCATCGCTGGCCCCCCCGACGCTGACCCGCATTACTTCTTTCTCATTGACATACACCACCGGCGTCCTCTTTGGCCCAGTAGGTCCCACATGTGGAGCTGTGTTCTGAGTCCTGAATGGCAGTGATCCCAAGTCCGTGGCAGCGGCCAGAGCACCAGACTCCTTTTGATCATTGAGGCATAATTCTATATCGCAGGCCTGCGACACGTGGTGCCACTAACCCTGTTCAACGCAAGCCGGCGACAAGTGGATGATGGCTCAGGCCAACCCTGCAGACCAGTAGGTCTCACATCCAGCACGTAGTCAAGAATCATGAATGGCAGAGTCCACACCAGTGAATGCACAGTGAGGAGTAAGACGAACATGTGGCTCAGTCCGGACGAAAGCCAGATCAGAGTCACGGAGGTGATTGAACACTATCAACAACTGACCTGGTGCTATCAACCCTGGTCACCACAAGTCTGGATCCCGTGGTGCCACTTAATCTGAACTACGCAGGCCGGTGGGGCATCCAACCTAAGCCGGCGACACTCGGTGAATGGCCTGTGCTGACCGCTGCCTCAGGCCTACACTGCGGTCGAGTAGGTCACACATGTGAAACTGTGTCTTGGGTAAGATATGGAAGAGTCCACACCATTGGACATGCCTCATCGCAGGCGTCATCCCCTAACAGCACTGGTGCCACTAACTCTGAGCACAAAGAGTCATGGGCACTTTCTGGTAGGACCTTGGTGGCGACGGAGTCCATGGCCTGGTGGTTTTCTGCATCTTCATCTGGCTGGACCGGACTTGCAGTCTGACATGTGTCTGCACCATTCATCTCCACCATAGTGACTGTTTCAGCGTGGTCCTGCCCTCTGCATCATTCCCTGAGGGTATACCTTCCACTGTCCACTGAGACACTCCGCGACAAGTCCCTTTTTCATCTACGGAAACCTGCTCTGCACTCGTGACCCTGCCCCTGTGCCCCGCAAGTCAGCAGCCCGTGGCAGTAGGCCTCTTTCAGGACGCTGTGAATCTATGGCCACTAACTCTGTGCAGCACAAGTCATGGGGCCTTTATGGTTGAATAGTTGTGTCCCTTACGATGTACACTGTTGTCAATTTCTGACTGCACCAGGTTGCCCTTGCCGGTTGGTGTGCACACCCCCCACACACATCCAACACAGGTGTCACTCAGTATGTGGTATTGCGCACGTGCCCATAGCTATTCACACCATCTGAGCAAGTGTTTCCATGTGGTCATTGTGTCAGCATGATGGGCAGGGGCCCTGCAACATCACGGTGTGCTATCTTCAGTGGACGTAATCATGTCACCTCAGCGTTGGCAGTGACCCTGGACATGTAGCTTCGCACGCACCCCCTGCATGCAAAAGCGGTATGTGCTGGTCTGGCGTACATCAGGTCAGCGGAAGGGTGTGTTGATTCGGCAGGGGGAGCATGGCGTGGCTCGGACCTGATCTTGGGCAGGGAGTGCGGTAAGTGTGTCTCTGTGTTGGGGTGTAGTTGCCACCAGGGACACAGTAGTCGATGTTGCAATGTAGCATGCACCAGTAGGGCGGGCCCGCACGTACGAGGACATGTAGGATCGCAAGACCGCTCGGGGTCTTGGCACATGCATGCCAAGTTTTATGTATATCCGTCCTGTGGAGGCATGAGTCAGTTGCCTGGCCTAATTCGCAGCACAATCACAGCCAGCCATGGGCTGTACACCTGTGTCCGCCCTGTACGGACCATTGGCATACACTCACGTGGCTGCACACCTTCAAAGGCCAGCGTCACGGTGTTGTTGGCATGCCACTGGACATGCCCGGACAGGCATTACAATGGTGTGCCGTAGGAGTGCACGTGATGCAACCGCACAGCGCACACAAGTGTGGGGGCTCGTGGGAGGGAGGAGCAGCTGTGTGGCAATGTAACACCCAGTGAGGCCATTCATGTGTCACGTGCTGGGCATATCATCCATGATTCCTAGGGTCGCAGACATCCCACCACACCCACAACAGGCCTCTGTACATCTCCTATATGCATGCAGATGGTGAAGTTACTGTAGGGATGAAAGATCCTTTTTCTGAACTATCAGGCGCTAGCACATCTGCAGCTCCGAGCAGGAACTTGCATGTGGCTAGCACCCCCAACAGATACGATAGAATTTGCTAGTGAATCCCACACTACGCACTGCCCGACATGAGACCAACGTGTACACATCCCACATGCAGAAGTCCTTGGTTGTAGTTAGCGTGCGTGAAATGGCCTTCACACGTACTCCCACCCCACCCCAGGCCTGCACCCATTGCACACAGACACTGCTCATTGCACAGAGCTGTGCCATTTCATCCACAGGACTGGAGCAGGGCAAGCCAGTGTCGATTCAAGCAGAGCCACTGACACAATCGCAGACCAATCCGGACACAAGCTCCACTTCAGTCTCGTTGACCTGTACCGTGCAGATCTGCTGCATGAACTGGGGGCACTGCCATTGGCAGTGCTGTGGATCAGTTACCGGCTGAGCTTCCACCTTGCGGGCATCACCTCCGTCAGCCTGTGTTGCATTGTCGCTCTTGCATATTCTAGTGGTCCATGGTTGTCTGCCTCTCCAACGTACCGGTAGCTGACCTGGATTTCGACATGTGTGTGCGCCCCCTGTTGGCCCACGACCAGGAGTGTCACTGTGATGCCCAGTTATGGCATGCATGGATGTTTGGCATGCAGGCTGGAAACTGGACTGGGGAGATTGCACGAGTCGTCGTGTGCAATGAGCACATTGTGCCACTACCCGATTGGGCTTTGGTGCACATTGGGCCCAGTGGTTGGAGTCAGCACATCTTTCCGGGTCAGCTGATGGATTACGTTGACGACATATCAGATGTGGTGGACAGCGATCGCTTATTGGAGATGTTGGCCTACGCTGCTGCACTCGCGTTTATGGACGAGTGACAAGGTACCTGCAGCCACAACTGGATGTGATCCATTGCGATGCCTGGTTGCATGTTGGGAATCTGGTCAGATGTCCCAAGATGACAGTGGACATGGCTACATTGGCCTGGACTCATGATCCAGGAGCGGACAACCAACGCGGGTTGGCACTTACTTGTGTTGGTGATGGACTCCCCCAAGGTAGACATGGGCGCTTTCCTACATTCCTCATTCAGGCATGCTGCTACATTGGTCTGCATATCGTGGCACTTCTCTTGGCTGTACTGACACGCACTTGTTGGTAAAGTTTTCGCACTTTCACTTGTCTCCAAATGCGTTGTTTCTTGATTTGTATGCCAATGTGTGTGTCACGGACTCTCTGGCTCCCTGCCATACGTGCATTGCTACCCCATCAGGACTGTGGGTTTGTACTTGTGCATTATCATTTCCCTGTTTCGTGCTTTGCCAGAAGCGTATTGCTGTTTACCGGCCACAGGCGGATGCACTTGTATCCTGTGTTCAGTTGTGCAAATGTTGGTGTTTGTACCACATTGTGTTCGATGTTGGGGTACTCTGCTTCCTATGTGTGTGTGCTGCATTGTGTGATAGATGTCCCTTCAGCTCTGATTTGGCTCACCCTTCTCCTTTTCAGGCAGTGTGGGTTTCACTTCTGTGCTTGTTCATTGGTTTGATATTGCCGGGTTGTGTGACTTGTGCTCTTGGTTGGTGTTGTTACACTTGGGCATGGTTTGTCTGCAGTTGTGCTGTGCTTAATTGTGCATGTGTGCCATTGTGCCCATCTCCCTCGGTCCCCCCAGTCCCTGCTGGTTCCTCTCCTTGATGCTGTTGTGTCTGTGGTTTGGGCAGCTTCCGGTCCCCAAGTCCTGCCACCATCTCCAGACTGATGTGGTGGACATCATTTCCTCCATGTCACCCAGCTCCTGGTGTGGCTCTGGACTCCCACCTCTGGTTTGCATTGCTGCCTTCTTGTTGTTGGCGTGTTTCTGCTTGTTTGTGCGTTTCGCATTGTAACGGATGTTCTGGTTTTCGTCCATTATCCTCCTCCGCTCTCAGGCTGCATTCACCTTGTCCAAGATGGCCTGCCATGTACAATGTTTTGTTGCCAAAGGGGCTTGTGGGATAGTATACTGGCTCGGGTTGCCTCCATTGTGCTTGGCTGTTGTTTTCTGTTTGGTTTGTCTTTCTTTTTCAGGCTTTTGTTGTGCTCTTCCCACCTGTTGTGTGTGTCGCGGGCCTGGCGGTGCTTATCCCTGCTTTCCTCATCGCGAATGGGCTCATCGCACTTTTTTTGTGTTGTGGTTTGTGTTTTTATCTCCGTAGAGGTGGGTGTATTGTGGACATTGGCCACGATTTCGGCAGACTATCGCATGGTACCGCCTTGCTGTGAATTCCACGTTGACACTAGGTTATTTTCCGCGATAGGCTGCGATGTGTAAAGTTGTGTTAGCATTTTTTGGTGATGTTTAGCACACGTTCTTGTGAATATCCCCCATAGTGTGTTTACTATTAAAGCCATTAGGGTAGCAGTAGGGACATCACACACTGCTTTGCTTCTTGGTTGGGAGGGCTCCGCAGGAAGGGGGTTACATGAATTTTAACATTAATGGGTTGAACGATCAGAGTGTGAAACCTGGTAACTGTGACTATGCAGGGTCAAGGTGTCACCTCCATGCTCCAGCGCTACAAGCAGAAAGGATCAGTAGTCTAACGGGACCTGCGTGGGGAGCAAGGTAAGTAAAAAAGCTTTCAAATGTGTGGGGGTGAGGTGAATGTGTGCATCTGTGAGAGACAGCATGTGTATGTTTGAGCATGTTTGTACATATATCTGTGTGTGTGTGATAGAGTGAAAGTCATAGAAATAGAGAATCCGAGAATGATTAATGGGGAATATGTGTTATTGTGTGTGAAACTCAGTGAGTCAGAGTGAGACTGAGTGAGTCAGAGAATTAGTGAGAAAGAGAGTCAGAGTGAAAATCAGTGACATTCATTGAATAAGACTAAGTGGGGCTGCTTAAATCAGTGGGACTAAGTGGGTTGGATTGCGACTGTGCAAGTCAGCGTGACTAAGTAGGTTAGAGTGGGAATAAGTGAGATTGCGTTAGCCGTTGAAACCTAGTGGGTCACAGTGGGACTGAGTGGGTCATAGTGGAAATTAGTAAGTTTGCGTAAGTCAATGAGACTGAGTGGGTAACTGTGGGACTGAATGGGTCAGAGTGGGAATGAGGGAGACTGAATAAGCTAGTATGACTGAGTGGATTACAGTGGAAATAAATAAGACTGCATACATCGTGAGACTGAGGTGGTCACAGTGGGTGAGAGGGGGAATGAGTGCAACTGCATAAGCCACTGAGCCGAGTCAGTTACAGTGGGGCTAAATGGGTCAGAGTGGGACTTAATGGATCAGAGTGGAATAAATGAAACTGCATAAGGCCGTGAAACTGAGTGGGTCAGAATGGAACTGAGTGGGTCAGAGTGGAAATGAGTGAGAGTGCATATGGCAGTGGGACTGAAAGGGTAAAAGTGGACTGTGTAGGTCAGAATAAGAAGGAGTGAGACCGAGTAAATCAGTAAGACTGAGTTGGTGAGAGTGGGATTGAGTGGGTCAAAGTGAGACTGAATGAGACTGTGTAAGCCAATGAGACTGAGCGGGTCAGAGTGGGACTGCGTAAGTCAGTAAGACAGTGTGGAACTTAGAGTAATTAAAAGTCAGTTCAAGTGCGAATAGGAGAAAATGAGAATGAGTGAGAGAGTAAGACTGAGTGCAAGCAAACCCTCCTTCAAAACGTCTAGGAAAAGTGCGAGTTGTTCACTAGAATTTAAGCCAAGTATTGCGCCCCACCACTTTTGAAGCTCACCAGCCATCACTAATATACTATATAGGATTTAATATGTCTGTGCCATTGTAATTAAAATTATATTCCGGCTCAGGAACCACCAAGAGTGCTGTACAGGGTATACCATTTGAAAGGATATTACTTACAGGAACAGATTATGTGGCCATTAACATTAGCAGTTTTATTAAATGTTCTTTTAATGAGGTGTATGTCACCATATCACAGTCAGAATATCAACCTGCAGATATATTGTGAGTACAATATCAACGCCTGAAATATTGTAAAGAATAAGTGGGCAATTACTATTTTTAAAACCTCCATGACAAAATTCTGGAAGTCGATATCATGATCACGATATAGCTGCAGGTCAGTATTTCAACTGTGATACTGCAGTACGACAGCCATAAAAAAGACGGCAAGTAATTTAAGGAACTGGCCATTCCAATAGATGTTCTACTGAAAAATAGTATATTGTGCTATACAGTGGCATATGACAATTAAAATAAATGAGTCACCATATTTTGGGCACATGTCGAGCTGTGATTCCTGAATGAGAAGTTCGGTTGGGATTTAACTGACCTTATGGGAATACAAGTTAGCCTGAACATATTTAATTGAACAGGGACATTTTCAGTAGGGCTTAAAAAAATTAAGTATTGGTCTCTTTCCATACTTTTTTCTGGTACAGTTTTTTAATATCCAATGGAGAGCGGATCTTTCCCCTTACTATATGTCTTTAGCTTCAGGTAGTGGCAAGAAGTTTCTCACCTTCAGCTCTCAAGGACCTTTTATGCGTAACTAAACATACATCGTTTCCTTGTATTTGATTTATCCTTCAACCTATGCCAGTAAAGAGCTCTCCACCTGTGCATCAGGTCAGCAAAAATATGTGCGCACATATTTAGCCCTGCATTTTCAGTTGTATTCAGTAGCGGCCCGTAGAGGGGGTTCCATGGGGAAGTGAGGTGGGGCGGGGGAGGGGTAGTAAACACCGGAATATGGATGAACGGAGGTAAGTAGACATTCAAATAAATAAAATTAATTTTGTTGCGCGCGCTGCATCGCATTTTGCTTTATTTGGGTCTTTCTGAAAACTTGGATATCAGGGATTAAACATTCTTCTGTAGGTCATAATTCCAATTTTCCCTGTCAACTGCATGAAAGTTTTATTAACTGCTGTCAGGCATCTAACTTAACTACTTTGGGCTCTTTCTTCTAGGGTGATTGTTTTCTCTTTTGAGACAATATCCCAGCGATTTTCTGTTCCTCAATCGGGTTTTTTATGCTACCTGCAAATCCACCATTTCATCATGGGTTTGAAAGTGGAAAGCATCGATTGTTCCGCTAAAGTCTTTCTTGAATATCTGGGGAGAGGCCCATCTAGGAAGGGCATCAATCATGTGTATCAAATGATTCTGGCAGGAAAGATTCAACATCGGCCTGACATTTTTCAGACTTTGGCTCAAAAGTGGAGTCGACATCTTGGGGCTCAAGTTATCCCTGATGAAATGAGACGTACAAATGTCTTTTTAAACACAGTTCCGAATGTCTCTTAGGTTAAAACTCATCAGGTTAAATTCAGTAACGATTTTTATTATACTCCATATCATTTATAGATTATGAATTTGAGGCGGGACTTCGAGTGTTTCGATGTTCCGCGAACGGGGTGATTCAGTACATATTTTGATCACCTGTCCTGTCATTTTTCATTAATGGTAGACAGTATTCGGAAAGTTTAATATGCTTTGCCCAACTATCATAAGGTGAGACCCTAAATGAATCATACTGGGCCACTTAGTTGTACCTGCTCATTTTGGTGACATTTTTTTCGGTGCTATCGCCCTAGCTCTATTAATTTTGGCTCGACATTGGTTATTGGCTCAGACTCCCAATTCTATGCTTTGGTGACACAGTTTTATCAATATCGGGCTCCTGGAGCACCTGATTATGGTAAAAAAAAAAAAAGACTACAATCCAGTCTCTTAATAGTAATGTAAAGAGCCACGAATGTTCCATACAGTAATGGGTTTCAGCACCTCTACCAGAATGGGCGAGTGACTATGGAGTGGGGATACATACTTTTTTGAGCATGTTTGAAAACATTTATATTTCACAAAACACGCTAAATGAATACCATATATGAATAGTAAATCCCCCAGATGCATCAAGCATCCATTTTGCGATTCCTTATTAGCGAAAAATAAGGAATTGCTAATAAGGAATAGCAAAATGGTATGCAAGAAGAAATCACTTTGAAAATAGGGATTTCTTAAAATTCCTTAATTGCGATTCGCAAATTGCGAGTCGCAATTAAGGAATACCTCCCCATTCATTCCTATGGGCCTAGAGGGCCATAGGAATGAATGGGAAGAATTTTCAATTTGCGAATCGCAATTAGCGAATCACAAAATGAAAATGCGATTTCAAAGGTACAGGGGTGTCCAAAGGACACCCTGTTGCACCCCTGAAATTGATCTGTGCACATATGTTGCACACACACATGCCCTTAGGGCATGTGTGTGCGCAACATGAAACTTTGGAAAATGCACTTTAGTGCATTTTTCAAAGTTTTTGCAAATTACCATGAAGTTGTTCTTCATGGTAATTTGCGTGCCCTATTAGCGAAATCGCTATTTTTTAAACTTTAATGCATTGCATTTAAGGAATCTCAATTTGAGATTCCTTAAATGCAAGTAATCGCAATTTAGCGAATTCTCAATTTGCGATTTTTGCATTTGGGATGGTGCATCCCAAATGCAAAAATACCGGTCGCAAAGGGGCAGATTCTGAGAATCTGCCCCTTTGCGACCAGATTTTCCTTTGATGCATCTGGGCCTATGAGCTTTACAACACTTTGTGCAAATATAGCAGTAGAGGCAATGTTACATGCAAATAGGCTGTCACAACATTGTAAAATATAAGAAAGTGAACACATAAAAACATCATTGCATGTCTTTAAGACTGATGGAGAACGTGAGTATACAGTGATTAGCGATACTGATGAAGACAGTAGCATAAAGAAACACTTCGGCAGCTCTGGACCAATTTCAAAGAAAAAAACTGTTGTTACTGTAAATATCAGAATTCTTCCCTCCTTAGAAAAAGCCTATCAATACCTGAAACGTAGCAATGCCTCTGTCGTCTTCTCATCGATGGTTCTGTTCTATTGCTTATTCCGTAGAGCGTAACATAAACCAATGGGTCCAATTAATAGTGTCCAAAGGTAAGATGGCTTGAATGATGGTGGGAGTGCAGGCACCAACTCACGCTTTTGATTTTCACTATGCGAATAGATATCGGATATTGATGAAAGTGTGAAGGTGGATGTGTGAGGTGGCTAAGTGATGATATGGAAGGCTGATGGATTACAGACAAGGCCATGAAAAGTTGCGAAGGGTGACTTTATGTGGCCTTGTAAATATGGGCAAGCCCATTGCACCGCTGGTACGACTACAAAAGGGACGCAGCACAGTGGTCTTGAAAAAGAGGCTCCCTGTTTGTTCGAAGGCATCTGAAGGGATCAGCAGTGGCCCGTGCAGATAAGAGCGGTGGGGCGGGGTGGGGAGGGATTCAATAGACGACGCCGAGGAGAAATTAAATAAATAAATCATTTTCCCTCATCATCATATGTTGAATCCCCCCCCCCCCCCCCGCCCCACCTCTTTTACCCGCAATGGCCGCTCCAGGAAGAGATCACAATAAACACATTCTGTTTACCATCTGAGCCAATTCCCATAGAAAGACACAATTTGCTCACATTTCTATTAGCGAAACGAAGGATGTGCCCATTAAAATTTGTTGCAGTGTGGAGCCCGATAGCTTTGCAAACTTTTTTTTTATCAATGTCATTCCACATTTGTTATCCTTCTGACATTTATTTCTTTTTTGACCCTCAGCAATAAAGGAATGGAGCACCTGTACAGTATGAAGTGCAAGAACGTGGTTCCACTCTACGACCTGCTGCTGGAGATGTTAGATGCCCACCGCATACACACACCGAGAGATAAACATTCCACTGAGAAGGACGAAGGTAGCCAGAGTCCACGTACCTCCGGGGCGTCACCTCGCTTGCAAACCTTTTATTTAAACAGAGAAGACTCGACTTTGAAGACCACTGCTTGAGAACCTGTGTGCCGGACCCTAGCAGAGTCAACAGAATTCATCCCAGCATCATACTACCTACATATCGTATATAGCTACGTACATCACATTCGCTGAATAGTCACATATACATATATATCTGTATCTACACACTCCAACACGGATCAATAACCAGTGATTTTCTGTATAGTACCAATCTTCATTATGCACTTGCTAAACTCAAGAATGGATCAGATACCCAACATCTGAAAATGTTCAACTATCCACAAAAAAGCCTTCGAGTGGACATGAACACTACCACTTCTGTTTATCGTTCTATGTCGCGGAAGGGGGAATACCACTGGCTTGCTGCACTTGGTAGCAAGACTTTAGGCTCACTTGTCTCTTAGCTTTGAATTTGAGTGGGCAGTGGTCACTTGATCATTACTTCAGTGTAAATTGAATGTGAAGACTGCATGCATCCCCGTGGCTACTGTAAAAAGCACATGCTTTAGTCGCTTTAATGTGAGATATATCGTGTCACCCTCAGAATTAGACGGGAAACAAAAGTTCCCAGCAGTAACCACAAAACGAAGAGAATACCCACACTGTATAATGCAATAACCAGCATGTCTTTTCATTGTTCTTTAGTTTTTCTGAAAAGTGACTGGTGTATCACTCTGTAATTGACATAGGATCCTACTGAATTTTGGAAAGAATTTAGGATATGAGGTAGTTTAATGCGAAATGGCTGAAGAGCAAGGGTTTGTGCTCTACTATAGCCCAAGAACCGACTGTGGACTTAGCTCAGAAATGCTTTCATTCTAACTGCACAGGCTCCGTTTAGAATAAATATTGCATCTCAACCTTTTTCAATAGAAGCAATTAAGAGTTTTCTACCAGCTAACTTACGCTATAATAGCGATATAACAAATTAATGTGGTAAAAATGTCAAGCACCAGAATATCATGAAGGTAATTCTACAGTGGTAAGAGCGTTGGTTTATTATAATTAACTCAATATACAAGGATCTTGACAATATATATATATATATATATATATATATATATATATACACATACATACATACTGTGCATGTGGAGTTCAGAATATGAAACCTATACATGCTTTTATATATATGTTTGTCTTCACAATATTCTGATATCTGATATTTGTGCCACAACATTTCGGCAGAGGAAAATAAATGTTGGCCTCGATTTTCAAACATGCAACCTCAACTAGATTGATTCACTTCGATTGTTCTCGAATATCTGACTGCTCTTGGCCTAACCTGTAATGGCCATGTAAGGAACATTTACCTACTTAACTATTTGCTTAACAGTTTTGGATTTCACAGATAAGGTATGCAAGAAACATGCACACATAGGCAAATTTGTACATAGGCTAATTTTTTAGAGGCACATTTATTACCAGTGGTGTTTCGAGAGCGCTTCTCCTACACTTATGGCCTCATTACGCTGTCAGTTGGAAAGGCTCCGAAGAGCATTCACTTAGTCCGAATCTATGTTGGAAGCCTTGTGTCCGACCGACCGATTACGATGGTCGGACACCGTTCGAACGTTCTGACTCGTTACGACTCGCCACCGAACAGCATTCGGAGAAACCGAGTCGGTCAGAGCCGGCTCATATGGCTCTATAGAACGCATTTCCAACCGGCGAATTACGATGTCGGATTCAGACAGTGTTTCGGACTTGGTTTGTCCGACACGGAATGGCTGTCAGATACTGACTTGGGGGCCCGTAGCAGACCCCCCTTCACCCAGAGGCCTCCGGTTGGGGAATGTGGAGAAACCCGTTGGTCCCCTCTTTCAAACCATGCACAGTGTGGTATGCACCATGGGGTGCCCATCACAGGGTGCAAGGTTTTCCGCACCCACCTCTTTCTTCAATGGGAGCCTATGTTGTCAGGCAGAACACTGTCTCCCATTGAAGTCAATGGGAGTTCGACCGAACGGTGTTCAGAAGATTTGTAATCGGTTGGTCAGACTCCCTGAATCCGTTTCAGTCAGAAACCATTCCAACACTGAGGCGGTCGGAATGCTTTCTGACTAAGATCGTAATGAGTCCCTAAGTGTGCACAGTGTGTCCATATAATGGTATTCACCTCACTCGCTAATGTTGTAGGTGGAACTGGCCATCACAAGTGACATCATTTACTGTCAAAGAATTCATAAAATCTATAAATGCAACTACTAATTAGCACAAAATCTAGGGCTGTGCTATCCACCAAATGGCCTAATACCTATCCTGCCATGCAGTTATCTTATTTCCATCCCACCTTTTAATGGTCAGCGCAGTAGCTAGGGCGAAACACTGAAAGAGGACAATGACACCAGAGTAAACTTTTGCACTATATATTATGAGGCCTTCATTTAAAGGATGTGTCTCCTTAGGATAGGTATAAGATATTATGGGACAACCTGTTTGTGTAACTTGGACTCTGAATCAAAATGCATTGTTGACAGAGCACGCATGATTTTGGAAGGACTACTGGATTTCAGAAGAACATATCAGAAAATAAACTATTAATAAAAGCGTCTGTGAAGGCTAAACTCTACTTTAGAGCACATGTGTGAAGGTGCAAGTTAGCCATATTAGGAAAACAAGCATTTGTTCAGCATACAAATGCTTTATTGTTGGTGTAGACACTCACTACCACTCCTGGGTGACTCAGCATACTAGGCAGTCGAATGTTCTCTTCGGTAAGAGATTCTTCATGCACTATGCCTCTGTGCCTTACAGATGAAGTCCTGAAGAAGGAAATGACCTCTCAATGGAAATATGTATGACAGAAGCCCTGTAAACCAAACAGAATGTTAAACAAGTATTGGCAAAAAAAAATAGGTCTGTCTTTTTGTTGGGGAAATAGTTTGCTGATTTTTGGGTGACTTTGCATTTGTTGAAAGGCAGATGCCCTCAAAAGAAAATCCCATAACGAAGTAATATCTTATGATACCAGAATATGTAATACGGTATTATGTCCCTCTCCTAAATAAATGCATTAGCAGAGTTGGAATATACTCTCTTAGAAGAATTTTATTAAACAAAGTCAGTTTGCATAGTAAGTGGTGAACTTTTGACAAGGGGCCAGCATTTTCATTGCATCTTTAAGAAAGCCTTGGTGCATGCACATCTTACTTTGTGAGAAAAAATATCAATCTGACAACCAGTTCTCATGACAGCAAAGTTAAGCAAATGAGCAAACAAGGGAATTAGTCAATAGCACTGTGTATTTACAGCAGGCTATAATGCATCCAAACAGCAAGCACTTCCTAAGCAAAAATGTATGCACCAGCAATACAAATATTGTTGTTCCAGCAGTTTGAAGAGTACATACTAGAACTAGTCTAAAAAATGAATCCTTGAGCCCTATTGCAAAAAGGAAACGCAAACAGGGGACTGTAACTATCTAAAAAATGCCCTTGATGTACAGCATATCCAAGTAAAGACAAATTATGAAAATACATCAAAATGACTGAAGAAGGCTGGGCCAAAGATCACTCACTTGCTATACTACTGTACTCATCGAATTGTTTCAGAACTCGTGACATGAGGTCTTCAAGACATCTAAATCTGTCGTTTGCCTTGTAGCCAGGCTTAAAGGGTATGCAACCTTTACAACGAAATTTTTACAACGACCTACCATTACAACGCAACTTTTACAACGCATACCATTACAACGCATTGCGCTGGGGGGCGCTCTAGGATAGGGAATAGGTTAATTTACTATCCAATAACCTTCCCTACTATCCACGGGGACTGGAGTTGGAATAGTAAATTAAACTATTCACTATCCAGCACCCCAAAGCGCTATGCGTTGTAATGGTATGCGTGGTAAAAACCGCGTTGCAAAGGTAGGCGTTGTAAAAGTATGCGTTGTAACGTCATACATCCGGCTTAAAGACATAGCTAAAAAATATTTGATGTCTGCCACTATCAGTAATCCTCTTTCCCAATTCTTTATGCTTCTTTTAAAGCAAACCTTACCCAAATTAGCTGTACAATTATGTTATCATGAACAATTGTATAAATGTGCAGTGGGCATAAAAAAAGCGGCCCTGTACATTAATGGTGGGGAGGCTACACTAAACGAATCGTAATTCAGACATGTGTAGCAACGTCCTCAAAATCATACTCTGAGCTTTACAGGCTCCAAATTACATGAATCGATAGAGTTGTATTTTATAAAGACCGGGCCCAAATACAGTGTGTAAAGTCTAACATGGCCCTGGCAGATTTCTGTTCTTTCCATTATAAGGGATCAACAGTAACGTATTTCTCCAGTCTCATAGTTCCATCATAATGGCTGAAGTCAGACTATATTAAAATCGAAAATTATTTGATCAGAATATTTAGGCACTCCTGCCAGGTGGTGCTGAATGGCATTACCACATTGTTTTCAATGGTAAAACCAATGAACATGATTGAAAGTGTTACTGGGTCGGAAAAACACGTGGTAAATATGATAATGCTACCAGTAATTTTAATGTTGGTCCTGCTATTACCAACACATTTTACCAGCTGCTTCTTTATAAGGGCACAAGTGGGCTGATTGTATTTGGACAATGCATATCTTCCGTTTCAAAGAGATGCCATCCTGCCCTCTGTCGGGCAAGAGGGGAAGTTAGGTTAAAAAAAAAAAAGCAGTCTCCTCTCTGTCCAGAAGCAGATGAGATCCAGCGTTACCCTCCGAAATAGAAATACCGCTGAGCGCCTTGACTACTACAGATGTTTACAGTGCTTGGGGGGTGGGGGGGGTGAGGATCTTCTTTTGCTTCAGATACCTGTTGTCCACGTCTTCATTTTCAAGGAGACAGAAAGAAATTATTTCAATCGAAAGAGCTGAAATGTTGGTGAACACATTACTGGTGAACAGCCATGTTTTCGTGAGCAAAGCAGCACGAATGCCAGCTAATTTTTGTACCGCATGTATTGTGGGCCTCTTTAATTGGCAAACGAATTGACCTCATTTCTTTCCTGCACCTCTGGCCCCTGTACAATCCAGTCGAAGCCCGACACATTCTGATTAGCTACACAGAAAACAAAACCCTCACCCCTTTCCTTTCTCTCTAGTTTGATTTGTCATGTACAGGTGCTCTAAACAGCCATGCACAGGCTTACCTATAATTTGCTGTTTACATGTTTTTTTATACTATGCAACACATTAAAAATAACTTTTCATATTCACAGTAATCAGAAACTTCATAAAGTATCAAACTGGTGTAGTCAAGGTCACCATGAGTTCTTTATGAAAGGGAGCAGTCATTTCTTTCCAGAATTATATGATTTTTACCATTATGCCCCTGAATCAAAAATGTCATTCCTTTTTCCATCGTTGACTGCCCATTATGTTTTTCTGAACTGGTTTCGAGCACGCCATGGAATGAACACAGGAAGGGCAGCTTGTGAATCCGCACCAGCAGCAAAGGTGCGCTTTCTTATTGGAGACGAGTAGAAGGAAAGTGACATCTTTGACTATGCATGGTTGCTACGGATAGATCTACAGACTGCACATACCATCCTCCTCTGACGTCACATCATTTTTCAAAGGTTGAGGACAATTCAGAAACCGGAGAAGCCCCTCAGTAGAAAATAAATGCATACATAAATACATAAATAAATGACTAAATGAATAATTGAGAAATGTAATAAAAAAAAAATCCTGCAGCAAATAAGCCATTCATAGTAAGGAAGGATATATCATACATTGAAACGAATGTGTATGGCCAAGTTATGGAAGGCTCAACGGGTACACGTTGATGTGCTAAACTACTTTTCTGCACCCCGAGCGCCTCCACAAACCTGGGAGACTGTTTACTTTGATCTTTCCAAAAACATCTTCATTATTTTGCGTCTACAACACAAAAGATAGATGGGAGACCCTACGAAACAGGAGCAAGCGAATTCAAAGCCCACTCATCAATTAAACAAAAAAAACGTAGTCATGCTTTCCTCTGTTGTTGCTGTCAAGCAGTACATTGCACAGGAGGTTGAAATGCACCTTGTATTCTGTTTGTTGTTGTACCGAGCATCCCTGAGCAATTTGTTCTACTCACCTGGTGGCTTCCCTATGTGGGAGAACAATGTTACAACGCATTATTTTACCACGCATGCCTTAACCACACATTTTTTACAATGCATGCATTTACCATGCATCTGCCTTTCCGACGCATCAGCACTTACCACACAGGAGAATATAAACAAGGTAAGTGAAATATATATATATATATATATTCGCTCCACGAAGCTCGTAGTAACCAGGACACAAGTAGCCAGGGTGTGCGCTAAGGGACGAGGATACCTTAATAACGCCAACTCACCACACAGCAAAAACTGCACAGATGCGTGCACTCCTTCCGCAATGATACGCCAGACCACTGGTGCTTGTGGTGATTTTAATACAAGGTTCCAAGCCGAAAACAGCTTGGAACCTTGTATTGGAACCTTGAAGTATCATTGGGGAAGGAGTGCGCGCATTTGTGCAGTTTTTGCTGTGTAGTGAGTCGGTATATATATATATATATATATATATATATATATATATATACACACATATATAGGCTCTAAACATCCAAAAATAACCTTATCACCCTATACCCTGACCACCCCTAACCCCTAAAATTGCCCTTACGATCAAATACCCCAACCCACCCATAAGCCATGAAAATACCATTTCCACCCTGTACCCTTTCCCACCTCTAAACCCTAAGAATACATCCACAACCCAAAACCCTTACCCACTCCAAACCCCTTAAAACATCCTTACAACTCAATACCCTCACCCACCCCAAACCCTAAAACACCCTTATAACCCAATACCCTTACCTACCCCTATGCCCATAAAATACCCTTGCAAATCAATATAATCACCCTTCCCTAAACACAAAAAATACCCTTACCATCCTATGCCCCTAAACCCTTAAATATGCATGTGTGTGTGTATAGATGCACCAAAGAAAATCAATGGTTACAGGGACGTTATAGTTAGGCTGACATTTCCCTCATACAAAACCAGAGAAATTCAGCAGTTATAGTTAGCTGAGCTAACTATAACTCGCGATACTGCCATGCACTGCTTATAACCTCACATATTACATCACTCATGACATGGTCAGTGACATCACTGATGACATCTCAGGTGACATCACTGATGACATCATCCAGTTAATATGACTGTTTATAAACAGTTTATGAATGTCAAGTATATATACCGAGGTGTATTGGTGCCTCTTATGGGTGATTCAAGGGGTGCATGACTGACTTTATAAGTGAGTGATTAGGTGTCTCACTGAATGTATAGGTGAGTGGCTGGTCATGTGAATGTCTGTATCAGTATGTTAGTTGGTGTGTAAGTTGCTGAATGAGTGTGTCAGTGGGGGTACATGAGTGGCTATATGGGCAATTGAGTGGTTGTCTGAGCACCTGTATGGCTGTATGAGTGTCTGTGAGGGTGTGTGTGAGGGTGTGTGTGTGACTGCCGGCATGAATGAGTGAGTACGGGAGTCAGTGGCTGTATGCATTAATGAGTGTGTCTGTGAGGGGCTGTATGGGTGGCTGAGTGTGTGTAGGGCTGTGCCAGTGAGTGAATGGATGTGTCAGTGGTATATGGGTGGGTAACTGCATATGTGAAAGGCAGTATAGGTGAGTGTTGGAGTATATAAGTGACTGTATCTGTGACTGAGTGATTGTGAGCATTGCTATATAGGTGAGTGTGTGCTTGTGTCGGTGATAGTATGAGTGAGTGAGTATTTGTTAGTATATGTATAAACAAGTGAATGGGTATGTTTCTAACTGTATCAGTGAGTAAGTGGCTGTGTGATTGACTCTATGGGTGAGTGAGTAGGTGTGTGAGTAGCTCTATGTGTGACTGACAGTGTGTGAGTGGCAGTATGAGTGGATATATCACTGGTTGTATTAGTGAGTGAGTTGTTGTATGAGTAGCTGTATGGGTAACTGGGTAGATGTGTGTGTAGACCTATGAATCAGTGAGTGGGTGTGTAAGTACTGGTATGGGTGTCTCAATGGTTTTGAGAATGGTAGTATGGAAGTTGGAGTGGTTGTTTGAAAGGTTATATAGGGGTGTGAGTGGGCATGTCAGAGATTTTGTGGAAGATGTAATCAGTGATATCATCAGTGATGTCACTGACCATATCATGAGTGATGTAATATGTGAGGTCATAAGCAGTGCATTGCAGGATGTTAGTTATAGTTAGTTCACCTTACTATAGCTGCTGAATTTCTCAGGTTTTATATGAGTGTAATGTCAGCCTAACTATAATGTCCCTGTAACCTTAGGATTTTCAGTGAATTTCTAAGTTTTTTTTAATTCCATTTCCTAACTAAAACATCTGTGTAACCTTTGTTTTTTCAGTGAATTTCTAAGGTTTTTTAAAGTTCTATTTCTTAATTGTAACGTCCATTTTTATATGAGCCTCTAGGATTTTTCTAATTTCCTTCTATAATTGGATATTGTATATTATATTTATATTATATACCACTTATTTTTTGATTTGCTATGTGTTTATCAGAAAGCACATTAATCAGTGGTATTGTTTTTACAAAGTTTTGAGTCAGCACAACATTTTCGCATTTACTGTGGAGAATCTTTGATCCGCAAATGTATTTCACATTCTGAAAAATACAACAAGAGCCACCCAAAAGCCCAGAATTTTGTTCATTTTCTTCTTAAAGATTTTTTTCTTAAAATGTTTAAGATATAGAATACGTTATGAAATCACAACACAAAGGCAGACCTTCAAATGCCACCAGCACATCCAAAAATATTAACAAAAAAAATCCATTGGAAACATTACACTACACATATTACTATGTACATTCTTTTTTTAAAACATGTTTGAACCTATGTTTTACGACTAAGTTTCTTTAAAATCCATCTTTAAGACCTATTTTCCATGTTCACATTGATTCGGGGAGTTGTGACAACGGTGTTAACCACGACAATCACGCATTTTCCATAAAGTAAAAAACCATATATGCACACAGACTACAATATTTTACATACTAGGGTTTTTTCTAGTGTATTTCTAGACCAATCATCTGTAAAACCTATTTCCCACTTTTGTGGTAAGGCCAGAGATCGAAAAGACATTGGTACTCGCAATCTCCGGGGATACGTTGTGAAAGCGGAAAGCAAAACCAGGAATTCAATAGCCACCACAGCATAAAAAAATTATAACTATATAATTAATACTAAACATCACACTAGATAATCACTATCTAATTAACTCGATCAAAACATTTATCAGAATCTCAATATAATACAATGTGTATTGATGATTTAATGATATCTTTTTTTATATTTCCACCAATATTTGCAAGTTCACCACAATATTTGTAATGTCCCCGCAACGGTACATGTGGAAGGCGCACTGGCGATTGTGGCGTCATCAGGAATATAGCGCACGATTCAAAAAATCAATTCTGGACTCAGAATTTATGTCACTGACACTTCCATTTATGAAACATGAGATCAGAGTACCTCCACTCTGACCTCTTTATGTTCACTTTCACAGAAAACCTTAGCCCCGTGAACTGTTCCTGATAGATAAAATAGTGGCTGCAACTTTCTTTTCAGGTTGTGTCAAGCCAATCACAGCATTGGCACGTGCATTCACGTTTAATCACGAAACCATTGCAAAATTTCTGCGAGCAGAGTTATCACTATAATTTTAAACTAACATATCTAAAAAAATTCAGAAAAATTAACACCAAATAACTAAAAGGAACTTCCTTGAACCAACATCTACCTCCCTGCCAAATTTGCTGTAAGTTGATTCAGCGATTCGGGACGTAGGTGTGGCTTAAGGCTCCTATGGCAATTAACATTACATATACACCCGTATTTCATGCCCAATTTCTAAGTCGCCACTGCACGGTTTACCCCAAACTGACACACAGACCTACCTTGACACTCATTTTGGAAACTTTCATGAAGATTGGTCAAACAACGCCAAAGTTATAGCCAAGTCAAAAAACACTTTTCCTCTGGAAACTAGGTCCTAACTATATCTACCGCCAGTAGGATATATATATATATATATATATATATATATATATATATATATATATATATATATATATATATATATATATATATATATATATATATCCATACATTTACCTTAACCTGACTTACCATCTTACCATGCGTGTAAAGGTATGCGTGGTAAAAGCACCAAAAAATGCATTTGTGGTAAATGCATGTGTGGTAAAAGCTGCATGTTAAAGGCACTGCACGATAATAGCCATGTTGTAAAGGCTGTTCCCCTATGCCACAAACAGATGATTCTAAAAAAAAATGGAATGGTGAAAAAAAAAATGTTTAAAGTATGTTGTCATAAGTGCAATCGTATGTACCTCAGGCTTGGTGATTATCTTTAATTAATAGTGTATACAAAGCTAGTGTACCTTATGTACCTTTTTTAATTATTTGTGGTAGACAGAGCAGAGCTTCTGTCAAAGCCCAGTGCTGAAGATCAGAAGGGAAAAGTCTTGTGAATGATACGCAGAACCTGAAATGTAAAAAATAGTCAGGGCAGCTAATTAAGCTTTAACCAAAACATTGATGCTTGTAGCCTGGTAGATAATGAAACTCTGATTATTTTGTAATGTTTGTACGGAAGTTTATCTTTTAAAGGTAAAATAAAAATGTAAAGAACTAGAAACAGAGGCCATGTTATATTTGCAAAAGCAAAAATGTAGAAAAATGTAACGATTTTTTTTGTCAAATCTGTTTTAATAAAATAAAGATCACTCAAAGCAGTTTGCTTTGCAGCGAAGTAAGAATGCCATCTAGCTGTTTACTCTATACCGCTTATCTAAGCAGTTGCCACTGTGACGCTTAACATTGTAATAATATATTCTGCTGCATTCAACGATACATCGCATTACTTTGCTTTACACTGCTTAATTTTATACATCATCCATCAATCAATCAATCATAGCATTTATAAAGCGCACTACTCACCCGTGAGGGTCTCAAAGTGCTGGGGGGTGGGGAATGCTGCTACTGCTCGAAAATCCAGGTCTTGAAGAGTCTTCTGACGGTCAGCAGGTCTTGGGTCTTCCGTAGGTGGATGGGGAGGGTGTTCCAGGTCTTGGCGGCGAGGTGGGAGAATGATCTGCTGCCGGAGGTCGCTCTTTGGATGCGGGGGACTGTGGCAAGGTCGAGGGTGGCGGAGCGGACCTGGCGGGTGGGGGTGTAGAAGCTGAGTCGTTTGTTAAGGTACGCTGGTCTGGTGTTGTGGAGTGCCTTGTGTGTGTGTGTCAGCAGCTTGTCAGGTTATCCTATTGTTGATGGGGAGTCAGTGCAGGTCTCTCAGGTGGGGTGTGATGTGGCTGTGGTGAGGGATGTCGAGGATCAGTCGTGCAGAGGCATTCTGGATGCTTTGCAGCCTTTTGAGGAGTTTGGCCGAGGCTCCTGCATATAGGGTGTTTCCGTAGTCCAGTCTGCTGCTGACGAGGGCCTGGTTGACCGTTCTTCTTGTTTCGGTTGGGATCCACTTGTAGATCTTGCGGAGCATGTGGAGGGTGTTGAAGCAGGCGGAGGAGACGGTGTTGACCTGCTTAGTCATGGAGAGGGTGGCGTCGAGGATGATCCCTAGGTTGCGTGCGTGATCGGTGGGTGTTGGAGCTGCTCCCAGTGTAGAAAATATAGAAACCTTCTCAGGGGTCCGACTGATACTTGGTCCTTTTAAACCAACAAAGAAGAAATTGGCACAGAAGCTGAAATATAAAAGTAACATTTTTATTAACCTCAAATGAGTGAGACCACGTCACACAGAAGCCTTAGCAACTGAATGAGGCAGTCTGAGGAGTGCAGAAAACAGAGGCCTTCTATATGCTTAGGGTTACATAGTCATCATAAGACCAAGGGGCAGTTCTGGCTCATGTAAGGATGCAAAATGACTAATATGGGCATACAAGATCTGCTTGCTCAACAAAGTGGGAAGAGAGTTACTTCTCCATACAGCAGCAAAAATAGCCTGACAGTTATACTAGAGAAGCAGGTGCATTCTACTAGCTAGGCCCTTCTGGGCATGTGCGAAGGTGGGAGATGCTACATATAGTTTGTTTCTAGGCAGATTACAAGAGCAGTCAACACTGAGGGAGGACAGAGCACATGTCGAACACGTGGCAGCACATGGCAAACAAAATGGCTGCCAGAAATACAAAATGGCTTTCCGCTCATGCTAACAAATCCCTCCAACATTGAACACCAGTGCGGTCGGCCACCAGGAGTCGTCCCAGGCCAGGGGAGTGGATCCGAGGATGAGGACCTCCGTCTTGTCTGAGTTCAACTTCAGCCAGCTGTTCCTTGATTCCTTTGTGGAGGTTGGTTTGTGCGGAGGGGGGGTCCTTGGTGAGGGAGAGGATCAGCTGGGTGTCGTTGGCGTAGGAGATGATGTTGAGGTCGTGCAGTCGGGTGACGTGGGCGAGCGGTGCCATGTAGACGTTAAACAGCGTTGGGCTGAGGGATGAACCCTGGGGAAATCCGCAGATGATCTCGATGGCTTCGTAGGGGAAGTGGGGGAGACAGACGCTCTGTGTCTTGCTGGAGAGGAAGGAGGTGGTCCAGTCCAGGGCCTTCTCTTGGAACCTGGCATCGTGGAGGCGTGTGCGTAGTCTGTGGTGGCAGACCGTGCCAAAGGTGGCTGACAGGTTCAGGAGGATGAGGGCCGCAGTTTCTCCATTGTCTAGCAGGGTCATCAGTGGCGGCGATGAGGGCGGTTTCGGTGCTGTGGTTGCTGGGGAACCTGGTCTGGGACAGGTCCAGGATGTAGTTTTCCTCGAGGTAGCGAGTCAGTTGTTTGTTGACAGTCTTCTTGATGACCTTTGCTGGGAACGAGAGCAGGGAGATGAGGCGGAAGTTCTTGAGATCGTTGCGGTCCGCCTTGGGTTTCTTGAGTAGGGGGTTGATCTCTGCATGCTTCCAGCTCTCCGGGAAGGTTGCTGTCTCGAATGAAATGTTGATGGCCTTCCGGAGATGGGGTGCTATGGCGGTGCTGGCTTTGTTGAAGATGTGGTGAGGGCATGGGTCTGACTGAGAACCGGAGTGGACAGTGTTCATGATCTTGATGGTGTCCTCATCGTTTATGTTGGTCCAGGAGAGCAGGTGATTGGTGCGGATGGTGGTCGTGGGGACGGAGGTCTCAGTGGTTGTTGGGGTGGTTGTGGCATTGAAGCTGTCGTGGATGTCTGAGATTTTGTGATGGAAGAAGGTGGCCAGCGAGTCGCATAGGTCTTGTGAAGGTAGGATGTCGTTGGTGTTGGATCTGGGGTTGAAGAGTACCTTAATGATATTGAAGAGCTCTTTGCTGTTGTGTGCGTTGTTGTCTAGGCAGTCTTTGAAGGAGGCCCTTTTGGCGGATCTGATAAGGTGATGGTGTCTGCGGGTGGGATTCTTGTGGGCTACGTAGCTGTCCGGTGTTCGTTCACAGTGCCAGTTCTTCTCTAGTTTTCTGCAGGTTTGCTTGGAGGCCCGGAGGTCTTCAGTGAACCAGCTGGCTTTCTTGCTGGTGTGGCTGTTGGAGGGTTTCTTGAGCGGGGCGAGGGTGTTGGCGCAGTCGTCGATCCACTGTCTGAGGTTGCGGGCAGCGGAGTAGGGGATGCTGGGGTCGGCGGGTGGGCTTCGGGCAAGGGTGGTGGTTAGCTGGTCATCGGTGACTTTGCTCCACCTCTGTTGGGTGCTGTGGTGGGTTGCGGGAAGGTGAAGTGGATGCAGTGATGGTCGGTCCAGTGGAGTTCGGTGGTGTGGTTGAAGACGACGTGGGGGCTTGCGGAGAAGATGGGGTCAAGCGTGTGGCCAGCAGAGTGGGTGGGCATTTGGACGAGCTGTCTGAGTCCGAGGTTGGCGAGGTTGTCGATCAGGGTGGTGAAGTTGGTGTCGTTGTTGTTCTCGAGTTGGAAGTTCAGGTCCCCGAGGAGGATGTAGTCAGTGGAGGCAAGGGCGTTTGTGCTGACGAAGTCGGCGATGGAGTCACTGAACTGTGGTCGGGGTCCAGGGGGTCTGTAGACGAGGGTTCCTCTGAGGGTGGTGTTGGGATTGGTGTGGATCTGGAAGTGCAGGTGTTCGGCGGTACTGAGGGTGTTGTCGGTGTTAGTCGAGACTCTGAGAGCTTCCTGTGGATGATGGTGATTCCCCCTTCTACTCCGTTGGTGCGGTCCCTACGGGTAATTTTGTAACCTTCCGGGATGGCTATGGCGATGTCGGGTGCCGAGGAGGGGTTCAGCCAGGTCTCCGTCAGGAAGGCAACATCTGGGGAGGTTGAGGCGAGTAGGTCCCAGAGTTCAACGGCGTGTTTGCGGGCAGAACGGGTGTTGAGAAGAATGCATCTGAGGTGGTTGCGTTCTTTTGCGGTGGGTGGATTGGTGAGTCGGATGCTGGTGAAGCTGCAGTTCCGGCAGGAGAAGGGTCCTTGGGTGCGCTTCGGGGCGGCCAAGCAGCAGGTGTGAGATCATCCTGCGTTGAGTGCAAGGAGAGAGCTGGAGTTGTAGCGGAGTCGGGTGTTGTGGTGTTCGCGGGAGCCAGGGGGTCTGGCACTGGGCGCGGTCCAGGCATGGAAGGGTGCAGACGGGCTTGCTTCAGTGGCGGCCTCCATATGAGGGGAGCTGGGAGGGAGGAGCAGCTGGGGAGCGGGGCGGCGAGTGTGCACGCAGGGGGGCGGGCCACAGGGACGCACTCTCAAGGCAGGCATAATGAAGAAAAATGTTTTCATTTCTCCTCATTTTTCAACCTTGCAAGTGTACTGCATTGTAAAACACATAAAAATCAGGAAAATCCCTAATGGATATATTCTGCACCAGAAGGGACCATTCCTGTACAAAACCTATGCTTCTGAAAAATATACAGACCCTTGCACATGTCTCAAGAATGCGTGCATTGATGTTTGACAGCCAAAAGAGGGAGAGAGAAAAATGCACCACAACTGTGGTGCACGATTGCCTTGTATTAAAGAACTGGTAAATCTAAGCCAACATGGTATTATGATGTTCACTGATTAACTTTGCCTGCATGACAGGAATGTCACCTACTACAGAGATCAAAATTGGTTGCTGGAAGGGTTAAGTTGAGACAAAAAAATTCTAAGACTTCTTTGGAAAAGTCTTTAGCTTATAGTCAGGGAGGGAATGATCTGTAAAAGTAAAGGTGGAACAAAATAGGCTGATTTTGTATTTTTATGTTTATGTTTATATGCTTGTAAAGCCCTCGAATGCCGAGGCATCTTGGCGCTGAGGTGTGGACAGGATAACATTATAGTTAAAACCTATGCGGCTGTGAACAGCCAGGTTTTCAGACTCTTCCTAAAAAGTTGATAGTTGAATTGAAGCTTCATAGGGAGTGGCAGTTTGTTCCAAAGCTTGGCCGCACAGTGTGTAATTGATCGGCCCCCCTATTTTGCCCATCTAATCTTTGTGGTTTTAAGGAGACCTAAACCGGTGGATCTGAGAGTACATGAAGGGGCATATGGTGTAAATAGTTTTTGAAGGTCCTTAGCACCGCCACCGTGAATTGCCTTATGCACAAGACTTAGAATTCTAAGTGTTGTTTAATGGGCTGGCAGTTTTTGCAGTTGGAATTTATCGATTCCCAAGAATAGAGCGTTACAGTATTCCAGTTTGGATAGAAAGAGAGCTACCATCACTGTCTTTTGTAGCTCTTGAGCGATGAATGGAAAGATTTTTCTCAAGATTTTTAAGAGAAAAAAACACAATGAGGTAAGGCTGTTTATCTGGGAACCAAAATTCAATTTATCATCAAAGATGATCCCTAGGTTCCTGACCTTCTCTACTGGGCGGGGACACTCTCCGGTTTCAGTTCGCCACCAGGACCGGTTCCATCGGGGCTCGCCTGACCCAAACTCCATCACCTCTGTCTTATCTGTATTTTTTATCAGATAGCTCTGACTCATCCAGGCCATAATCTCGGTGAAACATGTGTGGAACCTGGCTGCTGTGGTCTCTGGCTGATTTATGACAGAGATGACAAGTTGGGTGTCATCAGCGTACGAGACCAGAGCAAAGCCATGCCTCCTGACGAGATTGGCCAGAGGGGTGACGTAAGGATTGAACATGGTCGGAGAAAGGGCAGACCCTTGTGGAACACCGCAAGGAAGATGGAAACTGCTCGACTTCATGCCATCACAGAACAGCCTCTGCTCTCTGGCCTCCAAGAACGAGGACAGGAGGGCGAGGGCAGCCCCCTCTACCCCTACGTTCCTCAGCCACTGCACCAGGATGGTAGGGTTCACGGTGTCAAACGCGGCTGATAGTTCAAGAAGCAAAAGGACCACCCTCCCTCCTTCATCCACCACCCTGCGGATCTCTTCGGCTACAAGGATGCAGATTCAGTGGAGTGGCATGAGCATGAGCAGAAGCCGTGTTGTGAAGTGTCCAGAAAGTTGTTTACATCCAGGTATTCGGTCAGCACTGTGTTCAGTTGTTTCTCTAGAACCTTGGCCATGATTGGTAGGCCGGCAATTGGGCGGTAGTTCTTAGGATCATTGGGGTCTAGGCTTGGTTTCTTTAAGAGAGGCGTAATAGATGTCATTTTCCAGGTTTTTGGATAACAACCCGAAGCTAAAACTTGGTTCTGGATTGGAGTGAGATTTTCGCAGATCTTGTGAGCAGCTTGATGCATAATGGAAGGGGGACAGGGGTCAGTGGGTGTGCCAGATTTTATAGAAAGTAGAAGTTTTTGTACTTCTGCGCTGTTTATAGTCTGGAAGCAGGTTAGCCTTCAGTGGGGATGTGCCACAGGTATTATCGTATCCTGAGGTCCTGGAGCACTTAATAAATCGTTATAGATTCCTTGCACCTTCTCTTGAAAAAGCCCAGCCAGTTTTTCACATAGGGCTTGATCATGCTTAAAAGCGTTGTCCTGCTGGGGTTTAGTTCACATATAAACCAATTTGAACAGTTCCTTTGTGGAGTTGCCCACCTCCTTTATTTTAGTAGTAAAGAACTGTTTTTTTACAGCAGTAATTGCCTCTTTTGAATGTCACTAGTTTCTGTGGCGCAACCCGATCGGGTGCTGACAGTATCCAATCATTTAGCTGTCGGACTGCCCTGTTATTGTCAGTTTCTGGAATAGCAGGGAGCAAGTTGAGGGCCGACTCACAGTCGTCGTCCTTAAGTTTGTCCCACCATCTGATTGATACCTTAGATGGTTTGGGCTGTGATTTAAGATAAATCTGAGTGGCTTTGAGGTTGAAATGTATGGCCTTGTGGTCAGTCCATGGCAGGGCTAATAGGCTAGTTAGAGTGATATCAGGATTGTTAGTAAAAATCCCATCTAGCGTGTGTCCTGCCTTGTGCGTGAGTTCAGTTATAAGTTGGTTAAGGCTGAAAGCCTCAAGATTATCTAGCAGCCTGGTGGTATCTGTGTTGCTTTTGGATTCTAGATGGTAATTAAAATCCCCAAAAATTGTGAGGGGTTAGAGTCAGTATATGATTCTAAAAGCGTCAGGAGGGCTTGGAAGAAAGCCGTTTTGGTGCCGGTAGGTGGACGATAGATCAATATCCCCTGAAAGATCTGAAGATTATTTAGCTTTATGCGAAAGTGCAGTGCTTCTGCAAGCAGGGCATATATTGTTTCCACATGTGCTTTAAAACGATTGCGATAGATAATCTCTATGCCCCCCCTTTGCCAGTCATCTATCCTGTGAGAAGAAGGCATACCCTTCTTAAGATGACTATAAATTGTAGGAAGGTGGAATATGACTATATGGTTACCCCAACTGTTTTGCTGGTTTTCAACTTAGTTGGCCTGGGACCCTGCCATTCAGGGCCCCAGACTATCTGCTTTCTCTATAAAATGGACTCCATGTATTTTAGGTACATACCAGATTGGTTACTGGGTCACCCTTGTGAGCCCCTGTATAATGTACCATAGGTACCCAGGGCACCCTAGGCCTACCAGGGGCTGCAGCATGTATTGTGCCACCCCTGGTTTGCCTTCCAAACTGACACCACAGTTCTGTTCACACAGCCTGGGTAAGCCTGGGTAAGGTGGTGTAATCACCCCTTACTTAGATATAGTATACCTATATCTACATATACACCTATAAGTCACTCCTATGGTAGGCCTCGACAATCCTGGAGGCAGAGTGCTTGGTTTTATGTGAGAGGGTGCCCTAGCATGAGCTGAGCCCCTCTGCAGCTTTCGGAACCATCTCCTTATAGCTGTTCTATGATATAGCCATACCATATACTCTTAAGTGCACTATAATCCTCGCAGTTAATGCTAACTTTGGTTTGGCTTTATCAAAACATGTCTTGTAAGGTGTCAAACACTTTGGAACACTACCCCCCCCACGCCAATTCTGGTGGCGGGGGTAGCATTCCACCCTTCTAGAGGGAAAAGATATGTAGCTTACTACTTTACCCGGTTAAAGTTAAACAGAGCCTCAGCATCACAAAATGGATGCTGCTGCCACAGACACGAGTATGACCTCCTGTTGCTGGGGGAAACTCCAGCAAGGGCGGCCTGGACAATAGGTTTCCTGTCCAGGGAGGTGCCAGCACCTCTCCAGACAGGGGTTTTGGGTATTGGGGCAGAGAGGGCTGCATTCAGTGAATGCATCTAGACACTGCCTGGGGCACACAAGGTGCTTCATGCATAGCCCGGTTCAAACCAGTTGCTGGGGCACTCCAGCCCCAGCTCTGTCACAAAACTGGACAAAGAAAACGGGGTTTAACCACCCCCTTCTCAGGTCCACCCATAGGAGAGACCTAGTCAGGTAATCCAGCCCCCTTTCTTAGTATAAGTATAGGAGCTGTGTCCCCAGGACTTTAGATTAAGACATATCTTGGACCTTCGACATTCCATTCTGACTGGAAGACGGAAGACATCTCCTTTGTGGTCAAGGAGTGACCACCCTGTGCAAATAGGCACCAACAGCAACTTTGCCAGTCTGCAATTTCAAGGCTCCCATCGGAACCCGAAGACTCTGCGACTCAAGTGCTGGATTTCCAGACTTCTCTGATCTTGACCCATATCCACAGCAAAGCTGAGACCCGTGGCAGACACGAGAGACGTGGGACCGGACATCTTGGACATCCTGCATTTTGCTACCTACACTCCTTTCCTGAAGCCTCAGTAAGTTGTGCTTTGGGGTACGGGAAGCCCCAGCCCCGAGCACCATTTGCACCGAAGATCAGGCCCCCACACTCTGCAAGTGTCCCGTGGGTCCCGCCTTTGCATTTGAGCTTGATGTGTCTTCCTGGTTCCTTGCCCATTGGCTAGTGAGCCTCCTGAAGATGCCATCTTGATTTTAACTTGCTTTCCTGGTTGCTCCAGGCTTACTCCAGTTTCTCTGAAAAGGAGAAGCACCACAGACCTTGCTGGTTGGCAACAGAGCCAATCTCAACATCCTGTGTGGGTTGCAGTTGCCAAGGCTTGTAGGGGCCAATCCGGATACCGACACCGCAGTCATCTAGATCAATTGAGGGACAGCTTGAATCCAGCACCTGGTTATTGTTGATTCCTCCTGAACCTTGTGGTTGAAGAGACAAACTCACCTTCACCTTCAAGCACTCGACATCGCCTGGTTCCTTCCTGGTCAGTGGCTAGTGACCCAGACTCCGTCCCTTCTGGTTTCAGGTTCTTCACATCTCCGATCCACCCTTGGATCCATCCGCACACATTTCCTCTGGTCGCCTGCAGCACTTCTTTGCAGCTCTCCATAGAAAACGACAACGAAACCCGACACGAAAAGACACTTATGCACCCGGCGGGAAACATCCTTTACAACGCGGTGTTTACACCGCGGGGCCTTTACGACGCAGCCATCACAATGCAAGTCATTACTACGACTTGCGCTGGATGGCGCTCTTGCTCAAGGAATAGTTTAATTTTCTATTCCAACACCTTCCCTACTGTTACGTGGGCTGGAGTTGGAATAGAAAATTAAAACAATCCACAATCCAGCGCCCTCCAATGCAAGACGTTGTAACGACTTGCATTTTGATAACTGCGTAGTAATGGTAGCGCGGTGTAAACACCGCGTCGTAATGACATACATCCGCACCCGGCTTCCCTGGGTGAGGTAAAACGAGTACTCCGGTGCTCCCGTGGGTCTTGACTCTCAAAGTGTCCTAGTTTAAAAGGGTTCCATCCTAGTCCATCCGGAAGTGTCCTCAAACTGTAACTTTGTAACTTTTACAAACTCCAAAGAAAGTCAATGGGAACCTGCGCCTGTGTTTAGACACTGCACGCGGCTCCCGTGGGTCTCCTACGTCCTGACTTTTGGTTGTTTAGTGTAGCCCCGGCGATTCTACAGGCCTTAGGCCTGCTTTCTAACTCTCATGTGGTGCTTATACACCTTACTTACTATATGGTTTGTGAGGCCCCTAGGGCATAACGTATACTGTGCAACTTATCGTATATTAACTGTGTGACTCGTATTGTATTTTTACCTCTGACCTCATAAAGAGTGCAGAGGGGTTGTGTTTAGATTAAATACATATATATTTGATATATACCTTGTGTGGTGTCCTTTCATTTGGTATTCAAGGGATTATATATGGTAAAACAACTTGCTTAACTCGCCTACTGAAGTCTTAGCCTGAAGACTGCTGGTTCATGCTCCCACTAGGATAGCTTTCTATAAGGTTGACTTCACAACCACCATCAATAAGGGTCAATTAGACTGGTACAAGGTGCCCACTAGAACTAGTGGACATCATATGCCAGGCTACCTTCTCACATAAATTACTTGTGATGGCAGTAGTGTTGGAGATGTTATAGTTTCCTTTCTGTCGAACACTGGCCCTTTCTTCTTATTCGCTCAATGAATAATTTAGGGACTCATGAGCAAAACGTGATTCAACTAAATTTGTTTTATTTATTTATATGTTTACTTACCTCTAATCGGCCGTAATCTGTAGTTTACTACTCCCACCCTGCCCCTCACCCACCCCACATCACCACCCAGCAGCACTCCCACCACGGACCGCTACTGCTTATGTCATCATCACCCTTTCCACCAATCAAGGCCTAGGAAGGCCTACAAGACCTGCTGTCCCCATTGTCCTTCCTCTTTCTCTGCCAGATTCCAAGTCAGAACAGAGCCATTACATTTGCAATTGATAATGATCTTGAAAATCCCTGAAAATGTCAGCATTCCGAATCATTCCAAAAAGAACTGGAATACATGAACCAAAACTACTTCTGGGTAACCGCTGCTAATTCAAGCTTGCACTGGGGAATGCTGGTACCAGGAATCCTGCATCAGAATGAAGAGGGCGGGTGCTGGAGCCCGTGACCCCACCTTAAAGTGCTACATAGCGTGCTGTGAGACCCCGCTGCATGCAAAACTGGAGATAGTTCAAGCTTGCACTGGGGAATGCTGGTCCCAGGAATCCTGCATCAGAGTGAAGAGGGCGGGTGCTGCAGCCCGTGACGGCACCTTCAAGCGCTACATAGCATGTTGTGAGACCCCGGCTGCAGAGGAAACTGCTGATATTTTAAGCCTGAACTGGGGACATCTTGTGCCAGGAATCCTGCATCAGAGTTAAGGGGGTGGTTGCCGGAGCTCGTACCGCCACCTTCAAGCGATACATAGCGCTCTGTGAGCCCCACGGCACGGCCTGCACCTGGGCAAAGCCCGGGCCAAGGGTAGGCCCGACGTTGCCATTCGTTGGCTGGAGGAGGCTGGGCCCCCCATCGTGCATTTGTAGATCTTGCCTACGCAGCCGCTTGCGCTGCATAGGAAGGAGACCTTTAGCAATCGATTCGCCTTTTCAGCCAAAAACGTGCATGCTTTGCATTGCCTTCAATGGCAACGCGTGCACGTTTGGCGATTCCCTTGTGGGAGCGAGCTTTGACAGATGGTTCCTGACCGCTTCCGCAAGGGAACCAGGTGCAGGGCCCCTCCTCTCTCCCCTCCCCCTGCTGCCTCTCATCAATTTTTTTTTTTTAACTTGAGAGCCAGTCACGCGCGCTTGTTGTTTTGTCTGTGTGCCGGGTGCGGCACTGTAACTTTAGAGTCTCACACACTGAAATTATTGCACTGTCTGGCCGTCCTGTAAATTGTTGCAGTCTTGCTCACCAAAGAGGGTGTCACTAGCTTGTCGACCTGCATCTCACTAGTGACGAGTGCACTCACTGGCAGCCCTGTATTTTACTGGGGTCTCACTCAAGAGTGATTGTTGCACTGGACTGCAGCCTCGCAGAGTGGGTCTCACTGACAGCTCAGGAATGCACATCTCTCCGACATTCACCAGGTGCATGGGCTCCCGGGGGCACTTCAGCAGGTTGGTGGGTGGGGCGGCCACTTCCATGACAAAGCACGCGCTGAGGTGGCCATTACTGCGTTTATATGAATACCGCTCGAATGCCAGCATGAGTGGGGCCTGTTCAGAGCCATTCACACTCCATCCCAGCACCTGCAAAGGTCAACAGCGACCACTGAAGGGCGAAAAGACGCGCCAACCCCAGGAAACTTCCCGAAGGGCGCGTTAATAGCCTCTGGCCACGACACCTGCTGTGTGATGGGCGTGTCAGCATGCCCGGAAAATAATTAAAAGAATAGCTCAGTGGGCTAACGTACTCCATTGCGGGGAGGGAGGATAGTGTTTTTTTTGGGAGGGTGGTTTTGAGGGGCAGCGGTAGCGAGCGTGGGCGTTCTGTGTGGAGAAAAAACCTCTTTGCAAATGCTTTCCCAAACTTTCTTCCATTGAGGAAACCCAGTGTGACGGGGACGCGTGCTTTGTGGACTAACACATCATCGCTGTGTGTAAAGTTACTTATCACAACTGGGGACAAGCAGATACACACAAATCAATTCCAACAAAGCAACAAGAGGCACGGCCATTCAAGCAGCACAAGACGACATCATTAAACAAGTAGTAGAAACAGACACCAGTGCAGGTCACACGTCACATACAGCCTCATGACCCACACGCATGTACAAAGCTGAACAGCCGCCATACCATCAGATGCAACAGACGCCACCGTGCAATGTAATGGGCAAGGGGCAGCGTTAGAGAGACCCCAGACCGACCCATGTCTGGCGTGAATACCCCCTGCCCCCAGGTTATCTAGCTAAAATCTCTTTTATTATGGGACACA
Organism: Lissotriton helveticus; assembly: GCF_964261635.1. Classification (NCBI taxonomy): domain Eukaryota; kingdom Metazoa; phylum Chordata; class Amphibia; order Caudata; family Salamandridae; genus Lissotriton; species Lissotriton helveticus. The sequence continues at coordinate 1,119,725,976 of NC_136067.1, forward strand.
TGTATGGCGATTTCTCATTATCACCTCAATGGAGGAGGATGGCTGTAATCCGCTCTGAAGTGTGGAAAACAGCACAGCTGCCTACATCTAAGCAACAGGATATTAAATATGCAATGGCATTCAGAAAAGTTTTTTTCTTAATTTGGTATCATAGAACGTGTACCTCACACAGTAACCATTTTTTTATGTTATTTACAAGCGGCCAAAGAACACTGATACAAAGATATTAGATGTAGGCGGCGCCCAGTTAAGTAGGTGTTTTTTAAACACCTGGGTTCACATTCCTCAACCGCAGGGCACGTTTAAAACATTTCTGACACAGAAAAGAAAATCTGGGACCTGTGTTCTACCCTGCTGTTCTCGTTTGTGAAATTTGTGCGGAACACAGTCTGACCGACAATGGTACCTATGTTCTGTTTATTGTATTTATACTAGTACTGTTTTCTATTGGTATATTGTAAATTAACATATGAAACTTGCTACAAGAGAAATTTCACAATTTTCTGCTCTCAAGCTTTCACACATTTACATTTCCTTGGAAATACGAAGAAGAGTTCCATGCAATAAACTAGAATAGAGGTCTCGGGATGCCTTAACAGATTCCATGGAAGGTGCCAGGCACTGGCCAAGCGAAGCATCATGCTGAGAACACTGCTTGTTTTTAGTGGGGGAAAAAAGAGAGGCAGTCAGGAACTCTGTATCAGGCCATCACTAACATCTTCTGTCGGTCATATTCTGGCTGGGAGTAGGTGTAACAAGCATTGGCAAAGCTAAAGGGTCTTGCCTATATAAGAGCCATTGGCAATGTGTTTTTGTTATGATGTGCACCAGTGTGGCAGCCCTGCCAAGTGCCACGCATCTCGCTTTAGAATAACGCATTTTCGGCAATGTCCCCACATTACCACAATGTCTGAGATTGTCAAGCAAAAGCGTTACACCTGGCAGAGCTCGCACAGCTGATCAGATAAAGCTGTGCCTTGAACTGTGTCACAAAGTGCCTCGTCACAACCAACAACAACAACCTGTTCTCTCTCTTCCTACATTAATAATTAACAAAAGGCTAATCAGCGCAGCCAGTTCGAGATGATGGGCAGCCTGTAACGAATCTTTCAGAGGAGCGACTGGCCCATTCCCTCCCTGTAGTAAGGGGATTCCAAACTCCCAAACTCAATCCATCACGTGCACTTCTCCCCAGTTCCAGCACAGACATGCAGAGAGACCAGTTCCCACCCTCATCCTGAGAGAGCCTGCAACATAGTACTGGCCACAAGATCGCAAAGATGTTTTTGATGACTAAGTCCGTCTGGGGAATTCTTAGTCCTGGCAGCTGAATATTCTGTTGTAAGTGGTCGCCCCCGGTCTGCACCGGATCACTGAAACAATATCGATGTCAAAAATATAGAACTATAAGAATATCGAGGTAAAATATAGAGTACAAAAATATCGACCTCCTATCTCCAAACAGGTAAGTACAAAAATATTGAATCAAAAATATCGATGTAAAAATATAGTTAGTCAAAATATCATTTTTTTTTCATGCTTTAAATTAATAAAAAATTAATGAAATAATACATATAATTAACTTAAACATACTTAAATAACCTTAAAATTAATAAATAATTAATGTAAGTTAAAAAAACATACAACTTGATTTGTTAATACATATATATATATATATATATATATATATATATATATATATATATATATATATATATATATATATATATTTCAAACAAATGGTTGCCCCATGAAGATGCTGACTCAAGGAGGAGTCACGCACAACAGCCACTGGCAGCAGAATTTCTCAGCATGCTCCCCGCACTCCAAATATAGCCATACGCGTTTCGAGCATTCACTGCTCTTGATCACTGGCAGCTCACACAGGAAGGAAGCGGGCTGTTAGGAACATCTATTTTATTCAATACAGATCCCGCCCAAATGGGCTTTGGCATTATGGTCCTTGTAGTCCTTATTACAGCCAAATAGACCTTACAGTTCCTTTAATCTAGCCAAGTGGACACCGCTGCCTCCATGCATGTTTAAATGTATTTTCCTGTTCGGTGGAAAGCGTTTCAAGCACCGCTGGGAGTCCGCTAATATTAACCAGCGGCTCAGGCCCCCCACATTCTCGTAAGTACTCATCATCCAAGCACTCGAGAGCCGCCTAGCACGCGGCGGAGCATCTTCGCGGCGGACTGGCTGCTTCATATTTCAAACAAATGGTTGCCCCATGAAGATGCTGACTCAAGGAGGGGTCACGCACAACAGCCACTGGCAGCAGAATTTCTCAGCATGCTCCCCGCACTCCAAATGTAGCCATACGCGTTTCGAGCATTCACTGCTCTTGATCACTGGCAGCTCACACAGGAAGGAAGCGGGCTGTTAGGAACATCTATTTTATTCAATACAGATCCCGCCCAAATGGGCTTTGGCATTATGGTCCTTGTAGTCCTTATTACAGCCAAATAGACCTTACAGTTCCTTTAATCTAGCCAAGTGGACACCGCTGCCTCCATGCATGTTTAAATGTATTTTCCTGTTCGGTGGAAAGCGTTTCAAGCACCGCTGGGAGTCCACTAATATTAACCAGCGGCTCAGGCCCCCTCCATTCTCGTAAGTACTCATCATCCAAGCACTCGAGAGCCGCCTAGCACGCGGCGGAGCATCTTCGCGGCTGGACTGGCCGCTTCATATTTCAAACAAATGGTTGCCCCATGAAGATGCTGACTCAAGGAGGGGTCGCGCACAACAGCCACTGGCAGCAGAATTTCTCAGCATGCTCCCCGCACTCCAAATGTAGCCATACGCTTTTCGAGCATTCACTGCTCTTGATCACTGGCAGCTCACACAGGAAGGAAGCGGGCTGTTAGGAACATCTATTTTATTCAATACAGATCCCGCCCAAATGGGCTTTGGCATTATGGTCCTTGTAGTCCTTATTACAGCCAAATAGACCTTACAGTTCCTTTAATCTAGCCAAGTGGACACCGCTGCCTCCATGCATAGAAGTTCCTAACTACCAAGCCATGTCTGCTTGGGATGCTCAGACGTGAGTCCCAGGCTCTCCACACCACTGGAGTCAAGCTATCCAGGCTGATGAAGGCTGATAGCCAGAAACCGGTCCTTGGATGCTTGATTCCGGTCTGGGAAAGACATGGCTTGGTAGTTCGGACTGGAATGTTCCCATGAGGCACAGGGTCAGAGCTGATTTGCATATAGCCAGTGTCTAACCCAGGGTGGTGTGGAGTGCAAAAAAACGATGGATTTAGGCCCAGATTCTTGTACTGGGGTTAATGTATGACATTGTTCTACATTCTGTCCATCAACTGTGTTTTTTGCAATTTCACCCTGAGTGTGCTGGGGATGCTCAGACGTGAGACCCAGGCTCTCCACACCACTGGAGTCAAGCTATCCAGGCTGATGAAGGCTGATAGCCAGAAACCGGTCCTTGGATGCTTGATTCCGGTCTGGGAAAGACATGGCTTGGTAGTTCGGACTGGACTGTTCCCATGAGGCACAGGGTCAGAGCTGATTTGCATATAGCCAGTGTCTAACCCAGGGGGGTGCGGAGTGCAAAAAAACGATGGATTTAGGCCCAGATCCTTGTACTGGGGTGAATGTATGACATTGTTCTACATTCTGTCCATCAACTGTGTTTTTTGCAATATTTTTACTGTAGGCTAGCGGAAAGGGTAAAATTTACTATTACCACTCCAGTGAGTGCAACAGTAGGGAGAGCGTTGGATAGCGGAAGGGTAAAATTTACTATTCCCACTCCAGACAGTGCAACAGTAGGGAAAGCGTTGGATAACGTAGGGCTAAAAATTACTATTCCAACTCAAGAGAGTGCAACAGTAGGGAAAGCATTGGATAGCGGGAGGGTAAAAATTACTATTCCAACTCCAGAGAGTGCAACAGTAGGGAAAGCATTGGATAGCGTAGGGGTAAAAATTACTATTCCCGCTCCAGAGAGTGCAACAGTAGGGAAAGTGTTGGATAGCGGAAGGGTAAAAATTACTATTCCCACTCCAGAGAGTGCAACAGTAGGGAAAGCGTTGGATAGCGGAAGGGTAAAAATTACTAATCCCACTCCAGAGAGTGCAACAGTAGGGAAAGCGTTGGATAGCGGGAGGGTAAAAATTACTATTCCAACTCCAGAGAGTGCAACAGTAGGGAAAGCGTTGGATAGCGTAGGGGTAAAAATTACTATTCCAACTCCAGAGAGTGCAACAGTAGGAAAAGCGTTGGATAGCGTAGGGGTAAAAATTACTATTCCAACTCCAGAGAGTGCAACAGTAGGGAAAGCATTGGATAGCGGGAGGGTAAAAATTACTATTCCAACTCCAGAGAGTGCAACAGTAGGGAAAGCGTTGGATAGCGTAGGGGTAAAAATTACTATTCCCGCTCCAGAGAGTGCAACAGTAGGGAAAGCGTTGGATAGCGGAAGGGTAAAAATTACTATTCCCACTCCAGACAGTGCAACAGTAGGGAAAGCATTGGATAGCGTAGGGGTAAAAAATACTATTCCAACTCCAGAGAGTGCAACAGTAGGGAAAGCATTGGATAGCGGGAGGGTAAACATTACTATTCCAACTCCAGAGAGTGCAACAGTAGGGAAAGTGTTGGATAGCGTTGGGGTAAAAATTACTATTCCCGCTCCAGAGAGTGCAACAGTAGGGAAAGCGTTAGATAGCGGAAGGGTAAAAATTACTATTCCCACTCCAGAGAGTGCAACAGTAGGGAAAGCATTGGATAGCGGAAGGGTAAAAATTACTATTCCCACTCCAGAGAGTGCAACAGTAGGGAAAGCGTTGGTTAGCGTAGGGGTAAAAATTACTATTCCCACTCCAGAGAGTGCAACAGTAGGGAAAGCGTTGGATAGCGTAGGGGTAAAAATTACTATTCCCACTCCAGTGAGTGCAGCAGTAGGGAGAGCGTTGGATAGCGGAAGGGTAAAATTTACTATTCCCACTCAAGAAAGTGCAACAGTAATGAAAGCGTTGGATAGCGTAGGGGTAAAAATTACTATTCCCACTCCAGACAGTGCAACAGTAGGGAAAGCGTTGGATAGCGTAGGGGTAAAAATTACTATTCCAACTCCAGAGAGTGCAACAGTAGGGAATGCATTGGATAGCGGGAGGGTAAAAATTACTATTCCAACTCCAGAGAGTGCAACAGTAGGGAAAGCGTTGGATAGCGTAGGGGTAAAAATTACTATTCCCGCTCCAGAGAGTGCAACAGTAGGGAAAGCGTTGGATAGCGGAAGGGTAAAAATTACTATTCCCACTCCAGAGAGTGCAACAGTAGGGAAAGCGTTGGATAGCGTAGGGGTAAAAATTACTATTCCCACTCCAGAGAGTGCAACAGTAGGGAAAGCGTTGGATAGCGTAGGGGTAAAAATTACTATTCCCACTCCAGAGAGTGCAACAGTAGGGAAAGCGTTGGATAGTGTTGGGGTAAAAATTACTATTCCCACTCCAGAGAGTGCAACAGTAGGGAAAGCGTTGGATAGTGTAGGAGTAAAAATTACTATTCCCACTCCAGAAAGTGCAACAGTAGGGAAACCGTTGGATAGCGTCGGGATAAAAATTATTATTCCCAATCCAGAGAGTGCAACAGTAGGGAAAGCATTGGATAGCGGGAGGGTAAAAATTACTATTCCCCCTCCAGAGAGAACAACAGTAGGGAAAGCGTTGGATAGCGTAGGGGTAAAAATTACTAGTCCTACTCCAGAGAGTGCAAAGGTAGGTAAATCGTTGGATAGTGTAGGGGTAAAAATTACTATTCTCACTCCAGAGAGTGCAACAGTAGGAAAAGTGTTGGATAGCGTAGGGGTAAAAATTACTATTCCCACTCCAGAGAGTGCAACAGTAGGGAAAGCTTTGGATAGCATAGGGGTAAAAATTACTATTCCCACTCCAGACAGTGCAACAGTAGGGAAAGCGTTGGATAGCGTAGGGGTAAAAATTACTATTCCAACTCCAGAGAGTGCAACAGTAGGGAAAGCATTGGATAGCGGGAGGGTAAAAATTACTATTCCAACTCCAGAGAGTGCAACAGTAGGGAAAGCGTTGGATAGCGTAGGGGTAAAAATTACTATTCCCGCTCCAGAGAGTGCAACAGTAGGGAAAGCGTTGGATAGCGGAAGGGTAAAAATTACTATTCCCACTCCAGAGAGTGCAACAGTAGGGAAAGCGTTGGATAGCGTAGGGGTAAAAATTACTATTCCCACTCCAGAGAGTGCAACAGTAGGGAAAGCGTTGGATAGCGTAGGGGTAAAAATTACTATTCCCAATCCAGAGAGTGCAACAGTAGGGAAAGCGTTGGATAGTGTTGGGGTAAAAATGACTATTCCCACTCCAGAGAGTGCAACAGTAGGGAAAGCGTTGGATAGTGTAGGAGTAAAAATTACTATTCCCACTCCAGAAAGTGCAACAGTAGGGAAACCGTTGGATAGCGTCGGGATAAAAATTACTATTCCCACTCCAGAGAGTGCAACAGTAGGGAAAGCGTTGGATAGCGGGAGGGTAAAAATTACTATTCCCCCTCCAGAGAGTGCAACAGTAGGGAAAGCGTTGGATAGCGTAGGGGTAAAAATTACTAGTCCTACTCCAGAGAGTGCAAAGGAAGGTAAATCGTTGGATAGTGTAGGGGTAAAAATTAATATTCTCACTCCAGAGAGTGCAACAGTAGGAAAAGTGTTGGATAGCGTAGGGGTAAAAATTACTATTCCCACTCCAGAGAGTGCAACAGTAGGGAAAGCTTTGGATAGCGTAGGGGTAAAAATTACTATTCCAACTCCAGTGAGTGCAACAGTAGGGAAAGTAAAGATGTAATATATTAATAAAAAATAATTACATATCAATACCAAGAAAATATTAATTAAAATAAATTACAAATGTAATATTATATAATAAATATTTAATTACAAATACAAATTATTATTAATAAATAAAATTAATTACCTATTAATGCAAATTAATTACCAATTAATTAATACATTAAAACTAAATACCAATTAATACATAAAAATGATTTACTTAATTACAATTAAATTACCTACCCCCATTCCCCTATAAACCCACAACCCACTACAGAAAATAAATTAATAAAATTAACTTAATTATCAAATAATCAATTAATAAAAATAAATTACCAATTACAAATTAATTAATGAATCATTAATTACCAATTCAATCTGAATACCAATAAATAAATTAACATATTTAATTAATTACAATTAAATTACTTCCCACCCTACTCCCCTATATACCCACAACCAGCTACAAAAAATAAATGAATTAAATTAACCTAATTATCAATTACCAATTAAAAACTAATAAATTACCAATTAAAAAATTATTAACAATTAATTCAAAATAAATACCAATTAAAAAATAACATACTTAATTAATTACAATTAAATTACTTCCCACCCTATTCCCCTATAAACCCACAACTCGCTACAGAATTAGATTACGCAAAAATTAAATAACATAAAAAAACACTTAAAAAATTAGATATTATTAAAAATTCTATATATTTAAATACCTATATTATATACTTCGATATTTTGACTTTCTATATTTAAAAAATCGATATTACTTACTTCGATATTTTGAGTTTCTATATTTTAAAAATCGATATTACTTACTTCGATATTATGACTTTCTATATTTAAAAATTCGATATTACTTACCTTCAATTCGATATTTTTAACCACTATAATCTGTCCATTCGATATTATGTCCATTCTATATTTTTAACTCGATATTATGTCCATTCTATATTTTTCCTTCGATATTATGTCTGTTCACCATTTGCACCTCTAGCTTGGATGACTTAAAGTTTGCACTGAGAGTGTCAATGAATGCCCTTCCACCACAAGGTAAACTGTCCCCCGCTCAGGGCCCGGCTTTTTACGGCTCTATGCACCTGTTTAAAATGTAAAGGTCGATACAATGCCTCAATAATTGAGCGCAAAATATCGAGTTGTGAAGCCTCATGGTTTGCAAGCGGTTAAATGCATTCATGGCCTCATTTCATTTAAGGCTCGCTGCTCTTGGATGGCAGGTGCTCATCAGAAATGTATCACCTCGCAGCCACAGCAGCAAAACAGGAACAGCATAAGGGTGGAGGGGTTGTTACCTGTTTCCCACAACTTTTACTGGCTTTTAATACATTTTGAGCATTAATAGACATATGGACAGCAACGGCTGGCGATAGCGCCCTCAGTGTGCTGCCAATAATACTCGACTTAACAACACTGACTGTACTTAAAGCACCTGTGGCCATGCCATTGTAGTATGTAACAGCATACTTCTTCAAACCATGAAACTGCACTACAAAAAACCTAATGATGAGACCTGAGTCTGAAAAAAACAGTGGGATGACTCTTGAGCATAGGCAATGCACGTAGACAGTGCACAGTGGCGTGGTTCTGAGTGACATGGCAGGAAGAGATGCCATAGTCTTCGCATTTCTGTCACTTGTAAGGGAATGATCTTTTTTTACAGTTCGAGATGAGATGAAATGTTTGACCTGCAGCAGGGGTTCTTAACATTTTACTTCTGTGGACTCCCCATTGAATCATCACTTGAATTCAGGGACCCCCAATGAGTCTTTATTGGAAGTCAGGGACCCCCAGCCCAAGCAATTTCTAAGGTTTGGACCTTATAAGTGTTTGGTTATCCAGCACAATATCCTTGGTGTAACAACATCAACTGTTGCATGGCTAAACACTTATAAGCAGGGCTCGAGTCTGGGTACCACGCGGGTGGACGGCGTCCCCCCACTTATTTTACCGGGAGCTCGGTAACTGGAGCAAATGGAGCTACACATTCAATCTTTGGCCTCTCTGGGGCGAGATCAAAGCTCATTCAGAATGCTGCACACGCGCTGGTTTCACTGATGCAATCGCATCTAAGGGGTGAGCGAGGGGAGGCAATGAGCCTGTTGGTGCAAGCCACCTTTTGTGGCGTCACTTCCTGTTGTGACATCAGCATCCCCCCACTTTTTTTTTTAGGACTTGTGCCCTGCTTATAAGGTCCCAAAGGTGAGACCTATTGGCTATGCCAATGCTTGTTAAACTTACAGTGGGCTAAAACTCCTGGCCAAGCTTTACATGACTTTTATGATCAACCTCCAAATACTGCTTAATGTTGTTTTTCTGGTTCAATTAGCCTGTGTTGTTTCTATTCACACAATGGGAAAGCGCAAATTACCTGGCCCGAAAGACTCTGCTGCCAGGTTCACCAGTAGTACCTCCTTAGACTCCTTCCTGGCACCGGTAGTAGGAGAAATCTCAGAAGAGATTGATTTCTTGGAAAGCAGACTATCTTTGGGCCCTGGGGAGGGCTCTAGAATCCTTTCAGGAGTTAAACCAGCCCAAGGGTCGGGTGCTGCTCTGCAAGTTCAGCCAGGTGTAGAAACTTTTCGAGCCCACCCCATGCATGGAGCATGCAATTGAGAATGCTTCACCAGAAATATTTACCACTAGTTTCTACAATCCTTTAGCTGAGAGGAAGTTCCAGCCAAAGCGTGCAGGTCCTGCAAAATGTCAAACTTAATCATGAAAGACCCAGAACTCCCCGGACTGCACTCTGGACTCTGGTTGCCACAAATTCAGCAAACTTAAAGATACCATTAGACCGCGTGTTGCTCTCATACTGGGAAAGTTGCTTTTATTAGTCTACCATGCTAAAACTATTGTGAATGTCAATGAGTCTATTAACTCTTTTCACCTGGCTGGTCCTGGGCCCTCTAGCACGAATGGTACAACTATAAACATGCGTATGCCTCATTGTCAAGTAACTAAACACCTGGGCTCCAAACCTGTAGTCATTATTAGCCTCCCTAAACAGCCCTCAACCCACCAGAGCTGTGTGCCGCACTACCTACGATGAAGGGAGGGAGACTTTATAGCGCCCAAGCCACTCCTATCACGGCTAGTCTAGCTGAAGGGGGGGGGGGAGAAATGAATGAATGAAATTGGGTCTTATAGAGCGCAAACTTAGCCCAAGGGCATCAAGGCGCTAAAGCAGACTATGTGAGATGGAAACGGAGAAAGTTATGCTGAAAACTGAAGAGCCACGTCTTCAGGGCCTTACGAAAGAGTAAATGAGAAGAAAGACAGGTCAGATACCAGGGAAGGGAGTTCCAGAGTTTGGGGCCAACCACAGAAAAAGCTCGACCTCCCCATCTGACCTTGCTGAACCTTGGCACTATGAGCAGGTTCTTATCAGCTGACCTAAGATTCCTATAGAGAGGGAGTATAGTGATGTAAGAGGGTCTTTATACCCTCTGGACCAGATCCAAAAAGAGCCTTATGAACTAGACATAAGTTTTTAAAACTAATCCTATGGTCGATGGGAAGCCAATGCAATGTCACAAGGGAGGAGAAGATGGAATGAAACTTAGGTAGGGTCAACACAAACCTGGCACCTGCATTCTGAACCAGTTGCAGCCGTTGAATCAGACCTCTGTTAATGCCCAGATAGAGGGCATTACAATAATCCAATCTGGATGTCACAAGTGTGGCCACAGCCTGTTTACGGGAATCTAATGAAAGATAAGATGAAATTTTCTTTAAAGTTCTAATGATCCCGAAACAGGTGGAGAATGTCCTGCTCACCTGTCGACTCATGGTGAGAGTATTGTTCACCATGATGCCAAGATTCTTTCCAACTGGGACGGGGCAAGGACCGGCGCCCAACGAGTCAGGCCACCAATCGCCGGACCAGATATCAGGACTACTGCCAAAAATCAACACCTCAGTCTTCTCCCCGTTTAGTTTAAGGAAGTTTAAGCTCATCCAGGATGCAACTGATTCCATGCAGAGCCTAAAGTTGGAAGACGCATCTCTGATGTTATGAGTAATTGATACCATAATTTGCGTATCATCTGCGTAAGATGGTACCTCCAAGCCAAACGATCTCACAAGTTTGGCGAGCGGGGCTACATAAATGTTAAAAAGCGTCGGGCTCAAGGAAGAGCCCTGAGGCACGCCATATACCATGGTCTTGGGAGCAGAGAAAAAAGGCCCAAGATTCACCATCTGAGTCCGATCGTTAAGAAATGAAGAAAGAAGCTCCAACGCTGAGCCCCCGATCCCTATCTCCCTGAGGCCTATACTAGCCTCACAGGGGACAGGGTATCGAAGGCAGCTGTAAGATCAAGGAGGATGAGCAAGGTAGTATGGCCTGCATCCACCTGCATACGGATATTATTAAAAACCACTGTGAGGGCGTTTTCCGTACTATGTAGGGCTCTAAAGCCGTGCTGAGAGTCATCTAGCAATCGATGATCATTCAGATAGGAAGAAAGACAAGAGTTGAGGTGCCTTTCAAGATTCTTGGCCGGTACCGGTAGAAGAAACTAACCTTTAAATGAGTTTCCCTGTCTAAACCTGCCCCCTAATTGTTCTCCTTATGTGGGAGTTTTGGCAGGGGTGCCACAATTTGTGCAAAAGAAAATGAATATACCACTCAAAAAAAAAAAAACCTTTCACTGGCTGTGTAATAATGATAATTTTAACTATATCTTATTTGTGAGGAGGATTGGGTGGTTTGGGCCTCCGCCCAAAAGTCTGAAGGGGGACTGTATAGTTTTTATTGCTGGTCACATACTTTGGCCTTTCGTCTGATCCACAAGTCTGCTCTAATGCGGCCAAAAGATACATGAATTAATAATCTTCTGCTTGGTTTCTTTTATATTTTCCTACAACCCAAAACTACAATGTTAGCTAATATAAGGTATTATCCTGCTAAGGAATCTATTGCACCAACATCAAACATATTTATCTCCTTAGCATACTTAGTTCAAAATGATTGACTCCGAGCTACCAACCTTCATATGAATAGTCCCAGGGTCTGCAGTTTAGCGCCTCCTACAACCTCCTCACCTCCTCACCTCCAGCCGAGACTATATCTAGACATGATGTATTAGCATCCCTCAGAGTCCTTATTTGGAATGTTGCTAATACAAGGAAGAAGATCCATGATCCTGAATGGATTGTTTTTGTCACTTAGTTTGATGTGGTCATGTTTCATGAAACTTGGTCCCTAGAGTCAGTTGTGTGGGATGGCTATGAAAGCTATATTGTGACCGCCATTCCTTCACCTGGTTATATAGCACATGGTGGTCTAGCCACCCTGGTCTGTATCTCCAAATAACTAAGGGTTGTACCAGTTCCCTGTAAGCATACTGGGATACAAATTTCATGGGTGGCATCTTCCTGTGACTAACATGTCTTCTTGGTAAATTTCCATGCTACAGTTAGAATACTTGAGTGTCAGATCGAGGCCCTATATCAAGCAATATCGATCCTTGAGGGAAGGTCACTTGTACTGTTTAAGTCTTTTAATATTATATTGGGTGGCGACTTCAATGCTAGGTTGGGTATAGACCAAACAGACGTTAATCCCTTTTCGGCTGAAAATCCTCTTTGCTGTGCATTCACATCTGATCAAAGGGCACAAACGTTACTTGATGCACTTAGGCATGCAGGCTTGTGTAATGTAATGCTCAGGGGGTCAAGTGCATCCATTGATCAAGCCACCTTTATTGGTTGGGGCAAGGGGACTAATATTGACTATGTGTTTATTTCAAGGACCATTATGGATGTTTTTTTCTCCAGAGGACTGCATCAAACTTGGTTTAGTGACTATAACTTCATAGAAAGTAGGCTCGCAGCCAACGTTGGTATTAGCCCGGACCCTTCCCAGCTTCATTGGCATGATTGTCAAGATTAAGGGGTTAAGTGTGAAGTGGTGTAATCTCCCAATACCCGTTTTGTTTGAGACTTTATTCAGAAACAAGTTGGATTTGATTAGTGGGCCTTTATTAGCCACTGACGCTTCGCCTGGTTCGGTCCTGGGTGCTTAATCTGATTTGAACAATTCAACTAATGCCATTATGAGTGAAATGTCGGGCCAACATGGAGCGGTTCATTCTGGTTGGTTTATAAAACCTGTAGGATGGCCAACAAGCCCTTAATACGAAGCCTTGTAACCAGCACATCATCATGGAGGACATATAAACTAGCTATCCGAAAGTAGACTGCAGATATTAAAGAAGCTTCTTGGGATCAGTCGGTGTCTGCTTGTGACTCTAGGGATTCAGAGCTTTTTGGGCTATCATCAACGGAAGGCAGCCTAACGCTGCTGCCCTTGATTAAATTGGCTCTACTATTACTCTAGCACACTGGGTGTTCCAATTCCAAAAGGGTTTATACATTTGATACAGAGGAGACCCTAGTTATCAATGATGATAGCTGTTTATACTCATTGGAGGCCAGGTTTGACCTGGAGGAGTTCTACATGGCAATATTGGGCAGCCCAAATAATAAAACCCCATGTCCTAATGGGATTCCTGTGGACCTCTATAAGTTTGAGTCCCACTTTTCGGCCCCTATTCTAATGAATGCACTTAATGCTGCTGTACAGATTGGATTGCATTTAACATGGAAATCTGCAACAATTGTACCTGTGTTTAAAAAGGAGAATTGACAAGATCTCACCTGCTACAGGCCCATTTACCTATTAAATTTAGTTGTGAAGGTGGTGGGCTGAATTGTCTTACAACATGTGGAAAATTGGGCCAAGCTTACAACATAATCTGTCCAGTCGAGAATGGGTTTAGGGAAGGGAAAGGCACGATGGGCAGTGTCTGAAAATAAACCCACTGATTGGCAAATATATGGTAGCATAGCAATGGTCTATTTACCTTGCATTTATGGACTGAGTAGTGCTTTTGACAGGGTAAATAGGTCTAAGCTGTGGGATAATTTTGTGACAATGGGACTACCCTCCCCATTGGATAATTTTTAAGAGCTCTACACACTTATATGAATACTTATGTAAGCTCTGGTCTGGGCGGGGAAGGCACAAAACTTTTTGGACTCCTGCATGGGGTTAGCTAGGACAGTTTGTTAGCGCCCATTCTTTTCTTGTAGTATATAAATGGTTTGAACTCTTATCTGGTGGTCAATGGGAAAGATTTACCCAAGGTAAAGTCAGTATTTGTGCCTTCCCTGCTCTGCGCTGATGATGCAGTGTTCTTGGCCCTAACGGCAAATGGTCTTAAAGCACTTGCTGATCTCTTTGTTGGTCACATGGATGAATTGTATTTGGGTACAGATGCTACCAAAACTCATTGCATGGTATGTGGGGTGAAATCTTCAAAAACTAGACCCATTGCAATTAAGGGAAGAAATATGTCTAGGGTGCCCACTTTCCCCTATTTGAGCAACAGAACAACTGGCTTATCTGTCTATCTACTTGTTGCTCCCACTTTAGCCAACCTTATAACTGTGGAGAAGTGTGGCTCAATGGTTAGAGCGGCAGACCCTGATGCAGAGGTCTAGCCTGGGACCAGCGTTCAATTCCCCGCCTCGGCGGGTCTTGGGCTTAAAATCCCACGGACCTGATAATTCTCGCCTCGGTGCCTATTCCAATCATGGAGTCCCACTCTGCAACTCTGGGCAATAGCTTGCTTAATCTCCACAACGGCCCCCACAACGCTAAGGATGGCTGGCCTCCACCTTGGGGGTGCCCAGGAGTGGACACCTCACAGGGAAAGCCAGGATGGGTTCCACAGCGGTATTCGTACAAGCGCCTTGAGACCCTTGCGGGTGAGTAGTGCGCTATACAAGTATCAATTTACATATAGTGATTTGTTTAGATTCTCAGCATTAATTGGTAATAAAACCATACTGCCCTTATTGCAGGCTTATGAAATGAAATGTCTCCCTGTACTCCTATATGGTGCTGCACTTTGGGGATACCGTAACTGTTAAGTTATCCACCAAGAAGAGAATCCCTTCTGCAGGAAACCTTTGAACCTGGGAGCCTAACAGTTTCACACTTTTTGTTCATGAATAATTGGGTCTTGATTATGTAGAGGACTATGTGAAACGGGTCCTATTGTTATTCAGCGTGGAGTGGGGAGCACACAGCATTCTATAGAGTTATAATTGAGGGTTGCATTGGGTGTGCACGGACATAAGATATTGTGGTTGAAATACATTAAGTCCACTGCCCAGCCCTAAGGCTGCTCTGACTTACTTCATAGACCTCACTTCCTTGAAAAGGAGGAAGGGAATCTAGTCAGGGAACAATTGAAATCCAGGGCTCTTGAGAAATCTGCCAACAGATCGCTTTTGCTCCTGAAAACTGTTGCAGGCTTTGAGCCCTATCTCTCTGCTGTCAGACGCTCTTCGGAAAGACCACTTCTGACGAAATTCCTCCTGGACACAATATCTACGCTTATCTGTTTTCCTCCAGGGCAGTTTGATCCTGATTCATTACAGGTAGGTCCCTCTGATGGCTGCTCTTTTCAAACCTTGGAACATTTTGTATTATTTGTACATTTTATATTTTTTTTTCCAAAAACGGTATTTGGCACAACTTTTAAAATCTAGGGGTTCTCAGCAGATTTGGCCAGCTTTTTTACATCTGAATCTACTACCAGATCATGTAATGATTTTGGCTATTTACTTCTTTCTAAAAGGTGCCTCACATTGGAACAAAATTATGAACCCTAAACATTTTTGCTTCATTGTTTTTAGATTGTAAACCATATCAGCTGTATTTTTTAGATTCATGTTTTAAACTGTTGTATATGTTTAAAAAAAAGAAATATGTAGTTAAAGAAAAATTGCCACACATATGGTGGCTTTTACATTTTAACTTATGTATGTGGTTTTATATGTTTTGTATTTTTCATGACTATGCTTTAATTGAATAAAGATTATTCATTCATGCATACATCCAGCATTCAGACCATCGACCATGTTTGCAATCAGAAAGTGCGGAAAAAATAAATAATCCATAACATCACTCAAAAAAAGGACTATTAGAACAAGGTTGGGCAGTATTTTTATGCTTAACATTGCCTGTGAACATAGAAATGTCATTAAAATTAACAATAATAAGATGCATATGGGTGGGATAATCCTCGACTCTTAATAGAGACTAAAATTCTTTGACACACTAGCTATAAACATCTTTATTCTATGTCAGGACTAGAGGCTTTAGATTATGCTTGTTCAAAGCTGACTCTCAACAACAGAAGCAACATCAACAATCGGCTTATGATAGAAGACCTTAAAAGTATCGGCAGCCACCATAATGTGCTCTACGCGAGACCCCGATGAATAGGACTTGGAGGCCATGGCACCTCTCACTGAATTGCGCACCAAATAGGGAAGTGTCCACACCTACCTCTGACAACAGCCACGTAACCCATCTGGCCAAGGTGACTGACCAGGGCCAAAAGGTTTCTGTAAAGCTATAGGCAACAGTCTGCCAGGGGATTGATTACATTTTCTGTGCAATCCTTATAAAGCTTTAAGCAGCACACTATACAAAGCTTATGATTGTCTGGGAAAGCCGGATAACTCAAACAATATGAATGTGTCTTAGTATGATTAGAGATCTTAAAAATTACCCCATAAGGTGAGATAACTCTACCGACACGAACATTATAGATTTATCTGCATGAAATGAGGCATAAAGCCATCATACGTTTTGCTGACAATTGTTCTCTAAAGAGATCTTCATTAGCTGGCCAGAATCTCAAGAATCTGATGACTACATCCACATCCAAAACATACAAAAGAGGGAGAGAGAGATCAGGTTTGCTGTGGACTCAGCCTCCTGTCTTACATAAGTAACCAAAAAGAGTCCACCCATAATTGAAGTAACAGTCCTATCAATGGTCTTAATAATGGTTCAAGGAAAATAATGAGTTTTCCTAAAATAACCCTCACTCACCAAAATGTCCCACGGTGCTTCATCATCAGGTTCTTCCCGCCCGCTGCGGGACGGGGCATCCTACGACCGACAGAGAAGCGGGAGCACTTTGGGGCATATTATCAAGGACGACGTTAAAATTATCGCCGGTTTAGCGGCAGAAAACTGCTGCTAAAGCGGCGATAATGGGCTTGATAATATGCCCTGGAGAATTCCACTAGAAGCCCATGTTCACACCAGAACATGGACTTCTATTGGAATTCTCAAGGGCATATTATCAAGCCCCTTATCGCCACTTGAGCAGCAGTTTTCTGCTGCTAAACCGGAGATAATTGTTAACGCCGTTCTTGATAATATGCCCCTTTGTTGGGTGTTGACTCGAGGTGATTGGTGATATGGGAGTGGGAGGGTCAGACAAGTGTGTTTTATTAAAAAAACATACCTGGCTACATGGAGTCTAAATTGTTATCAAATCCTGTAGCTGAAGTTCAGAAATGGATAGGGCGAATCCCACAGCTTTGTTGATGAACCTCACTTTGGAGATGTTGTTTATCCGCAGAATACAGCATTGATCCTTCTGTGAGGATCACATGTTGATATCTTATTTGCAAACAACCCTGTAAAAAGTTCTAGGCAGTTGATATGTAGGTGCAACTCTTCTGGAGACCAACGGCCACCAGAAGAACCAGGGCGACATCTTGCTCCCCAAACCCATCTTTTGGTGTCTGATTCCATAATGACATCCGGAACACTGCCAAAAATGTCTCTTCCATTCCAGGCCTCCATATAGTCCAGCCACCAAGTCATCTTCACCATGCCTTCCTCTGATAGGGAGTACTACTCTGAGTATGATAAAACCTTTTGAAGTAGGAGCATCTTTAGGCATTGAAGGGCCTGATAATGGAGGGGACTGGGAAAGATCTCCTGGGTGGATAATGCTAATAGCCCCACAACCCTGGCAAGGGCACTCAAACAGACTAGGAATTGAGAGGGAACCAGGCTCGATTTCAGGACATTGATGATACACCCAAGTCTTGCAACAACTGCATCGTCCAGTTGAGATGGAGCAGGACATGTCCCGATTCTGGGCCATTATCATCAGATTGTCTAGGTAAATTATTAATCTCCCACCCGGAATCTGAGGAACACTACAACTGGCCTAATTAAATTGGTGAAACACCAAGGGGCCAAAGAAAGGCGAAAGAAATGAGAGGTGAGAAGACGATGAAAGAGAGAAGAGTTCAGACGCATGGTGTGAGGAGTGGTGGCTACCTCTAAAAATGATTGAGCCCGAGATCCTGCTAAACTCCAGGAGGCAAGGCCAGGCAGGTATCAGGCGAAATGGATAGGAGATGGTTCTGTAAGGGGAATACCAAGGGTTGGAAAAGAAAGGAAATTCCATCAGTACCAATGGAGTATCTTGGCCTCTTAGTTTACCAGTGTAAATCACTTAAGGTGACATATTTAACCCCTCCACCCCTAATTGGGTTCCTAGAACAGGATATTGTCACAGAATGGAACTATGAAAGTTGTTTCATATGTCACGTTTTCCATCATTTGTTTGCCCTGCTTTATTATTGTTTAGCCTCCTTCCTCATAAGGCAGAAGAAGTAAGAAATGGCAAAAGAAGATACCACTCAAGGCTAGAGAAACAATGTGCCCGATTCACAAAGGTAGACTGAGACGAAAGTCTAACTTTATGACTTTTGGTATTCAACAAAGGGCATTTACAAGTAGTAAAGTTAGACCTTTGTCTCAGTTAAACTTAAGTTTTGGTCTTAAGGTTAACTGAAACCATATTTTGGTCTCAGTTAAACTGAAGACCAAAACTTAAGTTTAACTGAGACAAAAGTCTAACTTTACTACTAGTAAATGCCCTTTGTGAATAATGAAAGTCGCAAAGTTAGACTTTCATCTCAATTTACCTTTGTGAATCAGGCCCTCAAACCTATTTTGACAATTTGTTCCACTAATACTCATCTGGCATTATGTAGTTCCTTTTCAGGAATGTCACACAGAGAGGTGGATTCTACTGGCCTCCTGTGAGAGAAGGGAAGAGGACAATGATCAGAAAGTGACTTTGTATGATTAAAAGGAGGACCATTATTACCTTATCATTTTATAATTTTAAAACAAAATAATGGCACCAATCACTTTAAACCCTTATGGGCTAAGTATATTTCCACTCACCTTCCACATGGAATAGGGAGAGTCACTACATAGGGATATATATGTGCACGCTACATGTGGCAGATGGAGGAAATGGGTATAGATTCGGGGGAAATAAAGAGCAGTAAAGTGAGTGCAAAAAAGGGAAGACTGGAGAGAGGACAAATAGAAGTTGATCAATAGTCAAGCAATGGGGTTCTAGCATTGTGTTAAGGAAATGAAGGAGGGGTGAGCATGCAAAATTAAGAGTCTTATTAACACCCAGCTCTATTCGAAGAGAGATTCAAAATAAAGGTGCTCCAGAATATTGAACCAAGACCAACTCAGTTTAATTTTTTATTTTTATTCCAGTTTTAGAAACTCAATGGCCCGATTCACAGAACTAACTTAAGACGAAATCCTAAACTTACTACTTTTGGTATTCACAGAATCCACTTACTACTTTTGGTATTCAAAGAATGCACTTACTACTTTTTGGTATTCACAGAATGAATTTAAAACTACTAACTTTACGTCCGCACTTGGGCCGAAGATTCCTGCCCGTAGGTGGGACTTCCGACCCGTAGGTGGGACTTCCGACCCATAGGTGGGACTTCCGGCCCATAGGTGGGACTTCCGGTCCGGAGGTGGAGATTTCGGCCATGGCTAAATCTCCACCACCGGCCGGAATCCCCACCTACGGACCGGAAGTCCCACCTTCGGGCCGAAAGTCCCACCTACGGGCCGGAATCTCCGGACCGAGTGCGAATGTAAACTTAGTAGTTGTAAATCCATTTCGTGAATATCAAAAGTAGTAAGTGCATTCTGTGAATACCAAAAGTAGTAAGTTTAGGATTTTGTCTTAAGTTAATTCTGTGAATCGGGCCCTCGGTATTCATAGAAGGCATTTAGGAGTCCTAAAGTTAGGAGTCCTAACTTTACCACTCCTAAACTGAGAAAAATCCTAACTTTAAGACTTTCGGTATTCACAGAAGGCATTTAGGAGTCCTAAAGTTAGGAGTCCTAACTTCTGTGAATACCGAAATGAGTAAGTGCCTTCTGTGAATACCAAAATGAGTAAGTGCCTTCTGTGAATACCAAAATGGTAGTAAGTTTAGGATTTTGTCTTAAGTTAGTTCTGTGAATCGGCCCCGTAAGCTTGGACCACCAGGCTAAAATCACTCGGTATCAGAACAAAAAATGAATGTTATAGGCCTTTTGGAGAGAGTAGAAGGGCCCTAGCTGACCTTAGTTGTCTTCTATTAGTGATGTTATTAAAAAGGAAATGGTGAACCAGTGCTGAAAAGCAGAATTTAGATGGATTGCCACCTATTTTTAAGTATGCTATTGAGTTTTTGTTGACATCAGATTTGTGAAGCATAGGAAGAAAAGTTCATTCTGTTTTGGTGTTGATGCAAAGAAAGTTGGTTGACATAGATTTTGCACTTTTAGTAGGTATATATTCACAGTGTAGCTATCTGGGAGGAAGGTAATATACATGAACATTTGAACATATTGATATATTGCAAAGCAAGCATCCTTTATCAGGATTCTCTCTGCCTCTATGTATTAGCATAGGAGCCAGTATTAACCCCTCCACTGCGCCCGCGATTTTGCGGAAGTGCGGCACTTCCGCCGCGTCGGCCATTGGCCGACGGCAGCACCAGCGAGGTAGCGTTGCCGTCGGCCAGCATGGAAGGGGTTAATACTTGCACAACCCATTCTGACTAATTGTTTGGGATTTATTAATAATCAACCAAATAGGATTTATAGAGTGCAGCTAATCACCAGTGAAAGTGTCGAGGCACTGAGAACATAGCTGCAAAGGGGTTCAATTGAACAGCCAGGTCTTGGTCTATTTCCTAAATTCCAGAATAGAAGATGAGGTCCGTAGGTGAAGTGGGGAGTTGTTCCAGGATTTTGCTATAAGGTAGGAGAAGGAGCATCCTCCACTGTTGCTTCTGAGGATGTGAGGGGTGTGTGCGAGGGAGAGGGAAGTGGAGTGCAGGTGTCTGGAGGGGTGGTGGAATTTCAGATGGTGGTTGATGAATGCTGGTCCTTAATTGTGAAAGTACTTGTAGGTGTGGATCGGCATCTTAAATTGACTTCTCTTCTGAATGGGGAGCCAGTGAAGTTTCTTGAGGTAGGGTTGGTGTGGGTCTGTTTGGGTAGGTCGAGGATGAGTCTAGCCACTGAATTCTGTATGGTCTGTAGTCAGGAGATGCGTGGTGATTCCTATGTAGAGTGCTTTGTTGTAGTCCAGCCGGCGACTAGTGCTTGAGTGGCGGTTTGTCTGGTGTTGACTGGAAGACATTTGAAGATCTTACAGAGCAAGCAGAGGGTGAGGAAGCAGGCTGAAGAGATTGCGGTGATCTGGTTTTTCATGTTGAACTTGCTGTCCAGGCAGCTGCCAAAGTTGTAAACATGGTCTGTCGTAGTGGGTGATGGTCCTAGTTCGGTAGGCAACCAGGAGTCATTCTACAGGGAGGTGTTTCCAAAGACCAGCACTTCTGTGTTGAGTTTTAGGCAGTTGTTATTCATCCAGTCGGTGCTGCCCATCAGGCATCTTTGGAAGTTGGCATCTGTGGTGGAGGGGTCCTCTGATATTGAGCGGATGAGCTGGGTGTCATCTGCGTAGGATATGATGGTTATTTCTTGTTCATGTAGATGTTGAACAGTGTACGGCTGCAGGACAAACCTTGAGGAATGCCACAGATGATGTTCTTGAGTTCTGAGGTGAAAGGTGGTACACAAAATCTCTGGGCATGTTTCTGATGAGGAAGGATGCAATCCATTTGAGGGAGTCATTTGGATTCTGATGTGATGAAGCCTCTTGAAAATTGAATGGTGGGATACGATATCGAATGCTGCTGAGAGGTCAAGGAGGATCAGTGCCACGATTTTTCCCAGGTCAAGGACGGTCCTAATTTGACAGTGGAAGCGATGAGGGCAGTTTTGGTGCTGTGGTTGGAGCATAATCCAGATTTGAAGGGGTCCAGAAGATTGTTGATCTCCAGGTATTCCGTGAGTTGGCGGTTGAGGGCCTTTTTGAGGAATTTGGTGGGGAAGGAGAGTAGAGAGACGGGACGGCAGTTCTTGAGTTCGCTGGGTTTGGTGGAAGGTTTCTTGAGAAGGGGTTTGACTTCTGTGTAGTTCCATACCTCGGGAAAGGTGGCTGTGGTTATGGATGAGTTAAAGATGGCGCTGAGATTGCTGCTGATCATTTTGCCCCCTAGGTTGAAAAAATGGTGAGGACAGGGGTCTGTGGGTGATCCTGAGTACACAGAGTTCATGAGGGCTGTGGTGTTTTGTGTGGTGAGATGATCCCAGGCAGTGAGCAGGTGGTCAGAGAAAGCATCAGGGTTTGCATCCATGGGAGCAGGGAAGCTGAGGGTGTCAGCAACAGTGGATTGGAGTTTGCAGTTTTTGTGGATGGTGGAGATCTTGTTGTGGAAGAAGTCCGCCAGGGTGTCGCAGAGTTCCTGAGAAAGGGTAATGATGTTTACGGTGGCTGAGAACTCTCAGACGATGTTGAAGAGTTCTTTGCCATGGTTAGCGCTGGCTTTGATGTGGTCAGTCATGGTGCACCTCTTCATCTCTCTCAGTAGTTGGTGGTATTGGTTGAGGCAACAACACTAGTAAGAATAGCTTTCAAACAGATTGGATAAACTAATAGGGTGAGGAGAAAGAGAGTGAGAAGAGAAAGACGAAGAGATGTGGAAAATGGAAAGGTTCATGGATTAAGGGAGGGAAAAGCAGCAATTAAGGAGAGCAGATAAGGAGATTAGGAGAAAAGAAAATGATAAAGAGATAGCAAAAACAGAAAAAGGCGACAAGGAGATAGGAAGTATAAAAAGGGGAAATAAAGGAAAGACAAAAGAAAGATGAGCACATTAAAAGACTGGAATGAGGAGATAAGGTTAAGTGAAAGGATGGAGGCAAGAAATAAAGGAAGAAGAAACAATGGCTATGGAAAGAAGGGAAAGGATACCAAAATGTATGGAGAGGACTGGAAAAGAGGAAATTAAGAAAGACTTCAGGAGACAATGAGAGAGAAAGTAATTTATATGGAGATTATGAACACCCAGGAGAAGTATATAGGAAGAAAAGTAAGGAAAATGTTACCCTGTAAGCATCTGTTCGTGGCATGCAGTGCTCTAGATTTACATGCTCTGCATACTCTTTCCACCTAGTTTTGGGCTAGGGCGTGTGCAAATTGTTTTTCTCCTATGAAGTGTTTCAAGCCACAAGGTATAGGGACTCCTATTACTAGTAGTACGCATGGGCATTAGCTCCATTGTTAGATAGTTTTTCCCACACAGCATGTGAGGATGAAATGGAGCAGAGGGAAACAGAAGATGACAATCTGCAACAACCTGAGGCTTCCACGTTGGAAGGGTGGGCACGTGTGAATCTACAGCACTTCATGCCAATAACAGATTCTCCCAGGGCAAGTAACATTTGCTGTTTACGGCACATGTAGCTGTAGATAAAAATGTAGTTCTCCCCCAAGCAGTGCCTAGCCGAGGATGTTGCAGAGGACTGTAAACGTGTAGGTAGAACAGCCTAGCCAACGTTGGCAAGCTAACACATCCACACAGTAATGCTTGGTGAAAGTGTGTGAGGTGGACCAAGTAACTGCCTTATTTTAAGTATGTCAGCTATAGCGATGTTTCCCAGGAAAGCCATGCACGCCCCCTTTTTTTGTGGGTAGAGTGAGATCTGGGTAGGGCAGGTAGTTGTATCTTGGCTTTAGTGTTGGTTGTGGCAAAGAGGTCTATGTTGGGAAACCCCCAACGATGTAAGTACAGGAATAGGACTTGTGGGTAGAGTTCCCATTCATGGACTTGTTGCTGCACCCTTCTGATCTGCAAAGTTGTCAACCACTCCCAGCAAGTACTCCAACTGTAAAAGGACTTTGTGGGGGAGTTCCCAACGGCAAACGCAGTGAGCTAATGATAACAATTATGGAGAGTGAGTGCCAACCTGTTTCTGGAGGTAAAACATTGCGGTCATGTAGTCTGTGTGAATAAGGACCACCCTGTATTGAATGCGCTGAAGGCAGCTTTGAGCGCCAACTGGATGGCCAGTAACTGTTTCTGGTTAATGTGGAGAGCCAGTTGGTGTGGTGCCTACATGGCCTGAATGGTCAACACCTGTAATGCGCCATGGCCCCGTCCACTCTGTTAGGTAAGTGCCTGTTGTGATGATCACTCACCGAACTGGGTCAAGAAAAGGCCAGCCCTAGGTATTCCCAGTGACCCAGTACAGGTGACCTTTGTGCAGCTAGGCCCTCCTGCAACGGATGCATGTGTAATCTGGTATAAGGAACTATAGCAATAAAGGAGGTCATTATGCGGAGGAAGCACATGACCATCCTGACTATTATTTGGCAATCTGGCTAAACAAAGGGGAAGTATTGACTGAAAAGCTTGGATCTGAGCTTCGTTGGGATAAGCTCTTCTGGTGACCAAGTTGAGGACTGCCACTAAGAAGGACAAAACTTCAAGGGGCTGGAGGTGGGGTTTTACTGTGTTGATGGTGAACCCTAGATTGTGAAAGATGTCTATGGTGATCTGAGTATGAGCCAAGTAATGTTGCTTCTTTCCACTCTTGATCAGTCAGTCATCCAAGTACAGAAACACGTGGATGGTGGTCCTCCTGAGTTGGGTGGCTACTAAGGCAAGACAATTTGTAAACACCCTGGGGGCCTTGGTGACCCCCATAGTGTAGCACTTTGAACTGAAAATGCTAGCCAATTATCATGAACCAAAGGTACTGGTGATGTGCAGGGTGGACGAGGATGTGATAGTAGGTATCTTTCTGGTCGAGATTGGTCATGAAGTTACCGTAGAAGGATGACATCCTATAATATGACCATGTGGAAGTGCTCTTACAGGATGTTTTAGTTGGGGGGGCCTTAAGTCAAGTATATGCCGGACTGGCCAGTCCTTCCTGGCGGATAATAAAGCATAGGGAGTACACTCCTTTGCCATGCTGGTGTACAGGTATAGCCTCTACAGTCCCATGCAAATGAGAACCCCCACCTCCTCCTGAAGGAGCCGCTGATATTCTGGGCAGAGGGTGTGTCTGTCGGTAGCGATGTTTGGCAGGGGTGCAGTGAGTTCTATGCAGTAGCCCTGCTCTATGATGGAGAGAGCCCACTGATCTGAGGTGATCTGCCACTGTCAAGAAATCCTGCAGTCTTCCTCACAGCCTCATGAAGGTAAATTCTCCATCTGATCTACAAAAAAGGCCCCTTCTCAAACCCGGAAAGTCATTGAATGGTTGTATTATTAGATACTGACTCGAAGATCTTGGCTTGCATCTTGCTACAGGAACTGAAAAATTGGGTGGAGGAAATGGGCCTCATCTTACGCAACCAAACAGGCCTTCAACCAAACTCAGATCAGTTGACTGGGGGTGAATGCTCGCATTGTTCAACACTCCGCCCATCATCCCCTTCATCCCCTTTGGTATTGCTTTGTTTGCCCTAAGTTGGCAGGGTATGCCCAGACGTGGGTCCCTTGCTCACTTTGCCATTGGATTCAAGCTAGCCTGGCTGATGACGGCTGATGAGCCAGAAACCGGTCCCAGGGTGCTTGTTTCCGGTCCAGGGACGACATGGCTTGGCAGTTCGGGCTGGACTGTTCCCATGAGGCACAGGGTTGGACTGATTTGCATATCGCCATGTCTGAACTGGGGTGGCGGAGTGAGCTAAAGAATGTTGATGAATTAAACCCAGATCAGTTGACTGAGATATTCAGACAACGCTGCAGGGCTATATTGCATAACACTCGTTGTCTCGCTAGGCTGCGTAGAAAACTCTCGACTGCTTCGCACCTGGGTGCTTTTGTTCTTCAGTCGGGAACAAGGCTCGGAACATTTTTCAACCTCCAGAAATCTTTACACCTGGCGCTTGCTTGCAGATCATTACTTACCCGTTTCCTGGAGAAGAATTGGGAGGCGCCAGCATTTCCTTCCGCATCCAGGAGAGAATTAAGATCACAGTTGGAAAAATGCATGGCTGCACTTGGAGTTTTTATAGTTTGTTATCGCAGGAGCGCATTCCTTGCTTTGGAAGTATTTGTTTTCTTACACAACTATTGAAACAAGAAAGTGATAACCCTCTAGCCCCTTGAGCTGTTAAGGGCTCGGATTAGCTATTACTTTCTCTCATCTATTATTTTTGTGAGCGATATGTGAAGATTCCTTCCAATTAGGATTCAAGACATACCAGAGGTCTGCCTGGTAACAGATAAGTACTTTCATTCTCTGATTACCAACTTGGTTCTGTTCCCTCGGGATGATGAGCTACTATCACTGAATATTGAAGTGATATAAACCCTACTTGATTTCTTTACTTTATTTTTTCCTTTTGTGCCTTTTGTTATGAAGTACATGCAGCAGCTTTAACCCGTAAGTGTATTACCTACACAAAGTATAATGATAGAGTCTGCTAGCATTGTGTGCATATTTATGAATGTTTTGTTCTATCTTTATGCAGGAGACACTGAGTCACTAAAGAAAGAGAGGTCTGCAACACTCCACATCAGTGCTCGGGAGAACACATTGACTGCTGCAACTTTATTGTTTCCTTTGTCCCTTTTTCCCCCTTCCCCAACTGTGGTGCTATCTAGTGAGTGTTCCCAGTACTCCTAGGTACTTCCATATAAGGGAAAAGGAAATCTAGCTTCTTACATCGCTCCTGCTGTATCCGGCTGATCATGTCAGTTCTAGAAAAAGGAATGAAATGGGCACCCTTAAAAGGGAGGTAACAGGTTTGTCGCGTAGTAGCCCTACCAGCACAAGGGGAGGCTCTTATATTAGGAACTGGACTTTACCACCTCCCGCCTCACATGACACAGTACAGGATCAGGGAGGAGATGGAGGACCCTCTACAATACAGGTGATTCAACCCCTCCAGTTGCCATTAGCCCCACCTCAGAGGTATTTCGGGGATCCAAAAATGTTCGGAATTTTTTTAGGTCAGTGTAAATTGCACTTTATGTGCAAACCTGCTGTGTTTCCCGACGACCGGTCTAAAACAGCCTTTGTGATGTCCTACTTGGGTGGGAACGCAGCTAGTTGGTCCTTCCCACTCATTGAGAGAAATGATCCTATGTTACTTAGCTTCCCTACCTTTTGCGATAAAATGTGCAAACTCTTTGATAGAAAGGCGCACCTGCTCTCCCTAGATAGGGAAATTATTACACTAAGGCAGGGCACGCAGGACCTATTATCATACATAACCACATTCCATAGGCTTGTTGTACAGACAGAGTGGCCTGCAGAAAAATGGACTTCCTTATTCTACCAAGGGCTACGAGCCGAGTTTAAAGACGTTTTGGCTCAAGAAGTTAATATGCCAGCTGCCTGTGATGAACTAATTGACCTAACGGTACAGCTAGACCATCGCCTACAGGAACGGAAGGGTGACAAACAACGTTCCGAATCCAGTTTCTTGTTCTCTTGTCCAAAGGCTTTAACAGAAGAACATCCATCAGTCTCAGATGGAACTGAACCAATGCAAATCAGTGGCATAAGGGGACCCTTGAGTCAAGAAGAAAGAAACAGAAGACGTAATCAGAAGTTATGTATGTATTGCGGAAAGCTTGGTCACTACATCAAGGATTGTAAATCAAAAACTAAGCCAGTCTCTAGAGACAACAAAGGGCCTAGGAATGTAAAACTTCAGAAAACTAGAATGCTCAAGCAAGACAGAGACCCCTTGTTTGAATTAAGAAGTAGAAGAGGTCTTTTCGGCGGTGGCTAATACCGTTCAAACATCTGTGGGCCATATGAACGTGTGTGTTAAGTTGGATTTGCCAGGAGAGAAGCCCATTTTGGTCCATGCCCTGTTAGATTCAGGGGCTACAGGAAATTTCATTGATCAGCAATACGCACATGAATTGGGTATACCATGTATACATAAAGAGACACCGGAACCAGTCAGATCAGTGGACGGAACTGCCTTAACGCCAGGGCCAGTACGATTCCACACACGTCGGTTGCCCATGCAATTCGGAATGAATAATTTTGAGATCATACAATTTGACCTTCATGATGCCCCGAACGTCAAACTAATCCTAGGAAAGCCTTAGCTTACGGTTCATGATCCGCTAGTAAAATGGGCAGCGCGTACTGTTGCTATGAATTCCTCTTTTTAAGAGGAACATTGTATCCGGGACAGAAAACCAGTACTTACTCAGACAGAAAGCGCTGCTGAATTACTAGCTAGTGCTTGTAGTACTCAGAGTGTGTGTAGTGTTTCTACGTTACCACAGGAATATTCACACTACAAAATTGTGTTTGACGAACAAGAAGCAAACAAATTGCACCCCCATAGGGACTATGATTGCGTGATAGACCAGGAGCCTGGCGCCAGCATTCCCTGCAGTCGCATCTACGCATTAACAGAGGCAGAAACCCTTTATCTACAGCAATATCTGGAGAAACTGTTATCCTCTGGCTTCATTCGTCCCTCTTCCTCCCCGGCATCCTCGCCCCTGTTTTTTATATCGAAATGCGAAGGAGGCTTGAGGGTGTGTATAGATTATAGGGAGATAAACAGAATAACAAAGAAAAACAGATATCCACTGCCCCTAATACCGGTTTTGTTGGATCAGCTGAAAGGATCCACAATCTTTATCAAGTTGGATCTCACGGGAACCTACCATCTGGTTCGCATGCGGCGGGGGGATGAGTGAAAAATGTCCTTTCGCACCAAGTTTGGGCTGTATGAATATCAGGTAATTCCCTTTGGTCTTTGCAACGCCCCCGCCGCATTCCAATACTTCATGGATGAAGTATTGAGAGGATTGTTAGATGTTTCTTGCATCGTCTACATCAATGACATCTTGATTCACTCTGCTTCCCTCAAGGACCACGTCCATCATGTTACTGCCATATTGGAACGCCTGCAACAGTATTCTCTTTTACGTTAAACTTGAAAAATGTCTTTTTCACACTACAGAAGTGGAATTCCTGGGATATGTCATCAGACCCGGTGGGATTTGTATGGACAAGAAGAAGACAGACGCCATCACCCGTTGGGAATAACCCTCTAGTGTTAAGACCCTACAGAGCTTCCTTGGATTCGCTAATTTTTATAGGAGGTTTATCCGAGACTTCTCCAAGATCATTCAACCTATGACACATCTGCTACGAAAAGGAGCCATCTTTCTTTGGAATGCACAGCGGAAAGGGCATTTCTAAAACTAAAAAAACTGTTTTACCAGTGCTCCGATCCTAAGACATCCTGATCCCAGTCAACCTTTTTTGATGGAAACTGACTTCTCCTACTATGCCATAGGAGGGATCCTTTCTCAACGACATCCAGAAACAGGACAGCTTCATACCGTTGCCTTCTTTTCCAAGAAACGGACTTCCTGCGAGGTGAATTATAGCATCACCAACAAAGAGCTGTTGGCCATCAAAAGAGCATGTGAAGAGTGGAGACACAATCTGATCAATCTGATGGGAGCCCGTCATATGGTAGAAATATACACGGACCACCAGAATCTGCTCTTTTTGAAAAGTGGAAGAGCCTTAACATCTCGACAACTTTGTTGGTCCTTGTTTTTTGCGGACTACGATTTCATAATCAAGTATAGACCCGGACCACAGAATGGGAAAGCAGATGCACTATCAAGACCCATACCCGTGCCAGACACCAGTTCAGCTCTTGCAGACGACCCCCCCATTATACTCCAAAAGGCTTTGTTTACACAGAAATAATGGTGGTGACATTATCTTCTGCCTTTTTGGAAGATGTGCGGAAACAACTTGAGAACCTAGATGTGCGTGAGTGGGTTCTCAAGGATCCTAAACATCGTTCCATGATAAAAAAGACTTGTTGTTCTATGATAAAAGGCTGTATGTTCCTGATAGTCGTCTACAACAACAAGTCCTGCAATGGACTCATGACTCGTCTTTGGCGGGACACTTGGGAAAACAGAAAACCCCACAGATCATGAATAGATATTTCTGGT
The DNA here is from genome assembly GCF_964261635.1 of Lissotriton helveticus. Classification (NCBI taxonomy): domain Eukaryota; kingdom Metazoa; phylum Chordata; class Amphibia; order Caudata; family Salamandridae; genus Lissotriton; species Lissotriton helveticus. The sequence continues at coordinate 1,119,755,875 of NC_136067.1, forward strand.
GGGAGTCCTTGAAGCTGGACACTGAAAAATATGTCACAGACTTTTCTATATGTGCACAGGCCAAGACACAAAACCAGCGACCCAGTGGATTACTCAGACCCATACCCCTACCTCCAGTAGCTTGGCACACGGTAGCTATGGACTTCATAGTGGAGATGCCTCCCAGCTTGGGTTACAATACGATTCTTGTAGTCATAGATCATCTGACTAAAATGGGGCACATCATAGCATTAACCAAACTGCCTACATCGGGAGAATTGGCCGATATCTTCTTACAAAACATAGTAAAAATTACACAGACTTCCTTCAGTCCTCATTACCAACAGAGGCACCCAGTTCACATTCAAATTCTGCAGAGCACTATGTGATATGATGAAAATTGATGCCAGGTTATCTACATTCCCAGACCGATGGAAAAACGGAAAGGTTGAACCAAACCCTTGAACAATACCTACGATGCCTTACTTTGCAACATGGAGAAGAATGGAGTACCCTCTTATGGACTGCAGCGTTTGCGTACAATAACGCTGAACATTCCTCATTGGGTTATTCTCCCTTCTTTTGCCTCCACGGTTATCATCCTCATATGATGCCATTCGAGCAGCCTGTCACATCCACACATCCCACCATATAAGAACATCATGCACATCTCAAATCAGTGCTTCTAAATGCTAAATCACATCTCGAGGCTCCCAGAGCCTAAAATAAGCATAACACAGACAAGAAAATGTGTCCAGAGCCTTCTTATAAAGTGGGATATAAGGTGTGGTTAAATACAAAACATTTGAAGTTTAAAGGGAACACTCGGTTACAACGCAAGTTTGTAGGCCCCTATGCCACCACAGTATAATCAACCCCGTGGCCATGAAGCTTACTTTATCTTCCTCCTGGCACATCCACCCTGTGTTCCATGTGTCTCTTTTAAAACCCTGGCTCCCTGGTGCTAGATTACCCAAGAAACCATTGCCGGTGGAAGTTGAGGGGGAGGAGGAGTATGAGGTATACTCAACTCCAAACACATCAGGGAACGGCTACACTATCTGATTGCATGGAAGGGATATGGCCCTGAAGATCGTTCTTGGGAACCAAGGGGAAATCTCCATTGCCCAGGTCTCCTGAGGCGTTTCCACTCACGGTTTCTTTCTAAACCTGGTGGACCGCCGAGACGTCGGTCATGGAGAGGGGGTTCTGTCACGATTAAATATGGAGTAAGGGCCAGATAAGAATGAGAGGGCACGGAATGTGTGTACTACATCTCCCAGAATTCTTAGGGAGGATGTAGTCCTATCTCTCTGTCTGTCCTTTTCTGCTACTTATTCTTAACTGCCCAGAAAATGGTGCTTGTCACCTGATTATTGGAGATCTAGCCGACAGTGAACCGGCAGAAGAAGAAGACCGGTACAAGCAGGTTCCCAGACCCGCCTGGTAACTTCAGAGAGCAGACGCGAGCTCTCAAATTTCACTCGCGTCAGGAGCGCGAGATATTCCGACGACGCTCCAGGGCTATATTGCATAACACTCATTGTTTCACTAGGCTGTGTAGACAACTCCCGACTCCTTCGCGCCTGGGCGCTTTTGTTCTTCAGTTGTGAACAACGCTCAGAGCATTTTTCAGGCTCCAGAAACCTTTACACCCTGGCGCTTGCTTGCAGATAATTTCTCACCCTTTTCCTGGAGAGGAATCGGGAGGCACCAGCATTTCCTTCCGCATCCAGGAGAGAATTAAGATCACAGTTGGAAAAGTGCATGGCTGCACTTGGAGTTCTTATAGATTGTTATCGCAGGAGCGCATTCCTTGCTCTGGAAGTATTTGTTTTCTTACACAACTATTGAAACAAGAAAGTGATAACCCTCTAGCCCCTTGAGCTGTTAAGGGCTCGGATTAGCTTTTACTTTCTCTCATCTATTATTTGTGTGAGAAATATGTGAAGATTCCTTCCAAATAGGATTCAAGACATACCAGAGGTCTGCCTGGTAAAAGATAAGTACTTTCATTCTCTGATTACCAACTTGGTTCTGTTGCCTTGGGATGATGAACTACTATCACTGAATATTGAAGTGATATGAACCCTACTTGATTTCTTTACTTTATTTTTTCTTTTGTGCCTTTTGCTATGAAGTACATGCAGCAGCTTTAACCCGTAAGTGTATTACCTACACATAGTATATTGATAAATTCTGCTGTCATTGTGTGCATATTTATGTGTGTTTTGTTCTATCTTTATGCAGGAGACACTGAGTCACTAAAGAAAGAGAGGTCTGCACCACTCCTCATCAGTGCTCGGGAGCACACATTGACTGCTGCAACTTTATTGTTTCCTTTGTCAGTGAGTGTTCCCAGTACTCCTAGGTACTTCCATAAAGGGGAGAAGAAAACTAGCTTCTTACATCGCTCCTGCTGTGTCCGGCTGATATGGTTAGTTATAACCTCTCTGTTGTGACAATCAGTTGACTGGGGGTGAGTGCTTGCATTGTTCAACACTCCATCCATCATCACCTTTGGTATTGTTTTGTTCACCCTAAGTTGGCAGGGTATGCCCAGACGTGAGTCCCTTGCTCACTTTGCCACTGGATTAAAGCTAGCCTGGCTGATGACGGCTGATTAGCCAGAAACCAGTCCCAGGATGCTTGTTTCCGGTCCAGGGAAGACATGGCTTGGCAGTTTGGGCTGGACTGTTCCCATGAGGCACAGGGTCAGACTGATTTGCATATGGCCATGTCTGAACTGGGGTGGCGGAGTGAGCTAAAGAATGATGATGGATTAAACCAAGCTCAGTTGACTGGGGGTGAGTGCTTGCATTGTTCAACACTCCATCCATCATCCCCTTTGGTATTGCTTTGTTCGACCGAACTCAAGCATGATAATCTTGTGGCTCTTTCAAAGCTTATAAAGAAATATTCTCAGAAAAAGCAACACCTCTACAGGTGTTATATTGATTTCACAAAAACCTTTGATCATGTAGACAGGAACGTGATGTGTCATAAGTTGGCATCATGGAACATCTCTGCAAATCTCCTACAAGCAATACGGTTTTTGTACTCTGACACATGGGCAATGATGAGCCTGGGCTCATACAAGGGCCTAAGCACCACCAATCAGAATTGGACGAGGCCTAAAACAGGGGGCATGCTCGACCTAATTTTGTTCAACCACTTAATTTCAGATCTAAGTAAAATGTTGGACAAGGCGCACCCACATCCTCCGAAAGTGGGACAACAACTAGGGACACCCAAACTTATTGAATGTGATGGCACTCTACTGCACAATAAACCGGATGTCAGTCAATTAAGACAAAACTAAAATAGTAATCTTTGGAAAGGCTGCAAGAAGAAGGGAAATAGGCATCTGGGAGACAACTTGGTGGAAAAGAGTTCTAACTATAAATATATAGTGAACTGGCTTTAAGATTCCCTTTGCCTTATAATCCAACTGAATACATTAAAGCCCCGACTGACATCACTTACCACAGCTTTTAAAAAAATACACAATAAAATACCTACGCCAACCTGGAAGCCAATTTTGGAAGCAATTAAAGCAAAATTGATCCCAATGTTGGTCTATGGGTCTGTTGCTTTTCTGGGGAAACTAAACTAATTTCTGAATAACTCCCAAAGTAAGGTATTCTGCCTCATATTTCATCTCTTGCAGAACAACCCACATGCACAAATTTGTTTAGAATTTGGACTACAAGAACCAGGGCTGGCTAAACAAAGCATCCTTCTTAAGTACTTGTCATCTCTCAGAGAAGGCGCATCTGGATTCGGCAAAGTCACTTGTCTTGAATGAAATCCATGGAGGCAATAAAATGATTTGTTGGGTCCAGGCCAGAAGTGTGGCTTTGGAGGCGCTGAATGCATATCACCTATGGGAAGCAGATATTCCTCATAATGCTTTTAAACATTACAATGAATAAACATACAAAATTATTGCTGTGGGTGCTGAACAAGAAGAGCTTCAAAAAGCGGAAACATATGTGGCTATTTATAAATGCATACAAATCTCCGTCCCCACAGAAATACGTGTTTGAAACAATCAAAGGCTTCTACAAATCCATGATCTTAGCGCTGAGGTTTGTCATAAAAGCAATACTTGACGCACTGCCGCCGTAGGTTCCAACACCAAGTTCGACGATTTTTAGGCTGTGCTTGGGGCCAGAAGATACTCTTTTGCACATTATGTGGATATGCTCCATTTTGCAATCTGCACTCAGAAAGCTCTTATGTAACATCTTTAATAGTCATAGAATAAGGGCTTCCCATCATTCCCTTCTTTTCGAGCGTCCAGGTAATAGTCTGTCTGGTAAAATGTATTATCTTTATTTTATGATATTTATTATGTTACCCTAGTTTATTATCCTTGTTGCTGATGCTGTATTTCATTTCGCTCATTGTAATACCAATTTTGTTTATCTTAATAAACTTCTATTTGAACTTAAAAAAAAATGTATTATCATTGTGGATAAACTGCTTAAAGGTGGCACACAGGGCCGGACTGGCCGTACCGGGCACCAGGCTTTTCTCCAGTGGGCCAGAGGGTTGGGGGCATTTTTGTGCCAGTGGGAGCTGGTTTTGCAACAGTGCTGCAACATCGCCCCCCTGTAACAAAAACGGGAGCAGTGCTTCTTGCTAGCACCCGTTCCCAGGGCCGGTCGAGCAGTAATCTGCCAGGGCTGATTGCTGTTCCCAGTAGGGCTTTGGTGGCACATAATGACTCGGAGGACCATATTGCTGACAATAGTTGTATAAAAGCCCAAAAAGTCCTCAGAATCCCTATTGAACAACGAAGTTGATGGAAAAAGTGAGCAAATATTGAACCTCTAGCATTCAACGTTTCTTCTACACAGCTGGAGCTGAACTTAGCACAGTTGGACAATGACACACATTGGGCACATGTAAATTGTGTTGCCACCTGTGCTCAACCTTTGACCGCTCCACGAGCTATAGCGGTACTCAACTTGCAGGCTTCGCTGGATTTTACAAAGTTTGCCACTTTTAACTTTGTAGGTTTGGCCTTCGCCTTGTTGCTAATTGGATGTAATTTAATTGCACTTTATAAAGGATCCAAGTGTTACAGCAGGGACATTTTGTTGTGTAGATTTAGTGGCACTTTTTAAGCACTACAACTCTCAAATTGCACTTACTTGTACCATTAAGGACAATGTTGAAATGGATCATTGTCACCGGTGCGCCCACGTTGAAAGAAAGCATTGAATGACACTGATAGCATTTAGTTCTTTCTGTTTTTTTAAATATATTTTAAAAGAATCTTTTGATAGTACATACGTCTCATCTGTTTCTATATTTGGTACTTGCTTTCTTTATCAGGTAAAGGTTTTAATTAACTACATCATGATTAATAAATGCATTCACTCATAAGAAACGTTCTATGCTTGGTCTTAAAATCTGGCCCCAAGCTGACTCCCTTCTGTCTGTCAGAGCTACTGCAACTGAATAAACTCTACAAAAAAAAACCTTGTAATCAATTACAGACTTTATATCAATTATTCATAAATGGAATTACACTATATTAGCTGGAGAGTCGTTAAGAGTAGTCTGCTTAACTATGGAACCATCTACCCCATATGTATTAGTGCAACTATAACACCTGTCTGTTTCAAACATGTATCACAGTCCCACCTTTTAGTATACTTAAATTCAAGAACTCTAAATCATTTTGTGGTGGGGGCAAAATGGCAGAGGGCTCAAGTGGCTTCGCTGGGGCTCAGGAAAGCACCAGCCCTTGCAGTTTTCGTTCTAGCATCAATGGCATTTTAATGTCTAAATTGGTTGGCGGTGATCCCTCGCTTCTGAACTGAGATGCACCACACTAAGGGCACGATTACGATGGCGGTTTTCCCGCATCCTCCGGGCCGGCGGAAGCCACAGCCGGCCCGGAGGATGTGGGAAAACCGCAGCGGACTGAAAAAGACCCCCCGCCAGATTAGGATGGCTGGGGGATTGTTTTTCAGTCCGCAGCTTTTCCGACGCGGTCGCCTCCCGTCCGCGGCGGAAAAGCACTAACATGGCTGGCGGTGTCTATCAGACACCGCCAGTCATATTAGGATGTCTGGAGGAACATGCCTTTACACGGCGGCATTTCCGCCATGCAAAGGCGTACGGATTTTTGTTTGGGGGCCCGTTGCAGGCCCCCAGGGGTGAAGGGGGGTGGGGGGTGCACATGGGGGGTACCTATGGTACCCCCCTGCATTTGCCTGCGCAAAGCGGCAGGCACCGCGCGGTGCCTGCCGCTTTGTGCATGCAAATGCACAACTTACATTTTTATCATTGCGGCGGGTGCTGCTTCAAGCAGCACCCGCCGCAATGATAAAAATACAGGATGTGACCGCCAGGGTGTTGGTCACATCCTAATTTGCACGGAGGGACCGCCGCTGCCCCTGCGGATGGTCCCTCCTACTCTATGGTGGCGGACGGACTCAGGTCCGTCCGCCATCATAATCGGCCCCTAACTGTGCTTCTGCTTTACTTCCTTTTTTAGTCTCTTTTTACTCATCGACAACTGGGTTTTCCTAGCAGCTGTGACAATGACAGAGATTCCTGAGTTGAGGAGAAGAAGGGAGGCATACCACTGAGAGTGATCAGGTGTGACGGAAGCGAGTCCTGAAAACAAGAAGCCAGGCAAGCTTAATCGATGGTGAGAACGTCAGAAAGGTAGTGTTGATAGAGCTAAATTAACACTTTTTTGCCACTGAATGTGTGGGCAGTTGCCTCAATCACTGTTATCCAGGGTGAAGCATTCAGAATGATGCTGAATCTGCATAGATCGTGAAAAAAGACCATACAGATATCAAGGAGGGTAAGCAACTGCTGCCTTCATCAGCAGCTAAGAGAGCGCTCACAAGCAATAACTTCAGCGAGGTACAAGGGAAACATTGTGCAGGTGAAGGAGCTGCATATATCGGTTCTGACTCCTCTTCCCAATTAATCAAAAACTATTTTTTAACGTAGGGTAAAATAAGTGTACATCTAATAAGAGGAGCCACTCATAGCCCCTCCATTGGGGTGCACCCCATTCTAGCAGATTTATTTAAGAACCTACACAAAAGAATATACAAGAGACCCCACAATTGGCACCAAAAGATTGTCCACAGAGGCATCGCTGGGTGAAACACAAGTAGTAGACTCTCCTTAGGGTATAGTGAGGGTCTCGGAGTGGTTTCAAAACGTTAATAAGGGGAGAACGACACTACAACTACAAGTCACTATTTAGGATATGGTGATGGTTAGTGATGTGGATCTCCAGAAAACCTATGCTGCAAGAGGCCAGGCACCTCTGGACTCCATACCTGAAAGAATAGCTGAGAAAGAGCTCAATCGATCTACTCAGACTAATCAGAAAGCTGTAGTAAAGAAAAGGAGCTCCTGAAATACTCAAAGGCTTCTTAGCATGATATCTGCTACATGCCAATAGCACAGTAGCTAAGATGTTCAGCCCTAGTCAATGGCTCAGAGTGGTAATTAGGAGAAGATGACACAGACAAGATAGGGTCGATAGAAGAGATGTTTAAATTCATCAAGGACTCTCAACCCACAGCCACACTGTGTGTATTGGGGAAAGCAAGGCATGGAATTGCTCACTGAACAATGCCATGAGGGCAACAGTCAAAATCCAATATGCTGCAAAATTTAACACTCATAAATTAGTGACATATCGGAAAAGAATAGACCCGAAATTGCAAGAGATTCATACTACATCAAGATTCTAAAATTACATAATCACAGAAGTCAATCAATAAAATTATCACAGACTTAGCCCCAGTTAAAACCGCTGTGAAGGTGAATGCAGGTTCCATATTATCTCCATATTAAGTAACAAAAGCAAGATTATTGAAATGGCTTGTGGAAATGTTATAAAACCAATCAAGGAGAAATAATTTAAGGATCATGGGCATCCAGATAACCATCAAAATATAGAAGGATCTATACACCTCAGAGGTAGCCTGACTCTTTTCTTTTACACAATCGGCAAAGTTGATTTTATTAAAGACAAACAGAGTGTGTATCAGCTAAAGTACAAAATCCAGTTAACACTAAAAAATCTGCGCAAACACTCTAATTATAGTAATGTGGAGAGAGTATTTCCATAAACCAGCAGACGCCTATCATGGAACATGAATCGGATAATGATACTGATGTGCTCTTTTTTTCTCACAGAATCAACATTTTTCAGAGAATAAAGCTAAAGTCAATAAGGGACACAGCGGGTATCTGGTGGAAAAATGCAAGTATACTTAGACTTCCATTTTGATGTATTCCTATAGGTTCTGTATCGATCCCCCTATTCCTGACCCTGTTCTGGTTAATAATTAACTAGCAGCCATCCCACGGTACAAAAAACCGTTATCTGATTAAGCCACACCACGGCACAGGAACGCGTTATCTGATTAGGTCATAACGCTTGCCATCTAATTAGGCAAGCACTATTCCTCCAGCCCCTGATAAGGCATACGGAGTTCTCAAAACAAATCAAACCTATGACAACCTGGGAAAATCCCTGCAGCCATTGTTTTGATTTCACCGAGAACTTCAGCAAAAGAATGTGCGAACAAGCCCGTTCGTATGACATCCTTATTGACGTATCCATGTCCATCCTTATGTCAATCTCGGCACCTTACAGGTATAAATATTACCGACATTGCCTTAAGCAAACACACGCGGTGGTGACGAGATCGGAGCAGCGAGACGTGCTGAGGAGCCCAGCAGAGAGCGAAGCCCACACGCGCTGCCCCGCCTTCCTGACGCGCTGAGAACGAGACGCTGCTTTTCTCCTACCGGGAAATCCAGCTCCGGCGCTTCCAAGCAGCCCTCGCAGGCAGCTGGAATATCAAGACCAGAGACGAGAGATACCAGCCCTCAACCATTCTAGACCTCAGGTACAGAACTGAACAACCCCTTGCAGAGAATTCTTGAGTCAGTCCCTTGGCAAAACAAACTTAACTTAAACTGCTACTTATCTACTCCCGCCCACGTATTAGGCTTAGGTCAGGTACACTGGGGTAGGCGTGGTTAGAAGCACCAGTTGAGTACGATTAGTCAAATGTATATATGTATGTATCTATTTTATCAGTTTTAAATATCATATGGCTTAGAAACCATATCAATGCTTCTGCAGTATTATTTTATACTCCTGCTTTTATTGTATGCACTTTACTTAACCATAAGTATCGCAAGAATATCGATTCATTTCTCTTGTACGAGAAAAGAGACTGATCAATAAATACCATCTTTTATTGAACACGCCCGTCTCTTCCTTTTCTCTACAATCTGGTGAAACTAAGAATGCGCGTACTGACTGAGTGAAATAAGTTGTCTTTTGTTTTCACACGACTCTAGAGATACACTCTTGATTAGGGGAGAGCAAAGTTGTCATGTTCTATGGTTGTCAGAAACTAAATCCCTTCTTGTCTATCCAGGGAGGTTAAACTCCTCCTTGCCTATTCGAGAAAGTTTCTAGTGAACTCTGAGCTAGCTGGCAAAACCAAAAAACTTTAAGTCTAATATCGTCAGTAGAAGACCTAGTTAACCTCTGCCCTAGGTCTATACTATTGAAGATATTATTCCAATGCGCAGAGCCTATTGGGATAATAGGAACTACACTACATGGCGCCCAAACGTTTGGATAGGCGATAAAACTAACGCAAGACATAAGAGTAACTCAGTCGTGCTTTTTCACACAGAACCCCTTTTTTTCCCATAATACTCCAAAGACGTCTGGAGTGGGTGAAAGGTCATATCCGCCAAACCTCGCAGGAGGAGACTCCTATGTATGGTTCTTGGTTTAATCAACGTTGAAGGATACACTGTTCCAAAATATTGTGCATCTAATCTTTGTTTCCATAGAAACCTGATCTGCAAACAAACAGAATAACCTTCCTGTCGGAAAAATGGTAGACAGTGATGATGAAAGGGAGACAGTTAGACTAGCAGCTGAACTAATAGCAGCTGATAATACACTGCTACAAAATGACCCGGATATAATACTCATCCCGGTCAACATAAGAAAATCTTTAACCTTAAAACTTATAGAAAATGGACTGACATCGAGAGGTGGTACAGTCATATTCGTAATTGAGGCACACGAATATCGGCAGACAGAGGTATTCTATTCATGGATAAACTTTCCAGCAGCAAACGCTGTAACAAAAGAGTTCCACTATTATAAAATAGAGGAACCACCGGATACCTACACTCCTTTCGAGGAGGTGGAAGTACCACTTAAATTCCAAGAGCACCTGCTCTTGTTTAAAGGCGCCCTAAAACATAATAATCACATCACCAGGCTCGGTCCACTAGGTAGACCAGGAGCAACGTGGCCGGTCCTAGCCGGATATACACCACATCCAGACATTGAAGAAATGCCTGCACCAGATCTTTTAATACAGCTAAAACAACTAATCAAAATACATAGACAATTAGTCCAATATGTAATGCGGACTTCAACAGTCCAACCAGCAAGTAAAATTCCACAGCTGACCCCTCATCAGGGGAACACAAATAAAATTACACCACAGAAAATACAGTCCTGTCTGGGTAAAGTACCCGCAAAACGGGAACAAATACCTTTCTGGCTAGCACAAAAAATCACTCAAATAGAGGCGGTGTTTCCAGACACCACCCCGGTAGAGAAACAAAGGATTCTGACTATCTGTCTTCCAATGGGAATCGCACCACACGTGGAGGACTGTGACACTTGGGGTACAGTCTTTGCTTCCATATACACAAAAACACATGGTGTACCATCCATGTCAGTAATACCAGATGTGCTAAAACAGATTCAAGATGAATATGGTCCAGAACCCGCTTTAACTCTTGGTATGAAATTACTGAAAGACTTCAAGCAGGTCTCGGCTATATTATTAGCCAACATAGAGGGAGAAGCAGCAAACGTGGCGGTCCGCCAAAGGTTAAAAGAGACATATATAGCAGACCAACCAACTGAAATTGCCAGAATCATAGAGAAATCCTATGAAGAACTAGGAAGAGATAATCTGGGTGGAATACCGGTAAAACCTCAACTGATTGAAAGTCCTGAAAAGGTATTTATTAAAAATAATTTAAACACTCAAAAAAAGAGCTGGGATGGAAACAAACAATCCAATCCTAAAGAAAAAAGATTCCAGTCCAGAGGAAGGTCTCCTCGGCGGAGAGAAAGATCTCCGAACCAAGGACGCAGGTCTCCCCAAAGTGAGCCCTCTGGGAAAAAATACAACCTCAGAAATAGGGATAATATAAAGAAACCTGATAGATATCAAGATAATGATACACATCCCTCTCAATCTTTTCAGACTTCCTCGCAGAAATCGTAAAGGAAGAGGACGATCAGAACACAGGGAAGAGCACGTCAAGTCCAAAGACAAGGAACCTGCTCATCCAAATAAAAAGTTACAATTTCCAAAAAAGAAGGTAGCCAGTATTAAAGTAATCAAAGATGCCGAGAATACTGAGAACACAGCTGAAAAACTGAGAATGGGCTCAGACAATGCTAGACAGCGCAGCAGAAGTGAGCAAAGCTCGCAAAGTCCTTATGAATCATCTGGAGACAGTGGACACGAATGAATACATTCAAGTGGAAACTGCAGATACCAGAGTTAGCAAACCTCATAAAATATATGAAATAACATTACGTATAGAAGGGGATAAGACTAGAAAAATAAGGGGACTATTTTGGGATAATCTCTCCCAGGGCTATGACATCCTTCTAGCTGAGAAAGACTGGCCACCAGAGTTTGTCAGGGAGTGTCCTCATGGCGAAGAAATAATTATGCCTGCCTTCTCAAATCATATTCCAATTCATAAAAAATATACACTTGCTAGAAAGTGGGCAGTAGCTCAAGCTCCTGCTTTATATAAAAATCATGTAGGATGGGATGAGGACTCTCCTCCTCACAAAATCCAGTTAAAATCACAACCTACTGCACAGAGGCAGTACCCAAATAAGCAAGAAGCTAAAAAACAGGTAAAAGAGATCCTAGATCAACTTGAATACCAGGGGGTGATTGAAACTTGCACCTCACAAATGAACAATCCTTTGTTTCCTGTCTCCAAACCAGACAACTCATATCGTCTAGTTTTGGATTACAGACACCTTAACTCATGTTGCAAAACCTTTGCAGTGCAAAACTCGCATAGTGCTGCACTAATGAATTACATAGTGCGCAAAAAATACAAAACAACATTAGACATCTCTAATGGATTCTTTTGTCAAAATATAGCACCAGAGAGCAGATATTTGACTGCGTTCTCTGTAAATGGCTCGCAAAAAAGTTTCTGCCGTTTACCCCAGGGGCACAAGAACAGCCCAGGATTATTCTCAAAGAGAGTAACAGAATTACTACAAACATACGATGACGAGGCATTATCATATGTCGACGACATTTACCTAACAGATGATGACTTGGATACTCACTTGAAGAGAGTGAACACCATAATACTTGGGTTCGCAGCAGAGGGTTACAAATTCAACTTTAAAAAATCAAGAATTGCCCATCTAACAGTCCTGTTTTTAGGATATGAATTATCAAGTGAAGGCAAAAGGCTGGCTGACAATTTCCTAGAGAAATGTGCTGTACTCCAAGCTCCTAGAACACTAAAAAACTTACAATCAATTCTAGGCTTCCTAAACTTCGGAAGAACATACATTGCAAATTACGCAGAAAGGGTTAAACCCCTTTATGATCTAATAAAACCAGATTTTAAAAGAATCAATTGGACTCAAAAACACACAGAAATTTTGAGATCTTTACAAACAGACATGTTAATTAAAACAAAATTAGAAACACGTGACAACACACGCAATCTTGTGATTCGAGTCATCCCAGGAAGATGCAGATTCACATACCTGAACTCTAATGAGGGAGAAAAGGTACCAATTGCATACAAATCACACTTGTACACAAAGGCTGAAATGAAATTTAGTCCAACGGAAAAAATTCTGACCGCGGTACAGACTGCTGTAGCAAAGGAGCGGGCCCTAGCACAAGGTAAACGAATAATCATTGTGACACCGATACCAGCCCTGGAGGCGGTAACAAAGGCAAGCATTCCGAATGCTAAAGCACTCCATCCAAGGTGGATACAGTGGGCTAATTCTCTTGCTGCAACAGACGTGGTATACGAATTTGATCCCAACTTAAAAACACAAGAATTTCTCCAATACGAATTTGAATGTCCTCCGCCAATCGAAGTTCTGCCTCTAGAACATTACGGCTGTATAATATATACAGACGGGTCAGCACAACCCGCAGTAGGGGGTAAACAAGCTTACAGTGCTGCGTGCGCGATTGTTAAAGGTCGCTGGCACGAAGGGAAATTTAAACCAGCGGTCACTAAAACACAATCTCTAGGAGATTGTACAGCTCAGCGAGCTGTACTACTGGCATTCAAGATGGCGCTTGAAAATACGGATCGAGAATTCCCCACACTCATAGTGTGCGATTCGTATTATTGCGTTCAGTCTTACAATGAATACTTGCAGATCTGGCTTCAGAATGGTTTTAAGGATGCAAAAGGAGGCACAATCAAGCATAAAATGCTTTGGGAACAAGTAGTTCATTTGCAAAAAGAACTACCAAAGACTCACGTGATACATACACTGAGTCATCAACGTGATGGCGTTCACGTTGCAGGGAATTCATTGGCTGATGAGGCCGCGAAGGCAGCTGTGCAAACGGCTTCCGTAGCTGCCATCACACGGTCAAAAACAAAAATAGACAGCGATAACTTGCAAGCTGTCAGCGCTACAGAAAAAGATTCGATAGAAACACTCCCGAAAGGCTTTCCAGTGAAGTACTCATATATAACTGATACAAACAATGTTCCGTTTGCTCGAATCCCTGGAGTGGGGGATAGGGCAATTCCAAACATGGAACATAGGTTAGGACTAATAATAGCGGCACACGAAGGAATTGCTTCTGTACATGCTGGCGTCTCAGCCACAGTATCGTTATTAAAACAGAGATACTGGTGGCCACAAATGAGAAGACAAACACGGAACTATGTTCTAGAATGTGAAATATGTCAAAAAATGAAAGTATCAACAGTGAGACGACCAGCGCAGACGCCCCTTCTAATCTCGGATAAACCATTAGCCTGTGTTTACCTGGACCACTGCGGTCCCTTACAAAGGGATAATAACTATAAATATATCTTGGTTGCAGTGGATTCATGGACGAGATTCATATGGATGTGGCCCCAGCGATCGGCTGACGCCAGGACTGTGTATAAAAAGATTTGCGAGTCTATAATGGCATATACGCTAGAGGCATGCTACGTCTGGCTGAATGTTTTTTCTTCTTGCCCTAAAGCGTATGAAAAAACATGGCCAAATGAGCATAGCATAGCGGGACTCTTCTCACTTCCTACCTGAGGGAACGGGATGGTGTAAAGAAAAAACCAAAGGCATAAAGCAATCTATAACAGCGAAGGTATTAGGTTCGGGAGCTGGGTGGGTCAAACATCTAATAAGTGTCCAACGTAGTCTAAATAACCTGCCAAGAAATTCTCTGAGGGGATTCAGTCCGTACGAATTATTGTTTGGAACTAGAATGATGGTCTTAGATCTTGACAGTCAGACTTCAGTGGTTAAAGAAAAAAGCTTTGATATCAAAGATCTTTTGGCTATTTTACAGGACTTAACCGAAACAAGGAAAGACCTGAACAACATAAAGTTGAAACAACAGCCAACGACCACTGAAGAAAAACCACCTGTCCCAGCAAGACCTGTCTGGATTCCAAAAGTCGGGGATCTAGTCAGAGAAAAGATCGCGGTAAAGAAGGAATTTGGGCCTTCTTACAGAAAAGCAGTTCCTGTCTTGTCTATCAACGGGACAAGATCAGTAGTACTACCGCCCCTTGCTGGTAAAAAGGAGAACAGGGTTGTATCAATCGACCTGATAAAACCACAGTCATGTGGCCGATAACAAACAGTAGGCCAAGTGGACTCCCGATAAGTAGCAGAATACCAAGGTTTGCTACAAACACAGAGGTTCAATCTAAGAGGCTACTCACATTTGAAATGCCAACAGAACAACAACAAGGACTATGCAACAATGCTATGGAACTTAAACCTCTAAAAACCCAAATAAAAACATTTAGCAGAGACACACCAATCTACAATGAAGTATTAAATGACTATGCTGCTGCAACAAAACACACTAATAAAGCAAACAGCAATCCTGAAACAATAGGAACAATAGACAGAACGGCATCCGGTTACTTCATCAACTTCAGTGATTCATCTGAAGACCTGAGTGAATCAAAGGAACAAACATCAACAAAAACCTTTAAAGATAAAGCTAAGGAACTTTTTCAACATCTGAAAGAAACCTATCTGATTTCTCCATGGAATGAATTCTGGGTGGCCTTAGGTGCAATAATCCTCATACTTTGGCTCATCATGGTACTATGTTTGGGACACTTCATTGAGGGAAAATATGCTAAAATGGACACAGCAAGCCAGAAAATCAACCTGGTCCTCAAACCACACACGTCTTCACACGTCGAGAAAAGAGAACTTTCTTCAGTCAACTTCACAGCCAATCCTATACCCGGTGGGGTAGCATGGGACAATACTGATTATGAAATCTATGGTCCGGTTGAAATCCTGAAGTATCCACATCAAATCAAGATCTCATTGAGTGACTTTGTAAAACCAAGCTCAGTTGCTGATGATTGGGACGTTGAAAGCATTAATAATATGATGTCTGACCTAGTGATGTCTGCTAAATTTACAAAACATGATTATTTGCAGGGTTCGTCTAATTATGATAAAATGTTCTGCTATAATCACTATAGTAATCATTATCTGCATAAATCTGCACAACCTAGAAATGTTTTGAATTACAATCAATGGGAACACTGTGCAACCCCTCCAAAAGGTAGCTCAAGAACTTTTTATGACAAATATTCATATTTTTCAGGGTTCAACACAAGCAATGCAGAAACATTTTATTTCAAATTATCAAATAAGACAGGTACAAAGACCATGCTTACAAACACTAAATTGATATATTCAGACTCGTTTTTTGAGCAAATGAGTACATTTGGTTTTGATTACTGGGACAAAAATGTTGAAGTAAAAAGTGTTTGGGGTACAAAGGAATGGCAAGTACAAGGTATAGAATCATTGTTTAGAGCCTGCATGATCCCAGAACAAATTATATTTTTGAATGACACTGTTCAACAAACTACCTGTCTTGGCCTAGCCAAAATCAAAGACTTAAACAAACCGTCTATTCCAAAGCCATCAATGAACGGTAATATATCTTTAGATGAGGAGATAGACGTAAACCATATATTAAGCCAAAACAGAACACATCCTGATTGGAAAAAGTGGTTGATCTGGCCCACAGATACAAATAACTGTCAAGACAGATTCCTGAACAAAATCCAAGGGTTCACATTGACCAGGCCAGACCCTAGATATTCCCAAAGACAACACCCAGGGATAATTACCACGTACAGTGTGGGCAAGCTCTGCCTTCAATGGCTACAAACATCCACACTGGCAGAAATTAAGCAACACCTGACTTTACTTACTGATGGTGCTGACTTGCGTGATTTCATTATGGGACCGCGCAAACAGCGTCAAAAACGCTTCATAGCAGCCTCTGTATATGCAGCTTATAACGAAGCCTGGAAAATAACTCAAATTGAAACATCAGAGAGAATACGGGAAATTGACCGTATTAATTTGGAAAAATCACTTTCTGTAGTGGACAATGGGCTAATGACTCTGTCCTCCAGAATATACTCTTTGGACAGCATTGTGTCTTCAGCAATCGACATAATATCGCAAGACTTACTGTTGTTACAACACGGTCAGTCTCAATTGCGTTCTATTGTACAACTTGGCTGGACGTTACAAAATCTGCGTTCAGGCTATGTGCCTTGGCGTTTAATCAACACAGCGTCACTGTTCAATATCTTTAACCTTACTGATAAACAAATCAGTATGGCACAGAAGGGTGCTGATTATACAATCCTGAGCATTGAGAAACTCGAGAGATTACCATTGACAATGTTAGAACGACCTGTCAGTGAATGGATAATACATGGAATAATTAATATTCCAATATCTACTTTCAGGTTTCAATATTGCCAAAAATATATACAGGCTGGCATGTACGAAAAATTGGGTAAAGGGTACATTAAGTCAACATGGAACTTGCCCTATTCACATGCTTGTGTCAGTAATAAAGGCCGGAAAGTGTTTCTTAGTGGCAATAATTGTGCCATGTCACTAAGCGGTACACTTCTGTGTAATGGTATTAGTTTACACGGAGCCTGTGAAGGGTCCTCAAATAACCTTTCATGTCACCAGCTAGGCACACCTGCGACACAAATAGAACCATTCTTTAGGAGACTATCGAACGGGAGTTACATTATAATCGTAGACCGCAGATGTTGTAGCTTGGTGCCCGGAATAGCTTATCTCATAACTACGACTGCGAAGGTTATGTGCTGTGAACGAGTATTGTTCCCCAGCGCAATGCCAGACAGGGAGGCAAGGTTATGGCCGAATTTGAAAATTGCTTCCATTCGAGTTGATACTTTAAGCAGAATGAAAACAGTGCTCCTTCAGACGCCGACCAGGCTCACGTCATCAAAAGAAACGTATGATCTCCAAGTTGCAAGGACAACGGCAGAGATTCATTCATTGTTATCAACTAATTCCCCCATACATTTCGCAGAAATCCTGAACGAAATCTTAAATATTTCTGATACCAGTGGAGTCTCAAATGTATTTAAGACAGTGTTTTCGGGGGCTTTAACACCATTTAAAGCCATTCTGGGTATTTTTCCGGACTTTGTCCATTCCATCTTTGGTGGACTTCCTCTCCTTTTGGGACTAGTGGCAGGGAGCCTATTTTTGATTCTGTTATTTCGCTATGGCAAACCGTGTCACAGACAAAACACCTGCGACAAGGGAAGAAACAATCCTAGCCATTG
Source organism: Lissotriton helveticus (assembly GCF_964261635.1). Classification (NCBI taxonomy): domain Eukaryota; kingdom Metazoa; phylum Chordata; class Amphibia; order Caudata; family Salamandridae; genus Lissotriton; species Lissotriton helveticus. Next base: position 1,119,773,842 of record NC_136067.1, read on the forward strand.
GATACCGGGACCGGATATCTAAAATCCTTGGAATGTCCCGGCTTAGAGACCTAAACATGACTTGGTTTCTTTCATTTAGACCAATGTGGCAAAGCTGTGTTTTACCTGTATTAAGGTGCTTGCTATGCGGAGAAGAATGCGTGTTAGACACCTGTCTGACGCTACAATCGGATGCGCCAATGGATGCAGAAACTTTGTTGGGTCCGGTCACGGCTCATGCATTGTGCTGTCCCCTGCGGCTACCAATCCTGATGACGGCATTCGTGGAGACTTCACCACTACGATTGAGGGGTAGTGAGGTTTAAGATGAAAGCAGCATCGATCAGGTACGACCTTCTGTCAGCTATGCTGATCAAAACATCAATGAAGGCAATCATGCTCATGAATGCATGGTAACATCTTTTTCCGAGTTAATGGAACTTTCGCAGGAAGCTGTTGACAGTTTTTTCGAGAGTCTAAATGATATGATGTTCTCACCAGAGCAGAAATAATGACTTTTGAGCAGGCTAGCACACGGCGTTCCCAACACCCTGAATTTGGCCTTCAACTTTGATAATAAAGTATCATGAACAATTTTTTCCAGTTTACGGACAGCGGAACATAATTTTTTCAGCGCCCCCAAAATATTTTGCAGTTTTTCGGGACACTTATCTTCTGCTTAAAGTAGAAACTATTCTTAGGGAACTAAATTTCTATTTTAGGAACTTTAGAGACATTAGCTGCCCTCTGGCATGTTCATAAATATTTTATTTTGTGATGAAATGGTCTCGCATTTTTTTTCTTCTGTATAAAGAGCCATTTCATGTGTTATTTTTCAATATTTTATTAATAATGATGTATGAATATGCGTGATTAATTTAGCATTTTTCTACTGCTTGAGTGCATATAATGCATATATTTATCTTTTAGTATACTTCATGGTTTCAAAATGCATATGAATGTATTTTGGGGTGGTACGGTATACACATGCTCTACTAGTATATTTACTATGCCTAGATTTGTAAATATGGACATAGTCTGCGTGGAGTGGGTGTGATGTATTCCTATAGGTTCTGTATCGATCCCCCTATTCCTGACCCTGTTCTGGTTAATAATTAACTAGCAGCCATCCCACAGTACAAAAAACCGTTATCTGATTAAGCCACACCACGGCACAGGAACGCGTTATCTGATTAGGTCATAACGCTTGCCATCTAATTAGGCAAGCACTATTCCTCCAGCCCCTGATAAGGCATACGGAGTTCTCAAAACAAATCAAACCTATGACAACCTGGGAAAATCCCTGCGGCCATTGTTTTTATTTCACCGAGAACTTCAGCAAAAGAATGTGCGAACAAGCCCGTTCGTATGACATCCTTATTGACGAATCCATGTCCATCCTTACGTCAATCTCGGCACCTTACAGGTATAAATATTACCGACATTGCCTTAAGCAAACACACGCGGTGGTGACGAGATCGGAGCAGCGAGACGTGCTGAGGAGCCCAGCAGAGAGCGAAGCCCACACGCGCTGAGAACGAGACGCTGCTTTTCTCCTACCGAGAAATCCAGCTCCGGCGCTTCCAAGCAGCCCTCGCAGGCAGCTGGAAAATCAAGACCAGAGACGAGAGATACCAGCTCTCAACCATTCTAGACCTCAGGTACAGAACTGAACAACCCCTTGCAGAGAATTCTTGAGTCAGTCCCTTGGCAAAACAAACTTAACTTAAACTGCTACTTATCTACTCCCGCCCACGTATTAGGCTTAGGTCAGGTACACTGGGGTAGGCGTGGTTAGAAGCACCAGTTGAGTACGATTAGTCAAATGTATATATGTATGTATCTATTTTATCAGTTTTAAATATCATATGGCTTAGAAACCATATCAATGCTTCTGCAGTATTATTGTCAAAGGTAAGTACCTGGAATTCCAGATTTCCGTAGGAACGCCTGGCTGAAGATGTGATGCTAATTTCCCAACTCCCTTTCACCACTGAACCAGATTTCTCTGTACCCAGAGGCGAGGGGGAAAGGGGAAGTGAATTACAAACAGAGAGACAGACACACTGGTGACTTCCTTCTTCTTCTGAATATGGTTGTTCACCTGCAAGAGTTAACAAACCATTACTACATTCTCACAACATCTGAATTCAACTAGAATATACTTTACTCTAACCCCTTGCGTACCTGACTGAGTGTGTACATAAGCCCCTCTCTGAAAAGACTCAAAAGCTGGATAGGCTTATAGTTGGTTTTCGTAAGATTTGACAATGAGTCTTTCTGGCTGAAGGTAAGACTGAATACTGTTCTGTGGAGCTGGAACTGCTAGGCTAGAAATAGTTTCAGGGGGAATGGAGTTCTCAGAAGATAGAACGCTGTAGCTGAAGAGTAGAGTTGGTAAGCAAAAATATATATATATATTTCTATCTACATTCAGGAACCTGCTTGACTAATATCCCAGCTGCTGCCAACATCACAGAGCCTTGCGAAGATTGAAAACTGAAGCTTAACTCAGAAGATTATGTTCTAATGCTATCTCAGGAATAACTGCGCTGTACATTGTCTTTTAGTAACATGAACTCAGAAAATCTCACATGTCTTCGTCTGAGGCCAAATAGTCAGGAGCTTCTCTCCAAATGAATAATGTAACGTTTAACAGAAACAGGAAAAAGTTCTCCAGTGTTGACACCAGCGGGGATTGAACCGGTACTACAAGGAAAGTTCTTACCGGTAAATAACAGCTGACGCTCAGACACTGCTTGTCAGAAAAGAAACGCTGTTCTCATTGAAGTGCGTTCACAGGGAAATAACTGCTGAAGCCCCACACAGCTTGTCAGGAATAAACGCTGTCTTCGCTGGAATACGTTCAAGGGAAATAACTTCGTAGACGCTACACAGCTGACGAAGTTCAAAAGGTCACGACCCAAAAATGAAGCGCTGTCACAAAACAGAAGCTGGGAAGGGGTGACAGGAACTCAAGTGTCTGCAGGAATAACGGACTTGTATTTACCGCGAGAAGCGGTTCAAAAGAGCTAGAGAGCACGATTAGGCTACCGTCTCTCAGGAAATTACAGTTGAAGTGCGCAGCGGTAAAATTGCTCGCGCATCATATTTCCAGCTATCACGCGTCAGAGTGCAAGACTAGAACGCTGCCCAACAGCGCAGTCAGTGGCATTGGAGGCGGCAACAACCATCTTACATCTGAATTTTGCCACCAGTTGTGTCCAATTTACAGCGTGACAACATAACATCGTGTCTGTAGGAATCATTTGGTGTGGGGTTGTAAGCGGGTTTATGTTAGGGTCTAGACCATTCCTGACAGTACCCCCCACCAAAACCCCCTCTCTAGGCTTCTGTGGGAAAACCTTATGGAACTCTCTCACCAATCTGGGGGCATGAATGTTTGAACTGGGTTCCCAGGACCTTTCCTCTGGACCATAGCCTTTCCAATCTACCAAGTAAAAGACCTGACCTTTTTTAATCTTAGAGTCAAGAATCCTTTTTACTTCAAATTCCTCAGCTGATTGAACTTGGATTGGAGCTGGAGGCAGGACCTTACGCAAATTAGGTGGATGTCTGCGGATTAAGGACACATGAAAAGTCGGGTGAATTTTAAAGGTTTTAGGCAAGCCAACCCTGACACTCACTGGATTTATCATTCGCACCACTGGATAAGGGCCCACAAATTTTGGCTGAAATTTTCGGTTACCTCTCAACCGCATATGGCGAGTAGAGACCCAAACTTGATCCCCTGGTGCCAAGACTGGTCCCTCCTTACGACTCTTATCAGCCTGCTTCTTGTAATTAGCTTTTGACTTAATCAAATTTGCTGAAGCTAACTGATAGGCCTGTTGTAATTTCAGAACTAAATCACCAGCTGCCGGAACCTCAACTTCTACTTGACCTACCAACATGTTGGGATGTCTGCCATAATTTAAGAAGAAAGGGGAGAACCCGGTAGCAGAGTGTACTGAGTTATTGTACGCAAACTCTGCTGTACCAAGTAAAGATGGCCACTCCCCAGCTTGTTCCATCAAATAAATTCGGAGATATTGTTCAAGGTCTTGATTAACCCTCTCCGTTTGTCCATCCGTTTCAGGATGATAACTGGAGGACAAACGAGAGTCTATTCCTAACCCTTTCAAAAAGGATCTCCAGAACCGAGACACGAACTGAGACCCTCGATCTGAAATTACCACCCGGGGAATTCCATGCAGTTTTACCACGTGTTGAACAAACAGAGTAGCTAATTGAGTGGCATTTGGAAGACCTTTCAGCGGGAGAAAATGACTCATCTTGGAAAATTGATCAACCACTACCCAAATAACTGAATTACCCTGGCTAGATGGCAACTCGACAATGAAGTCCATCGACACTGTGTGCCAAGGATGAGGAGGAATTGGCAAAGGCATGAGAAGACCTTGTGGAGACTGTCTAAGACTCTTCCCTTTTAAACATTGTTCACAAGTGGCAACATACTGTCTCACCTGAGCTTCCATGCCCGGCCAATCGAAATTCCGCTTCAAGAGCTCCAAAGTCTTAGTTACTCCCTTGTGTCCGGCCAATTGCTGATCATGAAACAAACCAATTGTCTTTTCTTGTAACTCCGCTCCTGGAACAAATGTTTTTTCTTGGACATATGGTTTTCCATCCCTTACTGACCGATTTGGACCCTCTGAAGTCCAATTCTCATATTCTTCTTTCAGAAATTCTTCTTTGATCTGATCCTCCAGGTCATGTACCACCGAAACTGCCACAATTCTTTCTTTAGGAATGATAAATTCTTCAGACTTAGTCTCTGGCTCATCAGCTGGATCATTTTCTGGATTCAATCGAGAAAGAGCATCTGCCTTTCCATTTTCAGTCCCAGGTTTGTAAGTTAGAACAAAATCAAAATCTGCGAAGAAAAGAGACCACCTGAGTTGTCGGGGGGTCAAGGTTCGAGCTGATTTCAGGAACTGCAAATTTCTATGATCAGTAAATACTGTGACCACATGTCTTGCGCCCAGTAAATAATGACGCCATTCTTGGAATGCTTCCTTCACAGCCAATAATTCTCGATCTGCAATGGAATAATTAATCTCCGCAGGTGATAACTTTCGAGAATGGTAAGCTACTGGATGAAGCTGTCCAGTCTTTCGGTGTCGTTGTGATAAGACTCCTCCAATGGCCCAATTTGAGGCATCTGCTTCTACAAAAAATGGTTCTAATGAGTCTGGATGCTGCAGAATAGGTGCTGAGATAAAAGATTTTTTTAAGAACTGGAAGGCTTCCTCCGTCGCGGAACCCCACACAAACTTTTCATTCTTCCTGAGCAATCGTGTGATGGGACTCACCTTTTCAGAGAAGTTTTGGATGAAACGTCGGTAAAAATTAGCAAACCCCAAAAAGCTTTGGATTTCTTTTACGGATTTTGGAGCAGGCCAATCTTGAATTGCCTTTAACTTAGTATCATCCATGTAAACTCCTTGAGGGGAAAGAATAAAGCCCAAAAATTCGACTCGTGATGAATGAAAAACACATTTCTCCAATTTGACAAAAAGTTGATTCTCCAATAAACATTTTAGGATGGTACGTACATGATGAACATGTTCTTTTAAATCCTTAGAAAAGATAAGGATGTCATCTATGTAGACTACCGCAAACCTATCCAGATACTCCCGAAGGATATCATTAACAAAATGTTGGAAGGCAGCGGGTGCATTGCACAATCCAAAAGGCATAACCTGGTATTCAAATAAACCAAATCTAGTTCTAAATGCCGTTTTCCACTCATCTCCTTCAGCCATCCGCACCAAATGGTAAGCCCCTCTTAGATCCAATTTGGTGTAAATATGGGCATCTTTCACCTGATCCAGAAGCTCAGAAATAAGTGGTAGCGGGTAACGATTTTTCTTTGTAACCAGGTTCAAAGCCCTATAGTCAATGCAAGTCCTCAAACTCTTGTCCTTCTTTGGGATGAAGAAAAGAGGAGAGGAGACTGGAGACTGCGAAGGTCTAATAAAGCCATTGGCCAAATTCTGATCAAGGTACTCTTTTAAATGCAGATTCTCAGATTCTGAAAGAGCGTAGATCCGACTACATGGCAATGACGCTCCGGGCTCTAACTCAATCTTACAATCATATTCCCGATGGGGGGGAAGTTTAAGAGCTTCTTTTTCATCAAATACTGATCTTAAATCTTGATATTCTTTTGGGATTTCAGGAATTTCCACCGTGCAAATCATCTGAGGTTGATTAGCTAGACAATAGGAGATAATTGGCTCACTCTCCTTGGAAACTGGATGAAAACAATGTTGTAGACAGTAGTCAGAACTTAATTCAACAGTTCGCCTAGCCCAGTCAATTTTGGGATTGTGTTCTGTTAGCCAAGGTAACCCCAAAATCAACTGAAATTGCGGGGCATCAATTAGATTGAAACTGATGTAACTACAATGTTCTCCTGGCCCCAAAATCGTGATCACTTCCGTATCAAAGGATATTGGACCTGAGGATAGAGGAGTTCCATCAACAGCGCGTACTGGCTCAGGTTTGGCCTTTTTCACAAACTGGATACCCAAACTCTTAGCGAAAACTAGATCGCAAAAATTTCCAGTGGCTCCTGAGTCAATCATAATTGCCACAGTGGCCAGACCGGATTTACCAAAAGAGATTTGACATGAGAGAATAAGATGAGGAGCAGAAAATTGTAAGGTATTCGCCAAACTTTGCAGGTTGGGAGTTGTCTTAGAATCAGCTTCCACCAGAGCAACTCCGTCTACTGGTGGAGCTTGTCTTTTACCCATGACGCAGTCTTGGGTCGTCTAGGGCACTCCCTTAAAAAATGACCTGAACCTCCACAATACATACACAGCTTCCCTACTCGTCTCTTCTCTCTTTCCTCTTTACTCAACGGTCCTCGGACAGTACCAATTTGCATCGGTTCTTCTGGAGTTACTTCTTCTTTAGTCTTTCCAACTTCTGAACGCATTCGGTCAAACCTTGGAGGAATTGGTCGGATATCTTTTCTTCGTTCTGAACGTCTTTCAGATTGTCTCTGATCAATTTGAAGAACCAAATCTATCAATTCCGAAACATCAGTTGGTCTTTTAGGAATCTGAGCCAATCCATCCTTTAATTCGTCCCTCAAACCTCGATAGAATATGGCTGCTCTTTTGGCCTCTGGCCATTTCGTTTCCACAATCAGCTTATTATACTGAGCAAGATATGCCACCAACTCTCTATTTCCTTGTTTCAAATCCAAAAGCTCGTTGTCGGTTGACTGAGAAATTGTTCGTCGATCAAAAATGCGCAAAAATTCAGTTTTGAAATTTTCAAAATTATATAACACTGGATCATTGGTGGATACCAGAGGCATTGACCACGCCGCAGCATCGCCACTCAGGTAAGACAGCATGAAAGCCACTTTTGACTGATCTTCTTTAAAAATTATTGGTTTGCACAAATAATGCAAAGAGCATTGAGTAACAAATACCTGTGCCTTGTTTGGGTCTCCCAGAAATCTTTCAGGCGGGGCTAAAGGAATTGTAGGGGACATAGCATGCACTACCTGAGTTGTAAGTTCTGAAGACGAAGGGGAAGGACTGAATGTTTGAGACCTCTGACCACCAAAATTTGGACTGGGACTAATAGTAAGCTCATTAAGCCTCTGGCGAAGATAACTAGTCTCCTGATTAGATTTTTTAACCTCCTCTCTAGTCTCACTCAACTGTTTTTGTAAACCTTCCAAAATAGAGCCCAGGGCCTTCAAATCTAAACCTTCAGCCATGACGCCCAGACGGAAGGCAACTGCGGGCACTTCAATCTGTCAAAGGTAAGTACCTGGAATTCCAGATTTCCGTAGGAACGCCTGGCTGAAGATGTGATGCTAATTTCCCAACTCCCTTTCACCACTGAACCAGATTTCTCTGTATCCAGAGGCGAGGGGGAAAGGGGAAGTGGATTACAAACAGAGAGACAGACACACTGGTGACTTCCTTCTTCTTCTGAATATGGTTGTTCACCTGCAAGAGTTAACAAACCATTACTACATTCTCACAACATCTGAATTCAACTAGAATATACTTTACTCTAACCCCTTGCGTACCTGACTGAGTGTGTACATAAGCCCCTCTCTGAAAAGACTCAAAAGCTGGATAGGCTTATAGTTGGTTTTCGTAAGATTTGACAATGAGTCTTTCTGGCTGAAGGTAAGACTGAATACTGTTCTGTGGAGCTGGAACTGCTAGGCTAGAAATAGTTTCAGGGGGAATGGAGTTCTCAGAAGATAGAACGCTGTAGCTGAAGAGTAGAGTTGGTAAGCAAAAATATATATATATATTTCTATCTACATTCAGGAACCTGCTTGACTAATATCCCAGCTGCTGCCAACATCACAGAGCCTTGCGAAGATTGAAAACTGAAGCTTAACTCAGAAGATTACGTTCTAATGCTATCTCAGGAATAACTGCGCTGTACATTGTCTTTTAGTAACATGAACTCAGAAAATCTCACATGTCTTCGTCTGAGGCCAAATAGTCAGGAGCTTCTCTCCAAATGAATAATGTAACGTTTAACAGAAACAGGAAAAAGTTCTCCAGTGTTGACACCAGCGGGGATTGAACCGGTACTACAAGGAAAGTTCTTACCGGTAAATAACAGCTGACGCTCAGACACTGCTTGTCAGAAAAGAAACGCTGTTCTCATTGAAGTGCGTTCACAGGGAAATAACTGCTGAAGCCCCACACAGCTTGTCAGGAATAAACGCTGTCTTCGCTGGAATACGTTCAAGGGAAATAACTTCGTAGACGCTACACAGCTGACGAAGTTCAAAAGGTCACGACCCAAAAATGAAGCGCTGTCACAAAACAGAAGCTGGGAAGGGGTGACAGGAACTCAAGTGTCTGCAGGAATAACGGACTTGTATTTACCGCGAGAAGCGGTTCAAAAGAGCTAGAGAGCACGATTAGGCTACCGTCTCTCAGGAAATTACAGTCGAAGTGCGCAGCGGTAAAATTGCTCGCGCATCATATTTCCAGCTATCACGCGTCAGAGTGCAAGACTAGAACGCTGCCCAACAGCGCAGTCAGTGGCATTGGAGGCGGCAACAACCATCTTACATCTGAATTTTGCCACCAGTTGTGTCCAATTTACAGCGTGACAACATAACATCGTGTCTGTAGGAATCATTTGGTGTGGGGTTGTAAGCGGGTTTATGTTAGGGTCTAGACCATTCCTGACAATTATTTTATACTCCTGCTTTTATTGTATGCACTTTACTTAACCATAAGTATCGCAATAATATCGATTCCTTTCTCTTTTACGAGAAAAGAGACTGATTACCATCTTTTATTGAACACGCCCGTCTCTTCCTTTTCTCTACAATCTGGTGAAACTAAGAATGCACGTACTGACTGAGTGAAATAAGTTGTCTTTTGTTTTCACACGACTCTAGAGATACACTCTTGATTAGGGGAGAGCAAAGTTGTCCTGTTCTATGGTTGTCAGAAACTAAATCCCTTCTTGTCTATCCAGGGAGGTTAAACTCCTCCTTGCCTATTCGAGAAAGTTTCTAGTGAACTCTGAGCTAGCTGGCAAAACCAAAAAACGTTAAGTCTAATATCGTCAGTAGAAGACCTAGTTAACCTCTGCCCTAGGTCTATACTATTGAAGATATTATTCCAATGCGCAGAGCCTATTGGGATAATAGGAACTACACTACACCATGTATCCTACAGAAAAACAAGTATGATTTCATTTGCAATTCTCTATATTACAAATTCGCTCTGACTCTCAAATCCGGAAAAAAAGAATCAATTTAAAATATTAGTTTGATAGTCAAGGTAGTTAAAATTATTGATAATGTTAATGTTATCACAATTTCTATAGCGCACTGCTACCCTTAGGTGTCTAGGCGCTTGTGGACCGCATACTGCACAGAGAGCCCTGAACTCTATCAGAGACGGTATCTTCCTAAGAGTTAGCAGGAGAGAGTTCCAGAGCCTAATGGTGCTATGACTGAAACTCCTGCCCCCTGAAGTATCCAAAATGTAATGCCAGTGGACTGTACTTACCAATAGCCCGCATACATATATTAGTATTAATAATTCAGTCGGCAATGGAGAAGGTTCAATCGTTTATTCAGAAAATACAAGCCCTGGCAGGGGAGCCTCAGTCTACACTACCCTCAGAGGTGCGTAGAGGAGACTGCCTACATATTCAAAACACAAAGCATATATATACGTTTCATGTGTTCAAGATGATACCCTACAAGGAAAAATACAGTTTGTCAGTAAGCCAAGAGAAATGCCCATATAAGGCACAACTGATTACTATTAGCCTGGGCCTAAGCTATTCCGGGGGCAGGTCAGTGAGGTGCCTTCGTGTCTATCTGTAGCCTGGGGAGTACAGGAACGGGCTCTGCTCTGACCTTGAGTCTCCCTGAGCTACCAGCTAACAATCATAGTAATCGGCCTAGCCGCCATCATGGTTTCAAGCAGCAAGGGTGATCACGTGATTTCAGGGAAATAACACGGGCACACAAGGAAACGAAACAAGCTGACTCTAGTTATATCAATAGGAACAAGCGAATAAAAATTGCAATTACGGTTTATAATGTATCTTACTATGTGAGTATATAATTACGAGGTTACATTGGATATATTAGGCCAATAATGCATGGTATTGAATATTCAATCCCAACAGACGGCCCTTTTGGTCTACTATAGCCAATACTACTCTACGAAAATTCCGTCATCGATCTGCATGAGATCTGATACTTCCTTTTGAATCATCTGCTTCTCGACTTTTACTTGTCGAGAAAAATTTAAAGCAGATGTCATTCTATTGGCACAAAACGAGCAGCAAGCCGGGCCACACTGAAGACATAGGCAGCACGTGAATATTACTCCAAAAGCTCCGGCTAGAACTATGAATATTTTCCAACCCCATGTGGCCAACAGACCCCAGAACCAGCTACTAAGGGACCAGGTACCGTTATCCACATGGGCTTCACTTGCTAAACGATGTAGTTTCTGTATAGCTAGATGAATGGTAGGGGCCGAATCTGGAATAAACAGACAGCAAGAACTGCCGATCACACGACAGGTTCCTCCCCTATCTGCGAGGATGACGTCAAGAACCATCCGGTTCTGGAGCGAAACAAGCCTCGTCGCAGCAAGCTCTACAGTGATATTAGTCAGAATTCCAGTAGTGGTCTGAACCACGTTCTCAACTATTCTAGACAAGCGTCGGATGCTGCGGCTATTAACTATAGGTCCCCAGAAAGGGACCAGGCCTTTACCAAAATCTTCGAATTGTTGTAGGGAAGTATCTGTTTGGTCAGTACTATCAGTGTCGTAGCTGCTAACATTTTGGCGAACTACAGCTTCTTTCTGTACTAGCCGATGAGTTCGATGATAATCGGGTGGAGCAATGTACACAGGGGGGTAGAGGAATGAAAGATAACAACTTCCGGCACATCCCCGGGGAAGCCATGTATATGCATTCTCCCCACAAACGAAATATACATCGGGTGGAGTGATCATAGGTGGGGTACTATATATCTGCAAAGTGTAGGTGTAATTACATCTGCTCTTTCCTACCTTAATATGTCCCCTCCCCTGTATACAAAAGGGTGAAGTAGTTTTAATAATGGGAATCGGTAAGGCCTTATCATTGGTAACGTTTCTTTCCTTAAAATGCTGGAAATACATGGTGTCATTAAAGAGTTCAAAATCCTGCATTTCTTCCATTAGCCATGTGACATTCTTGTAATTTGTATACACGTTCATGCAAGCATTCGGGTCCAAAGAACTCTCTCCTCCATTTCCTGCTGCATCAAATCCTTGATGTTTGTCTATGTACTTTAAAATGGCTTCATAATCTTTTTCAGTATAAATTTTCGGTTCAGCTCCATAATGTGAATACATTAAAGATAACAACTGGAACCAGGCTTCACAACTAGCTAAATAAGACATCGGTAGAGAAATAAACAATTCATGCTGATGCATAACTGAAGGGAGTAACCCACACACCCAACAATTTGTTTTGTTCGTAGTACTATGCGTCTGATGCAACATTTCAATAAAGGCATTTTTCATATATGTTTCTCTGTGTCGGGCCTTGTGAGGGGGCAAAGAATAGAAAAGATGCTCTTCCGGGGCAACAGTAGTTCCTAACAATTTCTGTGCTGGGTGCTGAAATTCCAGGTATACAAATATACACATCATAATAACGGTAATAATAACGATAAAAACAATGAAGGCCACCTTCACTCTGGTGGACCATCCAGAAAACAAATGCATATTATCCACATATCGACGAGGGGCCAAAGGCCTTTCATCCTCCATCGCAAATCGAGCAAAGGGAAACATACTCTCTATAAGTCCAGGTATAACTCGGTCCCTCTCTACAAGTCCAACAACTACCTTGTATCCACAAAGCACGCATGCCACCAGAGGGGATCTTCTTCCCGTGTCCGTTCAGAGCCTCACGGGCAGACTCTCTTCATCCGTCAGATGGGAAAAATAAAGTATCTCCTTTGCCTCAGAGAACAACCGCGACCCCCAACTCAGTCTTTCTTTCTGAACAGAGCTACTTAGCACAATGTTCCAAGCTCTCAACGAGTTCAGTCCAGTGTCTCGCTCAGTACCCCAGTAGAACTATCTAATGTTTTCCAAACAAAGTCTTTCCCTATCTTTTCCCACAGAAAACTGGGGTACTGCTCTGTTTTCGGGGCCGCAAGTCGTACTTACAACGGCCAGGTTGCTCCTGGTCAGAAAACAACTCAGCTGCGGGAACATCAGATGTGTTTGATCCCAATGATAGATCAGAAACAACAGCCTCCGCCGTTCGAGCCGCCACCTTGTCACCTGTGGGCAATGCTTCGCTTGCCTGCCCCTTCTCTCGGGCTTCAGAAAAAGGCACAAAGCTCTGTAGCGACTCTCCTTCTTGGCTAGGAATTCCTTCACGGTTTTGCAAATCAAAAGGTAAAGGAAGCGGAAGGCGCTTCAGATGGGACCCATGAATCCAGTGTTTGCGCCCATGCACCTTCACCGCCGACCTCGTAGCCAGTATGATTTGGTAAGGGTCAGACCATTTTGGTTCCAAACTTGATTTCCGTTGATAGTTCCTCACCAGGACCCATTGGCCGGGTTCCAACCGATGACCTGGACCCTCTGGTAGCGGCCGCAATGTTTCGGATACCTGTTGATGAATAGAACGTAAATCTTTAGTTAATGCATATGGATAGTCTGTCATCAAAGGATAGTCAATATCTCTAAAGGATCTGGGCCTTGGGACTCCCCACACATTGGCGGGTCTACCGAAAACCACCTCGTAAGGAGATAAACCGGTTCATGTGTGTGGGGTGGTTCTTAAAGATAACAGAGCCAAGGGTAGGGCATCGGGCCATTTCAGTCCTGTACTAGCACAAATCTTGGCCATTTTTAACTTTAGTATGCCATTATACTTTTCAACGAGGCCTGCCGATTGAGGATATCTGGCTGCATGAAACTTCTGCCTAATTTGTAATCCATCACAAACACTCCGGTCCAGGGTAGCATTGAAGTGTGAACCATTGTCAGACCAGATAGTTCGGGGCAAATACTCCTTTATCAGAGCCTTAGCAGTAGCCACTGCAGTGACTTCCTTGGTGGGGTAGGCTTCGATCCATTTACTGAACGCACAAACCACCACCAGTACATATTTTAAATTATTCACTCGTTCCATTTCTATATAATCAAACTGAAGCACTTCAAAGGGTAAAGATGGTGGAGCAAAGTTTCCACTCAGGACAGTCTCTCTACCCCCGAATTATAACGTAAACACACTGTGCAATACTTGACCACATGTACTGCTGTTTTAGGAATGTTGGGATTATTCCACACTGGATCCAACACTGCACAAATACCTTTTGCTCCTATGTGTGCTGGACCATGGGCCATGGTCACTACAGCATATACCAATGCATTGGGGAGTAACCAACGTTGCTTGTCTGTGCGATCTACCCAACATTCATTTTTGTCCAATTGTCCCACTTCTTGTTCCCACTTCTGTATCTCATCTACCGTGGCTTCCTTCTGCAATTCTTTCACACTTTCAATGGTATTATCAAACACAGATGTTTCTGCCACCCACCGGGCTGAGGCACTAGGGAACATGGAAGTCATTTTAGTTTGTGCGGTTTCTTTTGCTACTGAGTCAGCATATGCATTTCCCTTTCCTGCAGAATCAATGATTTTTTTATGAGCGCTACATTTAATAATGGCAACCTTATCTGGTAAAGTCAGGGCATGCAATAAACGATCAATTAAAGGACCATGTTGAATTTTCTGGCCATGTGTAGTAACACATCCACAGCCTCCCAAAGCTATGGGCGACACCAAAAGCATACTGGCTGTCTGTGTAAATATTTACCCTTAAACCTTTACCAATCTCACAGGCTCGTAGTAGTGCTATTAGTTCAGCTGCCTGGGCTGAGTGATGTGAAATCCAAGCGGTTTCCACCACCGTTTTTAAGGTTGTAATGGCATATGCAGCTGTAGCCGTATCATCTGGTAATTTAAAGCAAGAACCATCCACATACAATTCCCCCTGGGGTTCTGGTAAGGGGGTGTCAGTAAGGTCTACGCGACCTTTAGTTTCTTCCTCAGTTCTAAATATACAGTCGTGAACATCATTTGTTTCAGCATCGGAAGGGAGAGGCAATAGTGTGGCTGGATTCAATGTAGCACATCTTTTGATTGTAATGTGTGGTGCAAACAATGTTAATTCATATCCTGTCAAGCGAGCACTCGTAAGGTGCTGGGTCTTAGTTCTATTTAACAGAATGTCTACTGCATGTGGTACCAGGACTGTAAGTTCCTTATTCAAAACAATACCGTCCGATTGTCAGATGGCCACCGCTACTGCTGCAGTGGCCCTCAGACAACTGGGAAGGGCTTGAGCAACCATGTCTAATACTGATGAAAAGAAAGCACAGGGTCTCTGTTTCCCACCAAAATCCTGTGTTAACACTGAAAGGGAGCAACCGTCTACCTCGTGTACGTAGAGTGAGAAAGGTTTTCGGTAATCTGGGGTACCCAAGACAGGTGCAGAACATAAAGCAGATTTCAAAGAATCAAAGGCTTCTTGACATTCATCCGTCCAGGGTAGGGGTTCATGCACATCTTCGGTGGTCAAATACAACAAGGGATTAGAGAGAAGTGAATAATTAGGAATCCATTGACGACAGTAAGAGGTTATGCCAAGAAAAGCACAAACATCACGTTGAGTACGAGGTACAGACATGTTAGTAATCACAGATATTCGTTCTGGTGTTAGACGACTCCCCGCTTTCGACAGCAAGTGGCCAAGGTAGGTCACTTCCTGTCAACAATATTGAAATTTAGAGAGGGAGACTTTATTTCCATTGACAGCCAAATGATGTAACAATTTTACCGTTGCTTCCTTGCAACCGTTCTCCGTATCAGAGGCCACCAAAATATCATCCACATATTGGATGATTGCGTTGCCTGCAGGCAAAACTAATTTATCCAGGACTGCTTTTAGAGCCTGGCTATAAATGCTAGGACTTTCTGTATAGCCTTGGGGTGCGCGCGTAAATCTAAAGCTTCAGCCTCCTAATGAGAATCCGAAGATATGTCTGCTGTCAGGATGGATTGGAATACTAAAAAAAGCATTCATTAAATCTATCACAGAGAAATATTGAGCCGTCGAGGAATCATTGTCAAAATGGTTGTTATGTCTGGTATCACTGGGTACTGGGGAATGACTACTTTATTGACCGCTCGCAGGTCAATCACAAAACGATAGGCAGTTTTATAATCAGGGGCACCATCAATCGGAGTCCTTTTTAAAATCGGTAAAATAGGACTATTACAAACATTAGCAGCCGTCTCTTCCACCACCCCTCTGTCAACCAGATCACGAATGATTTGCCACAGGGCCTGTTCGCCTTCTGGTGAAATTTTATACCGAGGAATGCGAGGCAGCTGCGCATTTGGTTTTAGGGTTATTGACACAGGAGCTATTTTCAACAAGCCAAGATCGGTATCCCCAGTTGCCCACAGTGTCCGAGGAATGGTGGAGAATTCAGGAGGCAACGTCTCATTTTTAGCAAAGTATTGGGCCTCTTTTACAGATGGTTTCTGCATTGTCAAATAAACACCATCAGGGGAGCAATAAATACGAGCATGCAATCTTTTTAAAATGTCTAACCCTAGAAGGTTTTCACCACAATTAGAAGTCAGAAGGAAGGGGGTATGGATGGAAATGGGACCTATCGTAAAAGGCAGAGGTTTTGAAACGGGGCTCACTACCGGTATTCCAGAGAATCCCACTGATAAATTATTTTGGCCAGACAGAGCTGCCCCTGGGAACAGTGTACGAGCGACTGAACTACTCATCGCCCCAGTATCCACTAAAAACTTTCCCGATGTACCCAACAGTTCTCCTTGCACATAAGGTCTCTCTTGGTCAACTGGTACAGTAATATGGCCCCCGCTCTGTCCATGGCTGTCTCATGCATAATCCCGTTCATCATATCCACCATTTTGGCAAATCTCATTGTAATATTGTCTATTCTGTGGGTCATCGAAATACTTTTTCCTAGAACCCTCACGTTGTGACTCTTCCCTTCTCATGCTATTCCGATCCATATTCCCTCTGCCTCTTCCTCGTCCCCTACCAGGTCCATTCCATGCCAATAACAGAGGGCAATCTATTCTCCAATGGCCCTCCTCCTTACAATAAGAACACTGGATTATTCCAATATTCGGCGGCCCTCCCCTTCCTCTTCCTGTTGCCTGACCTTTCTGAAAGGAACCTCTTACTCCCCGTCCCGAATTATTCCCTCTACTAACTTGCTGCAGTAGCACCCGAGTTTTTAAATCCTTAGCCTTTTTCTCTGATTTCTCCTTACTTTCGTTTTCTCGATGTTCATAATATTGGGCCATGCTAAGAATAACAGAGGGTGCAGCCGTAGTCCATGTGCTTTCTGCTGATTGGAGACGAGTCATAACCTCGGGAAGCAAATTTGTGACAAATCTGTTTACAAATAATCGAATTCCACCCTCCGTAGAGAGGTCCTGACCACTAAAATCTATGAACACTTTCTCAAACCTGTTGAAAAAATCGGACACACTCTCGTCCTTTTTCTGCTTACAAGCTGTTAATTTATCCCTATCTACCTTCCTTGGAGGGAGGAGAGTTTGCATATAGGTAACAATTTTTTCTGGTACTGCTAATATTTCATCCCGGGGTTTCTCACCCGGCTTTCGTTCCTTATCCCAATCCTTTAATTGAGTCCAAGTCCCACCCAACTCAGGCACGTGGTCTGTATCATGTATCTGTCTCCAAATATCCACCGGAATTAGGAGACCAAAAAATAGCTCGATGTCAGCTATAGTCATAATGGCCGAATTGGCAGCTTCCGTCAATTCTTTATAATAGGCAGTAGGATTTTTACGGGGGTAAGGGAGCTGGGCTTTTAACGTAAGGACCTCACTTCGTTTCCAAGGGGTGTAGACCCATTGTTCCTGAAGTCTAGCGTCCACTCGTGCTCTTGTGATCGTGCCCCCATTATCCCTTATTGCAGGTAGCTCCGGAAAGAAAAGAGGATGCACCTCTCTCATGGGATGCTGTGCCCCCCATTCAGCACTCTTCCGGTGCATCGGTTCCCTATAATGCAAAAGGGTGTTTACATTCTGATACACTTCCTCGATTTGGAGATGAAATTTATGAGCCCGATCCCTGATGTCACGCAGTATCTCAGGAGGTAATCCTTCCTCAAAACACTGTTCCCATAGTGAGATCAATCGAATCGCCATGCTCTCTAGAGCCAACTGTTGCGCAACAGGTTCAAAATACTTCATAGTACTCCAAATATCTTCCAAAGTATAAATAGGATTCCGCATCCACTGGGATGCCTGAATTATAATAGCTCTCCTCTCCTCCTGTCCCAAGAACGACCGAGTGAAAGCTCGCTGATCACTCAAGTCAGACATCGGTCGCTTGGGCGTGGCACCTGGACCAACTAGATCCCGGAGCTCTGAAGTGGTCTGGGTCGGAGGAGAAAGAAATACGGGGTGCAGGAGAGAAGGAACGGCCGCGTCCGGCTGAAGGGATATTAAGGGCGAGGTAGTTGGTCGAAGAGAAGGAGGGGAAATCAGAATATCGGGTCCCGATCTACCAACGGGGGCCGTGGCGGCCAGTCCCGACGGGGGTCGGACGGCCGAGAAGGCACCCCCTTGATCACTCGTACCACAAGCCTTGCGGGGAATAAGGGGGAGGTGGTTGAGCTTCCAGTAATTCCTCTAATTCATCCCCTGTCTCTGGTCTAGCCATGTAGCTTTTATCAGTTTCCAACCGGAACTGCCTATCCATTCGCTCAATATTCTTTTCCACCTTATCCTTATTATACGCTATTGCTTTCTGTGTGACCGTTTGACCCGACTTCATCTTTCCCAGCTTCTCTTCCCTGATTCGTCGTCTCTTTGCTTCCTTTAACCATAAATTCAAGGAATCAAACATAGACTGACGAATCTTCTTCATGAACAATTTATTCTGTATATAATTAATCTTTTTCTCATCAAAAGACCCCGTGAGGGGCCATTGTAAGTCCAAATTGTCCCTTGTGTACTTGTTCCACAAAGTATTAAACAAAATTGGCTGTAAGCCATGCTTGGTGTACATATCGAAACTGGGGCTGCCTTCGGGAGGGGCAGGCTGTCTTTCTTCGAGCCGTGTTCCCTTCCGACAGTAGCACCCAAAACACAATTTACTAAAACACGACATTGTGCTTTCTTCTACTCGCTCTTTTACATATAATCACGCACACACAGTCGGACGTGTCCTTTCATAGCATTCACTCATGCAATCGTCTCAATAAAGTGCTGTAAAGCAGTGCAAGGCAATCACTCAGTTATCGTAACCTGTTCAAATATAAATGACGTCTTCAAATACGAACAGAGCCCGTTGACTCCTGTTCGGGGAATCGATTCAAAAGAATTCCAGACCAACAGATTCACAAAAAGAGACAATCATTAGAGTGCTCCGAGACCCTCAGATCGGCGTACCACGAACTCTCTCGCAGGCCATCCCATGGTCCTGTTCTGGTTGGACCGGGTATCTGGACACGTCTCCAGACCCTAAGCTACCCAGGTGCTCCCAGAGATTTCCCGGAGAGAATTCGGCCGAGCGAGCAACACCGTACTCTGCTAAGGCATCAGAGGTGGTCTCATTTAATCACAAAACAAGTCCAAGAGATCCCTGCTCGTGCATCCCCTTCACCGCAACGACAGGTCCCTCGATTCCCTCGTGGTCCGGCTTCCCCGGCCACCTTCAAACAAAGACAGCTAACTGTATATCCAAAAGACACACTTCCCCGAAATGAGTCTTATCCAATTCGATTTCAAGAATCACTCAGAATTCTCCACGGCCGACACCTAGACAGACCGACACAGTCTGTTCTTCTCTCGGGTTAAGCCCATAGGACTCCGGCGTAGGGTCTTCAGCAGCTGGGAGGGAAACTGGACTCGAGGGTGGAACAAGCTTGTTTTCGTACCGCAAACGGGTGGTTTGAATCAGGATTCGTTTTCCGTCCACCCACTCGGCCAGAACTCCTCCCTGTCCCGTCACTCCTGTTTACAGGAGGGGACGACCCTATCGCGGAGTCCCGGCGGAGTCGCCAACTGAAGTATCCAAAATGTAATGCCAGTGGACTATACTTACCAATAGCCCACATACATATATTAGTATTAATAATTCAGTCGGCAATGGAGAAGGTTCAATCGTTTATTCAGAAAATACAAGCCCTGGCAGGGGAGCCTCAGTCTACACAACCCTCAGAGGTGCGTAGAGGAGACTGCCTACATATTCAAAACACAAAGCATATATACGTTTCATGTGTTCAAGATGACACCCTACAAGGAAAAATACAGTTTGTCAGTAAGCCAAGAGGAATGCCCATATAAGGCACAACTGATTACTATTAGCCTGGGCCTAAGCTATTCCGGGGGCAGGTCAATGAGGTGCATTTGTGTCTATCTGTAGCCTGGGGAGTACAGGAACGGGCTCTGCTAGAATGTGTGCATCCCACAAGAAAGGCAGATGTGACCTTGAGTCTCCCTGAGCTACCAGCTAACAATCATAGTAATCGGCCTAGCCGCCATCATGGTTTCGCGCAGCAAGGGTGATCACGTGATTTCAGGGAAATAACACGGGCACACAAGGAAACGAAACAAACTGACTCTAGTTATATCAATAGGAACAAGCGAATAAAAATTGCAATTACGGTTTATAATGTATCTTACTACGTGAGTATATAATTACGAGGTTACATTGGATATATTAGGCCAATAATGCATGGTATCGAAAATTCAATCCCAACACCCCCCACACAGTTTGTTGTCCTGATTCTGTAGTTAGGCATCAAAAAGGCAGTAGCCAAACGCAGTTGTCTAGAGCGGTAATGCCAGTTAAAGATATGCCAAATAAAGCGTGGCCCAACTCTCTGTAGAGCCTTATGTGCTAAACACATGGCCTTAAATTTCACACCATGAGCTACTGGCAGGCAGTGCAGCTTTTGTATTCCGGCCCTAATGGACTGGTATTTGGGGACATTTAAGACCACTCTAGCAGCAGCATTATGCGCTGACTGCAGTCTTCTAAGTTGACTAGACTTTAGATTAATATATAAGGCATTACAGTAGTCTAGATTGGACAAAACAAGGGAGGTTAGAACGGTTTTTCTAGCGCTTTCCAGAACAAATGGAAGAATTGTACGCACTGTTCTGGTGGTGAGAAATGCAGAAGACACCACCTTAGAGACTTGAGATTTAAAGTTCAGCTTCTCATCAATTATGGCCCCCAAATTTTTAGCTTTCACTACCGGTGTGGGAGGGGGGCCCAAGAAGCTTGGCCACCAAATTGGTGACCAACGGGGGGCCAGTTTACAAAAAAGCACCACCTCGGTTTTACTCGAATTGAGCTTCAGACAGTGTTTGCTCATCCAAAAACTCAAGGAGATCATGCATTTGTGCAGATTGTTAGCATGATCGACCTCCTTATCAGTGGTTGAAATAACCAATTGAGTATC
This sequence comes from Lissotriton helveticus, assembly GCF_964261635.1. Classification (NCBI taxonomy): domain Eukaryota; kingdom Metazoa; phylum Chordata; class Amphibia; order Caudata; family Salamandridae; genus Lissotriton; species Lissotriton helveticus. The sequence goes on from NC_136067.1 coordinate 1,119,794,900, forward strand.
ATCTGCGTGCGAAGACGGAATCAAATTAAAACTTCTGATTAAGGGTGCTAGTTCAGACACATATATATTAAAAAGTGTAGGGCTCATAGAGGAGCCCTGTGGCACCCCACACAGCCGTGTAAAATGTGTGGATTTAAAACCGCCTAGTTGCACTATCTGGGACCTATCGGCTAAAAAGGATGTTAAAATCGACAAGGCCTTCCCTCCAAGGCCAACAGTTTTCAGCCGTCTGTCAATAAGTTGTGGTCCACGGTATCAAATGCCGCAGACAAGTCAAGGAGGATCAGGGCTGCTGATCCCCCGCCATCAAGTGCAGCACAAATCTCCTCCGTGGTCTTAATTAAGGCTGTTTCAGTACTATGGCATGTATGGAAACCAAATTGGCTATGGTCTAGAACCTCATTATTCAGAATGTATGTGGAAAGTTCTGTATTAAGAATGTTCTCAATTATTTTAGCAGGCAGGGTAGTCTCACAATTGGCCTATAGTTGGTTGAATCCATTACGTCAAGATTAGTAATGGCAATATACAAGCATGTTTCTACAATATAGGGAAGGTACCTTGTATAAGCATTTGGTTAAAAGTGCCAGATAATGGAGGACTAATGATGTGACTAATGGTATGCAATAATCTAGGAGGGCAAGGGTCATCCAAAGAACCAGACTTAGGCCTAGATGTAGGTATATCCCATTTACAGACTCTTAAATTCCGAATTTTACCGATTCGGTATTTAAGAGTCTGTAAATGGGAAGGGGGCAGATTTAGGTGATTCCGAGTTCAGGAATACAGAATCTGTAAGATTCGGTATTTACCGATTCGGTAAATACCAAATCGCTATTGCCCATTGATTCCTATGGGCCTTGAAGCCCATAGGAATCAATGGTAGGAATCAATGGGCAATACCGAATCCTGCAAGGGTGCAGGGGGTGTCACTTTGACACCCTCTAGCACCCCAAGTACAGGCTTGTGTGACATGTGGCACACATACATGCCCTAAGGGCATGTCTGTGTGTCACATGGCACAGGTGTGCATGCACAGATGTGCATGCACACCTGAATTCGGTATTTTACCACACAATAGGATTGTGTGGTAAAATACCGACTCTTAAGGGCCTGTGGCACTCTTAGGAGTGTCAGCTACATATGGATTTACCGATTCGGTAAATATACCGATTCGGTATTTTACTGAATCGGTATATTTACCGAATCGGCAAAATTACCGATTCTTAAAATAACATGCCCCTACATCTGAAAACCCTAATACCGGTCGGAAACGGCCGAAATTGGCAGTTTCCGACCGATATTAAGGCTCCTACATCTGGCCCTTAGTTTATATGAGAAGGGTGGCAACCTGCTCTGGAGAAGTAGCAGTACAATTTATTAATGGTGATATGATTTTAACTCCCTGATCTAGGTCAGCATTTTGAGAGATATGTCCGGCAAATTGGTCGAGGATCTCATCTACATTTGTTTCAAACATCTGAGCCAATAAATTGCAGAAATCTTGAGTACAGTTCTCATTGCTATCCTGTTTCGTGGTAGTCAGATTAGATATGACTGAAAAAAGTTCCTTACTGGAGTTTTCCGCCATTTCTATTTTCTGCGTGTAAAAATAACTCTTCTCTGTAATAATTTTTTTCTTGTAGTCTGCTAGCATAAACTTATATTGTTCTTTTTCAGCTGCATCATAGTCTTTCCGCCATGATCTTTCTTGTCTCCTGCAGGCTTGTTTGTCTAGTCTTAGGGCTTCAGTGAACCATAGGGCCGAAGGATTTTTTCTATTTCTATTAACCTCGGTCATAGGGGCTTATTTAGTGAAGTTAAGATCTAGCCAAGATGTATAACCTCTCGCTGATCGGTCTGCTTCCAACTCAGGGACAGGAATACTTTGGATTAACTGAGTTTCTAAAGCCCCTGGGTCGGTCTTGTTCCAGGCTCTCCTGGCACATTTATTGCTAGCTGTGTTGATAATCATAGAACCAGGCAAAGCCCAATGAAATATAACAGCATAGTGATCGGTCCATGTAAGGGGGAGGATAGAAGTGATGGATAAGGCTGGATTGTTTGTGAACACACCGTCCAAGTTGTGACCAGCTTGATGTGTCGCCCCTTCAACTAGCTGTTGGAGACCTACATCTGAAGTGATGTCTAAAAGTTCCTGAGTATCTTTGTCAGCTAATATGTCCAGGTGAAAATTCAAATCACCTAGCATAGTAAAGCAACTGGATGAAATACCCGGTTCTAAAAAAAATGATAGGTTAGCTAAAAAATCTACTTTTGAGCCAGGCGGGCGATATATTAGCAATCCTTTGAAGGCATCTTGATCAGAGATATTAATGTTGAAATATAGTGCCTCGCAATCTGGGGAAGGGGATTCCCCAGTGTGCTACAAATTCATTTTTATAAATAATTGCAAGTCCACCGCCTTTTTTTAGGGCTCTATCATGCCTAGTAACTTTATATCCATATGGCACTGCAATATTAATATCAGAGTCGAATGTCTCCTACCCCAAGTTTCCATAACAAATAAGATATACAATTTATTGTCTAAAATGAAGTCTGAGATCACGTATTTATGCTTGATCAAGGACCTGGCATTGATCAAGGCTAAAATTACCTGTCTTTTAGTTTTGTTAACCTTGATTGAACTTTTATGTTTGAAAGCTTTATTAGCAAATAAATTGAACAAATGACAAAAGGAATTGTATACAAGATCTGTAAGCAACAAAGAACTATAATATTCCTAAAGTCAAATATAAAACAGAAAGCATTTTATAAACTTTCAAAGGGTGGAAAAAGGGGGACAGGGAAGAAAAGAAAGAAAAGAGAGAGAGAAAAGATAGAGAAGCTAGAGAGAAACGAAAGATGAGAGAAGTAGGAAAAACAATTCGAACAGAACTGTATACTATATATCATATATCAAAATCAAAAAACAATGAAGCGCACATAGTAGATCTACAACTTGAAGGGGTATTAACAGATCAAGGGAGGCATAGATATTATAACTAACCAAACACGTAAAGAAGGAGAAAATATTCAAGGAGGTTTAAAGTTCTCCGAAGTATTGGATGCTGGACGGTTCTTAACAGCAGATCGATCCAGGTACACAGTGAGTGGGAGCCAATAGAGCTCCACATTGCGAGGAGATTCGCAGGAGGAAGCGAAGGAAACATCTAGTCTGTGAAAATGACACAGAGAGTTCCACCAGTGTTGCATAGAAACAGATGTAAGGGATTTCCAATTAGAGGAAATGTGTTAAAAGACAAGTGCAAGCATAAGGTTAAAGAGGCCAGAAGAGTGAGAGGGAAGAGTAAGGGTATCAGACAGGCTACCTAAGAATAGAAGAGGGGGAGAAAAAGGGAGAGAGAGTGAGAAAATAGGAGATATACAAGACCAGACCTGGGCCCATAGAGCAGAAACCGGAGGACAGTGGAAGAACATGTGCAAAAGATCAGCTGCAGGGGCATTACATGTCCAACAAGCAGAAGAGAGAGATGGAGAGAAACGGGAAAGAGCAAGAGTAGAAAGGTAAAGCCTGTGATATAGAAAGAAGAGAGACTGTGTAAGTGAAGCAGAGCGAGAGACTTTCAAGGACGTGAGCCAAATTTTGTCCCAAAGGGAGATAGACCAAACACAGCTCAAATCAGATTCCCAGGAGAGCTCAATTTTAGATTTGGGACGTTCTGGATTAGGGGCAGAAAATTGTTTATAAATGACGGAAGCTTTGGGAACAGACGAGAGTAACAGCAATAGAGAAGAGGAAGGAGGAGAAGAGGAAGGAAGACTAGGGGGCGACGAAGGTAACGAGTAATAACGATCAAGAATAGCCTCCAGCAAAAGACCATACTTATGCAGGAAGGAGCGAGGACAAGAGAACTGAATTTGAAATCGAGGGAAGGAGCAGGGAACTAGTCCATCAAAGAGCTGATGAATCCAAATAATGCCCTTTTGCCGCCATAGAGACCAGTAAATCGGTCTGTTATTAATGAGAAGAAGGGAGTTATACCAAATGGGTTGTTATAAAAACGAATCACGCGAACAAGTAGAAGGAGAACAGAGGGGACGAAGAAGAGAAGAAGAGTGTTTAAAAAGCGGAAGGGAAGAGAATTGGGATTTGGAGGAAAAAGAAGGAACTCCTCAAACGAAAAAGGAGATGGTAAAGCTTTTTCAATGGAGAGCCATAAAGGAGCGAAAGGGGAAGCTTCTGTCGACAACCAGCGAGAGGCCTGAAGCAGAGAAAAGGATTTACGATACAAGCGAAGATCTGGAAAATTAACTCCACCATTCCCTTAGATTTGCGAAGAAAATAAAGAGAGATTCTAGCTTTTTTATTCTTCCACAAAAATTTGGAAAGAGAGGAATCGAGACGTTTGAAGTGTAGGGCAGGAATGTGGACGGGTAACATGGAAAAAGTGTAAATGAGAATAGGGGCAATCATCATTTTAATAGAGTCCAGTCTACCCCACCATGAGAGAAAAAGGGGATTCCAAGAGGAGAAAGACTTATCAATGCGAGCAAGAACAGCAGACATATTTAATTTAACAGAAGTAATGGAATTGGAGAACCAGATCCCAAGATATTTAATTTTAGAATTATTCCAGGCAAAACCAGTGGCCGAAAAATGGTGAGGGAGACAGAATTTGTTAAGTGGGAGAATTTCGGTCTGATCCGAATTAATCTTGTAACCCGAGACAAGGGAGAAGGCCTCAAATTCAGCTAATAAAGGAGGAATAGATGAATCATGATGTGAGACAAATAAAAGAATATCAACAGCATACGCTGAGAGTTTCAATTGCTGGTCACCATAGGGGAAGCCAGAGATAGAGGACTTTCGGCGAATGGAAGTCAAGAAAGGCTCCAGAGCTAAAACAAAAAGGAGAGGAGAAAGAGGACATCCTTGACGGACCCCTCGGCGCAGGGTAAAAGAGGAGGAAAGTTGGCCATTGACAAGAACTGAGGCCTTAGGGGAAGAATACAATAAAGAAACAAGCGACATGAATTTGGGACTAAAGCCATGCCAATTGAGGGCTGCGAACAGAAAGGACCAATCCACACGATCAAATGCCTTCTCAGCATCAACTGAGATAGCGGCCAAAGGAAAAGAAAGGGAGGAAGCTTTATTTAAAACATTAAGAAAGAGGCGCGAGTTATCTGAATTCAACCGACCTTTAATGAAACCACACTGTTCTTTACCAATAATATAGGGCATAAAGGAATCCAGACGTAAGGCAAGCAATTTGGCAAACAATTTGTAATCAACATTAACAAGTGATATGGGGCGGTAATTCTTACAAAATTTGGGATCACGGCCGTCCTTCGGAATCAGACAAATGGTGGCATCTTGAAAGGAACCCGCAGCCGAGCCAGAGGAAACAAAAGATCGAAAAAGAGTTAACAGCTAAGGAAGAAGGAGGTCTGAAAAATGTAAATAAAATTCCACAGGGAAGCCGTCAGGTCCAGGAGTCTTACCCTTGGTTAAGGAAGATAAGGCAGTGGATAGTTCCTGAAGAGTAAGAACTAGATCAAGGGAAGATAAATCAAGATCCGGAAAAGAGGGTTTAGAAAGATTATCAAAATAAGACTGAAGCAAAGAAGGAGAGGGAGGAGATTCCGGAGTATAGAGTAGATGGTAAAAGAGCTGAAACTGAGTGAGGATCTGTTCGGTTGAGTGAAGAAGAGTATTGTCGGAAGAAAAGATAGCCTCAATGGACGTGCGTTCTTTGCGAGACTTAAGGTAATTAGCTAGGAGTTTACCAGATTTATTCCGGCCACCATAATAGCGTGCGCTACTGCGTAGGAGCACGGAAGAGGCATTATCCAGAGATAGTTTATTAAAGGCAATTTTCGCCCGGAGAAGTTATGGGGACATACATGAAGCAGAAGAGGTATAAAATTGATGCTCTAATTTTTTGATATGCGCGAGGGAATTTTTGCTGTTCTGAAGAAACTGTTTCTTTTTCCGAGAAACGAAATCAATAATGAATCCTCTTGCAGAAGCTTTGAAAGTGTCCCAAAGAGTGTGAAAAGGAATATCAGGGGTAGAGTTAATAAGAAAAAACTCGTCAAAGAAAGTTCGGAAGGAGGAAGAAAAGACAGGATCAGTGAGAAGTGAGGAGTTGAAACGCCAACGGGAGGACTTAGGGCGAGGGGGGAGGAGATCAAAGTCTGTGACAACAGGTGCATGGTCAGAAATTACGATGGGTTCAATAGAGGAAGAGAGAAGGGTTTGAGTAAGGGAATGGGAGAGAAATATGTAATCTAATCTAGAGGAAGAGGCGTGAGGATGAGAGAAAAAAGAATAATCAAGCGTGTCTGGATGGGTGAGTCTCCAGGAATCCGATAAAGCAGCCTGAGAGAGAGTATCTAAAAATTGCTTGTGAGGCTTGTGAGGTACAAAACGCACTTTAGATTTACGGTCAAGAAACGGATCAACCACTTGGTTACAATCCCCACCTAGAAGAAAAAAGTCATCCTTATGTTGTATACATTTGCTGGTAATGGAGGGCCAAAAAAGACAATCAGGTTGAGTGGGACCATAAACATTAAAAATGGTGAGCGGAACTGAATCAAGCAACAATTTGACCAAAACTGTACACTTCAACTTCTTATGAATCAAAATAGCAACCCCATTTTTCTTGTCCAGGGATGGTGAAAAGAAAACAGTGCCCACCCAATTCCGCTTCAATTTAAGAGATTCCACATCATTAAGGTGGGTTTCCTGTAAAAGGACGATATCCGGGTTGTAAGGAGACAAATGGGAAAGAATTCTTTGTCTCTTGACGGGGTTAACAAAACCTTTCACATTCCATGAGATAACTCTAAATTGTCACATAAAAATACATAGTATAGCAAAAACCTGAAAACAGTAATAACACAGCAGTAATAGACCTAGGCAAAAAATATGTAAAAAACATCAGAGCAAGAGAGAGGAACAGTGACGAAAAATGAAAGAGAAGAGCAGTAAAAGAGAAAAGCCAGAAGGAAAGACTTGAAGAATTCAAAAGAAGAAGATAGAGCATACAGAACTGAGTGATGAGACCTAGGAAAAGAAAAGATAGAGAAAAAGGAAAGAAGAAGAAAGGAAAGGAGGGGAAGGAAGAAGGAAAGAGTAGAAGAGACAGTACAAATCCATAAGGACGACTGAAGAAAGCGTACCTGAGGGGGGACAAACAAACAGGAGGCGGGGCGATGGCAACACCGAACAAGACGAGCCGCACGAGGGAAGGGAAACTCCACCAGATCAGGGGAAAGAGATGTATGAGAAAGATACACAACTGCACAAATGAAGAGGAGAACAACAGGACCTGTAGACGGGAAATGAAAACAGAATACAGCATTAGGTAGAACATTATTAGGGGAAGGAAGTGACTACCACTACAGGGAACAAAGTGACAGGGAACACATTATGTTGATGATCACCAAAAGCACAACAGGGAAGAGGCTATAATATAGAACAGAATAACACACAAATTGATAACGCACAAGATGATAACAAAGGGCATCAGAGTGACACGAAGGAACAAGAAGTCATCCACAAACAGAAGAGAGAATTCCATCAGCCCGTTGGGGGAGAAGAGGTATCCATGCCACCAGCAGAATGCATGAGGATGAAGTTCTTAACTTCATTAGGATCCTGAAAGGTCCAAGTCTGATTTTGGTGGGTAACTTTAATGAGACAAGGATGAAATAAGCCATATCGGGCGCCCATAGAGCGTAGAGGAGCACGGAGATTCAGAAATTCTTTACGTCTTGCAGCAGTAGCAGTGGAGACATCTTGAGCCAGGAACACTCTGGAACCCAACCAGGAGACATTGCGCTTAGCATGGGCTGCAGAGAGGACTGAGAGAAGATCTGTGAACTTCAGAAACAAAATAATAACTCCGCGTGGTTTGGACGAAGTAGAGTCTCTGGGGCCCAGTCTATGAGCTCTCTGAATGGAGAGAGAGGTAGAAGCAGGCATATCCAAAAGCTTTGGAAGAAAGGAAGTAAAGAACTCAACAGAGTCACCTCCTTCCAAGGATTCCGGAAGTCCGTAAATACGAAGGTTGTTCCTTCTATTCCTATTTTCCAAATCCTCAGCGTGTTGACGCAAAGCTAAGACTGACTTTTCCAGCGAAGAAATGGGCTGAGCGTGAGATGGAAGTTCTACTAGCTGTTGTTCAACAGAAGAAATTCTACTGTCCATGGAAGACCACTTCTCCTTCAAAATCTGCATGTCATTGTTGGTATTCTCAATGAAAGGGTGCAAGGCGCGAATCTCCTCCAGAATAAGCTCCATAGAAATAGAAGATGCTGATTTGTCCGGAGATGGAGGATCATTTTTGGGGCGCTTCGGTGAGATAACAGTAGAGGTTGAGGATTTGGAGGACATCACCTGTGTTGAGGAAGAGCGATTGGGGGTAACGCCCGCCATCGGAAATGCAGGAGGACTCGAACTGGAAGAGGGTGAGGAGGTCGTGCGCTGTGCAGTCTTCAGGGAGGGAAAAGTGAAGTTAGGTTTACGCAACCTGCCCATAGAAGTAGGAGTAGAAAATGACATCAATAGCCAGAGTCACAGTAAAAGGGAACTGGGGGAGGCGAGGTTACACAGCAGGTTCATGAAGAGGAAAGATAGCCACAAAAATTGAAATCTGAATACTGCATGGCAAATAGGATGAAGGATGATGGAGCCAGCCCAGTGGCCCAGAGGAGAGGAGCGGTCAAATATGGCTCAACAGTTAATGAGGTAGGCAATAAAGATATTGAAAAACGGTAGCAGTATCAGCAAGTCACAGCAGGGAGGTTATAAAGCAGATGGTTCAACAACAAAAAGGTAAGCTTTGGAGATGTTGGGATGAGGCAGCAAAATCATCAAATCACAACAAGGACCTCAAAAGCAGTTGGCGTGACACAAGTAGAAGCAGGCATTGAGGCTATTGAGTTGAGGTAAAAGTATCACCAGGGCACAGCATAACCTCCATAAATCAGTTGGCTTGGCGCATAGAAAAGCGAGCATTGAAGATAGTAAAATGAGGCATCATTATCGCCAAGGTACAGCAGAGGCTACATAGAGCATTTGGCTATACATGTATAGAAGCAGGCATTGAAGAAATGAAAATGCAGCCGCAATACCACCAAGTTCCTGCAGGGGCTTTATAGAGCACTTGAAAAATCAGCCATGTGGTGCCAATAGAGCAGACTTCACAACAGGAGGCAGGAAAGGTTGAGAATGGTAATCTCAAAATGGCGGCAGTTTGCATCTGAGGAGAAGCGTCATGAGGAAGAATAAGAAGGCAGGCTCACCCTTTTGATGTCAGTACTGCAGGGAAATGTGAGGGCACATAGCGCTGTAGCAGAGAACTGCCAGGAAGGCGTCAGGAGAGGTGTGGGGCCAGCCGATATGAAACGTCGCTAAGAACACGGCTTTCCAGTCAGCCGTGGGAGGAGCTGAAATGACGGCCGCGCAGAGCTCTCGTGACGCACAGCAGCTGAAGATTCGTAATAACTCAAGGACGGCAGCGCTGAAAGCCAAACTTGCACAGGACTGACTCCGAAGGTTCCGACGTCCTCACCCCACAGCAGAAGGAAAATGCCGTGATGGAAAGTGCAGAAAGGGATAGGAAATCATCCCCCGTTCGGCTGAGCTCCGAACCTAGGCAGCCATCCTGAGTGGCGTCCCTTGATTGAACTTTTAACAGATTTTAATTCCAACCCGTCCTCCTTATGAATATTCTTAGAGCATCCTAAGCAATGTGGGTTGTCTGTTAAAAGTAGCTCATCACAGGTGAATTGGCGGCAGTGTTTGTCCCTTGGCTGACCCAGTAAAAGAAAGGCTCTCCCTTGAATAGTGTATTCTAATATTCTAAGAATGTTTTAAGCCAGGGGTCCTGGCCCTGGGCTCGGTCCAGGTGTGGACGGGCGCAGATGGGCTTGCCTTAGGCGCGTGCGCTCCAGCTCACCGCTTAATAGGCGCTGCTGGAGCCTAGAGCGCTGACCGAGTGGGAAGAGTCCCGGGAACGAGTCAGAGCCTTTGGTCCTCCCTCCGCATCAATTGGCAAAATGCTGCGGCTGACCGGGGAGGACTGAGGAAATGTGCAAAAAGGCAGTAGTGTGCAAGATAAATGGGCAAGGTCGCAAGTACGTAAATTCGATAAAATAACACAATACAGTACAATTTAAAACACAGAAAATGTTAGGAAAGAGCAGGCATCCTATAAAAACTTGCAAAGATTACCTTTTTATTTTATGACCAAATAAAGAAAGTTGTTGAGGGACCAGATATATCCACAGAGTCCTCAAAACCTCAACACTTATTCATGCCAACAGACTACTCTCCTGAATCTTTTAAAAATATACTAGCTCAATTTTAAGACAAAATCTAGATGACTAAGAAGTTCTGTGATTCTGAATAGATAGAAAAATCTAAAGTCCGTACAATACAGAGAGAACATACAAACTGATAACAGTCTTTGGGGAGGAGCACTGGATTAAATTTAGTCACCTTAACTACTAAAAAATACACTATACAATTCTAACAGTCCATCACTTTAACATCACTCCTTTCGGTGTGAATGAAATATCAGATGGAACGGTCATTTTTGCCTAGATGTAAATTAGAACATGTCGAGCTTTTGCATATATTTGTTACATGCTCATGTTTAAGAAAGGTCTTGAAAGAGGTTATGCAATTCTTAAAGATTACATTTGGCAAGAATTTTGGAACCATATAAATTATCCTTACCGTTTGGTCAGAATACTGAATTTCGATAGTACTCTTGGGCAACATGCATGTTGATTATTGTGAGAAGTTGGCCTGATGTATGTCTCCAATTCTGGGGGCACCTTGTATCAGTCCAAACAATCCCTTATGGTGGTGGTTGTAAGTCAACCTTGTAGACAAGCTATCCTAATGGTAGCATGGACTAAGCAGTCTTAGGCGAAACTCAAGAGGGCATGTGAAGCCAGCTGTTTTACCATATAGAATCCTGTAATATCAAATGAAAGGACACCACACAAGTTATATATTATAACAATATATGTATTTATTACTAGAATAATCCTCTGTACTCTTTATGAGTGCAGAGGCACAAGTGTTTAAACAAAAGCACAGTTAAACATTCAAAAGTTGCACAATTATGGATAGGGCCGGTGGCCACTCGAACCATATATCAAAAAAGTGGTATAAGTATCACTTTACGAACAGTGGTAAGGCCAAGGGCCTTGGGAATCGCTGGGACTACACTGGACTAACAGCAGTTAGGACGGGAGTAGCCCGCGGGAATCGGGTGCAGCGCTAAAAGCACACGCATGCACCAATGCAAAGTCAATGGTGCGTACAAGTTACAAAGTTACTGTTTTAGAAGTCTTCCGACTGGACTAGAACTTAGCCACTTAAAACTAGGACACTAGAGGTGTAAATCACTACAGGAGCGGTGTCGGCTTCCGGATCGGAGTCAACAGGCCTTGGCAAAGGCAACCCACGCAGGATTTGAAGATCGCTTCTTACTTGGACCAGCAAGGTCAGAGAGATTGCTCCTTTTCAGGGGAGTGAGGGCCATTCTGGAGCCACTAGACTAGCAGAGTAAATTCAAGGATTCGTCGGTACTGGGGCCACTAGCCAACGGGCAAGTGACCGGACCAACGCATCAAGCAGGAAAATGCAAAAGGGCCCCAGGCAGCACTCGGTGAGTGTGGAGGGTAGATCTTCAGGACAAAAGCTGCTCGGGGCTGGGGCCTCTCAAACCCCTATACACAGCTTCGAGGGAGCCTCGGGAGCTGCACGGTCAGCACTGCGTAGTTTTTCTAAGATGGCTGGCTCCATGCTTCACGTCACCTCCACGGGTCTCAGATTCACTGGGACTGTGGATCGGGCTGTTAGAAGTCAGAGAAGCTGGGTCTTGGTGATCTCTGTTGCTCGAGTTTTGTCGGGAACTGCAACAAAGCAAACCGTTGGGCGCTGGATGGTGCCTGTTTGCACAGGGTGGTCACTCCTTGGCCACAAGGGAGATTCTTCAGTCTTCTACGTCGAGTAGGATGTCGAAGGGTCCAGAGTTTCGTTTCATAAGTTTCAGTCAGGATAATCTGATGTGCACTGGCCCAGCTCCTACCTTTATTCCAAATCAAGGGGCTGGATATCCTGCTAGGTCCCTCCTATGGGTGGGACCAGGGAAGGGGGTGGTTACACCCCTTTCCCTTTGTCAGTTTCGCGCCAGAGCTGGGGCTGGAGTGCCCCAGAACCGGTTTGACTGGATTTTGCATGGGACACCTTGTGTGCCCCAGGCAGTGTCTAGTTTCATTCAAACCTCCCTGCCCCAATCCACTATCTCCTGTCTGGGGTGGTGTAACACCTCCCTGTGACAGGAAACCTTTTGTCCAAGCCTCCCATGTCAGGTATCGGTCAGCAGCAGGAGGCCAGACTTGTGTCTGTGGCAGCAGCATCCATTTTGTGATGCTGAGGCTCTGGTTAGATTTAACCGCGTTTAAGTAAAGTAACATGTCTTCCCCTCTAGAAGGGTGGAATGCTACCCCCGTCGCCAGAACTGGCGAGGGGGTAGTATTCCAAAGTGTATGACACCTTACACGACATGTTTTGATAAAGCTAAACCAAAGTTAGCAATAACCGCGATGATTATAATGCACTTAAAAGTATATGGTATGGCAATACCCTGGAACAGCTATACGGAAATGGTTCCGAAAGCGGCAGACAGGCTCAGCTCATGCTAGAGCACCATCTCACATAAAACCGAGCACTCTGCCTCCAGGATTGTTAAGGCCTGCCATAGGAGTGACTTATAGGCATATATGTGTCCAGATATAGGTTTAGATATAGGTATACTATAGCTAAGCAAGGGGTGAGTACACCACCTTGCCCCAGCTGAGTGATCAGCCAGTTATGTCGATTTAAATGGCCAGCCAGGGGTGGCAAAAGATATGCTGCAGCCCCTGGTAGGCCTTGGATGCACCTATGCCCTGAGTACCTATAGTACACTGTGCAGGGGCTGATAAGGTGTCCAGTACCAAATTGGTGATGTACCTAAAGTATATGTCTGTGAATTTAGAGAGAGAACAGCAGGCTGTGGGTCTGATTAGCAGGCCCACAGCCACATTAAGTCGAAAACCAGTGAAGCAAAAAGAAAAAATTGGGGTGACCATAGGAAAGCAGACCCTACTCTCCTACAATTATATTAGCAGTAATAGTGTTGAAGCTCAAGCTAACTAGGTAAAGGAAACCTGAAAAACCTCCAAAGTTCGGTAGATGACTAAACAGATGAGTCAGGTAACGAGAATGGCCATGAGAATGTCTAGGCAATATTCAAATTCTGTTGTGTGCAGCATGAAATTTGAGAAAAAACAGACAAGTCATTAACATAAATTTCAATGTACAATAACAGCAAGTGAGAACTGGGAAGAGGAGATTAATTCATCACATGGTAAAAGTATTGAAGTTGGAACCATAACAGTAACATTTACTAACATCAACTAATATAATTTGGGGATATTAAGACAAGTGTAAGAAAGTTGGTCATAAAAGGAGTCAGGCTATACTCATTACTAAAGAATAATTCATCCAAGGGCACCCAGTGAGACAGGTTTATTTTTTCCCCTTCCAGAATCTCAGAATTACATGATGCAATGAAAGTGGGTCGTTCGGCTGGCTCCAAGGGCGCTTTATGCAGGAAAACCATGATTTCTTAAAGTCCAGTCTGAGGATCGAAAAAACATAATTGCATAATTTGGGAAGTCCGTAGCCCATCTGTCAGTGAAATTTTACCATTGGTTACTAAAACTGACATGTGTAAGATAATTGGGCCATTTTACGGGGTCATTGATTTACAGTAATGTTTCAAAAGTGTGAGTATTATCAGCCCCATTTGATGCACAACCAAAACATCTTAAGTCATTCTTCATACCCCAACTGTATAGATGGAGGGATGTATGGTAAAAGTCATTCAGTATTTGAAACTGATGTATTTTGGAGAATGAGACATTAAGAACCGTATGTGTCAGCACGTTACTCTTCTTGATATCCAAACATGTAACCTCCTGAACAAGATAGGAACTCAGTTTGAGTGTCAAAAAAATTAAACCTGGAATTCCAAGCCTGATTAAAGACTTTATATACCCTATGTGTATACCACCGAAAAGGTATCTTCACAGAAAAGTCAAAATAAATTTTGTGTGATAGTTCCATTTTACCTAATGGAATGGTTTGGAGGAAACTTCAACATTGCAGATACCTGAAAAACACCCTGATTGCTATTTTTTCTGCAATTCTTCATATGGAGGGAGCTGCCCTTCGCCCAACATCTGTCCCAAGGTTTTAAAATTACAAATCTGCTAGAAAGATACAAAGCATAAGTGTAAAGACTTTGGAAGTTTAGGATTAACGCCAACAAGAGTATATCTGTTAAATCTAAAAGTTGCACAGAGTGTCCTAATATTTAGCCAAACTAAATGGAAGATGTGTAGGGGTTTGAACTTTGTTTGCTTGAAAAATGCGGAGGCACTAAGGGCCAGATGTTTCAAAGGTTTTTACCCATTCTGTGTCTATGGGAAAATGTGTTCATACATATGGCCCTAAAGCTTTTAAAGAATTGGTAACCTTTTGTGATCCACGCCAATCTGAAAAGAAAATTCCACGAAGCAACCCTGCACCACCCAGAACTGTGGACAACCAAAAAGCGAAGGTCGCCAAATAATATAGCCAAAGTGAGGGCACACATCTGCTGTGATAACTGAATATTTTGTATAGAAGTGTGGCTCCCTATATCGAATACACAAAAAGAAGCTGCTCTCCAGTAAAAAGTGACCAAAACTAAATGTGGCAAAAACTACTTTGTGGACGCTGGCATCTCACAAAAGATGAAGCAATGTCCTCACACAGCACCAGGGGCCAGATGTAGGTGTCCAATTACCGGTCGGTAACGGCCGAATCCGGCCGTTACCGACCGGTAATTGGATTTTGAGATGTAGGAGCATGCTTTACAGAATCGGTATTTTACCGAATCTGTATTTACAGATTCGGTAAAATTACCGAATCGGTAAATACAGACTTGGTAAAAATACCGAGTCTGTAAAAGCATATGTAGGTAGCACATCTTTGAGTGCCGCAGGCCTTTCAGAATCGGTATTTTAACACCCAATCCAATTGGGTGTTAAAATACCGAATTCAGGTGTGCATGCACATGTGTGCATGCACACCTAGCCATGTGACAGACAGACATGCCCTTAGGGCATGTCTGTGTGCCACATGGCGCACATGCCTATTTTTGGGGTGCCAGAGGGTGTCAAAGTGACACCCCCTGCACCCTTGCAAAATTCGGTATTTACCAATTCTGTAATTACAGAATCGGTATTGCCCATTGATTCCTATGGGCTTCAAGGCCCATAGGAATCAATGGTCAATACAGATTCGGTATTTACAGATTCGGTAATTACCGAATCTTAACGATTAGGTATTTACAGAATCTGAAATACCTACATCTCCCCCCTTCATATTTACCGACTCTTAAATACCGAATCGGTAAAATTCGGTATTTAAGAGTCGGTAAATATGAATTACCTACATCTGGCCCTAGTCTCTAAAAACTAGGTTTGGTAGAGAGCTGGCCCTCACCTGGAGACAGGAAGGTATTTCTAAAGCTAAGTGGGGGCCCGTGAAATGTGACTAAGGTTCTAAAAACCAGTACAATTGCTGAATTAACATTTATTCAGAAAGGCAATTATATGGTATTAAAATAACAGAAACGGTGAAAGGAGGGGAATTATTATCCCATCACTGCGGTGGCTAAATTTGTCGACATGTTTCTGGCTATATGGCTTTCTATATCCCCAGATGAATATCTGCCAACTGGCCTCCACTTTATTTTTAAAAAGAAGCCTTTAGTGAGACAAAAAATTAGACCTAAAAACCAGAACAATTTAGATACCAGGGAAGTATGACCATTTTTACTATATTGCACCGCCCAATTAGGATAAGGTGCAGCATTATCCCACTTGTTGAAATGTTTTAAAGATTGAGAATATACCAGAAAATAGCATATTATAATGGAGATCCATACCATCCTCCATCTTCAAGGCTACCCAAAGATACATAGCTGATTTTACCTGCCGTGGATCAGTTTGCATATTAGGATCGTTGGTCACCAGAAGGATTTTTAACGAAATTAAGCTTTTAATATAATTCACCGTAACTGTCTGCTGTAACGACAAGCATACTTGAGGGAGAGAATGTCAGGACAGGTACGTCAGCTACTTTTCAAACACAACAAGGTGGTGGACTGAGTGCTGAAACTTTTCAACCACTTACCCCCAGTCAAGAGACCTGGGTTTAATACATTGTTCTTTTGCTCCCCACACCACCCCAGTGTAGACCAGTCTTGACCCTGCTCCTCATGGGAACAGTCCAGCCCGAACTTCCAGGCCAGGTCCTCCCTGGAATGGAAACAAGCCTACTGGGACCAGTTTCAGGGTATCACCCCTCAACAGCCAGGATAGCTTGAATCCATGACAAGAAAAACATGAGAGTGGTCAGAAGAGGGAATCAACGGGAGGGTAAAGCAAAATAACCACAGGGTAGCTGAAAAGTAGGTAGTGGAGTTATTGAGAGTGGAGGGAAGACTGTGGAAATGAGTGAAGATTGTCAATAAAAGGATTCTCACGTACTAGACAAAGTAACATTTGCTGCCCTCAACCCAACAAAGACAACCATTAGTGCTTACAAGGCAATACGGTACTTTCCATCATTGAACCCTACTTAGATAACTACTAGTGTCATGCCCTAGAAGCAGCCATGAATAAAGATAGAAGGAAGGTAGGAAAATGGTAGTGGAAGGAGCGATGACTGACCGCGTAGTGGTGATATTAGAGAAAGTAGAAAGATGGGAAGGGGTGATAAGGAAAGATGGACAGGAAAGACTCTGAAGAGATTTAGGAGAGGCGGAACACAGTTGGAAACCAGGAAAGACTTGGAAGGGAAGACAGGGGACTAGGAGAATGTAACAGGAAAGCATCAGCCTCTATCTGGTGGTGAGTGGCTCCTCTTACCTATCTGAGCCATGAGGGCCCTCAAGGAATCCACTGGGAGAGGATAAGTAGGCTGCAGAATCTCCTGGTCATCAGGTTTCATCTCTCCAGATTTCGAGCATTCCTCTTGGATAAGACGGGGCACACTGGAAGTGCGAGGGTCTCTGTTAGGAAAAAGAAAGGTAGGAAGCATGAGGCAGGTGTGAGGGAAAAGCAACTGGAAGAGAAGAGCACTGGCAGGTGAAAAAGTGCAAAGGAAAGACAGCAAAAGGGAGGTGGAAGAAGGCAAGAGGGAAATTAAGCAAGAGGCTAAGGCAAGCAGCAGCGAAAAGGCAAGTAGAAGAAAGGAGAGAGAAGCAGATAAAGCATGGAGTAAAGCAATCAGTAGGTGAGAGAGAACGTAATTAAGACAGAAAGGAAGAAAAGATAATATTGAGGGAAAGAAAAGATGAAAAGACAAAGAGAAATGGCTAAGAACAATGAAATCAGAGCGGTGTATAGTTAGCTAGAACAGGATGAGAGGCATAGAGCTGTGACGGAAAGTCAAGCAACTGCAACCCCTGGCCTACGACTTTGTCCGAGATGTACATACAAGATTGGTGTCGTATGTTTGTGTGTGTTCTCTGTGCTTTTGAGAGTGTATCCATGTGTGTGTATGTGTATGAAAGCTAGTCCACAACTGTGTTAAAGTTTGTATGTGTATTACTGTCCCTATGTGCGTCCGGTGCGTAAGCACGCATGCATGGGTGTCTTGATTTCTTTGTAGGCACCAAAGTGAGTATTTGTGTGTTGCTTGACCTTTCCATTAGACTCTGCTCATCAGTGAGTAATACTTTCTACCTTTCCTTCCTACTTCTCACCACAGATCCTCCATTCTATGTGCAATGTGTAGGATTCCGACGCAAAAAAGGGAGTAGAGCCAGTAGAGATGTAACCCGCCTTTTGTTGTGTGTGGGGCAGAATGGACCAAAGAAGGTGGTAAGAAACAGTTTCCCAAATATCGATGACCAGATCTTTGATCCACTGGACTATAATTTAACCAACAACACCTTGCTTGTTACGTGGTCAGGATCTTACCACAGCCGTGAAAATAGAATTCTTACCCGCCCTCTCCACTGAACTGGACATTTGGTTAGCACAGGACAGTCAGTCCCTTCTGGATCTTGGTCTTAGTGAAAGGACCCAGGGGCGTAGCTAGAGCTTCTGGCGCCCGGGGCTATCCCTCAGATTGCCGCCCATGGCCGATAGAGGGAGGGGGAGGAGGGGCTGCAGAAAAAGGACGTATTTGCTCCGGAGCCCCCAATGAAGTGAACCGTGTAGCTTGGCTCTATCGCGTCAAAAACCTCCAGCTTGTTATTGATATTTAGAAGTTCATTTCACACAAGGCCTAGTGACTTCCAGAAATCACCACACTGCTTTTGTGTTCAGACACTCTTAGCATGCTTTACATCATAACGTTAGACATACTCCATTATTCCATCCCGTTACCATGTATTTTTAACCATATTACCCTTGTTCCTCATCACCACATTCAGTACCTTCCAGCCTGGGTTGTGACCCCTAGCTATGTGTGTGCCCATCCAAGAATGTATTTCTATCCAAACAACACCCTTTAATAACATTAGTATAATTAAAGACTGGAGGGAAAAATAATGTTGTAACATATAAAGTGTAGTTTGAATGCAGCTCCTTGATTGGAGTTCGTATGTAATTGTGCTATTAGGATATTAACTTATGAACTGCAAGTAACCAAAGGAGCTCAGTGACAAAATGCAGCAACTCACTGAGATAGCCACATAAAAATGCAGTTGCAGGCACATGAACCCTCTGCGTTACTTCATAATCAGTAAGATCTGCCACTAGACAAAATGGTGATCTCCCTCCAGCAGGAACATTATTTACTTGTGTTATCTTGACATTTTAACTGTCTCCTGAAAACATCTGGACACATGGGGAAAATTAACACCAGCGCTACCAGTCATGCTGGTGAATCACATAGCTGCCAAGGTTTCAGATTTCTATGTGTGACATTTTCATATTTTCAGTGTAATTATGAGTGACATTTCAACAACTATGAGTGACACTTTCTTGCGAACAAAATCAAGCAATGAAGACAAGGGAAACATATAAATATCAGAAATTACAACTGTTTGAGCAAGGTGACACACGAAGATCTTAAAACTGCTGCAAAGCACCAGAAATGGAAGGGCACTAACTGGAGACAGACTGCGTGAATGCAGTTCTCAGTAACTGAAGGCAAGCACTGTCGCTGCTCAGAAGATGATCGCATTGATCTGATCATTCATGACTGCACCCTAGCCTAAAAAGCAAAATTTATAGCATAGCAAGGGCAACTCTAGGAGATTATACGGTCACTTGTCTCAGGCACTTACTTCTTTGCGGACCTGGTATTTCACAAATGCTTAGGCACAAAATAAATGAAAGAATTAGACACAGTATTTTTTAATGTGTGTGAAAGTTGAACAATCAGTGAAATGGTATGAGAACACTACAAATGTACTGGCTGCTTCAGCACCACTGCCAAGAAATATGAGGAAGACCTTGCAGGTGTTAGGGCAAACGTGGCACTATAGGCGCGAAAAACAAAACAGGTCTGATAATGAGTTCCCACTCAATAGTCATCCCTAACCAGTTTGACTACGTTAGGGTCTGCTTAAGTCCCTGTCACACTTCAGCATTACTGAAACCAAAGACAGACTGCTCAATTTAAAACAACCTTCGTGGTAGTAGGTACGGCGTCACTGGCAGCCGTAGTGTGGTCTCAGATAATTAATGCGGTCAGCTGTGTCCAGTCCACGGTACGTGACTCTGATAACAGCTGCATGTATGCTGCTTAAAATATAGCAAGTTTCAAACGTATACATTAAATCACATGCCGAGACCTAGCACAGTGTGCACACCACTCGCCATGTAGGTCAGAACAACACAGATCTTCTTTTCTCAGCTACTAAGTGAAGCCAGGCGGGCCAGCAGAAAAACAATTTAAACAAAGATTACCTTAACCCAGAGTTTGTCTCCTGGGCCACCCTGCTGCCACCAATAAATCAATCAGATGAAGAGCATCAGTGTGTACTCCAGGCCCTCTGACCCACATGGGACCCTGCCTGATGTGCGGCCACAGCAACACAGATCTTGTCTCAGCAGGTGCCTAATTAAACTAAATTAGGCGTCAACAGTCAGCTGACTCGCGGACTACAGCTCCATAGACAAGCTGGGCATTGGGCAAGCCTCAGGCTGGCCGAGGCACACAGTGACCTAGGTCACAGTCGGTAGCCAGGGCTATGTAGTGTAATTATTTAAAAAACGAGATGTCAACTCTAAAAAAATTACTCTGGACTCTGTGACGAACGCGCTGAAAACAGTATGGTTGAGCAGACATATAAGGTGGGAGCATGAATGAGCGTGATCACGCACTAAACATTTTTTTTACTACTAAGCATGAGTCAGTACAAACATCACTCCAGACAGGCACTTACTTCTTGTAGCGAGCCTTCACAAACACATGTTCTGGTAGTTGCTGCCCGCAAGTTCTGTCGGACTTTACCTGCAGCCGGGCCCACCCACAGCCGCTGGGCATGATTGATTTTGAGGGACTGCTGGCAGTCGTGTGCTAACACTACAGCTGCCGGAATGGTTTAGGAAAGGCAGTGGGGGGTGTAATCGGCAGCCCCTCTCTTACTTACACTCCCTCTGACGTGTGACTCGAGCTCTCCTCGGGCCCGACTCTGTCCATGAGGCCTGGGGTGCTGGGCTGCACTCTTCACGCGCGCAACACGTCTCCACGAATTCCCATTTCCCGCTTCCTGAATCCGGTTGGACATCATTTCCAGGACCAGCCAGGATGTAAGATCACATAAGTGCTTTCGCGCGCTACCAATGATGGCTCTAGGACCTGCATATGCGGCGGACGCTCGGCACTGATGGCCCATGGTGGCGGCCTTTATAATTCATTTGTGGACACTGTGTCAGTGTCCGCAAATAAATTATAAAGGCCACCACCATGGGCTATCAGTGCCGCGTGGCCGCCGCCGCCGCCGCCCCGAAAATAGTGCCGCCTGGGGCGGACCGCCTCCACGCCCCCCCTAGCTACGCCGTGGTTGAGGGATGACTTAAAGGTGGCTCAGTCTGTGGGCTTCTTGCTGGGGAACCATTACCTTTCCAGTCACTTACAGTTGGATTTCATGGTTCGCAGTTCTGGGGTGTGCCACCTGGCCTGTTTGGTGGGTTTCTTAAGTTTGGTGGTCTTAACGGGAGTGACTCTGTTGGTGCAATTGGTGATCCATGCAGAGAAATTCTTGACAACCTGTTCTAGGTTGGTTGCAGTGTCAGGGTGCGAGGTGCTGATGGTGTCGGTCCACTGGCTCTCTGATACTTTGTTCCTGATGTGATGTGAGGTGCTGGGAGGCTTGGTGGTGGTACAGGAAATCCTGTGATGGTGAAGTGGAAGACAGCGTGGTCTGTGCAGGTGAGCTTGGTGACATAACTGTACTTGATTCTGTGATGTTCATGAAGATAAGGTTGAGTGTGTGTACTGCGTAGTGTGCGTGGTTGGTGACTAGTTGAGTGTGACTGACGTTGTTCATGCTTTTGAGGAGGTTGGCAGATAGTTGAGGAGAAAATTGAGGTCTCCAATGAAGATGTAGTGTTTAGAATCGATGGTGAGTGGGGCGACGAATTTGGGGATGGTGACTCAGAAACTGTGGGCATGGTCCTGGAGGTCTGTAGGTGAGGGTGCTTCTGATGGTGGTTTTTTGCCATTGATTAGGAGTTGGATATTTAGGTGTTCCATGATCGGGGTGGTATCATCTGCGGTGGTGGTGCCGTGAATGGTTTCTTTGTGGATGATGGCAATTCCTCCTGTGTGTTTGTTGATGTGGTCCCCGTGTGCTATCTTGTAGCCATTTGGAGTTGCTGAGATGTCCAGAGTGGATGCAGGTTTGAGCCAGGTCTTGGTCAGGAAGACGACATTGGGAGTGAGGGAGGTGATGGTGTCCCAGTTTTCAGTTGCGTGCTTGCAGAGTGATTGTGCATTGAGCAGGAGGCATTGGAGTTGCTCCAAAGCAGTTTTGGTTGGCATGGTCGACTTGGTAGTGGTGTTGCATGTGCAGGGGCTCCGGTGTTGCAGGAGAAGTGACAGTGTTGGCAGGAAAAAGGTCCTACTGATGTTGTGGGGCCTGGGGTTTTGGGTTCAGAGCTCGGAGGCAGTGTGTAGGCATGTGGTGGGAAAACGAAGGTTACTGGTGCTGGGCTCGGTACAGGCGCAGACAGGTGCATTTGTGCGGGCCTTTGGCATGCTGGTGGCCACACAATGCTTATGTCTGATGCACACTCCATTAAGTAGGTCCTGGGAGTAGCGAGGTGTGCTGGGAGACTGTGCAGGACCTGCGAGGGCGGGGTGAGATGCGGCGGGAAAAAGCAGTAAGAAAAAGCAGCAGGAAAAAGCAGTGGGAAAGCGGATGGGCAGAGAAACAATAGAAATTAACAAAGGCAGTTAAAAGCTAAACAAGTTAAAGAAGTTGAGCACAATAAGACAATAACAAAGTGAACAGTTCAGTAACAAGGGAGGGCGCAAAGCAGCAAGGTTGGAGCTGTCATGAAGGACCTAATGAGGTGAACCAACTCAGTAACTATCCTTTTCAGCACATGTTGGTCCCAAGGATTTGGTTGTGACTATTTTAATCAGATGTATCAAATTGTGAGGTATTAGGAGGCAGGCATAATACTAGTCCTGCAAGCACAGAATGTCCATTCCCACATAATTCTCACAATCACTTCACAATTTTGAATCATATCATTTGTTGTGGTTTGGCAGCGTTTATGCGGCTTACAGGATTATCGAGAAGATGCTTTTCAACATGGTTTACTGAAACAGGCATCATCACCATTGGTAATTATTTGCAGAAAGTGTGGATATCGCCCATTTGTTTGCATTACAGATAATCTCAGTAAGAATGTGTCTTTGGAAATGCACTCCCCATTCATTTCTCCTGCATCCAGGAACCTGACTGTTCTTGGATACAGAAAGCATCTGAATGAATATAGAACTTACATGCTACTATCAACTGGGTGGTATAAATCTTGCTGATCTTCTCCTTACATGGATTATAGCCACAAAAAGCCACAAGAAGCCTGCAACAACATAAAACACAATTTGCTGTGCTTGATTAAATGAGAAGCTTCCAAGCATTTAGTTGACAAACAAAGTACTCAACATACAATGAAGGATCAGGAAAATTTATATTGAAAATCTTGTGATTTATGAGAAAATCAGAAAAGCATCTTACCAAGAAAATAACAGTTTTTGTTCTAAGAACACACCAATTCTTTTCAAATACGTTGTGTGTGGCTCAATCAACAAGCAGCCACAAACGCTGTTTTAAAGACACCATATGACTTCATTAGAAAGCCACGGATTCAATACGCGAATGATTTTACACAAAGGATATTACTCCTAAATGGCAAACAGTACGATGCTTAGTATGTAGAGAGCCCTTAGGAGGATTTGCATTTTTTCTAAAATAAGCAGCGAAGAAATACAAGTCCTACACCTCTTTTACAAGGATAGCTTCAGAATCACAAACCTCCATCTAACTAAGTTGATTCTTACAAATGTTTCTCAAGGCCTGTCACTCATAACCGAAAAGGGCTTGGTGTACAAAGCCATTTTGCTATTGCAAAACCTGTAATTCACAAAATCACAGGGGTTGCGACTTTCATGCAGATAACATGTAAACTTGGTAACACATAAACACATTGCAAAATGGGTTTACAAGCCCCCAACGAATCGCTATTTGGAAGGTGGCGTGTTTAGGACTTCCCTTCCAAACAACGATTTGTTAACCACATTGATGCTCATGATGAGCTGAGCTCGTCATGAGGCACGGCGCTCCAGTGCTCATGACGAGGAGTCGTGGAATTCTCGCATGCGGGGATAATTCCCCTGCTGTGCTGAGCGTTCCATGGGAACGGGTCTGCTCATGACGAGCGCAGCTCGTCATGAGCACACGAGCCTCATGACGAGCTGAGCTCGTCAAGAGCATGGGGGCGCTGCGCGTGCCCCCGCCCCCTAGCACAGCGGGGGAATTACCCCCGCACGGAAGGGGTTAACATATCTATCAATATTTTGTAACCGAAAAGGGGTGGCAAAATATTTACATTTTGCCAACACTTCAAAGGATCAAATCGGAGGGAGACCCAGTCAGATCCCTTATCCTTTGTAAGTGTTAAAAAATGTTTGTTGGGGAGTAGGCAGTGGTCTATTTTACCACATCCAACGTTTTCTTTCTAAATGCAGCCCCATTTAATTTCAGGAAAATGGGCTGCAGTTAATAAATAAAATAGCTTGACTTTACTCAAAAAACTTTTACAAACATGGTGGTCTGCTGACGCTAGAAGATCAGCATTCCTGTGATGACATCCAATCTACTGAGTCGCAATTTCTGACCTACCTTATGATATTTAATAACACAGATTGGATTGTAACCCCTAACAATTCACAACTATACTAACTAATCTATTAGTAAATAGATCAGTTGGCAAAATTCCTTTACATTAGCAAAAAATTGGTGTGTAATTTGCAATCAATTTTTGAGAAGGGAAATTTCATATGTTTCGACCTAAAGTGCCTTAACGTCTCATCACTCATTCATTTAATAATTTAAATATTTAATGACCATCACTTAATTATTTAAGAAATCAAATAGCTGTGCATTACTCAAATAATGTAGTTAGGTTCTGTACTAGCTTACCTGTGATGGCCAATTATGAATCAGGGGCCAGATGTACGACCCTTACATTTTGCGACTTGCAAATTAATTTGCGTTGCAACTAACAAAATGCAATGTACAACAGTGTCACAGACACTCTTAGTGATTCCCAATGGGTCGCAAATCCTATGCCTCATCCATATTCATGAGGCAAGCTCAATTTACGAAACCATTGGGAATGGCTAGCACTCCCAGGGATCAGCAGATCACGATGCTTGGGACTGCTTCTTAAATAAAGCAGTTTTATTTTTTTAAATGCAGCCCGTTTTCCTTAAAGTGACTCGCAAAATAGCGTTTGTACATGCCATGACCTTTTTTTGCAGATGCAAACGGGCGATCTCCTGTTTGCTAGCGCACAAAAAAAGTCGTACATCTGGCCCCAGATGTTCTAAGCAATTTTGCAAATGCAAACTCTGTAATTCCCCAAATCACAGGGTTTGGAATCACAAAATGGTTGTATCAAATGTACAATACCTATTTTTGGAGACATATTTGGATTTCTGACTTGTAATTTTGTGACCCATACTGAATCACAATATGAAGGTATGTAAAAAGGGCAATCCTGACAAAATGTGATTCGTAGTGCTATGTTTACAAAAAAAAAGATGGGTCAAATGCTTGAAATAACCTCAGCCAATTCCCATAATTCATTATTTTGCCCAACAAGCTACCTCAGTTTGGACCCCTCCATATGCAAATCAGTCTTGACCCTGTATGAATAGGAACAGAGCAACCAAAGTGCACCTGACTGAAGTAGCCCAAAAAGGGGGAAAACATCTTGGATTACTTCTGTTTCAAGAAGACCTGGCCTGACAGTTGGGGCTAAGCTGTTCCTATTGCAGCAGGATCATCACTGATTTGCATATCGCTGGGTCTAAATTGAGGTGGCATGGTGTGCAAAATAACAATGCTTTGGGATGCGGCCCGAGTGATTACCAGTGACTGAGATTATTTCAAGCATTCTCCCCTTCACTTTTTCCTACATATCGGGTTACTCTGTATCAATGATTTGTGGCTGCAGTTGTGATCATAAACCATTGTATGGTTATCAACAATTTAGTTACTGACTTACTTTCACATTCACTTGGGAATCATGTTTTTACACTATTGGGGAGGAGACTGTGATCCAGGCAACCAATGCATTACCCTCTACCCCATCCACTTAATGTTTTTCCAAATAACTCTGGCTCGCCTAATGACAACAAGCTGATAAAAAAAAACTTTTCTGTTTGGAAAGGCAAACACATTGATGGTGGTTTGCTCTCCCGCTTGCAAATTGACACCTACCTAATAAGTGGAGTAGTGAACCACCCACTCTAGCATCATAAGTGGGGCTCTCCCTTGGTTGCTTACGCACCTGAAGTGGGTCTCTCTAGAAGATTCGTTTGTTATTTTTGGATCTCTTCTGTCTGCAAGTTTCAGACAAAAGCGCATAAATATCACTGCTAAGCAGTACTGTGACAGAAGGAAAGATTGTGAGCTACATGCATGGAGAAGGAAAGAAATAAAGAGGAATGAGTGAAATAGAGGACATACAGATAAAACAAAAAGTAAAAAAATGGGAAAGGTATTGAATAGAGGAAATGGATTGATAAGTAGAAAGGGAGGAGGAAAGGAGGTTAAAAGGAAGGAAGAAGTGAAGGACACAAAG
Source organism: Lissotriton helveticus (assembly GCF_964261635.1). NCBI lineage: Eukaryota > Metazoa > Chordata > Amphibia > Caudata > Salamandridae > Lissotriton > Lissotriton helveticus. Next base: position 1,119,821,342 of record NC_136067.1, read on the forward strand.
AAGAAAACGTGAAAGTTATGATGGAAGGGTGAAAGGAAAGAAGGGTGTACGAGTGAATGGATGGGAGGGTGAAAGAATGGATGGGTGAAATGAAGCAAGGGTGAATACAAAAATAGATGGAAGGGTGAATGGATGACTGAATAAGTTAAAGGATCAAAAGGGGAAAGGGTAAATGAAAGGAAAGACAGAATAATGAGCAGATAGGTGAAAGGATGGAGGAAGGAAGATTGAAAGGGTGGATGGGTGAAAAGATGGATCGATGGATTCATGAATACATTTTTAGGTGGATGAGTGAAAGGGTTGTGGCTAGATTAAAGAACGGATGGTTGGATGGATGGGTGGATGGCTAGATGAAAATGTGAAGGAAAGGACAGCTGGATTGAAGAACAGAAGGGGGATGAATGGGTAAAGGATAACTTCTAAGGATGGTCATGGTTGCTTGCTTTGTGATTATTAGAGGTATTTTTCAAGTGGAGAGTATTTTAATTTTTCCGGCTACTCACTCGTGCCTCCTTAATATTAATTAGGGGTCATTTTACAACCACCTGCAAACTCTGATTTTGTTATTCAACCCATTCGCAATATCACATACTCAGCACAAAAATCTAATGCATAATGTGAGACAAATTTTGTAACCAGTATCTTAAAACATCTGTTCCTACATTTTTACCACTAAGGAAGAGCATGTGTGTTGGTTGTTGATTGTAGTTGTTGGTGGTTGTTGTTGGTTGGTGGTTGTTGGTGGTGGATGTTGTTGTTGGTGGTTGCTGTTGTTGGTTGTTGTTGTTGTTTTTATATCAATAATAGTTTGTTTATTTCAGAAACTTTATCCCATTATACCACAATAAGTACAGTATATTATATAAATGCACAACATTTATATTGGGGGTGGGTGATAAGTTCCTCTCTGCCAGCAGAGTTCACAGAGTTTTGTCCACTCGGTGTTATGCTTGTAATGCAGAAATCTGACAAAACTCCGCCAACCGCCATGTGGTGGAGTTTTTTCTTCCACGTGCCACAAAGAAGAAGCACCCTCTGGTGTGCCTGTGTTGCTGTCCGCATTGATTTTACAACGCGGAACAAGCTCCTAGCGCTAAAAATCAGAGTGAGTAGCACACATGCAAAATTACTCCTGTATGTAGAACTCGGTAAGTTCCTCCCACCCCTACTCAATATGCACACTTGGTTATATCAAACACTTCATCATTACATAGATCGAGAGGGTGCCATAAAAACATAACACCTCTTGCAATTTTGGTAGCAAATAATATGTTTAGGGCAAGATTTACAAACACAGAGGCAGATTTACAAGAAAATGGTGGAGTGCTGCAAATTTTACATGGCCGCTCTCTGCCACTTCCACAACGCATGGATCTGCTTTATTTATACCAATACAGCACACCCCTGTGTTTTCCCTAGCACTGGCGCTAAAAATAGCTGAGTGCCAACACATACACCCTTATGCCATAGTCCATGGAATGAATGTTTATGTGCAGGAAGATGTTCCTTCCTGCACATAAACAATCAATAATGGCAATTTGTTAACTTCTACGTGTGCTACATCCTGCAGCACACATAGAAGTAGTAAATCGTCATTATTTAATGATTGTTTATGTGCAAGAAGGGACATGGCATTTGCTCTTTCTATGCAGCAGACATTTAAAAAGTAAAAATGAGGAGAAAGAACGGTATTTCTCCTCATTATGCTTTCTAACGCCTGCTATTGAATGGCGTTTGTTTTTGGTGCTGCCTTAAATTTACAGATCCTTGTAAATCTAGGGAAGCGTCAAAAAGCAATAGCTGTTGATGTGAAATGCCCTCAAGAACACCCATTGAATTCCCCTTTCACTCTGATATCTGCATTAAAGGGTACCATATTTACAAAGCGGTGTTAAGCCACAAAAAGTGGCTTAAAGCCACTTTGTAAATATGGTGCAGGACGTTAACCACCGGAACGTCGGTAAAAGTGATGGTCTGGTGGTGGAATCCCCTTGTAAATATGTCCCACAGTTTCTGGTTCCAAACCATGCAATTCAGAAAATTGCAGGGTTTTCAGCAACAAAATATGTTTTCAAATGTTCAAAATCAATTAAGCAATTCGATAAGATGCTACAGAATCACTAAATGGATTTAGGAATTATAATTTGGAAGCCGTGTGTTTAGGATATCCCTTCCAAATAGTGATTCCTCATGGTATGTATTAATGCTTAGCAATTGAAATATGATTGCAAAATATTATTTTTTTACCAACTACTGAAGGGTACTGGTAATCTATTTGCAAATGGGAAAGGGTACCCTGGAGACCTCTTAGAATTTTTAAGTAGTCAAAAAAAACATTAGGGGAGTACCTACGCCTACATAAAATTTTAAAATCTTTTTTTACAGCATCTCTTTTCCTGGATTTGTGTTTTTAAAAATTCTTTATTTGGAACATGAACATACTCTCCTCAATACACTTCTTTCAATGGATATACTACAACCACTTCACACTCAGAATCACTCGCACTTATTCTTTTTCAGTTTTCTTTTTTATCTCCCTATTTGATCAATTCTCTCTAATGGCCAAATGTACAATCATTTTATTTTCTGAGTTGCCAATTGCCATTTTTTGTGACTCGCAATTAGATTTATTTTTAAAACACATTTTATTGAAATTTTTGCACAACAGTCGTACATCTTACTGTTAACCCCCTCAAAAAAAAACAACCAACCCCTAACTAAGATAAAGGATCGCCATAAGAACCAAATAGTCCTCCATAGTGTGATTGTTCAGCAACTTAGTCCAAGCAACGTGTTCTCAGATGGCTTATATTCCTATATAAAATCACAACCAACAATCCCAACCATTAATTACATTAAATTCGTCTACAGCTCCTCCCCCCTCCCAACCCCAACCTCCTATTTCACTACCCCCCCCCCTTTCCCCCTCCCTGTCCCCCTGGTGCTGGTGTCTTCTAAATGTCTATGGATATGTTTCACATGGAGTGTGTGGCCTATACTCAGAATTCCCCCCTTCGGGCATTTCAGTGTCCTTCCTGCGTTTCATTATGTCGTCCCTGATTGTCTCGTGACTGCTGGTCTACCAGAGAACGGACTAGTTCGCCCCATGCTCGTGCTGTGTCCAATGCCTTCTCGTTATTCATGCGTCGTGCCAGCCTAAGCCTGATTGCATCCTCTGCGCCAGCCCACTTTAACAACTTAGCTCTCCATCTCTTGCTGACCTTCACTTGACTTCCAGTGCATTGTTATTTTTCTTTTCGCTAGCACCAGGCCCATGTCTACAAATGTACTCGTCACTTTTGTTTTGGAGGTGTGTGGAAACCAGTGCAGAACGCATGTAGCAATGTCAAATTCTAGATTGCGCTCTGTAACCAAATTCTGGAAATCCCCCCACTTCTCTCCAGTAGTTCCCCAATCCCGGACATTCCCACAACATGTGTTCTAATTCCACCCCTATTTCAGCACACCTGGGACACACCGCATTGAAATTGAAATTGAAAAAAGATTTGTTAAGCGCTCTGCTACCAAGCAGTTTCCTGGCGCTGCGAGAAGAGACCAAAACCTGCGGAGAAGAGAAAGGAATTAGGAGGAATAAGCTAAGGAAAAGAGGTGAGTTTTGAGGGCCGCGCGAAAGTCCAAGTAGCCAGAAGTGGATCTGATCGTGAGGGGAAGGGAGTTCCAAAAGGTGGGTGCAAGGACCGAAAAACTGAAACCACCAAATTTTTTCCTCCAATAGCGGGGGACATGGAGAAGAAAGTGGGTAGAGGACCGAAGATTTCTCGCAGGGACATAGGCCTTGATCTTGGATCTGATGAAGTACGGGGCAGTGCCAGCCAGAGACATAGGTCAAGCAGCCCAACTTAAAGAGTGAGCGTTCCTTTATAGGGAGCCAATGGAGGGTTTTCAGTAAGGGGGTGATGTGGCAAGATTTCGGGAGCCTATGAATGAGGCGAGCCGCTTGGTTCTGAGTGAGCTGGAGGCGACGGCACTCATATGCTGGAATACCGGTATATAGAGCATTACCGTAATCCAAGCGGGATAGAATCATAGCGGAGATAATAAGTTTCAGGGCTTCAGTGGAGAAATATCGCGCAATTTTGTGGGCAAGAAAACATGAGGAGACCACCGAGCTAATCTGAGGACGCATGGAGAGGTCGTGGCTAATTTTTATGCCTAGGGTTTTCACCGTGATAGAGGGAACAGGAGGGGAGCCAAAGACAGGAGGCCAGAAGGCGGAGGTCCAAGGATTGGACAGACCACCGATAAGAACCAGCTCCGTCTTGTCAGGGTTCAATTTTAATTGATTAAGGTTCATCCAGTAATAGATGAAGGTAAGAGTGGAATGAACCTTAAGTATAGAATCAGGAGAGGGAGAAAGGTTAAAAATAAGCTGGAGGTCATCGGCGTAATTAAACACCGTGATCTCCATGTCCTGTAAAGCAACAATGAGGGGGTAAATATAAAGGTTAAACAGCAGAGGGGAGATTGATGAACCCTGGGGCACCCCGCAGGAAACAGGACGGGTAGGGGCAGTGAAGCCGTCCAGCTTGACGGCCTGCGTGCGGTCGGCCAGGAAGGAGGTAAGCCAAGCTAAGGCTGTATCTCATTATCTTACCCGGCGTCAAATATGCCCTGTGTAGTATAAAAAAGTGTACTAGCTGAAAACGCGCGTTCCTGGTACTTTTCCATGCTCTGCTCAATAATTGACCCCACGTTGTTTCTGATATATGTTTACCAATCCCCGCTTCCCATTTTAGTTTTAGCGTGTCTAGCGGGATCAATGTCTCGTTCAGCATTCTCGCATAGAGGCACGTAACAGCCTTAAAAGTACCCGCCTCCATTGCCATGTATTGGCACGCCATCGTCATTGCAGGTTCTGCTAGTCCCCCTTTCCAATGTTTTTGCAATGCACGGACCAGGGCAGCATGTATCAGGAATCCACCCCTAGGGAGGTCATATCGCTCCTGCAACGTCTGATACGAGAGCATCACACCGTCTTGATATAGGTCTCCGAGCACCTGAATCCCAGCCCCCTCCCCGTCCTGCAAGGATGACCAGTCTCCCCCGTGAGGCAATGCCGTAACCATTCCCAAAGGGATTTCAGGGGCATAAGGATGGGAGAAACCTGCTCGCCGGTGACTCCGATTCCAGCACAGCCTCAGCGTTTTTTCCTCTAGCGAGAGATCCCTGAGGTCTAACCGTTGCTGTAGAACTATGAAGAATAGAATATGCCTCTGTATGCCCCTGCCCCACAGGTCCTCTGGTCCCCTAAACTCCTTTGCCACCGCTTGTGTAAGGAGCTGAAGCTGCGCCGCCAGGTAATAGAGTTCCAGGTCCGGAACCGCCAGCCCTCCCTATGCTCTTGGCCTCATCATTGTCTTCAGCGCTACTCTACGTCTTCCCGATCCCCAAAGGAACCCCACCACCATGGACTACAATAATTTGAATATGGAGCCAGGGACCCACACTGGTAACGTTCTGAACAAGTACAACAGCCTCGGGAGTGCCACCATTTTCAACAGAGCTATCCGCCCCATCACAGACAACGGCAGAGTACTCCAGAACGCCATGCTCCCTTTCAGTGCACGTATACACCTCCCTATGTTGCCATCCAGAATCGCATCTGCCTCGTGATAGACACGTACCCCTAGATAATTCAGGCAAGACGAATCCCATTGCATGGCCCACTGCAGTTACGGCGCCGTTATCCCTGATATCACAGGGAACAGGCAAGTCTTAGATCAATTCATATTTAACCCGGAAATGCGACCAAAATCCACCAGTAATCTTGTCGCTCCCACTAGCGCTCTCCCTTCGTCCACCAGGAACATTAACAAGTCATCCGCATATAGCGAAAAGTATTGTAGTTCCCCCCGTATGGCTAGCCTCATACCACTGTCCCAGCCGGGCGCATGCTGCTAGTGGGTCTATCGCTAAGGCAAACAGCAGCGGGGACAATGGGCAACCCTGCCGAGTCCCGCGCGCCACTACATACCCGGGTGATATCATCGTCCCCACTTTCACTCTGGCCACTGCTGATGTATACAGCACTGTTGTCCAGCCCACAAAGGCGTCTCCCAGTCCAAAACACCTCATTGTTTTATAAAGAAACGGCCACTCCAGGCTATCAAAAGCCTTTTCTACATCTACCGACAATATTGTTGCCATAGGTGATGTAATGCAGGCTGCCCCCATAACTCTTATCAACCTCCGTATATTCGTGGTGGTATTTGTAGTTGGAATAAATCCTGCTTGGTCTTCATGTATCAAGATGGTATGCTGCATCAAGCGAGTAGCCAGGATCCTACTGAGAATCTTGTAATCCGTAGACAGCATCGATAACGGCCGATATGCAGCCGTATCCGTGCTTTCCCGTTCCGGCTTCAGCAGTGGAACAATAAGCGCCTCTCCCATTGACAGTGGCAATTGACCTAAGTCTCGGGCTTCTCCATAAACTTCCAATAGTTTGGCGCTAGTAAATCTATATAATGTAAATAGAACTCTATTGGTAACCCATCAACCCCTGCCGTCTTATTACGGGCCATGCCTTAACTGAACTCCGAATCTCCTCAACCGTTATATCTCTACTCAGGTATGTCACCTGTTCCTCCTCCAATTGTAGAAGCTGCAGAGTCCCCAAGAAGGAATCAATGTCCTCCTCCCCTGCCTCCAGCGCGCTCTCATACAATGTCTCATAGTATTTCTGGAACTTGGTCATTATCTCCCTCTGCGAGTACACCGCACCCCCATTCTCCGTTGCCAGTGCCAATATTGGTGACCCCCGAGGCGTCGGGTTGGCCAGCCATGCCAGTAGGGTGCCTGCCTTGTCACCCTCTACATGGATTTTTGCAAGGTATCTCTTATAATCAAAGCAGCGCAGCCTCTCTACTTCCGCCTTCCGCTGCCACAGCTTCCTTAGCTTCTGTCACTTCGGCCAGCACTTCTGGTCTCTCTGGTCGCGTTTGTTCTGCCAGTCTCAATTTTAGTTCTGCCCTTTCCACATCCTGTAACAATACTTTCCGTACTCCAGCATAATTGCTTATTCAAATTCCCCTTAACACCACCTTAAAGGCGTCCCACTCTACTGCTCTGGTGGAAGCCGTGCCCGCATTTTCAGCAAAATAGTGCATAATCCCTTCCCCCACTTCTCTTCCGAACACAGAATCCTCCAATGTTTCTGGGCGTAATCTCCAAGTCGGTACGTCCAATCTTTCCCTCGTCCGGTGCATGGTAACCAGCAATGGGTTATGGTCAGAGAGTGTCCTAGTAAGGTACTCTGAATTGGTGACAGTAGCTGCTACCGGCTGTGAGCATAATACCGCGTCCAGCCGGACATATAGTTTGTGCAGAGACGAGAAATATGAATAATCTCTATCCTGCGGGTGGTGAACCCTCCATACATCATAAAAATGAAGGAGGACCCCGCTCAGACTTGTAGGGGACTGGGGGGGAAAAAACGTTCTTTTAAAGAGAAACAAAGGCGTCCCCACCGGGAATGGACCGATGTTCAATGTCCAATTGCAAGAGTCATCACTCAAGAGGAAACTAATTATCTATAACACAGCATGCCATCAATTGGGCGGAAAAGGTAAAGGTACAATGATGTATCCTAAGTTTCTTGTGGGGAATTCAAAGTTATTCTAGGTACCTAGGAACACATTCACATTGCTTGCAATAGTATAATACACATTTCAAGGATAAACTTCAAATTATTAGAATTCAATTTCTAAAAAACTAGAGAAAAACATTATATATCAAAAAAACATGCATAAATTCAAGAGAGAGAGATGTATTTTCCACACTATGTCTTGTAAAAATCTATTGCACTTTATTACATCACAGTTATTTCACAATTTTACAATATTAAAATCACATGATCACACATTTAAAAAGTTCATTTTTTAAAAAAACACAAAGAATCAAAACAGTCGACGCGGCGTTTCGGTATTTTTGATGGTAGACCTTCCTCAGGACTGATTCTAAATGAATTTAAAAACATAGCGTTACCATACTTTTTTGGTACAGGGTAAACATACATCTCTCTTATCCTTAAATAGTGTCATACCTATGTTTACATATTTTTTAATATACTTCTGTCTTCTATCATTTGTTCTCTACTATTATCAACAGGGTACTGTACACTCTATGGTAAAATTTATCTTAGTATTTTCTCATGAAGTTATCTAAAACAAATCAACATTCTATAACGATATTCATACTCCTGTTACAAAACTAACAGAGTTTACCTTTTCCTTGGACATCATGTCCACTGCTGTGATGATAGAAGACAGAAGTATATTAAAAAATATGTAAACATAGGTATGACACTATTTAAGGATAAGAGAGATGTATGTTTACCCTGTACCAAAAAAGTATGGTAACGCTATGTTTTTAAATTCATTTAGAATCAGTCCTGAGGAAGGTCTACCATCAAAAATACCGAAACGCCGCGTCGACTGTTTTGATTCTTTGTGTTTTTTTAAAAAATGAACTTTTTAAATGTGTGATCATGTGATTTTAATATTGTAAAATTGTGAAATAACTGTGATGTAATAAAGTGCAATAGATTTTTACAAGACATAGTGTGGAAAATACATCTCTCTCTCTTGAATTTATGCATGTTTTTTTGATATATAATGTTTTTCTCTAGTTTTTTAGAAATTGAATTCTAATAATTTGAAGTTTATCCTTGAAATGTGTATTATACTATTGCAAGCAATGTGAATGTGTTCCTAGGTACCTAGAATAACTTTGAATTCCCCACAAGAAACTTAGGATACATCATTGTACCTTTACCTTTTCCGCCCAATTGATGGCATGCTGTGTTATAGATAATTAGTTTCCACTTGAGTGATGACTCTTGCAATTGGACATTGAACATCGGTCCATTCCCGGTGGGGACGCCTTTGTTTCTCTTTAAAAGAACCCTCCATACATCCTCCAAGCTCCACTTGGTCTGCCAATCCAGCCTATATTTTGATAGTTTGTGAACCGGGGAGTCCAGCAAGGGGGGGTGCAATCTATCCCGCGAGGGATCCGCTATCGAATTAAAATCCCCATCCAGCACTATCGGGCCTGCCAAATACTGTGCTAACGCTCCGGAAATCCTGTTTAGTAAACGTGCCTGGTCCACATTCGGTGCATAAACATTGCAAAACGCTACCTCTCTACCATACAGACGCCCTTCGACTGCTACGAATCTTCCCTCAGAGTCTATCGTTTGCCTTAGCACTTGAAATGGGACTCCCGCCCTGATCCAGATCAATGCCCCCTTCGCAAATGCCGAATATGAAGTGCTGAATGCCTGCCCTCTCCACCTATGCTGCAATGCCAGCCCCTCTGCCTTAGTAAGGTGTGTTTCCTGGAGCAACGCTACATGTACACCTCTCCTAACTAAATATGCATGTATCTTGTGTTGACGTGACATTGTGTGGAGACCCCGTACATTCCAAGTGATGCAACGCAAATCAGGTGCTGCCCCCATTGTCATACCACCATCGGCCTTCCTCCCCTCGCAAAGAACAGAACACACCGGCAATGAACATTCCCCTCCTTTCCTAATACCCCAACTACCCCCCCTTCCCCCAAGAACAGGACCTAGAACAAAATTGCTAGCCCCCATCCAAACCAATTCAACTCTTAACTCACGTCTAAGCCTATCAGTAGTCACTGTAGGCATGCCTTATGGGCTGTGGGGGGGACTTTGAGCCAACGGGTGACCCCTGCAAACGGAGCTGCCCCCGCTCCCACCCCTCCAACAATCACATCTAGACCCCAGAACCCCCACACGTGTCAGGAGGTTTCAGGTACAGCTCACGGAATTGACGGCCCACCCCAGCCCACCTACCCAAAAACATCCGTCAGCTCTCCGTCCAGCATCCACTCTACCATAACATAATGCCTCCAAGCAAGTCTCTAACTCTGGCCCCAGTTTCGCCCACCCAGCACCGTGGATTGGACCATTACTCATCCAAGAGTCCATCCGCCGTCGCCGGAGTGACCTGTGGCAACCTAATACTCTCCGCTTCCGAGGCCTCGGCCTCCGACTGGACCCTGTCGTTTTCTGAGTCTGTGCCTTCCGGTGACTGCAGCAGCGGCTCCCCCGACAAAGCCATCACCGCATCAAGTGCTTCCTGCCTTTCCAGTTCAGCCTATGCCGATGAAGGCTTCCGCCGATCCTGTCGCTTACGTCGGAGGCGTTGTGATTGCCGCTGAGGGAGGCCTCCACCCGACTCACCGTGGCGCCATTCATTGCGGTCTGTTCCAGCTCTGTAGTTCTCCAGGCACGCCCAAGCGTCTTCCGGAGTGTCGTGAAACATCGTGGTACCATCCAGCATTATCTTGAACTTTAACAGTAACGCATATTGAATGCCTTCTGATCTCAGTTCTCTTTTGATTGTCAAAAAGGAGGCTCGACGGCGCTGGATCTCCCACGTATAATCCGGGAATATCGTCACTTTACTGTTGTCCACTTGATATGGACCATCTGTTCTGGCTTTCTGAAGCAAAAGGTCCCAGTCTCTAAAGTGCAGCAACTTAGCCACCACTGGGCGAGGGGGACGCCCAGGCAGCGGGGGCCTAGCCGGCACCCTGTGTGCCCGTTCCAGCGTATAGAAGGGTAAGAGCCCCTCCGCCGCCAACAACGTGCGCAGCCATTATTCCAAATTCTTCACCATGTCCGCCCCTTTCACTTTTTCCGGCAGACCCACGACTCGGATGTTGCTCCTCCTCTTCCGGCTTTTGGCGTCCTCTGCCCTTTTTTCCAAGGCTTGTATGCGCCCTAGCGCGTCCGCCATTTTACTGCTTAACTCCTTATGGGCTGGTACCACCTCCAGCAGAGCATCCTCTGTTTGTTTCACCCTATCAACCAACTTGCCGTGGTTAGCTCGCATGAGTCCCAACCCCGTGGCCACCTGCGCAATGTCCTGCTGCAGGGCCGTGCGTGAGTCCGCAATCACTGCCAGTATCTTGTCAAACTGTTGCTGCATCCCAGGGTCTTGAGAAGGGCCCGCTTCTTCCGATCTGGACTCCTCATCCAGTGGGTGGTGTCCCGCCCCTGGTTTCCCTCTTGGCTTCCCCATAGTTTAGGCACTGAAGCGTGGTCTGATGAGAAAGGGCTCGCCTTGTTGTCCCAATCCCCCGATACACTCCCCACAGTCCAGGCTGGCGGACCCACTCCACAGGAAAGGACTCTTCACGCCAGCCCAGATTATACAACAAAAGGCCCAGAAGTGCCCGCACCGGAGGGTCTCGACTTCCCCTTCCTTGGTGGCCCTAGTGCACCACTCAACTTATTCCGCCATAGCCGTTCAGCAGGGCATTACTCCCACTGCCTTGTGCCGCCACTGCTAATGAGATCACTGTGCCCGCTCCCCTTTCAAGGCAACGGCTGGATGTCTCAGTTGGGCCAATCTACCCAACATAACTCCCGTACATCGCCTATGTCCATGACATTCCCGGGCTGGGTTTCTTTCCCGCTCTGCTCTTTCAGCGCAAGAAATTGGCCAGGGCAAGTTGCGAACTCCTCTTCCTGCAGAGGGGGTAGTCCCCATCCAACCCGTTGTTCGGGGTCTGGGGGACTCCTCCAGCAACCAATTCCTTCTTCCTCACTCCCACCACAGCCCGCAGGTCGTGGCTGTCCCCAACAGCCCCGCAGCCGCCTCCGCCGCCCGGGGCCGCTGAACAGGCCATCCCCCACTCACCACGGCAGGAGCGAGAGCACCTCAGGTCTGCCACTCGGCCCACGTCAGCCGCTCCGTGCTGTGCCACGGGACAACACAGTCCCCGCTCCTCCTTCGCTCGGTCCCCGCTGCCTGCGGTTTACGACCACCATGTCCGGTGCACCAGGGCAGGATCCCCGTCTACGTCGCAGCTCCGGTCCGGCCCCCTGTCAAAAGGCCCAGCGGGGAGAAGCCTCCGCGGTCGAGCCGCGATTCATCCGTGCGCCGCCCTCCGTAGCGCGGCCCGTAGCTTGTCCTCCTTCCCACGTTGCCGCCCCCCGAGGTCCAAGGACCGGGGCACCTCGCTCTCCCTCGGCAGTCACGGCCGATGGTAATCCGCCCACGGGGCCTCGGGGCTCTCGGGTCCTTAGGGCTTTGGGCTTCGCAGCAGGCAGTCCCCCCGCCGGCCCTATGCTATTCCGAACTGCCGGTCTCCTCTATGCTTCTCCGGTTAACAACTCCGGATGGTGTCATAGCGATGTCCTTTGTTCTCTGGCCGGACCACCGCCATTTTAGTTTTCAGCGCGGCGGACAGTCGGGGGGTAAGTCCTGCCGAAATCCCGCAACACACGGGTCGGCAGTCAAGAATTTAGGAGCCTGGGCAGGTCCGCACCCCCCGCAGCCACACAGTTATCGCGGGCAGTTCGGGGGGCCAAGTATTTTCAGGATCACACGGGGATGGAAGCGGAGCCCGGCGCTCACACAGCCAGCTCCATCGGCTTCCAAGCTACGCCCCCTGACTCGCAATTAGATGCTCGTAAAATGAAATGTAGTAGTATATCTCTGACACATTTAGCGATTCCCAATGGGGTCGCATTGGTAATGACCAGCACTCACAGAGATGGTGGCCTGCTGTGGTGAGCAAACCACAATGTCTGCGATTGCTTTTTAAATAAAGCAAAAATGCAGCTTATTTGCCTTAAAGGAAAACGGGATGCATTTAGAAAAGAAAAATGAAACATTTCCTTTTGATTTTTTAAGAGTAGGCAGTGGTCCAAAATGCTGGTTCCCACATTCACAAAGAAAAACGGTCCGGTTCACGAATGGGTTACCACCTCCTTCATGGAGCTGATAAAATATGAAAGTTTTGTGACCACATTTTGGTTGTAAAACATTCATACATGCCACTGCGAATCGCAGTTAGGAAGGGACGTCTGTGAAATGCCCAATAGCGACTCACAAACCCTATTTTGTAAGTTGTAACAGGTTACCTATTTGCAAAATAGAGTTGGTACATGTTGACAGACGTTTTAGCGGCAGCAAATGGCCTAAGTCTCTGTTTCCAAACACTAAAAACTTGTCATAAATCCGGTCCTAAATCCTTTAAAATTTCCCACAGATTTTTTACTCCTCATTAAATCTCTAACATCCCCACTGAAACTCACAAGTCCCATTCCTTCTATTTCATTGTCACTCATGCCTATTATGTAATTTCTGCGTAATCTCTTCTTACGTAAGTCCACATTAGATTCATCAACCAACACCTCAAACTTCTCATCCCTTCACGCACAACTTGCTGCATCCTTTCTCAGGTATCCCAATTTTTCCTCATTATAAAATAATATTCTTTCTACACTAAAAGTACCATTAATATATATTTTTTGTTTTTGGCTTGCTCCCTGCTGATGCACTAGCAAACACACTAGATAACACACTAGCTGGCACACTGGGTCCTGCTTCACTGTCATTGGGACTCTTCTGTTTTTCGGTTTAATTTCATCATTACACTGAGAAGGTCATGAAGTCATCTAAAAATCTATCTTCTCCATCAGTATCGTTAGAAAGTAATCTATTAGCGGGGCGTGGCTTGGACGGCAATGGGTAGAGCCGACTAAGTCCGGAGGTCCGCTACACCCCGGGACTCAACCAAAGAAATCAACATGACATCACAGGCCACTCCAAGAACTAAACAGCACATTCGCAACCGGAACTCGGCTGGCACAGAATAGGGAGTACAGCACACAGACTGCCCCAACTCAAGAACAAAAGAAGTAAAATCAGATGCAGCCGCCCAGCAGAAGCGGACCAAACAAGATGGCGGCGGCCATTTAGAAGAACCCACCGAATGACAACAACCGATGAAAGAAAAGCTTGCATCGCTAGAGCAGATGAAGAAACAAGGTCAGTGCCTGTGCTTTCCCTAAGAATAGAAAACTGCCCAAAAGGTTGCACAGTGAAGCAGACACCGTCCAAGAGATAAAGCGCAGTGACGAAAGTGAAATTAAACGCTCAAGGGGGCGGCCATCTTAAGTAAGCAGCATAACACTATAGCGAGCGAGCGGACTAAGATTGGGTGGTTAAGAAGCTTCTCCAGGGACCTACACACCGGTGAAGCAATAGTTGGAGCAATAGGTGATGACAGCCCTACTATGCTCCATCAAGGCAGAATCATAAAAGCAGGGCCATGATACCGGTAGCGGCCATATTGGTAAAGCAGTCGCAGAAAATCTCATGTTACCGAGCGCAACAATAAGTGAAAGTATGAGAAAATAAGACCAAAAAGGCAAGCGAGCAACTCCGGAGCCCTGCACCACCCGATCTAAATGGTGGGAGTGAAGGAAGCTGCTCAACCGCACCTCAACCGCATTGCATTGATCGAAGAGCGGCCATCTTGGTAAAGAGACAGCGCACACGGCAGGAGATCGAATGAAACACGCTACAACGCGAGCTGCATACGAACATAAGAGCGAGCGAGCAAACACCACAGCTACAGACCACCCGACCTACCGGGGGGGGAGGCAGCAAAGACGCTCCGCTGCACCAGACATACCTGGCCAAAAGCGAAAACGAAACCGCAACCGAGAGGCAGCCATCTTAAAGGCTTAAAGAAAGAGAGGAGAAAAACTGTACGAAGCCAACGCACAGGTAGCAACTGTACGAAACCTAAGCTCAACAAAACATAACCACCACTGCAAGCTCCCACCAGCGAGGCCCATAGCAAACAAACCTGCCCAAACACAGAGGAGGACAGCAAAGGAAAAGCCGTCATCGTTCCTCTAGAGATAATTGTAAACACTACAAGGTATAGAAATAACGAAGAAAAGGACATAAGGACATAAGTGACATATTAATAACATATTTAGGTTACAGACAAAACACAGAAAACACGTAGTGCCGAACCGGCAACATAACTTTTTAATAACTGCAAAGAGCCGCAGTGGTAGGCAAGACGGAGAAAAGACAAACGAAAGACAACCAATACAAAGCACCCAAAGGCACATCAGAGACAGCAAGCAGCGGCAGGAGCGGAAGCTCAAGCACAAGAACATACCTAACACCAAACGAAGGGAGCACAAACATTCAGAAAAAGAATGCAACTCTACCGCCAACACAGGGCAGCGTAAGGAGATTCGAGCTCCTACAAAGCAAAAGAGGACTGAGCATAATGGCAGGGAGCGACGGGAAAGTGGCGCAACAAAAAAAAATGATAGTCGAGGGCACGCCAGAGTCTCCCTTCAAACAGAAAGCGGATATAAGCAGCACGCTAGACAGTGTACTAAAAAAACTCGCCGAAGTCCACGATTTGGCAAAATCAACGAAAAAACTACCGATGCCATACAACTTGAGCTAGCGGTATGTAGAGCTGACATCCACACAGCTAACAACAGATTATCGACAGTAGAGCAGAGAGTGAGCGACATAGAAGACAAATCTCAGCTAGCGAGCAAAGCAATGGGGAATATTGCCAAAGCAACAACAGACCTACAAAAGCAAGCAGCGCATTTCGAAGACCGACAGAGAAAGGGGAATATAAGAATTCTTGGCATACCATAAGGAGAGGAAGATAAAGCTGGTTCCTGCGTAGCCATGCTCCAAGACCTCATCCCAAAAATAACAAATCTAAAATTCGAAAACCCTTTTGCGCTCAACAAAGCCTACAGAGTACCTGCATACAAACAAGGCAATAGACAAACACCAAGACCCATTATATGTAAACCCCTGCGATCACACCAAACAGAAACCATCTTCGGAGTCGCTAGGAAAAACCCGAACATACGATGAGACGGCAATAAGATCATCCTCACGCAGGACTACTTGAAAACTAGAGTAGACATTAGAAAAGGCTTCCTGAGGCAAAGAGACAAACTAAGGAAGAAAAACATAATGTTCTTGTTTGTTGGCCCAGCAAGGTTCAGAGTAAACAACAAAGGAACAACCATAATCTTCGATGACCCTACAGAGCTATCGCAATACCTCTCAACAACCGTACCACAAGATATGGAACTGGCGACCACATCATCGAAAAGAAGAGCGTCACAAGACAACAATGCTGAATAGACTCGCAGAATGGACATAACAGAAGTGGCACAAAATAAGGGAAAGAATGTGAAATGGAGCACAATATGCAACATATCTACCTCATTCAAAGCAAAATATCTACCTCATCTAATGACCTCACAAGACTCCCTTAACCTGACGAACAAGCAAAAGAACAATAGAGAATACGAGTGCCGAATCAACAACAGAGCAAGCATAAGACCCTGAGCAGAAAGCGACGTTCTATCCAGAACAAAGATATCCTTTTAACAACGGGACTAAGGAGGGATCTTGTCCAACTATAACTATGCAACTTCAAGGTTGGGGTAGTATGTGAGGTAAATGTAACCCAAAGACGTTTCGTAGCGTGTACTAGACCACACCATAGACAGACAATCAAGTTCCCAGACGAGACCCTGTGCCTCCTACAACACTCTGAAAAATATCTGCAACAGATTTGAGCTTCTGGACCCATGGAGACTACAGCACCCAGACACCATGGACTACACTTTCTACTCCAACCCGCACAACACATACAGCAGAATCGACTACATTCTCATCTCAAAGTCGCATACGCACCTGATAGAACACACTGATATCGCAGCGAGAACGGTCTCAAACCACTCTTGCATCAGTCTACACCTAACAGGCAGGCACAACGACTACATTACCCGCAGATGGCGGTTCAACACATAACGATCGCAAAGCAGGAGGACAAAGACACGATAGAGAGAGCCATCAAAAACTATATTAATGAGAACGACACATCAGATACCGACCCAAAATGCCTGTGGGAGGCCCTGAAAGCAACAATCAGACGGAGCCTGATAGAAATCAAAACCAGGAGGGACAGAGAGGCAAAATCACAGCTAGACAAATTAGAAAAGGACATAAAACAGCTAGAGACCCAACACATGGACACCTCAAACTCAGAACTCCTTCTAGCACTGACAGGGAAGAAATACGAATTTAACAGAATCCTCAGTGAGAGAGCGGGACTGTGGTTAAAAAAGTACAAACAGATTAACCTGTGCGAAGTAAACAAGGCAGGGAAAACACTAGCGACATACCTCAAGCGCAAGCAGAGACAGCACTGCATATCTGCTATTACGGACAAGCACAACAAAACACATACATGCCACACAGAAATCCTACAAACCTTCAGGGAGTTCTACAAGGAACTATACACAAAAGATGACAACATTGACATGGCAGGTACCACAGACTACCTAAAAAGACTCAACCTACCCAAGATATTGGAAGAAGAAGCGAAAACACTAGAACAAGACTTCAAAGAGACCGAGATAGCTATAGCCATAAACTCACTAAAAGACAACAAAGCACCAGGACCAGACGGCTACACAGCACCCTTCTACAAAAATTTCAAAGAACTTATTATCCCAGTCCTGACCAAAACCTTCAACCAATGCGCAGAGGAAGGGACAGTAACAGATACAATGGCACAAGCCAACACAATTGTTATCCCAAAAGAGGGGAAGGACCCACAATGGCCCAAAAACTACTGCCTCATATCGCTAATTAATCTAGACTGCAAGATATACGCAAAAGTGCTGGCACAAGACTAAACAAGATATTACCCATGAAATCTCGCATATCGCACGACAACATAAGACTCCTATGCCAAGTCATAGAACACTCCTCAAACTCACCCCACCAGGCCGTCGCAATCACACTAGATGCCAAAAAGGCGTTTGACAGGGTTTCCTGGCACTTCCTGGAGAAATGCTTGCACGCATACAACTTAGGGGATGAGTACACGAACAAAGTCATGGTGCTATACAAAAAGCCGATAGCGAAAATCACCATAAATGGTGGCTCATCGGCTCCCTTCGCACTGCAGAGAGGAACAAGACAAGTTTGCCCGCTATCCCCGCTACTGTTTCTACTAGCTCTAGAACCTCTGATCACTGACACCCTAGCAAACGGAGACATCACTGGGATAACAATTAATAACACAACAGCCAAGATTGCCACCTACGCGGGCGATGTACTCATACTAACAAGCAATCCAGCACAATCCATACCAGCACTCATGCACACCATCGAAACATATGCCAACTTCTCAGGCTACAAACTCAACAAAGACAAATCAGAATGCATGCCACTCAACATACTCACAACCAGAGAAGTAATAGGAAACGAAGGCCTAGCCTGGCAACCAAAGAGTGTCAAATATATGGGAATCCAATTTAAAAGAAGCTTAAGAGACACCCTAGAATTGAACGAGAAGCTCACGCTGGGAAAGATAAAAGAACTACTAGACAGGTGGTCACCCAAGTTCATCACATGGTGGGGCAGAATAGACACCATCAAAATGATGGTAACTCCTATACTCAACTACCTGGCAGACATGCTTCCCATGCCCCTGACAGAAGACTTCCACAAGAGAATAGACCTATTGATCAATAAGAATGAGCTAAGGTACCCCCAATATAATTATAGGTCTAGAGGAGGGGGAAATAATGAACTATATAAGCAAAAAACCCTCTAATCTGACCTTTTGAATTTATCACAAAGATATCAATCAGTCTCTATTTATCAAAGACACTGCACACATATCAAATTATCAACAAGCAGATGATTTTCATTCTATTTATTCTTCAAAGTAATTTATTATTATTGTCTTTTTTTATACATTCAAAAAGATTTTTGGGGATTTTTTAACTCCTTTTTGTCAAAGGTAAAATTTCATTATTTAACACATTTATTATATACAAAAGATCAAACACCCCCAATAGGCAGAAATAAAAGATTTAACATTATCATTAATGTCCATTCATTCTAAACTATCTCACCATCCATTCTTCTCCTGCATACACACTCTCATACTGTGCAAAGATTCTGACAAAATAACAACAAAACATCAGAGATGCAAGGACCCGGTATAACACTGTTCATTGTTTTTTGCATGGCATAAGTCCCATATATTGTTTTGTGATTAATCCTGATTTTAGTGGTCCTCCTTGGTAAGTGTAGGAGAGTAGGGTCTGCTATCCTATGGTCACCCCAAATTTTTGCTTTTTGCTTCACTGGTTTATGACTTAATGTGGCTGTGGGCCTGCTAATCAGACCCACAGCCTGCTGTTCTCTCTCTAAATTAATGCCAATGCACTCTAGGTGCATTGCGAATTGGAATTGGTTCACCTCATAGGCCCCTGTAACAGTGTACCCAGGGTACCCAGGGCATAGGTGGTTCCTAGGCCTACCAGGGGCTACAGCACGTATTGTGCCACCCCTGGCCTGGCCTCCATATTTGACACAACTGGCTGATCACTCAGCTGGGGTAAGTCGGTGTAATCACCCTTTAATTAGGTATAGTATGCCTATGCCTAACCTAAAATGGACACATATGTTCCTATCAGCCACTCCTATGGAAGGCCTCATCAATCCTGGAGGCAGAGTGCTTGGAAATATGTGAGATGGTGCTATAGCATGAGCTGAGCCTGTCTGCAGCTTTCGGAACCACTTCCTGTAGCTGTTCCATGATACTGCCATACCATATACTCTTAAGTGCATTATAATCCTCGCGGTTATTTGCTAACTTTGGTTTGGCTTTATCAAAACATGTCGAGTAAGGTGTCATACGAATTGGAATACTACCCCCTCGCCAGTTCTGGCGACGGTGGTAGCATTCCACCCTTCTAGAGGGACACGACATGTACATAACCTGAACCCCGGTTAAAGTTAAACTAGAGCCTCAGCATCACAAAATGGATGCTGCCACCACAGACACAAGTCTGACCTCCTGCTGCTGGGAGTCCTTCCAGCGAGGGAGGCTTGGACAAAGGGTTTCCTGCCTTGGGAGGTGCTAGCACCACCCCAGACAGGATTTTGTGTATTGGGTAGGACAGGGCTGAATAGAATGAGACATGCCTGGGGCACACAAGGTGTCCCTGTGCATATGCCAGTTCAAACCTTTGCTGGGGCTCTCCAGCCCCAGTCTTGGCGCGAAGCTGGACAAAGGAAAGGGGGTGTAACCACCCCCCTTCCTGGTCCCACCCAGAGGAGGGACCTAGCAGGTAATCCGGCCCCTAGATTTGGAATAAGAGTAGGAGCTGTGTCCCAAGACTTCAGATCATCCTGAACTCGACTTGAAACTAAGAAGAAAACTGGACTTCGACATTCTGCTGCACAGAAGACTGAAGAGAATCTCCCTTGTGGCCAAGGAGTGACCACCCTGTGAATACAGGCACCAACCAGCAACTCGACGTCTGCTTTGCCGCCGCCTCCCGCTGGAGCCCGAGCCCAGAGCCCAACAAGACCTGGATTCCCAGACATCTCACAGCCCGATCCACAGTCCCTGAAAAGAAGAGACCCGTTGAGGCATCGAGAGACGTGGGACCGGCCATCTTGAAATACCCCCGAGAAGCTGACTGCGCAGCACCCAAGGCTCCCTCGATGCTGTGCTTTGGGGTTTGAGAAGCCCCACCACCGAGCAGCATTTGCACCGAAGATCAGCCCCCCAGCATCTCCACGATCTGCGTGGGGCCCTTTTGCACTTTGCCACTTGATGCGTCATCCCGGTCACTTGCCACGCAGCTAGAGGCCATCTTGGCAATGAAATCTATAATCTAAACTGTTGGTCTGTTTGCTTCAGACTGGCCCTCGCTCCTGTAAAAAGGAGCAGCCCCTCTGACCTTGCTGGTCCGAGAAATAAGCTTTCTTCACTTCCTGCGTGGCTTGCATTAGCCAAGGCCTGTTTGCTCCAATCAAGTTGCCGACACCGCCATCAGCTAGAACCTTCATGGGACAGCTCGTGATCGACTCCTCAATGTCCTAGACCTCTTCGTGTCCACGTGGCTGCGGAGACAAGCTGCACCTCATCGCCTGTTTGCACCCGACATTGCCTGGTTCTTCGCCAGTCACTGGCTAGTGACTTCTGAACATTGTCCCCTCTGCTTTCAGGTCTTCACATCTTCGATCCACCCTTGGATCACACCGGACACTTCTCGCCTGGACGCCTGCAGCATCTTCATCCTCAGGCACTATCAGACTGCGTGACGAAACCTGACACACTTTGGCACCTACGCACCCGCTTCCTGTGGGTGAGGTAACTTACTAACGCCGGTGTTCTTACACTGGTACACACCTCTAGTGCCTAACTCTAAAGTTTGGTAGTCCTAGTCCAGTCGGAAGACTCCTTTTGCAGTGACTTTGTAACTTTTACGCATCATTGACTTTGCATTGGTGCATGCGTGCACTTTAAGCACTGCACCCGAGTCCCGTGGGCCTTTCCTGACTTCTTCACTGTTAGTCCCGAACAGCTCCAGCGATTCCCCAGGCCCTAGGCCTATTTCCTTTCAGATTGGTGGTTCTTATACCACTATTTTAGTATATGGTTTAAGTGGCCCCTAGGGCTCATCCATACTGTGCAACTTTTGTGTATTTAAACTGTGTTTTGTTTTAACGCATTTGCTTCTGTGCTCATAAAGAGTATAGGGGATATTTGTAGTAAATAAATATATATATATTTTAAATATATATCTGTGTGGTGTCCTTTCATTTGGTATTCAAGGGGATTGTGTATGGTAAAACAGCTTGCTTCACATGCCTTTACAGAGTTTAGCCTAAGACTGCTTTGTCCACGCTACTAGGATAGCTGGTCTATAAGGTTGACTTACAACCAATCATCCTAAGGGTTGCTTGGCATGGTACAAGGTGATCACTAGAACTAGTGAGCATCATATACCAGGCCAACTTCTCACAGTAAGGTTCTCAGATGTCTGTGGAAATCTTTTTGAATGTATAAAAAAAAGACAATAATAATAAATTACTTTGAAGAATAAATAGAATGAATATCATCTGCTTGTTGATACTTTGATATGTGTGCAGTATCTTTGAAAAATAGAGACTGATTGATATCTTTGTGATAAATTCGAAAGGTCAGATTAGAGGTTTGTTTGCTTATATAGTCCTATTGATCAACAAATTCATTTGGAGAGGGAAAAAAGCTAGAATAGGCCTCCATAAGCTGAGACTGGGGAAATAATTGGGCGGGCTCAACTTAGCGGATCTGAAAACGTTTCAACTAGCATTCATAGCCAGACAAGGGATGCACTGGCTGCTCCCTATGCAAAAATACACGCCAACATGGCAGGCCATAGAGAAAGCCATGCTGAACAACACCGAGCCACTCGCATTGCTAACATCCAGCAAACAAGCACTCAACAACAATCCAATCCTAAAGTTCACGAAACAAGCGCTACTGAAGGTAGGCCATAACCTAGAAATCAGCAGCAAAAACTTGCAGTGGGAGACACTTTGGTCCAGCCACAAGATTAAATACAGGCGGAAAACACTAAACATGAGCACCTGGAGGAAGCGAAGAATTCAGTTCCCAGCACAACTGGAAACGGAAGGATTACCATACACCTTTAACAATCTGAAAAAAAACACAACCTCCCAGATATAGAACTCTATAATTTCCTAGCAATCAAAACAGCCTTAACTAAAGAAAAACTACACAGACAAACCCCATCCATCTTCCAGTTTATGGATAACATAAACAAGACAGGGCACCAAGCCTCACTTCTATACAAACTACTCCGACCCATCACATCCAAATTTACCGCCAAAAAGACGACCTACTTGGAAACCCAGACAAAATCCAAATTGACAGAACAAGAACTACAAACACTGTGGGCATCCCCATCAAAGAATATGATATCCCCACTATTAGCACAGGCCACATTCTGGCTGCTCCACCAAGCCTATTGGACACCGGCTTGCCTAGCCTCTATAGGTCTAAAGGACAACGACACCTGTTGGAACTGTGGAACAGATAGGGGGGACCTCGAACACCTCACCTTCAGTTGCACAAAAGTCAAAAACTTCTGGAAGCAGGTGCTAGACTTCACAAACAGAATGCTAGGCTGCAGCCTTAGGCAAACATTCGCCACAATCGTCACAGCACACATCACACCAGACATTTCCACTCCAGAGGACAGAAATTTCCTCGACTTCCTCCTCACTTCAGCAACTAAGAGAGTACTCACGAACTGGAAGAACACCGCCAAGGCCACATTCAAAGTGTGGCTGAACTGGGAGATCTTCCTCAGAGGGGCAGACTACACCACACTCAGAAAGACACCAGGAAGACACCCCAACAGAAAGATGTGGTCTAAACTAGATACATTCATAGACTCCTTCAAACCTCCATAGACGAAGCTTAACCCAACCTCTAATCTGGTCGTAGCTTTCTGTCACAAACAACCACCATCACTGTATGTTTTGCGTTTTATGTTTTATGTTCTAACGAGAAACCTGTCAAAGGCGAAAATAAATGTTAAATGTTACTTGTGAGCCAGCCCCTAAGGGCATACAATGTCGAACAGTCAATCTCACAACAACGGCCCAAGGCAACGATCATCCTAAGAACGTCAAGTTTATATGTCTGTCATTATATGTAACCTGTAAATACCAATAAAAAGATTTTTTTTTTAAAAAGAAAGTAATCTATTATCCCCTTTCTCAACTTTCTCTTTTTCACCTTTAATTTCATCATTAGCAATATTTGTTTGATTTCTGGCTACTTCTTTAACAATCGCAGGAAACATAATCACAACTTTTACCATGTCTTCTCTCCACGCCTTCTTTTGAATGTGCCATCTCGATTCCAAGGAATGACTCACCCTGTTTCTAACCTGACCTTTTAAGATTTTCTATGCTTAATTTGTCACATGGTCACCTTCATTCAATGCCCCAAAGTGTGGAGGTTGAGGCTAAGGTTTCGCCTCAATGATAGCTTGCTTCAAGTTGACCAGCTTTCTCATGTTAAAAGTGCCATTCAAAGGAAATTGCCTAATTTTACCATCAGCCATAATCTTATTCCATTCTCTGTGCCATAAACAAGTGTGAAGTTCTGAATTTGTTTGCATTTCGTGGGCAGAGGAACGTTCAGGAGGAACTTTGTCTCCTTCAAAAACAGACTTTGGACTTTTTCAAAGCGGAACCCATTTTTCTTTCAAAAGTTAAGTTGAGTATAAGTACTACAGACAGAAGCAACCAATCAATTACAAAACAATTTGGAAACAAGACTTGAAATGCTCATCGCAAACCCAAAACAATTACCTTGTCTGCCTACCAGAATTAAAAAAAACTCACCACAAAATTGGGCAAGCACTTAAAACATCTTCAATCACAGTAAGATAAATTTCCGACAAGTGGTAATCTACCTCTGAGTCAATGTCTATTCCCCGTGGACAAAGAAACGAACGACACAATCGTTATTACTTTAGACGCAGCTGGACCGGTAAAAACTCATAAACTATGAAATAATGCCACGCGCCTTTAGCAGGCAACTCAAAATGTATCTTGAGGCCGTATTTCAATGAACCCGCTAACCCAAAAACCACATTCAATCGCAATATTTTAGTCAAAAGCACAACTAAAACAGTTTCAGCAATTGGCACAACATTACAATGGAATGCTGATTTTGACTTCAACTTGATTAATGCACAAATGCCACATGAAACACAAGATCTTTGACAAGTACCCACCGCACTACAATCTGTAGGGTTGGGACTAGGGCTAGGGTTAGGATTTCTATTGGAAGTAGGGACTAGGGCTTCCTATGTTATTGGTTGTTGGGAGTAGGTTTGGACTAGGGCTAGGGTTAGCCCTTTAATTGGAAGTAGCTATATAGGGCTTCTGGTGTGATTGGTTGTTGAGACTAGGTCTACCTGTACCATTGGCTGCTTGGACTAGGGTTGGGACTACTGGTAGGGCTAAGGCCTTTATTGGACGTAGAGATCAGGGTTTTTGAACTGATTGGGTGCTTGGACTAGGGATAAGATTGGCAGTGAGGTCCTGGTATCCTATTGATTCTAGATTTTAGGGCTAGTGTTGTGATTGGATAGTGTTAGGGTTAGGGTTCCCATTGGCTGAAGGGGTCACCTGATTACTAGGGCTATAAAAAGGGCCAGGCTTAGGGCGTCTCAGCCCGGGCGTCGAGGCTAAAGGAGGAGAGGACAAGGTTAGTTGCCTGTTTGAGCCTGTTAAGGGCAGCGAGGACAAGGGCAGCTGCCTGTTTGAGCCTGTTAAGGGCGGAGAGGACAAGGGCAGCTGCCTGTTTGAGCCTGTTCGAAACTGGTCGGGACTAGGGCCAGAAATGCTTCCCTTTTTCTCATTTAGCAATACCCAAAACTCCTTTTTACTCATCCAAAAGCCTCCTCCTACTGCTAAGACCTAAAAAAAAAATGTTTAAATAAAAAAATCTTTTACTCTTTTATCCCTCTACTATCCTTTTCAATCGGAATTAACAGACTAACATGTTCACTTTTCAAATTCCATACTACACTAAACTAATATACTACCCAAATAACTGAATAACATATCCACTACTCAAATTACTTCATATTTTTTTACTATACTAATTTTCAACAGTAATCCTTTATGGGTCCCGGAGTGGCGTGCTACTCGCCAGAAGAGCGATTCAACACCCAACAGGGTAACAAGTGCTATATGAATGCAAATCTTTCTTCCCCTTTTATCCCTCCGCTATCCTCCTCCCTCCAAGTAACTGACTAATATCCACCACTGAAATTAGTTCATATTTAACCATATTAATTCACCACTAATCCTTTGTAGTGAAGTACTGGGTTTTTAAGAACCCAGTGGTGCCAGGGAACACACCCTAAGACTTCGAGTCCTTCCTGTCCCAGACTACAGAAACACAGAGTCTTCTTGGTGAAGTCAAAGATCGAATTTATTGGCTGCAGCCAGTAACAGGTATCCTAGAAGTACAACACGGTGTATATTCTCAGGAGACTGCTCAACTTACAAAGCCAGCCATCCCTTTTTATACGAAATATTATGCTTTAGGCAAACATTCCTTATTTTACAGTTGACCATTCACATATTTTCACAACAAAGAAAAAGCAGAATCATGATGACAAGCCCATTTTTCAGTTTGCCCAGCCCACAATCAATTTCCCGGCAAGGCCCAATACTTTCATCAGATATGGAACTTACCCCTAATAAAATCGGGCACCTCCTCATCGTAAAGTAGGTCATAAAGCAAGAAACAGAGACAGGTGTGTGTAAGATTAGGCATAGTTGTGTGCGATGAAGGGTTTATGGCGTGCGGCACCTTGATTCTAATCCCGGTCGGCCACTGGGAAAGAAACCGGCCGAACAGGTTTGGCTTCGGGCAGTGGAGTCAGCTTGCCCAGGTCACACAAGAGTCAGCAAAGGTGTACGTGTCCCAAGAGACTTATTTCGGCCCTAGTCATCGGCCTATGTGAGGGCAACCACGAAATGGCTGCCATGCACAAAATGGAACCCGAGGGTTCAGGACGGAAACCCTGATTTAATGGCGATTTCGCCGCTCAAATATGACGAAAATGCTTGCACACCTTACTCTCGTCATTTTCGGTCTGATGTTACCTAAATCGTCATGGTTCGACGACTTTTATAACACAGGTGCAGAATTTTCAGTACCACAGACCCTCCTTCTGCCCTTACATAGGCAATAACCTATACTCACGCTAATCTGAGTCCAGGTCTATATTCATGAATTCATTGAGATGTTGCTGTAGCATCATCCTATTACTTATCTCGTCCCTCGATACAGGTTTCCTTACACATGATGTAGCACAGAGGCCACATATTGCAGGAGCACACTGTACGCACAGACAGAACAGAAAAAGAATGGCTAAGGTCATCCCAATGACCATCAGAATCTTCCATCCCCAGGCGGATAACAGTTCCCAGAACCACCCCATCAATGACCAATCTCCTTTATCCACATGAATAGATTCAGAGATCTTATGTAGTTTGGAAATGGCCTGGTACACTGTCGGAGCGTTATCTGGAATGAAAACACAGCAACTTGATTGGATCACTTTACATACCCCACCACGGTCTGCAAGTATGACATCTAGCGCAACTCTGTTCTGAAGAGTCATAAGACGATCCGATTGGAGCTCAGCAGTCAAGTTACTAAGGGCACCAGCAGTTTAAACTACGGTGGATTCAACTATCCTCGTTAATTGCCTTATGTTCCTGCTGTTAACCATGGGTCCCCAAAACGGCAGAAAACCCTTCAAGAAGTCTCCCAATTCTTGTCCTGCAGTATCTTCCTTACTGAAGACACCTCTAACTACCTTGTCTTGTGGTAATCTGCCGCAGCTGTGTAGGTGGGAGGCAACAGGAACGAAACAAAACATGTGCCCGAGAAGTCAGGGGGCAACCATGTGTAGGCTCTATCATGACAGATGAAATAGGTACCCTTAGCTGCTAGAAACGAAGGGGAAGTGTGAGATGCAAAACTCTTTCCAGATACTCTTTCCTAACTGAGCTCTGGGATTCTTGCCATTACCTTGCAGACATAGGTGACCCTGATGGGGTACAATCCAAATCGGGGAGGATCTCTTTGCTCGCTGGTTTTCACTCAGAGTAAACCCGTATCCGGTCACGTTCCATCCAATATACGCTAGTGTCTCATCTCTTGGGATAGTCTCATAGGAAGTAGCTTCTCTAATCATATCTACTATACCCGTAACTAGAGCACTATTCTTTGGATTATCTTTTACAGAACGTAGGGGGTGGACTTCATGAGCATAGATGAACATCGTTCTGTATGCCCACACAGAACCATATGGCTGAAAGGCAGGACCAAATAAGGGATACCTTTTTCAGTAGTATGAGGCATAAGACCACACACCCAACAGTTAGTCGTGTTCACTGCTAATTGGTGTTGGTCCAAAAGCTGGACGAAGGAGTTATTGATAAACTCTAATCTCCTAACGGATTCATGTTCAGGAAAAGGGTGAAAAGAATGTGAGGAAACAGTAGAAGGAGGCATGGGCTGTGCAGTGGGTGCAAATGTCACTCGAAAAGAGAATAAAACATATCCTATTAAAAACATCATTACACTAAACAACGCGAAAATGCATAATATCAAAAAGCGTTTTCTGGTCATCAGTATACATATTTTGGCTTTAAAGTTCATCTCTTTGGCAGGTCTCTCCATCTTGAAAAACTCCATCCTCTAACCTAGCTGCTCGCGGAGGTAGGGTGTTCCGTGCTAAGGAATACGCCTGTCAGTCCAAGGGAAACGCCCAAGAACCAACCAGAACCGTCGACCTTGTGTCTTCGGCTTGCACGCCAAAGACTTGTCGCGCGCGACCCTACAGCGGAACCCGGATGGTGGTTCGAAAAACAAAAATAAAAAAGTTTCTCAGATGAGAGAGCTGCACTTTCAAAAATAGCAAAGAAAAGGAATTTGTTTGTCCATAGTTCTCGGCCTCAGATTATAACAGTTTTTTCCAGGTAATGTCTGGTCTTGAAACAAGAGTTCAGGCTCGGTAGTGTCCAATCGAATTGACGGTGGCACAGCTTCCTGCAAAAGATTGTCACTTTCACGTTCAGAATTTGTTCCTTTTACACGTGCATCGCTGAAAGGCAGAAAACGAGGCACAGTCTCAGTCTCAGAGTCAGCAATACCCTCCTGGACCCACCGGTCGTACGGCAGAGGCAAAGGGACCCTCTTACAGTGTACGCCGTGGATCCAGTTCCTCTTGCCTTCCACTCGCACGGCGGATCTCGTTGACAAAAGGACTAGGTGGGGGCCGGTCCAGCGGGGCTGATCATTCTTAGTCCGCTGGAAGTTTTTAACCGAGACCCACGAACCAGGATCGATAGTGTGCCCTGGAGCTTCAGAGGCCTGAGGCAGAGTATCGTGAACCTGTTGGTGTAAAACACGCAATTTAGCCGTCAAATCATACAAATAATCAAGCAATACAGGGTGTTCAATTTCACAGAATTTTGTCGGCCTAGGCACTCCCCATATGTTGGCCGGGCGGCCGAACACAATTTCGTAATGACTAAGTCCCACTTGTGAATGCACAGTCATTCTTGTCGATAGAAGTGCTAATGGTAAGGCATCGGGCCATTTAAGGCCAGAGCTTGCTTGTATCTTGGCCAGTTTAAGTTTTAGAGTGCCATTGTAGCACTCTACTAGTCCAGCTGATTGGGGGTGATTTGCAGCGTGAAATTTTTGCTGGATTCCTAGCCCTTCACATACTTTCTTCATCACTCGACCCACAAATTCACTCCCATTATCACTCCAGACCATTCTCGGCAACCCAAATCTGGGGAAGAATTCTTTGACAAGGGCTTTAGCTGTTGACATGGCAGTGTTATCTTTCAGGGGATATGCTTCTACCCATCTCGAAAAGGCACAAACAACAACGAGTACGTATTTCAAATTGTTCCACCTTTCCATGTGGATGAAATCTAGCTGCAAAGCCTCGAACTGATACGTTGGAGGCGCAAAATGACCAGCTGGAGTTGGAGTTCCCCTACCGGGATTGTATTTCAAGCACACCATGCAATTCTGAATCTTGACCACATTCTCTGCACACTTAGGAATTCTAGCATTTTGCCGTACTGGAGCCAACAACTTACAAATCCCTTTCACACTGATGTGAGCCATTCCATGGGCCATTGTAACCACTGCAAGCACATATGCATCGGGTAACAACCATCGCTGATGTTCTGACAATTCAATCCAACCACCATTTGCATCCAATTTACCCGTACTCTCTCTCCACACACTCAACTCTCTCTGTAGCTTCAGCTTGAAAAGACTTCACACTCTCTATCGTATCTTCACACATTCCAATGTCACCAACCCATCTCGCAGGGCCTGCAACATACATTCGACTCATCACATCTCTTGCTGTTTCTTTTGCGACTTCATCAGCAAATGCGTTGCCACGACCAACATCATCAGTAACCTTCTTATGTGCACTGCATTTCACAATCGCAACTTGCAACGGCAAAGTAAGTGACTCAAGAAGCTCATTCACCAACTGACCATGCTGTATCTTGGCTCCATGTGAAGTCAGAAACCCGCGTTCTTTCCACAATCGTCCAAAACTATGAGCCACACCAAATGCATACTGGCTGTCAGTATATATGGTCACTTTCATTCCTTTTGATAACACACACGCTCTTGTAAGTGCAATCAACTCTGCTGCTTGAGCTGAATTATGTGGGATACGTGCAGCTTCAACAATCGTATGCAAAGTCGTAACAGCATATGCCGCAGTCGTATCACCATTCGGAAGCTTGAAGCATGAACCATCCACCCATAAGGTACCATCACACTTCACAAGAGGAGTGTCCTTAAGATCTATTCTCCCTTTCGTTTCTTCTTCCGTCCTAAAAAGGCAATCATGCTGTTCAACATCATCTGTCTCTGCTACAATCGGCAACAACGTATCTGGATTCAACGTGTTGCATCTCTTTATGTGCACATGACTCGCTAAAAGTGTCAACTCATAACCTGACAATCGAGCACTAGTTAAGTGCTGTGTCTTGGTCCTGTTTAACAAAGTGTCCACTGCATGTGGAACCATTACAATCAACATATTATTCATCACTAAACCAGCAGACTGCCGAATAGAAACAGCTGCTGCCGCTGTGGCTCTCAAGCAACTCTGCAACGCTCTAGCTACCGGATCCAAAGTCGACGAAAAATACGCGCATGGACATTGCTTGTCCCCAAAAGACTGTGTCAACACTGACAATGCACAACCTTCTTTCTCATGGACATACAGTGTAAAAGGCTTACTGTAGTCGGGGGTACCCAACACAGGAGCCGAACACAATGCATCACGCAATTCGGTAAAACTTTTCTGACAATCCTCAGACCACGGAAGGGGATTCGGTGTATCTTTACAAGTCAATGCTGCCAAAGGTTTGGCCAGCAGAGAAAAATTCGGTATCCATTGTCTGCAATATGACGTGATACCCAAGAAAGCACGCACTTCTCTCTGTGTCATTGGCACACTCAATTTTGCAATTGCCTGAATTCTTTCTGGGGTCAGTTTCCTTCCCTCCTTCGATAAGAGATGACCTAAGTAGGTCACTTCTTGTCGACAATATTGTAACTTCGAAAGGGACACTTTGTGATGCAAATCGGACAAATGACGCAACAATGACAATGTTGCTTCTTTACAAATCTCCTCAATATCTGAAGCAACTAGCAAATCGTAAACGTACTGAATAAGGGTAGCGCCATCAGGTAAAGCAATCGTATCAAGCTGTGTTTTTAAAGCCTGACTATATATTGATGGACTCTCACAATAGCCTTGGGGAGCGCGTTTGAACCGGAAGCTTCGTCCTCCTAAACAGAAGCCGAAAATATCCCTACTCTCCTCGGCAATCGGGATGCTGAAAAAGGCATTTTTCAGGTCAATCACTGAGAACCAAGTGGCGGAAGCTGGAATCATCGTTAATAAGGCAGTGATATCAGGGACAACTGGAAACTGTGGCACAACTATTTTAATCAACTCCCTAAGATCAATCACAAACCTGTAAACAGGTGGCTGGGAAGAGTCAGTTCGCTTCAGAACAGGCAGGACAGGGCTATTGCAAACGTTGCCTCTTGTTTCTTCAATGACATCTTTTTCAATCAAGTCATGAATGATCGCTAGCAACGCCTTTTCACCTTCACTAGAGATCTTGTATTGGGGAATATGTGGCATTTTAACATTCACTTTCAATGTCACAACATATGGCGGTATTTCCAAAAGACCCACATCATTAGGACCAGTAGCCCAAAGAATATCAGGAGGAAACGTCAATTCTGTCGGAAGTTTATCCTTCGACAAATACATTTGGGAGACCACTTTCTTACCTAGTGTAAGTTGTACTCCTGAAGGAGAACAATACAAGGTTGCATACAATCTTTTCAACAGATCCAATCCTAACAAGTTCTCACCACAACCCGTCGTCAGAATAAGGGGTGCTTCGAATTCACAAAGTCCAACAGACAGAGACATAGGACTAGAAATCGGGTTCCTAACCGGGGCGCCAGAAAAACCTACTGAAACATTCATTTCGCCAGACAAAGGTGCGCCAGGGAGTTTAGAGTGCATAATAGAACTCTTTGTAGCACCAGTATCCAACAGAAAAGGCTCTGACACACCTGATGTAATCACCTCAACATAAGGTCCACTCTGATCTCCTGGAACTGAAACAACTCCCTCTCTCTGTCTATGGCTGTCCTAGCAGTCATCACCTTCCATATTCTCACCTTCTGCATAGTAGTCGTCAGCATAGTACTGAGTCGTCCTACCAGGCGTGTTATTCTGCTGATCGAAACTATTCATTGAATTTTGTGGAGGAAAGGAATGTGCATGCTGGGGGAAACCTCCACGTCCTCTACCTCTAGATGCTTGTGGAACACCTCGACCTCTTGCGCTAGGAACACCATTCATACGCTGTAACAAAGCAGGGCAGCTACTTTTAAAATGACCCTCTTCTTTGCAATATGCACACTGATTAGGGCCTGCAGGAAAACGTTGTTGAGAAAACTCGAACCTTTGCGAGTTTCTTTGAAACTGCTGAGGTTGCTGATAATCACGCTGACCATTACGAGGCGGATAAGCTTGCTGTAAAAGAACCTTTGTTTTTAACTCTTTAGTTTTCTTGTCTGCTCTATCCTTCTCATCCTTATCCCTATTTTCATAATACTGTGCAGTAGCCAATATCTGTGCTGATGAGGAAACGGCCCAAGAACTCTCTGAATTGTGCACAAACTTGTCAACGAACAACCGTTGACCACCTTCTGTACTCATGTCTTGACCACTGTGGTCGATAAATGTTTCCTCAAACCTAGTGAAGAAATCAGACACGGTTTCCTCTTTCTTCTGCTTACATGCAGACAATTTATCACAATTTACACGCATCCCAGGCATTAGAGTCTTCATATAAGTAACGATCTTACCAGGGAGTTCTGCTACTACAGGCTCAGGTTTATCACCACCCACTTGTCGGCCATCTGCAGCAGCAATATTAACCCAGGTATCACCTAATTCTTGCGCATGATCTGTATGACGAATTAAACCCCATACAGGCTGTGGAACAACATTTCCAAACAACATGTCTATATCAGCTAGATTCATGACACATGAGTCTGCAGTCTGTGATAATTGCTTATAATACCCTGCAGGATTTTTACGGGGGTCAGGCAAAGTCTGCTTAAGGGCCAAAACTTCAGCTCGCTTCCAAGGAATATGTACAAAAACACGCTGAAAGTGAGCCATACAGCTAAAATACCAGCATTAACATCGGCCTGAACGGCCTCTTTCCACACCGGAGGAACCTCTCTCATTGGATATTGTCTCGCTTTCCTCCTAACAGAGGGATCAGGATCAAACAACGATCGAGAGATAGCCTCCCTCCTAAATGACAACAATGTCGCAACTGCTCTTTCAACATCGGAACCCACAATCGTTCCTTTTGCAAACTCGAACCGTACACGGCACAACTCAGGTGGATAGGGCTCCAAATCATTATCCTCCAAATCCTCACAAAGAAAAGCACACATTTTTTCAAAAACGTATCTCTGCTTTGGTGCTTCCCACTGGTGGAAGACATCCATAACGGACTCTAGCTCATATCTTGTGGGGTCAGTAACCCATTTATGTGCCAAATAATCCAACGTTTCCCGCTCTCTAGAGTCGGGCAGTTGACTACGCAGCTGTTTGTGCGTTGAAACAGGGGTCATACTTGCTGCCCAAAAAAGAGGAGATAGGAGACTAGCAACAGTGTCAGTCATTCTCTGGCGAACAGAAGGAGAAGTCGACGAAAGAACAGGGGGAAAAACAGAGTGAGGCAAGACAGACGCAGATGCAGTATCAGGAGGAATATCAGAAGAGGTAGTTGATGCAGTAGGTAAAGTCGTAGTAAGTAAAGGCGGAGCAGGTAGCAAAATCGGCGGCCCTTGAGGGGGCTGCGCCGTAGCAGTAGGAGCCAACTGAAGAGCAGCTGGCGGCTGTGGAAGAACCTGAAGCACAACAATCGGAGGTTGCACAACTAAAGGTTGCGGAGGTGCTGTAGCACTCTGCACATAGGGGGTGGCAAATTCAATAAATGTGACATTAGAGGGTCTTTCTCAAGTTATGTTATGTTATGTGTGATCTCTTCTATAGCGCACGGCTACCCCATAGGGTGTCCCGGCGCTTTGGCAAAGAGACCTGAAACCGAAAAACGCCAGACAGCAGCTCACAGTGGTCCGAGAAGTCAAGCAGAAAAGAGCCAAGTCTTCAACTCCTTTCTAAAGGAGAGGAGGCTATTGGATTTCCGAAGGGAGACAGGGAGCTCATTCCAGTGGTGGGCCGCCAGATAGTGGAAGGACCGTCCTCCCATCCGGGCGCGTCTAATAGGCGGGACAGCGATCGTGGCCGATGTGGCCGACCGCAGCGTCCTCCTGGGCACATAGAAAGCCATTCGCTTCCTGATATAATTAGGGCCCACAGAATGAAGGGCCTTAAACGGCAAAGTAAGAATCTTAAAGACGATTCTTTTCGAGATGGGCAGCCAGTGCAACTTTTTGAGCAAATCAGATGCTCTAGCTCTGCGTGGAAGGCCGAAGATGGCTCTTGCCGCCGAGTTCTGCACTATTTGTAGTCTGGCCAACAAGTATTTCGGCAGTCCCAGATACAAGGCGTTTGCGTAGTCCAGTCGCGATCCGATCAACGCCTGAACAACGATTTTTTTGTATTGTAGTGATAACATCGGGAGAAATTTTCTAAGCATCTTCAAGATGCCAAAGCATTTCCCCGATAACCCAATAATCTGGGATCTAAAAGAGAGATTGTCATCGCATATCACACCAAGATTCTTGACTTGCGTTGACACTTTCTCAGGAGGAAACATGTCCTGGGGCCACCACGATTTCCAGCACGGATCAGGAGCACACCCAAAAAAAAGCAACTCAGACTTGTCCGAGTTGCATTTTAGGCTATGCCGTTTAAAGCAAGCAAAGACCGAACTGAGGCAGTCTTTGATTCTGGCACCATTAAAAGCCTCACCCTTCCTGCAAGTAAACAGGAGCTGGGTGTCATCAGCGCAGGATATGATCTGAGCACCAAAAGCCTCCGCTACCGCCGCCAGAGGGGCCATATAGATATTTAAAAGGGTGGGGCTCAGAATGGACCCTTGAGGAACCCCCGCCTCTAGCGGCGGCATTTCAGCGGAGAACGGTGGTGCCCAGATCTCCTGTCGACGGTCCGAAAGAAAGGATTTAAACCAATCCAACACCGTCCCACGAAACCCGATCTCCCAGAGTCTTAAAAGGAGACCGTCATGTGGGACGGTGTCAAAGGCCGCCGACAGATCCAGCATGACTAATATAGCCTTTCCTCCTTGATCGAGAGTTTCCCTGATAGCTTCGGTGACCTCCAGAAGGGCTGTCTCCGTGCTATAATTAGCACGAAAACCAGATTGTGTATCATGGAGGATGTTGTTGCTCTCAATGAAGTTGGTAATCGAGAGCTGCACATGTTTTTCAACAACCTTCGCTAATGCAGGGAGAAGGGAGATCGGCCTATAATTAGCATGCACCAGGGGATCTAAAGTAGGCTTTTTGATTAGTGGCAGAATCAACGCATGTTTCCATGCCGGAGGGACCACTCCCATAGTCAGGGAGAGATTCAGCAGAGGGTTCAGCAAGCTATTAACAGCTGAAACCACTCTGCCCAAACATTTCGCCGGGCAAGGATCCAAAGGTGAGCCTGACTGAAGCCGGGACAAGAAATCATGGGAAGTGGTACAAGTCATTGGAGGGAAGACCGAAAGTATGGGCACGTTGTCTTCGCTCAAAGAGGGAGGAGAAATTGCTCTATGTGCTGACACTATGGGGTCTGAGACAGAAAAAGACTCCTGAATCGTCGTAATTTTATGTGCAAAGAAAACTGCAAGTTGCCTAATCCACTCTTCAGTGTGAGAGTGAGAAGGTGAGCAGGCAGCAGGCGATGCAAACTCTTTAACTATTCTGAAAAGTTCCTTGCTCATATTATCCGCTTCGTCTATTCTACGTTCCAAATATTCTTTTTTGCCCTCAGCAATATGTTTATGATAGATCTTAATAATATCACGATATTTTAATTTATCCTCCAACTCGTATTTTCTTCGCCAAGGTCTTTCAGCTTTTTTGCACTCTTGGCGCATTTTTCTGAGTGAAGGGGTAAACCAAGGAGCGGAGACCAAACAATGGGCTGATTTGGCTATCTTCGCTGGAGCTAACTCGTCAAATCTGGCAGTCAACCACTTATGAACCGCCTCCAGGTTAGATTCCATATCGTCAGTAAGCTCACAGGGATGAAGACGCAGAGCATCGGTCAGCATTTCCACTGAGACTCGATGGAAAGCTCTTGATTGACGGATCTCGCCCTTCTGCCCTCTCTGACCCATCGTGGTGTAATAAGGAATATCAAAATGTATTAAAAAATGGTCTGACCATAGCACTGGACGCGGGGGTGACACAGATATCTGCCTAGTGGAAAAAATTTGATCTAAGGTATGACCTTTATTATGGGTAGGGCTGTCAATATAAGGAACAAGCCCAAGCAGCGCCGCAACCTCCTGCAATTTAGATGCATTAGGATCCGCTGCCAGATCCATATGCAGATTTAAATCTCCCAGCAGAAGACAATGCGCTGATCGCATACTCAGAACAGAAAGTGCTGCCTGTAAATCGTCAAAAAACGTGCCAATGGGTCCCGGTGGTCTATAAACCAGTAGGCCAGTGCAAGTCTGACGAGACGAAAGACCAAGAGTAAAGCCCATGGCTTCACAGCCAGATATGTTTTCCACCGGAAACGAAGAACATATTCTATCCTTTTCCACAATGAGAGCCACTCCCCCTCCCCTCCCCCCAACTCTGTCATTTCTTAAGATGGTATAGTTCGGGGGTAATGCACTGGCCAGATCAGGGCCAGAGCCCTCCCCGAGCCATGTCTCTGTTAAAAACAGACAAGAAAGTTGAGAGTCAGAGAGTAGATTCCAGATGTCCGTGGAATGTCTGCCAAGCGATCTGGTGTTCAAAAGAGCGCATTGACAGTACTGAGAAGGGGGTGGCAGCACCGTTTCCAAGGACACAACAGGATGCCAGCCACAGGTCGAACAACCTTTCCTCAGCAGTCGCCCTCCCGGCAATACACACTGACACAACGGAGAGTGGTGGCTCAGAGTAAGCAGCTCAACTGAGCTATAAACAATCATCCCAAGGCCAGAATCAAGACTAGGATGGACACAAACCAAAAGGAGATAGAGCCAGAGTCCTACCTCAGCGCTGCCGAGTCGCGGACGAGCGCAGACGGGCAGGACTCTGGCACGACTCAGGCGCAGTGAGGGCGCCACCGCTGCGCGATACAGGCGAGCTTTAAATAGCGTGCTCTCCGCGTCCCAGATCACCTGGACGCTCCAAGATGGCGCTCACACTCCTCTACCCAAGGCAAGATGTCCGCCGGCAACCACAACCTTCCCAGAACCGGGCCCGCCGAACAGCGGTGGTTTTTCCAGAAATTATGGTGCAAGGTAGGGGGCAGGAGGGGAGCTAAAAACAAGGAATAACGAAAATTAAATAAAACGAAAATCCAAAACGGGTCTTTTAAAATGAAGTAGTGCAATGCACAGGAAAACGCGACCAGCGCGACCAGCAGCGAGGCGCTGAAGTGAATCTCAGCCTCTGGATACCTTACCAGGTAATCCCCTCGTGATGCTCGCCCTAAATAGCGTGCTCTCTGCGTCCCAGATCACCTGGACGCTCCAAGATGGCGCTCACACTCCTCTACCCAAGGCAAGATGTCCGCCGGCAACCACAACCTCCCCAGAACCGGGCCCGCCGAACAGCGGTGGTTTTTCCAGAAATTATGGTGCAAGGTAGGGGGCAGGAGGGGAGCTAAAAACAAGGAATAACGAAAATTAAATAAAAACGAAAATCCAAAACGGGTCTTTTAAAATGAAGTAGTGCAATGCACAGGAAAACGCGACCAGCGCGACCAGCAGCGAGGCGCTGAAGTGAATCTCAGCCTCTGGATACCTAGTTACCTAGTTCTTTTGCTACATCTTGCTGGAGAGGTGACAAAACTGGATAGCATTTATCAACTGCCATTTTACGTTGCCTGTGCAACTGCTCACTCGCTTGTTCTTCTTCATCATCTTTATACTGCATAGCAGCTTGCATTATCGAGATACCCTTTCCTCTTTTATTCCTTTTTGCTAATTTAATTTCTTTCTGTTTGGCTTCCTTTCGCCATAGGTGGAAAGAGTCAAACATTACCGACCGGGCTTTCTTCTTAAAAACGTCTAACCTCCAGATTATCTAATACCTCTGTGTCGTAGCTACCATATTGGGGCCACTTTAGAACACCATCTTTCCTGGTGTATCGGATCCACACTTCATTATATGTGATGGGGCCCACGCCGTGCTTCACATAGAGCTCATAGGTTGGAGTTCCAATCGGAGGAACCGGACACGAGTCCTCCAATCGGGAATCCCTATTACAACCAAGACAAAACAAATTTCCAAGTCTGCTAAGACCAGGCATCTTCGCTCTCTAGTCTAGCTTCAAACTTCAAAGGATTATTGAAAAACGATAGTCTCGTAAATACACGAGTCCCTCGGCTTTGGTACTTGCAAGTTCCAAATCAAAGATCCCAAGGGGATACCCAAACTAAGAACCAAACTAAGGACTGGGAGACGCTCCACTCATACTGAGGTATCGATGACGTCACCAGAAGACTCGTCTATCGTTTCGCTCTACAAATCATCAAAGGGTCCAAGACAGGGCAATAGTCAGGGCAGCAGTCCTTCATAGCCGTCGGGAAGCGGGGAACCTCGCAGCAAAGACTTTCGGACCACGAACAACATACAGGGGTCGATGAAGTGGTTGGCCTTCCTCCAGAATTTCACACAAAGCTCCTCACGAACCTCTGGCTTGGACCGGGGCGCCAACTGAAGTACTGGGTTTTTAAGAACCCAGTGGTGCCAGGGAACACACCCTAAGACTTCGAGTCCTTCCTGTCCCAGACTACAGAAACACAGAGTCTTCTTGGTGAAGTCAAAGATCGAATTTATTGGCTGCAGCCAGTAACAGGTATCCTAGAAGTACAACACGGTGTATATTCTCAGGAGACTGCTCAACTTACAAAGCCAGCCATCCCTTTTTATACGAAATATTATGCTTTAGGCAAACATTCCTTATTTTACAGTTGACCATTCACATATTTTCACAACAAAGAAAAAGCAGAATCATGATGACTAGCCCATTTTTCAGTTTGCCCAGCCCACAATCAATTTCCCGGCAAGGCCCAATACTTTCATCAGATATCGAACGGACCCCTAATAAAACCGGGCACCTCCTCATCGTAAAGTAGATCATAAAGCAAGAAACAGAGACAGGTGTGTGTAAGATTAGGCATAGTTGTGTGCGATGAAGGGTTTATGGCGTGCGGCACCTTGATTCTAATCCCGGTGGGCCACTGGGAAAGAAACCGGCCGAACAGGTTTGGCTTCGGGCAGTGGAGTCAGCTTGCCCAGGTCACACAAGAGTCAGCAAAGGTGTACGTGTCCCAAGAGACTTATTTCGGCCCTAGTCATCGGCCTATGTGAGGGCAACCACGAAATGGCTGCCATGCACAAAATGGAACCCGAGGGTTCAGGACGGAAACCCTGATTTAATGGCGATTTCGCCGCTCAAATATGACGAAAATGCTTGCACACCTTCCTCTCGTCATTTTCGGTCTGAAGTTACCTAAATCGTCATGATTCGACGACTTTTATAACACAGGTGCAGAATTTTCAGTACCACAGTAGGCTTCCTGAATAGCGTGCGTCAACAAGCGCTATATAAATACAAACCTTTGTCCTCCTCTATCCTTCTGCTATCATTCCAAATCCAAATAACTGACTAACCTAGCCACCACTTAAAATGTACTTGCATGTTTCACTATACTAATTAAACACTAATCCTCTGTGGGTCCGGAGTAGCGTGCTACTCACCGAAAAAGCGCTTTGACGCCTCATCAGGGGTAGTAAGCGCTATATAAATGCAATTACAATACAATACAATAAGACAACACGTGCAAAACAAATGACTCGTCTCACGTCACATAGCAATCCATATAATAAAACTATACATAGTGAAGATAATTGCGCAATTCAAATCACACTTCGCACGTCAGTGATGTGAGCGCTGTCAATACCATCACAAACCGTATAACAAACTACACACCACATACAAGACAATTCCCTTCACAAGCCTTATTCATATTCATGTAATGATCTCTCCAACAACTTCAACAAGACTGGTACATCCACGGGATTCCATTGCACGAAGGCAAGGGAATTCTAACTCCGGCAAGTTTAGAAAGTGCAAATTCAAATTACAGATTTTCACAGAAGTTTTCCCTAATGGCTACAACCCCCTAGTTTGCAGAAACTCTCTGGTTTCCTGAAACCATCCTCTGCTACTAAAAACTGTTGCCGCTTTTTAATATTTAATGGGCTGTTAAGATAAACTGGGGCTATGTATAACTTCCAAAGAATGTGAGCCGTAAGAACAAATTACAAGGAGGCCCAAAGGACCCACATAGGAAGTCTACGTAGGAAATTCCCACTGGAAAATCTACACTATTCATGGTTCGAAGTACTAACAAGAAGATTTATTTAAAATGCAGAAATCATTACAGAAGGCAAAAGGCAATGGTTAGTCAAATCGATTCAAAATACTCAAAATGCAAAGGAATTTGGATTAGCATAGGCAATGGAAGTTGAGTCTTATTCTTTTTTTTAATCGTTTTTATTGATTATTGCATGAAACAAATAGCAGCATGACACAATTAATCCGTAATACACATTACAAGGTATATTAAAATGTAAGGAGTATTGATAAGCATCCCGTTTATCATCAACATGTAAATTGAGTATAACATACATCAGTAGGGTTCCCTATAAGTGAATTCAGTTGACTGGTCCATTTCCCACACACCCTAACGTATTTAGCTGTACATCCCCATGCCTTCAAATAAGGGTTTATTTCTGCCTGACACACCAATCTACACCCTGGCGCCATTTGGATACACTCGGCGGGGTAGGCTGGACCCATACGCTTGGCCACTACGATTGCAGTCCCCAGGAACAGTTTGTCAGAGGGGGACCCGACTAGGCCGTCCAGTACT
This sequence comes from Lissotriton helveticus, assembly GCF_964261635.1. Classification (NCBI taxonomy): domain Eukaryota; kingdom Metazoa; phylum Chordata; class Amphibia; order Caudata; family Salamandridae; genus Lissotriton; species Lissotriton helveticus. The sequence goes on from NC_136067.1 coordinate 1,119,862,321, forward strand.
CCTAATATGAGCCGTATGGGGTCATGAGAAACCTGCCAATCCAGGATGTGCGTGAGCTTGGGCTCTATTGCAGTCCCGTATGGGGCTAGACGTGGGCAAGTCCAGATCATGTGGTAAAAGTCTGCCAGTTCATGACCACAGCGCGGGAATCCCACAGAGGAGCGAAGGCCCGCTTTGTAAAGACGTTCTGGGGTGAGATAAGTGGTGTGCAGATAGTATAGTTGAATGAGGCGGAGCCTAGCTGAAACTGTGATGGTCTTGGGAGCCATAAGGGCATTGCACCAGTCCTCCTCCAGGGGGCCCACCCACCCGGGTCCTGAGTGGGTCAAGCGTTGCCAGGCTATTGTTAATCAGCTTTCTGTATATTCGGGACACCCCACCCTTCCCCAGGGTTCCCGTCACCACTTGAGCTTCTAGTGGGCTGAACTCAGGGATTGTTGTGCCCGTGGAAATGTGTGTGTTGAGGGTGTGACGCGTTGCTGCAGGTACCTGTAGAATTGTGAGGTATGGAGAGTGTATCGTTCCTGTAGGTCCTGATGTGGTCGCCTACTCAGATATCTCCCAGTAGTGATATGCCGATTTTGTCACATCGTTTGAAACCTGCAAGTGCTGCCACTTCTCTCAGCCATCTTCCTTGCCAGAGAGTTGTCTGCTGGCTTAGTTTTTTGTCCCACTGCGTTTGTTTTAGCGCCGAGCGCCATGCTGTCAGGACAAGGGCATTGCTATAGGGATTGGGCTTCCGTATAAAAACGCCTGGATCTGAGGGAATTCTAGGTTCATGAGCTCTGTTTTGTAGGCCAGATCAGACCCAGTGCTTAATTTGTAAAAAAAAGAAGTGCCAGTGCTCAAATTTTTTCATAGGAGGCCACCACCCACTTTCCTGACTCCACCCACTTCCACCTTTGGCTCCATTGATATGTACCCCATAATGTGGCCTAGATAAGGACTGATGGAGCAAAATAGGCTAACAAGACTATCAAGTCAAAAACAAGGGAGGTTTTGTGCAGTGCACAATCACCCTGAAATTAAGTATTTGCCTATTTTCACACCTTTTGGCAAACCATGAAAGCCGGGATTGACCCCAGGATCTCCACTTTCACACTCTGCAATTCACTAATTATAATTAGATGTGTATTTATTTCTGTCATCAAAGGTTAAGACTTTCAGGCAGATTTATCATAGTAAAATCGGCTCGCAAAGGGCCAGATTCTGAGAATCTGGCCCTTTGCGAGCGCTATTTTTGCATTTGGGATTCATCATCCCAAATGCAAAAATCGCAAATATAGAACTCGCTAAATTGTGATGAATTGCATTTAAGGAATCTCAATTTGCGATTCCTTAAATGCAATTCATGAACCATTTGAAAATTGCGAATTCGCAATCTGGGGCCGCTATTTACCGCGAAGTATAACTACGTGGTAAATAGCGAAAACTTAGAAAAATGCACTTTAGTGCATTTTTCTAAGTTGTATGTTACACACACACATGTCCTTTGGACATGTGTGTGCGCAACACCAGTGTACATGACCATTTCAGGGGTGCTACAGGGTGTCCTTTGGACATCCTGTAGCACCCTTGAAATCGCTTCCTTATTTGCGATTCGCTAATTGCTAATCGCAAATAAGGAATGACTCCCCATTCATTCCTATGGGCTTTAGGCCCATAGGAATGAATGGGAAAGCCATTCCTTATTTGCGATTATCAATTAGCGAATCGCAAATAAGGAAGCAGTAGAAGTCGCAAAAAATATTGCGATTTCTACGTGCATCCCGTTTTGCGAGTCTTTAATAGCGATTCCTTAAAAATTGCTATTAAGGACTCGCAAAACGGGACATTGGTGAATCTGGGGGTATATCCTTAATCCATGGGGGCATAAGATTAGTGAAAGAGTGACAAGAGGAATCCACATTTTATTTTTTGCAGTTTTATCTGGTGCGAACCCTGACGTGGACAGAGCGAGGAGCACTTCACAGCAGCAGACACAGACTACATTACACTTTTTTCCAGGCACATCCAGATGTGCTAGAAGTCAATGGGTGCTGCTAAATCCCAGGTATTCAAACATGCTTCCCTATGTTTCTCCCTTTCCTTTACCTCCAGTGCAAGATCCTCTGACTTTTTTCATCAGACTTTGACACTGAACATGAGAGAGAAAGGCAGAAAATGGATGGAAAGGGGGGAGAGAAAGATAGTAAAGAAGATGGCAAGGGAGGAAGCAGAGATGAAAAAGAACCTTCAAGAGGATAAAGAGTCAGGAAGTCTAGGGGCAGAAACAGGCATTTAGTGGGATTAAAACAAGGCTGTCTTGGTATTTGTCGAACCCAACATTTACAACAGGCTCAAAAGAAAAACGTTAAAACCTACAAATTCAGCGTTATTATAAAAGTGTTATTTGGAGCAGCCAAGTTACCTCCTACATTACAACAGTAAAGTCAGGCTCACACGTGCCAACCTTTTGAAAAGGTTTTTGATTAGCACAAACCGCACGCCTCACCATCCCAGCCTGGGCATTGCTACTTTTAAAACTGTCCAGAGACACACACATTAACATTTCTAAATGAGACTAATTTACATAATGAATGGCTGTCCTCTGTGCCTGGCATGGTTCAGCCATGAACAGCCCGGCTTTAGACCCTGTGAAGCAGACACGCTCAGGAAAGCTTAGTGACATGTGCACCTGTCCTTGTGCACAGAATGGGTGGGTGCAGAGCAGCACAGATGTCGGTTGGGTGGCGAGTTCCTACACTTGGGTTGGAGGCTAGGCTGGGCACGAGGTGTAGTCCCAGTGTGACAGTCCCTCTGCCCACAGTGCTATCCTCCCGAAGCTCTGACTCCTCCCTGTGCCCTTGATGGAGCCCACCATCCCTGAACAACTGGAGAGGAGGGAGACCCCGAAGAAGGCCCACATGAATGTATGGTAGGGGATAGAACAGAGCAGGCCCTAGAGGAAGGTCCACACAGGCATACTGAATGAGGGAGACCCTTAAGGGACATCTGCCCACATGCATCAAAGTCAATTGCATTCGCAAACGGTGCGAATTGCAATTTTCGCCCGTTGGCGAATGCAATTGACTAATTTGGAATGCATCATGCATTTCGCAATTTTAGGAATCCCAACCATGTTGCGATTTCTAAAATTGCAATTGCATTTAAGAAATCACAATTTCAGATTTCTTAAAAGCAATGCATGATCATTTTTTAATTGCGAATTCGCAATTTGGAAGTGGCAAATTAGCATGAAGTTGAACTTCATGCTAATTTACCGAAAACTTTCAAATATGCACAAATTTCATTTTTGAAAGTTTTAATTTACACACACACATGCCCTTGGGGCATGTGTGTGTGTAAATTGCATTTAAAGTTACATTTCAGGGGTGCAGGGAGGGGTTCTTTGGACCCCCCCCTGCACCCTTGAAATTGCATTCACATTTTGCGAATCGCAATTTGAAATTCGCAAAATGTGAATACCTTCCCATTCATTCCTATTGGCCTTTTGGCCCATAGGAATCAATGGGAAGGGTTTTCCTTAATTGCGATTCGCAAATTGTGAATCGCAATTAAGGAAAAATACCGAATCGCAAAACTAAATGCGAATTGTTCATGCATTGCAGTTTGCGATTTCTAAATTGCGATTCCTTAATTTTCGCAATTTAGGAATTGCAAACGGGTGCAATGATGCATGTGGCCGATCGATTACAAGATCGTTAAGGGATATACACTGAGCAAGAGGAAGACTTCCCAAGTGGGGCCAAGGTGAGGGTATATGAGTGAGGTCTCTGAGGAAAGGCCTGGATAAATAATGAAGGGCCCTAGTGGTGGGCAGTGGGTGTAATAAGAGGGGCGCTGCAGAGGAAACAAGAGTCCAGAGGAAGACTCAAATAGAGGTGCAGAAGGAGAGGAGGGAGAGAGCCTTCAGAAGAAAGGAACCATTTCTTTCACTGACGCCCTGCAACTGCTCTATTCCTCCCCGCCTCCTACACTCACACCAACAATACATCCCTCATCGGCACAGAGTCAGCCACTGGGGGCCTTAATGTCCCCAACAAAAGGCCCCCACACAGACGTCTGTCTCTGTCTCACATGGTGGGTAGCCAGGGACCTTGTACTGGGATCTGTGGTACCTCACAGCCTCTGACTTGGTTCAGGTGACCAGACGTCACGACGCCCAAGAAAAAGCAGCTTTGGGTTTTTTATTACTTACTGCGGTTGATGACTGTTATTATCGTGCGGATTTTATTGAAGTGTCTGCCTTCTTCAAAGCACAGCCGAGGGAGCAATGTTACATGGTCACTACGTTCGGTTACATATGTCTGTGTGAAATAGATCCCGTTAGCCTTTAATGGTTAAATGTTACTTGCTTTACTCCCACATCCTTTACACCTACAAATGCACAGCAGAAACACAGCTGTCCCTGCTCTTTTAAATTCTGCAACAAGTTTGAATAATCAGGGAGGCGCGTGAAGTCACGGGGGGACCGAGGGGCCAAGTCTGCCGGTCCGTGCACATTAAGGGGGAATACAGGTCTGAACACGAGAGGCCTGCTGCGCAGCTTCTTCAAAGTGCCCGCCTCGAGGTCGTGCTGCTATGGGTGCAGCATTGCAAGGTGCTGTGGAGCCCTGACACTGCCGGTGCCCTGATTTAGTGCAGTAATAAGGCAGGAGGTTCCCTCTGTGGCAGCGCTCGTCAGTGGCACTGTGTCTCGGAGGGATGGGGTGCACTGCGCAGATTCTCGGGGAGGCCAGCCTGAGCCCTGCCGCAACAGTGAAGCTGGAGGCAAGCAGCACTGGAAGAGGCGCAGAACTTGGTTAGATTTAGAGGTGGATGGATTGTAATGGAAGGTCTGAAAGAAGTGGAACACCGGAGGGGACATCACTCTTAGGGATCCCGTGCCCCTGCCGCCTACCATTTTAATCCGTGCAAAAGAGTGCGGCTGAGTCGAGGTTATTTCCTGTACAAAGTCAATGGTGCAGAATAAATGACATATCAGGTGCATTCAGTTGCTACGCTGAGTCTCTTTAGAAAGGTCATGAAAACTGTTTTTTCTCATCAATTGTTTACAATACCTGCTGCGGTACACATCCACTGCAGTGCGTGTGTGTGGAGGCGTGGTACACTGTCCGTGGAAGATGAAGGTTACGCACGGCACACGCTGCCCGCCTTAGCCCCTACCCTCATAGAACCAAATGCAGCCCAATTAGTGGCCCGCCCACCAGCAACACTGAAACTGAAAGCGCATTTATTTGCATAATGTATATGGATTTGTTATTGGGCTCGCTACCCTCTCTCTTGGCAGCACTGCACAGTCGCAGAAGTACATTAAAGACTGTGTGAGACTAACAGCGTGTGAACAACAAGTAAGCCGGCAATATTTAATTTTCTTTTACCCATGATGTGCACACTGCAGTAATGTAAGTTGGCAGCGGCAGTATTGACCAGGTCCTGATGAAAAGGTGCCGGTGCTAAGCACCGGAAAGCACCGGAACAAATTAAGCACTGCCAACCCCCAGTAAACCAGTCGTGGAGAACCAAAAGGTGGGTGGCTATGTAGTAGAGGTGAAGATCCGTCATGCCCATACTGCCATCGAAGGGCAGGATCCAACACGGGCAAGGATGATACGCGGTCTCCTCCCCTCACAGGAATCTCATGGCAACACTGTCTATTTCCTTAAACCACATACGCGGGAAGTGAAGGGAGGTGTTCTGGATAACGTAGAGGAAGAGTGGAAGGATCATCATTTTAAACAAGGCCACTTTCCCCAGTGGGTTGAGTTGTAGGGTTTGCCAGCGTTTGAGATCCTCCTTGGTTTTCTTAACCAGGGGGGTAACGTTTAGCGCTCATTCAGCGATCCAGATCCCCAGATATTTGAAGGATTGGCACCTAATGGAGATAGATGCTTGCCAATCGAAGCATTCCCTGGAGGGGTGGAGGGGCACTTGTAGAAGCGAGATTCTTATCAATCTCCCCGCTCTAACACACTAGGGTCGATTTTGTTGGGTTAAGTCGGAGGCCTGAGACCCTCTTTAAGGAGCAGAGGTTCTGGAGACATCTGGGGCTGGAGTTGGCCAGGTCCGCCAGGAAAAGCAGGACATCGTCCGCATATAAGGCCATTTTGTTGGTGTGGTGGCTGTCCCAGATCCAGTCTTTGATCAGGTCATCCGACCAAATAAGGTATGCCAAGGGTTCCATTGCCAAAGCAAATAGATGGGGGATTCCCTGCCTCATGCTTCTTTAAATGGGGAATACCTCTGACAAGGCTCCATTGGTGAGCACTGTTGCTCTTGGGTTAGAGTAGAGAACTTGAACGAAGGTCCGGAATCGCGGACCCAGGCCCATCGTCTTCAAAACCTCCTCTAGGTAGAGCCAATCGACCACGTCGAAGGCTTTTTCAAAATTGACAAGGAGGAGTGTAAGGTAAGGAGTAAGACTACAACGGTGTGACAGGGCCAGGTGGAGGCACCTCACACAGTGCCTCGTACCGTACGCTGGCATGAAGCCACATTGGTCTGGGTGAACTAATTTGCTCAGGAATGGGCGCAGACGTTGCGCCAGTATCGTGGCATATATCTTCACTTCAGTGTTGATCAAGGAGATGGGACAGCAGTCCGCGCAAGATGGTGATGGCGGCTGGGTTTTAGGGATCACCACGATGGTCGCCATGTCTGTCTCAGGGGGGAAAGACCCAGCATCTGCAACCTGTCGGTATAATTCCACCAGGTGGGTAACCAGTAGATCTCGGTACGTCACGTAATATTCCTATGTGAAACCGCCTGGTCCTGGCGTTTTTCCCCGCTTTCAGCGAAGAGATGGCGTTGTGTATTTCTTCAAGGGTGAAGGGAAGGTTCAGGGCTCCTTTGGCCCAAGTCACACTTAGAATAGCATCTCTGTCCCTAAAATTCAGGACTCTGGTAATGATGGGACGGTGTGGGGCCACGGGAGGCCGTTTAGGCGCCAAAGTTCGATGGGCTTATTCGATAGCCAACCATGTTGACAGCGCGTCTCTGGGCTTCCATGATGTCAGCCAGTTCTTGAGGAAGGTTGCCACCTGTTTTTGCTCTACCCCTCCGGGAATCCCACTAAGCGCAAGTTATTGCGCCATGACCCATTCTCCACGTTTTCGACCCTTCTGTGCAGTTCCTTAGTTTGGGTGCGTAAATGGGTAACTTGTACCTGCAGCTGACGATTTTCACCTTCGGCAGTGGAGATGCGGGATTTCCCTTTTGAGATATGAGCTGTGGCGTTACGCAGGTCCTGACGAATAAGGCCTATATCCACCCGAACCTCCCCGGTTTTGTTTTCCACTAAGACCTGGGATGAGCTGATAGCTTGCAGGATTGCGGTGAGGCCAGCCCCTGGAAGGGATGAGCCCCCGGTCGCTCCCTCAACTGGGTCGGTTTCACTTGTGGTGTACTGGTCCATTTTGGTCTGGGTCTGTGTGGAGGGCCCTTTGGGCCCCGATCCTTCCCCATCATGGATGTCAGTTGGAGCCTGGGTCCGACCACCAGGTAGTATGATGCAACGTAGGGTGCAGGCGGCGGTCAGAGGAGTGCCACCATCTCTCTCAGTAGGTGATGTGGAGCCGGATATAGTCTGGCCACCTGATTGCGGTCCCCCACCGCAGATGCCCCGCCCCCAAGGTCCAGGAGGGAGGTTGCGTTGTCTGTGACCAAGTTCTTCGAGGAAACGGGTGGCGGCAGAAACAGTAGATATTAGAGGTTGGGTAAACAAATTGGAGCGGAGTAGCCCTGAATCTTGGGCCAGGTCCCATCCGGTTGCGGGTTGGTAGCAGTCGGGCCCTTAGGATGAGGTCCAAGGAGCCGCGTGGGTCCGCCGCACAGAACAGGAGCCGGAAGGGGCTACTCAGGAGTCAGAGGACAGCCAGGCGCAGCAAGGCAGCAGGGGTGCTTTGCAGTCTTTCTACCCAGTTCTGATTGTCCCCGGGACCCAGTTCACCTCCTTGTCAGCCCGGGGAGCTCAGCTTCAGGCCAGTATGGTGTGTATCCGGACTCAGCAGACTCACTAGGCCCCGGTCCGCGCGGTCCTTTCAATGTGAGGGGGCCCGCTGCCCGCTGTGGGCAGTCACAGTGCAGGCTCGCAGGGTGACCGCTGTGTCCCTGGCCGTTATGTCTGCAGGATTTACCAGGCCCCAGGGTAGGCAAGAGCTACTGTTTCGTGTCCGAGTGGAAGGGGTCCCCCGCTGCCCATGTCCAGGGTGTATTGAGGGCATCTCTTAGGCCTCACCTCCCGGCCGTCTCCACCGCTAGAGGGGCATCAGTGTTGTGAGTGGAACAGGTGGAGTTGTGCAGTAAGCCCCGGTCCCAATTCATGGGGGAAGAGGGTGCCTGGGGAGAGCAGGGCCGAGCGGGCGGGCCGTTCATCAGCTGATCTGGATTTCCCCTCAAGGCTACGTGGTACAGGGTCTCAGGGGAATGAAGGACTCACTCCCGACACCCGGGGTTCCGCGGCCACTCCAGCGTCTTCAGTTGGGCCATTCCAGGCATCCATCCCGTGGCCTTGGGCATCTCACTGGCAGCTCCAGCTGGGTCGGGAAGGCCACAACACAGAGACCAGGTAGTCGGGTCGGGTTCCCGCCAGGCCTGAACTCGCCTGGCCGCTCAGGAGGGCGGGTGACGGTGTGTCCGGAAGGCGGGCTCACAGACTCCATCCACAATCCACGCCAATCCTGGCCCGGGGAACAACAGGCAATGTCCAGAGGTCCTGCGATTAGACCGTCGCGGGTCCCAGGCCTCCCAGTGATACCCGATTCACCTGGGGTTCTGCAGTGGTACCAGTTGAGGCGGTGTGGGTGGCCTTCGATGACCGCCAGGGCTAATATGCCGGGCCTCAAGCACCAGCCAGCACCAGTCCAGGATGTGCGCCGTGCTCCGATGGAGGCCCTCGGTGAGGTTTATCGCCAGGAGGCGGGTATGCCACAGTTGCGGGTCTCCACTAAGGAATCGGCACCAAGAAGCTCCAGACTACGAAGGGAAGGCGCTTCAGAGATTTCAGGCACTTCAGGTTAGCAGCGCCGCATACACTGCTCATCTATAGCATTTGGGGCATAAATATACCTGCTCATGTTTGTGGTTTATGGAGCGGATGGCGGAGGGTCCGGAGCACTCTTAGAATGCGACCGCAATCTTGACGCTTCTGGCACGCCCCCGAGTCTTATTCTAGTTGATATCCACAACCAAATATGGTCTAACACATACCAAATAAAAATCAAGAGTAAATAGTCATAGCAACGGTTATGATTAAAAGCAGGAGAGAATCATGAAAGATCTTTAAGTATTGATTCAACAAGAAGATTGACCTAAAGTCAGCCTTCAAGAGGAGCAAAGGAAAGACCTGGTTGACTTTCCAAATACAACAGTTTTTATAACATTTCAGCAGCAAATATCCAGAGTGTAAGCATGGTGTGAAGTGGCACCATGGGCTGTGACAAATAAGATACATTTATATAAACCATTATCACTTATATGTTACAATATTTAAAACCTCACTCTAGAAACCCTCCCAAAATTAATAGTCAAGTAGGACTTTTATAAATAGGAAACAACATTGCATTACTAAACAATAGCTGCTTAAAAATATGAATAGGACACAGTTCTACTAGTGAATACATCAACCTTGAATATGTAAATGTATGTGGGTTCCACCGGCAGCAGGCAGGAGCTCATACATTGTTAAGCCAAAATAAACATTTTTATTTTTTATTTTAGAGTTTTACATAGCGCAAACTAGACCCAATACATTGGGTATCAGAGCGCTTTACATGGGCACCAGTTTTGTTACAGATGGACACAACATTACCACAAGGCAAGACTGTAAAACTTCTGTTCTATGAGTGATTTTTACAAAACGTTGAGGAACTTTGTTTTTTAACACTAGCTGCATAGACAAAAACGAGAAGGCACTTTTAAAATGCAGGCTGAACAGCACATGCAAATGGATCTGAAGACTTGTAATGTCTCCTTTAATACTTAATTTTGAAAAGTACAATTCATTTACTCTATTTGTGACCCTTGCATGTTAATTAAACACACAATTTTATTAATGTGGCTAATCCATTCATTTGATTAATTAGGAGCCTGGTGTCTGCACTGGTAGCCAGTCGCAGATAGCTTCATGTCTTATATGCTAACATATTAATGCATGGTAAGGGCTTGGGTAGAGGTTTTCCCAGTATTGTGTTCAGCGGTGGTGAATCTGCTTTCCTAGACTCCACAATGACACTGGGCAACAGAGGAGCGCCATGGTTCCAGTAATGCATATATGGTGCCTTGACCACCCAGAATATAGTTTAATGTTGAAGTCAAAGAACCCACCTCTGTCCTATGGTAATGGTAGCATGGTTGCGTTCCTGCCCTCCCCAATTTAAAGTAAAGTGTGTGGAGTTTGAAAGCAGGATCTATTTAGGGACAGCTGGACTTTACTTGACTCGCCTTTGCACCTGGGGTAGTTTCCTTACCTGCACAAGAGGCTTGGAAGAACTCAAGAAAAAAGACTGACCCAACCTTGAACAGCTTGGCTAACGCACAGCTTCTTCTCTACTGGTATGGGTGGTGCCTTCACTCACCAGATCAAGTGTACACCGATGTGGCTGCCTTATACCTTAACAGTAGCTGGCTTGGCCAAGGAGAAGAGCTGGCAAACTCTGTTTAGTGGATGCCATGCACAGGATCCGATAAGGTAGGCTACCAACCAACAGATAGAGCAGAAGCACATCCAGCACGAATCAATATCCAGTATAGAAAGGTACAGTGACACTGCAAAACCAAAAGGGAAGAAGAAACAACCATCATATTGGCAACTGAAAAGTTGATTCATGAACAACAGACACAAAGGAGCTCCTGCTTCCCCAACCCAGATAACTCCACTGAGAGACTCCTCGAAGGGCCATGGGCTAATGCACATTCCCACTAACATTGTCCCCCAGATAGCCTAGGTGAATGTCTGACAAAATGTCGATGTACAAAATATCGACCTACAAAAATATCGCAACAAAAATATCGATGTCAACAATATCGACATCCTATCTCCAACAAGGAAAGTACAAAAATCTTTAAGTATTGATTCAACAAGAAGATTGACCTAAAGTCAGCCTTCAAGAGGAGCAAAGGAAAGACCTGGATGATGGCAAAAATATCGTAATTAAAAAATATATATTTTTTTGTAAATAAAAAAATATGTAAAATAAATTAAATAATACTTATAAATGTAATAAACATAGTTAAAAATATGTTATAATATTTAAAATTAATAATATACATAATTTAATTAAAAAAATAAACATATACATATAATACATAATATATACTTCCTTAATAATAACTTTTAATAATGATTTTATTAACTTATAAATAATTAAAAATATTATAAATTACAAATACATCTATACACATAAAATAATAATATAAATCAAAATTAATAAAAATGTAATACAAATTAAAAAAAGTAAGTAAATGTTGGCTAGCGTAGGGGTCAAAATTACTATTCCCACTCCAGAGAGTGCAACAGTAGGGAAAGTGTTGGATAGAGAAGGGGTAACATTTACTATTAACACTCCAGAGAGTGCAACAGTAGGGAAACTGTTGGATAGCGTAGGGGTAAAAATTACTTTTCCCACTCCAAAGAGTGCAACAGTAGGGAAAGTGTTGGATAGCGTAGGGGTAAAAACTACTATTCCAACTCCAGAGAGTGCAACTGTAGGGAAAGTGTTGGATAGCTTAGGGGTAAAAATTACTATTCCCACTCCAAAGAGTGCAACAGTAGGGAAAATGTTGGATAGCGTAGGGGTAAAAATTTCTATTCCAACTCCAGAGAGTGCAACAGTAGGGAAAGTGTTTTATAGCGTACGGGTAAAAATTACTATTCCAACTACAGAGAGTGCAACAGTAATATAATTAACAAAAACAATAATTAAAATAAATTATTACTTAATTACATTTAAATTACTTCCCACCCTACTCCCCTATGAACCCATAACCCGCTACAGAACATAATGATCAATTAATCAATTAATACAAATTAATTACCATTTAATAAAAATGAATTACCAATTAATAATTAATTAACAATAATATAATTAACAAAAACAATTAATTACAATAAATGATTACTTAATTACATTTAAATTACTTCCCACCCTATTTCCCTATAATCCCATTACCCGCTACAGAACATAATTATCAATTAATCAATTAATTAAAATTAATTACCAATTAATAACAATTAATTACCAATTAATTAAAATTAATTTATCATTCCTAAAAATGAATAAATTATTTAGTTTAATTAAATTACTTCCCACCCTATTCCCCAATAAACCCACAACCTGCTACGGTACTAAAATACAAAATGTACTTAAATTACATTTAAATAAAATACATATTAAATACATAATAATACACATAAAAATCATATAAAAATCGATATTAGTAACATCGATATTACTAACATCGATATTAGTAACATTGATATTACTAACATTGATATTACTAACATTGATATTAACAAAATCGATATTACTTACCTTCGAAATTCTGTCCCATCGATTTTAAAAATATCGATATTACTTACCTTCTATATTCTCTCCCATTATTGTATGTCGATATTTAAAAGTCGATATTTTGTCTGCTTACCAACCTAGGTATTGTTTCACATTAATATAACTTATAAATGCCCTCTCCTGATTACGTACAGCGATTATGTTGTGTGTTAGTAATAAAGTACTACTCTTGAAATAAAATAAAGTTCTAGCTCGGCAGCGATTTACTAAAAGATAGTAAATGGGTCCCTACCTTGAGGGAGACTTAACTGGGAGTCAATTGTTATTAAAAATCCACAAAAAAAGCTCAAAACCAAGAGAGGCTGCCCCATTTTACTTCTAATTAACCTTAGAAGGAGGTCGTCTTTCCAGAGAGCCATTGGTCAGGATGGGGCAGGTAGAAACTCTAACTTCAAAGAGGCCCACTCTCTCCTTTCCTTAACCCTCCTCAGTGTGACTACTGAATATTGCCAACTACTAGGATCCATTGAATAATACACAGGGTGCAGTGCAACTCCCTCAAACCCTCCATCTTAGGTACCAGGAGAATGCAGGAAATGTATACGCTGTGGCTACGTCCACCTTTTTCACACAATCTACGTACATGCATCTTCTAAATACACTGGTCCTAATTTATGAGGCCTTGCGTCAGTTTTGTGCTTCGGATGCGTCTATTTTTGTGACGCATAGGAGGCGTAAAACATGCCTCCTGTTGCGCACTATTTACAAAGTGACGCATCTAAGCAGACGGATAACTTTGTAAACCCTAGCGCTACATTATTCCTGCGTCAGGCATAATGTATGCGGGGGGGTGTTCCCCCGCAAAAAGCCTCGTAGAAGTGACGCAGTGAAATCTATGAAATTTCACTGTGTCACTTCTAGGAAGCCGTTGCGTCATAGCAGGCGTAAGACTGACGCATTGCTGGAGTTAGTTCACTTTTGTGACACACTCCAGCAATGCGTCACTTTTGCGCTTACAGATACGTCAGAAATACTGACGTATCTACGGGATGGAACGGCCGACGTGATCCCACGCACGCCGCCGTAGTGCTTCCTGTTTCCCCGTGGCTCCGCCCATGACTGAACCACGGGATCCATGTCTATCGCTCCGCTCCGCTCTGCTGAAAATCTCCGGGAAGGATCAGCATAACGCCCCGCTGCTGCCTAGGGGGGACCAATGCCCGAGGCGTTCTTCCCGATGCGTCGGCAGGTTTGGTGGACGACGTCGGATTTTTGAGATGCCGGACCTCGAGAGATCGAGAACTGAGGTACTTTGCCCGCACTTTCGCCTAACTCTCCCTAACTCTCCCTGATACCTGCCCTGCTTCAGCACGCCGAGTTGCGCTCCGAGCTGCCCCTCGCCATCCTCCGTATGCTCTGTGAGCCTAGAGTCTAGAACTGTCTGAGGCAAGGTCCAAGTGAAGGGGAGGCAAGGTCCAAGTGAAGGGGAGGCAGAAACCAGGGTGTGGAAAAGCTGAGCTGAGCTGCACAGTCCGAGGCAGGCGGACTTGAATAAGACCCCTGGTAGAACTTTTCCGGGCTATACTATCACACCCCCCCTGCTCCCCTGTGTGTTAAAAAGTTGGATAATAAGTGGGGGAGTGTTTTGCATGATCTACGAAACTGAGAGAACCAACGCATTTTGCTATTCAACGCCACCGTGAGATAAATTTCAATAAATTTAGAATAAACTACACGCAGTTATGGCGCCAAGAGTAAAAGGCAAGCAAGCCAAGCCGGAGCTGGGGAGGGAGCTACTAAAGTCACTGATATCAATTAGACCTCCACCAGTAGTAGCAGCCAAGGGAGAGAAAAAAAATAGAAGGAAAACTCAACAAAAAAACACCCTGAAACAAAAAGCAACAGAAACTGCCGAATTATATAGAAATATATAAAAATATAACATCCTAAGAAAACAAGTTGATGAAGATAACGATGATAACGAAGACGACCAGGAGGAGGGCGAGGAGGATGAAGATGCAGAGAGTTTGACTCTGTCTGAACTTTCGGCGGAACTGAGCCTGCTAGCTGTCGGTGAGAAAGGATAGGAAGATGGGAAGGACAAGGGAACAAAGAAAGGCCAGATGGACAAAGCGCTGGACAAAGTGGTCAAAGTTGATAACATGCCTCTGGCTAAGGGATCTGGGAGTCAATCAACCCCCAAGCAAAACCCTCTCTTCTCGAAACCCCTTCTCCAACAGGGGCAATTTTCGAGCACTCCCACACAGGGAGAGATCAGTCAAGGAGGGGTAAGTGGCATGTTTTGAACAATGGAGGGAATATAAACAGCCTCACATCGCCTGAGTCACCAGTGGCAGCCGTGGTAGGCTCAGAAGAAACATTCTCAACAGCATTAACTGTATTAACCAGAGTCTCCCCGTCCGTTGCGCTGCCACAGACCCTCTCCCACCCCCTGGTTCAGCTGATTACAAGCCCTAGCCGCAAGCTAACTACGAAAGCTCTAAGTCAGGACTCAAGCTCACAAGCACCTCAGGTTTCCCAAGAGGGCGGCTTGTCTTCTCTTCCGAATGCCATAAAGGCGAACTCTATCGAAGACATGCTTGTAACTATCCTTCAGGAACTAAGAGCCTTTAAAAATTCTCAGGCTCAGGAAATCTCACAGCTGCACAGCAGGCTTACGAAAATAGAGGAACATCTTGGCAATCTCCCCTTGAGAGTCTCTGAAGCTGAAGCTTGGATCTCGGCTTTAGAGGATTCTCTTACGGCAATGCAGAAAGATATTCATGTGGCCCATAAAGAGAAAACTCGACAAACGGAAAAAATGCAGGACCTTGAAAATTACAACAGGAGGTCCAACCTACGGTTAGTAGGCATACCAGAGGGACTGGAAGATAAGGATGTGGTTAAATGGTCAGAGTCCCTCCTGAAAAAAGCTATACCTGAGCTCGAAGGCGACCTAACGATCACAAGGGCCCACAGAGTCCCGACGTATAAACCCAGTAACTTGAAATACCCCAGAACAATTTTGCTCAACTTCTCCGATTTTAGGGTAAAGGAGAAAATACTAAACACTGCATTTCTAAGAAAATATTCAATGCGGAGGGGGCGAATAATTGTAGGCGGCATCTGCCCATAGACGCAGGGACTTTGTTAAATTGATTGACTCTTTTAAGAGCAAGGGAGCTCAAGCCATGATAGTACAGAAATCGAAACTTAAAGTACTGGCCAAAGGAAATTTTTTTATTTTTACGGACCTGCATGAAGCTCAGTCTTTTCTTGAAGGTCTTGGAGCATAAGTCGCTGCTGAGCTTTCAATTACCTTAAGAGCGAGTCCGTGGCGGAGACAGGAAGCACACAAGGATGCAATGAAATGGCATCCAAGAAGAAGAAATATCAGAGAAGGACGGAAGTGAGACACTGGGTATTTCCGTCCAATCTAGGGGGGGGGGAGGGAAGGGGGATGAAGGGAGGTGTTGCAGGGGAAAAAAAGAGAGTTCATATACTGAAGTATTATCTGTTTTTATACTGACACAGCTATGGTACACACAATGTTACAGTTAACAGGCTTTTTTCTGCTCAAAAGGGCGATTCAATTTTTGTCATCCTGCACCTGTCACTTTAAAGTTCAATTAATATGTTTTTGCTTTTATCCTCCCTGCTTTGTTGCTATTATAAATTTCCTGCTTATTTGCGTATTTGCACACGGAGAGGTCAAGAACAATATGTTTTCCTGCTGTTGTACAAGTGTGCTGATTATCTGCTTATCTGTTTATTTGCTCATTTGCATAGGGAGAGGTTTAGAACAACATAATGCTGTTCTTTTTGATTGTTTGTTTCGCTTATATATCTGTGTCTATTCGTTCATTTGCGTATTTGCACAAGGGGAGGTTTAAACCGATACGTTTTGCTGCTATTGTATAATTGTGCTGCTTACTTGCATATTTGCACAAAGAGAGATTTAGATATTTTGCTCTATTGCACATATATGCTGCTTTTTTTTGCTTATTTTGCACAATGAGTGGTTTAGAACAAAAAATGTATTGCAGTTTTGCTATGACTATTTGCTGCTATAATACATGTATGCTGCTTTTCGCTTCTTTGCACAGGCTGAGGTTTAAAAATTCCCCGGGATATGTTTATTTATGTATTACTTGTCGTTGTTATAGATGTTTTAATAATGTGATGAACAAATAGTATATTGAAGCTTATCTCTTTTAATGCGAATGGTTTGAACAATGTTCGCAAAAAAACGCCATTGAGTGCTGGTTAAAAAATCTTCTCCCAGATGTTATCTACTTACAAGAAACCCACTATAGAGATCAGGCTGAGTCAGATAAAATTCTTAAGAGCTGGGTTTGTCACAAGATATCCTCAACAGCTGGGCTGGCGCAGAGAGGAGTATGTATATTAATAGGAAGACATGTAGGCTTCAATCTGGAAGGGGCACTCATAGACCCTAGAGGTAGATGGGCAGTTGCGCATGGTAAATTAAATAATGCAAACATAATCTTTGCCACAATCTACACACCAATTTTAGATGACCCTCTGCCAATCCTACAGATAAAGCATGCTATAACAGGCCTTCCTGGACCAATAATATGGGGGGGGGAGATTTTAATTTTCTACAAAATCCTCTATTGGACTCCTCCAAAAAAGATCGTCGCCAGAACAAACCCCAAGTTGCTATAGCCATCCAAAGCTGCAAACTAGACCTTGACGTCATTGATAATTGGCGTTTCTCTAATCCCCTTAAACGAGAATATTCATGCCATTCAGCAAAGTATAACTCTGCATCCAGGTTAGATTTTTTTTTTAACATCTCATGATTTAGAGCTATATAATTATGTCCATCTACCAAATGCCTTCTCAGACCATGCGGCACTCTGTATGGAGGTAAAATTGGGGATACACGACGCAAGGACCTTAAGAAGATGGTTTTTTAACAAACTGAATCTCCTAGACCCACAATGGTGTATAGATATGGAAGAAGAGATAGAGCAGTTTTTTGCACAGAATAGAGGCACAGCCCCATTAAATACAACCTGGGATGCATTTAAGGCCACCTTACGGGGGATAATAATGTCTAAAGATATACCAAAGCAGATAGCAAGAAGGGAGGAGAAAACCAATCTACAAATTGCACTCACGCAGGCAACCCAAGAACACTACAGGGTTAGGTCACCGCTCTCTGGGCAAAAGCTGTCTGAGGCAAAGTGCAGGACGAAGGATTTTTATTATGAACTAGGCTAGACTAATAGTAATCTTTATGCCCAAAAGATATATGAGGAGAGTGAATACACAGGGAAGCTCTTGGCCAGGCAAGCCAAAGAAAAGCAGGCCCGAAATAGGATAGACCAACTAACTGATCCCATCACTAAATTACATGCCAAGACTACTGCCTCTATTGGCGAGTTGTTTTTGAAACACTACGAGGGAGTCTATCAAGAAACTGAAGGGGCTACATCCTATTCCATTGGGGAATTTTTAGAGTCACTCGCAATACCTAAACTAGATGATGAGGGCAAGAAATACCTTATAGAGGACTTCCCAATGCTTGAACTAGAGGAGGTGATCGGCTCCTTCCCCAATGGTAAGGCCAATGGCGATGATGGTCTTCCTATTGAATTTTTTTTTAAATTTGGAGGTACCCTGCGTAAAGAACTTCTGCTTTTAGTCAACTACTTACTTCAAGGAGGTCCTCCACCGGACTCTTTTCATTCAGCGGTGGTGGTTAGCATTTTAAAAAAAGGAAAGGACAAGGAAAATTTAAATTCGTACAGACCCATAAGTCTTTTAAATACAGACTATAAAATGTTTACAAAACTTTTAGCAAACCGATTAAATAAAATAGCGGGGTCTCTGGTAGCCCATGATCAGTGCGGTTTTATTGCAGGTAGGCACCTTCATTCAAATACAAAAATTTTATTGGAGGCACTAGATTATTTTAAGATTAATAAGGTGAAGGCTCAAATCTGGCTTTTAGACGCGGAGAAAGCCTTCGATCTAGTGTCATGGGACTGCCTTTTTGCTATTTTGCACAGTTTTAATTTCCCGATTGTTTTTATGTCTCTTTTAAAACAACTTCATATGAAATCTAGGGTACAGATTATCATTCATAACACCAGTGTTGGGACATGTCAGGTCACTAGGGGCACGCGACAAGGATGCCCCCTATCGCCAATTTTAATCACGTTATTTATCAAACCGTTGGCGATTGCAATTAGGGATACAAGGACCTACACTGCCCCAGTAGTTGGAATGACAAATATAAAATTATATGCGGATGATATTGCTCTTTTTTTAGATTCTAAACCCTCAAGTCAATTGAAAATGTTAAAAAATTTCTCTGACTTCCAAAAATTAGGGGGCTACAAGATTAAGGTTAACAAAACAGAAATTATTTTAACTAAATGCACTTTAGACACTTTAGTACCGGAATTCAGGCAGATATACAACACATGCACAAAGAGATATCTGGGAATATTCATATCGGACAATCTGGAAGACCTGCATTCGCTGAATGTTTTACCTCTGTTAAAAAAGGCTGGGTCTCTTTTAGATTGTTGGAATTTATTACCCTTGTCTTTAATGGGACAGGCAGCGTTAGTACGTATGTCAATTTTACCTCTTTTCAATTTTCTTTTCAGCGCCGTACCCTGTGCAATCCAGGCCTCCTTTTTTAAAAAAGTAGATGCTTTGATCTCTTCTTTTCTCTGGGCAAAAAATCTCCTAGGCTCGCACTCAGAACTTTATATCTCCCATCTGCACAAGGAGGGCTGTCCCTCCCAAATATTAGAGAATATTATTTTGCATCTTTTGCACACCATAGTTTTAGTTTTTTTTTCTCAGAAACACACGAGGTAGACAATTTTTTTATGAAGAAGATGCTGTCAGACTCAAAAATCACTGACCCGGTTAGAATTACGAAAGATCCAAAGAAAGTTTGTTGCAAGTCCCTACAGTGGATTTTTAAACAGAAAACTCAGTTTTTGAATTTTTATTGTATCCCCAAAATAGGTAATACAACGGATTTAATTAACTTCAGTTTAGGAGAAGAGGGCTGCATGGACAATAGTATAATAAATCTCTGGAAGGAGAATGGCTTTGAGAAAATTGAAGACTTCCTTATGGGTAACAGGTGGAAGTCCTGGGTTGAAATTTCTAGACAGATACACCACTCCCATACAATTCTGAACTGGTCATTTCTTATGCTCAATCCAAAACTCAGAGAGCTCGATATAGGAAATGTATTCCCTAAAGTAAATATCTCTACAGCTCTTAATAATCAAATACAAAAGAAGATGAGTATTTGGATTAAAATATTAAAAGAAAATAAAGGGTAGGAATTCTCCAGTAATATCATTGAGAGGTGGAAAAAGAGGGAAGACATTGAAATTAGCCAGCAGATATGGGATAAGATAAATAAATTTAATAAAACCATCTTTCGCGGCGCTAATTTTAAACATATGCAATTTTATAATAAATGGTTAATCTACAGAACTCCCTCTTTTCTCCACAGTATCTTTCCCCATGTCGCCGACAAGTGTTTTATGTGAAGAAAAAGGCACCTGGAAACATATTGTCTGGGAGTGCCCAAAAATTCAGTTATTCTGGAAGGAAATAGAAAAATACCTTTCCATTGAGCTCAAAGCCACTATAATATTCGATGATTTAATTCCTGTCCTAGGCTGCTCTTCGAGTTATACTCCATATGATGAGCCCCTTTTTATTGCCTCTTTAATAGCGAAATCCCTAATTTTGCAGTCCTGGAAAACAGATCTTGTGCCAACCTTTCAGGCATGGAAGGTAAAATTATTACGAATCCAGGGCAGGGAAAGAAAATATGCACTGAGATCAGGGCCCCTCAAGAAATATGAAAAGTTCTGGAGTATATTTGAATCCTAGTTTGTTTTTTGCCAATACTTAACTGTAATCACATCTTTTTTAACATCAGTCTGCCAGATTGTTTGTATTTATTCACATCGCACTTTATAAGTAAGTTTCTGAATCGATGAAATTTGAACACGTTTTTGTATTTTTGCGTCCTGTACTGTATTCATTTTATTACTAAATGTGTCTTGAAATGTATATTCTATCTTTATGAACTCTCAATAAAAAAAAAGAAAAAAAAAAAGAAATACTGACGTATCAGTAACTCCTTGCGACATGATGCGTCATACATTAAATATGATGCATCAGGTATTTCGCAAGAAGTGCGCACTGAGAAGTGACGCATCGCTGCTTTCACGCAGCGATGCGTCATTTCTCATAAATGAGGCCCACTATACGGAACACATGTGAAACATCCACAGCCCACATGACGTACCTGGTTGCAGGACCCTGGCAGACTAACTGTAAAACATGGGAAAGACTGGTAGGCCTTTCACTTCAGCAGGTGAGAAATAAAAATGCCCGTCCTGCTACTGGAAGCATATCATTGCCACCACTGTCAGTCTTCTACAGCCCAGTGAACTCACAGTAGTAACGTTCATCCAAAAGAAGTCCTTAATTCAGATGGTCAGGCCCCTGAAAGCTCATCGCATGCGGCTTTTAACCACCTCTACAATAACGCTCCAGTATCCTTGTTTGAGTACTGGAAGGAAGAGGGGATTGCATAGTTGTAAACTTCAAGAACAGGCGAGTTGTGGGATCTCTTTTGAATTCTCTGGGGAGCCTCAATTTAGATTTTAGTTCTGGTAGAATTGGTCTCTTGCCACAAGGGATTTATTATAGACCATTTTTTAACCAGAATGATTGGCAGATGCCGCGGGCACAAATCTACAATAGAAGACAACAGGATTTTAGCCGTAGATTACCTCCATTAAATTTAGCCAACAGATTCGCCGTACTGTCAGGCTTAGACTGTTGTGATTGACTACATTCTCAAAGCCCAACACAGCGGGAGATTTATGTCAATCAGTTATCCCAGTCCCTAGCGATCACCCCGCCTATGCATTTAGACACTCCAGAGGTTGTGGGAAGGAGATTGAGCAAAGTAAGCATAGCGTCCTTTAAGTGCAGGCACAGATCAGAGGTTGAGTTAACAAGTTTGAATGATCTACAGTCCGAACGCTTACATATAATGACATGGAATGTGGCGGGGGCGAGGAAAAAATTACAGGACGTAATCTGGTATAAACGTTTTGAGCATTGTGAGGTGGTCCTAATACAGGAGACATGGCTTACGGATCCTTTTTTTGTTAACGGCTTTAAGACTATTGCAACCAATGCTATTCCATCAAAGGCAGGTGTGGCTAGTGGTGGTTTAGCTGCACTTATTTCATTGTCTTCTAGGCTGATCTTAAAAAAATATTATACCAAATTTAGACACTCACACACCTACTCACAGAACCATTCAGGCTTATCCACCCACTCACAAAGCCACTAGAAGCACCCTGTGGGGGCTCCTGGGAGTACCAAGGTCCACCAGATAGGTGACCTCACCTTTTTGCTCAATGATAGTGTGGGCCCACTCCATTTATCTTGGAGAGCTGCTGGGGCTACAGGCTCCAATGCCCACACCGTCTGGCCTGGCTTCTAAACAGTCAGGACAGCCTTTTGGTCATACCAAGCTTTTTGCAATTCTTGACAGGCCTTCAGGTTTTTACTTTCCTTCTTCATATATTCAGCCATCCTGGAGTGGAGACCAAGCACATATTCCACTATGTCTTGTTTGGTAGGTTTGAGAGGTAATTTCCATCCCTCCTTCACCAAACATAAGGGACCCCTAACTGGATGCCCAAACAGAAGTTTTAAAGGGCTGTAACCAACCCCCTTTTGGGGACCTCTCTGTAGGCAAAGAGAAGGCAGGGCCGAAGGACATCCTATTTTTGCCTAAGCTTTTCTGGGAGGCCAATGATCATGCCCTTCAGGTATTGTTGAACCTGTCAACCAACCCGTTGCATTGGGGATGATAGGGTGTAGTGGATTTGTAATTCACACTACACTCCTTCCAAATTGCAGTAATATAACTTGACATGAAGTTTGTACCTCTGTCAGTTAAAACCTCCTTAGGAAAGACATCCCTGGAAAAAAATCCCAAGAGGGCCCTTGCCTACCACAGGAGGTATAGTGGTCCTAAGGGTTAATGGCTTCTGGCTATCTAGTGGCATGGTCCACCAACACTAGTATGCAGATGTGCCCAGATGCTGTAGGAGGGTTCATGTGACCAATTATGTAAATCCCAACCCTCTCAAAGGGAACCCCACCACTGGAAGTAGCAACTGGGGGGCCTTTGTGGTACCACCTGCCTTACCACTGGCTTGGCAAGTGGCACAGCAGCGACAACATTCCTTGGTGTCTTCAGACATGTGAGGCCAGTGAAAGTGAGGGACATGCCTGTCCCAAGTCTTACTTTGGCCTAGGTGTCCTGCCAGGGGAATGTCATGAGCTTGGGTGAGGAGGAAGCCGCTAAATTTCAGAGGTATAACCACCCTCCTGGTAGCACTAGGCTTGGGGTCTCTACCATATGAATAAAGGAGTCCCTCATCCCAGTAGATTCTATGGGAAACACTTACACTACCAGCAGCCTCAGCAGCAGCTTGCTGTCTAAGGGGTTCAAGAGAGGGGCAGGTTTGCTGCTCCAAACTCATGTCTGCCCTGGAAGGGCCCCCTGTCCCCAAGAACTCAACCAGATCAGTTTCAAACTCATCTGGGACAGTTCCTTCACAAGGACTTAGATCATCTCCTTTGAAAGTCTGATCCTCACTCCGAGTCTGAGAGAAGACACTGCCTTACCTCTAATGCTCATTCTCTTGGAAGGCACCTGGTCCATTGTACTATGATCCAGGGGCTATTCACTGGATGCCAGTTCGGCTTGTGACCTAGTCACAGCAAGCATATCCACAGAGATGCCCAACATTGATGCATGAGTCCTAAATTCAACCTCAGCCCAGGCTGACATTTCCAAATCATTGCCCAATACACAATCTACTGGTAGGGTTGAGCTTACCACAACCTTCTTAGGGCCAGTTATCCCTCCCCAGCAGAAATTATCAACTGCCAAGGAATGGTCAGTCCTGACATTGCTTGCATTGGTCTCTTGGCACATTTCACCAAGTATGATCTGTCCATGAGACACAAGCATTTCTGTCACCACGGTGACGCTGGCTCCTGTGCCCCTGTAGGCCATTGCCTCTGTTCCATTAATAAAAGGCTGCTGTCTGTACTTGCCCAGGTTACTGGGACTGACAAGTAAGGTGGCAATATCCATGCCACCATCACACACTAAAACAGCCTGAGCTGGAGTTCTGACCAAGCCAGAACCTATCTCAGATCCCAAGGTTACCACCACTTGTACTTGTGCTAGGGGGAGCAGTTGCCTTAGGGGCAGTGGTGGTGGTAGTAGTTTCCATGGCTTTTGGACAATCAGCATCTTTTGTCCAATTGGTTTTTAACTTACACATGTAACACCAAGGTATCTTCTTGCCTTTTCCCTTGTTGGATTGTGACCCCACCCATGGTTTGTGGGGTGCTGATGAAGACTCTTTGTGGTCATCATCATGGTTCTGGTTTATAATCCATCAAAACCATGCATTTTGCTGCCAAATAACCCACCTTCCAGTGCCTTAATAGCACTATCCACAAAGTCTACTCAGTCCTGATTCTGTGTCTTCTGGGTGTCTCTGAATGTAATCCTGTACTGTTCAGTGGTTAAGCAAAACACATCAATTAGAGCATTCATCAAAACTGAGTAATTGTCAGCATCCTCTTCTCTAACAGTGAGAGGCTTATCTCTACCTTTGTCAGCAAACGAGAGTCACAAGATAGCTGCTCACTGCTCCTGATGGACCCTCTGAACTTTACAGGCCCTCTCCAAAGCAGTTATTCATTTATAGATGTCATCCCCAACAACCCCAATAGGGAGGGACAATCTTGCTCAGGTTCCTATTCCCAAAGTAATGTTCCTTGCTTCTAGGGACATTGTTGCTACCACCATGGGACTCTAGCCCCAAGTTCTTCCTTGCCTTCTGGACTCCTAGAGACTCTCTGTCAAGGACCAACTGCTTTTTCCTGAGCCTAAGCCTAGCTTTCTCAAGTTCAACCATTTGGTACTCCCTATCAGTAGAAATGGAGGTCCTTACCTACTGTCTAGAAGTATTGGACTCTGCAGAGGAGGATCTAGACCTCCGTGGCCTACTCTGCACCTTCCCAGAAGGATCAAAGAGGGCATCCTCTAGTCCCTCTGTGTTCTCCTCTGGGAAGTCTGAATTGTCCAGGTGGGAGCCATAAGGCTCCCCCTAGTAAGGGTTTGATCCTAGGTTGCTGGATCTTACAGAGCTAGTAAGGTACATCATATGATTTTGAAAACATCTGTGAGCTCTCCTCTCTCAGTGAGAGGATCATTGCCCTTGGGTACACGTGTTTGTAACCAGGAGGAGATCCCAGATGATGATTGAAGGATTTTCCTTTTTATATAATTTCATAGTTATTTAGGTCTATGTCTTTTTGAGGGTCTGTTTAGACTCATTAGACCCGTTAATACTTTGTTGTATTGTGAGTTAGTATTGGGGAATATATCCATGCTTGGTCTCTAAATGTTCCCCTAGACCCCCTATTTTCTGTTGGTTATTTTTGACAATCTAAGTGAGGCATGGTATTGCACCTACCTAACCAAGTGAGAGCTAAACTCTCTTAGGTTGGAGAAAGGGTGTGCCAGACCCTTGATTTACCCAATCCCAAATTCAGTAGAACTTACTTACTAAGCTTGTATTTATATGTGCCTAGTACTAGTGGTTTTTCAGTTAATTAATCAATACAAAGATCTATCTGGTAAAACAATTGAGGCTTGAATCCCAACCGCTGCATACCATTGTGAGAAGCTGGCCTGGTATATGATGTCCACTAATGTAAGTGGGCACCTTGCACCAGTCCAAACAACCCTTATGGTGATTTAAGAGGTCTCATACAATCTTAACAAGCTATCCAAGTGGTAGCTGTGGAGAGCAGCCGTCAGGTTTAGTCTTGAAGAAGTGTAAAGCAGCTTGTTTTACCAGAATGTAATCTTAGAGTATAGACTAAATGAAAAACAACCACTTAAAGTATTTATAAAAATATGTATTATGTAACACTATCCAGTACGTTACAGTATCTCCTACACCGAGATAAAGACAAATCCTGAAAGGTTTTTGGTTTCAGATTAGCAAAGGGTGCACTGCCATCAGTGGACGCATCAATAAGTAGCGCGCTATGTAGTAGTGGTGCAACTAGATGAGTGAAAAACCCTTGGAACCACTCAGCAATTAGTAGAAGAAACTACCAATTAATTTAATAACAGGAGTACCCTATGCACACACACAAAATATCAGTACAAAGATTGTGTAACAGACATGTAACAGTGAACAAATAAACAAAGCAACAGAAAGTAGTAGGGATCTCCTGTGGGAGAGTAGTTCGATGGAATCCTTTATTATGTTAGACAGCCAGCCGACACGTGTTTCATCGCCTATGCGAATCCTCAGGGCTGAAATAACAAATAAGTAACAATGGAGCATCTTGTATGTAGTTGTGCAAAAATATTAATCACAACATCTCATGGTGTGTGAGAGCAAGTCATAGCTTCCATTAGAGTGAAACAGAGCATTAAGATGGCAAAAGAGTGCACCCACACGTAATCGTGGCGATTGTGCGCATACTGAGCGATTAGCGGTTAGTGCTGGTAGTGTATATGTGAGAACGTGACAAAAGTCCAAGTGAGAATAGTATAGGGCAAAATGTCTTTGAAAATACCATGATGTAATCAGCGTATCATCCTAAGATATAGGAATAAAGTAAAGACATCTTGTGTAAGCGATCATGCAAACAAGTGTAGCTAGAAGTGATCGGTTCATTCATACTTAGTGCAAAACAAACATAAATTAAGGTGACGTGTAGGTGCGACCTAATCGTGGAGATGACACATACCTAAACGTGGCTGTGTCAAACCAGGAGGTCTGTATAGATGAAATATAAACGAAAAAACGGGAGGAAGAACTAATAAGTAAAAAATTCTCTCTGAGAGCTGGGACATATACGTAAAAGTCAAAATTCGTAAGCTCATATCTCACGGCTCTGCTGGTGATATTTCCGACCCAGCACGGCCCTTGGCCTGGGTTGTAAGTCTCAGGGAAGTGGTGTTCACACTGTATAAGGGTCAAACAATGTGGGTAATGAGATAATATGAGGGTAAACAATAAGGGGCAGATTTATGTTAACTGGCGCATCCCCAGGGATGCGCCAGTTAATGTGCGCCACAGTGCGTCACAGCTCCGCCACCCATGGTGCGCCGCATTTACAATGCGGCGCACCATGGGGCAAAAACGGCACAGATGCGTGACGCATCTGTGCCGTTAAGGTGGCGCATTGCTGGAGTTGCGTCGCAAGCTTGACGCAGCTCCAGCAAGGCTCGGGGGTACCCCATCTTAACAATGCTGCATCAAGACCTACGCCTGCTTCAAGCAGGCGCAGGCTTTTGACGCAGCATTGGCCTGAAAGTGACTGAGTGAAATCTTATAGATTTCACTCAGCCACTTTTGCGAGGCGCACCTGCCCCGGAACGCCCACCCTGCGCCGGAACGCCCACAAGCGGCGCAGGGCTTTACAACGTGACGCATCTGCCTAGATGCGTCACGTTGTAAATCGTTCGTAGGGATGCGCCACGTTTACGCCGCCTTGCGTGACGCAACAGCGGCGTAAACGTGGTGCAAGGGCCTCATAAATCTGCCCCTAAGAGTCTAGTATAATCTTTGAGTGGAGGATAAGAAAAAGGGTTCAATGACAGAAACAACAAATTGATGTATTACTGAAAAGCACGACAAAAAATGTCACAGTGTCTGATAGTTGGATTGTCCATCCCAGTTAAATTAAAAGATTCAGAACATCTGTTATTCTGTTACGCAAAGCACAACTGACCTCCAAGGTAACATGTTGTACTTAAGATTAAAAATAAGATTAGCACTTAATACTATTAGCTGGGTATGCATTAGATGATTCCCGAGTGTCCCAGGAATCAATAAGTAAAAATGTAAATGTAAATGTAGTATACTTGTAAAGCGCACAGCTGCCCCAGCAACGGGGCGTCCCGGCGCTGTATAACTCTGGGGAACCCGTCCTAAGCTACCGATCATAGAACATATCTGACATCATGTACGGCATTGTAAAGTCCTGATAAACATTCCTTACTCGTGATACTGGAGTGGGTGATCACTAAGCAAAGTCCCAGTGTGATGCGTAGGTAACAAGTAGAAAAATCATCAAAATCGTGCTATTCTATAGCTGGTGTAAAGGTGTGTTGTGCCCAGGAGTCGTATGCGATCTCAGTAAAGATCTCAATTATTTCCGTGGTATCTAGGAACAACAATGACGAGGTGTTGTAAGTTGTAAGGCTGAGATCGAGGCTTCAGTCAAACAGAACAGAGATTATAGTTAGAGGAACTAAAATCTTATCCGATTCACATGAGTGCAGTGAAAACGGCGTACTCCCGGTTCGCCGTGTTCCTGTATGGACATGTGACCCGGAAGTTGTGGACGTTAAAAAAGGCAACGTAACGTAACAGACGTTCATTAGAGACTGGGCCGCTAACCGTAATGCGTGTGACCGGCGTATATGTGTATAAGGAAGTAGGGGCAGGTTTGCTCGTCCTAATCCCGAAGGACTGTTTAGATATTATAAGAGTAGAAGAGTAACAAGGTGAAGTGACTCCTAAAAGATCGCTATATGACGAGTAAAACAGAACAACGGGATGTCCAACTCATTGTGATATAAAGAAAACATGCAGTATTAAGGGGCTCATTAGGATAGTAGAGGAGGAGGGACTGTCCGCAGGGGCTGCGGCGGTCCCTCCAGTGCAATTAGGATGTGACCGCCAGGGTGGCGGTCACATCCTCTATCTTTAACATTGTGGTGGGTGCAGCTTCAAGCTGCACCCGCCGCAATGTTAAAAATGCATACATTGCATTTGTATGCAGAAAGCGGCAGGCACCGCGCGGTGCCTGCCGCTTTCTGCATACAAATGCAGGGGGGTACCATAGGTACCCCCCATGTGCACCCCCCACCCCCCCTTCACCTAGGGGGCCCGCAACGGGCCCCCGCAGTGAAGTTCCACATGCTTTTCCACGGCGGAAAATCCGCCGTGGAAAAGCATCTTTTCAAGCCCATCCTAATATGGTGGACGGTGTCTGAGAGACACCGCCACCATAGCAGAGCTTTTCCGCCGCAGTTGTAAGCCAACCGTGGCGGAAAAGCTGCGGACGGAAACCAAGACCCACCAGCCATCCTAATGTGGCGGTGGGTCTTTGGTGAGTCCGCAGAGGATTTTCCGCATCCTCCGGGCCGGCGGTGGCTTCCGCCGGGCCGGAGGATGCGGAAAATCCTCCATCATAATGAGCCCCTAAGTGTGTGCAAGTATGTCCATGCGTGCAGGTCCCACACATACGTGGCTGAATACCATACAGTTTAATAATGATCAGTGACTAATTCCTAAATATAAGAAATATTACATCAAAAAGACTTAACAACCACAATGACCTAACATTCCTGGAGGTGTATATTGCCACCGTAAATGTCAAAATATAACTAGTAAAAAGGCTCTTATTAAGAGATGAATAGGGATATCATAAGTCATGTGATAACCAAGTAATACAAAACAGTGAGGGATATTCCCTCTACATTCAAACGTCTTACATACATTATGCAAATTGAACTTCTGAAATTAGAACGTTGTTATGCAATTTATGAATATCAACATACTGCACAGAAAAAAAGTTCAAAAATAAAATTTGAAACACGAATAGAGTGTATGGAAAAGGAGAAAGACAGGAGAAGTGTGTACAGATATACATATGTTAAAAGATCTGTGATTAAGTATTGTTCTCCGACAATATAATAGAGAATTAACCGGCCAAGTTACAGCCTCATTGACCAGTAAGACATGTATCTAATCACAAGCTCACATTTCTAATAGGAAAAACAATACAGACATATCAATCACCCAAGAAATATTGCAGCTCGTGGTCATAATTCAGTCCATGCTCAACTGTACGCAAGCGCATGATCCACATGGCCTCCGTACGTCGTAGCTTAAGTTCCCTATTGCCACCCCTGACACCTTGTGGTACCATGTCAATGCCAAAGAATTGGTATTGTGGTATTGTGGTATTCTTATATAGCGCAAAACCTGTCACCACCAAGGGCATCCTGGCGCTTTGAACAATGAACCAGCAGATTTAGCGCTTAGCCTGTTCTGGGGAAAAGATAGGTTTTTAACGTCTTTCTGAAGGCAACGAGATCCTCAAGACTCCTCAAGGATAGTGGCAGGGAGTTCCAGAGTTTAGCCGCCGCTGTTCTAAACGATCGGCCGCCCATTCGCACTCTCTGGAAACGCGGTACTACCAGTAGCCTGGATGAGGAGGAGCGTAGAGCTCGAGAAGGGACGTACCAGGCGAACATTCTCTGCAGAGGGACCGGGCCTAGGCCATGAATGGCCCTGAACACAATGCACGCTGCTTTGTAGCGAACGCGTAAGTGGATCGGCAGCCAATGAAGTTCTTGTAATGCTGCCGTAGAAGAGCTAAGGTAGGGGCGGGAAAGGGCAAGTTTTGCAGCCATATTTTGCACTCTTTGGAGCTTGCCCAGAAGTGTTACCGGTGCCTCCAGAAGTAGTGCGTTACAATAGTCGAGTCGACTTAAGATGGTGCTCCGCACTACTTCGGGTCTGGCTTGCTCAGGGAGGAGGGGCAGAACCTTTCGCAGCATCCGAATCAGCATCATGCACGTTGAAGTAGTCTTATTCGCGTGCAGGTCCAGCTGCAGATTAGGCCCAAAGATGACACCCAGGTAACGCGCCGATTGTGCAGCTGACACCGTCTCTGGGAAAGACGGGGGCCAGAAATCGTCTGGAAGATCACGGGGGACTCGATCGTTGGAACAATACAGGACCTCTGTCTTAGTTCCATTGAACTGCAACGAGTTCAGACGGAGCCATCCTGCTGTAGCCTGCATGCACCGATGGAAGGTCTCTAATGGGACTGCACCCTGTCCCTCCAGTGAAAAGACCAGCTGGGTATCGTCCACATAATTGAATGCGGAGATCCCAAATGATTTAATGAGCTGGACTAGAGGGCGGAGGTAAATATTAAAGAGTATCGGGCTGATGGCTGAGCCCTGATGTACTCCTTGTCCTACTCTCCGCTCCTCTGAGCTGAAGGGAGGGAGCGAGATCCGTTGCTGGCGGTTGTCCAAATAGGATATTAGCCAGTCCCTGGCCTTACCCCTGACCCCGCACTCTTCCAGCCTCATTATCAAGGTGGGGTGGCTGACCGTGTCGAACGCGGCCGACATGTCGAGCAGCACCAAAAAGGCTGCCCGGCCGCTGTCGAC
Source organism: Lissotriton helveticus (assembly GCF_964261635.1). Classification (NCBI taxonomy): domain Eukaryota; kingdom Metazoa; phylum Chordata; class Amphibia; order Caudata; family Salamandridae; genus Lissotriton; species Lissotriton helveticus. Next base: position 1,119,893,185 of record NC_136067.1, read on the forward strand.
TCGCGCCCGCAGGTTGTCTAACACGGTCACTAACGCGGATTCCGTCCCATGAGCTGGGCGAATCGGGACATGTATGTCACTTTCTTCACTTTGGCATGCAGCTACATGTAATGCCACAGGATACTTAGGGTCTCGTTTATGTATAGCTCTAAGATGTTCTGTCATTCTGTCTTTTAGGGGTCTAATTGTGCTGCCAACATAATATCTGCCGCAGTTGCATTCAATGATGTAAACTACGAACTTCGTGGTACAGTTAATGTTCGTTTTGATAGCAAAATGTTCCCCTCTCGGACCAGTGAAATGTGTAGTGCAATGTTTAGCCCATCTGCACATGGTAAAAAATCCACACTTATAAAAGCCAAGACTGTGTCGCGTCATCCAGGTTGTGAGGTTGGTACTCCGAGGTACAGTCGGGCATAATCTAGTCCTGAGTGTGTTACCTTTCCTAAAAGCAATCTGTGGCTTGTCAGAAATGAAGTCTCTAATAGTTCTCTCAGATTTCAAAAGTCCCCAATGTTTAGTCATGCTTTTGCGTAACGCACCATGGAGGGAATTGAAATCAGTGATTAATCTCAAAGTATCTTTGCGTGGTGGTTTTAATGTTTGTGACTGCAATAAGTCAGGTCTATTCACTCTCCTAACTCTTTTCTCAGCTTTGTGAATTACATTCATTGGGTAGCCTCTTGTAGAAAATCTGTCTTTCATGCTGTTAAGACATTTTTTGAACTCAAAGTCCTCAGTGCAATTTCTTCTTGCCCTCAGAAATTCTCCATAAGGTATGGAGTTGATTTGATGCGGAGGATGAGAGCTAGAAGCATTTAAGATCGCATTGCATGCAGTGGACTTTCTAAAAAGCCTGCTCTGTAATGTGTCGTTGGAGACATAAAGTTCAACATCAAGAAACTCAATGTGTGTCCTGCTGTATTCCATTGTGAACTTAATCTCCCATGTTATTATTCAAGTATTGAAAAAAGCTGGTCAGAAGTTCCTCTGAGCCCGACCAAAGTAAAATACAATCATCGATATACCGGCCCCAAAAGATAATGGAGTCGATATATTGAGTGCCTTTGGTACCCCAAATTAGATCTGATTCCAGTGTGCCCATGAAGAGGTTCGCAAAAGAGGGTGAAAATTTTGACCCCATGGCGACACCTCTCTTTTGGCGATACCACGTCTGGTCGAACATGAAAAAATTGTTTCTCAGTATCAGTTCCATCATTGTTGATAACATCACTGTGTGCTGCCACAATGAAGCTGGTCTATTGTGCAATAGTTTATTAACAGCCTGAAGACCCAGGTCTATGTTAATACTAGTGTATAATGACAATACATCCATGTGACCAGTAACGTGCCCGGGTGCCATTGATTGTCTGCCAAGGTACTTAAGATGTGCTTGGTATCTTGTATATAAGAAGACAAATTCCTCACCAACGGGCCAAGGAAGAGATCGAAATATTCAGCGATTCTTTCAGTCGGTCCTCCCATACCAGAAACTATTGGCCTCCCTGGTGGGAAAGAAGTGTTCTTGTGAACCTTGGAGAAGGTGTAAAGCCACGGATAAGAAGGTCTAAAGACCTTCAGGTACAAGTACTCATCATCATTAATGAGTCCTGTCTGTCTCCAGACTAGTAATTTGGAGTTGATCTCAAGTGTTAGTGGACCCATGGGGTTGTAAGTTAAGCGCTCATAGCAAGCGTTATCACCCAGTTGGTCAGGAATCTCTTGTTGGTAGTCATCGCGGTCCATCACCACCACGTTGCCTCCCTTTTCAGCTTCTCTGATAGTGATCGTGTCAGTGTCTATAAGTGTGGTTAGAGCCAACCTTTCTCCATGAGTCAGATTGTCTCTATATTTAAACATCCTGTCCTTTCGCAGGCAATTTAGATTGTCGAGGTCCTCAAGTACACGTTTGTGAAAATTGTACGTAGCATTGCCACCAGGCAAGGTAGGAATCCATCTAGATTTGGATTTTAAACCACTAGCAATGCTAAAATCAGATTCAATATTTAGCTCTTCCAGTAGTCTGTCCATATCATAAGGCGTATTTTCCATATCAGTGAGAGATAACAAGAGATGTGTTGTTTGAATGTCCTTTATTGATGATAATTCTGTGTTGGCAAGTGCAGGAATATATCTATCCCCTCTGTCACTCTCATCCATCCCCAAAAAATGTTTCTTAAGCTTAAGATTCCTCATGAATTTAAAGAGGTCTATCTTCAGTTTGCAGATATCCCCTGTAGAATAGGGATTGTATTTAAGACCCCTGCTCAGTAATGTGATCATGTCTGGTGTGAGATGAAAAGAAGAGAGGTTTATAACTTGTACTTCCCTAGCACTAGCGCTATCTACTTCTTGTTGGTTCTTGACCTCAGTTTCTTCTTGTATTCTTCTGTGCTCTGGCCTCCTGCCCCTCCGGGTTTTGGATCTGATTGGTTTCTTTGTGGAATATACCTGTTGCCTTTCCTGATGCGCAAAACCTCGCGAAAAAAAACAGAGCCGCTTTGTTCCGCCCCTTCTATATTGTCAGTGTCACCACCATTGGCACTGACAGAGTTGAGTGAGGTGTTGCTGGAGGAGATGGAAGCAGGTTCTGTACTAGCCTTATTATTCTTATCCGCCCTGGAGTGCTAGGGATCAAAGAGTCATACTTTCTCTCATATGTGAAGATCCTGCCTTGTGTGTAATCTAACTCGTCTCTCCTAAGTTGTCTCGCTTTCCTATTTTTTATGTCTGACTTATGTTTAAGTAGGATGTCATCCAGAATGGTATAGTTTTTAACTGTGGCTTCAGGTTAATTAAGGTCCTTAATTTCTTGTTCCAGGACAGAAATTTCCACCTGAAGTTTAGCAACCTTACGATCTGAACTTTCTATCCACAAGTCCATTAGAGTCATGGAATTGTTGATGAGTGCTTCCTCCCATTTGTTCATTAGATCAGTATTGAGGTCATCATAGGTAGGGAAGATCTGACCTCTTAACCCTCTGGGAATACGTTTAAGTCGTAAGTACTGTTTTAGTGTGGTTCCGTCCCACCACTTAGAGTTCTCTTGTTTCTTCAGTCTCTCAAGATTAAGAAACTTCTCTTTCAATCCCTCCTTTCGCGGGGGGTTGGTACTAGTGGAAGCTGATTGGGTAGTCATACCCTTAGCAAGATTATCGAAAAGTTCTTCTGCCACTTTGTTTCGATCCGTATTAAGACAGCAGTAAATTATAGGTCTGGGAGTAGACCAGACGGTGATGAATTGATAAATGAGCGGCAGCTACCCTGTCCTCACTAGAATGAAGACAAATGCTGACAGGTTTTTGGTGTCAGATTAGCAAAGGGTGCACTGCCATCAGTGGACGCATCAATAAGTAGCACACTATGTATTAGTGGTGCAACTAGGTGAGTGGAAAACCCTTGGAACCACTTAGCAATTAGTAGAAGAAACTACCAATTAATTTAATAACAGGAGTACCCTATGCACACACACAAAATATCAGTACAAAGATTATGTAACAGAAATGTAACAGTGAACAAATAAACCACGCAACAGAAAGTAGTAGGGATCTCCTGTGGGAGAGTAGTTCGATGGAATCTGGATGACATCCTACTTAAACATCAGTCAGACATAAAAAATAGGAAAGCAAGACAATTTAGGAGAGACGAGTTAGATTACACACATGGCAGGATCTTCACATATAAGAGAAAGTATGACTCTTTGATCCCTAGCACCTCCAGGGCGGATAAGAATAATAGGGCTAGTACAGAACCTGCTTCCATCTCCTCCAGCAACACCTCACTCAACTCTGTCAGTACCAATGGTGGTGACACTGACAATATAGAGGGGCGGAACAAAGCCGCTCTGCTTTTTTCGCGAGGTTTTGCGCATCAGGAAAGGCAACAGGTATATTCCACAAAGAAACCAATCAGATCCAAAACCCGGAGGGGCAGGAGGCCAGAGCACAGAAGAATACAAGAAGAAACTGAGGTCAGGAACCAACAAGAAGTAGATAGCGCTAGTGCTAGGGAAGTACAAGTTATAAACCTCTCTTCTTTTCATCTCACACCAGACATGATCACATTACTGAGCAAGGGTCTTAATTACAATCCCTATTCTACAGGGGATATCTGCAAACTGAAGATAGACCTCTTTAAATTCGTGAGGAATCTTAAGCTTAAGAAAAAAAATTTGGGATGGATAAGAGTGACAGAGGGGCTAGAAATATTCCTGCACTTGCCTACACAGAAGTATCATCAATAAAGGACATTCAAACAACACATCTCTTGTTGTCTCTCACTGATATGGAAAATAAGCCTTATGATATGGACAGACTACTGGAAGAGCTAAACATTGAATCTGAGTTTAGCATTGCCAGTGGTTTAAAATCCAAATCTAGATGGATTCCTACCTTGCCTGGTGGCAATGCTATTTACAATTTTCACAAACGTGTACTTGAGGACATTGACAATCTAAATTGCCTGCGAAAGGACAGGATGTTTAAAAATAGAGACAATCTGACTCATGGACAAAGGTTGGCTCTAACCACACTTATTGACACTGACTCGATCGCTATCAGAGAAGCTGACAAGGGAGGCAACGTGGTGGTGATGGACCGCGTTGACTACCAACAAGAGATTCTTGACCAACTGGGTGATAACGCTTGCTATGAGCGCTTAACTTACAACCCCATGGGTCCACTAACACTTGAGATCAACTCCAAATTACTAGTCTGGAAACAGACAGGACTCATTAATGATGATGAGTACTTGTACCTGAAGGTCTTTAGACCTTCTTATCCGTGGCTTTACACCTTACCCAAGGTTCACAAGAACCTTTCTTTCCCACCAGGGAGGCCAATAGTTTCTGGTATGGGAGGACCGACTGAAAGAATCGCTGAATATGTCGATCTCTTCCTTGGCCCTTTGGTGAGGAATTTGCCTTCTTATATACAAGATACCAAGCACATCTTAAGTACCTTGGCAGACATTCAATGGCAACCGGGCACGTTACTGGTCACCATGAATGTAGTGTCATTATACACTAGTATTAACATAGGCCTGGGTCTTCAGGCTGTTAATAAACTATTGCACAATAGACCAGCTTCATTGTGGCAGCACACAGTGATGTTATCAACAATGATGGAACGTATACTGAGAAACAATTTTTTCATGTTCGACCAGACGTGGTATCGCCAAAAGAGAGGTGTCGCCATGGGGTCAAAATTTTCACCCTCTTTTGCAAACCTCTTCATGGGCACACTGGAATCAGATCTAATTTGGTGTACCAAAGGCGCTCAATATATCGACTCCATTATCTTTTGGGGCCGGTATATCGATGATTCTATTTTACTTTGGTCGGGCTCAGAGGAACTTCTGACCAGCTTTTTTCAATACTTGTATAATAACACATAGGACATTAAGTTCACAATGGAATACAGCAGGACACACATTGAGTTTCTTGATGTTGAACTTTATGTCTCCAACGACACATTACAGAGCAGGCTTTTTAGAAAGTCCACTGCATGCAATGCGATCTTGCATGCTTCTAGCTCTCATCCTCTGCACCAAATCAACTCCATACCTTATGGAGAATTTCTGAGGGCAAGAAGAAATTGCACTGAGGACTTTGAGTTCAAAAAATGTCTTAACAGCATGAAAGACAGATTTTCTACAAGGAGCTACCCAATGAATGTAATTTACAAAGGTGAGAAAAGAGTTAGGAGAGTGAATAGACCTGACTTATTGCAGTCACAAACTTTAAAACCCCCATGCAAAGATACTTTGAGATTAATCACTGATTTCAATTCCCTCCATGGTGCGTTACGCAAAAGTGTGACTAAACATTGGGGACTTTTGAAATCTGAGCGAACTATTAGAGACTTCATTTCTGACAAGCCACAGATTGCTTTTAGGAAAGGTAACACACTCAGGACTAGATCAAGCCCGACTGTACCTCGGAGTACCAACCTCACAACCTGGTTGACGCGACACAGTCTTGGCTTTTATAAGTGTGGATTTTGTACCATGTGAAGATGGGCTAAACATTGCACTACACATTTCACTGGTCCAAGAGGGGAAAATTTTGCTATCAAAACGAACATTAACTGTACTACGAAGTTCGTAGTTTACATCATTGAATGCAACTGCAGCAGATATTATGTTGGCAGCACAATTAGACCCCTCAAAGAAGGAATGACAGAACATCTTAGAGCTATACATAAACGAGACCCTAAGTATCCTCTGGCATTACATGTCGCAGCATGCCAAAGTGAAGAAAGTGACATACATGTACGATTCTTTGGCATTGACATGGTACCACAAGGTGTCAGGAGTGGCATTAGGGAACTTAAGCTACGACGTACGGAGGCCATGTGGATCATGCGCTTACGTACAGTTGAGCATGGACTGAATTATGACCACGAGCTGCAATATTTCCTGGGTGATTGATATGTCTGTATTGTTTTTCCTATTAGAAATGTGAGCTTGTCATAGAGGCAAGATGGCGTCGGGATGTATGGTCGCCGGCTGAGCGCTTTCCTGCTCCTGAGCTCTGCATGATGGAGAGATGACGAGAGCTGTAATCTATACGGCATACGGCATGATGAACGGTCTGTGACCTGCGCCTAGCTACGGTTCCCGGCATCCGATATTAAAATTTTGTGGGCTTCACAGATACACGCTGATACACGCTGATATATGCAGATACAGATGCAGATACAGGCGGATACCTGTGGTCGTAGCGGATAATCAACGACGGCAACCTTTCACCCCCTCCAGCCAGCTCCTGCCTGCCGCCCTCTACTTTCTCCTCCATCTGTCATGCTCCTTTATTAGCCGCCGAACAACTGCCTGCGTCCAGCCGAAGGTAAGATGCGGCATGACGGCCTCAGGATTCCTTAGGATTCCTACTGGGGGTGATATATGATTTAAGACATATGTTGACTGTGGAGCTTGCGGGATCTTCGTCACTGTTTCACCTTCTTTCATCCTGGCTGTGCATCAGTTCCACGGCGGCTGCGGGGGCCTCTGATCTCCTCGCTGATCCGAGCTGCTCTGCTCTGCTGCTAATCACTCGCTCATAGCTAAAGCAGCTGGTTTAAAGACTTTAAAAAAAAACGGAAAAAAACACGGGACCTTCCTCTTAAAGGGCAACAGTCTACAATGCGAAGAGGGCCTCGGTGGAGAATTCAGAGGAGTAATCTTCGCTGTCTGAACTTTTTCTCGCCAAAGCGGCTGGTAGGGGGCGAAAGTGAGGTTTGCATTTTGTGTATTCGGGGCTCAACAAGCAGGTCCAAGGCGCCCATTAAGTGTATGCAACCTGATAGACAGCAGGCACAAAAAAGAAAACGCAAATTTGAATGTGGCACTATTGAATGCTATCAACTATGTCAGTTAAATCCCAGCCCACACACATGTGACTCATTTGTTATATTGAGCATCTTGACCGCATTAAAAAAAAAATTGAGACTGGCAAATGCGTGGCAGAATTCATTAGCACCGCAGCATGTTCAGACAGTATCGATTGAGTATAAAGCAAAGTTGGGTGAGACAGTACCAACTGAACAAAAAGCAAAGCAAAAAGCGACAGAAAAAATAAATGACATGGGCACTGGAGAGGGGGAGATTGGACAATATGACCTCAAGGAGCTATGCGATCAAAGCTTGGTATCTGATCAACATATGCCTCAGTCTGACAGCGTGGAAGACACACGGTGTCAATACATTGAAGAAGCTGGGCTTAATGAAATGGCACGAGATGTACAAGATGTACTGGAGGTGGAGGTGGATAATGTACATATGACAAAGCTATCAAAGCTAACCAAGAGACGACCAGAGACAAGATGGACTTCAGCCAGGGAATTAAAAAATAAAGATCAGGAACATGCAAATGAACAAGAAAAAGATAAAGACAAGGACAAAGCGAAAGATAGAGAAAAGGACAAAGAGAAGGAAAAGGAGAAGGAGAAGGAGAAGGAGAGAGGTAACAAAAAAGGCCTAGAAAAAGAGAAAGATAAAGATAAAGGCAAATCCAAAAATATGACCAGCTGTGAGCAACAAGGGGACTATGAAAAACCTAAGAAGGACAAGAAAAGTGATACAAATGTGGCTAAAAATGTTGCTAAAGCTAGTGGTATAGAATTAGAGAAAAAGAAAGAAAAGATCAGGGGGAGATATAAGGAGAAAGAGAAAGAGAAAGACTTTGAAGATATCGAAGATACCGAAGAGATGGAACTAATGGTCAAAAAAGCAAAGCGGCTACAAACCATCAAGGATCTGAAAGCAAACGCAAAATTGACAGGGCAATCAACTACATCGCAGCCTAGTATTTTAAATATCTTTAGCCCATTATCCAAAGTGGGGCGAATAAAGGGTTGAGTTATGAGCCAGCAGGTCAGGATCCAACGGCACAGAGTGGGGCAAGTGAGGTAAGCCCAAAACGTGCTCCAGGGATTAACGCTCATCTAATTCAGAACCCTTCCTTGGACAAATTACACTCCCGGGAAAATAATTCACACTCAGATGAATCTGATGAATCTGATGCAGACATTTACGAAACTGGCATTTCAACTTCCAGTGAGGCAAACGATGTTAATCAAGGCCAAGACCAAGATGTATCAACCCCGGAAATATCCGGCTATTCGGATACTAGGAAAAATAGCGATCCAGGGCAAGGAACTACACCAAGGAAAAAACTTGAGAAAAAAAGAATAAGGAATAAAAAATTAAATAAATCGGCTTAGGAAGATACCACTGATCAGGGAAGTAACCCAGAGCCAATCAATACACGAAAAAACCTTAAACCTAAAAAATCAAAGGAAATAACACTGGCTCAAGAAAGTGGAGAGGAATTAACTGGGGATATCTCTCAACACGAGGGAATAGGTGAAGCAACCGAGCCATCTCTGAAAGATATACTAAGCTCAATAAAGAAACTTCATAAAGATGTTAAAACAGACACTCAAAAGCATCAAATAGCCATTCAAAAGCTGCAAGGTCCAGTTAACAAGGTGGGAAGCACCTGTCTAGTGATATCAGAAAGGATGGTGTCAGTTGAAACACGAACTGACCATCTTGAGAAGGATATTACTTATCTTCAAAAACAGGAAAAAACACAAGAAGGAATTATACAGGACCTGTTGACAAAGATCGAGGACCAGGAGAATAGATCAAGGAGAAACAACCTGCGCTTCCTGGGCCTCCCGGAAGACGTCGAAGGCAATGACCCAAGGGGGTATGTAATTAAACTTCTCAAATCAGCCCTCCCTGAACTGCAAAACTGGGAACTGGAGAGAGAGGTTCAACGAGCCCATCGCTTCCCCCTTACCCAACCTAAGCAATCGCAAAACCAATCTAAATATCCAAGGGCAATGTTGGTGTTTTTTGGAAATATTTTACTTCGAGACACTATTTATGACATAGCTCGTCCTACAAGCAAGAGAGAATTTAATGGTACCGTATTTTTTGTGAGACCTGACTTTGCCCATGCAACTGTTGAGAGGAGGTGGAGGTTGAGACAGCTATTTACTCCCTTTGAGCAGATAGGTGCAAAAAGTATTTTTACAGAACCCTGCCCGACTGAAAATAGTTTTCAGGGGATCAACCCGCAGCTTCACCAGCGAAATACAGGCTGAAAATTACCTTAAAGAAATCTCAAAGACCGCAAAAAAGTAATATCAATAATGCTCAAGGGAAAAAAAAAAATTTAAAAAAAAAAAAATCTTCGTTATGATGCAGAACGGACCATAAGTACTATATAAAGTATGTTGTTGTGATCAATATGAGGAGAACAATATTAATCACTAACTAAATAGGATATAATATATGACTGTTAACAACTGGAGTAAAGCTCTCGCTTTCATAGACTTTTTTTCTCTAAGTAACTATAACTCCCATGCGGGGCAGGGGGTGGAAGTGCACGAAGGCGCCCTGACCAAACGGACGCCCACACCTGGATCCTACTGGACCCAGGATGCCTCAAGGGGAGGTAAAGGGGGGGGAGGGGGGAGATCAGGTCCAAAGGGATTTACCGGGGGTATGAGATACACGCAGAGAAACATAAGGAAAGAAATTATTGGGGGGAAGCTCCTTTGTAGAATGCAATTTAGAAAACAATCACTATGTAATAATAAACAACCGGTATGGCTAAATTAAAAATACTTTCAATGAATATATGTGGCCTCAACGATGTAAAGAAAAGACAGAAAGTGGCAGAGGGACTCAAGCTTTCAGCGGCCAATATTATTTGTTTGCAAGAAACACATATCGAAGGGGCACAAAGGCATCTACTTCAAACACTTGGATACCGACTCATCTCCGCCACCACACAAGGATCACGTACTAAGGGGGTGGCTATCTTAGCAAAAGGGGCAGGGCTGCAGTTTTCAAGATCAGTTGCGGATAAATCGGGACGATATGTTATAGCAGAGTGTGGATATAATAACGAGAAGAATAAATTAACACTCTGCACCATTTATGGAAACATTAGTGACGATCCGGATGTGCTGATCAGTGTTTCTGATGAACTTGTGCATTGGCCCCTCCCGTTGATAGTGTGCGGGGATCTAAATATTCACTTACCTAGCGATTGGTCTATGGGTCCAGAGTTTAAATTTCGTGGGAGGAAGCATAACGTTTTTCAAGCATTAAAAGATATGTGTGGGTTACATGGTTTAGTAGACGGATGGATAGCAAAACATCCAGGGGATCCTGGGTATACCTATTTTTCTCACCCGCATTCAAGACACGCAAGGTTAGATTATATGTTTATGTCTAACGCATTGAAATCAGGGTGCCAAATAGAAAAACTGCCAAGAATCCTCTCGGATCATAATCCACTAGTACTCCGCCTTACATGTGGCATAGATAAACCTTCACTAAACACATGGACGTTTGAAAAGGCACTTTTATATAACGAAGGATATTGTCAACATATGAGAACATGGATCCCTGTTTTCCTGTCTGAAAATATAGGGTCTGCAGCAGTGGATGTAGTGTGGGATACCCTGAAGGCTTGTATTAGGGGCGAAACCATGCGCTTTTCTCTACAGCTTAATAAAGAAAGGAGGTTAAAAATGACAGCTCTTGAACAGAATCTATGTAATGCTGAGGAGGATCTGATTAAAGTAGTACATGAAGACAGGGAAGTAGATTCCGCTGTAAGCAGGGTAGCAATCGCAAAGAACTACATCTCTGAAATTTTAATCGAAAAGGTGATTGCGAGGGCAAACTCTCAGAAAGAGAAAACGTATGAGCTAAGCGAAAGGGTAGGTCACCAATTAGCTGTCCGAACCCGGGAAGAATCGTCAAGCACTTTAATAAAAGAAATCATTGATCCAGTAGCTGGCCTTAGAGCAGAATCTTCTGATATTAGAACAGCTTTCCAGAGGTTCTATCAGAAGTTATATCATGAAACTGATAATGTGGGTCGCAAACCCGATCTATATTTGGGTCTAATTACCAAAGATCAGTTGGATACAGATGATTGAAATATACTAGATGGTCCCATACAGTGGGAAGAAATTCTATTATCAGTGAATTCTATGCCTAATGGTAAGGCAACGGGCTTGGATGGAATACCCACAGAGTTTTATGTAAAATTTGCGCCACAAATCAGGGGGATTGTTTCAGAACTTTTTAAATCCATCGGGCAAGGGGGGAACCCACCGAGGTCATGGTCATTAGCCAAAATAGTAGTTTTTCCGAAAAAAAATAAAAACCAACAGGAAATGGGATCTTATCGACCAATTACCCTGATAAACGGGGATTCCAAAATTTATTCTAAAATATTAGCATCACGGCTGGCACCCTTGATTCATAAAATAGTCTCTGAGAGGCAACACGGGTTTGTGCCAGGAAGGTCTACTATTGACCATGTACAAAGAGTTATTTCTCTCTTTGACTACACGGGAACTACAGGAGACCCTATGGCGCTCATCTTGCTAGATGAGGAGAAGGCGTTTGATAGGGTCTCCGGGATGTTCCTGTGGGCGGCAATGGCAAACTGTGGTAGTGGTGAAACATTTATAACTGCTATTAAACAGTTGTATGTAAACCCCAGAGCCAGCGTCTTGATCAACGGGACTCTGGCAGAAAATGTCATTATCACTAGGGGGACTAGACAAGGGTGCCCTTGCTCACCCCTCCTATTTGCTATTTATATAGATACATTTATCCGGAGGTTGGAAAATAATGCACTAATTCCTCCTATCCTAGTACGTGATATGGATACTAAATGCTTAGGATATGCTGATGACATCGCCATTGTTACAGGAGACCCTATAAATGCTATAAGTATGATAGAAACAGAAGCACTACTTTTTGGTGAAGCCTCTGGGTATAAACTGAATGCTAGTAAGACACAGATTGTGTTGAATAGTAAGATTATAATGAATGACTCAAGAGTAACTGAAAAGGCAATATATCTGGGAGTCAGCATCTGTGCTGCTATAGAGCTCATTGTCAGCATTAATATAGATCCACTTATACAACGGACCAAGAAAGAGCTGACCAGACTGAATAATCTCCATCTAACTATTGGTGGTCGAACTAACGTAGTTAAGATGCTGTTTTTACCTAAGTTTCTGTATTTTTTTCAGGCTATTTGTTTAGAATTTTCCCCACAGGTGTTTAAAAATATAGATACATTGTTTTCTAGATTTGTCTGGGGATATAATCGACCGCGCAGGGCATTGCGGTGGCTCACTAACTCAAGAGAACGTGGAGGTTGGGCTTTCCCCAACTTCAAGCTATACTACTGGGCCACAGTATTAAGGTATAGCTTGAGTCTTATAACTGGTAACCGGGGAAGCGGTAATATATCAACACCACAAGAACTTATTCTGGGAGAAGGGGCCGCTGGATGTCTATGGCGACATTTTAATGACGGGTATGTCAAAAAAGTCAAATTTAAGACTATTAATCATGTTAGCAAAGTCTGGGGGAATGTTAAAAAGCTATTAGGACTAGGTCGCTATTCCTATTACACTCCCGTGAATCAGAACTCAGATCTTCCTGAGATTTTCCACGACAATTATATAAAAAAATGGAATGATCTGGGGATTACCCAACTTGGCTGTTTTTTGCGTCTAATGGATTTAAATCATTTGCCGAATTAAAGTTAGAATTTAATATTCCTAATAGGGATCTTTTTAAATTTCTGCAAGTGAGACATTTTCTATTAAAGAAAGGGGGTGGCCGGATCAAATTTCAACCGTGTTCTTTCATAGGAAACTTACATAGGGAAATGCCCTTAAAAATTGGTGAGATTTATGGGGCTATGAATGCATTGTTACCAGATGACATGAACAAACATATAATGGCATGGCAGACCAAACTTGGATTATCTAACCAAAGTTTAGTATATTCATATGAAATGTCACTTTCATGCCTTATGTCCATAAGGCTTCAAGCACAATACTATAAGACCTATTTTTCATTGTATTATACCCCATATAAAATAGCTAAGTGGGGTACTGGGAAAGGCACAACCTGTCCACGCTGCTCACTCCCAGCGGCCGATATCATTCACATGTTTGCCTCCTGTGACTCGCTAACTAATCTAATCGCTGAAATATCTAGCTTTCTCACAGAGATAGCACATTATGAGGTAAACATTACAACATCAGAAATCATGCTGGGGGTGTCAAACAACGAAAGGCCAAAACAGATACAGGGGTTAATTTTTGTCGCGATGGGGATGCTTCGTCTATGTGTGGCATCAGCCTGGCTTGATCCAATACCACCGTCATATATACAGTGGAGTGCCAGACTGCTGGCGACATGTAGCCTTGAAGTTGCCATCTATAGAAACAGAGGGTATAATACTCGTAGAAGAGGAATGAAGATTTGGGGTCCCCTACTTGACTGGATTGAAGAGAATGCTGGGAGATATTAGAAACAGGAATATATTGAGATTCTATGAGATTTTCTTCTTTTCTCCTTTCCTGTTTATGTACTCCTCTTTTTTCTTTTTCCTTTTTGTTTCTATATCTGTACATATATCTGTACATATTTCCTCATCTTAGAAAATTATTGAGTTGTAATTTGTATCTACTTATGTTTGATTGTATAATTACCTCCTGGTCTCCTGGGGTGAGGTGGGTGGGGGGTTGGGACAAATGTAAAGCTAATAAAAATCTGCAATAAAGATTGTTTAAAAAAAAAAGAAATGTGAGCTTGTGATTAGATACATGTCTTACTGGTCAATGAGGCTGTAACTTGGCTGGTTAATTCTCTATTATATTGTCAGAGAACAATACTTAATCACAGATCTTTTAACAGATGTCTATCTGTACACACTTCTCCTGTCTTTCTCCTTTTCCATATACTCTATTCGAGTTTCAAATTTTAATTTTGAACTTTTTCTCTGTGCAGTATGTTGATATTCATAAATTGCATAACAACGTTCTAATTTCATAAGTTCAATTTGCATAATGTATTTAAGACGTTTGATGTAGAGGGAATATCCCTCACTGTTTTGTATTACTTGGTTATCACATGACTTGTGATATCCCTATTCATCTCTTAATAAGAGCCTTTTTACTAGTTATATTTTGACATTTACGGTGGCAATATACACCTCCAGGAATGTTAGGTCATTGTGGTTGTTAAGTCTTTTTGATGTAATATGGCTTACATTTAGGAATTAGTCACTGATCATTATTAAACTGTATGGTATTCAGCCTCGTATGTGTGGGACCTGCACGCATGGTCATACTTGCACACACTTAATACTGCATGTTTGCTTTATATCACAATGAGTTGGACATCCCGTTGTTCTGTTTTACTCGTCAGGTTACTGACTCATATAGCGATCTTCTAGGAGTCACTTCACCTTGTTACTCTTCTCGAGCGCGGGTTTTTGTATTATAATATCCAAACAGTCCTTCGGGATTAGGACAAGCAAACCTGCCCCTAATTCCTTATACACATATACGCCGGTCGCACGCATTACGGTTAGCGGCCCAGTCTCTAATGAACGTCTGTTACGTCACGTTGCCTTTTTTAACGTCCACAACTTCCGGGTCACATGTCCATACAGGAACACGGCGACCCGGGAGTACGCTGTTTTCACTGCACTCATGTGAATCGGGTAAGATTTTAGTTCCTCTAACTATAATGTCTGTTCCGTTTGACTGAAGCCTCGATCTCAGCCTTACAACTGACAATACCTCGTCATTGTTGTTCCTAGATACCACGGAAACAATTGAGATCTTTACTGAGATCGCATACGACTCCTGGGCACAACACACCTTTACACCGGCTATAGAATAGCACGATTTTGAAGATTCTTCTACTTGTTACCTACGCATCACACTGGGACTTTGCTTAGTGATCACCCACTCCAGTATCACGGGTAAGGAACGTTTATCAGGACTTTACAATGCCGTACATGATGTTAGATATGTTCTATGATCGGTAGCTTACTTATTGATTCCCGGGACACTTGGGAATCATCTAATGCATACCCAGCTAATAGTATTAAGAGCTAATCTTATTTTTAATCTTAAGTACAACATGTTACCTTGGAGGTCAGTTGTGCTTTGCGTAACAGAATAACAGATGTTCTGAATCTATTAATTTAACTGGGATGGACAATCCAACTATCAGACACTGTGACATTTTTTGTCGTGCTTTTCGGTAATACATCAATTTGTTGTTTCTGTCATTGAACCCTTTTTCTTATCCTCCACTCAAAGATTATACTAGACTCTTATTGTTTACCCTCATATTATCTCATTACCCACATTGTTTGACCCTCATACAGTGTGAACACCACTTCCCTGAGACTTACAACCCAGTCCAAGGGCCCTGCTGAGTCGGAAATAACACCAGCAGAGCGGTGAGATATGAGCTTACGAATTTTGACTTTTACGTATATGTCCCAGCTCTCAGAGAGAATTTGTTACTTATTAGTTCTTCCTCCCGTCTTTTCGTTTATATTTCATCTATACAGACCTCCCGGTTTGACACAGCCACCTTTAGGTATGTGTCATCTCCACGATTAAGTCGCACCTACACGTCGCACCTACACGTCACCTTAATTTATGTTTGTTTTGCACTAAGTATGAATGAACCGATCACTTCTAGCTACACTCGTTTGCATGATCGCTTACACGAGATGTCTTTACTTTATTCCTATATCTTAGGATTATACGCTGATTACGTCATGGTATTTTCAAAGAAATGTCGCCCTATACTAATCTCACTTGGATTTTTGTCACGTTCTCACATATACACTACCAGCACTAACCGCTAATCGCTCAGTATGCGCACAATCGCCATGATTACGTCTGGGTGCACTCTTTTGCTATCTTAATGCTCTGTTTCACTTTAATGGAAGCTATGCCTTGCTCTTACACACCATGTGATGTTGTGATTAATATTTCTGCACAACTACATACAAGATGCTCCATTGTTACTTATTTGTTATTTCAGCCCTGAGGATTCGCATAGGCGATGAAACACGTGTCGGCTGGATGTCTAACATAATAAAGGATTCCATCGTACTACTCTCCCACAGGAGATCCCTACTACTTTCTGTTCCTTTGTTTATTTGTTCACTGTTACATGTCTGTTACATAATCTTTGTACTGCTATTTTGTGTGTGTGCATAGGGTACTCCTGTTCCTACACCGAGATAGACACAAAGCACACAATACTTTAGCAAAGAAATCACAGTAATTAGCACTAATACACAGTGGGACCCAGGGGGGGGGGCAAATCATATACTAAGAAAGTGGTATAAGAACCACAACTCGAGTCAGGCCTATGTCAAGAGGATCTAGAATTGCTGGGGACCCACAGAACCACCCAAGGTAAGTAGATAGGTACCCCATGGAGAGCGTGTGCAGGGTGTGAACACGACCACATGCTCCATACAAGTCTATGTGTAAGGCACAGTTGGGTTTTCAAAGATTAGGGACACTTTCAGTGGACCTTGAAGAATCCCCGTTGAAGACAGAAGGTTGGAGAGCCACCCCACCCATGGATACCGGAGTACCCAAGTCACCAATCTCAGGGAAGCCGGGTGCATAGCTGTGAAGTGGCATCGGAAACCGCAGTCAAACTCAATGGGGGACTTCAGGAAAGTGCTGCTGCTAGAAGAGAAGGAAGCGGCCAGAGGAATCCAAATGGGGACTCTGGAAGAGGAATACCTGAAAGCAGTGGGGACAGTGTCTATGTCACTCAGGGGTGCCCAGGAGATCTGAAAGACAGATGCCCTCCGATGTCGGGTGCTTCAGGAAAGATGACTGTTACATACCCAAACGTCCACATGCAAAGGTATCATCCACAGGTCCATCCTCATTTTACCTCTCACCCTTATCTATCTACAATGCCAACCAAAGAATACAGGGACCCTCGTTGGCAACATGTTGCCGCAGCTCCTGGTAATCTTTATAGTATTCCAACTCAAAATAGGTTTGCTGCACTTTCTACTCTTGATTTTAATGATTGACAAGAAAATTTCAATTCTGCAGACTCAGTGAACCTTACATTATATCCAGTAGGCCAGATGTCAGATAGCCCCTCTAGTACATATGGTTTAGACACGCAGAACATAACACCAGAGAATACTGTAAATACTCAAAAACATATAGGACCTAATGACGAAATCAACCCAGCTCAATTAAAAATTAGCCACCAACACCATGGAAACTCATTAATTAAGACAATTTCAAACAACAATAATAAAAGCACTTCCTTAATACATTTAACTTTCTGGAATATAGCAGGTTTGTTGGCTAAAGTAACAAATCCTAACTTTTTAAACCAAGTAACTGTAAGCAGTATTATCTGTCTTCAGGAAACTTGGGCTATCGACCCGCTACACATAATGGGATATAAGACTTTCCTTTCTTCAGCAAAAAAATCTTCATCTGGAAGAAACAGTGGCGGTCTAATTATCTATATAGCCAACACCCTACAATATGAAGAGATTGTTCCAGTAAAATTACAGGAGAATTACCAAATAGTTATCATCAAGACAACTAAACAGATAGTATACATCATTGTAAACTTTTACAATAACAAAAAACTAGATGATCTAACTAATCTTCTTCAAGAAATCTCTGGTACTTTACAAAACCTAAAAGAGAAATTTATTAATAAAACATGCACCATATTATGGGGCGGAGACTTTAACATCCACCTATGCGATAATAATAATACAGATAAATGTGGGATAGTAGATGATGATGGAAATATGATCACCCACTTTACCCATTCACATGAAGGTGAAGAAATGAATGAGGCTGTAACCGAATTAGAACTGGGTTTTGCAAACGAACAAAAAACCTCTCAAGTACCTTTCACCCCAACCTTTAATGGCAGGGGACTGACGAGTCTGATAGACTACGTTATGATCTCAGCACATAAAGGTCCAAATATAGAATTATTCGAAGTACCCAAAAATCCTTTAAGTGACCACTTTCCGATAGTAATCAGTCTAAGAGAACAAAGAAAACAAAAAGATTTTGATACTTTTTCCTTACTGCATCAACAAAACTTAGAGATGGGGTCTCTTAATGGCTACACCCTAAAATGGGGAAACGTTGATAAAAAAGCGACCACTTCAACAATTGTTACAGCTTGTAAAAATGAGATTTCACTTTGTTTAGACCGTGAGGCAGAAAGCTCTAAGACAATAGCTAGCTTTAATATTATCACAGAAAAAATAAAAAAGGCTTTAACTAGATCTTGCAAACAGATTATCCGTGATAAAAAAGGCTGGTTCAACTCAGCTTGTACGAAAGCACATGTAAAACTAAAAAAAGCATTGGCCAGTAAGGATAGAGACAGGGTGGAAATTACCGCTCTAAGGAGAGAATATGCCCTAGCAATTAAAAACAGAAAACACGAGATAAAAACTGACCTCTGGGAGTGTCTAAAAAAAAGCACAGAACTCAAAGACAGTGTTGAGTTCTGGAAAATAGTAAGGTCACCATACCTCACAGGGAAGGAGGATATACCCTCTATTGATGTCGCGATTACCAACACTGAATGGGTAAAACACTACTCAAATGTCTTTTGTTTAAGTCCACCAGATAATATGGAAACAACGGACTTGCTGAAGCAAGTTATCTATCCACTAAACCTGCAGTTTACGCACGACGAGGTACAGAAAGCCTTAAAATCCACTAAATTAGGCAAAGCCCCGGGGCCCGACGGGGTTCCCGTTGACATTTATAAATACGAGGAAGAACTCTGGTCCCCGCTCCTGACAAATGTTTTAAACGCATCCCTAGAAGAAGGGCTGATAAAATCATGGAAGACCTCTATATTAGTCCCAATCTTCAAAAAGGGAGACCGAAACTCGCCAACTTGTTATAGGCCTATCTCCCTCCTGGACTCTCTCGGGAAGGTCGCTGGTCGGATAGTTCTCGAGAGACTCCAGGAGTGGGCAGTCACAAACAATGCCATATCGGACATACAATATGGCTTCCGCGAAGGTCTAGGCACTGTGGACCAAGCACTAAACCTGACCCTATTGGCAGGAAAATACTTAGAGGCCAAGGGGAGTGCCTTTCACATGGTGTATGTGGACTTATCCGCAGCCTTCGACTGTGTCATACATTCAAGGCTGTGGACGATCCTGTTGAATATGGGAGTAGATCCCCCTATTGTAGATTTCCTACGAGAACTCTATACTGGAACAACAGGCAGAGTGCGATTTGGGACAAAGGGTCAACTGTCAGATAGCTTCCGGGTAGAAAAGGGGGTCAGACAAGGATGCGTACTGGCCCCCTTTCTATTCACCCTCTATACAAATGGCCTTGAGACAGCACTGCTTGAGGGAAGTAGAGACCTCCCCTCTGTCGGTCGTCGGCATATACCCGCGCTGCTATATGCCGACGACGCAGTCATTCTAGCGAGAACATCTGTGGAACTGCAGCGAGAATTGGATAGATACTGTGAATTTATGTTGAGCTTGAACTTGTTTTTAAATGTTAAAAAAACTTTTACTATGCATGCGGGGAGGAAAAACATGAAACCTAAAACATTATTTGTGAAAGGGGAAGCTCTGGAAAGAACACCCACTTACCAATACCTGGGAATTGTCATTGACGACAAATTTAAGTGGAAAGCGGCAATCTCGGCGAGAAAACTATCATTTCTAAAAACAACAGCGGCCTTGAGAACATTTGTCCAAAAACTGGGTCACAAGCCACCTCTAGAAACCTTAAAAATTTATAAGGCAAAATGTGTTAGTACTGCTATCTATGGGGCAGGGATATGGGGACACGCAAACGTGACTGACTTACAAAAAATAGAAAATGCCTTCTTAAGATACCTATTGGGGCTGCCGAAAAATTCTTCTACATACGCCTGTCATGAAGAGCTGGGCATAGACCATCTAGAGGACATTATAAGAATACAACCTATAATGCTCTGGAGAAGAATTTGGGTCACTGAACAATGCAATTTAACTAGACTGATTATTCAAGACATTCAAACGCTGGAGCACTATGGGCGGATGAAATGGACAGCCTACGTTAATGCCTTTCTTACAGATATGGGACACAGACATTATTTTACAGATCCATTATCTTTATACAGCATTTCCAAAAAAGATCTGAGGAAAGCATGCTTATCACATTTGCACCAAACACGTCTGCTAAAAGAAATCCATAAATCCTCTGTACAACAAAGTTTACTAGTTCAAACAGTATCATCTATTGAACCTTATTTGCTGTATAACATGACCCCATTTGAAAAACTACTTCTGACACGCTTTAGGTTCAACATGTTCCACTTAATGGTCTGCTTTCCCATACAAAATGATTGGACATCAAAAATGTCATTGTGCCCTTGTGACTCCCAATCAAAGCAGTCGACAATACATACAGTCTTATTTTGTAAATTCTTTGAGGCACCCCGCAGACAATGGCTATTGCCCATATTTAAATATTGGGGCCTACGCCAATGTCGCCCAGCCTATCTGGCGTTACAATACCTAGAAAATGAATTGATAGCAAAAGCAACTGTACGTTTTTTGAAATTTTGCATACGTCATAGGTCTAACCTCTGAAAAATCAAATGTATGAAGAGACTATAAGGGTTGGTACTAAGAGTCTATCCCCTTCTTTTAACGATTTTACAAAATGCATTTTAAACTCATGACTTTTTAATAGTCTTTTTAAACTGAATTAATGTATGAAATGTATTTTTATGAACTTTTATGGTCTTCTTTGCAAAACCGAATAAAGTGATTTTTGATTTTGATTTTGATTTGACTGTGACCATGAATCTGAAGCTTCGAGGACCAGGCAATGCTGAGGGGGGCCAGGACCCAGATATGAGCAGCCCCACAAAGGATGTTGAGTACTGAGGGATCGGTGACCAACAGGAGCACCAACAAGCCTTGGCAAAGGCAACCTACGCAGGAAGTCAAGAAGGTGCACAGTTGGGACTAGCAAGGTCCAGGGGACTCACCACAAGCAGGGGAGTCAGGGCAGGCCCTGAGTAATGAAGGGAGCCCAAGGAAAACAAAGATGACCCTCAATTGAACCCACAGGCTGGAGGCACAGGGATCGAGAGAGAACCTTGAGCAGCTCACTAAAAGGAGCAGGCCACAGTGCCCACAAGGCCATGTGGCTGAAGATCCTGGTGGAGAAAGGTGCCTGAGGAAGGGGCTACTTGGAGCCCAAAGCTCTTGTTGCAGAGCTGCCAACACGCATATGCACTTGCAAAAGTATGCGGTGCACAGGGGTTCGGTTATTGCAGCCCTCACAAGGGATTCTGAGCGCCGGCTTGGGAAATGTAGATAACCCCCAACTGTGTTGTTGAACCCTTCAGAGTCCACGAGAGCTTGGGATCAGCAGACCGGTCAGCAGTGTTGAGGTGCCTGCGAATGCAGGGAAGTGACTCCTTCACTTCAAGGGAGATTATCTATAAGTGTCTTGGATGCTCCTGATCTCCTGAATGGATTCTGTATGGTGCACAGGCACAGACGAGGCAGCAGACTGAAAGGGAGATGAAGTCAGGCCCAAGCGAAGTCCAGCGTCGTCCAGAGTGCCCAGACAGTAGAAGTGCAATTGCTTAATTTCTGAATTTTGTCCACGATGAATCTAGGGACCTACACCCAGGTAAGCCCTTAAGTACCCTATGGAAAGGGTTGGGAAGATTCAGGGGACCTTTCCAGGGGAGTTTCTGTACAGGGGGAGGTTACTCCCATGTCCTTTGTCCAGTTTCGCACCAGAGCAGGAGTCACCGGCTCCAAGGACTTGTTTGCACTGGACTATGCACAGGGACACCAAAAGTACCGCTCAGGGAGACTTTTAGGCACTGGCAAGCACACCCACCCAGCCCTAATACACTAAATCTTGTCTGGGAGGTAGTCACACCTCCCTGTGACAGGATGCCTATTGTTCTGCCGTCCCTTGCTCGAGCTTGGCTCAGAAGCAGGCGGGCAGAAATGTGTCTCGGGTCAGCAGCAACCATTTTGTGCTGTTCGCGACTAGATGGCTGGTACCGGGAACACCAAGAGCCTAATGGAGGGCTCTTCCAGTGCTTGGAATCATACCCCCACACCATTTACGGTGTGGTGGTAGGATTCCAACATGTTTGATACCAAACATGATAGGATTCATTGAAGCCATTTTCGAGATGGTCATTGTGCGGTCACGCAATACCCCTCTGTATAGTATATGGCTGCTTCACTGACAACCCAGGAGAATGGAATATGTAGGCTGCAGGGGTGTCCTGCTCATGCAGGGGCACTCTCTCACTTAGAAACAAGCACCCTGCCCTCAGAATTGTAAAGGCCTGCTATAGGTGTGACTTATAGGTTTTAAGTGCAGTGACGCTTAGATATAGTAAACCTATATCTTTAGTAAGTGGTACGTGCACAAGCTTACACAGGCTGCAATGGCAGGCCTGTAGTTCCATTTTGAATGGTCTCTCATGTCTCATGTATAGCATAATGGATGCTGCAGCCCATGGGAGACCTCTGGGGTGCCTATGCCCCGGGTACATAGGTATGATATAATAGGGACTGACAAGGGTACCCCAGAATCCAATCTGGAGTGTACCTAAGTACATACCACTACAGTTTAGGGAGAAAGCAGATAGACTAGAGTCCTGATTAGCAGGATCTCAGTCAGACTAGTCAAAAACAGCATCACATCAAGCAAAAAGTGGTTGTAACCATAAGAAGCTGATCCTACTTCCCTACACTTAGTGAATGAGAGGAGTAGTTGAGAGTCGTCTGCGTAGGAGATTATGTTCAATCCGTGGGATCTCATGACATCTGCGAGGGGGATCATGAGATATTAATTTTTAAAGAATAAACTGTAACATAGCGCTTAGAAACATTAAGCGTGTATTGGGGATATCTGGTCAAGCCAGACAGGGACAAAGTCAAAAGTGCTGGCTGACTGCGATGGACCATGGCCCTGATACAGGAATCCAGTTAAGCAAGCTGAACTAAAAAGTACCTTGATCCTAGCTGAGTGGAAGGAAGATGCGGAGTGCAGCCGCAGCGATGAGTCAGCATAAATCCTTGCAATGGCGGCAATGGGTTGGCCCTAGTCTACGTAACAGCGGTGATGTGTTGGTTCTGATGAGCACAGTGCCTGCGATGCAGAGTTCTTGTTGTCGTCACTGAGGCTGTCATCGTCTGGGATGCAGAGATCTTGAGCGGAGGTGAGTGTCATGCAGTGCTGGTTCCAAAGGAGGTGTGTCAATGTCGATCCTCCCAGCCGAAGCAATGCGCTGGTTCTGGTCATGCGACAGGGGTGATGTACCGGTTCTGACCCATGCAATGGCACCAATGCACCAGTTCTAGAAAGAGTACATGCATTTCATTGAAGCAAGCACTTTGGCCTCACTTCCAGGGGACCAGAACTGGGGTGACACTAATTAGCAGTGCAGACTCACATATGCCAGAGCCCAGATGCAGCAGCAGAAGAGTTGGAAGTGTTGTATGTCACTGAGACTTCAGATCAGGAGGCAAGCCAACAAGCCCATAGAGTCACTCCACGTTCAAGTAATCCAGGTAAAGTCCTTCTCACTAAGGCACAGATACAGCAGGCAGCAGGGTAGCACAGCAAGACAGGAGCCCAGCAAAGCAGCAGTCTGGCAAAGTGGTAGTTCATCAGCAAAGCAGCCCTTTTTTCAGGAAGAGTCTTCACAGATCCAGACGTGTACTGGAATCATGGTGTCAGAGGTCCAGTACTTATACCCAGTTGTGCCTTTGAAGTGGGGGAGACTGTAGAGAAGGGTATTTGAAGTTCACAGAGATCCTCCCTTCCTGTGCCGACTCCAGTCTCGCTACAGAGGAACATGCAGCTCTTTGTTTGAGGACAGGACACAGCCTATTCAGGTGTACGCGTGAGGCAGTGCCCAGCTTCTCCCTCCCATCTCCCAGGATGACCCATCTAGTCACACCTAAGCTCCTTTTTGTGTGTGGCTGTCTATAGGGAATACACAATGCCCAGCTGTCACCAAACCCAGTCTGTAATCTTGTGAAGAAAAGAACCCCTGTTACTAAGACACATTCCTAGGACAGGGAAAATACAATTGTGAATACAGAATCTCGTGTCAACATACTGGTCAATAAAGTTTTGTTAGACCATAAATCAACAAAAATTATATTAAACCCAATGTATCAATATTAAAAATGCTTGATTTTATTTATAGAAAATGTTAAAAAGAAGGCTCAAATCATGTTAATTTTCAAATAGAAAAAAAATAATATATATAAACAGACAGTGACAAAACAAAGTGACACAATATTAACACAAATTGATAGTGAAAAAAATAATATCACAATGAAATTGATATAACTGTGAAAGCGACGCGTTTGATATTATTTTCACACAATGATGCATATCTCATCACAAAAATAAATATAACACCAAACTATATTCAGGCAATACAGATGACTATACATATAACGAGCCACATGGAACAGAGAAGAACAAAGAAAAACAGGAAATTGATAAAATAAAACAATGTTGCTTCTTCAAAAAATCGATGCGCATTTCGGCGAACATGGCGACCTTCATCAGAAAACTGAGAATGAAGGTAGAAACCTAAAAATGGAAACTACATTGAGTAAGGACGTCTCTCAGGTGTATTATTATGTTTAGCGTACCCATTTCACCATCCGTGAAATGAGGTCTCACATGCAAAAGTGTGTCAAAGGAAAATAAAATGGTGCTCCAAATGAGGAAAAGAAAACAGAAAAAAATATGTGATGGATTCTAAAGGCTGACAAGTAATTATCAAAATTAGGTTCTAACTGTTTAGCGCAAAATAAAATGGAGAAAAATAACAGAGATAACAAGAGATTTTAATCTAATAGAAAATAAAAAGTTTCATGAGCTCATCAGAACCAATCTAAAGCAGATGTCTGTACAGGTATATGAACTTCAATGGAAAGCCAACAGAGGGCATCAAAGAAAAGTTCCTCACAGGTGGATATCACATTATAAATATATGTACCTGTATGATATGTCAAACACAGTGAGATCATAGGTAATGTAGGGGAAAAACTGCACGGAGTGCTCGGTGGATCCTGCTTTAAATAGGCAGGTACTAAGTACCTTCACTTTTTTATTGAGTTTGCAAGGGAGTGCAGCAGCACTTTTCAGCAGGAGCAAAAAACACTTTGTTCCTGAGAAGTGGGGATAATGCCATATTTAAACCATGTGGGTGCGAGCACATGTTCTTTCAGACACGCAGCCACGAAACATCTGGTTTTTAGCAATTAGGGTTCAACACCCACATAATCCCGGGGCCATGTTTGAGAGGCTCCTGTTATGTAGGAATGTGCCCTTAAAAACATTTAATAGCTTCGGGGGGGATGGTGGGGGGGTAGGCTGCTGTTATTGCCATCAGCTTGATTCATATTGTTGTCCCACGCACCACTAATATTTAATTTTAGCTGCAGGGGAATACTACATGAGGTCTCTTTTCGGTATCCCACACTGTACACAGCACATAGTTGGGTATTGTATGCACGCTCTCTAATGCTAAGACTCCTAGTTTACAATTAAAATATCAATATATGTAATAATTTTCTCCAGAAATCCCCCCTAAATTATCCCAATCTAAAGCTTAAACGCATATTTCACCTTTGATGCTCCCAAATGTTGGGATTTACAGTTGTCACTCGTGGTGGCCCCGGTGTGCCTGCCCTCGTCTTTTTGGACTACTCGACTGAGCCCTCTCACGGGCGATCTACTGCCTGATAAATGTACTTCGGCAACGCACCCCTCGCCGGCACTTAATGCTAGCCAAGCTCCGCGGTACCCGGGACACAAAAGCCTCAAAAACCTTCTTGGAAGCCACCATCTTTGACAGGACACAATTCGGGTGGCTGTGACCTTCCCCACAAATATAGAAAAGAGACTATACCTGAAACGGGCAGCAGCCATATTTGAATATTCACTAATTATTCAGTCTCCACATGGGCGGCCATATTTAAATAAAATAAAAACTTTGTTATGTAGGCCGTATGCAGTGTGCTTTACAGAAACTTAAGCAAGACTTGCAAAGCAGCAAAAATAATGTAATACTGTGAATCGAATCTCACGTGCATAAAAAATGTTGTCATACCATGTGTGGCAAAAGAAATCTAGGTGATAATATGGGAGAAGTTCACCGTCTTCAACAAAGCTAAGGAAATAGTATCAAATTTGAAATGTTTCCCAGTTAACAATATCTTGCAATCACTTCTGTCCCAACGGCCTGTGTCATCTCTTCTGGTCTGTCTTTTGTTTCCATCCTACTTGGCCACATTCATTCCTTGCAGTTCTATGTGGCATAGAGGCACTACGAGTCACGTATAGCAAAACTATCTTTGACAGTTGTTAAAATTTAGGGTGTTGACTGCAATTGGTTCGCGAATCGCGACCCTGAGGTTGGTTTATTTTAATTAAATATGGCAGCCGGATTGTCGGCATGTGAGTTGGGGGAGGACGCATTCAGGAAATGTTTAAAGTTTTACCGGCGCTGAAATCCGCCACCAGACTTTACGACAGTCACTGACTTCTCACCTAATAGAGATACTGAAAGCAAGGTAAGAACCAGATCATCTGTCCCTAAACCTAAAAAAACAAGCACCATGATGTAGACTTTTCTTTTTCTGCCATCCCACTTACACGGCCTGGCCAGCTTTCCTTCTTAAGTAAAAGGTTTGCTATCTTTATGGCCCCATAAAGATAAGAAAGCTTTAACGGCAGAAAGAAGTCAGACGAGCCTGTCCAAGTGAGCCGTCTGACTAAGAGAAAAGTGTACGTCACACTAACCTCTTTCCTAATCACTGACTACCATTTAGTATAAACGGGGACGCCGACCAATGGGAAAGAGGGGAGGGGCTTAAAGCCCGCTAGTGAAGGCTCCTCTAAATCATAAAATCTTGCCAGCGAGACTGCACATATGTTGTCCCACGCAGCACTAATATTTAATTTCAACTGCAGATATCAGAGGGGAATACTACAGGGGGTCTCTTTTCAGTACCGCACACTGTACACAGCACAGAATTGAGTATTGTAGGCACGCTCTCTAATGCTAAGACTCCTATTTTACGGGGGCGGAGCTAGCTCGCAACCAAGATGGCTGCTTGAGCTGAGAGCTCCTCCGTCCCATCAGTAATCCTGCAATTATCCTGCGTGTTAACCTACTACAAAGCCCCACCAACGACGACCCTGTGGTGCTGGACATGTGCTGACCTTAGGTGGAGCGAGTTTGGGTTCTATTCCTTACCGATTGCTCCGTGGCGGATGCCGAGGCCTGGCAGCGTGAGCCGTGCCTGTTATATGCGGCCTGTGCAGCGGGGACGAGCTGAAGTCTGTGACGCGGCCGGGACTGGCCGTGATTGCTGAAAAGACTCTCGGCGGTCGGGGGGCCTCTATGCGACACTTGTTCCATTTCTCCCGGCCGGAAGAACGAATGGGCGCTGAGGAGTGCGCCGCTGGGAAGAGGGTTGCCGCCCGAGCCCGATGGAAGAGACCGAGTTCCTTGGGCCTGGTGTGGAGCACATAGTACGGAAGGGCCGGCCGCGGCTGCGGCCTATGCGGAATGACTGCCCGGGTGCGCCCACGTACCTGCCGAAGTTCCGAGAAGGTGAGCCTGGGCGCTGGAGCGTAGGCGGGGAGCAGCACTGAGCTACTGGAGGTCATGGGAGCGGAGGGGCGATCCCGGCCATGGCCCGTGCGGGCCCCCTGCGACTCAGGGAGCCCCGGGCCATTTGCATTATCGGTGCGAGTAGGCGCTGGAGGCCGGCCTGAGATATTAAGGCCCCGGTTGGGGGTGAGAAGAGACTGCGGAGCTGCGGTACTCTTGGAGCCACTTGAGACCACAGGCGGTGTCGGGAGGCCGGACGAGGTGGTTCCATATGGGGCATGCGGTGTGGATACTGTGATCGCCATACTATAAGTGGAGCAAAGTAACGGAGTGTTTACTCCCAGCAAAGACTTCGAGGCAACGGCTGGGAGGTTCCCGACAGGGTTCTTGGTGCCCTATTTAATGCTACATCATGCTAGGACACACCAAGACCTCGCGGGGTTGCATTCCCCCCCCCATCTTCTCCCCCTGCTGGGGTATATGCTGCCTGACCTAGAGGGGATGGAGATCTCTGAGGAGTAACCGACATAACAACTGTACATCCAGTAATAACCTCGACGAGATAGACGAGTGGTAGAGCTATCCTGTGGATCTGTGCGACGTTCCTATGCAACATTCCTGTAGTTCTGGAGTGCGTCTGACGTCGATCAGGGAGAACTAGGGTGAGACAGGATGGAGCTGACATCAACTAGACTAGACCACGGTGCTGTTTCCGTGCTTGGGGCTGCAAAGCGGAGACCCGGACGACAACAAATTAGGGGTTTGTCCTCGATACAGGCAGTGGTTGATCAACAGGTCCTGTCGAGATGGGGCGCACAGACAGGACGCAACTAAAGCTATCGTTCGATCCTAAAGGAACCAAGTCTGGTGATTCTACAATGGGGAGAGAGCCGGGAGAACGAGAGACGACAGAGGAACCTCCCCAGCAAGACATACGAAGCCTATTATTAGCCATGGAAAAGAGCCTGCAAGGGGGGAAAGCTTTGTTAGGATCCAAGATGGATGCACTTACATACCATATGGACCGCATGGCGGAGAGGCTCGATAAACAGGCTGAGCGAATAGATATGTCTGAGCGTCGGTTACCCGAGGTGGAGGAGGCACAGACCACCATAGACATTGACAATAAACGCTTAAGAACGAGTCGCTCCTGCGGTAGAGCGGGGGCCATTGTTTCTTTGGGGCAGCTAGTCCACCGGCGCACTTCTTACCAGCCAGACGCCACACCGGAGCTCGGGGGAAAGTGCTGTGGGTCTCTCTCGCCGTCGCCGGAACCATCACGTGACCACTGCGAGGGGAGACTACAGCCCCCAGCTTCCCCGCAAGACATGCCCACTCCCGCCCACTTTCGCGCCCGGAGGCGCTTAAGAAGAGTCGCACCTCCCGCGTCGGGGGACGCACGTGGGCAGCGCCGGGAGAAGCCCGGGACAAGGGCGGGCCATCTGTGGCCATTAGGGGCCAGAAGAGGCTGGGCTGGGACACCCCCCTGACACCTATAATGGGCAAAAGGAAGCAGGTATGTTGTGGGGATGATGAAGGTAAAAAAGCAAAGTACCCCAGAAAGTCAGAATCAATTATTTCGTATTTAACATCAGCGGTGGGGGTTCTGACTAAAGAAATAGCTAACGCCAAGAAAGAGCTTAGTTTGGGTGAGGTTGAAGTCGACCTGGCCTTAAGAGCAGATTATAGTCTGGCGATACCTCTGGTACCGAACATTGTGATAACAAAACCCCATTTTGATGTAGATCTACAGCCAGCTGTATTACCTTCCCTTATGAACACTTCCGACCATCAGAAGGGAACAACGCATGGCGTTCCACCACACAAATCACAGAGAAAGCGCAAGACACTTAAAACAGTTGGCAGGAGAAAAAAAACCATGGCAGAGACTATTACAACTGATCAATATTTTAAGGATGAATTTGGGAATATCGTAGAGGATTTGTTTACCAC
Source organism: Lissotriton helveticus (assembly GCF_964261635.1). Lineage (NCBI taxonomy): Eukaryota > Metazoa > Chordata > Amphibia > Caudata > Salamandridae > Lissotriton > Lissotriton helveticus. Next base: position 1,119,923,194 of record NC_136067.1, read on the forward strand.
ACGATTGGAACCTGCACTTGTGAACATTGCTAAAGACATTGTGGACACACTTAATACCTGCGTAGCTGGGTTATTATCTAAAGTTGAGAAAATAGATGTGTTTCTTAAACAGCACACAGGGACTAAGGGGAGTTCCACTCAGCCCCAACTACCAGCTGTAAATAGCCCCATGGTTAATATTGTGAATATGGATCATATGCTAAGCATTCCCAATGGGGCTAGTAGTCCTGGTAGGACTGTAGGCATTGTTAAGCAGGTATTTAAGAAGGACGGGGCGGGGAGTTTCAGGCCTGGAGCTAGTTCTGGGAGTAGCCAGGTACAAGAGAGCTCTAGGCACTCGCAACAGTTTGGTCTAAATTTGGATTTGCCCCCGGAGGCTGCCCCCTTGGTGGCCGTCTTTACCGGGGTTCCACCGGTGAGGGGGGCACCAACGAAACAACCCACGACCTTATGAACCAGGCTAGGCAGTGGTGCCTTCAGTTTAGCACTGGTGGAGATGACATCACACGCACTGTCATTATGGCAAGGTGGGTTTCTTGGGTTGGGCGTTGTCCAAAAAACATCCCGGGGGATTGCGTGGTGGTAAACTTTAACAACCGGACCAGCGCAGAAATATTTTTCTGGGATGCTTCAGACCTTGATAACAAGGGTATTAGACCGCTCCCCCTGGGATTTTTTTATCCCCCAGTAAGGTCACATAGATTTTACAAGTCATCTAGCTGGGAACACCCTCCCCTCAACAATAAGCCCACGTTATCAGATCAGGCCACAGAAAGATCACAGTTGAGGCCAATACAGGGACGACTATGTGGGGAAGATACCGCACCTACAATTGCAGTACCCGCTTCCCCATTACGTTCTCATGTTGGGGGGGAGTTAGGACTCTTCAATCGTTTTTCCCCTCTGTCCCAGATGGAGTCGAACGATTGACTGCTTACCGGCACTTTAGGGCAAGGGCTAGAGGCAGTCGCCACAAGCCACATAGTAATAAACCATACAGCTCCATGTAAACTTTTGAGCTGGAACGTGGCAGGCATTAGAACCAAAAGTATAGACCCCATATGGCTGAAGTTCATAAGGCAGTTTGACATCCTCGCTTTTCAGGAAACCTGGGACGCTGTCTGTAGTTTTATTTTGGATGGCTACCATAGTTTTATTATCCCTGCATTCACAGGAACCGCAGGGAGGCTAAAGGGGGGTTTGCTTATTCTTATTTCGTTAAACCTAGTGGGCACTTTTAAAAAACTCAATGCAGAGTCTGATAACTTTTTAATATTCGAATGGACCATCTCTAATCAGAAATATTTGTTAGTAAATGTATATAATGCCATGGAAGGCTCACATCAGAAGGAGCATTTTACCCTTTTAGATTAATTTTTGTCAGCCTATAAGTTTAATCAGACCTCTGTTCCAGAGGTGATACTCATGGGAGATTTTAACATACATCCTTGTCCTTGGGACTGGTATGGAGTGGAACATGTTGGGTCATTAAGTGGGGGGGGTCCCTCATTTCGAGCATAGTAAACAGGGTGAAGTTCTTGAGGAACTCCTTTCCAACCCGAACCTTTTTGAACCGGGTAAAGAAGAAGGGAGGGAGAGGATCCCCACCTTCATAGGACGGGGAGCAAAGTCGGTTATCGACTACATCTTTGTATCCCCTTTAGTCTTGGTCAAGACCCTGGCGTACAGAGTAGAGATGTCGACTTTCAGTGACCATAACCCGATCCTCTTGGAAGCCAAGTTAGGAGGTAGGTTAGATACCAATCAATCAGGGGGGGGACCCAGAGGAACTTATCTACCAAAGATCAAGGTAGACGGATCAAATGGGACACCGTAGTCCCGGAGGCCTTTTTTGAAGATTTAGCTATTAAAGCCGAGGATAACCGTGCCATCTGTTTGGATGGCTCTGCCCCGGGCGCGGATACCATAACAGCCTATGTAGAAGTCTGTAAGGTAATTGATAAGGACTTACATGTGATAGGTAAACAGCATACAAGGAAGGCTCAAAGTGGTTCGATAATTCCTGTTCGAGGGCACATGGTGCTCTTTTAGAGGCTCTCAAGAAGAGTCCGAGGGACAGGGTCTTAGTTGCTTCCCTTCGCAAGGAATACAAACTTGCCATCAGTGCGCGTAAATATAAATTAAAAGAGGAGGCTTGGGACAACCTCCAATCTATCGATGTACTAAGGGATAGTAAGAAGTTCTGGTCCACCATAAATCAGCCGTTCTTTTCCGATAATGAGAACTTAGACACAGACTGCGTAATTCCCGATGCCACTTGGCGTGAACATTTTAGGGCCATATATGATGATAAAGAGCACAGGGAATTACCATCAGTTTGTGCCGTAACTACTCGGTCCACTAATTCTGTTATATTTGAATTGGCCGAGGTAAAAAGGGCTATTAGAGAAACCTCCAAAAATAAGGCTCCAGGCCCCGATGGGGTACCTGCGGACCTCTATATTATGTATCCAAACTTCTGGGCCAAGCTCCTTACTAACGTGTTTAATGTGTCATCTTCAGTAGGTTTCCCCCCTTCATGGGCCTTATTGGTTATAGTTCCGATTTTTAAAAAAGGGAATAGAGGGGACCCCGCCTGTTATAGGCCAATCTCCCTGTTAGACTCTGCTATTAAAATCTTGGGCAGAGTCATCTTACAGAGACTGGGAGATTGGATGTCGGGCAGGGGGGTTCTCTCTAATCTCCAGTATGGTTTTAGAGAACACAGAAGTACCATGGACCAATGCTTAAATTTACATCTTTTGATTAGCAAATATACGATAGCAAAAGATGGTCTTTTATATTTGGGTTTCATGGATTTATCATCAGCGTTCGACTTGGTTAATCGGTCAAAATTATGGCAAATTCTGCCTGAAATAGGCATAGAGGCACCATTGGTCAATTTCCTAAGTGATCTTCACCAGGATCTCTCTGCCGTTGTTAGGGTCACGCAGGAGGGCCGATGCACAGGTAAATTTAGCTCCAGACAGGGGGTCAGACAGGGCTGCATCCTGGCCCCTCTCCTTTTTACGATTTACATTAATGCCCTCGAAGAATCTCTGGCTGGGGCTAGCGCGGATATTCCGCGTATAGGGGGATCGGGTATCCCGGTCCTCCTGTACGCTGATGACGCGGTTTTAATTGCACGCACAGGTATGGGCCTACAGAGACTGCTGGACCATTTTGGAAGCTTCATGAAGTCCCTTGACCTCAAAGTCAATAGCAATAAATCACATGTAATGGTGGCGGGGGCTCATAGGAAGAACACTAAGGTTAAAACCTTCACTTGTTTGGGGTATCAAAGGGGGGTTTACCCAAGAGAAGTCACTGGGACCTGGGTAATATTTGGTACTGAGAGGGAAGGGGTCCCAGTGAAAGTTGACAATTTATCACAAATTAAATAATAATAGTATTACACTTAATGAATCTACAATGTTTTATTCACAGTGTAGATGAAGCCAGGATATAGTATCCAACATTACTCATTTTGAAAAGGTTGAATAGTGCCCAAGGAGTAAGGGAGAAGTGATAAGGTGAGGATATTGCAGGTAGGGATTAGTGACAATAAAATCAGACAAAAATCTGACACATTTATAAATCAATTAAAATGTACAAATGATCATGAATCAAGATAATCACTTAAAGAATCACATGCCCCACGTAATACATTATATGTAACAATTTCAAATAGGGGGCTGGAACATAGAGGACAGTTGTCCACGTTTCGACCCACAGATGGTGCAGGATTTAGTGGAGCCCTTGCGGCGGGGTCTTCATCAGGACGGGTTGGGGACTAGCAACCTAATTATTCGGTGCTCATCATCATTTATCATTGTAGAAAACCTCCGTGTGAAGAACATAAATTCATCTTAATTGTTGCCACTAGCGTTACGGCGGGAATCGAAAACAGGCCCGGGGACGTTGGGCACTGGAAATCCGAAGATTTGTGAGAAAGTTCAGTATAAGTTACGGTCGTCCCCACGTAGTACACAGGCGCAGTGATTAAATCAGAAGTCACCCGCAAAGTATAAAGTATAAATCCAACCGGCGTCTCGGCCACTAAATCCTGCACCATCTGTGGGTCGAAACGTCGACAACTGTCCTCTATGTTCCAGCCCCCTATTTGAAATTGTTACATATAATGTATTACGTGGGGCATGATTGCGCATTTGAAGTACTGTAAATATTGTACATATATGACCGATAATACACGAATGCTTAATTATTTATTAACTATTCTTATCTATGGAGGATGTATGTATTTGTATTTTTTATGATTTTAATTAATCGAAATAAAGATTTTTTTTACTGACTGACAATAAACAGTTAAATACAGTAATGCAAAATCTACAGGACAAGACGGAGGACTTGGAAGCCTGCTCTCGGCAATGCAACCTTGGCATCACAGGCCTGCCTGAGAATACACAGACTGGAAATATGGAAGTCTTTATTGAAAATCTCCTAAAGAAGCTCCTTGGCGATAATGCATTCTCTGCAATGTTCGTAGTGGAAAGGGCCCACCGATCCCTAGGCCCGCGACCAAAGCCGGGGGCGCCACCGAGGCCCGTCATAGCTAAGTTGCTTAACTATAGAGACCGAGATGCGGCACTTAGGCTGGCGAGGGAAAAACAACTAAGGGTGGGTGTAGTTCGCGAAGTAGCGCTACGCAAAGTGCACTTCGCACTACGCGAACTTCACGTAGCACTACGCGAGCTGCGTAGTAGCATGTTCGCACTGTGCAAGATGCATTTTCAATGATTGCACAGTGCGAACAAGCATCCGGCATTGTGCAATCATTGAAAACGGCATCTTGCACAGTGCAAGCTGTAGTTTTCTGCCGCTCGAGTAGATTTTTACTCGAGCGGCAGCTTTCTCAACGCGAACTGGTAGTTTCTCATCGCGAGCGGTCGCGAGCATGCACGTCCACTCGCAATGAGAAACCTGACTTACCCGCATTGAGAGTCTTGCCGGGATGTCATTTTGCTTGCTCGCTGTTGCGAACATGACGTTGAGGACCGCGAACAAGCAAAAAATGACCGCTGCACTACGCTGCGCTGCGCTACGCGTGTTCGCACTGTGCTACGTACAGCTCACGTAATGCGAAGTTGCGCAAACTTCGCAAACTACGCGAGCGTAGCGTAGTGCTTCGCCCAGGGTTAAAAACAACCACTCCAATATGAGGGCTCGGTCCTTTTCCTTTCACTGTTCCCGGACTACACCGCAAAGGTGCAAGAAGCACGCCGCCAGTTTATCACGATGAAACATCAGTTACGTGAAATGGGCGCAGATTACGTGATGCTATACTTAAGAATTAACAGACAAGGGAAGTCCATGATCTTCACGGATCCTAAGGCACTGCAGAGAGCCCTCAAGGACTGGCGCAAAGAGAGTCGTTCCTCCCCGAACAGAGTAGCTGAGGAAGAGGGAGGCTCAATGGATGATCAGGACTAACTGAGACTCTTACAGATAAGCACCACGATTTGCATTGTCATGTGCGGGGGAGAGGGGTTGTACGCTCAGGGCAGATACGATTTTGGGGTACATGCATGCAGGTTGTGGTTACACGCTAAATATACTTGACACGGGACAGGGGAGGGGTGGGCGGTCTCATGACATAACACTGTACTGTGATTTTTCTGCTAGCTACCTATGTCCCCGCGTGAAATCCACTTTCCTCTAAAAGGGGGGGGGGTTGTTTCTTGTTTCTGGGTTTGAGGTTTTGGGGGATGGGGCGGGGTGAGCGTGGGGGTTTTGAAAGGATGGGGGGTGTTTGCGGCCTAGTTGGGACAGGGCAGGTGTGGGAGGGGGGAGCGGCGATACTGTTCAGTGCCGCTATGGCAGGGGGGTTACTTTGACACTTTTTGGCGGTTTTAGTTGCTTGAAAGCACAGGAATGACATGGCATGGCGAGACAGCACACACGGAGGCCAGGCTGTTGGGATTCATATGCCGTTTTCTAACTTTGCGATGACACCACCCGGGGAGCCTTTTGACACACTGACGTTGATGACCTGGAATGTCCACTGTAAGGTTGGGAAGGTCCTACAATATCTCTCTAGACATAGAGTGGACATAGCCCACTTCCTAGAGACACACCTTCACCCAGACAGTACCATCCTGCGATCCAGAGGCTTAATGGGTAAGGTGCATGCGGCGGTATTTACGTCACATGCCAGGGGAGTTCTTACGTGGGTCAACCCTAAGGTACCGCTAAAGTTGACCCCACTTGAGACGGACAGGGAGGGACGATACACAACCACGAAATGCTGTGGGAAAGGCATGGAGATTTGTATAGTGTATACCTATGGCCCTAATTACAATCACCCTGCCTTCTACTCGGCTTTGACGGATAAGGTCCTGGAATGCTCAATGGGCTATGTTCTTTGGGGGGAGATTTTAATATGAAACGACAACCCAACATAGACAGGTCGGATGGCCCTGAGCATCACCCCTCGGCATCTGCTAGGGCGTTAGAGTCGGCAATGACACGACTGGACTTATGCGATGTGTGGAGACATCGATACCTGACTCAGGGAGGCTATACACACTACTCAGCACCACATAATATATACACACAAGGATTGACTACTGGTTAGCCTCCACTCATCTTACGCACAATGTGCTGGCTTGCACGATTCTACAGCGCCCATATTCGGATCATTCACCTCTGTTGCTGACAATCCCTACACCTACGAAGCGCATCCCACCTTTCGCTTGGCGCTTCCCTCCTTATTCCTTGCTGGACGACTCTTTTAAGGAGTAGCTGGCCGCGTCTATAGAAATGTTTTTCGATACTAATATGGGTACTGTCGACTCGTTTCAGACAGTATGGCAGGCCTTTAGGGCGTACATCAGGGGGATAGCCCTTTCCAAACATGTGGGGGTGCTCAAAGCGATCCGGGGACAGCTGGAGGCTCTGGAGAAAAAGCTTAAAGAGCTGGAGGCCCGATGCTTACTAGACTGCAGTGATGCCCTCACGCAGGAATTTGCCCAAACACTTTGACAATACCACGAAGAGGCAGACTCTGAAGTCAAACACCTGGGAAAATACGCTACTGCATGTTCAAGGGAGGAGCGCTGCACCAGGACTACACTTCCCAGTGTCCCAGCACTACCGGGACCAGGACGCCGCCTCCTGACCCGTGCAGCTTCCGCCCGGAGATGCATAAACACCAGGAGCACCTCCGGTGGAGCGGGGGTCATTGGCACAGCTTGGGGGCACTTTCAAACAGCGTACCTGCCAGCAGAGAAGGCTCCGGTTTGTTGACGCTCTCCCCTGCCGCCGAAGGTTCACGGCTGCCGAGTGGGGAGGAGCGCTGCACCAGGACTACACTTCCCAGCGTCCCAGCACTACCGGGACCGGGACGCCGCCTCCTGACCCGTGCAGCTTCCGCCCGGAGGTGCATAAACACCAGGAGCACCTCCCGCGTCGCGGGACGCGCGCGGGCGACGCCGGGCGGAGCCCGGGCAGAGGGCGGGCCGTCTGTGGCCGTCCGGGGGCGACGAGGGACGGGACGGGCCACCCCCCTCTCGCCCAGGATCCAGGACACAAGATCAAAATGGGTAAGAGAAAATTACCCTCCCCTACTGTTGGCGGGACACCTAAGGTTAAGGCTCCCAGGAAATCCAATAGCATTCTTTCCTTTCTGACTTCGGAGGTGGGGAAGTTGACAACTGAAATCGCTAGAACTGAACGCAAACTGGGATTAGAACCATCGCTGACTAGTAAGGAGGACTTAAGTCAACCGCAAATTGGTACTAAAACTATCCCTCTTGAACCGAGGATTGTAATTGCCCCGCCAAAGGAGACAGCGATATCCCCCACCCTTGCCACTGCCACTGCTGAACCCAACGGGGTGACCTCCAAACCTCCCAGTACAGTCGGAGTAAACAGAGCAATACGCTCAAAGCAAACGAAAAGAAAGTATAAAAAAAAGAATACGAATAAACCCAATGGAGGAAAGGGCATAGTGGGCTCACTGGAAAATGCTATTAGAGACATGGTGGAAAAAGTATTCACTGAGAAGATAGAGTCCACATTAACAAAAATTGCTTCAGATATCATTGACGTTCTACATCAGTGCGTCGATGGTATCCTAAGGAAATGCGAGCGCCTGAATGTATGCCTAAAAACTGCCGAACCTGCTACTTTTGTCTTTAAAGGGAATACACCAGGGGCATCAGGACCTGTACGTACGCAACCAACTAGTGGTTGCAAAAGACCTAGGGAAGAATCCTCAGTAGCTAAGAGTGCGGTAGCCATTATGCCCACTGGCCCAGTAACCACCCAGGCTGACGCCCCCAGACCAACAGGAGGTATTAATAGGCCTTCTAAACCCGTGATTATAGCACAACAGAAGCCATCCAATTCGCCCAAACCTGTACGCCAACCCATAATTAATTTACCCCCTGAGGCTGTGCCTTTTGTAGCCATTTTGGTAAATGTTCCCCCACTTAAGCCAGGAGAGTATGAACAACCGTTCCAACTGCTAGCCAGGGCCAAGTCTTGGGCAGACACGACTTGCTCGGGAGACAACGAAATTTCTAGTGCAATTCTTTCTGCACGGCGGGTGGGCTGGATAGGGCGAACAACCAAATCAGCAGAGGGTGATTGTGTGATAATAAATTTCAATAATCCCAGGGAGGCTCGCAGATTACTATGGGACGCTTCGCCCTTAGAGGGACTAGATGCTGGGCCCCGTGCTGTACCCTTGGGCTTTTTCTACCCTACCATTAAATCTCACTTAAATTCGAACAAGGGGTATGCCCAAAGCAAGGGTTATGATAATACATCTACTCTGCTTATTCAACCCGCCTATACTCGACAGGAACCTGATTATAGCTGGACTATGATTAATAGGACGACTAACCTCAATCCTGGTACACACACACTAATGTCCTCAAACAGACCCATACCCTTGCACAATAGATTCACGCCTCTGGTTCGGGCGGCTGAACATAATTGACGCCCAGCTAATAACGATCCTTTGCCCACACTACCCATAGTGGGCAATCCCCTTATAGGAAAACTTAGTAGAAGGCCTAAAATCATAAGTTGGAATATAGCTGGCCTTCGAACCAAAAGGGAGGCTAGTGTATGGCTGAATCTTCTAAACCAATATGATATCATAGCCTTGCAAGAAACCTGGTACTGTAATACCAACTTCTGGGTCCCTGGGTACACATCCTATTTTGTCCCAGCCACTAAATCCCTCAGTGGCAGGGACAAAGGGGGCCTTATGATCCTGATCACTATTCATCTGGCGGGATCTGCCAAACAAATAACCACCGGCTCCCCCAATTTTTTATGTTTAGAGATTAGTTTAGCTAACGGCACCAAATGCATTTTCATCAATTTTTATAATTCCGTTTTAGACGGAGATTCCACTGAACATCTCTGCTCTTTACAGCTTTTTTTGATCAATTACAAAGAACGTCAAACTACCTTTACGCACATCATAATCATGGGGGGTTTTAATACTCATCTCTGTGGGCTTTCTTGTCACATTGAAGATACTGATTGTCCCACTTCAGGCCACTACCAGCATTTTGAACACAGCCCTAAAGGTCATGCCTTAGAAAATCTATTATCTAGTGTTGATTTTTATGAACCTGGGTTTAATGATAAAAGCGCTCGTGTTATGACATACAGCGCTAGAAACTCTGAATCCATAATAGATTATATTTTTGTTTCCCCTGGCTTATTAAGTATGGTTTTCTTTTATAACGCAGTTGTGGCCGCGTTTAGTGACCATAACCCAGTCATCCTTGAGCTCGCTAACTCTGTTGGTTTACTCAAGGAGGGAATAAACAAAACGTCAGTGCTGGCTGTGCGGTCCGCGGACCAAGGTAGAAGGGTGAAGTGGTCCAAAGTAGTTCCTGTAGAGTTTTTTGATAATATAACATGTAAAGCCCGCAAAGAAATCGATATTTGTCAAGACAACTCAAAACAGGGGGAGGAAGTGATTAACGCCTTTGCCACCATGTGTGCTTTGGTTTCTGAAGAACTAACTGTCAAATCCAGAAAGAACACACAACCATATAAGGGCTGGTTTGACAGAGCTTGTTCAAAAGCACACAGTTGCCTCCTGGAAGAACTGAAAAAATCACCAAGGGATAGGGGGGAAGTGGCCAGATTAAGAAAAGAATACAATAACACCATCCATGCACGCAAAGATGCACTCAAAAAGGATGCTTGGGCCACTTTAATGGAACAGGCAACTTTAAGAGACAGTGCTAGCTTCTGGGCCATTATAAATAATCCTCTTTTTTCCGGTGAGGCAAACGATAACTTGGATGCCAATATCAGTGAGGAGGACTGGTTTGCGCATTTCAAAATCATTTATGGGAGTGATCATGTGTGTGATACACCCACTCTTCTCACAACTAACTTCCCCAAGTCAGTGCTCTCCTTCTCTGTGGAAGAAGTAGAGAAGGCCATAACCAATACCGTAGGGAAAAAAGCGCCAGGCCCGGACGGCGTCCCAGCCGACATGTACAAGGCCAACTCCTCCTTTTGGGCCAATATCTTGACCAACGTTTTTAACGCCGCCACCAACCATAGTTTGCCTGTCTCCTGGTCACACGCCACCATCATACCAATTTTTAAGAAAGGCCAAAGGGGAGACCCGAGGTGTTACCGCCCCATTTCACTCATCGATTCTTCCTTTAAAATCCTAGGGAGAGTGATACTGGCAAGGATTGATGAGTGGGCTGTCAACAACAATATTCTATCTAACGCCCAATATGGGTTTCGAAAGGGAAGAGGGACCGAGGATCAGTGCCTCAACCTACACCTGATCCTAGGTAAATATACAGTGGCATCCAGCGGATCAATTTATTTAGGGTTCATGGATTTGTCCACAGCCTTCGACCTAGTGAACAGGTCCAGGCTGTGGAAAATCCTTTTGGACCTAGGGATGGACCATTCTTTGGTTTATTTTCTGGCTGAGGCACACCGGGACCTACAGGCCTCTATCAGGATGTCACAGGAGGGAGCTTGCACCGCTGGTTTCAAGTCCACTAGAGGGGTACGACAGGGGTGCATCCTCGCCCCAATGTTATTCACATTATATATAAACCATCTAGAATCAACACTGGAGCTGGCAACATTAGACGTCCCGCGTTTTGGAGGACTGTCTACTCCGGTCCTCCTCTACGCGGATGACGCCGTGCTTGTGGCACGTACTCCCCTTGGGCTACAAAGATTATTGGCGGCCTTTGAGGCCTTTATGACCTCCCTTGATTTAAAAATTAACACAGACAAGTCACATGTTATGTCAGTGGGCGGGAGAAAGAACAAGAACTTGAAGCCCTTTTTTTGTGCCAACACACCAATTTCTAGCGTAAAAACTTTTACCTATTTGGGGGTGGTTTATGACGATAAGGGCACCTGGGCACCCCAAATAACGGTCAAAGTTAACGCTATGAAAAGAACAGCAGCTGCTATCGCCGGTTTTGCGAAACGATTGGGCGGCAAACCCACGGAAACATTACTAGCACTTTATAGAGCGAAATCGATTGCAGTAGCAAGGTACGGGGTTTCCATTTGGGGTTATACCAATAACGCAGAAGCGATCCAGGTTGAAGAAAACAGATTTTTACGTACACTGTTAGGTTTGCCGCAATCCACGGCTACCTTCTCCGTTCACACGGAATTAGGCCAGGGGTATATAAGTGATATTATCAAACAGTCCCCAATTCTGATGTGGTTAAGAATGTGGCTGAACTCTAACTTAAACCCTGAACCACACAATCATGAGGGACTGCTTAAACTTGGACAATATGAAAAATATCCCGTGGCTCGTATACATTAAAAACACCCTAAATTCCCTGGGCCGCCCTGACTTATTCTGCAAACCGGAATGTATTGTCAAAGACGACCTGGAATGGTTCAAAGTGACTTTTCTTAAAATGAGAGAAATAGAGCGGGAGAGCTGTGAGCTTGAGAAACCCACTGTGAGGGAGCACTATATTTCTAAGTCTACAATGGCCATTGAACCTTATTTAACGGTTGTGTCAATTCCGTTACATCGCTGGTTACTAACCAAACTAAGACTTAACCAGATTCACTTCCTGTTAAATGATTCTAAGGTGTGGGCTAAGCCCGAGGACCTACCCGTCTGCAAATGTAATAGTTACTCTTTGCAGGACACTATTCATTTTATGTTTTTTTGCAGTACTTACGCCTTGCCTAGGAAAAAATATATTGTTCCGTTGCTTAAAAACAAGGGGTTTGTTCAAGTAAACCAGCCCTACTCTATTTAAAAAAGCTAGACTCACCACTGACAATGTTTAGTGTCGGAAATTTTTTTGTCAGCTGCTTTTCGCCTTAAAAAAAGTAGCGGAAACAGACAACATAACATCATTGGCGACAACTTATGAAATTACTGAAAAATTGTTGTATTTTTTAAAAAGCTGTAAATATTTTAATTGTTCAATTTTAACAGTGATATCTATTTAATGTAACTGTATCCCCTGATTAAGTATTGGTGTCTGTGTGCTTTTTATGATTTGTTATGAATCGAAATAAAGCTGTTTTTGAATACTGCATGATCCTATGGTGAGGGGGAGCACCCAGGATTGGTCCTGGCGCAGATAGCCAAACAACGCAGGAACAGGGTAGTGATACCGGATATGAGGTCCACCCAGACGGACGAACCGCTCTCTGAAGGTCAGGCTGCGGAAATGTTTTGTGAGTATTATGCTGCCCTGTATGCCTCCCGTGGGCCTGCCCAGGAGGAGCGGATATTGGAATATCCTTCCCATATTGAACTGCCATGGCTGCCTAATCTACACCATGAATTTTTGGTGCGTCCGATCGAGCGAGAAGAAATCGTATTGGCGCTGTCTGCGATGAGGGCGGGGAGTGCGCCGGGAAGTGATGGCCTCACTGTTGCCTTTTATAAGGCATTTGCAGATCTTTTAATACCTCGGTGACTCACGCTATTTGAAGACATTGCGGAATCCGGATCAATGCCGCCCACCATGCGTGAGGCGATATTGGTTGCCATTCTTAAACCGGGGAAGCCTCTGGGGGATCGCGCCTCGTACCGACCACTATCGTGGTTGAATGTAGACGCGAAGATATTCGCCAAGTTGTTGGCAAACCGCCTAAGCCCCATGGTCTCCACGTTGGTCGCCCCTGAGCAGGCGGACTTCGTGCCCAGTTGCAATCTTACTTAAAATCTCAGGACGGTGTTTGCGGCGTTCCAACATACGCGTCCGGAAGTTCCTGCAGCAGCAGTTTTTTTAGATATGGAAAAGGCCTTCGACTCTGTCAAATGGCCTTTCCTGAGACAGGTCTTGAGTCGAATGGGTGTGGGAGAGTTGTTCTTTCAGCTATTGCCAACAGTGTATACCTCCCCAACGGCCCGCATACGAACTGGAACACTGACCACAGACCCCATCCAAATCAGCCGGGGCATGAGGCAAGGATGCCCCCTCTCCCCAATCCTTTATGCGCTCACATCTGAGCCCCTTGCGTGTGCTCTACGTGAATATCATGGGCACAGGGACATACGATTCCCCTCGTACAATCTGATGGTGTCCACATATGCAGATGACACCCTCTTATATGTCCGGGACACAGTGGTGCATCTGTCAACTGTGCTAAGGGAGGTGGTCTTGTTCAGTTCTCTTTCGGGTATCCATGTGAACTGGGCCAAAACTCTCATGTTTCCACTGACACCGGCTACGAGGAGGGTTGAGCCAGAATACCCACTTCAGTGGACTACTAAAGCGGTGCGATACCTTGGGATACGCATGCACACGGACTCGGTGGTAGTCCTTAGAGAGAATTATGAAGTGGCTATCTCCAAATTGGAGGAAGATATTGAAAAATGGATCGCTCTGCAATTGTCATTGATGGGGCGAGTCTCTCTCATGAAAATGATTGTATTACCTCACTTTTTGTTCCTGTTTACTAATATCCCTATGGTGCTATCCATCTCATTCTTTCAACGCCTGCAATCGTTAATGATACGATTAGCATTGGCTGGCAAATAGCCAAGAGTGGCGTGGAAAATCCTTACTCGTCCGTATGTGGCGGGCGGCCTGAATGCCCGAGACCTGGAACTTTATTATCGGGCTACACAAAGAGCACACGCATACCACTGGATTCATGGCCCAGTAGATATCCCGCATATACGCATAGACACTATAGTCGCGGCCCCTGCCCCCCTCCCTGCATTGCTTGCCCGACTGCGTGATCACCAGACGGGTATTTTGGATTCACTGAACTCGGTTACTCATGCCTGGCACCATATGATGTACGTACAGGCTTGCAGCCTGTTGTATGCCCCTCTTGCCCCTCTTGCCTGGTGCACATGGCTGGCCCCATGTAGGGAAAAGGGGGTGCTGGCTGCGATTGGTTCACTGAACATACATAATATGGGAGACCTGTTCGCGGAAGGCACTTCAAGCACCTGGGAAGAGATCGAGACGGGTAACGTTCCCTCTCCGCTTTTACCGCGCTTTCAGTTTCACAGGGTGAGACATCCGCTTAGGTACCTTCTAGGGGAGGATATGATGGAGCCCCCGGCGGTCACGGCATTTGCTTACATCACTGAGGCTAAGTCCCCCGCCAAATTGATAACTAATCTATATCGCATTGCCCTCTCCGAAAGGACAACTGACTATGCTAAACCTCGCCTGGCATGGCAGGCTGACCTGGCTATTGACCTGCCGGACGAGAAATGGCAATACTGCTGCTCCAGCACGAAAAGGATATCACTCAACGGCCGTCACAGGTTGCTACATTTTAAATTCCTAAACAGGGTTTACTATACTCCAGAAAGGCTCCATAGATACGGTCTACGGGAAAGTCCTCAATGTGAGAGGTGCAGGGCGCAAGTTGCTGATTTTTTACATGTGGCATGGTTTTGCCCGGGGATCTCATTGGTTTGGAGCAAGGTATATGAGGAACTGAACAAAGTCACAGATCTAAACTTGACTCCGGATTTCTTGCTAGCCATTTTGGGTTACTCTAAAACTCTACGGAAGGAACTTAGATGGCTGGTGGACATGGCCTTCCTCCTCGCCAGATGTGTGGCGCTATCCTGGATGAGAGGCCCGGTACCGACGATGTCCCAATGGACCAACGAGATGTTATATTACAGTACGCAAACTGATCTATACAGTGAAATGTTGCTCCCACGTATTAGACCGAAAAATTTTGGTCAGTGTTTCTTGACAAGAGGCTCACACAGGTTGCTCCAGATGAGGAAGGCGAGGACACACGTACACGAGCTGTGGTTCTGACGGTGGGGCGCTGCAGTTTGATAGCGGATCGGACACATCTAGCACTACATACGTCATGTAGTCTGACTGCAGACATAAAGACTGACTGTGCTGGCACAGGGTGGGGTCAATTGACCGTGGTATTCTGACCTTGGTGGGTCTATGATAGACAAGCCATGTAGGCCTACATTTTTATTATGTCCAGTTATGGAATGCTTTCTGTTGACTGTCTTGATTCTTAAACAATGTATGCAATATCCAATGTCGTGATTTGATGCCAATGTCTTCTGTGCTTGTTTATTTTCCTGAAATGCCAATAAATAAAATATATTTTAAAAAAAATACTCCTATTTTACAAGTAAAAAATGAATATATGTAATAATTTTCTCCAACTATCCCCCCTAAATTATCCCAATCTAAAGCTTAAACGCATATTTCGCCTTTGATGCTCCCAAATGTTGGGGTTTACAGTTGTCACTCGTGGTGGCCCTGGTGTGCTTGCCCTTGTCTTTTTGGGCTACTCGACTGAGCCCTCTCACGGATGATCTACTGCCTGATAAACGTACTTCTGCAACAAACCCCTCGCCGGCACTTACTGCTAGCCAAGCTCCACGGTACCCGGGACACAAAAGCCTCAAAAACCTTCTTGGAAGCCGCCATCTTTGACAGGACACAATTCGGGTGGCTGTGACCTTCCGCACAAACATAGCAAAGAGATTATACTTGAAACGGGCGGCAGCCATTTTCGAATATTCACTAATTATTCAGTCTCCACATGGGCGTCCATATTTAAATAAAATAAAAACTTTGTTGTGTAGGCCGTATGCAGTGTGCTTTATGGAAACTTAAGCAAGACTTGCAAATCAGCAAAAATAATGTAATACTGTGAATCAAATCTCACGTGCTTAAACATTTTTGTCATACCATCTGTGGCAAAAGAAATCTAAGTGATAAAATGGGAGGAGTTCACCGTCTTCAACAAAGCTAAGGAAATAGTATCAAATTTGAAATGTTTCCCAGTTAACAATATATTGCAACCACATTTGTTCCAACGACCTGTGTCATCTCTTCTGGTCTGTCTTTTGTTTCCATCCTACTCTGCCACATTCATTCATTGCAGTTCTATGCAGCATAGAGGCACTACGAGTCACTTATAACAAAACTATCTTTGACAGTTGTTGCAATTTAGGGGGTCGACTGCGATCGATTCGCGAATCGCGACCCTGAGGTTAGATTATTTTAATTAAATATGGCAGCCGGATTGTCGGCAAGTGAGTCGGGGGAGGACGCATTCAGGAAACTTTTCAAGTTTTACCGGCGCCAAAATCCGCCACCAGACTTTACAGCAGTCTCCGACTTCTCACCTAATAGAGGTGCTGAAAGCAAGGTAAGAACCTGATCATCTGCGCCTTAACTTAAAAAAACAAGCGCCATGGCGTAAACTTTTCCTTTTCTGCCGTCCCACTTGGACGGCCTGGCCTGCTTTCCTTCTTAAGTAAAAGGTTTGTTATCTTTATGGGGCCTTGTGTTTGGCTCCACAAAGGTAAGAAACCTTTTACTGAAGAAGGAAGTCAGAAGAGCCCGTCCAAGTGGGCCGTCTGACAAAGAGAAAAGTGTACGTCACTCTACCCTCTTTCCCAATGGCTGGCCACCATTTAGATTAAACGGTGACGCCTGCCAATGGGAAAGAGGGGCAGGGATTAAAGCCTGCTAGTGAAAGCTCCTCTAAATCATAAAATCACGCCAGCGAGACTGCGCATATGCGCAGCCTACGCTAGCGAGACCTAAAAACTTTACCTTATGAAATATCGGTTAATCACTGGATGTGTTAGAGATGGACACAGTGAGACATCACAGATGTCGACGTTAGTTTGAACAATATCTATGCATAAAATGAATGGTGAAAGTCAACATGGAAAAAGCATCTTAAGATGACATAGAAAACTCCGTTGTGAAGACATACAAATGCATGATAAATCTTTATACCTTTAAATAGTAGCGTCAGCTGCTCATAAACATGATGTATGTAGAGAACAGCTCCTGTGATGGAAATCCAAACTAGATTCTTGATTATGTGAGACACAAAAGGGCAGATTTACAAGCTCCTTTCGCCACTTTCGCATCACTTTGAACATGGAAAAATTGACGCAGTATTGGCGCAAGGGGCTTGTAAATCTGCCCCTAAGTCTTCAATAATAGAGTCACTTGTAGGGAAGCGATCCAGGCTCTAGGACTCAGCTACTCAGGGGTCACAATAAAAAAGAAAATAAATGTATCGGGATGTTGCCCTGCATTACTGACAAAACAAAATGGAAGGCTTTTCAGTTATGTAGATAATCGACAGACACTGATTGTTATTCTTTCACCCAATGAAATACAAGACAGGAAATTGCCCAAAGGCATCTTAACTGTTCCTTGACGTACTACCTAAGACGCGATTTCTTAAGCAGTACTTGCGTTGTGTTTACCTAAAATATTCGTCTGCGAAGGATAATTCGCAAAACTATAGCCGTACCGAAACTGGGAGTATTTATGATCGTGCGTCGACGTAGAGATTCGACAAACACTAAGGGGCTGATTTACAAGCCCCGTATGGCACTTTTGTGCCGCCGTTGCATCACTTTTGTGACGGAGCGGTGGCGCAAAGCCAGCGCCATGCTGTGGGGTATTTACAACGTGACACATCTAGGAAGATGCGTCACGTTGTAAAGCCCTGTGCCACATGAAACCTGCGTCAGGTTTCATGTGGGCGTTCCGGCGCAGGTGGGGGCGTTCCGGTGAAGGAACGCCTGGAAAAGTGGCTGAGTGAAATCTACAAGATTTCACTCAGTCACTTTTCTGATCCCGCTGCGTGAAAACGTTACGCCTGCTTGAAGCAGGCATAAGGAGTGACGCAACACAGCTAATATAGGGTGCCCCCGAGCAGTGCTGGAGTTGCGTTGTGCTTGCGACACAACTCCAGCACTGCGTCACCTTTATGGCATCAGGTGCGTCACGCATCTGTCTATTCTTGCGCCATGGTGCGCCGCATTGTAAATGCTGCGCATCCATGGTGGTGCAAGAGGTGTCTGCCGTGACGCAAGAAAACTGGCGCATCCCTGGGATGCGCCAGTTATTGTATATCTGTCCCTAAATGTTATTATATTGCCGAATGAAACACAAAGTAGGAAAGTGCCTGAGCGGCATCTTAACAATTTAATACATCTTTAGCACTACTTGCAAAGCGCTTACCTCAAAAGTGTGTCTAGGAAGGATAATTCACAAAACTTTATCCGCACTGAAGCTGGAAGTATTTATGAGGGTGTGCCGATAACGTAATGAATGTCGTGTGGTGTTGAATCTAAATGGAAATGTCAAGATGATGGCTGACAAGAAAAGAATAAATATAGAAAATAGACTAAGGTTCTCACAAAACGGGAGACATACTCACAATGGTTAAAGTTAAATCAAGAAGTGGATAATGGTGCAATGCGAAGGTATAAATAACAACAGAATCTGCCCGCTAGTATTAACACAATATAAAAACTGAAGATAAATCCCCTCCAAGCAGCGAGTCGTCCCGCTGCTCCCATTTCTTCTAGCGAGGGGGGGGGTGAATAATTTTTTCTTGGGCACTTGGCCCCTTCTTATCCTCCCCTACGCCCTACCTAGCTCGCCCACTGATTGGGGGGGGTTGGGGGGGAGGTTAGCTTTGTTCAAGGGGCCAAGCCTAGCCAGCATTCAAATGGGGGCCGGGGGAGGGCTCCCTCCTCCGGATGGCGTTTCATCCGGGCCCCCATCGGGTCCGGCTTCGCCTTCCCGGCCCGGGTCCAGATCTGAAAAAGAAAAATAATACACCACCTTTCTTTTATTGGAGGTCTTACAATTAAAATGTTATGTCATAATTTTCAACGGTATAGAGGATAATACAAAATAGTTTTTTACAAAAGATAAACACTGCTGAAAATCAATGCTGAATGTAACTTAGGACCTGGGGACGCTAGAATCTCAATTAAGCTTTCAGGAAAGCAAGATTCACAAAGTAGGAAAATAGGGTTGACATTTTTAAGGAAATCATATGGGATCTAGGTGTTATATCTCCCACGGGATTTCATTGTTAAGTCCTCTTTGATATGTATTAACAAAATTCCAAAAGACCTCTCTCCTTTTTCAGATTTCACTACTTTTAGGTTCTTGCATTATCTCAATTTTCTCCAGAATATGCCATCTGATATTGGTAGAGATGTGGGCTTTATTCAAATAATGTCTGACTAAAGGAGCTGTTACTTTCGACGTATTAATCGCCGAACGATGGGGCATATTACCAAGGGCCTTATCGACGCTTTAGCTGGAATATTTCCCGCTACAGCGGCGATAATTTCATCGCCCTATTACCTAGCTGTCGCTAACACCAGTTAGCGACAGCTAATAGGCGATAGCGAGCATTTAGGGGCCCACCTTGCATGTCAGCGATATTTATCGCTAATGACATGCAAAGTGGGCGTGCCAAGATGTTAGCGACTGGAAACAGTCGCTAACATCGCTATCACCTATTACCAACTTTTGGAAATAATCGCGCTAAGCGCGATTATCTCCAAAAGCTAACGCCTGCCCAGAGCAGTTCTTAGCCATGTTATCCAATGGAAGGTGGATAACATGGCTAAGAGCATTTGCTCGGTAATGCATGAATATCGCTGACTTTTCAGCGATATTCATGCATTTCGTCCGATTTCTCTCGCTTAGGAGATAAACCTTGATAATATCAAGGCTCCTAAGCGATAAAAATCAGCGATGCTCGGCGATATAATTTTGGCCGCTAACCAAGCTGAACGATATTTTTCGCTCATGCTTGGTAATATGCCCCTATGTTCCGTAAGTCGTGTTGACAGTGCATGTGCTGTCTCACCAACATAACCTAAGTTGCAGAGGCACAGGAGAAGATATATCACTTTTTTGGTTTGACAGTTGGTAAATTTATTAGCATGTACAGTATGCCCATTATGGGTTACTATGTCTCCTTCTATGGCACTAGTGCATGCTTTACATTGGGTACCTTTAAATGTCCCCTTGACAGGTGCCGTACCATCAATAGTTTTTTGCACAAACGTAGAACCTTTGGCAAAATGTGAATGTACAATCATGTCTTTAAGCTTCTTATTTCACCGATGAGCAAATAATGGTTTTGGCAATTTATGTTCTTGTGTTGTCAAGATATTAAGGAAATGCCAATTGGAGTTAACTATCTGTCTCACTGTTTCTTTCATCATAGAATGTTTGGTGACACATATCAATTGGGTTACCGCTGTGCGTGAATGTGATCTTAAGAAGGCATCTCTATCATAGAATCTGGATCGTTTGAATGATTCACGTATGAGGCATTTAGGATAGCCTCTCGCAAGAAATGTCTCTTGAAAATCAAAGTCTTGGAGATTGGAGATTAGAGCAATTACGACAAAGTCGAAAAACTGTCCAAAAGGAATACTCTGTTTTTGCATTCGGGGATGACACCGCCATCCATATTATGATGTGTGCAGTGTCTTTCCATGGCGGAGACTTCGTTATGGAAAGGCATGCAGAAATTGACTTTAGGGGCCTGTTATTGGCCCCCGGTGGGCTGGGGGGTGAGTGGCTGTACTGGGGGTACCTTTGGTACCCCTCTTCATTGCCAAACACAAGGTGGCAGGCACCACGCGGTGCCTGTCACGTTGTGCATTGCAAGGCACAACATGCACCTTTAACATTGCAGCGGGTGCAGTATGACGCACCACCTGCCGCAATGTTAAAGGCAAGAATGCATCAAAAAACAAAACGTAAGGAGGGTCTAAGGGGAAGCATTTAGAGACCAACTTGCATCCTATCCCCCAGTCTAGCTATCAACAAACACAACAGGGATGCTAAGGGTCTAATGGAAAAACTACAATAAACCAAGACACTCATAAGTATTAGGTGAAGTAGTTTGTGTGAGGAGAGAAAAGAGAAGAAAGTATATAATAATACCCATCAACCCACCCATTGGCGGAGTCTCATCATCTGGGTTTAGTTGAAAAACTGGTTTCTGCTAGGTACCTCTTTGCTAGTATGTAGAGGAATGCTAGCAACAGATCCACCAGTGATAGAGAGCCAACAGAAAGTATAGGCAGGATAAAGTAGAGTAATGTTTCAGTGCTCCAAAAGAATTTATAGAATGGTGAAAAAAGTGTAGAAATTAAGATTGCCTAGTGTGATGCCAAGAAGACGACTTTATTGAAGGAGGTCATCACACTGGCAAGATTAAAAGCAGAGTGAAGATAGTGTGTGAAGCAAATATCACTATCAAGCGTGAGAAATAATTGGTCAACATGTTTCAGCCTTACAAGGCTTTCGTCAGGACCTGTTGTAAATACACTACTGCAACCATGAAAAGTGAAAAAGAATAAGTGACCGACCAGACATAAAATATTTATATGGTGGTCTCACCTCATAAAGAAAACTCTCCTATAACAGAAAAACAATTAAAATTATGAGCTTATAATTGTAGTGAACAAAAGCCATCAATAGAGTGTTTATGTATGTCCATATTTTAAATTCCAGTTGAAAAAACTCACCCATAAGTTTTTATGGAGGTTGCCTCACCTCGCCTGGCGCTCGCTCAGGTCAAAAAGAGGCCCCGCTCTAAAAAATAATAAGAGGGAAGTAACATATATTTTATTATTCTGCTTAGATTTATAAGCTTCAAACAGAACACTCTGAGTGAAAGGGGTAAACAAAAAAAGGGGACTTCTAAAACCTGGAGGGAATGATGAGAAACAAGTTTGTAAAGAATGAGGTGAAATAATCGCCATACTACAGCTATAAGGAAGGGCTTATATTTTCACACTCAAATCAAAAAATCTTATTTAGGTCCTAAACGTACTTAGAAGTACTTAAAAAGATGACCCAACAAGTAATAGAATTTAAAATTTCAGAAAATGCGATGTCACAGTCTCATGCAGAACCGCTATCAAGCTGGTGCCCTACAAAAGATATTTCTGAATGTCAAGAACCCACCTGTCCGTCGGTTCCTCCTGCTTCCTTCTGAACTGAGGGGAAGGTAGCAGGCATACCGATGTGCTTTGTTTTAATTGCACAAGGCGGACCAGAGAGGGAACAATGGCTTCTGTGTCGTGATTGGTTCATATACATAGACTGGAAGGACAAATCATGAGAATGAATCAGGAAGCGTTCACCGCTCTATCCGTTGTCGAAAAAGATTTCACACTCACCCTCCTGTCCCTCGGTTATTTACGCTAAAGACGGACAAGAAAGAAAAGTGTTGAAAGAAAAGTAAAGTACGGTACGCCGCATTGTCATAGATCGCTGACTAAAATAAAAGACTATGCCGACCTACCTTCAGGACACCAAAGACGTTCTCCGTCTTTTGCCTGATATAGAGTTCAACGTCGAGACTGACATTCTTGTGAGTTTCAACGTTGAATCTCTGTACACCTGCATTCCGCAGGAAGAAACCCTACAGGCCGTGAGGGGACTTTTGGAAGAACACACTCATGACAGTATTACACCGATTCATTTCATCATGGAGCTAGCAAGACTTGCCATGACTGAAAACTTCTTCCAATTCGAAGACTCTTTGTACCTCCAGACATCGGGTACGTCGATGGGGAGCATCTTTGCCCCCAGTTTGGCAAACTTGTACGTCCATCTCTTTGAGACACAGTACGTCCTCAAACACAACAATCCGTATTACCACCAAACGGTGTTGTGGAAAAGATATATCGACGACGTACTAGTGGTATGGCGAGGAGACATGACCTCTATACTTGCATTTCAGCGTTGGTTGAACATCCAGAACCAATTCCTAAGGTTCACAGTAGAATCTAGCGAGAGAGAGCTCCCGTTTTTAGATCTACTCATTTTTCCTCAAGATGGTCATCTAGCAAGCAAATTGTACCGCAAGCCCATGTCCAGGAATTCTCTCCTGAGATTTGACAGCTACCATCCACGCTCTCTGAGAGAGAATTTGCCTTTCGGACAATTTCTAAGAGTTCAAAGGAATTGTTCAGAAAAATCAGACTTCAAGGATCAGTCTGAAGATATTTGCTCCAAATTGAAACAGCGACTGTACCCCAGTAAACTAGTCAGAAGATCATGTAAAAGGGCTTCCAACAATCCACGAGCAGTTCTGCTAGCTCCACCTGTGGTAAAACTTCCTTTGGAGAAATTAACTTTTGTGACTACTTTCAGCACAGTTTCTACGCAGGTCCAAAAGATCATACGGAGAAACTGGCGTATTCTTAAAACTGCTGGTAAAGACATTCCACCACCATTGTTCTCTTTTAAGAGAAGCTCTAACTTAAAAGATGAGTTAGTACACACCAGACCTCGGTCTATAGCTCAAGATTCTATCACTACACTCTGGAATCTATCGCCAGTTCAAGGCCATTACCCTTGTAGCAATTGTTTGGTGTGTCCTCAAACTAAGAAAACTCTTTCGGTGGACATTGGTACCTCACGTCCTTGGGTGCTCAAAAACACACCAATTGTAATAGTGAAAGGGTTATATATTTGATCAGATGCCCCTGTTCACTATGCTATGTTGGTATGACGACAAGGAAAGTGAAGCTGAGAATCCAGGAACATAAGAGCACGATTAGGCGAAACAAACAGGCCACACGTCTCACTAACCATTTCATGACAATGAAACATTCTGCTGATGATATGGAATGGCTAATCTTAGAACAGACGTTCATTCCCTTACATGTCAGTGACATCTCTCGATACCTGTTCATTAAAGAACAGAAATGGATTTTTAAACTTAAGTGTGACACCACGGGGTTAAACGACGACATCCCTTGGGTCCAACTCTGACCCCTTGGCAATCTGGTACCTGTAAATTGCTTCTCTGAACCAGATTCTGGCCACCTGAGGC
Organism: Lissotriton helveticus; assembly: GCF_964261635.1. NCBI lineage: Eukaryota > Metazoa > Chordata > Amphibia > Caudata > Salamandridae > Lissotriton > Lissotriton helveticus. The sequence continues at coordinate 1,119,947,317 of NC_136067.1, forward strand.
ACCCCCTGAGTCCTTATAAGAAATGAGTATATTCTTTTCCTACGATCTCTGTGGTTTCCACGATCTCTTTGGTTTCAAAGTAATCCATAAATGGATCGGAATTCGGTGTTACAGGTCCCGCACACTGTCTTTGGTTTATTGCATTTCCGTTTCCGGTTTGAAGGAACTATCCAATCGAAGGAACAGGAGGATATTGCCCCTTTTGGTTCATTAATTATCTGTAACCACAACTCCTTCAGAAATGTCCGATTTGAAATATCCGATGGCCTTAACTTGGGAGAAAGCAGTGAAAGATTTCTACGCTTTGCTCATATTTCACCCGTTCATTCGTTTTTTCTGTGAACAACTGCGAGACGAGAAGAGGAGTGTCAGGATGTTTCCTCTCTCTCGACCAATGAGTGGGCGGTTAACAGTTTACGCAATACCTCTTGACTCTCTTGCCCTCTCTGTTCCCTGTGCGTAAACCAATCAAAAGAAAGAAACAAATGCTTCCTTTCTGGTCCGCATTCTCGCAATTGTAATGTAGCCGCAACTGACTCAATTATTTTAGTCAGCGATCTATGACAATGCGGCGTACCGTACTTTACTTTACTTTTCTTTCAACACTTTTATTTCTTGTCCGTCTTTAGCGTAAATAACCGAGGGACAGGAGAGTGAGTGTGAAATCTTTTTCGACAACGGATAGAGCGGTGAACGCTTCCTGATTCATTCTCATGATTTGTCCTTCCGGTCTATGTATATGAACCAATCACGACAAAGAAGCCATTGTTCCCTCTCTGGTCCGCCTTGTGCAATTAAAACAAAGCACATCGGTATGCCTGCTACCCTCCCCTCAGTTCAGAAGGAAGCAGGAGGAACCGACGGACAGGTGGGTTCTTGACATTCAGAAATATCTTTTGTAGGGCACCAGCTTGATAGCGGTTCTGCATGAGACTGTGACATCGCGTTTTCTGAAATTTTAAATTCTATTACTTGTTGGGTCCTCTTTTTAAGTACTTCTAAGTACGTTTAGGACCTAAATAAGATTTTTTGATTTGAGTGTGAAAATATAAGCCCTTCCTTATAGCTGTAGTATGGCGATTATTTCACCTCATTCTTTACAAACTTGTTTCTCGTCATTCCCTCTAGGTTTTAGAAGTCCCCTTTTTTTGTTTACCCCTTTCACTCAGAGTGTTCTGTTTGAAACTTATAAATCTAAGCAGAATAATAAAATATATGTTACTTCCCTCATATTATTTTTTAGAGCGGGGCCTCTTTTTGAACTGAGCGAGCGCCAGGCGAGGTGAGGCAACCTCCATAAAAACCTATGGGTGAGTTTTTTCAACTGGAATTTAAAATGTGGACATACATAAACACTCTATTGATGGCTTTTGTTCACTACAATTATAAACTCATAATTATAATTGTTTTTCTGTTATAGGAGAGTTTTCTTTATGAGGTGAGACCACCATATAAATATTTTATGTCTGGTAGGTCACATATTCTTTTTCACTTTTCATGGTTGCAGTAGTGTATTTACAACAGGTCCTGACGAAAGCCTTGTAAGGCTGAAACATGTTGACCAATTATTTCTCACACCTGATAGTGATATTTGCTTCACACACTATCTTCACTCTGCTTTTAATCTTGCCAGTGTGATGACCTCCTTCAATAAAGTCGTCTTCTTGGCATCATACTAGGCAATCTTAATTTCTACACTTTTTTCACCATTCTATAAATTCTTTTGGAGCACTACAACATTACTCTACTTCATCCTGCCTATACGTTCTGTTGGCTCTCTATCACTGGTGGATCTGTTGCTAGCATTCCTCTACATACTAGCAAAGAGGTACCTAGCAGAAACCAGTTTTTCAACTAAACCCAGATGATGAGACTCCGCCAATGGGTGGGTTGATGGGTATTATTATACACTTTCTTCTCTTTTCTCTCCTCACACAAACTACTTCACCTAATACTTATGAGTGTATTGGTTTATTGTAGTTTTTCCATTAGACCCTTAGCATCCCTGTTGTGTTTGTTAAAGACAAGAATGCGCCTGCCAGTGTGGCGGGCGCATCCTAATTTGCATCATGGGACTGCCACACCTCTGGCGGACGGTCCCATTTTCCATCATGGTCCGCCCGCCATCGTAATGGTTCCCAATGTGTAGTGTGAAAGGGGTCTTATTTCCAAGGCGGCGTTAAGCGACATTAAGTGGCTTAACGCCTCCTTGTAAGTAAGGCGAAGGGTTTATCGCCACAGGAATGCCAATAAAAGTGGAGTTCCTGTGACGATCGGGGCTTGTAAATATGCCCCTCAATGACTACTATTATCACTGCATCTCCCCACCTCAGAGCCCTGCAGCTTATGGAACCCACAATGTAAAAAAGAGAAATTATGTAAATTCTGCAATCAGTCTCATTTATGATGCTTGGTACACTGTAATGGTATTGTAAAATAATCTAACCCGCTTATAAGTTTAAAAATATCTGTCAATGCTACTCTAGCCTTCCTGTGGTGACAAGAAATGCCCAACTTTCTGTAAAGCCCTCTGCTCCCTATACTATGAAACTACCAGAAAGTAAGAAAAATAAAAGATTTTCACTAGTCTCTTTTTTCTGTTTTGCTTGATCTTTGACTAACTCTGAACTTGTATTGGCCATAACAGTCCACTACTTTAATGCTAAGTCACTTTGAAAAGAATAATACTGCAGTACTGGGTGTAGTATCATGCGAGTTAGCAATGACTGAACCCTTTTGTCTCCTCATGGACTCCGTAGAACTGTGACATAAGTGTTAGAGCATAGTGGATGCAGGTTTAGAATGTTCTGTTCACCGTCACACGCAGATGAATAAAGATGTGTTATACTAAGCTCCATATGCGGCCTAGTCATTAGCGGGTACCCAGGCTGGGTGAGGATACTACAACTTGCGACTAAATATAGGATAAGTAACCAAAATCTTGACAGTGCTCTCCCAATTAGGTTTCTGTGGTCCAGCAAAGTGTCTATGCGTGCCACGTCTGTCTCAGTCCAGTGCAGAATCAATGCTTGCCGTATGTGGAGTCAAAGTACAACTTCAGCCAGTGCACAGCATTTGAAGCTAATGAGAGCTTCACTGAGAAGTCTACACATTGTCGGCCAAGAACCTGCTGGTAAGGTCATAAAAATGGATTAAATGCCATCACACAACCTAAAGCTATACATCATACAGAGTGACAATGCTAAAGGCTGATGCAATCAGGTTATGAAAGAGCAGCAAATAGGAACAGCACATTGCAAGGTAATGCTGCGATGTGAAGCAGAGGCCAACCAGGTGGCAGACAGTACAAAGAGACGCCTAAAAACATAGCAATTCAGATACAAGAAATGATCATCTTCTTACCAGAACTGAGTAAATAGAGCCATCATACCGCAGAGTAGGAGGACGTGGCCCCAGTCGAAGTGCACTGGTTGTGCTTATGGAGCAATCTATACACAAAGCAGCACACCACCACAGCTGCTGAGTGGGGCTCAGAACAACTCCAGAGGTCTTTGAAGATCAGAAAGCCAAGAGAGGCGATTGGAATAATGAAATGTTGTTTTCCCAGTAAAGACCAAGAAAGAGGCCATGTTTCCTGTAATTATCAAAGATGACCCAGAGGCCAGAACATATCAAGGCCTCAGAGATGCTTTGCATAAACAAGGTCATCAAGCAGCGTCGGAAGTTTAGCGGCATTTTTGCAGCACTTTATTTTACTCCAAATCATTAATTTTCAGCATTAAAACAATGGAAACTGATTTAGCCGAGTATTCCACTTTGAAATAGGCCCTAATGTGAAGTCATTTCCTTTGATGTCCCTTCCACTACCCCTAGCATTTTAGTGAATTGACGCCCATGCTCTAGTTGGCCATGTTACCCCCTCACCTTCCATGTCCAATGTGCCTGTATTTACAATTTATCTTGATGCATTGAGACAACCCAAACTTTCGTATATTAAAGCAACTTCTGAATTAGAAAGGTTTATTTTGGCCTACACGGAGAGACGGGCAGCTAAGCTTAGGTTCGCCATACTGGATGCGGCCGAAATGGGATTACTGAAATGACAGTAAAACTCTGTATCTTGTTTTTAATTACACAACAAACAGCCGCCTTTTGACTCGGGTTGGCGGATTTCCCACCCCCCATGCTGGCAGACTTACTCCCTCTGACAAGGCAGCTGTTGAAAATTCACCTTATGAAGGATTAACCAGCAGTGCACAGGAGGGTTGTCCTTCAAAGTTGCAGCATCTGCCATGGGAAGAAATACTTTGGTGGGTTTCAGCCTTAATGTTTTATCACCAAAGTGGCTCCTCCTATGGGGGGTGCAGATACTTAGTTGAGTAACATCCAACGCTGAGGAGATTCCACCAGTAACATAGCATAAGTATTTGTAAAGCAAACGTTCACCCAAGGGCATCTTGACGCTGAATAACAGATGTTTATTGTTACCCAACTCTGCGGTTTAATTTTATTGACCTCAGAAAGATGAAAGGCTGAGTGGACCAACAGAGATTTGAACCTGTGACTATGAGGACCAGGCTTAACCATGGCCACAGGGAAGGTCACGCAAAATGGAAATACAAGGTCTGCACCACATATCAGCCTGAATTTGGCACAGATTTGGGGCGCCAAGACTACCTGAAAGTGCCCCAGTAATCGCGGTATTTGAGTATAGTGGAATCTTTCAAGACAAATGTTGAGAGGGGTTGGTAAGACCCTTCTCTTATTTCCCTGAACAGTTTACATAACAATGGCACTAATAATGGCATATTGTTTTTATACTTTTTCAAAGGATGTCTGTCAACCTCTGAGTTTTTTGTGTATGATAGATCATCTACCCCTTCACTATCTCCTTTTCTGTTGTGTCCTGATCTAGAGAGCGCGTCTGTTCTGGGGTGAGTTTCCGTACATGAAGTGTGGCCAGAAAGATCTCTTCCTCTAGAGTGGTGTGTTGGCACACCGCAGTATATTGAGCTTCATAATAGGGTTTAAACATGTTAAGAACATTAAGGGGTCTGTAAATACTAATCCCTGCATAGTCTTTTTCAGTGAAATAAAAAGCTACATATCTTGCTATCTCAATTGCATAGCCAATAGACGTCCGACTTTCTTCCCTTTCTCAAAATCACCTTGCTAAAGTTTGAATAGTGTTTTTTTGCCTTAGATGTGAGCAATTGGTTAAAGTCATATTTTGCCTTAAGTAAGCTACGGATTTCTTCCCTGAAAGGTTTACATGCGTAAGTTTAGGATAGTGCCTACACTTGTTTTCCCAAGTCATTCTGGTGTTTTGCCTCTCTCTTATAATGAGCGGACTCCTGCATTATTTCTGCCCAAATACAGACCTTATCTGCCACCCCCAACACTTGAGTGGAGGATAATGTGTTATTGTTCTCCCCTACATAGATATGGAGCATTGAGTGTAACTCCCCACCTCCTTCATTTTTGCGGGCACTTATGTAAAAATCATGGCATTTTTACAAAAGTGCCAATTTCGCGGGCACTTTTGTAAAAATCGCTGCATTTTTACAAAAGTGCGAACCGCAAAATCGCAAAATCCTGGAGGGTCTGATTGATGACAGATGGACAGCTTTGATAGAGACATTTGATGATTTCATTTATGTGGTAGGAGAAACAGATAACAAGAAGATTATCTAATATCTTAAGAATCTAGCTGGTGAAGGTGTAAAAGATGTCATAAAGAAAATGCATAGAGTTACAAAATTATATACAGTCAAATTAATATTGTCTTAAATCTGCAGTTCAATCCAATGCTTAATGTAGATTGTGAAAAGTACATTATCAGTCAAGAACGACAGAAAGTACTGTAAGTTAAATGAATTAATGCTAGGTCTCAGAGTTATTGATTAATGCCTGTCGGATTCATGCAGAAAATGAATGCTGAGAGAAACTCTTAGTCTTGAGCAAGTTTTCATGGCTGCCAGAGCTGAAGAGCATGCGAATCGCCAAGCTCCTGACAACGAGGCTGGAGGTGCCCAGAGTGTCATGAACATGAAAAGTAAGCCAAAGCAAGCACAAAGCAGAGGGACATAGACTGATGTCTCCCCAGAAAAAGAAGTTGTGCTTCAGGTGTGGATTTTTTGTTGCCAAATGAAGGTAAATGTCTGCCACTGGACAGTTTTGCAAAGGCTGTAGGAAGGAGAAACATTTTTAAATGGTTTACAAGGCGAAGGAAAAAGTGAGTGCGTCACAGCCCGAAGACAACATGGCAACACAAACCCTTCAGAAGAGAGGTTCGATGCACACCCACAAGGCCAAGTGACCACACCAGTTGAGGAAAATCAGCACCAAACAAAGTTGATTTTCATCTAAATCATCGTCAAAACGTTCTCCAGTATCAACCTCAAGTAAAAGTGAAGACGATGGATGTGCAATGTCAATGTTTCCCTCAGAAAAACGTGCGCATGTTGTACTGGCTGCTTGTGCAGAAAAGCATGTCAAAGAGAAGTAGCCAAGAAAGAGCAGCAAAGTCCTTCAAACATTGTCTGAAGATTACACTAGTAGTAAACGGTTGCTCAATATCTTTTATTATCGACAGTGGTGCATCAATAAACATAATGTCCGAGGAGAAATAGAATGAACTATCTCCATTGCCACACCATACGCCATTAAAAACTAAAGTGCATACATGGGCTGCATCGATGCCATTAAAAAGTCAAGATCCCTTTGAAGCAGCGATGAAACACAAGAAAACGAAAGCACAAGCACCCATTCATGTACTTCAAGGTATGGCGTCAAATGCTTGTTTACTCTGTTTCAGCAGAGCTGCTGATATGGAACTGATATCAGTGAACTATAACATGAATGCTCATCATGAAATAGTAAGTAAGTTCCCGTTATTGTTTCATGGTATAGAAAAACCCAAGACTATGAAAGTACAATTACACATTAATCAGGACGTCTGTCCTATTGCTGAAAGACACAGATAAACTGCATTTTATTTACGGGAAGCTGTTGAAATAGAATTTTAATATTTATTCAAACATATAATTGAACATTCCACTGCTACAACGCACTAGGTTTCTCTCATAGTGGTAGTGCCCAAAAAGGACAGTGAAAGAGCTGTACGCTTCTGTGTTGATATGTGCCAAGGGAACAAGGCAATGGAATGAAAACAACATCCAGGTCCTCACATCACCGACATGATAACACAATTGAATAGTACAAAGGTCTTCTCTCACCTTAATTTTAATGAAGGATATTGTCAGTTGGAACTTTAGGAGTACAGCAGGTACATTACAACCATTTCTACACATATTGGCTTGTTCCTATACAAAAGACTTTGTTTCATTGTGTCATCAGCTACAGAGCTATTTCAAGATGTCATTCGACGTATCACACATGAGTTTAATTATAGTGATGACATATTTGTTTTTTCGGAGCTACACAGAAGGAGCACTATAAAGCTCTCGCTCAGTTGTGTTGTTTACTTGCAGGTGTAGGTTTGACTTTAGGTGCTGATAGAGGGGAGTTCCATAAGACAAAGCTACATTTCTTTGGCCATACCTTTTCTGATGTGGGTATGACATCGGATCCAGCTAAAGTGCAAGCGTTGTCAACTGCCAGTCCCCCACAAGATGCTTACATGTAACGTTCATTCCTTGGCATAGCCAGCTACTGTTCTAGAGACATACAAGACTTTGCCACTGTAAGTGCTCCATTGAGAGACTTGATGAAAAAGTATGTTTCATTGGTCACATGAATGTGATAAAAGTTAAAAGAGAATCAAACAAGCTATTGAGAATGCTACTGAAAAAGCATACTTTGATCCAAAGCTTCATACAGAGGTTGTTCTTGATGCTGGCCCATTCGGATTAGGCGCTATCCCTGTGCAGCTTAGTGGACACCCAAATGCTTGAAGACATATTGTAGCGTATGCAAGCAGAACTTTGTCCCAAACTGAACATGCTTATTTACAACCTGAGAAATACATTTTAGCAGTGTTGTAGGCTTGAGAACACTTCCACGTATTCTTATATGGAAACCTCTACACACTTGAGAAGGATCATCAAGCATTGTTGACCATCTTTGGCAATTCAAAGGCCAAGATGCCTCCACGGATTGAATGTTGGGGTATACGATTACAAGAATACAACAACACAATCGTGCCCCGTCCAGGGAAAGATCAAAACCCTGCCAACTACATGTCACAAGTGCCTCTACAGTGCCATGGTACCCCTTCTAAGACTGCTGAAGCCTACATAGATCTCATTGTGAAATCAAGGAGTCTAGCTGCCATTTCGTTGGAACTAAAAGGGCATATGTATAAGCCCCTATTGCCACGAGAACGCCACTTTTTGTGATATTCCCATGGGGATAGAGGCCTTGCCTTATGTACAAGACAGAGTTAAGTTACTTAACATGACTTAACGCTGCCTTATACATAAGGCACCCTCTCACGCTATGGTTAGCGTGAAAGGGGCATGCAGTGGGTGTTGCGGTGGGCGTTCCACCACAACACCCGTTGTATGTACAAGGGTGGCTTACATAGGAGGCAGCGCCAAAATGAAGACCAGGAAAATCCTGGTCTTAAGTTGGAAAAACAAGGAGAAATGCATTATTTCTCCCCGTTTTTGGTTTTTCCATGTGTGTCCCTTCCTGTACATAAACAAACCTTTAAAAAAAATGCTATTTAGTAACTTTTATGTGTGCTGCATGAAGCAGCACACATGAAAGTTACAAAATGGCATTTTGAGATTGTTTATGTGAAGGAAGGGACACCTTCCTACACATAATCGATCCTCCCCTGCACACAGACACCCTTGCACTCTGGTGCAAGGGTGCCTGTGCTGGTGCTAAGCTAAGTTGTTAAACTTAGCACCATTGCAGGGTAAACTGAAAGCTCGGTGGCGGCTCGCCGAGTTGGCGATGCAGCGCGCGCACTGTAAATTGTTTTGTTTATTTAATTACTTACCTTACTCCTGTCAGTCGTATGTCGGACTCCACTACACCCCCAAACCTGCCCCTCCCCCACCCCATCACACCACCCGCAGCACTCCCTCAGCGAGCCGCCACTGGGAAGGCTGCATCACAGTCTTGTGAATATGTTACAGCCTTGCGTTTCCAAAGTAGTAGAGCTTATAGTTAAGTCCAGGAGGCTAACGACATGCTCTGCCACGTCATTGTACTTATCCACCTAATTGTAACTGCCATAGTGAAGATAATGACATGTTAAAACTAAAAGACATTTAAAAAAAGATTTATTATGGTCACTCCTTACTTTCTTTCTTTCTACATGCATGGCTCGATCCGTATCTAAAGTTTGTAATTACGAGCCTTCTTAAATTAGAATGGTTTATTTATCATCCATTTTTAATGCCACCTAGTTGTTAGCTTTTTGCTTGTTCAACCTTACAGTACATTATATTTTCACCTCTCCTTTCCTCGTTCTCCCTTTGCCTTGCTTCTTTCCTCTCTTTCTGTCAGGAACCAAGGTGCTAAATTGCATGGACGTCAAGTTGTGGAGGCAATCACAGGTTGTGGTCAGTCCTGGACAGCATTGGTTAATGCACGTTCCCTTAAGATGGCTGGAAGCGCAATGGTTAGCGCTCCAGCCTTTCCACAGTAAGCCCGAGGTCTGAAGCACAGCTGAGGCAAGCGCTCACCCTCAGCTGTGCGTACTTCACTGAGGCTGTTACTGAAGTAACATCTCTTGGCATTTCGTCCGCGTTCCCTTCAGAGAAAGAGTAGTTAGAGTTTTAATTTCGAGACCGTCGGTAGCTTTATTCCGCTACACGCCGGGTTTACAAAGAATTCCTGTCAAGAAGAGTTACGAGTCTGTAGAGTCCAGCTGTTTATTCCTTGACTTTGTCCTTGAAGAAGAAAAGGCTTTTCGTGCCTGTTTCCTGTCACGTAAATACAGCTCAGAAAGTTTTTTCAAAAGAAATATAAATTCAGCACCGGTAATAAATATTAGCTACTTAGTTTCAAATGTTGAAAACTAAAGCCGAATTTCTTCCGTGCGCTGAGAGTTGTTTAGCTAGGATATTACCAGTGTGTTATTCCAGAGTAGTTAACTAGAAACAAAAGAAAAGAAACCTTACCTCAGTCCATATTCCAATCGAGCAGCTTCAGAGAGTCCACCTGAATCCAAAGAAAAGAAAGGTGATTAGTTGAACAACATAATAAGATAAGAAAAGCACAATGTATTTTTAAACTGTACATAGTAACACTAGTGTTTGTTTCTCAACAGAATAGTCACATAAGCACAACATCGTAAAGGAGATCATCCTAACAAATTCCAGTAATAAGAAGAGAGGCAATAGCCCAGTCTCTAGGGGGTATGTTAAATTGGTATAGGGAAATATACTGTAATTGTTAAACCCTAGTAAAGATCTTAGTAATGTTTGTCATTTGTTTTTCCAGTGTCTAATCTCTTACAGCGCAAGAAGCAACTAGAGTAGTAGCAGATAGATGACACCAGTATAGAAGACGAGGCTGTCTCTTCTCTGTCCCTCCTCCCTTTCCCCCTGGGATTTCCTGCACTCTCCAGTGGAAGAACCTGTGGGAGCGTCAGGTGTAGCTCGGAGAGGCATTGGGAACTTGCAACATTCTGCTCCTGTGAAGTACCTGAAAAACTTCAAGTAAGACTCTCTTGACACTTTCTTTCTTTACTTTTCTTTACTTTTACTTTTATAAAATGATTACAATGCACTTGTTTTTGCATTACAGTTATGCATTTCAATTCAAGTTTCTAATATTCATAACCTATTGCTATACAATATGTTTAATTTGTTAAACTCTAATATGTTTATTACCTTCCTTCTATTATCAGAAAGTTATATTATTCATTTTGCATGTTCATAAATTTGCTTGGATTGTCCTTCAGATGTCTATTTTTCATCTAATGCAATTGCCATATGTTCCTTAACTTTCGTCAATAAAGCCTTTTTAAACTTAAAAAAAACTAAAAAACATTATTACACATCAGTCTTGGTACAGGCACACTCGACCTCTTACCGGTGACAGTGAATACACAAAGTTTAAAAATGTCAAAGATGGACTGTACTTTATTCAAGAAGGTTTTAGTCAGAGAGGTTCAAGAATTGATATTTTTAAAAGCCTGCAGCAATAGATAATTAAAGTGGCCTATGAAGCACATTGTGGAATTGTTGCCACAAAATGAGCTGGTTTCCCCATCTCAATGAGATGAAGGCCTGTTTTATCGAAAACCACTCAACACGCCTTAAATATGTCAGAGTTGCCAAAGCATGCATTGGAAAGATTTGCTATTGACTTCCTCTGTCATCTTGGCAATGGACATCACTTGATGGTGATTGTTGTGGAATACTCCCAATTTCCATTGATAGAAGATCTTTCATCCATCACTCAAGAGAGAGTGACCAAGAGATTAGACTGCATCTTTGTGACATGGGGTGTTCCTACGACCTTAAAATCTGACAATTACCCACCTTTAAACAGTTGAGAATTCAGGCATTTTCTCAGTCATCATAATTTGAAGCATCAGAAGAGTACACCTCTTTGGCCACAGGCCAATGGCCTTGTCGAAGGTTTCATCAGTACTCTCAAAAAGCTGTTCAGAATGCTGTATTGTAAAAGCTCAACCTTAAAACTGTCTTGAATTCTACTCTTTGAGCTTACATTTCGACCCCTCACTCAACTACAGGTGAAAGCCTGGCAACTTTGATGTTCGGGAGAGCCATGACTACAAAGTTACCTAAATGAACCAACAGAAGATCAATTACAGAGGAAGAAGCCCGTTTTAGAGAATTGGGTTGTAAATGAAAAATGAAGGCCTATGTACACAAGCGTCAACATGAAAAAGACGTTATTTTTCCTAGAGGAGATGGAGTGCTTGTTCATCAGTCTAGAAAATGTAAATCTGATGTTCCCTTCAATGGTGAGCCATTTCATGGCTGTGACCAGCAAAAGACTAATGGTGACTGCCCAATGTCTTGGAAAATCCATCTAGCGAGTTTCCTCACATTTCCATTATGTGGCTCATCGCTTTGTCAGGCTCTGATGTCAATGTAGAGACCGGGTCTTAAAGGACGATTAAAGACCCCCTGACTGCTGCTGTTCCTACATCGCCATGCAGATCCTGGACACTTCGACTGCCTGTCCCCATTTTCCAAAGACACTGTTGGGGCATGTGATCAGAGTTCCATGAAGAATCATAGAAGAGCTATGTCTGTATAAATCTGTAAAATAAAACTTTATTTAACAGAGGGGAAGATGTAGTGTTGCGTGAGTAAGCAATGATGGAAGCCTTTTAGCTCCTGGTGGACTCTTTAGAACTGCTGCTTCTGTATTATGGCTCTTATATTCTGGGTTCAACCACTAATGTGAATCTTTACTGCCCATTGCAAGGTCTTTCAGATTGACACACAAGAAGTGCAACCTCATGATTTGTACCACATGTCAGTCCAGTATGCACTCTGATACCATCACGGGTCTGGTTTGTGCTCTATAAAACTCTAACATAAATAAATAAATAAATTTGTCCTATGTTTTGTTCTTAGCATTATTTGAGCTTCCCTTTGAGGCAGGCTAATCTTGTACTAGTGGCTTATCTTCTGTTATTGATGTGATAGATGTGATGGTAATACCTGGTTTGTCTATTACAATAAAGGGGGGCCAAGAGTGCATAAAGGTCCAGCCTACATGCTCCAAACGATACTGAAATGTGAAAGGGTGTGCAGTATATAAAGGTGAAAGTAGCAGGATTTTGCTCAGAGTTCTAACAGGTCAGGATAAGAGGAAACCAAAGGATGGTTCATTTTTTGGGGAACAAAGTAAGTAATGACCAAGAAAACAAATGAATAAATTAACAGAAGAGTATGATAATATAATCACAAAAATATTTGTTTACCACTAGAAGTATAAAGTAAAGTGAATTCTAAGTCAATTTTAGGAACAACAACTGTTGAGGTTTCGACCTCTATATCAGCAATAAAGTGGTAATCATCATCAGGATTCTACAAAAATGATGCAGACAGCAGTTCATTCTCTGATCTGAATCAAATTAATTTATATACTTGTAATGGTTATCTCACAGTTCTGTGATTATCATGGAAGATTCATTTAGTTAATTTATTATCTTATTTTCTTTTTTATTATCTACATTATCACCGACATCTCTTCTGCTCACACTCTTTTTATTTGTCATCAGCTTATTTGTTAGGATCATGTAAGTCTCTGCATTAATTTGCCAAATTTGCTCATGAACAGCCTGGTTTGATGTTTATTAAATATCAACTTTTGCAGATCTATATACATAGTACCCAAAAGGGTCCAAGCTATTGCACAACCTTTTTCTGGAAATATTTAAATACAAAAAATGTTAATTTGTTATTTTGTATGCCCTAGTTTGTTCTGGGATACAGTGTTGCCCTGACAACTTAAAGACCTGCCTCCTATACACCATCATTCTTAAAATGATAGACACTTGTGGGGACCCAACAATCGCAGGTTTAGTTTGGTTATCCATATGCTATCCCAATAGCAATATTCAGAAACAGGCCAGTGATGCATAGGACTTCTCTTGCAACTGGCAGTTGCCTGTAGTGTTTACTTCTGTGAAGAGCCATAGCCACCACCAATATGCCACACTGCAATATTTTACATCAGATCTGGAGAGGTGTGCACAGAAAGTGAGCGGGGTGCCTACAAATATGCATGAAGTGTCAAAAAGCATTGAGGCGACCTAGGTGACACTTATGATATTCTTCAGGACTGTGTGTTGAGCCAGTAACTCTTTAGCAGCCAGTGAAGCTGAAGTGGATAAATATCACTGAACGCATTGAGGGACAAGCATACGTGTATTAACCAGACATACGAAGCAGCATACATCGAATGGCAGCTAAACAGAATTTTCCTGAACTTTTCCCTTCCTATCATGTCCAACATTTTACAGTTAATGCCAGGGGTGAGAAATCTAGCCATACACTTGACTGGAGGAACCAGTTTAAGAAGACGGCCAAGGAAGAGGAAAGGGGAGAGAAAATTGAGCATTGGAAAACAGCAATGTAGAATGTTACATCAACTACATCTTTTTTGATAAACATTAGTTCAAATAAGAGTCTTTGAACTTATGGGGAGGTCCTATGCTATGTCATTTATGGCAATCCAACCTAGCATGGTCCACCTCACAATCCTTGATTACTCTCCTAGCACCTACAAAGAAACAATTAGTGTATTTGATGTTGTACTTTGATTGCGCCAGTCTCACAGCCAAACTTTTTGCCAGGATTTTAACTTCGGTATTGATCAGCAAGATGGGCAGATATGATGAACATTTCTTATGGTTTTTCTCCTGTTTAGGGATAATCACTATCATGGCTCCCCATTGATCTTGCAGTTGTCTATGAGGAACTTGTATTGACCTAGGTTTTTCTCTCTTTTCATAGTGGTGATCACCTCTTGGATCTCATCTACGGTCAATGGTGAATCCAGATCACATTTCTGCAATTGGTCCAGCTCTTTTATCAGTAGGTCATTATCGACTGAGTAGACCTTTCAGCAGTTAGAGGCATTTGGCTGCATAAAGATTGATCTAGTATCCAGTAAACATTCCTGCTATTGACGTGACATCTCATGCCAGCTGACTATTTTCCAGCTAAATAGTTGGGACGATACAGAGCTGTAGTCAAGTGTTGCCAGCCAATAAAGCAGCTTGCCAGACATATCATCCCATTCATAGATCTTATGTTAAGTAGCCATCAGGAGTGACCCGTGCAGGTAAGGGGGTGGGGAGTGAGTCGACAGATGACAAGGAGTTAAAATTCAAGAAAAAAAAGAAAACCACTTACCTTGCGCTCAGCAATGTGGTGAGCGCAAGGTAAGTGTTTTTCTTTTTTCCCCTTAGTTTAAATTTGTCTTTGTCTGTCGACTCCCTCCCTACCCTGCCACACCACTCTTACCTGCACGGGCCGCTCCTCCTGGGAACCATGCACGAAAGTGTGGGCACTCCTAGTCTTATTTCTCCAAGCTATTCTACTGTGGCGTTCAGTTGCCTAAGCATAGAAGAATCTCAAGCACAAGCCTTCTGAACTGTTTCTATAGTATCAGTCGCTTTATTGTTTACTTGTTTAACCCTGTTATCAGTGCTTTGATTTGACCACAATCTGCTTGGATAAATGCTTCTCATGCTGTGACTGTGGACTCATAGGATCCCATATTGACATTGAAATAGAATGATACCTTCTCCCAGAGCTTAATAGCTTACCTTTTGTTGCTTAACCACCATGTGTTCATGCACTAGCTCCAGCCACCAGGAAGGAGCCACCAGTATAATATAGCTCCACAGGGAAATTGTCTGATAGACCACAGGGCAGTATTCTGACCTCTCTTACTTCCATCAAGAAATGCAGGAAAATGTAGTCTGGCTGAAAAAGAGGAATGGGGATGGGCGAAAAATTGTTACATATACATCGCAGAGTCCCATTAATTCAGCCCATATCATGAGGGAGGACGTTCTGGGCATTGTGCTACCACTAAATGTGTCCAGGAGGGAGGGGAAAATTAGCAAGAACCTTGTTAAAATTATCGCCGTTTTAGCTGCAGGAAAATGCCGCTAAAACAGCGATAATGGGCTTGCTAATATGCGTTATAGAATTCCAATAGAAGCCCAGCTTAGATGTCCTGCACATCTAATCTCGGCTTCTATTGGAATTCTATAACGCATATTAGCAAGTCCATTATCGCAGTTTTAGAGGCAGTTTCCTGCCGCTAAAACAGCAAAAATTTTAACGAGGTTCTTGCTAATATGCCCCCAGGTTTATTATAATATTGAAATTACCGCCCACTATCACCTTCTCTGCTGTGACCTGTGTTCCGTTGGAAGGTCAAAGCAGCTAGAGAGGGTTCTACCAGGTCAAGGGTAGATATGCACATATTATCAACCAGAGATGCCCCTCTTCTCTGCCCGTTAGCGTCACAAAGCAACTAAGTGGACAGCTAAGAGATCTGAGGGAAAGATTTCTGCAGAAGAAGCGTGACTCCTTTCATACCCCTAGTTTATCTTGCATGATAAACACAGGTTTACCAGTGCCTACTCAGGAAGTTGCAGTTGTTGACAAGTAGGTCAGTCTCCTGGAGCAGGAGCATGTCTAGGGACAGTTATTTAACATAGTTGAGGACTGCTGCCCACTTCAGCTCATAATTAATTCCTTTGAGGTTACAGGAGAGGATACAATAGTGTTTATTTAACCTCAAAAGGTAAAGAGTCCCCTTCTTTGTCCTTCCTGCTCGTGCAGGCACCAACTTGACCCATCCTTGCTGTCTCAGGTGTAGATTTTTTAGAGAGGGCATGATCTTCCAGGAGTCTAATGGGTGGTCTGAGTGTGAATTTCAGTACTAGTCATAGGGGCCTGCTCCTGCACCTTATTCCAAGCCTCCTCCATACTATCAAAGATTATGTTGTAACCTAATGGATAGCTTTAAGCCTCACCGAGTAGAGCAGCATGTATTTTATTAGCATTGCCTGACGTTTGACTTTGGCCTAAGCAAATGTTCTTCATTGTGGATGGATTTGGGCAGTATAATCTGGGCAAATCATAAAGCTAGTGCCTGAATGAGGACAGTTTGCTGAGCATAGGCTGCTCTGAGAATGGTATCCTATTAAAGTAGTTGAGCAGCCTCAGGATGAGGTGAGGTTGGGCACCCAGTCGTGGCCTCTTGGTGAGTGCTCTCCGTGCCCTTTTAATCACTAAACAAGATGCAAGGTCTTGGGCTGGGACCTAGGATGTGAATCATTCTTAGAGAAAATGTTCTGTCTGTAGTCCCTCAGCATCCTTGGGGACCCACACCAGGTGCAGGTTATTCCAGCTGGATCTACCATCAGTGTCATTGGCTTTTCGTTCCAGCTGCAACATTGTCTGTTGAAGTTTCTCAAAGTTCTTTTAGAGGTGCACTGTTCATCTTCTGTAGGTAAATTATCTGATAGACCACAGGGCAGTATTCTGACCTCTCTTACTTCCATCAAGAAATGCAGGAAAATTTAGTCTGGCTGAAAAAGAGGAATGGGGATGGGCAAAAAATTGTTATATATACATCGCAGAGTCCCATTAATTCAGCCCATATCATGAGGGAGGACGTTCTGGGCATTGTACTACCACTAAATGTGTACAGGACTGAGGGGAAAATTAGCAAGATCCTCGTTAAAATTACAGTCGTTTTAGCAGCAGGAAACTGCCGCTAAAATGGCGATAATGGGCTTGCTAATATGCGTTATAGAATTCCAATAGAAGCCCAGCTTAGATGTCCTGCACATCTAATCTGGGCTTCTATTGGAATTCTATAACGCATATTAGCAAGCCCATTATCGCCGTTTTAGCGGCAGTTTCCTGCCGCTAAAACAGCGATAATTTTAATGAGGTTCTTGCTAATATGCCCCCAGGTTTATTACCATATTGAAATTACTGCCCACAATCACCTTCTCTGCTGTGACCTGTGTCCGTTGGGAGGTCAAAGCAGCTAGAGAGGGTTCTACCAGGTCAAGGGTAGATATGCACATATTACTGACCAGAGATGCCTCTCTACTCTGCCCATTGGCGTCACAAAGCAACTGAGTGGACAGCTAAGAGATCAGAGGGAAAGATTTCTGCAGAAGAAGCGCGACTCCTTTCATACCCCTAGTTTATTTTGCATGATAAACACAGGTTTACCATTGCCTACTCAGGAAGTTGCAGTTGTTGACAAGTAGGTAAGTCTCCTGGCACAGGAGCATGTCTAGGGACAGTTTTTCTTACATAGTTGGGGACTGCTTTCCACTTCAGCTCATAATTAATCCCTTTGAAGTTACAGGAGAGGATACAATAGCGTTTCTTTAACCTCGGAAGGTAAAGAGTCCCCTTCTTTGTCCTTCCTGCTCGTACAGGCACCAACTTGACCCGTCCTTGCTGTCTCAGGTGTAGATTTTTTAGAGAGGGCATGATCTTCCAGGAGTCTAATAGGAGGTCTGAGTGTGAATTTCAGTACTAGTCATAGGGGCCTGCTCCTGCACCTTATTCCAAGCCTCCTCCATACTATCAAAGAATATGTTGTAACCTAATGGATAGCTTTAAGCCTCACCGAGTAGAGCAGCATGTATTTTATTAGCATTGCCTGACGTTTGACCTTGGCCTAAGCAAATGTTTTTAATTGTGGATGGACTTGGGCAGTATCATCTGGGCAAATCATAAAGCTAGTGGCCCGAATGAGGACAGTTTGTTGAGCATAGGCTGCTCTGAGAATGGTATCCTATTTAAGTAGTTGAGCAGCCTCAGGATGAGGTGAAGTTGGGCACCCGGTCGTGGCCTCTTGGTGAGTGCTCTCTGTGCCCTTTCAATCCCTAAACAAGGTGCAAGGTCTTGGGCTGGGACCCAGGATGTGAATCATTCTTAGAGAAAATGTTCTGTCTGTTGTCCCTCAGCATCCTTGGGGACCCCCACCAGGTGCAGGTTATTCCAGCTTGATCTACCATCAGTGTAATTGCTTTTCGTTCCAGTTGCAACATAGTCTGTTGAAGTTTCTCAAAGTTCTTTTAGAGGTGCACTGTTCATCTTCCGCAGGGGAAACCCTAATTTCAACTTTTATTGTGTGGTCCATCATGATTCACAGGCCTGGTCAATGAAGGGATAACTCTGCACCAGCACAGTTTATTCAGCCTTCTAGAGCTTCTTGTGATTCCATGATTGCCTGCAAAATTGCCAATGTGTGTGGGGGGGGGGGGGGTCATGCCCTGAGACTCTGCAGGTCCACTTCAGATCCTCCAACCTGATCTGTATGTGGTCTACCTCCTTGCCTTGCGAAAAAGTTAATCTTTCCTTGATACGAGACCGGTAGCTTCCACCCTTGACCCTTAAGTCTTATCTCATGGCGGAAAGTCTGGCAGGAGAGTGCCAGATCAGGCTCAAGTATGCAATTGTCTGTGAGATCTCTCTCATCCCCCACAGGTAGCCAATAAAGTCAGGCTACCGTTGCATACCTCTCAAATTCAGGGTGGTTGATGATTGTCTGGGTGGCTATAGACAGGATCCCATTCCTCCACCTAGTCTGAGTATCCACAGGTGCTTGGATGCCAATATCTCCGTGTGGGAAGTCAAGGTGCCCTGTGGTCTCTAATAGTATTAGCATGGGCCTCCACACAAGCCAGGGCAGTCCCCAATCACCACTGCCCAACCCGCAGCCAGACAGCCTGTGTTCAGTTTGTCCATGTCTCAGGCCTGAGCAAACCCAACTTGAGTCTTAAGTGGCACACCAGCCTACAGGGGTCTTCACCTGGACAGAAAACAGTGCATCATGTCAAGTCTTAATCGATGCAGGAGGTAGTGGTGGGTGGGGGGACTTTCTACTATGGTAACTGCTAGCCCCCAAGGTCTCCCTCCAGCTACAACTGCACTCCTTTAAACCCTCGGCCTACTCTGGGTCACAGTCATTATCCAGTGTGGACCACGGTAGGGCCTCAGTCTTAGGGACTTTTCAGATTGGTATTTAATCCTTCCAGTTCGGAAGAGATCTTCGGTGGATGGCAGATGTAGATGGACGGAGGATTGCAGGCAGTTATCCGGGGCTCGGTCAGAGCCTTAAGGAAACTGTTTGCTGTAACACTTTTCACCCTAAGTGGGATGTGTATGCCCAAACTTGGGTCCCTTGCTCACTGTGCCATGGTTTCAAGCTATTAAGAGATCTGGGTGACCCAATAAACCCTTGTAGGCTTGGGAAATCAATAATGTAGAGTGAAGGTTGTCTACAAAGGATTTTATTTGTTTGTCAGTTTTGTAGTTATTTTTGGTCTGATTCAAGGTGTTTGTCATATGATCAAACAGCAAAGTGTCCACAGGACTACAGCAATGAATGTAGATAAAGAGTCAAAGTAGTAGAAGGAAAAAGCACACGGAGAATCCTATTTATATGAAAATATATACTGTATTTGGTTTATCAAAAGTTAATTAAACGGGATACACGGAATCAAAGCAAAAGCAAAAGCTGTTATGAAAAGATGAAATCATTAATTCAGCAAATCAAATCAAAACAAAACATCAGCTCCAAGATAAATGCGAGAGCGACTCAGTCTCAAAGGTTGAAATATGTCACTCTTAAGGACATAAATCCCTTGGGAGATGATGTGGAGGTCGACGTTTCGGTCTTTGAGGCAGAAGTTTATAAGACCATCATCAGGACAGATGGAAATTGCAGAGGAATCCCCTGTGTAGATACAATATAACTAAATTATTAATTTATTTAGTCAGTAAACTACATAAGATGACATTAATAACTTCAAAACAGTAATTTATATAAAGAATAACATTATAAAATGGAAAACCGTGTGCGAAACACTGACCCTGTGTTTCTTAACATTTGTTAAATCGCGAGATTAACATTAATTACATGTAAGAACCAATTGCATGTCAAGCAAGTGAGTCTATCACCACCATCGCCCATCACACCATGAAGGACGGCTCAAACTTACTTAAGTAACTCAATAGAGGCAGTAGAGTCAGTGCTGCTGTGTTGTAAAGAACGTTTAAAAGCAAGTCACGTAACCGCAGCGTCTGTTAGAAGAAAATGAAGGGAGAGGATGATTCTAGATCCTGAGTGTGTACACAGAGCCTTAGTGATCAATAGTCAACACAAATCATACCTTTTGGTATCTCCAGAAAGTCTTGGTAATAATTCAAATCACCAGCTCAACCAATAATGAGGGATATCTTTGTATGGCAACAAACTGTCCATATTACTGCAAACAAAGAGAATGTACAAAGTCAGGTATCATGTTATCTCCGATGGAGATCAAATGGAGCATAGCAAAACAACTCATTAATAATATTGCGTCTCAGCCTGAGATTGTTGGAACTGCACCAAATGTAGTGGCGATACAGGGATAGATCAAAACGTTCTGTATATTATGTTACCTCGTGCTCACTGTGCCACTGGATTCAAGCTAGCCTGGCTGAAGAAGAGTGGCATACCCTGAAACCGGTCCCAGGATGCTTGTTTCTGGTCCAGGGAGGACCTGGCAGTTCGGTCTGGACTGTTCCCATGAGGCACAGGGTCAAGACTGATTTGCATATGGCTGGGTCCAAACTGGGGTGGCGTAGTGGGCAAAAGAACAATGGATTTAACCCAGATCTTTTGACTGAGGGAGAATGATTGCCTTGACAGCATTCTTCCATCATTTGTTTGCTGTATCACTTTTCGCCCTAAGTGGGATAGGTATGGCCAAACGTGGGTCCCTTGCTCACTGTGCCACTGGATTCAAGCTAGCCTGGCTGAAGAAGGAGTGATCCAGCCGCCACATCTTCTCATCGACCGCAGGTTGCAGTGAGGAAGGACACCGAACGCCGAGCAATGAACCGCCGTGGCTTTCTCGAATTCCAGCTCTCTACCAGGGGGCCGCGGTCTCACGACTACCTGCGATTCAGCTACCAGGGGGTCCAACGACCATTCGGCTGTGGCCGCGGGCCACAGTCAAGCACTGTCAAGTGTTTTTCGACTCAGCAGCCTCAGACTCGGCAGACCCACTTAGCCGCAGCGGGTGCAGGTGGCCAGGACGCCGAGTTCGTGGTCTGCGGCCCTTGGTTCCTGATTCCCGCGGTTCCCGTTTGCCGCCCCCTTCGTCCTCTCAGCCTCCACAGCCAGCAGTCAGCAGCCACCCCCTCGAAGCAAAATCAGCCCCAAAACCCACGAAAGTAGCACAGTAGTGAGTGGGGCAGAGGAGTTTCCAGGAGGCGGACCAGAGATCGGACAGCAGTGTAAACAGTGTAAGCAGCTAAGCAGCTAAGCAGGCAAGCGGGCAGGTGCACTGCAGCACTGGTGGGTCTCAAGTGTGCAAGTTTGTGAGAGCGCGGCCTCCCTTAGCAGGAGGTTCCAGAGTGAAGTGCCCAGGAGAGTACGCTTTGGCGGCTCATCTAGGCTGGGTGCGGCCTGCGACCTCCAGCGAGCCCTGCTCTCTGACTCCCCCAACCCCACCTACCGCCATCGACTGCTATTAACTGCCACTTTGTGAACAGAACAGAACTCAGCTGCTCCACGCAATCCCGTGCATCTTCGCATCACTTATTTACTCTCACCACCCACCCACCCACCCAATTGTAGCCACACCCACTACCCCCTCCTGGGGCAGTGCAATGGGAGATGTGGTCATGGGAAGTTAGAAGCGCACCCCCGCTAAAGGACAAGGAGAAAGCTAAAGAGGCAGCAGCCAAAGAACCCCAAAGCATAAACTCCCCAGGCCACTGTCCTTCTGCCAAAGATGAACCACATCGGGGGGCTAGAATCTGGAGCCTCAACAGACGTACTGCCACCGCCAACAAAAGCAACAATCGTAGCAACCGCAAGCAACTGGCTACAAGCCTAATCAAAAACATCTACAGCAGCGACTCCAGTAGCAAAACGGGGTGGCAGTACCAAAGCCACCTCCACGGCTCCACTCAGCCACCACTCAGCACCAAACAGCAGTACACGGGCACTGATATCGGGCTTTTTAAAAGTTGTTATAGAATCTACCTCAGTTAACTGACACTGCAGTGATTCCGGCGCCTCCAATACAAGAGATGAAATCAGTATTAGCCCAGCCCCAGTGAGCAAGGCCACCATGTGCACTCCCAGTGGGAAAACTTCAAACCGGGAGTCAGGAGGAGAGGTTCTCAGTCACCTCAACGATTGGAAGTCCTTCATGAAGCAACCACAGCTGTTCCAAGCCTCCAACTCTTATCTTCTAAAGCTCTCATCCCGCTTGAACTTAGACATAAGCAAAATAACCAAGTCTTCGAGGCACAAATACACAACCCTCCTGCTTCTGTTGATTATCCCAACCATCAGACACTACTTCTACTTTCCCCATGTACTGACGGACTCCAAAGTCACAATGAAGGGGCCCCTGCCAATGAGACAACCACAAACATCTCACACTCAACTGGGAACAGGGAACCAAACAAAACCCCAGGGCGTCCAGCACATCGAAGTTCAGGAGTTTGTCTTCCCCAATTCTATAAAAAAAATCGTGACAAGCCTGGATTTTCTTTATTTTTGTTCAAAGCAAAACAGCATCAGTGCCAGCCCCTCCGCCAGGCAATCCAACAGGAGGTGTAGTCCCCCTTCCCAGATATGCAGGACTCAAACTTTTTGTTGCCATCATCCCAAACAAGGGAACAACTCAGGAGGACTCCGGGGTTTTCTACAAGCCCCTCCGTCAGCATGCTCAAAACATAGGACAAACGGCACCCAGGCCTCTCCAACCAAACCAGGCAGCATCCCAGCTCCATCAACCTGGCAGCTCTTGCTACAAACAATGGAAACAATGGCCAAAGCTATGTCTTACCAAGCCGACAAGCTGGATACCCAAGTGGACCTTTTAAACATCTTAGCAATCCACGTTCAGGGGATAGAACAGAAATTGCAAAGTTTCAACGAGATGGTCTTGAGGGTGGGGGAAACCAGGAAACATCATATCAAACATGCAACTGCCACTGCACCCAAATTATAGACAAACTAGCGGTGGTCCCCACCCTTGTGTCAGATCTACTTGTCACAACCAGGGAAGCATCAACAAAGAACGCCCCACAAACAGAGTGGGACCATGAGGCACTATGGGCGATGGACACCGAACTACCCAGCCTCGTGGGTGAGCAGACACCTAGCGGTGCAGTTTCCATTCTAGAACAATCACAGACAGACCTTACAGCACCTAGTCCAGCAACCACCATTACCAATCCAAACATTTCAGCCCCTCAATCAACTGACAATGGTGAGCAACCATTAGGTCAGCCATTTACAGTAACCAAGACATTAACCAAGCAGGAGAGAAAACATCTAAGAAAAACCAGCAACAGAAGGCACTCCAGACAGGCAATCAACTAATTTCCTGTCAACACCGATCAGGGACTGAAACAGAGTGACCACGATACGGCCCTCACTTTTCCAGATACAATTTCAAACAATGATTAATCGAACCTTCTATCCACCCAACCCACCCTTCCAAACCACCTAAACAACACCAAAAGGGAACTACAGTAGTTTCAGAAAGTATATAGTATATTTAAGCCTCCAAGGAAAGAGAAACATCTTTCATCCACTCAGGCAATACAATTAGAGAACTCCTCAATTAAACTAAAGAAACTTACGAAAGATACAAGTACAACAAGCCCACATGTAGTACATTCAGTTATAGAGAACCAAAGGATAGAAACCTGCCATGCAGATATAGGCAATAACCCAAACCCGGGAAGCAATCAAGCAACCTGGATAAAGGTCCACAATCTATTAACACAAAACAACGCAGACGCAACCTTGATTACTTCTTCAAAAACCACTGGCCGAAGACTCAGGAAGGGATGCACGTCTAGCGTTGCATCAGGACTCCTCCTTAAATTCCAACAGATTGGACTTTATCCCCCACTACGTATCAAGGGGAAACCACGACATCTTAATCAGAAGCATCCTGCTTAAACTGTTTAAAGCACTGCCCCCGCTGAATCACATAACTACCAGTGACATTGTTAGTATTGCGTTTAAACAGAACACGCTCATTATGGGCCAAAAAACCACCACAGCTTCGTTCTCAGCCACCTCCCTTACTGAACAAATCTGGCAGCAGAGGGACCAATTTGCAAAGTGGTGCATCAAGTTAAAAAAGATTGACCCCCCTTGCTATCCCAACCTGCTCCAACCATTCTACCAACCAGAGGGCCTGTTAAAGGGGGCAAAAGGCCCAGACCACCAAACCCTCAAAAAAGAAAAGAGTGCACACCGAAGAATATCACCATCACCTTTGCTAACCTAGAAGCCATTAAGCCCCCCCGGACTTCGGGATCCAATTGCAGCCGGATCACCCCCCAGTTATGGCATGAACCAACACCCACGTAGCTACCAACCCACTCCAAGGTTTTAACATCTGCTCCTGGAATGTGTTCGGCCTTAGCACTAAACTAGAAGATCCTGGCTTCATGGAATTCATCTCAAAGTATAAAATTCTTCTCTTCCAGGAAACCTGGATGACAAATCCTATACCCATAACCGGATACAAGGAATTTCAGAGGCTGGCCAAAAAAGTCGGCAACCTAGGGAGAGCCAAAGGAGGTCTTTCAATTTTCATTTCAACCGATATTCCATGGCAAGCTTCAACAATAGACCTTGAGTCCTCTTGGCTGCAATGTGTCAAACTCGAAGCCCCACCTCTCACTTGTTTGCTCATTCTTAACATCTATATTCATCCAGTGTTTAAGCGAAAAAAGATAAGAGTAGATCACTTACTAGCAACACTGGCAACTTTAAAACTCGCCCACCAGGTTGCAAACATCATCCTGTCAGGGGATTTTAATATGAACTTATTGCAGCGCACACAAGCACCAAAACAATGAGACACCCTTGGCAAGAGATTCGCAGCCAGTCTGGCTGAGATTTCAATGAGAATGCTAAACGGGAGCAGCCCGACAGACAGTCCAGCAGCATACACCAGGATCACTCAAAAATCAGCTTCAACACTAGACTACACCTTCACGGATCATGAGCTTTTCCCATCTATCACGAATTTCCAAATATTGGACAGGACCGAAAGCGACCACCAACAGCAATCGCTCATGTAACTAAGTAACATAGATAACCGTGTGCCAGCCAGAGTATTATCTCAACAGACGCAATGCTACAATTTAAAACGTCAGGCATGGAAAACAGATTCGATCAACGATATCATGGGGACATGCACCCTTCTCATGGAAAGATTTCAAACTGAATCCATAAACACACCGTCCGCAGACATTTTTCCAGGGGGGGGCAACATGTTAACGTCATCACCATCCTCCGACATGATGTGTGCCAGGTGGGGCACAAGAAACACTGGGGCGCAGAACTGGGATAGACTCAATTAAATGCCAGGAATCCAGGACATGTGACTGACTCTGCCACAGGCGAACAAACACCACCTGTAGGGAAAACCCTAAACTTTCTGACAAGGTGCTTTATCTCTGTCTGCTAGCTCGATCCAACACCAATCAAGGCTGTCTTCAGCACGATTTGATTTTTATCAGAATACTTTAAAACAGCCTATTATTAAAGCACCAGATTAAATATACTGTATGCACAGTGTATGTTAGGGATTATTTTTAGCACACATATTTACCAATTTTGGCTTCTTGGTGCTAGAATTCATGATAACTTTTATCAAAAGTTAAAGCACAACGTCAAAGTTAGTAATAAATAATGCATCGATAACACACGCTAGTAATTCGCCAATGGGTGACCCCTTTACTAGAATTCCCCGGGCATTGCTAAATTTTACACACATTCAATTAATTTATACAACATAAAATGTATAGGTCCAAATATTAGCTATATTTTTGAAAAAAAACGTAGAGTCCCTCTACGCGTAATCAATGTCAAACTAACAACGTGCCCACGTTTAGGGATAATATAATGGCCAGCTCCCTTATGCGGCACCGTAAATGTGTGGCACATGCGGCGCCCGCAGCGGCGGCACATCACAGGTCCAGGGATGCTGAGTCTTACACAGTGGTCGAAGTGGGGGAAAAAAGTAGGGGAACAGAGGGTGGAGAATCAAAGGGTGGGAATAACCCAATGATTGGATCTGTGGGTGGAGCAAGAGGTGTGGCCAGAATGCGCAGACATCCCAATTTTTAGTATTTGTTTGGCATTTCACTGCCCAGTTTAATCAACCAATGGATACACATGATTATTTAAGGTTATAATGAGTTATTGACATTAAAATATATTCACAAAGTGGGATATGCTTCTAATCACAGAATGTACCAAATACGATAAAATGAGGAAACACAAGCCATTTGTCTCCGAGCCATGGAGTTTCTGTCATCAGCACTACTCCCTTTTTCCACAACAGCAGTTCAAACATGAATGGCACAATATCCTACTTTGCACATGTTTTCTCTAAAATTATGGCTCTGCCATATTTGCCTCATAATGCAAGATCTGACCATTTAAACTAATAAATTGTTTGTAGCTCAAACATATCAAAAGTTAATATAAAATGTGACTTGTGTTGCTGCGGAGTGGATGGTCTAATGTAAAGGTTGACTGGTCACCTTTCTCACTGCTACGTTTGTATGTTACACTGATACTAATAAGGCAAAATCTTTCCAGAGACTGTTAGCATGTGTACACACATCAAAATAATAAAATATCTGAAAAGTAACTGAATTATGCTGCAGCCTTTTTTTAATGCATAACTTAGTCAACACTACGGCATAATGTTGTCATCATTTGCTGCATAATTAATTCCAGTGGCCCCACAGCAGAGCAGGCAGCACATGTTAAAAGTGCTTGTGAATGAAGCTGAGTGACTGTAAGTTTGTGAACTTAGTTTGGTGTGCGTGCAAATCGTGCATTGCCAATCCCTGGTGAGTTGCAGCTACTACTGCTGAAACAAGGCCAATGGAGGTACCTATGGGTGAGGCAGACTGGCCTCAAGGGCAGGGACAGCCATAGCGCTGGTGGTGTCCTGTGCATTAATGTTTGTTAGTGCCCCCCAATGACCAACTCTGCCATGGATTCCCTCACTACCACCCTTTAACTGTGCCCCCCCCCCAGTTTCCATTACCACTCTCTCTCAGTTGCCTTTAATTTGATTTACAGCGCCACTCATGCCATTGTAGGGTGTCAGAGCACTTTACATCACACACATTACACAGAGACAATCTATATGTGTGTAAATCACTGTATAGAAAATGTAACATAAGACTAAGGACTACAAGGTGTAGGAGTCACATGAAAACCATACTAGTAGCCCTTATAGTTTTATAGTGATTGGTCTGGAGAAACGCAATACCCGGAATTTAAAACGTAATACCATGGTTGGGGGTTCTCCTTAATAATCAGAATTGATTTCTGTCAAAAAGAACACTTTTTGGGACATTAGGATAATCAAAGACTGGGAGGGGGCAGGGGGACATAACACTCTAATGTATACCTTGCAGTTTGTATGCAGCTCTTAGATGACAGTTAATAGCTCACTGTTCTAAGTTAGGATTTTAACTTATAAACTGCAAGTAACAAAAGGATCTCTCTGACAAAAGCAGTAGCCCTCTGACCTATTTATATTATGTGCACTTTGGTATCTGCATGGCGCATGTTCTTTGCAGCCGGTACATTAACCCTCTGAGCTACCTTTCCATGAGTCAAAACTTCCACTAGACAAAATTCTGATCTCTCTCTAGGAAGAACATTAATCACCAGAGTCATCATGACATTTTTATTGTTGCCGAAAATTGCTGGAGGCCAGGAAGGAGGCAGCAGGCGTCTTTAAAACCGTAATATACTTGCAAGCATGATGCCTCCACCTAAAGTCAGTCAGCACTCGGTGCGGTCACACTGGTTGCACGGCCCTAGAGCTGGCCCTTCTCAAGGGTCCTGTGACCTTAGTGACTGTTGTTCTAGGGTGTGCTGCTTCATAGGCCTTCCCCCAAGACTGGAGGTGAACTTCAGTATGGAAAGTGGTGGACAAGCCTTGAAGGTTAACCTACACTTGTCATGCTAGGGTCCACCTGCTGGTGCGAAGACACCAGGACTTCTAAGGTGTTGCGAAACCTTCTAAGGTCTAGCATGTGATTGTGCTCTCGCAGGAGAGTGGTCTGGTGGACTGGTTATTAAGGGTGAACCTGGTTCCCAGTTCCAAATTCAGCAGCTCTGACCATAGTGCCACATCCTCTTCCCCAATGAACACCGTACTGCCCCACTGAGAAAAATTCCCACTGTCTTCAACTACAACCCAATTGTTGCCCGCTATAAACACCTGGATGCGGCTCAATTTTAATTACGCACTAGACAAGAGCAATATGCGGCCTACAAAAAAAAAAGTAACAACATCCTGGAAAAAGCAAACACTTATAGGGAATGCAAAATTTAGCAAACCATGGGAAATGTAAGCAGGAACAACATGGTTACCTTAATGCTTTTGCACTCACTATTCAGAAATCAGTGATTGCTTTTGCCTGAAAAGTTAAGGACACGACTACAGGGCCCTGAATGGACCCATTTCAATGGCCATTGCTTATATCCTTACAAAACGTAAGCAGTATGGTAAAAAGACCACATCCCTGGACGCAGAGCCGCAGCACACATTTCGTTTTCCAATCCACACATTGCAGTACCTCCAGGATTGGTGCACTAGTTCCAAGTCCAGGGAAAGCAAAGACAAGAAAACAAAAATAGCGCTTCACTGGCAAAATCTGTAAAAGTGGCGCTAATGTGTTTCAGTGTGAATAAAATCAGTTTGGCTTTTTTCTACCACTCTGCTTACTTTATTTAGTTATTTATCTATTTTTCATATTTTTAGCCTTTTATACCCAATGCTGCACTTTGGAATTAAAATTTCAGAAAAATATGACATTTACAGCAAAAGCGTCTTTCTTTTTTGGATCCATTTCACAGGGAAGCAAATAAAAGAAAGGAGAGGAAAGAGTGAGAACCCCGTCTTGAAGTCACGGTTTTCATGGGCATCCGGAGGGGGGGCAAGGAGGGTCGCTCCAGGGGGGGCAAGCGCCCCTCCTTGCCCCCCCTGCGGACGCCCATGCATGGGAGCGCTTCACCCTAGAATGAAATCAAAAATCATGCAAGCAGGCCACAGGAAAAAAAGTAAAAAGACATCAAGGGGCCGATTGGTTCACAAAAAAACTCAGGACTCAAAAACAACAATTGAACAAACACCTTAGAAGACTACGCACCCAGTGCTCCGCCCCCTCCCAGGACCTCCTGCCAGAAAAGACCTAAAAAGAGACATTAAGGCAGCAAAAAAAGCGTTCCAAGAACAACTCTGGGCCAAACTTCACCATTCCACAAAACAAAGGGACTCTAGGCTCTTCTGGGAAATAAGCAACTAGTTAGCAAATGGCAAGAACCGGCATTGCAACTCAGACATCATGGAGGACTCCTGGAGAGCCCACATCGATTACTTATATAATGATACGTCAATGGTCTGTCCGGCAACTCGTTGTTCAGAACCAGGCATGAGGGCAATTGTAGCAGGCCACGTCAAAATCACCCCAACCCTGAAGCATCCGAATATTTCCTGCAAATCCGGAAGGAGCAAGTTCTAAAAATCATTAAAAAACTGAGTCCCGAGGGAGCTCCGGGACCCAACGGGTTGCCAAATGCCCTGTTCCGGCATAATTCTTAATTCTGGTCTGAACTCCACACGCCACTTTTCTCTTCCATACTAGCATCCTGCACCATCCCAGACTCTTGGAGGGGCAGCATTTTGAACCGAATATTCAAGTCGGGTGCCCGTTCCGACCCCTCCAACTACCGTCTGACAGCCTTAATCGATTAGGAGGCAAAAATGTATGCATCAAAATTGTTGGCTGACTTGGAGGACTGGGTCAGAAGAAGTAACCTCATTCCCTACACCCAAACAGGATTCAGGGCAGGGATGGGTACACTCACGAACATCTCCCCGGTCACCCTGCTAGACAACCAAGCTCTCGCAAAATCCAGGCCTTTGTACGCATGCTTCAGAGACCCTAAAGCAGCCTTTGACAAAGTCCCGAGAGCCAAGCTATGGGTAAAAATGCATAACTAGGGTGTCCCAACCAAACTCTTGGACGCCATAATCAACTTGAATTCCCAGACGTGGGTTCAGGTCAGGAAAGGTGACGGGCACAGCATAACCAAAAAGTTCCAAACCCTTAATGGGTTAAAACAAGGGTGTGTGCTGGCACCCTGCCTCTTTAACATCTACATTACTGACCTTGATAAAGAACTACGGTCAATTCAATCTGACCCCCCAAAACTGGGCAACGTCCCCACACCTAGTCTACAATACGTGGATGACATTGTGCTCCTTGCACAAACAACTGTAGACCTGCAGCGACTCATCACCAAACTAGCCGCCTGATTCATCAAGCTAAATTGCACTCGCAAAGGGCAAGATTCTCAGAATCTTGCCTTTTGCAAGTGCAATTTTTGCATTTGGGATTCATCATCCCAAATGCAAAATTCGCTATTTAAGAATTCGCACATTTGCGAAGAATTGAATTTAAGGAATCTCTATTTGAGATTCCTTAAATGCAATTCATGAAGCATTTTAAAATTGCGAAAATGCAATTTTGGACCGCTATTTACCGAGAGGTCAGACCTCTCGGTAAATAGCAAAAACTTAGAAAAATGCATTTAAATGCATTTTTTCTAAGTTGCATGTTACACACACACATGTCCTTTGGACATGTGTGTGCGCAACACCAATGTAGATTACAATTTAGGGGTGCTACAGGGTGTCCTTTGGACACCCCTGTACCCTTGAAATCGCATCCTTATTTGCGATTAGCTAATTGCTAATCGCAAATAAGGAATAACTCCTCATTCATTCCTATGGGCCTGCAGGCCCAAAGGAATGCATGGGGAGTTATTCCTTATTAGCGATTAGCAATTAGCTAATCGCAAATAAGGAACATGTAGGAATCGCAATATTTATTGCAATTCCTACATGAATCCCGTTTTGCAAGTCCTTAATAGCGATTCGTTATGAATCGCTATTAGGGGCTCGCAAAACGGGAGAATGATGAATCAGGCTGTAGGAGCTTATACCATCATGGCCCAACTAACCACCAACCACCAAAAAACAAAAGTGATATGTTTTGCCAGAGGAGTCAAAACAAAGGCACACCGCAAATTCAACTGGTACCAGGATGGGCAACCTCTGTCCCCGGTAGATTCTTACAAATATTTAGGTTTCCAAATAGACCGCAACTGCAATTTCAAATTACAATTGGGACAAGGCCGTACCAGAGCTAGACAACTGCAGTTTGCCTTCAGAGTCTTAAAGAAAAAACTTACAGGGTGTTGTGCAGGTCATTTGCTTAAAGCCATTTCAGCAAAATTCCTACCCTCGATCTCATACGGCTTAGAAATTCTAACCCTGAAAGACGCCATCTCCTTAAACTGAGCACAATCAACCTTCTTTAAGGACCTATTCTCGATCCCCCGACATATTTCACAATCCCAAATTCGACTCGATTATGGACTAAGAAACCAGACTCCTGACAGACAAGGGGCATTAGCCAAATACTACTGGAGAATGAGGGATGCAGAGGACAACACCCTTGCGCAACACTGTTGGGAGGAATTTGAAACCCAAGATAGGCTAAACAACAATACGTTCAGTGTTCTGAAGGATTCCCTCATGGCATTGCAGCTAGAAGAGGCCTGGCTCACCCGCCCCACCTATTCCAGTTTCAAAACCGTAGTGAATAAGGCAACCAAAAGGACCTCCTTATTAATAGACAAAATAGCTGTCTCAAAAAAAACCATGCCTGGGCTGTGATTCAAGGCTATCAGCGGCTGAAACCTCAACCTAGACCACTTTTCCCAGGAGAAAAAACACTATCTAACGTTACTGCGGCTGGGGTCATTTCCATCAAAAGACTTGACACCAAAATGGAAATACCCCTGGCAATCCAAGGAATGTTGCTTGTGCGGAGGATGGTACGAGTCTTTTCTACACTTACTATGCATCTGCCGTTCCCTGACTGAGACCTGAAGAACGGTCCCCCGGGAAGCCTTTCGGAAAGAACAAATAAGGTCATGTAGAGTAGCCGTCATCCAATGCCTCGGAGGACTATCAATCCAACTGTCCTGCAGAGCTATACAATTCCTCAAAACTGCAGCAACAGAACTGAAAAAAAAGGAAACTATTAACTAACTTAATTAGTTCCAGTACACCCTGTCCAGAAACTCACTTATGGTATTGCCTGTATGTTTTATACTCACCTGTTTTTACTCCAAAATCTACATTTCAAGAATGGTGGTTCCCCACCCTTTTATGATTTTTTTAATTAAATCAAATAAAAGTATGTATTCATTCATTATTCATTCATTCATTGCTACCCTGAAACCGGTCAAAGGATGCTTGTTTCTGGCAGTTCGGTCGTGACTGTTCCCATGAGGCACAAGGCCAAGACTGATTTGAATATGACTGGGTCCAAACTGGGGTGGCGTAGGCGTAGTGGGCAAAAGAACGATGGATTTAACCCAGAGCTTTTGACTGAGGGAGAATGTTTGCATTGTCAGCTTTCCGTCTATCATTTGTTTGCTGTAACACTTTTCGCCCTAAGTGGTATGGGTATGCCCAGACTTGGGTCCCTTGCTCACTGTGCCACTAGATTCAAGCTAGCCTAGCTGAAGAAGGGTGACATCCCCTAAAACCGGTCCCAGGATGCTTGTTTCTGGTCCAGGGAGGACCTTGCCTGGCAGTTCGGTCTGGACTCTTCCCATAAGGCACAGGGTCAAGACTGATTTGCATATGGCTGGGTCCAAACTAGGGTGGCGTAGTGGGCAAAAGAACGATGGATTTAACCCAGATCTTTTGACTGGGGATGAATGTTTGCATTGTCAGCATTCCGTCCATTATTTGTTTGCTGTAACACTTAAGGAAACTAAACAGAACAGCCATCTTGGGCAGCTGAGCTACGCCCCCATTAACTACATTGATCAATGACCTGCAGTGGTTACACAAATCTGTTTCAGTGTTTATTCTTTTTTTTTTTTTTAAACATTTTTATTATTTTCTGCACCTGGAAACAAGTACAGTACAAGCACGTCACTGTCAAGCAAAACGCCCCACCTCCCCCACCAAACCGCCCCCCCCTACACATTCCAGCAAGGGTTAAGTTCTCCCCACCAACAATCAAATACACATGCAGTAATCGTCGATCAATATTTTTGTAATGCATAGTCTCTCGAACTCGGACGGCTTCGTCTTGTGTATTCATCCTAGTTACACAGAAACGGCAAGTCTCATAGTCCTCCATTCAGACCATGGTAGTGCCTCCACTTGCCCCATACTCTGCGAAATTTCTTCGGGCACCCTCTCGCCCTATAAGTGACCCTTTCGGCCACCATGTACAGGTCCATTCCCCTCCTCCATTACCCAATTGGGGAGTATCTGGCACCCCCCACTTCCTGGCTATGTCCCTCTTGGCTACTACCAGCGCTAGGGCTAAGAAGATCAGCAATGGGCGGGCCAGGTCCACATCATTCGTCATCCCCAGGAGAATGAGCTTCGGGTCCATTGGAATATCCATCTCCAATACCTCCCCCAGTTCAGCGGTGACCTCCCCCCAGTAGGTTTGTATATGTGAGCACGACCACACTATATGTAAGAAGTCCCCAATCGCCATTCCACATCGCAGACAGCTAGGGTCAGACACTCTCCCCATCCTAAAGAGCCTCTGCCTGTCAAAGTATGCCCTGTGTAAGATCTTAAATTGTATTAAGCAAAGTCGCGATTTAATCGCTACCTCCCTAGGGTGCATCAGTACTACCCCCCAGTCCACGTCGTCCATCTCTCCCACTTCTCTCGCCCAAACGGCTCGAAGTCCAGTCAGCCTATCCGGTTTATTATTCATGATTGACTTATATGTCAGGGAGACAGCTTTTTCCGGGATCTTTTCCTGCAGTAGACGGCCCTCCAGAGGGGCATATTCAGGGAGTACCTCCTGTAATGTCCTTTCCACCTGCCAAGCATGTCTGAATTGTATATATTTGAAAAACTGGGAGCGGTGCAGCCCAAATTCCGCCTGTAGGGACTGAAATGACTTCAAAGTCCCACTCTTTACCACGTCCCCCAAAGAGGAGATGCCTATATCATCCCATCCTCGGAAGCCTTTTAACTTACTGAGTTCTTTCAGCCATGAGCAGTCCCAGATGGGGTCTGCCTCGAGGGTGTATGAGTCCATCCCATAGCTTTCGTGGCCTTCTGCCACGCTCCTAATATAAGTCTAGTGGCTGGCAGCAGCTTGGTTCGTCCTTTCCCCTCATATATGTAGTGTAGGCAATTATGCGTGTCCATAGTATGTCTTTCTAGTGCGTAGGTGGGATGTGTGGCCGGTGCGTGGACCCATTCATTGATGGGGGCCAGGTGTTCTGCCCAATAGTACACCTCTAGGTCGGGAAGTGAAATACCCCCGTCATATTGGTGTCTCTGTAGGGTCGCCAGCGCCACTCTGGGGTGCTTTCCTAACCACAAGTAGGACCTCAACTCCGCATGCACTTCTGAAAAAATCTTGGGCTGTAACGGAAAATACTCATTTTGAGATGCATAAAGAAATCTCGGTAAGGAGACCATTTTGAACATGGCTGCCCGCCCAAGAATTGTCAGGGGGAGCAACTGCCATCTACTCGCATCTAGTTTAAAGTTACTAATCACACGGGTAATGTTGCGGTCATAAGATATGGCCCTGTCTTTTGTTATGAATATCCCTAGGTATAAGAAACCCACAGTAGTCGTCTGCAATCTGTCTGGTAGCTCAGGCCATTCTGTCCGTCCCCTGGGATCGTAGAGTGTCGACTTATGCCAATTAATTTGGTAGCCAGATCTAGCCCCATACTGGTCTAGCTCAGAGAAGAGCGCCGGTATAGTAGTCTCCGGCTTCGTCACATACAGCACCACATCATCAGCATTGAGGGACAGTTTTTCCTCCTGCAGTCCTGCCTGTCCCACTCGGAAGCCCGTCACCCTAGGGTTTTGCCTAATCGTGCATGCCGCGACCTCGATAGATAAGGCAAACAGGAGGGGGGACAAGGGGCACCCCTGTCGGGTCCCCCTCTGTATGGGAAAGGCCTTAGACATCGCCCCATTGACCCTGACTCGAGCTCTAGGGCCTGAGTAGAGGAGGCGAACCCTGCGTCTAAACTTGGGCCCGAAGCCCAGATGCTCTAGGACTCCCTCCAAGAAGGGCCAATGCACTGCATCAAATGCCTTCTCAGCGTCTAAAGACAGGAACCAGTGAGGCTCTGTCCTGCCCTCCACTTCACACAGCCAGTTATGTGTCCTACGGAGATTGTATCTTGTCGCCCTTTCCGAAATGAAACCTGTCTGGTCCATATGTACCAGGCGTGGTATGACTTGTCTTAATCGAAGAGCCAATATCGTGGCATAAAGCTTTGCCTCAACATTCAGCAAGGAGATGGGGCGGTAAGACGCGCATTCATCTGGAGGCTTTCCCGCCTTGTGAATGGGGACAATCGTGGCCTGTCTGAGGTCTAGGGGAAAGTGGCCCTCCTTCTAAGCATCTTTGAATAGGCCCAGAAGGTGTTTAGTTAAGAGGTCCGCCGTCTTCTTGAAGAACTCCGCGGGGAATCCATTGGGACTCGGGGCTTTACCCGCTCGAAGTTTCGTGAGTGCTATTCTAACCTCTTCCACCGTAATATCAGCCTCTAGGTCCTCGCAGTCTGTCTCATCAAGCTTCGGAATATTAATAGTTTCTAGATAGGTCAATGCGTCGTCCTTGGTCCCCAGGTCACGGGCCTCATAGAAAGCCCCATAGTAGTCAGCGAAAGCATCTGCTATCTCATCATCAGTACATGCCCACGCGTTCGAGCCCATCCTGACCCTGTCTACCCATCTCTCATCCTTCTCTTTTCTACTTAACCACGCTAAGAGCTTCCCGGACTTATCCCCTACATCATAGATGCGGTGTAGGGTAGCCAGTGCCTGCGTCTTGGCCTCCCCGGTCACTACTTGACGGTATTGGGCTTGAACATCTACCAGTTGTCGCAGGGTCCCTGGGTCTTTAGTCCGGAGATGTTCCATCTCCAGTTGCACTATCTGCGTTTCCAGCGCCAAGATCTCTGCCTGTTCCTTCTTCCTGGCATCCGCCAGCCGACAATGCGCCCTATCCCGAAGCACCACTTTAAGAGCTTCCCATAGGACCACCTTGGAGTCCACGGTCCCAATGTTTTCAGCCAAATATACCTTAACATCGTCTCGCAGTCCCCTCAGGAGCTCTGTGTTCTGCAGGTCCCCTGCCGAGAGCCGAAAAATGCTAGGTCCGACTCGTCCCCTCCTGTCCACAGCTAATACCAGTGGCGAGTGGTCAGACACCCCTCTAGTACAGTATTCCGCCGAATCTGACGCCTGGAGCATCTGTCCCGGCATGAAAATATGGTCAAGGTGGGAGTAAACTTTGTGGGCTCCAGAAAAGTAGAACGTCTGCGCCGTCGGGTGTAACCACCTCCATACGTCTAGGAGGCCAAGGGTAATCATGGTTTTGGCCAACGGAGTCAGGGTCGCGGGGCGATCACGATCTCCTGTTCTATCTAACGGTGGGCTCATGACATCATTGAAGTCCCCACCAAGGATCTGTATTGTGTCTGATGCGTTAAGTATAATGTCTGATATACCCCGGAGCGTATCTGTCTGCAATTTGGGTGGAGCGTAGGCCGAGATAAATGTGTATTCCCTTCTTCTCCACATCCCTCGCACTCCTACATATGTCCCTTTTGGGTCGGTCCAGACTTGCGCTACTTTCATTGGTGAGCATTTCTTTATCAGTATCGCAACCCCCCTCGAACCAGAGGTAAACCCAGCGTGGGCCAGGACTGTGTACTGCCCTCTCTCTAGGAAGGCACATTTCGTACCCTTCAGATGTGTCTCCTGTAGGAGTACCACGTCCGCTCCAGAGCGCTTTATATAGTTGTTAACCAGACCTCTCTTAATCCTACAGCCAAGGCCATTAACATTCCAGGTCATCACCTTGAAACCTTCCCCATGCGACGTGTTCCTATCCGGAGTCCCCATTCCCATCGTGGTGTGATCTCATCAAAGGGCCCCTGACGCCTCGTGCCAGCAGAGGCCGTGGAGTGTACAAGTGCTGCCTACCCTGTGTGTCAGAGAACTTCTGGTGGTAATGCATAAATTGTGGTGGTGTTTGGTGGATAGCGTGTGTGCCTGTCCGAAAGGTGAATACATTGCTCACATTGTCCATCTCCCTCCCCCTCCCATCCATCTGCCCCGTCCCAACAACCCCTCCCCGTCACTACCCCAACCAGCCCATCTTATCGGATTCAACAAAACTGAACTCCCCCCCACTCTCCCCACCCCACCTCCCTCCCCTTTCAGTCCCATCCCTCTGCAAGGCGGAACTGTCAGTAGGAGAGGGCAGAGGTCTCCCTCCCTTTCAACCTACGCAACCCAGATCAATGCAAAACATGTAATACATTCCCAGTTGAACAGCTTCAAGAGTCAGAGCTAAGGAATGTGTACATAGGAAAGTCAGCAACCAATGAAAACAATAGGTATAAGGAGGGTGTATCAACTTGCGTGTCTCCTCAACGACGAGCTGCAATCTCAGCTGCCCTGGCTTCGCCTGTTTAGGAATGTGAGTCCTGCGTGTCCGGTCGGGGATCAGTCGTATGTCCCGAAGCTTCCTGCTCCAAATCCCGGATCGCTTTTTCCAGTGGATGGACAGAGAGTGCTCCTCCCTCTTCTCATCCCGATGAGTGGGCTTCCGAGTCTTCTCTTTCGTCTCCTTCCGAGCGGGCGGTGTTGTCCAGGCAACTGAATCTAGGTCCCGTCGCGCCTCGCCTTCCGGGTGAAGCTGATCGTCCTTGTTGTCTGCCCATCGGGGCGTGTCCCGGGTAGGGCGTAGGCGGTGTCCGTCTCCTATGTCTCTGGGCCCTCTGTCGCTGGGCCTTCCCGCTCCCATTGTGCACCGTGAGGATTCGGCCTGTCCGGTCCGTCTCTTCTGTTGTTCTCCTGTCTGTGAAATATGGGTCGCTCCTCCAGCCATTGCCAGGCATCTTCCGGATGGGTAAAGAAGTGCGGTTTATCCTTATAGATCACTTTTAGCTTTGCCGGGAAGAGCAGCATATAGGTAATGTTCATGTCTCTCAGCTTTGCTTTGACCGCGTCAAAGGAGCAACGTTGTTTTTGCACTTCCTGGCTATAATCCGGGAAGATCATAATATTCATGTTTTCAACAGTTGACAGGACAAGGCCTGGGCATGGTTTAAATCGTTCCTGGACAACAGATCCTACAGGGTTTTTGATGGCGAATCCGTGTCCTCCAGCAGACCCCTAAAATGTGGTGTCCCTCAGGGCTCCTCTCTAAGCCCCGCGCTTTTCAATGTGTATATGAGACCGCTGGCCGATGTCGTCCGCCCATTTGGAATTAAGATCATCTCCTATGCGGACGACACGCAGCTAGTGGTCTCGCTGGCGCAGGAGGCTAATCGAACTGCGCCAGGCGGACTTAGAGAGTGCCTGGAGGAGGTGAGGAACTGGATGTCATCATCATCCCTGAAGCTGAATGGGGATAAAACAGAGCTGATGCTCCTAGGCCCATCAGATCTGGCCCTCCCTCTCTGTGGCCCCCCTGTCTAGGCCCTCCCCCGACCCCCAAAAACGCTATCAAAAGCCTCGGAGTGTGGCTGGACAGCTCATTATCTTTCAATGTCCAGGCCACTAAACTTTCAGCCACCTGTTTTGGCATCATGAGGGTGCTACATAAAATGTTTCCCCTCCTGCCCATGGAAGCAAAACAGGCAGCCATTCAAGGTCTTATTCAATCTCGCCTTGATTTCAACAATGTACTTTACCTGGGCGCCCCCGAATACACCCTACGCAGGCTGCAGATTGTACAGAATTGCGCAGCGCGCCTTCTGCTCAAAATTCCCCGCAGAAACTCAGTGAGGGCCAGACTGATCAGCCTTCATTGGCTCCCGATCCGACAGAGAGTTCTGTTCAAAACTTTATGTATAGCTCATCAAGCCTTCTGGGACATAGGACCCAGCATCACACGCGATCTGGTTACCCATTACACCCCAAACCGAAGTCTGCGTTCCAGCCAGACCTTCTTGGCTGTAGTACCAAGAATAAAAAGATCCAGATCTGGAGGAAGGACGTTCACTTACAACGCATCCAAGACATGGAACACCCTCCCACTCCATCTCAGAGCGAACTCTAACCTCACGGAGTTCCGCAAGCAATTAAAGACCTTTTTGTTTGCATCCTCTTACTAACTGTCTGCTTCCCCTCCTATTCCTCAGTAGGCTGTGGCTATCCTAGCGCTTGGATGCCTCCGGGCAACAATTCGCGCTTTATAAATTCGCAAGTTTACAAGTTTACAACGTGGATCTCCCCCAGCTTTCTGGATTTTCTCAATATCAGGTCCCGATCTGCAAAATTGATGAAGCGTGCAATGACTGACCGGGGTCTCGCTCCCTCTGGCGGTCTTGCCAGTAGGGCCCTATGTGCCCTTTCGATGATGAAGCAAGTCGAGAACTGTGCCGCCGGGAAAGTTGTCGTCAGCCAGGAGTGGAGAAAGGCTGCCATGTCCGTCCCTTCAATTCCCTCTCTAAAGCCGACAAAGCGCAGGTTGTTGTGCCGCGCCCTGTTTTCTGCTTCGTCCACCTTCCACAGCAGTTGGCAGTGAGAGGCCTGGAGTTCCGCCATATCTTTCCTTAGGGTGGAGATCGAGTCTTCCGCTTCGCCTATTCGCGTCTCCGCCGTAGTCACCCTGTCCGCCAACTTCCGGAAATCTTGCCTCAAAAGCGTCACCTCCGACCCAACTTCGCCGATTTTTACCTCCAGGGCTCTCCGGGATTCCTGAATGTCGGTCCTGGATGCTTGGATGGCCGCCATCAACAAG
Source organism: Lissotriton helveticus (assembly GCF_964261635.1). Lineage (NCBI taxonomy): Eukaryota > Metazoa > Chordata > Amphibia > Caudata > Salamandridae > Lissotriton > Lissotriton helveticus. The sequence continues at coordinate 1,119,987,669 of NC_136067.1, forward strand.
TCAGTGTCTGAACGCATGCCGGACTCCGTAGGCACGGCCTCAGTGGACGGCCATGGCGCAGCGAAGTTGTCCATTGGGCCCTGCTTGGTAGGTTTGGGAATCGTGTCTCTCCTCCCCATGGCTTTCGGGGAGGAGAGACATGTGCTGTAAGTCCGTGGCTTCGGGTTCTTGTATCTCGTTCCTGCAGTCTCTCTCTGTGCCTCGACCCACAGCCCAGTCCCAGCTGGTAGTCCAAGGTCCAGGCCAGCCCGGCGTCCCAGTTGGGGTGGAACGCCTCTCAGTCCGTCCGGGCCCCACCGACCTCCACAGAGACTGATCACTACGACGCAGATCCCCCCCTCGGATCACTATGATGGACCGCCGTGTATATAGGCAGATGTCTTTTGGAGTACGCCTCCCTTCCTCCCCGTCCAACCGCTCCTCACCGGTCCTGGTGTACGAGATGGTGAATGTGGTCCACACTGCAGCGTGGGCCGCTAGTGCGCCTCGCAGGTGCCGCAGCCTCCGAGTTTTCACAGCCTAGGCCTCTACCTCCGCCTCTCAGAGAGCGGCACACAGTCAGGCTCGACTCCAAGGCCACCGGCGACAACTAGGCTCAGGCCCTCACGAAGTGTCTCTTTGCCCGGGAAAGTCAATCCCCTTCACCCCCAGGCTCCAGCGCCAACTCTCGGGGAGGGGGGGCACACCACAGCGCACGGTCCAGGGAACAGGTCGGCACAGGCTGCCCAAGCACCAGGTGAGCGTTTGCAGGTCAGGTGCACGCAGCGTGTGTGGTCACCCACCCCTCTTACTTTATAGTCGCCGGTGGTACAGCAGAGTCTCGGGACCGCAACGCTGAGTGCCGCGGGGATGATCCTCCCGCCCCAGCGGGGCCTCCGTCGTTCGTCCCGCTGTCTTGGCGGGTCCTGCTCCACTCCAGTATCCGCGCCGCCCACCAGGGGGGTCCAGGGGTCCCGGCCGGAGCCCGTCTCAGAGTGCCTCAGGATCCAGGAACTTCTCGCTCAGAGGCTCGGGCCGTACCCACACTGCCGCCGGCCGCTTCAGGCACTCATCGGCAGTCCCCTCGCCCGCCAGGAGTTCCCAGTAGCTCTCCCTTCTCCAGGCAGATCCCGCCCGGTCAGCGCGTTGCCGCCATCTTTGTTTCCGTGGCCGGGCCCGGTCCGATCTCCTCTCCGCTGTTTTCGGCGTAGTTCTGCCGCTTTGATAGACGATTGTAGCCCACAAGGAAGCACAATACCCTTATGTTTCTTTAGGTGTCGAAACAGGGTTTCGGGGCATCAGTTGAAAGCCGGATTCAGTGCAGCTCGTCCGGAACTACGAAGGAGCACGTCTTAGCCGGCCATGCTGCTGGCCACGCCTCAGTGTTTATTCTTGTCTCTATTCCTGCTGGAGCTTATTGTCTTGTATTGCTGTCATTCATGGAATTTGATCTACTTTGGTGCTAGTATTTCTGGAGTCTTAAGACTTTTCAGAATGCAGTCTGATTCTATTAGAAAAGAATCTTTGAGATAGAGATGCACCCGCCAACCCTGGAGTGGGACACTATTTCTTAGATGCACCATAGTTTCCATTTTGAAATGACTGTATAAAATGAAGACACTTAAGCCTTTTAGACTGATGACTGTAGGAACCTTTGTTTTTTTATTTCATTATTGAAGCAGGAAGAGATTGATCAGATTTTAGAAACAAGGGGGCAGATTTATGTTAACTGGCGCATCCCCAGGGATGCGCCAGTTAACATGCGCCACAGTGCGCCACAGCTCCGCCACCCATGGTGCGCCGCATTTATGATGCGGCGCACCATGGGGCAAAAACGGCACAGATGCGTGACGCATCTGTGCCGTAAAAGGTGACGCATTGCTGGAGTTGCGTCACAAGCGCGACGCAGCTCCAGCAAGGCTCGGGGGTGCCCCATCTCCACAATGCTGCGTCAAGACCTACGCCTGCTTCAAGCAGGCGCAGGCTTTTGACGCAGCATTGGCCTGAAAGTGACTGAGTGAAATCTTATAGATTTCACTCAGCCACTTTTGCGAGGCGCACCTGCCCCGGAACGCCCACCCTGCGCCGGAACGCTCACAGGCGGCGCAGGGCTTTACAACGTGACGCATCTGCCTAGATGCGTCACGTTGTAAATCGTTCGTAGGGATGCGCCACGTTTACGCCGCCTTGCGTGACGCAACAGCGGCGTAAACGTGGCGCAAGTGCCTCATAAATCTGCCCCAAGATGTGGATTTCCTGAGAGATTTGAAAGTGTTTTTTGGGAAAAAAGACCATTGGCTATGGTGGTATGAATTCAACTGGCGTGTCATAACACGTAATGTAAATTTCCTTAACTGAAAAATTCCAGGCCAGATGCAGCCAATTGTGAAAAAAGTAATTCACATTGCCTCTCATTGGACGAGAGAAAGATGTGAGCTCTTACCAGCAGAAACGGTTTCCTATTGTTTCCTCTGAAATAAAAGAAGAATGCTTTAGATCAGTGATGTTAGAAAGTTGACCTTTGTTGCTGCCTGTTGTTTAAGTCTGTTGAACGATTGAGACCTTGAACAGACTAATAGAGCAGATGGAGGAGTAGCATCTGCCTCTGTCATCACTTGCAAACGTCGCAGGCCCAATATCTCTTTTGATAAATACTTGTGCCTTGACCAAGGACGTAAATACCAAAACTTATTTTTTCAGTCCCTTAAAGTTATGACCATGGAGAAGACCCTGAGTAGAATTACCTGATTCATAGGTGGACAATTAACAGAGTTTCTAATTTAATTAGATGATATTTGTTCCTTTTCGTTGACATTGAGCAGTTTATATTCCCTAAGATACATATGCAGCGTGGCACCCAGTTGGAGAATGTATTAGGGTTCTGGGGGGACAGAACATACCATAGATCACACCATCGCGGCTGTCCAAAGCCAAGACAGAAGAATGAGCAGAACTTTCCATACCTGCATCAGGGACGGGGAAAGCGCTGCACTGGAAACAATAAACAAGTAAACGAAATGTTACTCAGCATGCTAACTCTATTAGCCACAGTAGTTGATTAAACAGAGAAAGGATGTTTATTTTAGCTGTGATCAGAAAAGAGGCATTACTGCTCGTAGCTGGTCTGGACAGCGGACGGTGATGTAAGCAGTGATTGAGTACTGTACTCGTTATTTTAATTGTGCTACATGGCCCGGTTGGCTGCAGAGTATTTAATTTCTGTTTACCATTAACTCTTGGCTCCTTATTTTTTAAAAGCCGGAATAGAAGAATAACATAAACGTCTCCTTTTAATAGCCCGTTAACTAAACATCTAAGAAACAAAAGTTTTAGGACGAGCAAGTGAAATCTTCAAGGACACACCCGCTACTCCGATGTCTAGTCTCCCTTCAATTGCCTTCTATGACAATACAAGTTAGATTTAATCCAAATGTAATCTGTCTATGTGAAAGTATGGTACTGTTTCACTTCCTCACAGTGTTACCTTATTAAAACATATATATTCTCTTGCAATGTGTTTATGCTTCTTTGATGTTTCGGATACCGTTGTTGATGCTTTAAAATGCTCTCTGGTACCAATAAAGGGTATGGCTCTAAATCAGTATGGCTGAGCTCTATATACTAAACAACAAAAAAGATGCCAATACTGATCCATTATTCAAATCATTTTAACCATAGATGCATAGACCACAGGACAATTCATCCGAAAGCTCATTAATAGCTTTTATTTAATAGCACAACTGTTTTATTTAAAAAATTCACTCTTTGAAAGGAACACGAAACTTTGTGTGATACACAATCATAAAATGTGAATAAATATGGACACAGGGACTAGTGATGAATCCACTTGCATTCACAAACTTTCACTCAATCTCACAAACACACTCACTCAATGTCACAACCAACACACTCAACCTACTTGGTGCAAGCACAGCAGGGGAAAAATGAATAAACCACTTGAGGAGCACCTATAAAGCCAAACAAAACTATGGTACATTTTTAAAATATTTTTTCTTATATACACCCGTTACAATATTTACACAACTACATAATCAATGGAATAATTACAATAATTGGACGTAACACAACCAAGTCTGATTGGTAAAACCACTGTTTGGCAAAACCAGTGGTCTACGCGTTTCGAATCACTTAACTCTTGGGATTCTCCTCAGGACCAAAAACTGTAAAATAAAAAAGAAAAATGTATGACAATGGCCTATTTAACCCCTTCGACGCTCATGACGAGCTGAGCTCGTTATGAGTTACGCCTCTCGTACACTCATGACGAGCTCAGCTCGTCATGTAATGCGGGTTTTTAAAAACCGCCGCGCACAGCCGGAAAACCGCTAGCGCGCATGCGGTTAAATACCATAGAGCGCTCTCAACTCGTCTATTGCCTCTGCTTACCTATTCAAGAAAACGCCATAGTGTCTAATTTCAAGGGGGTTAATCCATCGAAAGTCTCTGTAAAACACCAAGGAGGGAGAAAAGAGGGGGGAACCATAAGTGTGGCTAGTCAATTAAAGTAATGCTGGTAATAAATCAGTCCACCGCTTTACGGGCTTACCCAGTTGGATGACACAGTGTCCCTTTCAATGTTGCTTCATTTGTTTGAAGTTTGTTTTCAAAAAGACGGTAATAGCGGCGTCCTGTTGATGAACAAAGAAAACATGGGCTGGACTCCCTTTGTACCATGTAAGAGGGGATTTAATACCCGACCCCTTATATTTATGTCCCACTGTTGTTAAAGCTATTCTCGTACCTCCAAACGCCAGCCGGCGTGGTAAATTGTACTTCTTTTCCGTCAGCAATCTTCGTTTTAGTTCCGTGCTGTCAATTAAAGTATACATATTAATTCATGGCTCAAGCTTTGCCCTGCCATTTTTGTCCGTATCGCTGTGTGTAGTAATTGGCTTACCATCAATTATCAAAGCGTTCCTTTCAGGCATAATTCACGACCGTGATGCTATAGAAACCCGAGCCTCAGTCTCGACTGTAGCAGCATGCCGGTACCCCTGCTGCTCATGGGAATTGTAGTTTCAATGATGACGCTGCGCATGCGCATTACTCCCATTTTCTGAATGTTTCGAGTCCAGTCAGAACCTTCACCTGTTGTCCTGGTGACCACTGATATCAAAAGAAAGAGTAGTCTAATTGCGCCGGAAAGTATATGCCAATACACTTGAATTTACAAACCCGGAGCCGGAACTGAACTATAGACTCCAAGATCATAACTTATATATTTCAGATATATCATTGAGGCCAGACACAGCCGTGTCAAATTTCACGATGATTCTATAGTGCAGTTCCGGCAATATAACAGTATACATGAGAGGAGTGATTTGTCTTGATGTAGTTCTTCACTAAGGCCATCTTGGTGTATGACCGGACGGAGTAGCATGCCCGCATTGGGTCACAGTTCACTGAGAAAGTTCTTATGGGAAAGAAAGTCGGGGCGCAACAATCACCTTGTGCCCAGATACTACCGATTTGAGTATGAATATTGAATTAATGGAAGGGGTTCAGTCTAGGCATAGTCCTTTTTCAACTTAAGCCTCGCCAGTCTTTTCTGACCATTTCGGCAGCCCTGCAGATGGTTTTTTATGTTAAAGTACTATTTTTGGATTGCCCATGTAAGTTCATCAAGTTGGATCTTTGAATAAATATCATGGGGCAATTTCATCTTCGTCTGAATAACAAATTTTCCTCATGGGCAGTTGTTGATTGCTGGCTGCAATAAAATTACTCCTCCGGGTTTGTAAATTCAAGTGTATTGGCATTTACTTTCCGGCGCAATTAGACTACTCTTTCTTTTTTTATCAGTGGTCACCAGGACAACAGGTGAAGGTTCTGACTGGACTTGAAACATTCTGAAAATGGGAGTAATGCGCATGCGCAGCGTCATCATTGAAACTACAATTCCCATGAGCAGCAGGGGTAACGGCATGCTGCTACAGTCGAGACTGAGGCTAGTGTTTCTATAGCATCGCGTTTGTGAATTATGCCCGAAAGGAATGCTTTGATAATTGACGGTAAGCTGGATACTACACACATCGATACGGACAAAAACGGCAGGGCAAAGCTTGAGCCGTGAATTAATATGTATACTTTAATTGACAGCACGGAACTAAAACGAAGATTGCTGACGGAAAAGAAGTAGGATTTACCACGCCGGCTGGTATTTTGAGTTACGAGAATAGCTTTAACAACAGTGGGACATCAGTCTAAGGGGTCTGGGTATTAAATCCCCTCTTACATGGTAAAAAGGGAGTCCAGCCCATGTTTTCTTTGTTCATCAACAGGACGCCGCTATTACCGTCTTTTTGAACCCAAACTTTAAACAAATGAAGCAACATTGAAAGGGGCACTGTGTCATCCAACTGGGTAAGCCCGTGAAGCGGTGGACTGGTTTATTACCAGCATTATTTTAGGTGACTAGCCACACTTATGGTTCCCCCCTCTTTCTGTTTTCTCCCCCCCTCTTTTCTCCCTCCTTGGTGTTTTACAGAGACTTTCGATGGATTAACCCCCTTGAAATTAGACGCTGTGGCGTTTTCTTGAATAGGTAAGCAGAGGCAATAGACGAGTTGAGAGCGCTCTATGGTATTTAAATAGGCCATTGTCATACATTTTTCTTTTTTATTTTACAGTTTTTGGTCCTGAGGAGAATCCCAAGAGTAAAGGGATTCGAAACGCGTAGGCCACTGGTTTTGCAAACAGTTGTTTTACCAATCAGACTTGGTTGTGTTACGCCCAATTATTGTAATTATTCCATTGATTGTGTAGTTGTGTAAATATTGTATAGGGTGTTTATAAGAAAAATTATTTGGAAAAATGTACCATAGTTTTGTTTAGTTTTATAGGTGCTCCTCAAGTGGTTTATTCATTTTCCCTTGTTGTGTTTGCACCAAGTAGGTTGAGTGTGTTGGTTGTGACATTGAGTGAGTGTGTTTGTGAGATTGAGTGAAAGTTTGTGAATGCAAGTGGATTTATCACTAGTCACTGTGTCCAAATTTATTCACATTTTATGATCGTGTATTACACAAAGCTTCGTGTTCCTTTCTAAGAGTGATTTTTTTTAATAAAACAGTTGTGCTATTAAATAAAAGCTAATAATGAGCTTTCGGATGTATTGTCCTGTGGTCTATGCATCACTGGTTAAAATTATTTGAATAATGGATCAGTATTGGCATTTTTTTTTGTTTATTAAAATGCTGTCAGCCGAGTAGGCTCCATTCAGGCTATATACAACGTTTAAATAAATAAATTAATTCAAATGAAAGAATCACGTTAGAAAAAGAAATGTGCCTTTTTCCATAAGGGAATTTGTTATGTAGGAACTGCATGAGACTGTTAAAAAATAACAGAAATATGGTGCGTTATGACATGCATTTGTGAACCTGTTTTTATCGCTTTTTAAGGTGTTGGTTAATTTGGAACTGTATGCAGAAAAAAGCGATGTGGAGCCATAATCCGCCACATTCACGACCAGCTTTTGAATAGACAGGCAAACATCTAGGGGACATATGTACAAGGCCCTATGGCCACGGAAAGGTTACTTTTTCCACTGTTCCCTTGGCGATAGGGGCTTTGCCTTATTTATAAGGCAGCGTTAAGCCACTTAACATGGCTTAACACTGCCTTTTAAATAAGGCCCCCTTTCACGCTATGCTTAGCGTTAAAGGAGAGGGTAATGGATGTTGCTGTGGGCATTCCACTGCAACACCCATTGATTCTGACACTGCCCCCTATTTACAAGAGAGGCGTAAATAGGAGGCAGCGCCAAAATTAAGACAAGGAAAAACCTGGTCTTACCATGGCGTAACGAGGATGCATTTTTATTTTCTCCTCGTTTTTGCTGTTTTCATGTGTGCTGCGTTGTGCAGTTTACATGAAAATAGCAAAAGACCAATGATTGTTTATGAACAGGAAGATTCCCCTTCCTGCAAATAAACAATCTTTTTCTTTAAATGTCGATTTGCAACTTCTATGTGTGCTGCATTAAGCAGCACACATAGAAGTTACAAAACTGCATTTAAAGATTGTTTATGTACAGACAGGGGGAGCTTCCTGCACATACACAAACTTGCCCTGTACGCAGACAACCTTGCACTTCGGTGCAAAGGTCTCTGCATTGGCGCTTGGCTGCTAAGTGTAGCACCAGCGCAGGGGTAAACGCAGGGCTGCACCATATTCATGTAAGCATGGTACAGCCCTGCATTTCTGAATTGGCGGAGTAAGGCGTTCAGCCAGGAAAGCTAACTCCTCACTCCGCCACTTCCCTTATACATGTGCCTTTGGCAGCGTTGTAGTCCCTATATGGACTTTGGTGCTCTCTGATTGGACCCGCCTCTAATAGCAGTAGGCTCCAGTACAGGCATAAGATAATGACATTCTCTATAAGAATGACAGATACAGGTTATGGGTTTAAATCTTTATATAAAGGATTAATTTAGCAGATACATGAATTATATTGTCAAATGAGGTTAGCAGCAAAGAATACACATCATAAGTACAAAGGGCCTCATTTATGAGGCTGTGCGTCACTTTTACGCCACTGATGCGTCACTTTTTGTGACGCACCAGTGGCGTAAAAAATTAGCCTTGTTGCGCCATATTTACAAAGTGACGCATCTAGGTAGATGCGTCACTTGGTAAACCCCTGCGCCATATTATACCTGCGCCAGGTATAATGTATGCAAGGGTGGCGTATTGACGCAAGAAAGGGTCATAGAAGTGACACAGTGAAATCTATGAGATTTCACTGTGCCACTTCTAGGACCCAAATGCGTCAATATATTACGCCTGCCTCACAGCAGGCATAAGACTGACGCAGGCCCTTTCACATGGGGCTTGCCCCATGTGAAAGGACACATTGCTGGAGTTGCATCACTTTTGTGACACACTCCAGCAGTGCGTCACTTTTGCGCCCTACAGATACGTCAGAAATACTGACGTATCTGTACTCCTTGTGTCCTCATGCGTCATACATTAAATATGACGCATCAATCATGTCGCAAGGAGGGCGCACTGAGAAGTCACGCAACGCTGCTTTCACGCAGCAATGCGTCACTTCTCATAACTAAGGCCCAAAGAATTTAGTAAAGTTCAATAATTCGCCCTTAGAGAGGGGGGAAAATTAGGATTCCGTTGGAAAAGGAAATCCAGGTATAATACTTTAGATAAAGAATTTCATGCATTACTACATAAGTATTAATTTATCCTAATAAGCACCAATGAGGTACGAATCTGAAGAAACATTTTACTACAGAATGCTTTTGAGGATTCTCTCATAATACCATTGCATTGAAATCATTGGTTCTCACAGTTAACTCAGGTACTACAGGTCGAAACTTGGTATTCATTACAGACTGAGACAGTTAGGTTTTCCTAATTAGGTACAGCATATTGAGAAAGCTTGGGAATGTTCCCTGTCTTCAGGCAAAGCTCACAATTCTTTATTAAAGCAGAGAATCAACAGCAACAGCATTCACATGTATATGATGACCTCATTTCAAGATGGAAGTAAGCACAAATTCAGTTCATGTTCAAGCAAGTCCGATTCCTAATATATTTGAAACTATGAAAGGGCAAAATATCTCCCACAACCCTTCCCCAATAATTCCAATTTTATCACATCCACATCCTTATAACACACAGTTTTCATGAACTTAAGGTTCTTTTTTTTTAATTCTCTCAAATATGTCACTGTATTGTATGGTTCACTTTGCATTTCTTTAACCTTTACATCAATTCTCTTTCTCTTTCTTCCTCTCGTTGCTGACAGCTTCTTCAACCCACAATTTACCCTATCGCTTGATGAAATTCATTTGCAAACATTTTGTAATAGAAGCACACTTGCAACACCAATTAATGTATTCAAAAGGGGAGTTAAAAGCAGTTTCAGTATTCCTCGCCTTATGCTTCCTAACTACTCTTCTATCTTACCAAAAACCCTTTTAATAGACCTAGATAGAGAACCTATTCCTTCCCAGGCACCTACCTCTTCTAATTCAGATAGCTCGGGCGTAATATTCAGAATATTAGCATCTTAACTATTAAACTGGTCATTTATCCTTAGTGTATACGCACAACATTCCCTGGTGTGAATTACCATGCAAACTCCACATTCCATTGCGGGAAGCAAATCTAAAGCAAGGCGCTTCTGCATGATCATAGTTCTCATAGCAAGCAATTTCTTGATAATGACAGATAGTGCACCTGCTGTATTTGTGGCTAGCATGTCTATTACAGTCGATATCCTACTGAGGGTATGAGTGCACCAAAGATATTGCTAAGTATCTGCTTAAAATCTTGCTCCATTTTACGTAGCAATCAAGGGATTAATCTAACTCATTAGTATGATAGATTCTAGGGAAAATTAAAGTTACATAACAACTACCTACCCAATTATGGGGTAACTGGAAGTACGCTGATTTACCACATACATAACAGGGACCCTTATTACGCATCGCTAGTTCAGCAAAGGTTCTGCCTTATACCAAATAACTATGCTCGCATTCACTCCAACCCAATACCTCAACTGTCTCGTTCCCTTCCTGTTTCCTTATCACAAATAAAGTCCACTTCTTGACAACCGCAATGCTCAATCTTGAGGATGGTTCTTTAAAACCTCTGTGCCCTTTCTGTACTAACTTTCTTGTTCCCTTTCTCTTCAACCAATCTTATCCTTTCATTCAGTTAACTTACAAAAACTCTTTCCTGTTTACTAATCCTGCAAGTTATGTCATGCCTGCTTTGATTAATGGAGCTCATGTTAGTCACAGGAATAAATCATTTTTATCATATACTCATGCTGATCCCTGGATTAAAGGCCTTGGAGAAATGATAAACATGTTTAGTAGACAATAAATACATATTTGCATCATTCAATTTCGATTTCTTCAAGGTATGTCCAATCAGGACCAGAATATTTCCTATTAACCTTCCTCTCTCTTTTGGGTAATTTGGGAGTTGTCCAGTCTAAGCTCTAGTCTCCAATGTCAGGTTGTTCTGCAGGGTCTTGTTCTTCTAGCTTACTGATTTCTCTACTCGGCTCTTGTCTTTTCCTAGTCATCACTAATCTTTTTTGGTCCATCTTAATATTAGGCCAACCATCTCTGCTAATGCATGATCCTTGGAGATGCTAGTGATTTCTGGCTCGGATGTGGCTAATTGGCTGTCAGATGTGGAGCTTTCTCTGGCCTTGCCATTCTCTAGTCCCTGGGACTCTGACTTGGGCAGGCTTGATTAGGCTCTCCATAAATTCTCACTGTATCTGTGAATGCTTAGTCTTAACCCAGTGTTTGGTGTTGCAGTTGGCACTGGGGTGACAACGCTGTTGCCTTGCTCTAGCTCTTGTTGATGATTTGCTGTGGGAGCCCGGGAGCTCTCAGTCTGGTCTTCCTCTTCTTTGGAGACCACAGAAACTTGAAACGTAGGCTGACTTGAGGAATTAGTGGATGTTGGCTCCACTTCTTCCTCTTCTCATCTCACCCTCTTGGTACATGGGGCATGGATCCAGTTTGGCAGACCAGCACACTTGGCAGCAGTGTTTGTGACCAGGATCTCCTGATATGGGCCTCTCCAATCTCTTCCAGACATGCCAGTGGAAGTACTTCTTTATGTGAACCCAGTCACATGGGTTCAAATCTTGACCCGGAGACTCCCGGTTAGTCAGTAGCCGCATCACCCTGATGGGAAATAGTCAGCACCACACCAGCCAATCTCTTGAGGTATTCGAGAACCAGATCATCGGTGATATGATATGCACAAGAGTAGCAGCTGGAGCAAAAGGAATTTGCATTGCTCTTCACATCGACATCTTGTGGGGAGATAATCCTCTTCATCTAACGGGGGTGCTTTGAATGCTCATCGATACCAGAAGAAGTATTGGCTTTGATCATCCCACTCTGCCTCTTTATGATGCATGAAGCTTCTGGTCTATAATTGCAATGAAATCTCTGATCTAGCTGCAGCTCTGTGAATATTAAGTACATTGCTTCATTTTTAAAGAGAATTCCATGATATGATTTAGGATGAACTATGAACTGGCATCCCAAATTGTGGTTTTTACTAATGCAACAATACTTCGGTGACAGTCAGACTGTCACTTCTCCTGGTGGGATATGCCTCGAAAAAAGGAATTGAGTGTTCCCTGGGTTCTTGATTCAAATGGGGAATCAAATCAATCATTCATCTCATCATATCGTCACTCAGCCTATTACTCAACCCTGTGCTATAGTAGAACCACAAAAACATAGATTTTGTGTCCAAAAACTTCAGAATCTTTATTATAAAAAAAAATTTGTTTAAAAAGTATTGGATACATTGTAAAACATAAATTCTTCACAAATAGTTAAAAACAATTTCCGTCTATTCAGTGGTGCCTAGATTTCAGTAAGATGCATAGATCAGCACACTTTCCAAGACATCGATTGCAATAAGCAGTGATTATAACATATACACAATTGCCTCGAACCAACTGGAAAATAAGCATACAATCTCAAGGTTGTACCTCAGTCGATTACATCAGAGTCACCTCCACAAAGTCAATCTGGAGGCCGTTAAAGGGACCACATGACATATATGACTCATTGTAACCACAACTGTTTCGCCCACATTCTGCTTTTTGACAAATTGCACAACGTTGACACAAATGCTGTGCCATTGATCAAAAGTGGGGATTGTGCCTAAACTGTTTAAAGATTAACACCATCCCATCTCTTCCCACATGTGTTGGACCATGCATGTGACTTATCATAAGAGGCAGCATGAAGTCAGAGAGCATCGGCTTTCCCTCACTGGATGCTAAGATGCCACTAGTTTCCCTTAAACATCACGTCTTTTCCCATCTGGCCTTTTCGATTCCTGGAGCAGTATGTTGTACTTCTCTTAACTCATTAAAAGAATGCACAGTGTTTAGCAACATATTAGACACAGTTTCTCCTTTTATATTGTATGGGTCATCCACATGAAAGGTGGTGAACTCAAGGGCACAATATTGCGTGATCTTCGCTCGTCTAAACAGGGTGCATTATTGTTGAAAATATTAAATCAAGAAATTAATTGATTATTTTAAAAACAGCATTTACAGTTCTCAATGGATCGTCAACAGGAAATTAATTGCCTAAAACCAGAAAGAAGTGACCATAAATTTAATGAAAGGAGAAGGGAGAATGACTCTAAGTTGATTGGGTTGAGGGAGGCTGCAAGGGCGAAAGATTCAACAAAGTATTGGTGCCTAATAGCAGAATAGTGCCATTGAAGGCAGAAGGCTCTGTCTATTCCGTTCCCACAAAAGGACTGGGTGAATTACATCTCTCTTTTATATAAGAACAACAGTCCAGTCGTTCCTTTGAGTCCTCTTTTTCGGAATTTGGTCCCCCGTCAGGGGATGAATTAGTGGGGTTTATGAAGAACGCCAGAACATCTGGCGTGCAAGGTCCAGACGGAATTCCTATTGTGTTACTTAAAAAGCAGGCACCTGTGTGGGGAGCTTTTCTAGCCCGCTGTTTAATTATTGCTTTCGAACTGGGAAAATTCCCCTTTGTTGGAAGGGGAGTGTTGTAATCCCTTTGTATGAAATGGGTCCGAAAACGTCACCGTCCAGCTTCAGACAAATTTCATTGCTGAATGCTTTGGGCAAATTATTTGCTAAAGGCATACTATGTCAGCTGCAACAATGGACCCAAGCCCAGAATTTGATACCGCAGAACAAACTAGTTTCAGAAAGAAACATAGTACCCTGGACAACATTGCGATCCTCCAGAACATCGTAGAGAAACATGTTTTGTTACTGGGCATGCCAGTCTATACTGCATCCATTGATTTCTCCACGACTTTTGATAAAGTGGACCGCAAAGCGCTGGGGTGAAAGCTCTTTCGACACGGTATACCACATCATCTTCTGGGTCTCATCATGGAATCACACTCAGATAACTGGTGCCAAGTCTTGATGGGAGGTTCGCTGGGCTTATCTTGTAAGATTAGAACACATAATGGGCTCAAGCAGAGTTGCCTGCTGCCCCCTCTTTTGTTTTCTCTATATATATCTGATCTTCCAGGCACCTTAAATTTAGTGAGGGGGGATGCCCCTAGAATTGATGCAATGTCCGTTGGTTCTCTATTATATGCGGATGATGTGGCCATCTTTGATTTAACACCTATTGGTTTGTAACGTCCCTTGGACACCCTGACTAAATAGGCAGAAGCCCATTTCTTGAGAATTAACATCACCACATCACCAGAAGTAAGATCTTGGATTTTCCTAAGAAAGGGCTCAGAATAAAGAGGTGTTTCCAGTGGATGTTGGAGTCTGAAAAACTGGAATTGGTTGATTCCTATTTATATATCGGAAAGGTTTATTCAGAAACCGGGTGAGATATAGATTATATTAAACTTTGTGTAAGTAGGGATGTTTCCCAGGCTAGCGCACTGAACAGATTCTGTAGAACCAGTGGGAGATGCCATTTTGGCCATGTTTTGTCAGTGTTCGGGGTTAAAATCTCTCCTTCATTGTCATATGCTGCTGAGGTGCTGGATGTGATCTATGGCTCTCTTTCGATAAGGCCGAAGGTCGAATCCTGCACCAAATTTGTAACCTAAACTCTATGGCCATCCTCCATGCCTTACGCCTTGAATGTGGCTTACTTTCCTCATATACTTTATCCCTGGCGGGGGTTTTGAGGTGGGGTAATTCTCTCTTCTGGGGGGAAGAGGGTACACTTAGGGCTGCCTTGAGAGTGGAAATCTTTGCTAAGCTGAAAGAACAATCAACATTCTTTAGGTCCTTTGAGCCCAAGTCGCATAATGGGGTGGTTTTGGGAGCGCACTGGGGAATAACCCATAGCCCTATTTACCTTGGAACCTACCTCATGGGATCAGAAGGTTGATACTCTTAGTGAAACTCCACTTGTTGCCCCTAAGAGAAGTTATTGGCATTTGGGATCAAATACAGAAAGAGGAGAAAATGTGTGAAATGTGCTGTTTACAAGTTCAAGATTGTAATCATGTGTTATTTGTGAGTCTGGAGCTACAAAAGGCTGGGCACATTTTTTGAAGGGAGAAAGAACACAAGGGCACCGCATTCCGGTCCCTGTCAAACTGCACAGCCTATTTAAATGAATTTAATGAATTAAATTCGTATTCAACTATTCATTTGTTCCACATTTTGTGAAAACCACATTTATCAAATTTAACATTCATTCCATCCATGAGGCCTGTTTATTTGTCTTGTCCCCATCAAATTAAATGGTTGGTTATACGATTTATCAATTTTTTTTAAACTTTCTTGGCTGTTTATTAGGTAATTTTAATTCTATTTCATTTGTTGTAATATTTTGATGGTTGGTTATTTGATTGTATATTTGTCCTAATAGTTTTCCTCTTGCTTCAAAGGAATGTGTTGTCCAATTTTTTCTCTTGTATGCGGTATTTTGCACTTAGCTGTTTTATATGACTGTATCATCATCCCTTGCACTCCACGCAGTTTGTATGATAATAGATTTTTAGGAGGTAGCCTTGAGCAAAAGAAGAATTATTTATTGAATGCAGTAAATTTCTCGTTTAACCTGTAGTGTGTAATTTTGTGGATTTCCGTAGAAGTACCATATCATAATAAATTTGACTATGACTATAGGGTGATCTCATCCGCATAGCTGTTGCCTTTAGTGACAAAGTCATTGCCACTTTTGTATTCAACACATTTCGCCATTGCTGTTTCTTTTGGCAAAGCGTAGAACTTCCAATAGATTGAAGGAATATGGGGGACCCAGTAAAAGTCATAAATCCTCTCTGTCAGCACAACTGCCCGAAGTCATGCACAACCCAACCCAACACTGTCTGTTAGAGTAAATAGTATCTTGCAAGCCTTATGATGTACAACAGGCTAAGGTAAGGGCAATTAGTTTGGCTACGTGTGAAGACGTTACATGGCACAGGTAGGATGCTTTCACAATCCTACTCAGAGTGCACACAGCATAGGTGTCCCTCAGAATACCACATCGGTCTATTAGACAAGATCCATTGATAAAAAGAGAATGATCAGATTCCAGAATGGGACCATCCAGTATGCCAGGTCTTGGTTTTATTCAAAACTAAGTAACGCCTACACAATTGTGGTTAAAATCTCCCCCCTCATCTCCCTCTGGGGATGGCCACAGAGAAGCAAGGTTTAAGGTGTTACACCTCCTTAAAGAGACATTTTCAGCAGCCAAAATGAGTCTTTCATAGCGGTTCAAGCAGCTGTTGGTCAAATGCTGGTTGAATGTGGGTCATAGGAATTTTTTGATTGAATGGTGTACCATTACAAAGAGTTGGTACCCCATCACTATCCCTTCCGTTTGCTGAATGCTGAGGCTTGCCACTGCAACTGCTTTAGGACAACTAGAGAATGATGTGGACATTAGATCAAGAGTTGCCGAAAAATACCCAATGGGGCACTTACTCTCCCCCTGGGTCAATACAGATAAAGCACACTCATCTCTTTCATGGCAAAAGAGTACACATTATTTGTTGTAGTCTGGCATTCCAAAGGCAGGTGCACTGCAAAGTAGATTCTTGAGCTACTGGAAGGCTGATGTGCTTTTTACACCCTTTGGTACCGGGCCACTGACATCAATGTGTCTCAGCCTCAGTACGGGGTTCGTTAAAAAGGAAAAGTTAGGGATCCATTGTCAGCGATAGCCAGCAATGCCCAAAAACATTTGTACTTTTCTCTCTGTGTAGTTGAGAACTTTATTTTAAGGACCATATTGATGAGTTTATAGGAGACTCATCAGGCTTCCTTCTCTGTCTGATGTCCCAAGTACATGGCTTCTTTTTGACATTATTGCAATTGTTCAGGATCTTAATCTTGTTTTCAGCCAAGTGGTTGAGCAGGGCAATAGTGTCTTGCCTATAAGTTTCTTTTGGCATCGATGAGATCAGAAAATCATTGATGTACTCAATTAGGGTCAACCTACATAGTAACTACAGAGATTCTAGATTCTTTTTAAATATCTGATTGAAATAGAATGGGCTCTCTGTGTACCCTTGGGAAGGGCGACTACACAATAGCCTTCTATTGGAACCAAAACGCAAAGGTGAAACTATCCCTCTTCAAGAAGGGAAACTTTAGAAATGTCTGGCATAGGTCACTGACCGTGTACCACTCCGCTTCTGGGGGAATTCAGGACAAGATCAGGGCAGGGTTCGGTACCACAGGATAGCATGCAACATTAATTTGGTTTAATTTCGTAAATCCTACACTATTCTACACTTATTATTTGCTTCCCATAAGGCCATGGTCAGAGATTTACATAAACTCCTGATTACCTCTGTTAAAATGTCCTGTTCTATCATATTCTCCATGGCAGGGGTAATTCCTGCAATAGCCTCTGGGGTCATCTTGTAAGGGCTCATTTGGGAAAATACTGCACTGGGCAAAAGATTTATCTTTAGAGGTGTGGCACCCTTAATAAACCTAATCTCCCGAGCCAAGCTGGGTTCAGACCCAATTTCAGTATTAAGGCAGCACTGATGAAAGTCTCTGAAAATATTAAAGGAACCCTTGATATGGGGGTAAGGCCGTCTTGGTCATGTTAGACCTGGGTCTTTGATACAGTCCCCACACAAGGTTGCTAGCACGACTCCAATCATTTGGAATCAGTGGTATAGCCTTCAAGCGGCTTTCCTCCATTTTTGAAGAGAGAAGTCAGGAAGTTTGGATACCCCTGTTCTCTTCAGAAGTGTATGAGGTGTCAGTTGGAGTGAACTGGGGTGGTGGAGTGCACTAAAGAATGATGATGAATTTAGCCCAGATCAGTTGACTGGGGGTGATTGCTTGCAATGTTCAACACTCCGTCCATCATCCCCTTTGGTTTTGCTTCGTTCGCCCTAAGTTGGCAGGGTATGCCCAGACGTGGGTCCCTTGCTCACTTTGCCACTGGATTCAAGCTAGCCTGGTTGATGACGGCAGATATGACAGAAACCGATCACAGGATGCTTGTTTCCGGTGCAGGGAAGACATGGCTTGGCAGTTCGGGCTGGACTATTCCCATGAGGCACAGAGTCAGACTGATTTGCATATAGCCATGTGTGAACTGAGGTGGCGGAGTGAGCTAAAGAATGGTGATGGATTTAACCCAGATCAGTTGACTGGGGGTGAGTGCTTGCAATGTTCAACACTCCGTCCATCATCCCCTTTGGTTTTGCGTCAGTTGGAGTGCCCCAGGGTTTGGCTCTGAGCCCCACCCTATTTAATGTCTACCTTACGCCCCTAGCCCTACTAGCTAAGTAGTTAGGAGCCAAAGTTTTCTTGACCTGGCCATTCAAAAATATCTCTCATCTGTGCTTCATTGCTTGACAGTTTATCAATTGAAATGAAATGATGAAAAGACAGAGGGGCATATGTCAAGAACTTAACTTCACAGTAGCGTCAATTTTTTTACGTTACGGTGGCATTTTTCATCGCCTTATTTACAAAGTGCCGCTAACTGCAGTTGGCGATGCTGTTCCAGCATAAACGTGAATTTTTAAGATTGCCACTTCTGTTAGCGGAACTTAATGAAAACGAGATGCAAGGTGGCCATTCCTGTGCAAAAACTGCAGCTAACCCCACAAGGTCACGCATATGCCTGGATGCATCACATTGTAAATACGGCGCAACATGTTGCAATATTCATGCTGCAAGTACGTCAAGAAAATGATGCTCAGGCAGCAGTAAATTGCCTGAAGGGGCTCACGATTAAGCTCCCCTGTCTTTTTCCCCTACGATGGTGCACAATGGCTGCTATGTGCCAATGCAGGCACCCTTACACCATGGTGCAAGGGTGACTGTGTTGTGGCGTTGATTGATGTTGTGGCTCCATCTCTACTTGAGACGTGTGCAGGTGCGTCGGGACTAGTGGAGGGTGGGACTGAACCAGTTGGCCTTCTTGGAGTGTAGTTCGCCTGGTCTTTTCTTGAGGGGTGCCATGGTGTCGGCGCCATCGGCGATCCATTGGTGCAGGTTGCGCACAGCCGTGTTGGAGTCTGTAAGCGTTGGCAGAGTGGTGCTGCTGAGGGAGTTGGCAAGAAGTTTCTCAGTGGCCTTGATCCAACTACGACGGGGGTGATGATGGCAGTGGTGTATGGTGGGCGTGGTGAAGACGTGATGTACACAATGCAGTCTATCGAGGAGAGTTTTGTGGTGTGGCTGTAGTTGAAGTTCCTGCTGGTGGAGAAGACGGGCTTAAGGGTGTGTCCGGCTATGTGGGTTGGTGCGGTGACTAGTTGCTTGAGTCTGATGTTGGCGAGGTTCCCCAGAAGGGGGGGTGGTGTTCTCGTCACTGGGGTTGTCCAGGTAGAACTTGAGGTCTCCGAGTAGGATGTAGTCGTTTGATGGGAGAGCCTGGGATGTGATGAGGTCTACAATGGCATCAATGAATGGGGGCTCATGGCCTGGGGGCCTGTAGACGAGAGTGCCACGGAGAGTGGTGGTGGGGTTGGTCCGGATCTGGAAGTAGAGGTGTTCCATGGTTGCCGATGGGTCATTAGAGTGCGTGGTCAGTCAGAGTGTGCTTTTGTAGACGATGGCATTGCCTTCTGCTGGACAGTCGGGGTGGTCCTTCCGGGTCATATTGTAGCCGTCGGGGATGACAATGGTGCTGTCCAGTCCGGAACAGAGGTTGATCCAGGTTTCCATGAAGAAGAAGATGTCTGAAGAGGTGGCGTCGAGGAGGTCCCAGATTTCCATGGTGTATTTGTGTAGAGACTGCATGTTGAGGAGGATGCAGTTTAGTCGGTCGGGTCTGCTGTTGGTTGGCTGGGCGGCAAGAGGCACTGGTGTGCGGATGTGGCAAAAGGTGCTTTGCAGTTTCAGTGGGCACAGGGTGCAGGGGTATTCTTCGTGATGCTAGATGTCAGGCGGCATGGCGTTCAGGGTTGAGGGTGAGGAGGGTGATGACGTCATAGCGGTGGAGTGTCCGAGAAGCAGGGTCCAAGGTGCTGGGCGCGGTACAGGGGCAGATGAATGCACACAGGCTTGCCTTTGTCTTGCCTTCCACGCACCAGTGTCACGCCCGCTGCGCATGGCCGCACAGCATCTGCCATTAAGTAGTACTGTAGGTGGACTGGACAGCTAGGAGGAGGGAAATGTGGGCAAGGACACTGAAGGGTTCTAGGATGCTGGGGATCACAGCAGCAACGAGGGAAACATGAAGCCATACAAAGCAAAGATAAAAAAAGACAAAGGTAGAAAAGCAACTGAGAAGAGCAGAAAGATGAACAGGAACAGCAGAAAACAGGGACAGGAGGGCAGTCAAGCTGCAGAGCAGTGACGCTCTACCAATGTACTGCCAGGGACGAGATGCAGGCAGGAACCTGCGGGTGTAGGAGGGACTCGAACACCTGACCTCCAGGGCAGAGGAACCAACAGCAGCAGATGTGGACAGCAGCAGCAGCAACTAGATGTCCACTAAGGGTTAGTCCCCTGTACACCCATAAGCAAACTAACAGGGGGCAAGGAAAAGCAGCACCACCCGGTTGCCTCTTCCGATCTAACAGTGGCAACCAGAATCCGTGTTCCCCAGTTCCCCAGAGAGTAAAAGTGGATCAAGCTGCTTACCCATGGGCTTGGCCAGAACCGGTACCCTGGGCCGCTGGCACCAACTGCCACCAATGGCCGATCTCAGTGACTTGAGCCAGTTAGTGAAGTCTCCTACCAGTCTTGTGCAGTGCCATTGGTGATGTAGGTCAGCAGCGCAAAGATTACTGAGGGGCATGGTGTGCGTCAACCACAGGAGCTAGGCCTGGGCCTGATTTGCCCCCGGGCCTCCTCCGATACACGTACCACCTTCTCCTCACTTGGACATTGACACTGGTGCTGCACTTCTCTATATCTGTACTCAGCCAGCAGGAGCCTCAGCCAGGTGGGATTTCACAAGCCTAGGTACAGCAGTCACCACCAAGTCCAACAGGGAACCTCCCGATGCACGTAATGCAACAGGGCCCCCTTAGAAATGAAGTTGCAGTGCTTCTGCCACAAAAGTTTGGCGCAGCTCAGGGGTCTCACCCTCCACAGCATCCGGCCAGTGTAATATCCTCCGGCCAGTAATGCAGAGAGGCGTGGCTCACCATTGGTAATCTCCTCCGTGCACCATGGTTGTAGTGGTGGCACCTGGTATGTGATGCAGCCCTCCCTACGTTGGTGCGGAGGAGTGCCTCTACCATTCACGGCTCCAAGGGGCACCAGTCAGTCTTCTCACACAGGTCAGCAACGTGTCTCCATGCAACCTGGCAGACTTCACTACCAGGTAGGGGCGATTGCTGTAGCCTCAATGTCTCCTGCCACGGCCCAGCAACTCCAGAGCACCTCCGCATCCCACTCCGGGTCCCAGACGCAGGCACAGCGAGGCCTCCGGGCCCCGGGAACTGTCCACGCTTTTAAATTTTTGCCTGCCATGGGCTTGCAAGGAGGCCACTATAAAAAGTGATGCATCACAGGTTTTCCCCAGCAATGCACCTCTTTACATATATGTAGTACTGATTCTGCATTTCCTCTTCCCCTGGGACTTTGGCTGGTCATCCTGGATGTTGGTGGGGGTTTGGAAAGGGTGTTAATCGGTGCTGCTCTTGTCCCAGGCTGCTCCATTCTGCATTCCATTGTTATTCTTTTTTTTTTTTCATTGGAGGTGGACTTTTTGGCTATGTTTGCCTCTGGAGGTAAAAATGGTGAAGTTCTGCTGACTAACGTGAGTTCTTTGCCTGCAAATTGGCCTTTTGTCAGTGTTTGCCCTCTAACGTTGGAATTTTGATCACCTTCATGCTGGTATTAGCGGCAGTTTTCACAGCGGCTACCTGAAACTATCTCCATGTAACGACGTATTGTAAATACATCGCTAACAGGGCAATAGTGTTCTGTGATGGCCTGCGTTAATAAAAGTGCCGCAAACTAACGCTAACGCAAGTTAGCAGCAGTTTTTGTACATATATCACAGAGATACTTTTCTTTGGGTCTATCTCGCCAGTGTTATGGCAGTCTTGTTTGCCAAATGACGCCCCAACTCCTGGCCCTCAACAGGATACAGTTAAGAACTTAGGCATCAAATTTGACAGGGCCCTGTCTTTTCAACCACAAGTTCAATTAGTGGTTGGATCCTGTTTTGAGACGCTACGCATTCTGAAAAAGTTCCCACCTTTACTCACCTTCCCTGCAGAAAAAATGATCATTCAGGCTATGAAAACACCCAGATTGGAATATGGAATGCTTTATACTTGGGTCTTACCGACTATCGTCTTAATAAAATGCAGGTTGTCCAGAACTCGGCAGTTAGAATTCTAATGAATCTCACCTCAAGGTCTCATATTTCCTCTCACTTGAGGGTTCCTCATCGGCTTCAATTAAAAAAGGAATCTTTTCAAAACATTTGTACTTGCTCACGTAGCACTGCAGGCCACAACACCAAGTTATCTCCGGAAACAGAATTAAAGAGTATGAATCTTCTAGAAGTCTCTGATCTTCCATCAGTCAATTTTCAATTTATAATCTTTATTCGGTACTTAAAAAGACACCATAAAAGCACAAATACAACAAACGCATAAAAAAAAATAATATATATATATATATTTAAGCAACATCAGTTAATTTCCATAAGAAAAGTATAAATGTTAAAATTTATCTGACACTCTAAAAAAGAGACGACAGGGGGATCATCAGATTAAATGTTCAACGGGACAAGTGATATTAATGGCCAGTTTCTCTAGTGTTCCTCAGTCTTATTGCTATTCGAATAATGTTTATGGTGCAAGAAAGAGTGTAAACGTCCTCCGCTTCCTGTAGGAACCTCAGGGCCAGTCTTGCGTGTTTAAACTTTAGGTCTTTCAGGATCCCCACCAGGAACTTGCGTCTTGGCATAGTATACAATCGGCACAGTAGGACAAAGTGAAGGGTATCCTGCGGAGACCTGTGGTCGCAGCCGCAGGTACCCTTCTCCTCCACGGTGTGAGTGAACCCAGCCGGGACCGCAAGGAGGTGATGGAGCATGTTAAGTCTAAAGCGAGTCATGACAAAGCGATCCTGGGCGTTAAACATGACCCTTAGATAAGGTTCCATGCCATGCTTCACTGTGAGTTCATTATAGGCAAAGTTAGTGGGTTTGTGATATTCTTTTCCAGCCCTTACCAACTTCAGCTGTGCGGAGAAGAGTTTTTTCACCAGGGCCATGCTCTCTGGTGTGATGGAGTCTGGGGATGTGAAGAAGTTAGAACAATCAATTTCTACTAGAGATTTCTTGACAAATTTCAGCCATGGGATGTTTTGTCCTTTATCTCTTTTGAGGCAGTCCCCTATGATTTGTCTTGTTAGGGCCGCCTCTGGGTTGGTCCATACTTTAACCCATGCCAGGAGAGGTTTGATTTTAATTTTATCTTCTATGAAGGTTTCTCCTACTTCTTCATGGATGATGTGGGCTGATACACACTGCGGGACTTTCAGAATTCTCCTCAAAAATTTGTTTTCTTCCGTCTGGATCTGCTGTACTTTATTGTCCAGGAAGCCCCACACTTCTGCACCATAAGTTACTTTCGCACAGCAGATTGACCTATATAGGTTCAGTATTTGTTCCGGGGACCATTTTCCTAGTCTCTGCCCGTATCCCATGGTGGCTCCTACCGAGGCTGCCAGTTTCGTGGAATGCTTTTCTACCAGGGGTTTAAAAGTAAGATGACAGTCAAATAATACCCCCAGGTATGAAAAGGTCTTGACCTGGTCTATTTTGTGTAGCCCAATGTGGTAGGAAAAGGACCCTTTTGTGGGTTGCCCTGATGACATGACATAAGATTTTTCCAGGTTGGTGGCCAGGTCTAGTTTATCCATGAACATGACGAACCCATCAATCAGTTTTTGCAGTCCTAAGGGCGTTCTGGCAAGCAAAACCGCGTCATCGGCGTAGAGTAGTATGGGTACCGCACGATGACCGATTTGAGGTGAGTCCACCTTGAGTTTAAGGAGATCCTTTTCCAGCGCGTTGATATAAATAGAGAAAAGGAAGGGCGCAAGGATGCATCCCTGCCTTACTCTGCTCGAGCACGTAAAGGGGTTGGTCTTGTTTCCCTCTTGGTTATATCTCACACTTGCAGTAGTGTTCCGGTGGAGATTTTGCAGGGTGTCTACTAGTGGTTGTTCCACCCCCAATTCTAGTAACATGGCCCAAAGCTTACTCCTGTTTACGCGGTCAAAAGCCGCCGAAAGGTCCATGAACCCCATATGAAGGGACCCCTTCCCAGCGATGGTATATTTGGCTATCAGAAGGTATAAATTTAAACATTGATCGGTGGTAGATCTACCTTTCCTGAAGCCATATTGCGTTTCCGAGAGGACTTGGTGCTCCTCGGCCCAGTCTTGTAATCGCTGTAGGATGACACGCCCCAGTACCTTAGCTGTCACATCTATGAGCGAGATGGGTCGATAACACTGGGGGTCATCACGGTTCCCTTTCTTGTAGATTGGAACTATGGTCGCCGTCGACCAGGACCGAGGCAGTCCTGCCACCACTGCCTCGTTTAGTACCCTGGTGAGCAGCGGCGCCCACAGGTCAGGTCTACTTAGATATAGGTCTGGTGGAATGCCGTCCGGACCCGGGGCTTTGTTTTTGCTAAGCCCAGTTATTCCCATTTCAACTTCTTTCAAGGAGAAGTCCAACTTGGCCGGCTGATGATCCTTGGGAGCATCCTCCCGGGATAAATGACTTGCATGGTTATATAGTCCCTGGAAGTGGGTCTGCCATTGTTCCGGCAAAATGATGTTTATAATTTTTGGTGCCCCTTGGTCCTGAAAGCATGGGGAATTAATCACTTTCCAGAAGCTTGCGGAGTCTTTCCTTTTGGCTGCTTCCCTTAGGTCTTCCCAGGCTTGGTTTTGTAGACTTTGCTTGCGGTTCTTCAGAGCTTTTTTATATTCAGCTCTGTTCTGTGCCACCATGATCTTGTCCCTAGGTTTGGAATGGAGACTATCTTTCAGTTTTTTAAGCACCTTGGTGCAATTCGAATCAAACAACCGAGGGTTTGAATGCGTTTTGTTAGGCCCAGTGGTCTTTAAAGAGTTGTTTACGTGGTGCGCAATTTCTTCGAATGCCCTGATCACCCGAGCGCCACACACACTTGGGTCCAGACAGTTGTCTATTGCAGCTGAGGCCTCTGTTAGTAATTTTTTATAAAATCTGTCCCCATCGATTTTTGCCCATTTGATTCTTCTTCCCTGATCCACTGCTTTTTCCATAATGTCAGATCTCCCTGGGCACGAGTTAAAATCAAACCCTTCAATTGTAATAGTGACCGGATTATGATCACTAAAGCTGCTGGCCTCGACTGTAGTGTTGCTAATATTTCTTTTTAGAGTGGGGGAGACTAGGATGAAGTCAATATAAGAGTGACAACCTCTTCCTTTGTATGTTGGGGTCAGTTCTCCATTTTCACCCAGTGCCACGAGGTCTAAGGTTTGAATTAAGTTCTGTCTTTTCATGAGTCTCTCTAAATCCCATCCCTCTTTTGAGTGTACGAAATGTGGGCCTTTCATTACGGTGCATCTCGACCAGTCTTTGTTGAAGGGTTGTAATCTATCACATAGATGACAGTTAAAATCTCCCATTAATATAAAACTTGGGGGGTTTGGTGTCTTATTAAAAGAGTTCAGGTTTCTTAAACATTCGTCCAATTCTTTTACCGCTATTCCCTTTTCCGTTGTTGCAGGGGCATTATACCAATTAACTAGAAAAAGTGTTAGTCTTGGTGAGGTGAACCTTAATACTTGAAGATTATGTGAGGCCCATTTAATGCCGGACCAGGTGCCCTTGATGTCTAAGTTGACATATATGGCGAGCCCTCCCCTGGCTCTCCCGAAGGTTACTTTTTTTGCTGGAACGAAGAAGCTTTTATAGCCTTCCATGCTATAATTGTTTGGGTCAGTGGCCCAGGTTTCTTGCAGGCATATGATATGGAATTTGTTTATGTGGCTAAGCCATTCCTGCGATTCAAATTTGGCCGCTAGTCCTGCGATATTCCAGGATATAACAAGTAATTTTGGTTGGATCATTTCCTTTGGGGTTCCTATCGTGTCTCCTGGTGAGATCATTAAGTGTTTTCCCACTTCCTTTGAGGAGACAGGGACGGGATATGTGCTGCTGGGAGCGGCTAGTCTACTGTTAGCAACTAGTCTGCTCTGTTTATTGGTTGTCCTATGTTTTGGGGGATTTGTACACTCTCCTTTGCCATGACTTGTGTTTGGTGGTTTGATACTGCCCCTTTTGCCGGACACCATTTCTGGACCATTGCCTACCCCATTTCTCCTTCCTTTTAATGATGATGGGCTTGCCTCGTTCCTCGTAGCGAACTTAAGGGATTGATTGTCCCGTCCATGTCAATCCACCCCATCCAGTATGCTGAACCTGTTCCAGTGTGCATACTGTATTAGGGCGGAGTCATGATTTGGCATGATAAAGTTTGGTCTTTGCCATTGGGGGGGTCCATGTTGTGATGGTCCATGCCATTGAGGAGGACTGTATTGGGAAGGTCCATATTGAGGGCCCATGGGGGGGATACTAGTCGGTGGTCTGTTGCTCTGCCTAGGTCTTTGGAATGAAAAGGGGTAAAAGTAAGATAGGTGAACCGGGTGAATCTGTGAGCGAGTATAGCTCGGGGGGACATTGCAGATAAAGTTGACTGCTGCCATGTCTCTGAAATTTACCGTGATTATGTCCCCTGCTATGGTCTTGGTGCCTTTGCCGATCCACTCCCCCCTTCTTACAGATAGAATTTCCCCATGAATATTAGGGGGTAGGGGTCTATGTATTTGTAGCCACTGTGCACATTTGTTTTTAAGTTCTACTTGTGTTTCCCGTTGACCCTCCTTAAGGGGTGGGACTCCTGTTAAAACCACTACAAAGGGCAGTGCTTCGGGCGGTAGATTGATTGTCCTGAAGCGGATGGCTGTTATATTTTCTTTAGTAGTGGTTGTGGGAGGAGTCGGGTTGATCTTTGGGTTCACTTTAGGTATTTGAACATTGTTTCCTTCCAATGTTTGGGAGGGTCCCGGGGGCAATTTGTAATTTTCAGTAGTTTTTTGTTTGTTGCCATTGCCTGTATTTGGTGTAAGAGCCGCTTTTTGCGTATCTTTAATGCTTTTTTGAGTGTCTCTATTGGGGATCTTCGTCACCGCAACGGGAATTGTAGGGGCCTTGTCTTTAGTTAGGCTTTTGGATGTGGCAGCATTCTGTTTTATTGGGGCGCCTTCTTGCACTAACTGGGTTTTTTGGCCAATCCCCCTATTGTTTACAAGTGATGTTAATCTATCTATTTTGGCTATGAGGGGTTTTAGCAGCACGTTAATAGAATGCTCAAGGTCCGTTTTAAGGTCAGCCACCATGTTAGCGATCCAACAGGGTATTCCCGGTGTAGGTGGGTTTATGGGCGTTACCAGATTGTGGTTTCTGGTTTTTGATGGTCCTTTTTTGCCCCCGTGTTTAGGTCCTTCCTTGTGCAAAATTTTCTCTGTGCTATGATGGTTATTATTATGGTTTTTGATTGTGCGCCGGATCTCTCACTGCTGGTTTCAGCAGGTGCCTGGGCGCAAGGTAGGTCAACAAAAGAAGAGGCAGAGAGGGGCAGGCTGGAATCCAGTTCCTCTGCCAGCTCTCGCTCTCGGGAAGCCTCCGATAGGTTGATGAGGGATTCCTGGGTTTCCTGAATGATTGTCACCGGAGGTAGGGACATTCTCCTTTCGGTGTTTGCGATGGCATTGAATACCGCCCCTATGGTTTGTTTGAGCATTTTGTCGATGGCAGTTAAAGTTGGTAAAGGCGGGGGTGGGTTCGTTTTGGCTTTTGTGTTCGATCTTAGGGTAGGCATCTTGGGCTTCTTGACGATCTTCCTCATGGTCCGCAACTCCACGTGCGTGAGTGGATTTATCTAGTGCGAGTGGGTTCGGATGGTAGCCCAGTATACAGGTTGCGGTATGCGACTTTAGGGGGGTGGCCCAGCCCGGCCTCTTCTGGCCTCTGAGGGCCACAGAGGGCCCACCCTTTGCCCGGGCTTAGCCCGGCGTCCCGCTCGCGTCCCGCTACGCGCCTCCCTGCTTTAATTAAGCCAAGCGTTGCGGCCGGGGGGCGTGTCTTGGTGGGGGCGCGGCCGTGCACACCTGTGCAAGGCAGGGGCTCCTGGTCTTTGGAGTCCCTGCAGCTCGCGCCCTCTGCTGGATCTGATGCTTCCCCCTCCTCCTGCCGCTGTTGTTCCCAGTCTGCCGGCCTCAACCCCACGCTCACGCCGCGCAGCGGCACCCGCGGAGCGGGTGCTGCAAGATGTTACCTTGCGGCGGGGCGGTCAATCCCTTCTGGGATACAGGGAGGCCAGCTGGCTATCATGGGCAGTTCTGCTATATGGCGTTTTGGCGAGTTCAAAGGCAACAACACCCGGTACGTTTCTTCCTCCAAGGGTTCCCGCTTAATGCTGAAAAAGCGTCCTTCTTTGTAGAACTGGTCGGCCGGGGGGCGTGTCTTGGTGGGGGCGCGGCCGTGCACACCTGTGCAAGGCAGGGGCTCCTGGTCTTTGGAGTCCCTGCAGCCCGCGCCCTCTGCTAGATCTGATGCTTCCCCCTCCTCCTGCCGCTGTTGTTCCCAGTCTGCCGGCCTCAACCCCACGCCTCACGCTGCGCAGCGGCACCCGCGGAGCGGGTGCTGCAAGATGTTACCTTGCGGCGGGGCGGTCAATCCCTTCTGGGATACAGGGAGGCCAGCTGGCTAACACGGGCAGTTCTGCTATATGGCGTTTTGGCGAGTTCAAAGGCAACAACACCCGGTACGTTTCTTCCTCCAAGGGTTCCCATCAGTCAGTTGGCTAATATCCCAAAGATTCATTGAACAAGAACTGGAGGCAGTGCTTTCTCTTATCTCGAGTTGGTTGCCTGCAGAAAACTTCATTTGGAGTTACGTCCAACAATTGAGACACCAATCCTTAATAAACAATTAAAAATCTGGATGTTTCAACAGGAATAGTGCTACTGTAGGTTGTGCAGACAGTGTTGAAGCCAGCGCTGTACAATAGTGGGACACTGTGGTGGTGCCCCCAACCATGGCACAGTTGCTGCTGCTTTTGCAGTTTTCATAATTCATTTTTATCCGTTTGAATCTCATTAATCCATATTTTAACATCTTCGCTCATTTATACTCTTTTTTAATCCACGTGCAAGTTTAAAGCCAATTTCCTGGGTTTCTTATATTCATGATGGGCCATCCGTGCCTCTTCATTCAAAAATACGTACAAATGCACATTTCATCCAAAGCAGTTTATTTAAAAACACCCAATGCATTTCGGGCCTCCTGGAGGCCCGAAATGCATTGGGTGTTTTTAAATAAACTGCTTTGGATGAAATGTGCATTTGTACGTATTTTTGAATGAAGAGGCACGGATGGCCCATCATGAATATAAGAAACCCAGGAAATTGGCTTTAAACTTGCACGTGGATTAAAAAAGAGTATAAATGAGCGAAGATGTTAAAATATGGATTAATGAGATTCAAACGGATAAAAATGAATTATGAAAACTGCAAAAGCAGCAGCAACTGTGCCATGGTTGGGGGCACCACCACAGTGTCCCACTATTGTGCTTATTGTATCACGTGCCACTGGAGCTGGGCGCGTTACCATTGAGCACGCTTTATCAAAGTTCAATGAACAGAGGAACTGGAGTTATCAAGGTGTGCAACCCATTCATATGAATTGAAGCCAGCGCTGTGCCATTTATAAATCTCTATAAATTCTCTAAAGCTGATGCTTTAGAGATGCTCGACCTCCTTTCCCTCTCAAGGACAGTAAATGCCTAGGAATCAAAACCTTAGAACACACACTATCTCCAAAGGGGAATGGGGACTGGGCTAAAATAAGAAAAGAGAGACTTGCAGTTTTGGATCTGCTCTGCCCCTGTGTGAAACTGCGTAACAGGATCGGTCACTTCTGAAACCATCTACGTTAGGGAGGTAGATGTGCCTGGGATGAGAACCTCTGTTTTTGCAATGATGCAATGCATGGGATTAACAAGAGGGGGCTGTTACCATCAGTACACTAACAAGTCTCTAGTTACATTGAATATGCATTAACTTCAGAGACACAAACTTACCTGTTTCATTAGCATCTTGGCACGAGAGCAGAGTAGCCAAAATCTTAGATTGGAGTGAGGCACTCCCAGGAATAACTTAAAATACAGATTTTGGTACAAGGTCCATACATATATCAAAGACTCTGTCATGGTTTCTCTAGGCAATACTGATCATCAGCGAAACATGGAGCTAAAGTCTTCATTCTAGTCCGAAACAATACTAGTGCCAAGGTTGTAGGAAGGGAGTATAAACACATAAGAAGAGCTGGAGTAATTCACAGAGAGGACATGAAGGAAAAGTCTATATTCTTTGAAGATGGGGATACTCAGTCCTGTTTACTACTGTAGGCGGTTTAGTGCGCACTAACCTGATATCAAGTACTTAGCCTAATTCTTCCACTTGACAGAAGTTTGAAGATGATGTTGAGGCTTTGACTCAGGGAGTCGCGGGGGTCCAAAGTAGCTGTGCAGGAGGGAGCGAGAAGGAAGATGTTGAGGTAGCAGGTGTCACAGGAACCATCAGTTCGGATGCTCTTTAAGGAGACTGGAGCGATTCTTGGTTCCGGCATGATTCATCAGGTGAGTGGTAAGGGTGAAACTTGTTCTGCAGGGAGCAAGGCCAAGCCACGATTCGGGTTAGGGTGGGATTTATATACCCTTTAAAAGGTTCAATGGATGTAGCTAATTCATGTGCAACACATAGGACCAATGGCTGTCTGGCAGGTGCTCGAACCTTGGGGAAAACATGTGTTAGTACACTTCTATGGCCTTACAGAATGGGAAGGTGCAACTTGTTGATCGGAACCAAATAACAGGAAAGAAATTAATAATTTTCGCTCAAACATGCATAATGGAAATAACACCAAGGCCCCACCAACAGCAAGAGCAAGGCTTACCATTGGCTCACAGGATTCTGGAGGAAGCTTGCAGGGATTTGATGGAAAACTATACCAAGGCACTACGAACAGTAAGATCAGTTAATTCATTGGTTCACAGGATTTGGGGAATGTTTGTAGGGTTTCTAGCGTTATGGAAATTACGGATCCTGGGGAAGCATCAGTCATGAATGTGCTAGGAGGGACATTGGTCATGATATCATAACGGGCTATAAAGCGCCATAGGGGTAACGCAACATAAGTCCTGCATGCTAGGCCCTCTACACAGAGGGTGCATGAGGAGGTTGTGGCAAAGCTCTTCCTGAAGGAGGTGAGAACACTCCCATGTTATCCCTGAGCGGGTCGTTTCTACCGGTATGTTCCCTGTACACCAGCATTAGCCTTTTATAGTGTGTGTGTACAACTGTACAGATT
Organism: Lissotriton helveticus; assembly: GCF_964261635.1. Taxonomy (NCBI): domain Eukaryota; kingdom Metazoa; phylum Chordata; class Amphibia; order Caudata; family Salamandridae; genus Lissotriton; species Lissotriton helveticus. The sequence goes on from NC_136067.1 coordinate 1,120,019,060, forward strand.
CTTTGGTTTTTTTAGGATGTTCAGAAGATTGTGGGCCAATTCATCACCTTTTGGGGGACCATAATCTTTAGGTGGCTAGTTACTGGATCGACTTTGGTCTTAAAGAGAGCGAGGAATATTTGAAGCTGTTACCCTAGGGGGTTCCAGCATTAGTCATTCCACAGCTCTCTTACATTCCGCCAATAGGTCCTTTGGGACTGTCACCTCAAGCAACACATACAAATCCTCCCACAAAACCTTTCAAATGGCAATGATCTGGTGTATCTGTGTGTACCACTTATCCGGATTCTCCCTCAACCTGGGGAGAGAATTTGTGAAATGGAAGATATCTGTCTGAGACCATGGAACATACAACGTTCATCCCTATATTGCCCTTATCAATTTCATCAAATTTGGCTTTCAATTGGGTGACATTTTATCTTTGCAGGGTCTGTCACTTACTTTGGGGGTTGACTGGTAAGCCACAGTGGTCATGTGATCTCCTGACTTAGGGGTTTTCAAAGCCTCTCACCGAGGTGAGCCTGACACTATCACACTGGACACCTCAGTGAAGTCCTTTGGAACACTCAAAAGGGTCTTAATCTGGGATGGATTAACAGCAGTTGCAATAGGGGAAACATTTAGAGTTACCAATGATGTGAAATATCCATCGCTATGGAGCTCGAGGTATGAGCAGGGAATAAAACAGTGGTCTCTGAGTAACGTGGGGGCACTTTAACTTCCCGAGTGATTACAGGGTTTGTTTTGGTTTCCTCTGCATGTGCAGTAGCACTTGGTGAGGAGGCTGCATTACATGGGGTGGTCTTATTCTAAGGAGTTCATCTATGAAGGTATTTTCCTCCTCTCTCTCTACTTCTGCCCTGTCCTTAGTTTTCTTTTTCTAACTAGATTTTTCATCCTCAGTCTCCTCCGCCTCTGTCAGCAGGTAAGTGTCAATTGTCTTAATCACATCCTCCCTCCACTTCTTCTGCCTCTTATCGCCCTTGGGCATTCATCCACGAATAGGCCTTATTGCAGAATTGTAATGCAAACTTCATCCCTTTTTTCCTCGTTTGCAACTTTTTCCCAAATAATCAGGGCCTCAAACTGTGTGGGTCAAGGCTCCGTCCTCGTGTCATACATTATTCATCTTAAATTTTCGATTCTCACAATGTGGAAAGGCCAGCTCAGTGGGAATCATAATTCCCCATATTTGGACGTATATTCGTGCCATTGGCTAAGTCACATGCACACTTATAACCATTTCTTTGCCACCATTTTCCTAACTGGAGTTCCTCCTAGTGCAAATTTCTCTTCCCTATTTACATATTTCTCTTTTTTTGAAACAGTGTTTCCCATTCTGATCTGCCTATCAATACCAGTTAGAATATCAGTTAGTCCCGGTCATAGGTCACTCTATGGCGGTGCGACTTCAGCGCCTGTCAGCCAATCCCTGTGTGGTATCAAATGACGTAAACACCTATACTGCCAATCTCTCCTGAGGTTCTCTCATAATACTTTACATTGAAATCAATTATTCTCATAAGTAACTCAGGTACCCCAGGTAGAAACTTTGTATGTAATGCTGTCTGAGACAGTTAGGTTGCCCTTGATTAGGTACAGCATGGTCAGTAGGCTTTGGAAACGTAAGAAAGGAAGGAAGGAAGAAAGAAAGAAAGGAAGAAAGAAAGAAAGGAAGAAAGAAAGGAAGAAAGAAAAAAGAGAGAAAGGAAGAAAGAGAGAAAGAAAGAAAGAAAGAAAGAAAGAAAGAAAGAAAGAAAGAAAGAAAGAAAGAAAGAAAGGACAAATTCAGTTTATGTTAGCACAAGTGCGATTACTAATACATTTGAAACTAGGAAAGCGTAAAACAACTCCCAAAACAGTACACATGATCTGGAAGCACAATCCATAGCATTTTGTCATTTATTTGGCACAAATGCTAGAGAAAACGGGCAATACCTACATACCTTTCACATTTGACTCTGAAAGGGCGAACATTTGAATTTCTTGCAATGGACATTGAATATGTTGGCGCCATACTTGCTTTGCAGAAACACCTTTGTTTTCTTTTTTAATGTGGAACTCATTTTCCTTGAGAAAAGAAATATAAGATTGAGGGGCATTTTACCTATTCGTTGGCACTTCTACTGTGCACTTCTTTTAACCCCGACTGTGAATAATGAAATCAAATTATGTAAATTGTTCGAGCTATTTGCATCCAAGTGTGCCTGGCCTTTTTTAAATATGAAGGCCGTCATGTCCATAATTGAAAACGTCTGTAGCAGAGTGCAGCTCGAGAAGTACAATAGGGTTTATTGCAAAGGCACATCTCCAGGTGCCCCTATAATCATGAACATTTACTGCTGGGCAGAATACTGCTAGCTTGAATTAACATGTCACATTATGCTTTCTTTACTGTTTACCAGTTTCTTTCCGAAATTACCATTGCGTTCTGTATTAAGTTGTTTGTCTTGATGAAATATATTTAAGAAGAATGCCTAGCAGCATAAAGTGTCAGTTCAACTAATATTTCTATTGCCTATAGTATACTTTTGGGGATATTTAATGAACTGTTTGTGACTAAGTTTTATTAAAAAGTACAGTACACTTTCCAGACAACTATGAATCAATGAATGCTGTATGTAATTAAACAAATAATGAGATACACAATTTGCAACAATGTTGAAGTGTTGGTTAGTTGACAAAGTATGGGATATGTAGGTGGTTTAGATCAGTATTTTTTTTCCCTCTTGTTATACCTTACATCCTTGTTATGGTCTTCCCCCAGAGTGTTGCCTCCACTCCCCTGTTTTTTCTGAACTTGTGTTTGTTGGCATTAGGACTCAGCATACTTTACCTCTCTGAAACAGTGGTAAAGAGCTTCTACTCTCACTTCCAAACATGGCAAAATTGCTATACACTATACTGGTACATTAAATTTACTTACAAGAACCTATTAAATGAAAATACGGGTACTCAAGGCCTGTAAATTAGGCATCTGCAGAACACATGCATTTTCAATCTGGAGAATTCTGCGGAGTTACTTAAAAACTCTGTGAGATTCAGATAGGTCTTTTTATGTGCACAGACTCCGCACTCCACTCGTAAAGATACTTATAATAAATCTTTCCGTGAACAGCAAACAATCATAAAATTACATAAAAGTGTATGTGTTCTTGTGAATCAGGCCCAATATGCTTATATATAATGAGAATGTGTTCATTTATTATACAATATAAATGTAGTTATAGGTAGAACCTAGCTTCCATAGGAAAATCGTTTTTTGATTTGCCAATATCGTTGGTGCCGTTTGACGAATCTTCGTAAAATCTTTAAAACTAATGGGGCGCTCCGGTCAGCTCGTGTCTTGAAAGTTTCGTGGTGATTTGTCAAGCGGGGGCCAAGAAAAAAGGGGGGTCCCAAAATGCATTTTCTCCATGTTAATTTCTATAGGAAACTTTAGACAATGCTACAGCCTAATCTGCTGAATGGAATTACACCAAATTTGGCAAAAAGGTAGCTCTTGGTTCAGAAAGTGGCTTTTTGTTAAATGGTGTAGTAATTGAGTAGTTCCTGAGAAATTCATATATTTGGAAATAATAATATCTTGTGACCACAGTGGATAAGCAAAACCTTCCGATCTCGAGCTTGGCTCTGATTGGCTGCCAACAGTTCAAACCAGGAAGTGTTGGCAGCCATCTTCTGACTTGATTGAAATGAGTCACAAGCTGACCCCACCGAACTCAAAAACTACCGCCCCATCTCGCTCCTTCCATTCCCGGCCAAAGTCATCAAGAAAGCAATCAACAACCAGCTCGCCGCCTTCCTCGAAACCAACAATTCCCTCGACTCCTCACAGTCCGGCTTCCGAGCCAAACACAGCACTGAGACCGCACTCATCGCAGCAACAGACGACATTCGAAAACTACTGGACAATGGAGACACAGTCGCCCTCATCCTCCTCGACCTCTCCGCAGCCTTCGACACAGTCTGCCATAGCACCCTGTTACAACGCCTCAGAAACATCAGAATCCAAGGAAAAGCTCTGGAATGGATCACCTCGTACCTTGCCGGAAGAACTCAGAGAGTCCGCCTCCCACCGTTCAAGTCAGAAGCCTCTGAAGTCATCTGCGGCGTGCCACAAGGATCCTCACTCAGCCCCACCCTCTTCAACGTATACATGAGCCCCCTCGCGACCATCGCACGCCAACACAACCTCAACATCATCTCCTACGCTGACGACACTCAACTGATCCTCTCACTCCCAATGACCCTAACACGGCCAAAACCAACCTACATCAAGGAATGAAAGAAGTAGCAGAGTGGATGAAGCTCAGCCGTCTGAAACTGAATTCAGACAAAACAGAAGTCCTTATCTTAGGTACCTCCCCCTCCGCATGGGACGACTCTTGGTGGCCAGCGGCCCTTGGAAAAGCACCCATCCCGACGGACCACGCACGGAACCTGGGCGTCATCCTGGACTCCTCACTCTCAATGACCAGACAAGTCAACGCCGTTTCATCATCTTGCTTCAACATTCTTCGCATGCTCAAAAAAAATTTCGCTGGATCCCCACCGAAACTAGAAAAACGGTCACCCACGCACTGGTCACAAGCGGCCTGGACTACGGAAACACCCTTTACGCCGGCACCACCGCAAAACTGCAGAAAAAACTCCAACGCATCCAGAACGCATCAGCCAGACTCATACTAGACATCCCGCGTAAAGATCACATTTCTAATCACCTGAAAGACCTCCATTGGCTCCCTGTCAATAAGAGGATAACATTCCGCCTCCTCACCCACGCACACAAAGCACTTTACGAACTTGGACCCGAATGCCTCAAAACGCGAGTCTCCTTCTACACCCCCCCACACCAGCTACGCTCTTCCAACCAAGCCCTTGCTGCTCTTCCTCGCATCAACAAAACCACCATGGGAGGAAGATCCTTCTCCTACCTGGCGGCTAAAACCTGGAATTCTCTCCCCATTCACCTCCGCTTCACTCAAAACCACCTAGCATTCAGAAAGCAACTTAAAACCTGGATATTCGACAAGTAATTCCCCTCCCTCCTCAAGCGCCTTGAGACCCTCCGGGTATGTAGCGCGCTATACAAATTCACTTGACTTGACTTGACTTGACCCCAGGAACCTTTTTAAGATCATCAAATATCTGACAACTATAGAGCAAGGCATCTCTCCTCATCAATCTTTAAAAGAGAGATGCAACGAGCTAGCTACATTCTTTAAAAACAAAGTAGATAGCATTTACAACTCATTGCAAGGGAACACTAGGGGTTTACCTGAATTGCTGCAGGAAGACCCCTGTAGGTTAGACCAGTATCAAGGAGCAGAATTTTTGGGCTGGCTACAACTCTGGTAGTAGACCACTTCATTTCCTTGAACAAAGAAAATACCGGTCTTCTCCTGAGGAACATCAAATCTGTCTCTCTTCAAGATCCTGCACCCCCTATATTCTACTCCAGGGCAGGGACAACATCCTCTCCACTGCAGCAGAGCTTCTCTCACTATCTCTCAATACCCTGATACTACCTAAGAAGTGGAAACGCGCAATTGTGAGACCCCTGCTTAAGAAGCCCCTCTTAGATCCTGAGGTACAGGGGAATTTACGCCCCATTTCACTGCTACCCATCCTGGGAAAATGTTATGTTATGTTATGTTATGTTATAATTGTTTTATATAGCGCACGGCTACTCAAAGAGTGTCCCGGCGCTTTTCACTACATAGCAGAAACACAACACAGCTAAAAGACAAGGCAGAAACGGAAAGACAGGGGGCTACAGACTCGCCTAGGAAACCAAAGCTAGGCAGCAAAAAGCCAGGTTTTGAGGCCCTTCCTGAACATCAGTAGGTTGGAGGTGCTGCGCAAAGTCAATGGTAAAGTGTTCCAAAGTTGGGGCGCCAACAATCTAAAGGAGCGGCCTCCTATGCGAGCCCTTTTAATCCGAGGAACCGCCGCAAGAAACAAGGATCCAGACCTCAGAGATCTTGTAGGGTGATAGAAAGCTACCCTTTTACGGAGGTATTTGGCTCCTGACGCATAAAGAGCTTTATGAGCCAAGGTCAGGGCCTTAAAAGTTATTCGCTTCCGGATAGGGAGCCAGTGAAGAGCCTGCAGGAGACCAGAAGTTCGAGCCCGGCCTGATAGACCGAAAATGGCCCGAGCTGCCGAATTCTGGACCACCTGCAGTCGTTGTAGCAGATACTCCGGTAGGCCAAGATACAGAATGTTGGAGTAATCTAGTCTAGAACCGATTATCGCCTGTACCGTAACCTTCCTGTGGTCTTCCGATAGGATGGGAAGAAACTTGCGGAGCATCCGGAGCAAACCGAAACAGGTGCCAGTGAGACCGATTACCTGAGAACGCAAAGACAAGTCCTTGTCGATCTTAATACCCAGGTTCTTGGCCACCTGGGATGAACCTGAAGGTGGAAACATGTTCTCCGGCCACCATTCCTGCCACTCTGGATCCGAGCTGCATCCAAAGAAGAGTACCTCTGATTTATCCGAGTTGCACTTGAGGCCGTTAAGATGGAACCAGTTAAAAACGGCCCCAAGGCAACCCTGGATAAATCACCCTGGATGAACACCTGGAAATTAGTGGAAAAACACATCAATTACATCAATTACATCCTTTCACAGTTTCTGGAGGAGAATAAGATCTTACACAAGACTCATATGATCTTTCGGCAGTAACACACTACAGAATCTGCTCTCCTCTCTGTCACAGAGGAGCTTTAAGGGATACTCGATCAGGGGGGCGTGCTGCAATTCTACTCCTAGATTTAAGTGCTACTGTTGACACCGTGGACCACCGACCCTGATACGCAGGTTGAGGGAGGTCAGTATCCAGCATAAAGTCCTTCAATGGAAACCACCAACCTATCAGATACGTTGCCGGCTCCATGCGGAGTCCCGCAGGGCTCGGCGCTCAGCCCCACACTATTTAACTTATATATGCGCCCATTAGCAAAAATTGTCCAGGAGTTTGGGCTGTCAATTGTGTTGTACGCGGACGACATACAACTAGTAGTCTCCGTGGCTGAGGGACCTAACTCAAACCACCTCCAACTGGTACCATCAATGGAAAAGGTGAACAGCTGGATGGCCAGCTACAGCCTAAAGCTGAACGGTGATAAAACAGAACTGATGATCCTGGGAAACAGCACTGGGCCAGGATCAGCTGGCCAGAAGACTGGGGTACACCCCCACCCCAAACTGTCAATAAAGAATCCGGGTATGTGGTTGGATCACAACGTATCAATGGAAACTCATGTACAAAAACTAGCAGCAACATGCTTTGGTATACTCCAAATGCTCGGTAAGATCCGAAAATCCGAAAAACTTATCCCAAAATAGGCACAGAGAACTGTAGTCCAGGCCCTGGTGGTCTCACGCCTTGACTGAGGCAACTCCCTGTGTTTGGGTTCCCCAACATATGGAGTTAACAGATTGCAGGTTGCACAAAATGCGGCGGATAGCCTACTTCCAAAAATACCAAGACAGGAGTCAGTGAAAGCTTCTCTGAAACAGGTTCACTGGCTTCCCATCCAATCCAGGATTACATTTAAACCCTTCTGCCTGGCTCACAAAGCCATGAATGACTGGGGTCCAGCCTTGCTTAGGACATTCATCTCCCCATATGTACCTAAGAGTTTCCTCAGGTCATCCTCAGACTACCTCGTTAAAATGTTAAGGATAAAAAGGTCAAGATGGGGAGGAAGATCCTTCTCATACCTGGTCCCGAAGCTCTTGAATTCCATGACCAGTGAACTGAGACTGCTGAAAGATTAACGCAGCTTCAGAAAAAACTTAAGACATGGCTGTTCCCATGATGATTCTTTCAGTTTTTGTCACTGCTGCTTCCTCTCCTCAACGCTGGGAAGCCTCTGGGTAGCCATGCGCTCTATAAATTCCCCAAACATAAACATAAACACCAGAAGATCATGGGCCTCATTGACGAGAATTTGGCATGGGGCAGCACAGCAAAAAGACTTGCGGCGATGCCCTATGCCTATTCTCCATAAATGAGGTCCATAGGAAGCAGTAGTGACTTTGGTGACTTCAGATATTTTTCATTGTTACACATCACCTGAGGAAACCAATTGATTTGTCTCATTTAAATATTTTCCCAGAGTGGTATACATGCCATGCCTCAGGAACTATGGGAGTTGCACGGAGACACCCCCACAATGCCCATGGAACCTCTTCCTTGCACACAGTGATACTACATTGCATTTTAGCCAGTGTTGCATTGCTCTGTACTCTTTATGTCATTCAAAGGCACCCAAAGTTTTTTGCGAGTCTTCACATGTGTGACTTGGGGGTTTGCCTTACACATGTACCATGATGCATACACAGAGATGGCTATTATGTCATACATTTCTAAATGTTATTAGGTCTGTTATGTACTAGAGTTTTGCTTTCCTACGAGTTGGACATTCCCATATCACCCATTCTGGTAGCACTGGTTGATGATGAAGTGCCTGAAGATGTAGGAATCATGCAAACTCCTTGGGTATTTAACAAGGACGTTGGTAAACATCCCCCAATTGCACCCTATGGCCTGGACATTGATAGAGTAAGTGTGCTTCCAGTTTTTTGGGCCCCCACCATATGTTTTGTGGGAGGGGGGCATGCACCACCTTGCCTGGCTTGTTTGTGGCCTGGGGACCCTATCCCCCAGGTCCCAGTGCATATTTCAGATGGAAGGAGCATATTGCCACCCTCCCCGGGCTGATTTTGGCCCATGGTCCCCATCCCCAGGGCCTGGCCGTATTGGAAAAGAGGGAGGGAGCACGCAGCCCCTATCCCTGTGTCAATTTAGGCCCTGGGGCTCCCCTCATTCAGGACATTGCTGTATTGCAAAAGTGGGAGGGGGCACACAGCCCCTCCTGCCAGTGCCAATTTTGTCCCCACGTGCATCATCCCCCAGGGCCTGCCTGTATTGGAAAAGGGGCATGGGCATGCTGCCCCTCTCCCTGGCCCTATTTTGGCCCCTAGGGGCCCCAAGGCACCTGTCAACAAAAGAATGAATGACCTGGTGCCCACTCTGGGCACACACCACACTTTAGTTGAGGGTCGTGAGATAAGCTCCAGATAAAAAAAGCTGCTTCCTGTGGGTGAGAGACATCTTTTCATCTGTTTCCCTGCCAGCATCAGATGTAAAGTCCTCTCTCAGTGGGTGGGAGCATCTTTCATGTTCTGCCCACTGGGAGCAGACTTGGGGCCAGATGTAAGTAACTCATTTTTACCGACTCTAAAATACCAATTTTTACCGAATCGGTATTTTAGAAAAGGGAAATGAGATGTAGGTCAAAAATCAGTAAAAAATACCTCATCGGTAAAATTCGGAAACCCCGACTCGGTATTTACCGAATCGGTATTTACCGATACGGCAAATACCGATTCGGTAATTCACATGCAATCCTATGGGCCCGGAGGCCCATAGGAATGCATTGAATCTACCGAATCGGTATTTACCGAATCGGTAAATACCGATTCGGTAAATAACAAGTTGGGGATACAAAATATCAGGCAGTTGATGTTACAACCAATCACGTGCCTCCACCCCGCCCCTCAGCCAACCAACAGAGCAATAGACCAATCCTGTGCATCCACCCCACCCCACAACCAGGAAGTGGCCACACCCATGCAGGTGCAGTGTACCTGATCACACAGGAGAGCAGTTACACAGAGACAGGCTGGTGTGAAGCAGAGCCCTGCAGGACATAGAAATGGATCCCCAAGACTCTCAGAGGGAAGGTGCAGAGAGGAAGAGGAAGATGAAGTTCAGCACTGGTGAACTTCAGGTGCTGATGGAGGAGGTCGTCAAGCACTACCCCAAAATCTTTGGGAAGCAGTCCCTGCAGGTACCAGAGGATGTCAAGAGGAACACCTGGCTGGGGATCCAGACCAAAGTACACGCTATAGGAGTGACCACCAGGGAAGTGGACGATCTCAAGAAGCGATGGTACGATCGAAGGATCGTTACCAAGAAAAAATTGGCTGCAAGAAGTAAGGAGGCCAATGCTACAGGAGGAGGGAATAACAGGGCACCTGCTCTCACGGACCTGGAAGAGCTTGTGGAGTCCACACTGGAGCCAGAGTGCGTTGTGGGGATTGGTGATGCAGACAGTTCAGCCCGAGCTGCAGCTAAGAAAGGTAAGGGACATGTCCATCATCCCACACCCCCTGCCTGTGTCCCTCCTCCAATGTGGCTATGAGTTGAGGAAATCCGGTACTGACTTCAGTATTCACCTGTAATGCATTATGGGAGTGGTAGTCATGAGAATAGCCATATGAGCAGTGTACATTACATTTTGTCAGGCATGCCACACAATAGAATCAGAGACATGGGAGGAGCAGGAAATAGTGAAATAATAATGTGATTTAATAGTGATTTACACGGTGAAAGACCCCACTAAGACACTGTCCATATCTGTCCACAGGGGAGACATCGCGCAAGTCACTGCAGGTGAGGGAGAAGACACATCCCCAAAGGGATCGGAGTGAGCAAGAAGGCAGGGTTGCAGGGCCCAGCACAGCAAGACCTACAGCACCCTGCACACAAGCAGCTGACACACCAGAGGCAGACGACACTGTGCACCTTGAAGCATCTCCAGTGCTCCTTGACTCATCACAAGATGAGTCACAACAACCACACACACCAACAGACATAGAGGTGTCAGACATCTGCAGGCCCGTGAGGCATGAGGGTCCCCCGCAAAGGATCCTATAAACATCCTCCGATGAGGAAAGGGAGTGTGAGGAGTCAATGCAGCCAATGGCAGGAAGTGCACCATGTCATGCATCCACTCCTCTCAGGCAATCCGGTGGGACAAGACGTCGTAGGGCCCGGGAGTCAAACGTCAGTGGCCGTGATGCGGATGTCTTCCAAGGCCTTGAGACCACAAAGGTCAAGGTGCAGCGCTTGCAGGCAAAAGGAATAAGTGCAGTTCACAGACAAATGCGCCTTTTAAACACCAATTTCACTGCCATGAACAAGGGAATAGCATCAATGGCAGACAGCATGAGGGACATGGCAGATGGAGTCAGGGACATGTCTCAGTGTGCGATGACACTCTGTGAGGAACTACGAGAGGACCGTGCACAAAGGCGCAGGGAGAGCCATCGTACGCACCAGCAGACAAGGGGAATGCGCCAACTTGCAACTGCGACTTCATTGATGTGTCGCCGTTCAGTTGCGATGCAGGAGGGGCTGGTGCACTGCTGTACTGACCTCTCCCGGGGATGGGGAGATTCACTACAGCACTTGAAGTGCTGCTGACAAACCAGTCAGCCACCACAGGAGCAGAAGTTGTCGGGGACACAGATACCCCTAGTAGCAGGAGCAGCACCCCTGTCCCTGAAGTAAGGAGGAGCAGCAGACGCCAGAGTGCCGGCGCTGGCACATCAGACTCGGAACTTATCCAACCTCAGGCATCACGCGTGGCTGTTCATGGGCGCAAGCAGTGAGTCTGCCATATGCAGATGGACATGTGAGGGTGAGGTAACCCCCGTCCACACAGTAGTGCTAGGCACACTAATATGTGTGTTTTGTGGCTTTGTGGCTTATGTCATTTCAACATAGTGCTAAATAAACTATGTGCATTGAAGTACAACACGTGCTTTGTCTCTATACTTACTCAGAAGTAGTTGTGTGTGATTTCTGCCCGTCTCTGTCTCCCATTTGTGGGTGTTGGTACTCCTACTGTGTTGGCTGCTGGTAGTGCCTGCTCATCGTCATGGTCTTCATAGTTCTCCAATTCCACCTCTGTGTCCCTCTTAGTTGCGAGGTTGTGCAACATTGCACAGGTAGCAATTATCTTACAGCATGTTACAGGTGAGTACTGCCGTGCCCTCCCACTTTTGTGGAGGCAGCGGAACCGGCTCTTCAGGAGCCCAAAGGTGCGCTCAATGATGTTGCGGGTGGATTTATGTGCCACATTGTAACGTCTCTGGCTGGGGGTTGTGAGGTTGAGGTAGGGTGTCAGGACGAAAGAACGGAGTGCATATGCACTATCCCCTAATGTGAAAGAAAAAAGATACATTACTCAGAGGCACACATTGACATACGTCTGTTTCATCTATCAAGGGAGTGTCACCCATTTATTTACCTAGCAGGTATCCTTCCCCGAATTCACATGCTGTCAGGCGGGTATAGATCCCACTATTTTGGAATATGTATGAATCGTGGGTGCTTCCTGGGTATCTGGCCACTATATCAGTGATAATGTACTTGGCATCACAGATTGCTTGTACATTGATTGTGTGTGAGGACTTTCTGTTCCTGTATATGTGCTCAGTGGCAGCTGGGGGGCAAATGGGGATGTGGGTCCCATCAATGCAGCCAATCACGTGTGGGAAATTTGACATGAGGTAAAAGTCAGTCTTGGTCCTGAGCAAGTCCGCATCAGTGTCTGGGAAGTGGATGTAATGCTCCATTCTTTGCATCATGGCATCCAGGAACTTTCTGAATAAACGCGACAGGCAGCTCTGGGACACCCCACCTACCACAGCAACAACACTCTGGTAACTCCCAGATGCCAGCAGGTGTATGCTACAGAGCACCTGCACATGGGGTGGGATGGCGTGGGCCCTTGGTCTTGGGTGGTCCAGGAGTGGGTGCAGGTCCCTGATCAGGTCCATGATGGTTTGGGGGTGCAGTCTGTATCTTTGCAGAATCTCTGGCTCTGTCAATTGGAAGAGTGTAATCCTCTGCCTGTAGACCTGCTCCTCCCTTCTCCATTCCCTCTCACCTGCTGCCTGTAGCCTTAGCAGTCTTGCTATGACGTAGAAAGCCGCCATTCTGGTTCCAGTGTTGCATTTTGGGGCCCTTTTTTATAGGCTGTACCTGATTACCACCTGCTTGCAATCCATGTTAAATACTGATTCATAAATACCGAATTTTGGTGAAATTCGGTAAATTATGGCTCACCTACATCTCGATTGTGATGTTTTTTCCATTTCTTAATTTCCGATTCGTTAATTTTACCGATTCGGAACATTTACCGACTCGGTATATTTTCCGAATCGGTAATTTTACCGATTCGGAACATTTACCGACTCAGTATATTTTCCGAATCGGTAATTTTACCGATTCGGAACATTTACCAAGCCGGTAATCTACCGATTCGGAAATTTTTCCGATTCTGTAAAATTTGGGCGAGCTACATCTCAATGTCCAAATACCGGTCGGTAACGGCCGAAATTACCGATTTTCGGCCGTTACCGACCAGTATTTGGTTACCAACATCTGGCCCTTGGTGTTTGCTCCAGCTTGGCGGAAGTCTTGAAATTGCTCCCACCAAATGAACATAGCATAAACCAGGCCTTGAGGGATGGGGTCCCCAGTTTGTGCATGGAAAGTTTTGGGGAGATCAGGCAAGCGGGGGTCTAGAGCAAAGGGGATCCCAAAGTGATTTTCATTTTCTGTAGAACTTTAGGCACATCTAGACCCCAAACTGCTTACATCAAATTTAGCAGAAAGCTAGATCTTGTTCCAGAAAGAGTGCTTTTGTGTTCTGGTGGTAATCTGTTCAGTAGTTTTGGAGAAATGAAAGACCCAAAAATGTTTATATTTCACACCGCGGAACATTCAAAATGGATCCTTTGTGATGGATCTGCAGAAGTATGAGCCATATCTTGCATTGTGAGTGGCTGATCGCAACTTGAATAGCAAGTTGTGGCCGCCATCTTACGACTCCGGGACTTAGTAAAAAAAATGTAAAAGGTGGAAGTGGGCAGGGTAGAGGTACCTTGACCCCCTGGATCTGTTGTGGGTGTTGCGAAGGGACTTTCCGTGTAGTCAAATGTTATATTGAAATATTTTTTTGATTGTACAGTGGATTCACGGATCCATTGCGGTGCCCATTGCAGCACCCTGAGACTTCAGGATGGTGCTGCCAATCTACACGTCCATTTAAAAAACATTACATAAAGATACATATACACATAGATAGATACACACACGTGAACTCTCATAGTCACATTGGGACACACACACATATACACTTACAAAATTCATCACGTACAGTCACACACACAACTCCCCCGACACACACACAGTCTACCTAAATACAAAACGCCCCCACAACACACAGTCACAGGTCTTTTTACAATCCCATACACCCAATGGAACACCTACCCGCACAACTCTAGATACTAACAGACACATAACACACACCCACACTCTCTCACACACTTAAACTAACATTTATCTTTACACACAACCACCCCACACAAAAGATGACATACTAGCTTACACGGACACTAATGTACATAATTGTGCACACACACATACTCATGCACACAGTTTCAATTACACTTAGAACACACACACACATAAAGTGCCATATACAATGGCACAATCTCATATATACACTCAGCAATATACACACACTCGCAACTCCAACTCACGCTCTCATACAGACCTCCCAATTACAGGCAGTCACGATCACAGAGACACATACACAATGTCAAACATTCATACTTGTTGGAAAATGGCTCTCTCTGAAGGGTCACCCCAAACTGTTTGCCTTCCTCCTCTTTTTCTTTCCTTCTTTGTGTTGGCCTTAGGACTCTGGGCACTTTACCACTGCTGACCAGTTCTAAAGTATATGTGCTCTCTCCTCTAAAACATGGTATAAATGGTTTACACCTGTTTGGCATATTTGATTTACTTGTAAGTTATTTGCGAAGTGGTATGCCATATACCTAGGGCCTTTAAATTAAATGCTACTGGTGGGCTTGCAGCATTGATTGTGTCACCCACAGAAGTAGCCTTTCAAACCTGTCTCAGGCCACTGTAGTGCCGGTGTGTGCAGTTTACTGCCACTCTGACTTAACATTTAAAACAGCTTGCTAAGCCTTATACTCCATTTTTATTACATGTAAGTTAGCCCTAAAGAAGGCCCTAAGTAACCCTAAGGGCAGGGTGCCATTTAAGTAAAAGATAGGACAATTACTGGTATGTTTGCATGTCCTGGTAGTAAGTTTGCATGTCCTGGTAATATATAGTCACTCTTTTGGGCTAAAGGACTTTGCTGTTTTTTCAAATGAGGCAAAGAATGTTTTATTAATATGTCTCTTGTTAATTGATTACAATGATTGGTATTTAATGCTTAATATATTCTGATGTTTTTGGATCATTTCTTGAGTTTAATTTCTACCGATCTGAAAGCAAAAATCTAGGTCTTAATTGATAAGGGACTTTTTTGATGTTATTATTATCTATAACTTTACCGCCCATGAAATACACAACCGCGCACATATTCACAAGAGCAGATGTACAAGTGTAAAAGCACATGGTACCACAATGCAACACACAGATCCTCACTAGCAGACACACATACAAATTTCAAGATGAACATTCACATACGCACTTACGGACATGCTCACTCACTGACACACCTACTCACTGAGAAACACAGGAGTGAAATATAGATGCAGGGACAGTCACAAAGTGACACACAAAATATTACACATGCACTTTCACATAAGCATCTATACACAAACCTCAATACTCACATACAGACTCTACCATAAACACATCGACATAGACCGATGGACTAAGAGAAATACTTAATACCACACACATAAATATACAAACAGACTCCCACTCCCACATAGAACAATACTGGTTTCTGCTGAGAGTGCTTTATACAATTACTGCTCCACACTGACAATCAAAATCACAGAAAGAGAAACATACAACTACATGCAGATATTGATACCAATCCATACAGAGAACACAAACTCAACCACATACACCTCACATATTTATGTCCACACGTACATACATTAACATAAACTAAAATACATACTCACCTGCGCACACATGCACACACACATTGCCATACACACTTCCATGTGTGAATAACAAAAATACACTTAATTATTAATTGGTTGCTCTAAAAAGGGCTTTTGTGTTTATAGTGTGTTGTGCACACTTATAGGTAGAACTGGATACAATCTTTGATGTTATTACGGAAGGTCCAGTTCCCTTTTACTGTGAAATGAACTCCATTCTTTTGGTACTCTCCTGGCATGTTGAAGTGGATGTTATTGTGGTAAATGGAGCCCATCTTATGGTTAAGAAGAAATACTGACATTGTTATATTGATATGTTTCAGTGATTTCTCAATCTTTGGACAAAAGTCAGATGACCAGTGCCAATTTTGCCTTTGACATATGGTGAAATATATAAAGGCAGTGTTAGGATATAGAGCCATCAATTGCAGCAATGTATCCTTCATTTGGATTTCTAGTACAACCCCTGTGATTACACCCAGATCATTGCTATCACAGTGTAGAATCATGAGGCATTTTTCATGTTCTAGCACACGTGTAAAGAGTTAAAAACGAGGAGAAATGTTAACATTTATCCTCATTACACCTGCTCGAGGGAGGTGCAAAGTTTTGGAGCTGCCACAGGTTTATGAGATGTTGTAAATCTGTGGCAGTGTCAAATTCCATGGGTGTTAAGTGGTAATACACACAGGATGCCCACATGGAACACCTCTTTCATGCAGAGTACGGCATGGAAGCGGTTTGCACTGCCTTGCCTCACCCCACATCTACAAGGCCATAAAAAGCCATGGTTTGGCAGTTTGGGCTGGACTGTTCCCATGAGGAGCAGGGTCAAGACTGATTTGCATATGGCTGGGTCAAAACCGGGGTGGCGCAGTGTGCAACAGAACAATGGATTTAACCCAGATCTCTTTACTAGAGGCTGAATGTTTGCCTTATTCAGCATTCTGTCCTTCGTTTGTTGCCGCAGCATTTTTTGCCCAAAGTGGAATGGTTATACCCAGACGTAGGTCCCTTGCTCACTGTGCCACTGAATTCAAGCTAGCCTGGCTGATATTGGGTGATACCCTGAAACCTGTCCCAGAATGCCTGTTTCTGGTCCAGGGAGGACCCGGCTTGGCAGCTCAGTCTGGTGTGTTCCCATGAGAAGCAGGGTCAAGACTGATTTGAATATGGCTGGATCCAAACTGTGGTGGCGTAGTGAGCAAAGAAAAATAGATTTGACAAAGATCTCCTGACTGGGGGGGAAAATGTTTGATTTATTCAGCCTTCTGCCCATCATTTGTTGCTGCAGCATGTTAGAAAAGCATTGCAATATTTTAGGAGTTCAAACGTTTAACTTTCTTTAATGTAGCAAAAAAATGTTTTAACATCTGTAATAAATTGATTGTAATGAAATGTTGAAGTGGGTAGGCCACTTACTAAGCAACTCAAGTGGAGTAGCTAAATGATATTTTCAAATTGGGCTGTTCTTTTGAAAACTGTATGTAACAGAACTTTAGTAAAAAATATTTTTCTTGTTCACATTATCCCATGATGAGCTTTATTCAGGGTGACTTGCGTATGTGGGAGAGGGTGAATGAGACATCTTGTGTAGAACAATAATTCTTAGGATAACCTGTGTAAAGGATGCAAAGAAATTGTTAAACTATTTTTGAATAATATTAGGTTATAAAATCTATGTTGCAATTGTATGTCAGTGATGTACCCTATTCAAACGCCACAGGTCACTCACTATTCCCTAGTACTTGTATTAGGTGTTAAAAAGTCCCAGATATATAAGGATCTTGACCCTGCTCCCCATGGGAACAGTCGAGCCCAAACTACCAGGCCAGGTCCCCCCTGGACCAGGAACAAGCATCATGAGACCAGTTTCAGCCACACTAGCTTGACTCCAGTGGCATGGAGAACACAGGACACACGTTTGGGCATACCCCACCCACTTGGGGTGATAAATGCAAAAAGAACAATTGATGGACAAAATGTTGAACAATGTCAAAATTCACCCCAGTACAGAGTTCTGGCCTAAATCCATCGTTTCTTTGCTCCCCAAGCCATTCCAGTTTAAACCCAGCCATATGCATGAATGTATGTCAATACATCGCATAGTAATACCACGCATGGCATTACAATGCGGTTATTACTATGCAATGTCAATGACATCGCATACCATTACATCGCATACTTTTACCACAAGGATGTCTTTACCACGCATGCCATTACAACGCAAAGGCATGCGAGGTAAAGCCATACTTGTGGTAAAAGTATGCAAGGTAAGTGACATCCCTACCCCTATACCTACACAACACACTACTTCCACCCCTACACTACCCCAACCCAAAAACACTACCACACTACACAACCCACACTACTCCCACTCCTACACTACCCTAAACCACTACTACACTACCCACACTACTCCCACCCCTACACTACCCTAAAACACTACTACACTACCCACACTACTCTCACCCCTACACTACCGTAAACCCTAAAACACTACTACGCTACCCACACTACTCTCATCCCTACACTACGCTAAACCCTAAAACACTACTACGCTACCCGCACTACTCTCACCCCTACACTACCCTAAACCCTTAAACACTACTACGCTACCCACACTACTCCCACCCCGACATTACCCTAAACCCTAAAACACTACTACGCTAACCACACTACTCTCACCCCTACACTACCCTAAACCCTAAAACACTACTACTCTACCCACACTACTCCCACCCCTACACTACCCTAAACCCTAAAACACTACTACGCTACCCACACTACTCTCACCCCTACACTACCCTAAACCCTAAAACACTACTACGCTACCCATACTACTCTCACCCCTACACTACCCTAAAACCTAAAACACAACTACGC
The DNA here is from genome assembly GCF_964261635.1 of Lissotriton helveticus. Taxonomy (NCBI): domain Eukaryota; kingdom Metazoa; phylum Chordata; class Amphibia; order Caudata; family Salamandridae; genus Lissotriton; species Lissotriton helveticus. The sequence continues at coordinate 1,120,037,759 of NC_136067.1, forward strand.
TACCCACACTACTCTCACCCCTACACTACGCTAAACCTTAAAACACTACACTACACAAACACTACTCTCACCCCTACACTAACCTAAACCCTAAAACCCTACTACGCTACCCACACTACTCTCACCCCTACACCCTAAAACACTACTATGCTAACCACACTACTTTCACCCCTACACTACCCTAAACCCTAAAACACTACTACGCTACCCAAACTACTCTCACCCCTACACTACCCTAAACCCTAAAACACTACTACGTTACCCACACTACTCTCACCCCTACAGTACCCTAAACCTTAAAACACTACTACGCTACCCACACTACTCCCACCCCTACACTACCCTACATCCTAAAACACTACGCTACACAAACACTACTACACTACAACCTAAATCACTACACAACATAAACACTACAACACTACCCTAAACATTAATACACTACACTAAACACTACACTACTCTCCCTAATACACTACACTAAACAAACACGACAACACCACAACACACACTAAAACGTTTTTAAAAAAACACACACAACACAAACATAACCACACTACTTTTAAACGACCCTAAACCCTACAAAAAGTAACCCCCACCCCATGCACAAACCCCCTTACCTCTCTCTTCTCCAGCATCGCCATCGGATCCTGCTTCCTCCTTCTTGCTTGCTACACGTTGTTGTGAGGAAACAGCCTTAGTTTCCTCACAACGAAGTGGATAGCCGCCCCCGCCATTACACATTACAACGCATGCGTTGTAAAAGCGCATGCGATGTAATGGTATGCGTGGTTTTACCACGCGTTGTAACATCGCATGCGATGTAAAAGCAATGGGTGGTAAAACCCGCGTTGTAATGGCTGTTCCCCCAAATGCATATGTCTTTCTAACCCTCAACCGAATGAAATCTAAAAAAGAAGTGCTGACTAAAGGTGCGGCTCACTAAGGCCAACTTTTGTAACAGCTTTGATGGCGAGTGGAAACATACTTCAAGTAGTGAGGCTTACTTTAATGAAAAAAGCTATTTTCAAAACAATAGCTTTTTGTTTGCTGTTGATAGAGATGGTCGGTCTGATGAGGTTAAACAAGCTACACACATACCAAAGAAAAAAATGGTACCTAGAAATGTTTACATCCATTAACTCCAGGGTATGAGTGGCAGTGCAGCAGTTCCTGTCCCATAAGCAAGAATCAATTGACATGTTTAAATTATTCTGGGCCTAGTTTCATAAAGGAACTTTAAAACAGAAAGTTAGGATTTTGCAAACTCTTGAGCCCTGTAGGTTGAGAATTTTTTTTAAAGAACAAGGACATTCATTGGTTTGCCCATCCTGAGACATGTGTGATAGTATACGCCATCACTTCCAGATACTATCTGCCCATTACCCAAAAATGTGCAATCTAGTTAGAAGTAGGCGAGGGTGTGAAATTTTGCATTCTGTTTTCAGAGTCTCTGAGTTTTTCCCACTCTGCGCTCCACGTCGAGCGGAGAGTTCCAAAAAACTCCACAGAGCTACGTTTTTTCCTCGCTCGCAAATGTTAAGTTGGAGATAGATCTTACGCTGTAGTGTAGTTCCTATATTCCCAATAGGCTCTGCGCATTGGAATAATATAAACAGCAGTGTAGACGTAGGACTGAGGTCGACTAGGTCTCTACTGACTATATTAGACTTAATTAGTTTTGCCAGCTAGCTCAGAGGTCACTAGAAACTTTCTCGAATAAACAAGGAGGAGTTTAACTTCCCTGGATTGACAAGAAGGGATTAGCTTCTGACAACCATAAACATGACAACTTTGCTCCCTCAGAATAAGAGTATATCTCTAGAGTCCTGTGAAAACAATAGACACCTATTTCACTCAGTCAATCGTGCATACTTAGTTTCACCAGAGTGCAGAGAATAAAGAGACGGGCGTTTTCAATAAAAGGTGTTATTTATTGAGCAGTCTTCTTTCTCATGCAAGAGAAATGAATTGCCACAATTGCAATACTCATAGGAAAGTAAAGTGCGTACAGTAAAAGGAGTATTAAGAAATAATACTGTAAAAGCATTGATACGGTTTCTTAGCCATATGATACTTTAAAATGGATAAAATATATACATACATATATACATTGACTAACGTACTCAACTGGTGCTTCGAATCTATGCCTACCCCGGTGTACCTGACCTAAGCCTAATACTTGGGAAGGAGTAAGTAAGTAGCAGCTTAAGTTAAGTTGGTTTTGCCAAGGATCTGAATCAAGAATTCTCTTTAAGGGTTTAGTCAGCTCCGTACCTGGGTAATAGAAAGCAGGAGGTCTGGTATCTCTCTCTCAGGACTCGATATCCCAGCAACCCGCAAGAGCGGCTGAAAACACCGGAGCTGGATTTTCTCGGCAGGAGAAAAAGACAGCGTCTCTCTGAGTGCGTCAAAAGGGAGGGGCGGCGTCCGTGGGCTCTCGCATCAGCTGGGCTCTCTGGCAAGTAGATAGCCGCTCTGCTCCAAACCACAGTGTGTTTGCTTAAGGCAACGTTGGTATATTTATACCTGAAAGGTGCCGGGTTTGACGTAAGGTTGGACATAAGACGTCAATAAAGATGTCACTAAGAACTGGCCGTTCTTTCAGTGTTCGCAGGAGTTCTTAGACAAATCAAAACAGAAGCATGGGGATTTCCCAGGTTGCTGGAGGTTTGTTTTGTTTAAAGAACTCGTTGTACTCTCTAGGGGTCTGGGGAAGTAGCCTTGCTTAATTTGGCTTGCATGGGCTATGACTAAATATGGATATGATTCTTATGCCTTTATGAGGATATTATTTATTATAACCACATAAGGGCATAAATCAGGAATATCAAATTAGGGTCCAAGATAGAAATACAACACCCACACCACGATCTAATGTCCCTCATTACTAAAACTAAGCAATAGTAAACATATAATGGTGCATGTGTTTTCCAAACCAACCCCAAAATACATAATTCGCATTTGAAATGGTATATGGTAAATACACGAAAATGAGTATTGGTACTGTACGCTTTTCAAGCAGTGGTATCATTCAGTTAAAAATGCATATATATATCAGCTGAATGAATTGCGAAAATTACACATGAAATGGCTCTTAATACAGAAGAGAAGGTCGAGACCATTCCATCACATAATAATACAAATGCTGTACATGTGCTAGAGGCTGAGGTAAAATATTGTCTCTGGAGTTCCTAAAATAGAAGCTCTGTTCTCTAAGAATAGTTCTACTTTAAGCAGAGTACATGTGCCAGAAAAAGGTAAATATTTTGGAAGTGAAAAAAAAATTATTTCGTGTTCGGGGGAAAAAATAGTTCCAAATGTTTTTAGTAGCTTTTGTTTATCAAAGCTGAAGGCCGAATTCAGAGTTCAGGGAACGCTGTGTGCTCGTTGCTTTAAAAGTTATTCTTTCTGTTCAGGGGAGAACATCATTTCAGACAGACTCGCAAAAAATTGGTCTACGACATCAAGTGAAAGTTCGACCAAGTTTGAAAATGCCGAAACAGTGCATGTGTGAGAATGATTGCTATCATCGATGTCAGGATCAGCAATGCTCACAGAAGGTTGTACCTGTGTGATGCTGCTCTCATCTCGTACTCCACTGCCACATACTCGTAGTGGTGTACTCTCAACGAATGCCGTCATCTGGATGGGTAGCCGCTGGGGACAACACGATGCATGAGCCGTTACAGGACCTAGCAAGGTATCTGTATCCATTGGTACTGCTGATGGTAGTGTAAGACAGACGTCCAACACCCATTCTTCTCCGCATAGCATACATCGAAGCACAGGTAAGATGCAATTTTGCCAGATTGGTCTGAATGAAAGAAACCAGGTCATATTCAGATCTCTTAGCCGGGCTAATCCGAGGACTTTAGTTATGCGGTCCCGATAGCGTATAGCTAGGATCGTTTCTTTCATCATTGTTGGAGTCTTGCCTGCGGCTTGGCTTGCCATATCGGAGCAGAAGAATCAAAAATAAAATTCCTGCTATGAGTCCTAATAGTAGAGGTAGGCCGCCAAAGACAGAATGGACAAAATTGGGAAAGATGCCCAGAACTGTTTCAAATGGTGTTAACAGTCCCGAAAAAATTGTCTTAAATACATGTGCGATGCCACTGGTATCTGACATGTTTAGGATTTGGCTCAACATTTCAACGAAATGCACGGGGCAATTTGTTGATAATAGGGAATGTATCTCTGCCGTTGTCCTTGCAACTTGCAGATCATACGTTTCTTTAGACGAGGTCAAAGGCACAGTTGTTTGTAAAAGAATGGATTTCATTCTGCTTAAAGTATCAATTTGAATAGAAGAGATATTCAAATAAGGCCATATTGCCACCTCCATGTCTGGAGTGCTGTTTGGATACAATACTTGCATACAGCAAGTGACCATGGAAGTAACGCTGACGAGATAGGCTTTTCCTGGCACAATGCCACAACAGCTGTGGTCATTTATTAGAATATAGCTCCAGTTAGAAAGCTCTTTAAAGAATGGCTCTATCTGTGTTGCAGGAGTGCCGTGCAGGTGACATGAAAGGTTATTCGAAGACCCTTCGCAGGCCCCATGCAAGTTAATACCTTGACACAGAAGTGTACCGCTTAGTGATTGTTTACAATTTTTACCACTAAGAAATACATTCTTTTTCTTTTCACTGTAACATGTGTGTGTATAAGGTAATTCCCATGTTGACTTGATGTACCCTTTACCCAACCTTTCATACTGGCCCGCTGGTATATACTCTTGGCAATATTTAAATTGGAAAGTTGTTATCGGGATTGTAATTATTCCGTGTATTATCCATTCAATGACCGGTCTTTCTGACATTGTCAATGGTAATCTCTCAAGTTTTTCAATGCTCAGAATCGTATATTCTGCTCCTTTTTGTGCCAAACTGATTTGTTTATCAGTAAGGTTAAAGATAGAGAATAATGACGTTACGTTGATTAAACGCCATGGTACGTAGCCTGAACGCAGATTTTGCAACGTCCAGCCAAGCTGTACAATAGAACGTAATTGGGACTGACCATGTTGTAACATTAGTAAGTCCTGCTCTATTATATCAATAGCAGATGATACGATACTGTCCAGTGAATATATTCTGGAGGACAGAGTCGTTAACCCATTGTCCACAACAGAAAGTGATTTTTCCAAAGTAATACAATCAATTTCTCGTATTTTGTCTGCTGTTTCAATTTGCATTACTTTCCAAGCCTCGTTGTACGCAGTGTATATACCGGCCGCTATGAAACATTTTTGACGCTGTTTGCATGGTCCCAATTTGAAATCACGCAAGTCAGCACCGTCTTTAAGTAAAGTCAAGTGTTGCTTAATTTCAGCCAGTGTGGATTTCTGTAGCCATTCGAGGCATAGTTTCCCTACATTGTATGTTGTAACTAACCCTGGATGTTGTCTCTGGGAGTATCTAGGGTCTGGCCTGTTCAGTTTTAACCCCTGTATTTTGTTCAGGAATCTATCTTGACAGTTATTTGTGTCTGTGGGCCAGATCAACCATTTTTTCCAATCAGGATGTGTTCTGTTTTGGTATAAAATATGGGATACGTCTATCTCCATATCAGTAGTGCTATTACTATCAGGTATGGGTTTTGGAATAGACGGTTTGTTTAAGTCTTTAATTTTGGCTAGGCCAAGACAGGTAGTCTGTTGAATGGTATCATTCAAGAATATTAATTGTTCTGGGATCATGCAGGCTCTAAACAATGCTTCTAAACCTTGGAACGGCCATTCTTTTGTAACCCAGATGGTTTTTGTTTCAATGTTGTTTTTCCAGAATTCAAAACCAAATGGAATCATTTTTTCATAAAATGTTTCAGAATAGATCAATTTAGTATTTGTCAGCATTGTTTTCATTCCTGTCTTATTTAAAATTTTAAAATAAAACGTTTCTGCATCACTTGTGTTAAACCCTGAGAAGTATGGGAATTTCTCATAAAACATTTTTGAGCTGCTTTTAGGCGGTGTTGCACAATGTTCCCATTGGTTATACTTAAAAACATTTCTAGGTTGAGCAGATTTATGCAAATAGTGATGACCAAAATGATTGTAGCAATACATTTCTTCATAATTTGATGAACCCTGTAAATAATCATGACAGACATCATATTATTAAAAGTTTCAAAGTCCCAATCATCCGAAAAAGTACTTGGTGTTATAAAGTCAATTAATGAAACCTTGAACTGATGTGGATATTTCAAGAGCTCAATCAGGCCAAAAATGTCATACTCAGTTCTGTCTCATGCTACCCCACCGGGTATTGGATTGGCTGTGACGTTCACTGATGATAGTTCTCTTTTCTCGATGTGAGATGACTTGTGAGGCTTTAGGACCAAGTTGATGTTCTGACTTGCTGTGTCCATTGTACTGTATTTTCCTTCAATGAATTTTCCCAAACAAAGAACCATGATGAGCCAAAGCAGGAGGAAAAGTACACCTAACACATTCCAAAATTCAATCCATGGAGAAATCAGATAGGTTTCTTTGAGTTGATGAAAGAGTTCTGTTACTTTGTCTTTGAAAGTTTTTGTTGCTGGCGTTTCTTCAGGCTCGCTGGGATCTTAAGAAAAGTCATCGAAATTGATGAAGTAGCCAGATGCAGTTCTGTCAATTGTTGGAATTGCTTCCGAATTTTCATTAGCTTTTGGATTTTTCTTTGTTTCATTAGCATAGTCTGAAGCTACATCATTGTAGACTGGTGTTTCTTGATGAACTGTTGCAATTTGGGTTTCAAGAGGCATAAGTTCCATGGCTTTGTTGCATAGTCCTTTTTTATTCACTGCAGGTTTATCGAAAGTGATTAGTCTCTCAGTTTGAACCTCTTGTATTGTAGCAAATTTTGGTACTCTGCTATTTCTTGGGAGTCCACTGGGCCTACTACTTATTATTGGCCTGTAACGTGGGGATCCGGACCCGCCAGGCTTACCTATGTCCCCTATCTTTCTACAGCACACCGAGTCCTGGAAAACACCTGACGCCTTGCATATACAGGGACCTGTAGCAACGTCGGAACCATGTTTCTTTAATTGGGCGGAGGTGGACCCGAACCACACCCTCTCGTCCACGCTAAAACCCAGCGCAGAGAACCAGCAGGTGTGTTTTACACCCGGAGGTGATTGGCGTGAGGAAGGAGCGGATTGGGAGTACAGGACAGGCGAAGAGAGCGGAGGAGAGGAGCTGAGTGGAGACCATCGGAGGGAGGAGGCGAGCGGAGGAGTGGAGTCGAGTGGAGACCATCGGAGGGAGGAGGCGAGCGGAGGAGTGGAGTCGAGTGGAGACCATCGGAGGGAGGAGGTGAGCGGAGGAGTGGAGTCGAGTGGAGACCATCGGAGGGAGGAGGCGAGCGGGGGAGTGGAGTCGAGTGGAGACCATCGGAGGACAGAGGAGGCGAACAGAGACAGGCGGGGAGACAAGGAGAAGAGCGGGGAAGAGCGGAGACCGGGACGAGACGTCTGCGACAAGCCAGGAGGCCAACGGAGAGGCGCCGCGCCCTGCCCCACTTCCCGGGAAGTGTGGCTTGAGCAGGTACGGTCACGCTTTGCGGGCTGGGCGGGTTGTAGATGGGCTAAGCCTCCCAGAAAACCGGTATATCCCCAGTGCAAAACCCTACCCTCACATCACCCTCACTGAGATCTGGGTTGTTTAATTGCACATGTGTGTCACACCCCCTTTCCTGTGCACGAGCCACAGCCACATCCTAACCCCATTCTCTTTCTTTCCCGGTACGCTGGAAGGACCACCGAGATATCCGGAGGAGAGGCGGCCTACCAGTCCCAGAATCCACAGGGAACACCGAAGAGTAGGAGCACTGAAACGCCTAGATCAGCTCTCGGAAGAGACGGAGACGCCCCTGCCATACTACCGAAAGACAATCCAGAAGAAACGTTCCTATAAGTTAATAAAGCCGTTTTTACCCCGAGCTCCTGTGTCCGTGAGTCTCTTCGAACGCCCACATGGCCACATGATTGTGGTTTTACCAGGTCGATTGATACAACTCGGTTCTCCATTTTACCAGCAATGGGCGGTAGTACAACTGATCTTGCTCCGCTGACAGCTAAGACAGGTACTGCTTTTCTGTAAGAAGGCCCAAATTCCTTCTTTACCGCGATCTTCTCTCTGACCAGATCCCCAATCTTCGGAATCCAGGCAGGTCTTGCTGGGACAGGTGTTTTTTTTCCAGTGGCTGTTGGCTGTTGTTTTAACTTTATGTTGCTCAGGTTCCTTCTTGTTTCATTTACGTTCTGTAAAACAGCCAAACGGTCTTTGATATCAAAGCATTTTTCTTCTACCACTGAAGTGTGACTATCAAGGTCCTGAATGTGCATTCTAGTACCGAACAATAGTTCGTACGGACTGAGACCTTTTAGACAATTTCTTGGCAGATTATTAAGACTACGTTGGACATTTGTTAAATGTTGGACCCACCCATCACCCGAACCTAATACCCTCGCCGTTATAGATTGCTTTATGTCCCGGTTTTTTCTTTCCACTACCGCATTTCCCTCAGGATGGAAGGGACAAGAGTACCGCAATGCAATGCCCATGCTGGTCATGGCCTCCTTATAAGCCCAAGAGCTAAAAGCAGGACCCTGGTCAGAATGTAGAATGCCAATTGCGTATGTGCCGATAAAGACTCGCAAATCTTTTATAACAGTTCTGGCGTCAGCCGAGCGCTGGTGTCTACATTTTAAGTGAATCTAGTCTAAAACATAAATGGGACGCATTTCTCCGGCTGGATTTTTGCTTATAGATAGCATTATGCTTTCTAAAAGAAGGGTCCTGGCAAGACTCCGGTCGGTTTGCGACTGCGATCTCTGTTGCAGTTTTGACAGCCCATTGCAAATTTGTTATGTTGCAGGCTCATCCCCGGCCACCAGTATTCTGATTGTAATTCTTTAAGAGATTCCTTGATCTCTTGGTGCCTTAGACCCAATCTCATGTGTGCCGCTTCAATCAAGAAGATTCTCCTGTTCGTGTTTGGAATTACTCTATCCCCCACTCCAGGGATTTGAGCAAAAGGAACAGAGTTTGCATCAATTATGTATGTATAAGTGAGTGGATAGTTCAGAGGTAATGCTGCATAGTCGCCTTTTAAAGATGTTTTTACCGCTAGCATAGTTTCTCCGTCTATGTATTTTTCTGAACGCTTTTTTGTGGCTACGGAAGCCGGTTGACCTGCTTCCGCTATGGCTGTGTCAGCCAATGAATTCCCTGCAACGTGAACGCCATCACGTTGATGACTCAGTGTATGTATCACGTGAGTCTTTTGTAGTTCTTTCTGCAAAAGAACTACCTGTTCCCAAAGCTTTTTATGCTTTATTGTGGCACCTGTGTCATCTTTGTAATCGTTTTGAACCCAGTTCTGCAAGTTATTATTGTAAGACTTGACGCAGTAATGCGAATCGCACACTATTAGTGTGGGGAATTCGCGATCGGCTTTTCAAGCGCCATCTTTAAAGATCTTATTTCAGCTCGCTGAGTTGAACAGTTTCTGAGTGATTCAGTTTTGGTAATTAATGGTCTGAATTTACCAAAGCGCCAGCAACCTTTAACAATCACGCACGCTGCATTGTAGGATTTTTTCTCTACATCATAGTGTTGTGCAAATATGTCCATGTAGATTACACATGTGTATTGTTCGAGAGGCAGAATTTCGATTGGCAGACGATATTCTTCTTCATATTCTAGATTTTCTAGTTTTTTCATTTTCGGGTCAAAATAGTATTTCACGTCTTCTCAGCAAGAGAATTTTCCCATTGTATCCATTTTGGATCTAATGCCACAGCAGTCAAATTGCGTGTGCTTGTTAATGCCTCAAGGGCTGATTCTGCTGTTAAAACAGTTATCCTTCTGCCTTGGGCTTGGGCTCTTTCTTTTGCTACAGCAGTTTGAACCGCTATTAGAATTTTTTCAGTAGAACTGAATTTAATTTCAGCTTGTGTGTACAAGTGTGATTTGTACACTATTGGTACCGTTTCTCCCTCATTAGAGGTTAGGTACGTGAATCCGCATCTTCCTGGGATGACTCGGATTACAAGGTTGCGTACGTTTTCGCGTGTTTGCAATTTTGTTTTAGCTAACAAGTCTGTTTGCAGTGATCTTAAAATTTCTGTATGTTTCTGAGTCCAATTGATTGGTTTAAAATCAGGTTTTATTAATTCATACAGAGGTTTTACCCTCTCTGCATAATTTAGAATGTAAGTTCTTCCAAAATTCAGGAAACCTAGTATTGATTGTAAGTTCTTCAGCGTTTTAGGTGCTTCAAGTACAGCACACTTCTCTAAGAAGTTGTCTGCTAGGCTTTTGCCTTCACTTGATAATTCATATCCTAAAAACAGGACAGTTAGATGGGCAATTCGTGACTTTTTAAAGTTGAATTTGTAACCCTCAGCTGCAAAACCAAGTATTATGGTGTTCACTCTTTTCAAGTGAGTCTCCAGGTCATCGTCTGTGAGATAGATATCATCGACATAAGATAATGCTTCATCATCATATATTTGTAGTAACTCTGTTACTCTTGCTGAGAATAATCCTGGGCTATTCTTGAATCTCTGTGGGAGTCGACAAAGGTGTTTTTGCGACCCCATTATTGAGAACGCGGACATTAGAGATGCCGCTCGATGTTATTCATTAGTGCTGCACTGCGTGAGTTTTGCAACATGAGTTAAGGTGTCTGTAGTCCAAAACTAGACGATATGAATCGTCTGGTTTGGAGACAGGAAACAAAGGATTGTTCATTTGTGAGGTGCATGTTTCAATCACCCCCTGGTATTCAAGTTGATCTAAGATCTCCCAGGCATAATCATTTCTTTGCCATGAGGGCACTCCCTGACAAACTCTGGTGGCCAGTCTTTCTCAGCTAACAGGATGTCATAGCCCTTTGAAAGGTTATCCCAAAAGAGACCTCTTACTTTCCTAGTCTTATCTCCCTCTATACGCAATGTTATTTTGTATATTTTATGAGGTTTGCTAACCCTGGTATCTGCAGTTTCCACCTGAATGTATTCATTCGTGTCCACTGTCTCCAGAAGATTCATCAGGATCTTGCGAGCTACGGTCACTTCTGCTGCGCTGTCTAGCATTGTCTGAGCCCACTCTCCGTTTTTCAGTTGTGTCCTCAGTATCCTCGGCATGTTTAATTATTTTAATACTGGCTACCTTCTTTCTTGGAAATTGTAATTTTTTACTTTGATGGGCAGGATCCTTGTCTTTGGACTTGACGTGCTCTTCCTTGTGTTCTGCCCATCCTCTTCTTTCCGATTTCTGTGAGGAAGTCTGAAAAGATCGAGAGGGACGTGTATCAATATCTTGATATCTATCAGGTTTTCTCAGATTATCCCTATTTCTAAGGTTGTATCTTTTATCAGAGGGCTCCCTCTGGGGAGACTTGTGTCCTTGGTCCGGAGATCTTTCTCTCCGTTGAGGAGACCTTCCTCTGAACTGGAAACGTTTTTCTTTGGGAGTGGATTGTTTATTTCCATCCCAGCTCTTTTTTGAAGTGTTTAGATTATTTTTAATAAAAGTTTTTTCAGGATTTTCAGTTAGTTGGGGATTTACTGGTTTCCCACCCAAACTATCTCTACCTAGTTCTTCAGAGCATTTTTCTATGATTCTGGCAAGTTCCAATGGTTGTTCTGCTATATCTGTTTCTTTCAATTTCTTGCGGATCGCCACAGATGCTGCTTCTCCTTTTATGTTGGCTAATAATATAGACGACACCTGCTTGAAGTCTTTCAGTAATTTCATACCCAGAGTTAAAGCAGGTTCTGGACCGTATTCATTTTGAATCTGTCTCAACACATCTGGTATTACCGCCATGGACGGAACACCATGTGTTTTTGTGTAGATGGAAGCAAAGACTGTGCCCCAAGTGTCACAGTCCTCCACATGTGGTGCGATCCCCATTGGAAGACAGATAGTCAGAATTCTGTGTTTCTCAGTAGGTGTAGTATCAGGAAATACTGCCTCTATTTGAGTGATTTTTTGTGCTAACCAGAATGGAATTTGTTCCCGTTTTGCGGGAGTTTTACCAAGACATGATTGTATGTTTTGTGGTGTCATTTTGTTTGTGTTCCCCTGATGAGGGGTCAGCTGTGGAATGTTAATTGTTGGTTGGACTGTTGAAGTTCGCATTACATATTGGACTAATTGTCTATGTATTTTAATTAGTTGTTTTAGCTGGGCTAAAAGTTCCTGGTTTGACATTTTTTCAATGTCTGGATGTGGTGTGTAGCTGGCTAGAACCGGCCACGTTGCTCCTGGTCTACCTAGTGGACCGAGCCTGGTGATGTGATTTTGATGTTTTAGGGCGCCTTTAAACCAGAGCAGGTGCTCTTGGTAATTTAGTGGGATTTCAACCTCCTCGAAAGGAGTGTATTCATCCGGAGGTTCCTCTATTTTGTAATAGTGGAATTCTTTTGTTACAGCGTTTGCTGCTGGAAAGTGTATCCATGAATAGAATACCTCTGTCTGCCGATATTCATGGGCCTCTACCACGAATATGACTGTACCACCTCGTGATGATAGTCCATTTTCTATAAGTTTAATAGTTATAGTTCTTCTTATATTTGCCAGGATGATTATGGCATCTGGGTCATTCTGTTGGATAGTTGTGTCATCCAACAACTGGTGAGACGCTGTAGCATCTCTTTCTTCGTCTCCGTCAGGCATTTTACTGACCGAAATTTTTTTGGTTGCAGATCAAGTTTCAAGGAAAACAAAGATTAGGTGCACAATATTTTGGAACACTGTATCCTTCAACGTTAAATAAACCAAAAACTATACATAGGAATCTCTTTCTACTAAGTTCCGGCGGATTTTAACCTTTTACCCACTCCAGACGTCTTTTGGAGTATTTACGGGAAATGGGTTCTGTGTGAAAAAGCACGACTGCGTTACTCTAGTGTCTTGCGTTAGATTATCGCCTTACCAAACGTTGGGCGCCATGTAGTGTAGTTCCCATATTCCCAATAGGCTCTGCGCATTGGAATAATATAAACAGCAATGTAGACGTAGGACTGAGGTCGACTAGGTCTCTACTGACTATATTAGACTTATTAGTTTTGCCAGCTAGCTCAGAGGTCACTAGAAACTTTCTCGAATAAACAAGGAGGAGTTTAACTTCCCTGGATAGACAAGAAGGGATTAGCTTCTGACAACCATAAACATGACAACTTTGCTCCCTCAGAATAAGAGTATATCTCTAGAGTCGTGTGAAAACAATAGACAGCTATTTCACTCAGTCAATCGTGCATACTTAGTTTCACCAGAGTGCAGAGAATAGAGAGACGGGCGTTTTCAATAAAAGGTGTTATTTATTGAGCAGTCTTCTTTCTCATGCAAGAGAAATGAATTGCCACAATTGCAATACTCATAGGAAAGTAAAGTGCGTACAGTAAAAGGAGTATTAAGAAATAATACTGCAAAAGCAATGATACGGTTTCTTAGCCAAAAGATACTTTAAAATGGATAAAATATATACATACATATATACATTGACTAACGTACTCAACTGGTGCTTCTAATCTACGCCTACCCCGGTGTACCTGACCTAAGCCTAATACTTGGGAAGGAGTAAGTAAGTAGCAGTTTAAGTTAAGTTGGTTTTGACAAGGATCTGAATCAAGAATTCTCTTTAAGGGTTTAGTCAGCTCCGTACCTGGGTAATAGAAAGCAAGAGGTCTGGTATCTCTCTCTCAGGACTCGATATCACAGCAACCCGCAAGGGCGGCTGAAAACACCGCAGCTGGATTTTCTCGGCAGGAGAAAAAGACAGCGTCTCTCTCAGTGCGTCAAAAGGGAGTGGCGGCGTCCGTGGGCTCTCGCATCAGCTGGGCTCTCGGGCAAGTAGATAGCCGCTCTGCTCCAAACCACCGTGTGTTTGCTTAAGGCAACGTTGGTATATTTATACCTGAAAGGTGCCGGGTTTGACATAAGGTTGGACATAAGACGTCAATAAAGATGTCACTAAGAACTGGCCGTTCTTTCAGTGTTCGCAGGAGTTCTAGGACAAATCAAAACAGAAGCATGGGGATTTCCCAGGTTGCTGGAGGTTTGTTTTGTTTAAAGAACTCGTTGTACTCTCTAGGAGTCTGGGCAAGTAGCCTTGCTTAATTTGGATTGCAATGGCTACGATTAAATATGGATATGATTCTTATGCCTTTATAAGGATATTATTTATTATAACCACATAAGGGCATAAATCAGGAATATCGAATTAGGGTCCTAGATAGAAATACAACAACGCCAGACCACCTCCCAAAAAGATTTCTCAAAGTGGCCGGTCGCAAATGGCAGCTACTGCTTGCTTAGAGAAACTTTCAGTTTGGATTAAGGAACTTCCCGCTTAAGTAGAGCATCTACTCAAGTGGCTGAAAGAAGCAGCACCCTCTTGTGCTGCGATTGGCGCCATTCACGTTGATTTCCAGTGCATGGCAAACACCCTGCGTTAATGGTGCAATCTAATGCACTCAGCCGCTTGCGGAACTCCGAGTAGCGTGGCAGAGTTTTTTGGTCACTTTGAGGGTTCCACGTAGCGAAACTCCGCCAAGGCCTAGTTAGAAGGTTGTATTTTGTCAAAACTCCTGCTCTACATTTAGGTGACTTAAATGAAGCTCTTTTACATTATCCTGTGTCTGAAATTACTTATGTGTCTGGAGATATCCAAGAGGCATATTATCAAGAATGGCATTAAAATTATAGCCGGTTTATCAGCAGAAAACTAAAGCGGCGACAATGGGCTTGTTAATATGCCTTGGTGAATTCCAATAGAAGCCCATGTTCACACCAGAACATGGAATTCCATTGAAATTCTCAAGAGCATATTATCAAGCCCATTATCGCTGCTTTAGCTGCAGTTTTCTGCCGCTAAACCGGCGCTAATTTTTAAAGCTGTTCTTGATTTATTTTTTTTGTCCTCAAACAGCAATATTTTGGATTTGGAGGTGTCGGGGGTCCACTTTCCCTTTCGATCTGACCTTCTGGGATTTTCAGGATTTCTCCTGGCTGAGTGCACCGTGTGCGTGGAGAATTTCTGGATTCCCTCTATGCTTTAACCCCCTTATTTCCGTTTCCGACGCAAATCGGTTCTGGGTTGAGCTAGTCATTCTGACTACTCATTCAAGTTTCCATTTGAGGCATTACTGCATTGCTTAATCATTGCACCATACAGTGTTCGTTTAATTACATTTTTCCCAGATAGCCCAATATGCATTTCTCCTACCCCTTTGTCCGCTTTTGTCAAATTTATATGTTCTTTGTATTGAGACTAGCCACTCGTTATGTGTTGGGGGTACATTTTTTACCCGCTTTATGCATATCTCTCTCCTTGCCAATAAAATCAGAATAAAAAGAATTCTCTCTTGATCTTTACTCCATTTTGTATTTTTTTCCCTTGTCATTTCTTACCTGAAAAATAACCAAATCTATACTCACCTCCATCTACCGACCCAGTACCTTAGACAAAGTCTCACCCATTTCCTTCCAGAAAGCCTCAAGTTGAGGGCACTGCCGGAACATGTGGAGATCATCTGCACCCTTCTCTCCACATTTGGGGCAACTTCTCTCCCCTTGGCCTTTGATCTTTGACAGCCTCTTTAGCGTCCAATACGCTCTGTGGATAGTGAATAAGTGGTTTCTTCTTAATGGTGCAGATCTCACAATTTTCCAACATGTAGCTACAGATACTTGCCAATAATGCTCGATATCTTCCTCCGGCAGTACTCCTCCCCAGATGTCATCTGGAATTTTGTCACCTTCCTCCCCTTCCTGAATCAGGGCCCAGTACCATTGTGCTATCTCCTTTTTGTGGCTCTTGTTTCCCTGCAGCATTTCCTCTACTTTTCCCATTCCTTCTTGACTCTCCTTTAGATTTCTAACCCAGCTGGCCAATTGGTAATACTTAAATCGTGAGATTGAGCCTTTTGTTCTTTCACTCCGCTCTTCCCACTCTATGACAGTATTCCGAGTTTTTAACTCCCCCCATCTTGTGATATTGCTTTCCCTCAAGGGGTTCACTGGCTTATCTTTTAAACACTCAGGTGTTCCAGGGGAGTCTCAAATTGGTGCATATTGGCAGTAATATAGGATTTTGAAAGCTCTTCTCATTTTATACCAAAGCAAGGCTGCTGCCCTCAGCGTTTTTAGTTTTATTTTCTTGAAGTACTTTGGGTTATACAGGTAATGACTTCCTTCCTTGTTAACTTTCGCTTTTAAATGCTCAGGGAGTAATTCAAAATCCCCTAGCATTGACCTGGTATACTTAAACTGCAAGGCTCTACAGTATTGTAGTATGTCAGGGCTAGTGATACCTCCTTGTGCCTTATTCCTCCTTATCTCCTTCCAGGCTATCCTGGCTCCTTTCGTGTTCCAGATGAAGCTACTTAGTTCTCCCTGTAGTTTCTTTAGCTAATCCTCTTTGAATTCCAACCGGATAGTACTAAAAGGATAAGTGAACTTTGGAAGTATAGCCATCTTTATTATGTTCGATCTTCCCATAAAAGAGAGCGGCAGACCCCCCCAGGCTTTGAGCAGTTGTTTTACCTCTTTATGGATTCTCTCAAAATTCAGGGTTGTAATCTCTTCTATATCCGTTGTGAGATCTATGCCCAGATATTTTATTTTTTACTCTAGGATCTTGAGATACGTTATTCCATTGGAGAATTCCTGTCTTTGATTGATTCACCAGATATCCTGATACTTTCCCAAATGTTCTCACTATTTCTTCAACTTCTGGCAGAGATACCTCAAGATTGCTGGTAAATTCCATCAGGTCATCCGCAAACAAAGCCACCTTTTTTCCCACCCTTGGTGCATAAATGGTATTATTTCCTTTTCTTCCCTCAGTAACTCTGCTAGAGGTTGTATGCATAGATCGAATAGTAGAGGAGATAGCGGGAATCCCTGCCTTGTGCCCCTTTGTATCATTATTTTTTCTGTTAGTGAGTCATTTACTAAGACTTTAGCTGAGGGACTTGCGTAGATTTGTTTGATTGCACTCAGAAAGGTCTCTCCTAAGTTAAATTTAGCAAGGGTTGCATTTAAAAAAGGCCAGCTCACTCTATCAAAGGCTTTAGCAGCATCCAGAGTTAAAATTGATAAGGGTGTTTTATAATGCGTGGCTAGATCAATTGCGCTTATGAGTTCTTGAGTAAGTTCCTGATTGTGCCTGTCCCTGACGAAGCCTTTTTGGTCTGTATGCACTACAGTCCCCACCACCTTTCCTAACCTTTTAGCTAAAATTTGAGTATCTACCTTGTAGTATGTGTTCAGGAGTGAGATTGGCCTATAGGATTCACATTTTGAAGGGTCCTTTCCAGGTTTAAGTAAGAGACAGATAATTGCTTCATTCCATGAGGCTGGGAAGGATCCTTTCTCTTTAAATACTTAATTAAGAAGAGCCGTCAGTGGCGAGGCCAATACTTCACGTAGATGAATATATAGCTCATTCGGAAGTGCATCGGGACCTGCTGCCTTACTTTTTTTGAGTCCCTTCAGGGTCTCTAGTACTTCCTCTTTACTGATAGTCTGATTTAGTTCAGCCTTTTGCTCTTGTGAAAGTTTTGGTATAGGGACTTCCTCCAAAAACGCTTCGATCTGCTCTTCAGTAACCACTGTTTCTTCTGTGTGTAAGTCATTAAAACACTTCTCAAATTCTTTTTCGATTTCTACCTCCTCTGTGGTATACTGTTGATCTTCTTTCTGTATTCTGAGTATCCTGTTACGAGTTGTATCCATCTTCAATTTCCACGCTAGCAGCTTCCCACAACCTTCACCATATTAATAATGAGATATTTTGCTGGCCTCCCATTTTTCCTTGACTATCTGTTCTAGATGCATTTTTTTTTAATTTTTACAAAATTTTTCGTGCTGCCTTCTTCCCCTTTTTCCCTCCCCGGGAAAAGTCTCCTTCAATTTTCTTTGGGGCATTTTCTTTGCCCACAATTCGAGCTCCTTACTCTTCTACTGTGTTCTTGAGCGGATTGGCTTCATTATTTGTCTTTAGTTTTGCTTACTTATCTGATTGAGCCTTTATTCGATCTATGAAACACACTACCTCCTTTGGATCTCTGATGTTGTACATTTTATTTTCCCACATTATTCGCAGTGCTGCTGGAAAGCGCATTTGCACCGTTGCTTCTAGTGTTTTCAATTGTTGCATGTATTGACCAAGCTGCCGCTGTCTGTCTTGCGTGGATGTATGACGTTACAATGCAGGCTATTACAACCCCTGCCTTTACAACGCGGTTTTTACATCGCATACCATTACAACGCATACCGCTTTTGGGTGCTGGATAGTGAATAGTTTAATTTACTATTCCAACTCCAGTCCCCGTGGACACTAGGGAAGGTGTTGGATAGTAAATTAAACGTATTCCCTATCCTAGAGCGCCCCCCAGCGCAATGCGTTGTAATAGTTTGCGTTGTAATGACCGCGTTGTAATGGTAGTGCGTTGTAAAAGTTTTGTTGTAAGTGATGTTTACCGTCTTGCGTTGTTTATGATATGTCTGACCTAATTCTCCATGACCAGTTGCCCTTTGAAAAGGACCCTGGTTTTAAACCCTCACTTAAGATCCTCTCTTTAAGTGTGTACGTTTTGAAGTTAATGAGGATTTTCCTAGGGTTTTTCCTGACTTTATTTCTCCCATAGGGGTCACGGTGAATTCTTTGAATATCTTCAGCAAGGTCTATTGATTTCGCCCAGGGAATAGATTCCTCTATCAGGTTTACCACAAAGCTTTTAATGTCTTCCACTTCCAAATTTTCAGTGATATTTAGAATTCTTAAGTTGTTTCTCCTAGCCTGGTTTTCCATGGATTCTAACCGGTCTCTTATCTCATTATCCGTATTTTTAAGCACATCAATTTCTTTCCTGTTTTCTTCTACTTTTTTGTTTATCACCACCATTTCCTGTTCTACCGAAGTGACTCTTTCCATGAGCATGTTTATTTTCTGGTCAAGTACCTTGCATGCTTCCTGAAGTGTACTCTGGTTTTTCTCAGAGGTTGCGAAATTCGCCCTCATTTCACTCATCAAGGAGCCCATCATTTTTTCATACTGTCTTGGGGGTGAAGACTATCACAATCTGCCTGGTCTGCTGATCTGATGCCATCAAGGGAGCAAACCTGTTTTTTTCCGTTGACACTTCTTCCACCACTTTAGCCCTACTTGTTCCTGGCTGCCCCTTGTTCGGGTCCTTCTCTAAATGGAGCTCCATTTTCTCTTGCACTTTAAAGTATGACCTTAAGGATGGAGTTATTTTCTGCTTTGTGGACTCTAGGGTCTTCAGCTTCACCTGGCTAGCTCTAGACAAAGGAGCCTGTGATTTGGTTGCAGCAGTGTGTCTTTTCTTCTTTTTCGTGCTCTTTGGAACTGCTTGAGGCGATATGTCTGATGTAGATGAGAAAGATTTTGTGTTGGGCTTCCTAGTAAACTTACCAGTCACGGGGTAAGGGTCTGCCTCCACTTCTACCAGCGGCTGATGTGTACTCCTCAGGCAATACCCTGCCCCCTCCCTGGGATGTTTGTTATGATCTGACTTGGTCTGGTCCACCTTTAGTACTTCCCCTACCGCAGCCTCCAGAGCATCCTCCCTTGTGGGGCGGGTGAAAGTATTTTTCTCTGTTTGCTTTTCCTGTACTACTTTGGGGGTTTCGGGCTTGTTTGGAGTTATTTCACTTCCCCTTGCCTCTTCCAGCCTTACAGGTTTACACAGATTCACAGCAGCCTTAGGAGCGTGTACACAATACTCAGCTCCAACAGTCTTTCTAGCCCACCTCCTCCTCACAACAAATCCCTGCCCGTTCCCCCTTTCACTTACCTGATAATCTATCTGGCTGGCTACACCATAAGCCACAATCCCATTCTCCAAGCCATGTTTACAACTTTTTCCTTTCGGCGCACTTGTCAGACAGAGTGCCTTACCTCCGAGTGGTACCCTCGCAGCAGCTTTCCTGGCGCTCCAACACGCTGTAACCTTCTCCTCCTTCAAAGACACTTCCAAATGTAATCCATGCCCTCTCTATTATCTGACGGAAGCCCTTCCATTATAGAAAAATCTACTTTACATGACTATGGAAGTGTCTTCCCAGTGTGTTCTTGTGGTTTGAGAGTCTGCCATTTATTGCAGTATTTTCCTTCTACCTGTGTTTGGTACTCGTGTGTAACATGCACCCGTCACTTTCTCTTGTAACACACTGTTTTCTACCTCTTACATTTATTTATTTTATTTATTTATTCCATTTGTATGCGCAACAGCTACCCTGAGGGTTTCCCGGCGCCTTGGATCATAACTGTTCCGTAGGGTCAAATGTTCAGGTATCATTCTTGGTTAAAAAGCCATGCTTTAGCTCCTCTCCTAAATTTCATGTAGTTAGTTTCCAGGCGAAGAGTGAGCGGGATTGAATTCCATAGTACTGGTGCCATACATCCGAAGGAACGTCCTCCTTGTCTTGCTCGCCTGAATCTAGGGACATCAAATCTCTCCTGGTGGATAGACCGGAGGTTCCAGATCGGGGTGTACTTATGGACCAGTTTACACATATAAATTGGTGCTTCTCCTGTTTTTATTTTATACATAAAGCATAACGCTTTAAATTTTACTCTGTTGCCTATCTTGAGCCAATGTAGTTTTTGTAGATGTTCCGATACATGTGCTCGCCTAGGTAGATGGAGAAGTATCCTCGCTGCCGCATTTTGCACGACCTGAAGTCGACGTGTAATTTCCTTGTTGGCCCCTAGGAACAAAATGTTCCCGTAGTCCAGCCTTGACCCAATTAATGATTGCACTACAGTTCTCTGTGCCCCTTCCGGAAGTTGCCACAAAATTTTCCTCAACCATTTGAGAATGGCAAAGCAGACTGATGCCGTTTTCGTGACCTGAGTACGCATTGTCAAATTGTCATCTATTATTACTCCTAAATTACGAGCTGACGCAACGGCTCTCGGGAGCGGCCCCATTTCCGCCGGCCAATGCGCTGGACCCCACAGATCTTTCTGGTTCCCGAATAAGAGTAATTCGGTTTTGTCTCCATGTAGTTTTAATTTCTTGGAGTGCATCCATTGCGCCATGGTCTGTAATCCGGAATGAAGGGAGGAGGGATTCTTTTTATCAGTTGATGACAAGGAGAATACCAGTTGGGTATCGTCTGCGTACGAAAATATTGTCAGACCAAATTTGTCTGCAATGCACGCAAGAGGGGCAATATAAATATTAAATAACAAGGGACTCAGGATTGACCCTTGAGGAACTCCATGTGGGGAAGTTAAAATCTCGGAGGTGTTGTTTTTAGAAAATACCTGATAAGACCTGTCAGTTAAAAATTGTTCAAGCCATCTCAATGTTGTACCCTTTATACCTATTCCCTCCAAAGTTTCTAGTAGTGTTTCATGGGATATCGTGTCAAATGCGGCACTCAAATCAAGAAGAATGAGTGCCGCCGTGCCCCCCTGATCTAACGTTTGACGTATAGCCTCTGTAACTCCTAGTAGGGTGGATTCTGTCGAGTGCCCTGCTCGGAATCCTGACTGTGATGGGTGTAGTAGCTTATTGGTGGTTATGAATTCCCCTAATTGATGGTTTACATGTTTCTCTAAAATTTTGGAAAACAAAGGAAGCAGTGATACCGGTCTATAATTTGACAGTGTCTTCGGGTCGCTGTTTGCTTTTTTCAACAACGGTACTACCATCGCATGTTTCCATGTCGCCGGTAGTATCGCTTACTCTAGGGATGCGTTTAGTAATACTCTAATGATGTTAAGTATGTCAGGGTCCAGTTGTTTAAAAATACCAGCTGGAATAGGATCATTTGGGGAACCAGATTTAATGCTGTTAAGTATTTCTGTAAATGACTGTAGGTCTAGGGGTTTCCAGTGCGGCAATTTATTCCCGGGAGGGTCTATCCTCACCATGGGATTCAGGGTTCTCTTCGGGGAAAGATGTTGGGCCTACTCATTTCCAAGGGATAAATGAATATTAGCAATTTTGTCACTAAAAAATTTCGCAAGGTCATTACACTGTGATGTAGATAATGTTGCCGGTTCTGGTTGGTGGGCGGCCCCTGCTAGATCTTTTAGGACTTTGAATAAGGTTCCAGAATTATTTTGGGCTTCAAGAATAGTTCTTTTGGTGAAATCCCCCTTAGTTATCTTACATAGCAGATGGTATGCCTTCAGAGCTTGTTTATATGTTTCCTTCTTTTCCCCATCATAGTCTCTCCTCCAGCTCCGTTCCAATTTTTTGCATTTACTTTTTTCTAATTTAAGCCTTTCGGAAAACCACGGGGCTGGTGGTCTCCCCGAAACCCGTTTGCTCCTTGAGAGTGGAATGGTTGACTCTACAGCTTTGGTTAACCATTGAGTTATTTTGTCCTGTTATCTTACTTTGAGACTATCTAAATTTAGTTGGGGCTTCAGTTTATATAATTGAGAATTCAGGTCTTCTATCTTTAGTTTTTTCCAACTTCTAAAGTAAGAATTCTTAGGTCTGCTTATAACTTTGTTATCTGTTCTCTTAATATTAAAAATAGTCAGATGGTGGTCAGACCAGATTACCGGTAGTGCAGGTTCACAGATAAGGCCTTCCAAATTTGCAAAAATTGGATCTAGTTGATGGCCCGCTATGTGGGTGGGGCCTGAATTGCATAAATGAACATTAAGAGCTTCCAAATCCGTAAGGAAATTCTGAACCAGTGGGCATGAATGGTCTTCGAAGTGTAAATTCAGATCTCCTAAAATCATAAAAATGGATGCTTCTAATATCAGAGGGGTAATGAATTCCGGGAATGCTGCCACCCAGTCCCTGGCAACACCAGGAGGGCGATATACCAGAATTCCGGTGACCGTGGATTGAGGAGATAAAGCAAGTTTAAACAGTCCTGCTTCCCAGTTGGCCAGTGATAAATCTTCTCATTTACACGAGTATTCTTTCTTAAAAATAATCCCTATGCCTCCCCCAGTTTGATTTACCCTATCTTTTCTCACTATAAGATAGTTTGATGGTAGGGCCATAGCAATGTCGGGACCCGAACACGCGTTGAGCCACGTTTCGGTTAGAAACAGAGCGTCTGGTTTGACATCCATTAAGAGATTAAATATATCCTCCTCATGTTTCGGGAGGGATCTACAATTAATGGTGATAAATGTGAAGTGTCTAGTTACCTCATCATTCATCTTAGTCATATCTTTCCTAACCCAGGCGTTCTCGCCAGTTATTCCTAATGCTAAATGGGAGAAAGCAAACTTACAGTTGTTACAACACGGCATGCGGTGTTCCGTATTCAGTGGATTGCAATATTGGAGCTCCATGGGTCTTAGGGCTAGAAGCTCACTCCGTGAATATGCGCATAAAATTGCATTAGGGGCAGGGGTTGTGGCCCCTGGTCCCGGGCGGTCGCGGACGGGCGCAGACGGGCTTGCCTTTGGCGTGCTGCCAGCGCGCCCGCTGCGCCCGTCCGCTGCGCGAACAACACATTGCCGGTTTTTATGTTAATTAGGCAGTGCTCCCGCCCCCCGACCTCTCCCCCGGAAGAATGTCCCTGTCCCGCCTTACTCCCTCCACATCAAGCGGGAAAACCCGTGGTGGACCGGGGAGCGGGCGGACAGGACTGCGGGTGACTGGAGGCTCTAGGTGGCAGTGAGTACAATTTTAAAAGCAAGTTTAAAATATAGTGCGTCTAAAAACAACGTTTCATAAAAGTGCAGGCAATTTCATTCAAATTGTGCAAAATAGCAATGTCGTAATCACACCCCCATTATGGCACCTGAAGAACGAATAATCCAGCGAGTGCTTCCTTCCTCCTCGCTTTTATCTGAATGACTGGCAGTTCTCCCGCCCCCCGACCTCTCCCCCGGAAGAATGTCCCTGTCCCGCCTTACTCCCTCCACATCAAGCGGGAAAACCCGTGGTGGACCGGGAAGCGGGCGGACAGGACTGCGGGTGACTGGAGGCTCTAGGTGGCAGTGAGTACAATTTTAAAAGCAAGTTTAAAATATAGTGTGTCTAAAAACAACGTTTCATAAAAGTGCAGGCAAATTCATTCAAATTGTGCAAAATAGCAATGTCGTAATCACACCCCCATTATGGCACCTGAAGAACGAATAATCCAGCGAGTGCTTCCTTCCTCCTCACTTTTATCTGAATGCTTGGCAGTGCTCCCGCCCCCCGACCTCTCCCCCGGAAGAATGTCCCTGTCCCGCCTTACTCCCTCCACATCAAGCGGGAAAACCCGTGGTGGACCGGGGAGCGGGCGGACAGGACTGCGGGTGACTGGAGGCTCTAGGTGGCAGTGAGTACAATTTTAAAAGCAAGTTTAAAATATAGTGCGTCTAAAAACAACGTTTCATAAAAGTGCAGGCAAATTCATTCAAATTGTGCAAAATAGCAATGTCGAAATCACATCCCCATTATGGCACCTGAAGAACGAATAATCCAGCGAGTGCTTCCTTCCTCCTCGCTTTTATCTGAATGCTTGGCAGTTCTCCCGCCCCCGACCTCTCCCCCGGAAGAATGTCCCTGTCCCGCCTTACTCCCTCCACATCAAGCGGGAAAACCCGTGGTGGACCGGGGAGCGGGCGGACAGGACTGCGGGTGACTGGAGGCTCTAGGTGGCAGTGAGTACAATTTTAAAAGCAAGTTTAAAATATAGTGCGTCTAAAAACAACGTTTCATAAAAGTGCAGGCAAATTCATTCAAATTGTGCAAAATAGCAATGTTGTAATCACACCCCCATTATGGCACCTGAAGAACGAATAATCCAGCGAGTGCTTCCTTCCTCCTCACTTTTATCTGAATGCTTGGCAGTGCTCCCGCCCCCTGACCTCTCCCCCGGAAGAATGTCCCTGTCCCGCCTTACTCCCTCCACATCAACCGGGAAAACCCGTGGTGGACCGGGGAGCGGGCGGACAGGACTGCGGGTGACTGGAGGCTCTAGGTGGCAGTGAGTACAATTTTAAAAGCAAGTTTAAAATATAGTGCGTCTAAAAACAACGTTTCATAAAAGTGCAGGCAAATTCATTCAAATTGTGCAAAATAGCAATGTCATAATCACACCCCCATTATGGCACCTGAAGAACGAATAATCCAAATACATTTGTTTGTTTTCGATACCTGCACAAGTGCCACCAGTGCCTACGTAACGTTTGTTCTTGTGCTTGAGTGTCCTCCATATATTGCAGTATTATACCTCTATGTTTACGTTGTACGCTTTTGTAACCTGCACACGTCACTTTTTCCTCCTGTAATGCACTGTTTACTACCTCTTGTATTTTGTTGGCTCATGATTGTCATTTTTGCTTCATTTAATGTAACTTTTGCTTTTATATTTTGCTCACTTGTAATGTTCTCATGTATCAGTTCTGTTCCTATTGTGAAGCGCTCTGACACCTTCGGGTAAAGTCCGCGCTATATAAAAACGCATAAATAAATAAATAAATAACCACCACAGCCCACACACCACCTGTGTCTGCACTGCTGCGTTGTTCTCTTGTCCTCCACTTTGGCTCCGCTACTTCCAGGCTCATTCGGCACTCCTGTGGCCACTCTGCTCCGATCCAGGCCGTGATTTTGCTTTCCCTTACTGCCTCTCGCTGGGCTTTCCCGACCTCCAAGCTCACGCCAACCGCGTTAGCTCGGTTTCACCTGACTCCTCCCGGCGCCTCCAGGCTCTGCCCCTGTACTCGCGGCTCCTCTTCCTGTTGAAATCCGACCAGACAAGATCCGATGGTTGCATGAATTCTTTTGCTCAGTTTCCCAAATTCGTTAATCATAGCTGCCAAGGTTTGAAATTGCTATGTGTGACATATTCACAAATTCAGTGTAATTATGAGTGACATTTCAACAACTATGAGTGACACTCACGAGCAAAATCAAGCAAGGAAGAGGAGTTTAACTAGTCATCTGAATAAATGCTACAAATTACCAAGTTTTAACCGTATACAATCCCATGGAGAAGCGCATTACCATACAATAATGTCAAGGTACAACCTGTCTGTGCATTAGCTTGCACTGCGCACAACATAGAAAAATAAAAAAGTAGCCTAGTGGTTAGAGATTGTGTCTCTGCCTCGTGTCTGCACTCAGCAATGCAAGTGTGCTGTGTATACAGGCTGTGTGTCTACACTCAGGAAAGAGCACGAATATTGAAGTGAAGGTCGCAGTTTGTGTATCTAGATGGCTTAGGTAAATAAAGCACATACTGTAAATGTCAGGCTCCCTTGCAACCAATCAAGTAGCATCAGTCTACTCCAGGGCCTCCCTGTCGCACGTGGATCCGGGCAGAGTCTTTCAGGATGTGAAAGGCCCAATCTTGTCATCAACAGCACTCAGCTGCCTCGAGTCACCAAAGCCACCATAGACCGGCATTGGGCAAGCCTCAGGAGAGTGAGGCTGAGGCACACGCCATGTATAGTTCTAAAGAAATTAAATAAAAAAGAGGTATGTTGTCATTTGTGCTATAATAAAAGCTGCACCCTGTGCAGACACGTGACGTGGCTGGTGCTCATTTTGCAGACACAGTGAATGACTGCTGTATTTGTTGGTTACTCGCCGCTCCCTCGGACCACCGCTCCGACTCGAGTCCTTAATCATCAGTAGTTTGTGTGCTTAATTACCATATAATAAACTGCTGACAGGCAGAGGCTGCAAATCAAGGCAATTAAAACATTTTGAACTTGTAACTTTTTCCACATCTTTTTTCTTCAAATACTTATTTTATGAGTCCAGGGCTTCCCTCGTCGGACACACACTTACTTTATACACTGATGGCCAAAAGAGCAGCTTCATTACCACATCGGCCACCTGCGGCCCCCACTTATTTCTGGTGACCGTCTGCTGAGCTTCTGTCAGGAGTCCTGGGTTGGCGTCGCGTACTCTGGGGCCGGAAACGAACAGTACTAAACAGGCGGCACCGCAGTAGGCACGTGGCTCAGCCGCCCAGACACTACGGTGGCCCCCATTGGGTCCTCGGGGGCGGACTCGCACTTAATGACTGCAGAACTAATTTTTCAGTAGGCTAGTTTACAGTGCACAATTCAATTGCCGCCCGCCCGCTGACTGTCCATTGGCAGGCACTGATAGTGACGTCAGTGTGAAAGTATGCGGAATACTGCATGGTGATTATGTCAACACCGGTCTTAGGGCCAGATGTAGGTCGGTCGGTAACGGCCGAAAATCGGTATTTTTACCGATTCGGTAAATTTGAGATGTAGGTGGGACTCTTCTGAGTCCCACAAGCCTTACAAAATCGGTATTTTACCATCAAATCCAATTTGATGGTAAAATACCGATTCCGGTGTGCATGCACATGTGTGCATGCACACCTCTGCCATATGACAGGCAGACCTGCCCTTGTGGTATGTATGCCTGCCACATGGCACACAAGCCTGTTTTGGGGGGGCCAGAGGGTGTCAAAGTGACACCCCCTGCACCCTTGAGAAATTCGGTATTTACTGATTCTGTAATTACAGAATCGGTATTGCCCATTGATTCCTATGGGCTTCACAGCCCATAGGAATCAATAGGAAATAACGATTCGGTATTTCCAGATTCTGTAAATACCGAATCTTAAAGATTCGGTATTTACATATCTGGAAATACCTACATCTCCCCCCTTCATATTTACCACTTCTTAAATACCGAATCGGTAAAATTCGGTATTTAAGAAGAGGTAAATAGGAATTACCTACATCGGGCCCTTAGTCTTTAGTACATCACTTGCTTCAATCCGGCCTTCCTCGTACATTTTGTTTGCTTCAGATACGCACAAGTGCCACCATTGCCTACGTAACGTTTGTTCTTTGAGTGCTTGCTGTCTGCCATTTAGTGCAGTATAAGGCTCTACTTGCAGGCATGCCACTTTTTCCTCCTGTAATGCACCGTTTGCTATGTCTTGTATTTTGTGTGCTCACGATTGTCACTTTAGTTTTGCCTCGTGTAATTAACGTTTGCTTTTGTGTAATATGGGTTGTCTTACATTTTCTCCTCATCATATACTACAGTCTGTTCCTATTCAATTGTGAAGCGCTACACCCCGAGGTAAAGTCGCGCTATAAATAACTCATAACATAGAAAGTAAATAATAAATAAAACCTTTACCAGACCACCCGGCGTCGCCTGCACGGCGTGGGGACAAGTGACTGACACTTACTTATTAGTTAGGACTCTCGGACTCCAGTCGACAGGCAGCCCGCCCCCCACTCCCCTGCAGACTGTGATGAGGAGTCAGAGGTAGCCGCGCCGGCGCCACACCATTTGCAGCACTAAGTTTCCAGGGCAACAGGAGTCGGGACAGCAGGCAGCTCCGCAGAGCAGAGAGATACATTGTAGCGCGCCACTGACACTAGAGAGCTGGGATCTCAGCTGCAGTCTTGTTAACTGTTTAGGCACTCTGTCGGGCAGAGCAGCACCTCTCAGAACAGCAGAGAGAGCCCAGGCACAGGAGCTACTGGCGCGCCTGGCACAGGTGGCAAAAATGCGTGACATTGGCATTTCAGTGCGGTGATGCGGATCACCGCACTGAAATGCGGGAGCGTCACACCTGTTGCGTGACGCTTGGCAGGACTGGTTAATCCAGGTATTAATCTGTGGCAGGGGCGTAACACATGCCCCTGCAGCCCCCGCAGTGCGGGGGGGGCCTCAAGCTCCAGAGGGCACTGCACTATGCCCAGAGAGATCCTGATTGAGCCTGGAGGGGGCCCCTCTGCATGCCGTGAAGGGAGGCCCCCTCAGTTTTCGTTACGCCAGTGATTTGTGGTAGAGTACTTCACAGTTCATATTTGAACTCCTTGCATATCCTGTTCCTCAGCGCTCCTTTTGTGTGGTAATTTGGTGAGAAGAGCGCGGAGCTCACGGCCGAGATCCTATCCGGCCGCCATCTTTTCCAGTGACACGCCGTTCTTGATAATATGCTCCCAAGTATCTTATTTTGCACTAGAAAGGCAGACAGAAGTACATTGAGTAGTTTTACCATCTGCTTTAGAAACTAACAGGCCTGATATTAAATTAGATAACTTCCGGAAAAAAAATACAATTTGGAGATACATTTGCTGAGATTTCAAACAAGATATACGTTTGTTGCCTATGTACACACTACAAAGAACAAACAAGAAAAATCAATATCTGTGCAGAAAGTGAAGAGGGAGATCTTATTCATTAGTTCAAACTTGCCCAATACTTAATTGCAGAGCACTGTTCGATTTATGAGTATATAGAATAGTGAGCAAACACTGCTTCTCTAAACTTGATGATAATAAAATGCTTACTAAATGTATTCACAATATCTGAGAATTCTTTCCAATTCCTCCCGAACTGAAAGACCTCAAGGTGTATGAGAGTATTTTGAATCAAACTGTGCACCCCTTTCAAACAATAGTTAGAATGGAGACAAAAGCTGCAAAATTACCTCAAAGTGAGATAGTGAAATGTCTAAACAGAAATGTTGTATATTTACCACCAGCTTTTAAACAAAACCTTGAAACTGTTGGGATAGAGTGAGAAGTAGAGTGTCCTTAAGTGGTTTTAATAAATGTGGGGGCATATTTACAAGCCCCTATCGCCACCGGAGCATCACATTTTTTGTCCCTCCGATGGCTTAGTGCCATTTTCAATATTTACAAGGTGGTGCTAAGCCACTTAGCTTTTTTTAATGTCACCTTGTAAATATGCCCCTTTCCGCCGCAGTCCTCTGTGGAAAAAGGGCTTGCAATGGGTGTTGCAGTGGCCGTTTTACCACAACACCCATCGCTTTTTGACGCTGCCACAGATTTTTAATAAGGCGCAAATCTGTAGCAACTCCAAAAACTGATTCCATGCAAGAGCTGGCGTTAGAGTGGCGCACAAGTAGAAATGCTTTTATTACTCTTTGATTTAGCTTTTTCTATGTGTGCTGCATTCTGCAGCGCATAGATAGAGCGAAAAGGTATTCATTATTGTTTTATGTGAAGAAATTTGTCTGTTTCTGCACATAAACAATCATCAATTAATGATGATTTGCTACTTCTTTGTGTGCTGCAGCATGCAGCGCACATAGAAGTAACAAATAGCCATTATAGATTGTTTATGTGCCGGAAAGGATACCTTCCTGCAAATAAACAATCATTCCGGGCAATACAGGCACCCTTGCACTATGGTGCAAGAGTGCCTGCGTTGGCGCTAGGCAGCTAATATTAGCGCCAGCCCTAGGGAAAACACAGGGGTTTTGAAAATGTCAGAGAGCAATGCTGCCAAATTTGGCGCAGTTCGGTACTCCAACACTTTCCAGTAAATATTTGGGGTGGGTGGAGTTTGCAGAGTCCTACTATGCAGAATTCTGTCAAGTTGCACAAAAAACTCCACAGCGATATGCAGAGTTCCACTTTTGGGCAAGTTTGCTGGTGCACCCGTTTGCATTGGGAACGCAGAGTGTGTCCCTGAGCTCCAAATTGCATGTGACTAGCACTACTTGGTCCTGAATTGTGCTCGCGTTCTAAATTGTGCATGAAGAACACCATGCGGTCCGCATGGGTGCAGCCATCTTGTTTTTCTGCTCTCTGTTATGGTGCTGGGTCTAAATTTTAATCTCTACTTAATCTTTGGAATCCTCCTCCTTTATTACTTTTCTGCCCCTAATTTGTATTGATACAATCGTGTGTGTCTTTATATTTTATATTTTTTGTGTAAGTCTTTTGTTTTTGGGACTTAAGGACTTAGTTTATGTGCCCTTCTTTTCTTCTTTCTTTCTTCTTTACTTTCCCTTCTTTTTCCTTCTCAGTTATTATTTCCCCACCCATCACCATGGCAGAGGAGCGACTTCCATGTGGGTGGTGCCGCCGGCCAGGTATGCAGCCCAGAGCGATCTTTGGAGGGGAGGATGTGTAAGGTGGCAGCACTAGTTTTTTTCTACAACGCCACCTCCCCTTTATGCTGGCAGCAGGTCTGGTAGCATCTACCCCCCTGCGGGAGCATCAGTGGCGCTAGGAGACGGTAGGGTGGTGCGTGCGGCATTCCAGTGAGGTTTGGCGCACCGCCCAGCAACTGACGCACTGCTGTACCGACATTCTGGACTGGGAACAGGGCCTGCTCGACCTGCTAGGCATCGCGATTCCGGGACTCAGTGAGTATTAATTTTTTATTGTGGTTGTGTTTTACAATGCTAAAAAAATATCCTAATGGCATGCTGGAAAGTTATGTTTAGTAAAGTTTACGCTAGTATATTATTGTGTGCTCCAGTTTCTAGTTTCTGCTAAGCAGCTGCACCTACCTATCGCATTCATCAGGCGCTCGCTTTGGCTGATCAATTAAGAAGCCATTGCAGACTGCTTCCTCTGTCACTGTAGAGAATCACTAAGTAGCATTTTCTCTCTTTGACTTTGTTTATGTAGCTCATACAGTTCCAGGTTATTTAATCCTTTCGCTGCGGCGGCAATTCCGCCGCAGCGCTAAGGGGCAGGGGGGGCGCGCGGCGCTCCGACGCTGGTGACGGAACCGCTCCGTTACGCCCCTCGGGTGGGCTGTGCTTGTGACGGAGCGGTTCTGTCACAGCCCGCCCGCTCAATAGAACGCGCTGCGCAGGCGCGGCGAGCGGGCCGTGACGGAACCGCTCCGTCACCAGCACAGCCCACCCGAAGGGGCGTGGGAGGGGTTAATTGAATTCACAGTGATGATGTGAAGTATGCATCTATGCATTGCAAAAAAGGGAGACTGAGATGGCTCATCAAGGGTGTTTAGAAATGGGAATAGATAGAATCAAAGATCATTCACTGCAATACATTAGTTCCAAATGTAGTTTTGGTTAAAAAGGTTGGGAATATCGATTTAACGACAGTTGATAGACTCGAGCTGAAACTAATAGTACTATGAGTGATCTGTTTTAGCGACTGCATTTGCTTTTCTTAAATCATTTTGTGGAGATTATTAACAGAATCACATATCTATTTTTATTTACCTTCTTAATTTCTTTCATCAGCATCTAAGGGCAAGAAGAGTAACAATTTGGACGGTCTGAGACAAGCTGGTCAGCCGACACCTTAGGGTAGAACCATAGAATCTTGAGTTATTGGTGTATTGGAATGTTGGTGCTATCTATCATGATTCATGCAGATTCAGATAGCAGGCCCAAGTAAGTTGGTATTTTAAATAAAAATCACCATGCATGTTTGTT
Source organism: Lissotriton helveticus (assembly GCF_964261635.1). NCBI lineage: Eukaryota > Metazoa > Chordata > Amphibia > Caudata > Salamandridae > Lissotriton > Lissotriton helveticus. Next base: position 1,120,069,905 of record NC_136067.1, read on the forward strand.
CGGATGGGCTTTCCTTTTCCTGTTCATGCCTAGCTCTAACGTCATTCAGTTTACAAGACAGTTGCCATGGTCATCATGGACCACACTCCACCCCCCCACCCCCCGGCCCATCCCAATGTAGTGTGCTGCAGACCCGGTCATTTATAGTTACAGTATACCAGCAGTTTCCAATGGCAGTGAGAAAGGCTGGAAAAAAGTATGAGGTCCTACTCCCATTGTATTTGTCATCCAACACCATATGTCTTTTACTGACCATTAGTCTACGCCTGGGTTGTCTAACTTTGTGAAGCAACCAATCAAATGCCTAGAGTGATATTTGGAAGATACTGATGTGCTAACTGAGCTGTAGTGCTGCATTGCTGTTGTATCTGGGATTGCGTATCTGGGCTCTAAATCATGTGTAATGTTTTATATAAGCCACACAGAAAATCGGTGATGCCTGCTTCAGTGCCGCTCCAGGAAGAGACAGCGATGGGTCAGCTGGAGGGGGAGAAGCGGCAGGAGGGATGGGCACTGGTAAGTCACATAATTTCTTGTAATTGCTATGCTCACTAGCTATTGACATGGCATCACTCGTGATCATGAAAAATTACCGTAAGGGGAACCCCTCAGCTTATTATTATGGCCTCTTTTATCTGCAATGCAGCAAAATCTCACATAATGAGCTATGATGGCTTGAAGGAACAGAAGGTAACTTAAAAGAAAGGAGATGGTATATGAGTGAAAGGATGGGTGTGTGAAAGGGTGCCCAGTGGAGGGGTGAAAGGATGGTTTGAAGAAAAAGCTGCTATATATTGAATGGGTGGAGAATGTGTAGGGGAGAATTTTGGTGAAAGACTGGATCGGAGAAAGTAAAGCTTCATCATGGTGGTTTTGGATGAATTAGAATGAAAGGATGAATGAATATTTGGATTGTTCGGATGAATAAGCAAGACAGCTCTTCTCATGAGGAGCATGATGCTGCTCACCTACTCTGCTTACTTGGTTTATGTAGGGTTATCACTATAATTCACAGAGATGGTTCTTCTAAATGGGGGTTATTTATTTATTGTTATTCTTTGTTCTACTTCCTTGAGTGGCTGTATATATTAAGTGAGCCAAATCTATCCTACCTATCATTCATCATCCCCACTCCTGCCCATGGCATTTTTCCCAACTATGACCAAAGTGCAGTATTGGGGAATCAGTTTGTGACTGCAGCGTTGGCTGTGTAATGTGCGCCTGTTTAAGTTAACCCATTGACCGTGGTGCAAATTCCACTGGGGTGCGGGTGAATTAATGAGTGGGCACGTTTCGGACAGCTCCCGGCCATCCTCTGCACAAGCCCACTGTGACATCGGATGGCCGGGGGCCGTCCGATGCACCCAATGGGTTAAAGCAGCATTGATAATGTTTCCCATGAATTGCAAAACGAGCACACAAGGTGTGTTGTCTCTTCTCCCACTCAGTCACCTCTTAGTACTTCACTCCTTTTTTCCTAAATTCTTCAGTCCCAGCCTACTAAATTGGAAAATACATTATTGGCATGTGCCACATTTAATCATTCGACACCCATGTGAATTGGTTCCAGACTATATATATATATATATATATATATATATATATATATATATATATATATATATATATATATATATATATATATATATATATATATATATATATATATATATATATATATATATATATGTCATGGTTTCCCATAACAGATTTAATTTACACTTGTTCATATTGTTCCCTTTTGAATTGAACCGTGACTGAATGAGCCAAAGATGATCAGAGTAGTGGCCCATCCATTTTTTCATATATTTATTAAAAAAGGTCTGCCCTACCTGCCTAATCGCTCTACCCTGCCCCCTGCAGTAGAGAAAATCAAGTTTCCTTTCCTTGGTTACTGCCCAGCAAAGTGAGAGTAAGTGCATGATATGATATCAAGTTTTGCATATGGGATACACAGTGACGAATGTGCCAAATAAAATCTATATAATCCATTCCTTTACCTGTAGTGCACTATATTAGATTCATTTTCCTCAACGTCTACTTTAGGCAGACATGATAATATATAACTAGCCTCATTTCATACATGGAGTGTGTGACTGATGTAGTATCTTATTTATTATTCATCTACCCCTTTGGAGACCGGGTTGAAAGAGAAATGCATTTGAGTGAGAGCAGGGCCATTTGAATTAAAATATATACTTGTCAACTACAACTGCAGGCAGTAGCAAACTAGCAGAGGTGCTGGCTAGCTATGAACATTATTTTAGCACCGCACACAACTGGTACTTCATATAGTGCATTATGCCGTACTCATCAACTTGAAGTCTTTTATTTTTTAACTTGAAGTGTCTGACTCTGTTTATAGTTACTTGGAAAGCCTTTAGAAAAAAAATCAAATTACAGTATTTGCAATCCTGTGATGTTATTCTCTGCCCTTTATTTTTCTGCCACACAGTCAGTGCTCTTTATGTTTGGCAAAATGTGTGGGTTAAACATAAAATTGGCCTAGTGGCTCTCCTAATCCTAATCACATTAAATACATTCCAATTCCCCTAGGGTACCAGCAATGTACTGCTGCTGTGACACCCAGTTGTTTAAAACAATTGTATGCACAGAGCATACTTACAATTTGTCTTTTTTGTTTTTCTCAATATATCTACTCCTGATGGTCCAGCCTGACCACCCGACAGGCAGGACAGTTGCCCATTTGCAGCGGCAGAGGCTGGAGCTTATACAGCATGAATACCAGTAGCTTGTGGTCCTGGAAGAGGGTAAGAAAGAAATAAATGCACAAAAACAGCCAGGCCCCAGTGCAGCTGGTTCCCCTCAGCCTCCAGCCTCCTGGCCATCCCATCACCAGTGCCGCCGCCAGCCAACTTCTGCCACCTCACCCCCACTAGAATGGCAACAGTCCATTGCTGCACTGCACTGTTGTGCTGTTTATTCACACTGCTTTGTGGTTGCGAGAGTTTTGCTCTGGTCTCATTAGCGAAAGTCTGTTAGATTTTCTTGGAACGGTTTAGGGTTACTCCGTTCGCTCTTTACGCACCACATCATAGACATCGTTTTCCTACGAATTGTAACGTTGATTAAAGGTAGAGCGCCTGGGTATCTGCAATCACTACAAACCCTATCAGCTGTTTCCATTGCTGCACTGCATCCTGTAGCAGCTGGACACCATCGAGGGTTGGCTTACCTCGATGGAGCAGAGCATGGCCCAGCTCCGAACCGATGCCCATAATGCCCTCTTTTAGCCCTTTTTATTTTCTGGTTTGGTGGGAGGGATTTGTTTTATGTTGGGCTGGGTGGGGAGGGTGGGAAGGGAGTTGGAACTGGAGAGACTTTCTTGGACATTTTGAGTTTTGGGGCTTGGGTCAGCTTTAGAGGTGAGCATGTTGTTTGGATAGAGAGAATTTGTAAATAAATAAAAGGGGAAACTATTTTTCTAATTTAAATATATGCCTGAAGTAGTTTATTTAACTTTTCCTTTGCACTGCTGCCATCAAGTAGTTTTACGCAGCCTATTTATGTGTGTGTAACTTAAGAGAGAGTGTAGCACTTAGCTATAGAGTCTTGGCTTATACTTCTCCAACTATCTTGACCATTAGGGGGAATGCTGCCAGGATGACCTATATTTTATCGAAGTTCTGAACTATCTAGATAAAAACAGTGGCAGTTAATATATTTCTTACTAAGTTAAGTTGCATGCATAGTAGTAGTCTTACCAGAATATACATGCAGCAATAACAGGGAGGCATCACAACTTCACAAGTGAGGTCCCACTTCCAGTTCAACCCAGGTGAGCTCCAACTGAATACTAAATGGGAGTAGAAAGACTGAGTAAGTGGGTTATATATTTACCAAAGATTTACAAAGAATCAATACCATCTAAGTACTATGTGAGGACACAATGAAAATGCCTGATTGTGCTAAAATAGAAAAAATAGCTATACTAGTAAGTTTTGGCTAATGTGGAGCTAGCAGTATTATTTGTGAAATCCTCAAATTATAAAAAAAGTTACTCAAAGTCTGGAGTCGACATGCTTATGTTAGGTGTTTATTGTTAGGCAACACAAGGCTTAAATGATGATGATGATGCTCTTCATTCTGTGTCTAAAAGTCTATGGATCATGTTTAATGCACAGGTTGGTATTGGGCTGGTGTGGGCTACTGCTTAGAAGATTCTACAGTAAGTTGGTATTGATTTCACCACATCCGCCTCACCAAATGTGTGATCCATTGATGGTGTAATTTAAGCCACACCTCAATAAATCACACAGATTGGGGGAAGAGGATTAGGGGTTTGATGAATGGATGGGTAATTGGATTTGGGGAAAGTTTTGACAAAGACAAATTCTACAACACAAGGCCAACATTCATCTGGGCAATAAGCAGCAGCCCATCATTCGCCATCAATCTGTTGTTAGAAGGAAACAAAGAAATGAGTATGACAGAATACAGATACATGCATTGCAAACAGTTCTTCTGCCCCCGAGACCCAGTTTACCATGTATCTAAATGTGTTCTGTCTTCTAGTTTAGGGAGTGAAACCACCTACCCACTTCTTATATTTAATATGTTTGTGAAAAGAAAAATTACACTGTATTGCAAAATTGGGTGGTGCGTCTGCATTCTCCTCGGGAATGTCCACTCTTTGGGGCATGTCTGCACTGGTCCAGTAGGTAAGCAGGAGAGCTGTTGAGCTCAGCTAGCTTTGACGAAGGAGAAGGAGACTAGAAGAAGGCCAGCGGACTGTAAAACAGAAACTTTATTTTAGAGTCAGGGAAAAGGATAGAACGATGGTAAGGTTGTTGAGGAGTGTATCAAGAAGACTCCAAGGCAGCAAAAAAAAACAAAAGAGGGACTCAGAGTATCCCTTTTGCCACAAGTCCAACATGCACGCAGAGCAGCATTTCACAAACGTACCTCTCTATTCCACACAGCTGAGTACTAAGCCTTGAACTCTTGGTTTACCTTGGAAAGTAGGTCAAAAGTATACACAATAACTTCTTGCTTCTAGCTATTGATGAGGTAGTCCTGCAGCTCCTGCCCTGAGTTCTTCCATGATACTCCTCCAGTCCTGACTCTGAGTAACACCATCATCATCATTCATAAATCGCAATGACCCGAGCAAGATAGACGTGGAATGCAGTGCACTAGTGTCGAGGAAGTAGTAGAGAATGAAACAGAATTGCAGTATTTTGCATAGGTTTTTGTATGTTAACTAAAGTGACTGTTCTAGTCTCTGAAGAACCTAAAAATAAAGAAGAACACCCTGCAATTAATTAAATCTGGTTAAGTGTGAAAGGGCTGATCATCACCAACAGGGAAAACAATGAGTGCCCATCACTCAAGCCCCAAACATGCAAATCAATAATCATCTCAAGAAATGTCCCATATTACAGTTTAACATACACCCTACCTCAGTGTTTGCCACCACGTGAATCATCAATCAACTTAAATCATCACTCATGCAATCAGTCACTCACTGTTGCAATAGTTGAAGTTGCATCATCCAATCCAAGCACGGTTAGTTCAGATAGGTATTCAATTATCTTTGATGCAGGCAACACATTGGAATTTGGTCTTGGCAGGCAGTCTTGTAGGTAATATTTAGTAATGTTCTTCAATGCACACTGGTCCAACTGCAATCCGGCAATATATATGTGACTATTAAAAAAGGTGGGGCAGCATAAATCTGACACAACAAAATAAGGTTCCCTTTAGCTCGTTTTTTTATTTTTTTGCAAAGAAAGAACTAAGTTCAATAAGAAACATGTAAAAGTTCTATGGGGCACAGGCATACTTAGTCTGGGAAGTAGAGTACGTCTTCAAGCTCTGTTGGTTCACCCAGCAGTTGGTCAGCTAACACATTTGATTCAATTTTGGACCAATCACCCTCTTCCTCCTCCCGTGCTGCCGTTTCAATAATGTTGTAATTATGTGATATAAAATGTTGGCTCATTTTGATCATAGTCAATCTTTCCACATTTTGAGGTGAGAGATTGGCCCTTCTCACTGTGACAATCACATCAGCTGCACTGAACACAATCTCAGCAGACACACTGGTTGACAGGACAAGCCAGATATTTTATTGCCAGCCTGATGAGCTCTAGCAATTGTCGCATCTTCCCAAACTAATACATCAATGGATTTTGATCCACATGGACCTCTTTCAGATCATCCAGATTATCCTGGAACATCCTGTGGATGTCATTGGTGCTGCCACTTGCTCAACCTCTTTTGCCATCGCCTCTAATCTGAACTTGAGCCCTGCCAATTGAAACCAATACACTGCTGAGTTTGGGTCCAGTCTTACGTTTGTTGTTGTTGCGGGTGTTCTGGTTGATGGTGCTGTTGGGCGCTGTGAGACAAAACTGCCCTCTCTGGAAGTTGAAGGCGGTCCCCCAAAACCATGGGTTGGAACTCAAAATTCCAGACATTCTTCTTCCAAGTCACTGGCCTGCTCTACAATCCACCTCTTGTTCTTTAAAGCATCCCCTTCAGAAAAAGGGATGAAAGTGGGCTGAATTTGTTTACACCATGGTCAAGTAGTGTGGCACAAATGTACTCTTTGGACTCGATGATTACATGTTGCAACCTTATATTAGAAGCTAAGCGCAGGACTAAGGTCTCAACCAAGACATGTGCTTCTGTGTTTTCATTCACACCTGCAGAGACAAACCTTTCAGACACCTTCTTTACTTGGTCTTATAGGAGATGCAACAACAGGATAGCTTAGCCCATCGTACTGTCCTCCTTGCTAACTTCCCATGTGAAAACCTCAAAAGGCAGTAGCATTTTTGTCGGGCATTTGACTATGCCCCTATTTGTCCGCATCCATGATCATAGCTTTCCCAGCTGCTTCCCCTCCTCTTTGAATGGCATAGTTATTGATCTGTTTGCACTGCAGAAAAAGATGTTGCAGCATGTAAAAGGTGGAGTTCCAACGTGTTGGCACCTCCTGTATCAGAGCTTTAACTGGTGCTCTATTATTACGTAGAATAATCCTCAGATGCTTCCGGGCTTTAAAAGAATGGCTGAAATGGGTGCAGATTCTTCTGCAAGTGGTCAGTATGATGCTGGCTATGTCTTCCTTTTTGATGAAGTCTTGCACCACTAGGTTGATGCAATGGGCCAAACACAGGACCCTGAAATAGCCTCCATTTGACATGGCCTTGACTATGTTACTACTATTGTCCATTGCAACAAATCCAATTCTAAGACCTCTATGTCACAGCCATTCTTACACCTTGCTGTTAAATCCCTTCAAGATGTGATTTCTCTATTAAGAACATGGCCACTGTTTCTTGCCACCAAACAGTCTTAAAACTTTCTTCAGGGCCAAGACCTGAAGATATCTTTTGCTTTACCCCTGCAAAAGCGATCCAGTGTGAAGTGATGCACATTTAATCAGTCGCCTGACAACTGGTCAACAGATCTGTGGTCAAGTGGATGGTGTAAATAACACTTTTCTGCAAAGCTTGTCCAACCAACTGCAGCACATCATGATGCAGCGCTGTAACAGCCACTCTGCCAAAAAAGGTCCTACTTGGAACCTTCCATTTTGGACAAATGGCTGCTACAAATTCTAAGAATCCCACTGCTTCCACAAAAGACGAAGGGAGGAGGTCCAGCACTAACATTTTTGCCAGTTTCCCATTGTACAAACACGCAGTTGTGTGGTTTCACTCATAGGGCTCCTCCTGCCTAAACATGCCAATAATAGTAGCCTTGATTTTCTTCTTTTCTTGGGGCACTGACACAGGCATATTTTGAGAAGTAGATGCTAGTAGTAGACTCAATTTGTGTCATGGTGGTGGGGCAGTCACTGTATGCCTCGTGTCTCATTCATCTCATTCTGAGTCTTCTTGTGCCGTTGTGAAGTAGCCAAGATGGGTTGGTGAATCTGCTGGCACACTGCTGGGGACAGGGCTGCTTTGCATGAAGATGTCACCCTCTTCTTCCTCATCATCGTCACCTTCCCCATGATTGAACTTGTAGCTGATGTTCCCCAACTCTCCCCATCACCACAACCACATTCAGTAAGTTTATTAAGGGCCTCTTCCCACTTGATTATGTGATGTTTTTTCATATGGGTAGTCTGGCCTCTGGTACCATAATGTGTACCAGGCTTACCTTGACCAACATTTGTGTGGCAAATGGTGCATATTGCAATGCCCACCCCTTCTTGGCTAACTGTAAAAAAGTCCCAAACTGGGGAGGAGAACTTTTTTACCAGGTCACTGCCAATGCCTGAAGAAGAACTGGAGGTAGGTGGGCATGTTGTTGATTGCCTCCCTTCTTCTCCTGAGGCAACGGTTGGTGCGGGTCTCAGCTGGGGCTTTGCAAATGTGGGTGCTGGTGGCGGTGTTACCTGTGCAGACCCCCAAGGATATAGCAGCATGGATTAGCAAATTTAGTGGCAGAAAAATAGAAATTTAGCTGCACAAATATGGCAATTTAGCGGCATTTTATTTAGCCATTTTTCCTAAAACAAACACAGATATCTTTGTTTTTGAGTTAATTAACAACATGAAGTTATGCATATATGCAAGTATGGTAAGCACCATCTGTGCACACACATTCCGAAGTATACATATATCCAAGTACATTCAATACCCACAGTGCACACATTCTTAAGTATGCTTATATGCCAGTACAGTGATTACATGCTGTGCACACACATTTCAAAGTGTGCACGGACACTCTAATACATTGAGCACCACCTGTGTCACACATTACGAAGAATGCACATGCAACAATATAGTGAGCAGCTTCGGTGTACTTATATTTCAAAGTAGGCACAAATGCCAATACAGTGAGCACTATGCACACCCATTCTGATGTGCATACACGCAACACACATACATCTGTAACCATCCAAGTGCAAGTACACAATATTGTAGCAGCATTCCCTGCATGCCCATTCTTTTCATATTTCACTTTTGTATTCTTATGTAAATGTTTAAAACATAACAGCATTATGACACAATAATACAGTATAATGGGACAGTAAAAACTACCGTACCATCCAGTAACCAGAGTGCCATACCAGGACGGCACAACACACCATACTGTCTACCTCTACAAAGTCACAATGGGAATGTTAGAAAACAAGCGGTTTATAAAATTAAATTTCTTTGAGAATCTACATCACTATGCTTGGAAGCAAGATGGAGATCGAGTAACACACTTTGCATGTCGCTCCTTCCTCCCTCCTAGCTCTAGCTGTTCTCCAGCCATGACAGACGAGAGGTAGTCAGAAAGGCAGCTAGGAATACAATGCTACTCCGGGTGGAGACCTCGCAACTGTCTAAAACTGCAAGTTACCCAAAAGAGCCCACAGGAAATGGAGGTCCATGTCCTGCTCATCTCAGCCACAATTGTCTCACTGAATGCACATTGGGCAGTCAGCGCTCTCGGCTGCATTTTGGCACGGCGTCTCTCAGGCTGGAGCATGCCACCCAAGAACGGACAGAAGTTGTGGCACCTCCACAGCGTGCAGCCGGACAACGCTGTCCGAAAATGGATTGCAGCAGCACTGGAGTGGGGAAAACAGAGGTAAATGCCCACAAGGACTCAGAAATTCATTCTCAAGCTGCATCATCCAAGAAGGTACTTAATCAGGGTTTTCACCAGTGGGGCAGCGGTTGTTAACAGCCCAGCCACAGCCCTCAATTGCAGATTTGTTAGTCCCAGCAACAGAGGATACTCGGTCACTGGAAGAGCTGGTGTCAATAACCAGGAAGGAGCCTTCATCATGTATTCTCATGGGGGCATACCTGGAACATCTGTGTCAGAAGGAGTCTCTCTCTTGCACTCCTCTAATTGGGCTGAAGATACACAGAGATGCACAGCTGTGGTGTCAGACTACAGGAGCTAGAGTTACTAGCTACTACGCAGATCATTGTGGGGTGCCCGATGGTGGAAGGATGCTCTTTGAGTCTTGTAATGGAGGTCTGAATGTTGTCTCGTCTGGTACAGGCGATGATGTGGCCATGGGGGAGAGTGTCTCTGGTGAAGGGCATCAGGGTTTGGTTTGTATCCCCCGATACAGCTTCAAAAGTGCTGATTTCGCGGGCACTTTTCTAAAAATCCCAGCATTTTTACAAAAGTGACGATTTCGCGGGCACTTTTGTAAAAATCACTGCATTTTTACGAAAGAGCCAATTTCGCTGCAAACCGCGAAATCGCAAGATCCTGGAGGGTCTGCCTGTGCCACATCCCTCAGATCGGTTAAATAGCAATGTCAGATTCCTCGGTGTCACCTTCCACCATGACTACCTCATCATCATCATCCTCCTCTTCATTCCCTTCCATAAGTCTAAGTTGTTCCGTAACTTTTCTTTCCCCTTGCCTCTCCAGTTGTCTCCTGGTCTCTGTCTATCATCATCATAAGAAGTAGCGCTTAGAGAAGATGGTGCTGTAGTACCCCTTCTTTTCATTGGTGGTGATCTGGCAGCCAATGATTCTAAAAGAGGAGGTTCAACTTCTTGCTCTGAAGGAAGTTTAACCTCCTTTTCTGCTGTTTCAGGAACAGAGTAATTATGTGGTATAAAATGTACCAAAATGTACCATTGCTGGCTGCGGCTGCTGTCCACTTTGCTGTGTTGACTGAATTGATTGTGTACTACTTTGTGAAAGGGACAGATCCAATTCAACATCACAGCTCGTCACGGTGATATGATTGCATTGGCTGCCTCACTGACAGACATGGTCCTGGGCTTAGGGGGTGGTGCTGTTGATGCAGGAGTGCTCCTCTGAGCTTGCTCACCAGAGGCCAGTGCGGCAGGCACATCTTTCCTGAAAAAGGTTGCGGTTGGGCACGCTAGTGGTGGAAATCTGCTTCTTCTGCTCTCCACTAGCCACTTTCTTGGCCGCACCTTCCTTTGGGGCCATCTTGAAGCTGTCAGTTAGCAGTGCCACTTAGCTTTACAACAGGCTGAAGAGATGATCGAGGTACGTAGCCAGTCACACATCACGTCGTGCACTGGCCTTCTGTCTGGCAATACTGAAGGTGATGTCTCTTCTCTTGTGCACCCAAAAACAAATAAGCAAGAAAAACATCAGTGAAACGTGGCATTGTTGCAGTTCAAGTAGTAGTGCAAACAAGCAATATCATTTAGTGTGCTTACTTAAGTTATTATAAATATTTAACAATATAGTGTTCATTCATAACAGCAACACTACACCAACATAAACGTTCATGGTCTATACTCAGGAAAGATAAGAATGAGCAACAACAAAACACACAAATGTAACTGTTTGCTTTATGTGCATCAAGTGGGATGTGTCAATCATGGAGGTACAGCTGACAAATAACAATAGAATAATCCTTACACAATTAATGTTGTTGTGCATCTATATTTCGTGAGACATTTTACTCGTCCCCTTGTCGGACTAAACCCGGATTCTAGACAAACGACACTGCCGGTCCTGATCGCACTCAATTCCCTGTCCTGCGGACAGCGGCACCCCTGTGGCCGATCGAATTCATCCCCAAGACCGCAGCCCACCCTCGCATCAACTGCCTCCATAGACATGAACTGGAAGACATAATTCACAGCCCAGCCATTCCTGAGGCTGCCCCCACTCGAATAACTCCTTACAGCAGGTCCAGACACAGGGGTTCCTGTTTCCGCGTTTCCCGCACAGACTCTCTCCTTCTCTGCCACAGTGACAGCAGAGCACTTTTCAAGAATTTTGTAACCATCGTCCTGATGATGACCTTGATTTAAATAGGTCAAAACGCAGTCGACTTCACAACGACATTTGCAGCAACCAAAGGGTAATTTTTAAACCATGAAACTGCACCTATAATTGTAAATACCGTTGTTTGACCCCCCAATTTATTGTTCTTGATTGCTTTCTTTGCAGCTTCACGTTGGTACTTAATCACTTGTGTCACTGCGCCATTCACTCACCACAACACTTCCAGTGCACATTTGGTTGTTATGGTTACTGCAATCTAGTTGTATTATAGTGCTTCTATATGCAAATAACCCTTCCACCTTACTTGGTCTCCCTCATCCTTTTGTCCCTGTGCTATGTGATTGACGCACTCTCTATGAACAGTCCCCCTGTATGATATACCAGTTGAGACATTGTTCTATTGGTATAATACTTACCCGGTCTCAGCTGGGTAAACGGCTTTACTCCTGTCCCTGTTTACGTGTGCATCTATAACAGACATGGGGTTGATTCTTTGATGCCAAATGTTATGAAAATGGTTAAAAAACTAAGCCAAAAATAAAAAATAAAAAAGTAGAGAATTAACATAAAAATAATGTAAATTAAAACATTGAAAAATAATTAACAAATTGAAAAACTAAAATTGAAAAAAATAAAATAGAATAATTATAAATACGTGACATTATCCTCAAGCATATCATTATAATTTATTAAACTGTTATCTCATTGCTCAAGCATATGGCAAAGGGCCACACTGTCTGGACACACAAAATGGCTTCCTGCCATTGACACATGGTCATCAACTACAACACAGAGCAAAAAAGCATTGGGAACAAAGAGAAGACGTGCAGGCCTATGGAAAAGCAAACTGGCTACCTACACAAAATGGCCACTGACTGACCACATTGTAAACCAGCAAGCAAGGAGGCATTGCCGCAACATAATGATAGAAGCTCAAATCATGCAAGCCTATGGCAACAGCACACTGGATGCCTACGCAAAATGGCCACCAGCCACATGGTCAAACAGCAAGCAAAGAGGCATGGGGATTAAAAGAGAAGACATGCAAGCCTATGGCAAAAGACGGCCAGTCTACACAAAATAGCCACCAGCCACATAGTCAGAACAACAACAACCAGCAAAGAGGCATGGTCACTCACAAATAGAAAATAGAAAAGACATGCAGGCCAATGGCAAAAGCACACTAGCTGGCTACACAAAACGTCCACCAGCCACATGATCACAACAACAACAACAACTAGCAGGAAGGCATGGCCACAAACAAGACATGAAGGCCTATGGAAATGCACACTGGCTGGCTACACAAAAAGTCCACCAGCCACATGGTCGGACAACAACATTCAAGAAGGCCGGGCCACAAACAAAGAAGAAATGCAGGCCTATAGGGAGAGCACACTGGCTGGCTACACAAAATGGCCGCCAGCTACATGGTCAGACAACAACAACCAACAAGAGGGCATGGTCACAAACAGAGAAGGCATGCAGTACTATGGCAAAAGCACACTGAGTGACTACACAAAATGGCGCCAGCCACATGGTCAGAAAAACAAAGAACACATGCAGGCCTAGGTTGGACACTGACTATACAAAAAGGCCCCTGGCCACATGGCATAATGAACAACAAAGGCAAATGGTGGCCTATGCCAAACACACATGCACACACACTGGCCAAACAAAAGAGGCATGGTAACATTGTGAACACAGCATTAATTCATCATTGCCAAAAAATAAATTAACAGGGCTAAAAATGTTCACAACAACACACATCCTTCAAAGGAATTACCCCACCTAAACATTGTTTGAAGGTAAAAAAATATGAAATACCACAAAAACATATTTTGTATTTTAATCCAATGCCAGCCATGGCCCAAATGATGTTTTAATTCTACAGACACCACAGAAACAGTTATTTCACGCACCCATGAATAGTACAGGGCCTACTGGCAGGAAAGGCCCATTGGCAGACTAGGCTACATAGTGAATTAAATCAATCAATATTGCAAACTTATTAAAAACATGGAGAAGAAAATGTATTGAACTGAGCAACATTTTTCCTTTACAAAAGAAGATAAAGGTCATGCAAAATAATAACTAGGGGCCAGATTTAGGTAGCCTAATACCGGTCGGTAACGGCCGAAATTACCGAATTTCAGCCGTTACCGACCGGTATTAGGCTTGGGAGATGTAGGAGGCCAAATTGAAGGATTCGGTAATTTACTAAATCAGTAATTTAAGGAATCGGTAAATTACCGAATCCTTAAGATACCTGAATGTAGGGAGCACTCAAGTGAGTGCATTCCATATTTAAGGATTCGTTATTTACCACCAACTACAAGTTGGTGGTAAATATCGAAAACCTTTAAAAAAAGCAATTTTGCTTAGGGCATGTATGTGTGCCACATGTGCACACATGCACGATTCAGGGGTGCAACAGGGTGTCAAAATGACACCCTGCCACCCTTGAATGTGTTCCCCCTTTTACTGAATCGGTATTTACCGATTCGGTAATTCCAATTCATTCCTATGGGCCTCCAGGCCCATAGTAATGAATGGGAATTACCGAATAGGTAAATACCGATTCGGTATTTAACAAATCTTACCGATTCGGTAAAATGTACTGAATAAATACCTACATCTCTTTACCGATTCTGAAATACAGAATCAGTAAAATTCGGTATTTTAGAATCCGTAAATCTGGATTACCTACATCTGGTCCTAGATCCCTACTAAAACTGCAGGCCACCCACCACAATATATTTTAAAAATCGAATAAAAATGCCCAAATAGATCCAGTCAAACAAACTACACCCTTATACACTGAATTATTTGAATTGAATTTGGAATTTATAATCTTTATTGATTGATTAATTAAAATCATTGCAATCACATCTTAATTCACCAAGAAAAACACAATTACATTTGAAAACAAGAGAACTTCTTTTCACATAATACAAAAACAATCCCATAAATACAATTTAAAACCTTATTAATAAGCCCACATCTAGCCACCTTACATCTTTAATTACATAATACAGTTTAAAGTGATGGTGTGCTTGGGGCGTGGCCACGGAGGCAACCAAGATGGCTTCCTCTGTCTGAAGCTCCGCCGGCCGGGCTCCCGTATGAACATTTAAGCATGTAATTTCCCACATTCCAGCCTGCAAATCGATTTCATCCTGCAGCAGCCCCGATTTGGCATCTATCGACACCCGCGCGGAACCTGGGGACGGCGTGAGAAGGAAGAACGGCAGAGGGGATCGAGGGCCTATATCCCTCGTGGAAGAATCCCTGACTGCGCCCGGCTGGTAGGTGAGTGCTGTGCTTGTCGTGCCCCTGCCGCGCTCTGCGCCCTCTTGCGGTGCTTGGTTTGCCCTGCCTTCGCCCCGTTCGCCTCCGGGTCGAGTGGTGCTGCTCCTGGCTCCCCAGGGGCGCGTTAGCGGCTCTGGGGCCTACGGCGCTGTCCCGGGCCGGGACCTCGAGTTGCGGCTCGGCCCGTTGGGGCTGGGGGGTGAGGCCTGGGCGCTCTGTAGGCCGCAGGGGGTGTGAGGGAGGTGGTGGGCGCTACGGGTGCTGGTGCCCCCCTCGGCATTGTGGTGATCCCGCCCTGGCATCCTGCTGTCTTTTTCCATGCCAAAGACGCTGCTGTCTACATATGCCCTCCTGTGACACACAGGCTGACTATATCGAGGGTGCTCCCCTGGCCTGACCGCAAGGCCTGATTTGGAGAACTCTGGGCTGTGATCCCGTCTGTGCCCACTGTCCATGATCGGCCTAGCCCTGAGAACACCTTGGTGGATCGCCTGTGACCGCGTGGCGGCGTGATTGGTGGCCCTTACTGCGTAGTTATTTTGTTGTAGCGGTCCTGTTGCCACAGCTACATTCACAATCTTTTGCTGCTACCAGATACTTCTTGGCGGAGCTATGTACTATGGGTGACCCCTGACCAGCTACAAGACAGGCCACAGGCGTGAGTGCGGACCTCTTATGCACCTTTTGCTGCGGCCCTCGCATTACTGCGTTCCCTGAGGCACGCCAATCGCTGCTTTGGCCTCTCACTTGACAGTGATAGTGAACTTTTCTGCACTGGTAATTGTTCCATACCTGTTCTTCGGAGCCTTTGCCCGTTGCCGGGTTCCTTCCTCAGCGCCCCTCATTCCCCCTCGACATCGCGCCAGGATACTCCCAAGTAGAGCGCGCTATAAAATGGTTTATACATACATACATACTTCCACCATGGGGAAAAGGGATCCAAACCAACGCAGGCTCAGCTTTGACAAAGAGTCCCTCCTCGCCACTGATGCTCTGCCAGGCTTCTCCATGGGTGCTGTGGAGTCTGCGGATCGCGACGACGCAACCTCCTTGGTCACTGCCATGATGAATGAGATGAGGGCGGGCTTCAAATCGTTGGATGGTCGGTTCGACAGTCTTGAACAAAAATTAGCGGACATGGGATCTAAGGTCCAGGCCCACGACCGGCGGCTGGATGTGGTGGAGTCTAGAGTCTCGGACATTGAGGATAATGCATCGAAGTCATTGAAGAGACTGGAGCGTGCCGAAAAGATCTTCAAGGAAGTAGCCATCAAGAACGAGGACCTTGAGGCGCTTAGCCGCCGCAACAATATCTGCATCCTTGGCGTGGCGGAGACGACGTCGACTGGAAGGATGGATCTCTTCGTGGAGAAGCTGCTCGTCGACCTGTTTGGCAGAGAAGTGTTCACGCAGGGGTTTGTGATAGATCTTTGGTCCCTCGGCCTCGTCCTGGTCTGCCCCTTCGCCCCATCATCGCTAGGCTCATGAATTTTTGGGACCGCGATGCTGCCCTTCGAGCTGCTCATGAAAAGGGTGAAATCCAGTGGCAGGGCAGCAACTTATCCTTTTTTCCGGATTTTACCTTTATGGTCCAAGAGGCATGATGGAAATATAATGGCGTGAAGGCCGCGCTCCGAAACTCGGGCCTCAAGTATGGTATGCTATATCCTGCACGACTGAAGGTGGAGGACGCCTGCGGAAGCTCAGGAGTTTTGCCAGCACTATAAGAAGCAGGGGTCAAGTGCGGCTTCGGCTGCTGGTTCGCTCTCCCCGGTCCATGGCGATTCACAGAACAGCGTTGAACTTTTTCCGGAACCTGGGACTGGCTGAAGATCCAATAATGCATATCCTTTTGCTTTTTTCTGGACATTACATGATTATGTATATTCTAGGTCTATTCATATTCTGATTTACGGGTATGCCTGTCCGGCGTGGCGTTGCTGCCCCCCCCCATGGCGGATGCCTTCGTGTTATCGTTTTTTGGGGGTTCTTTTGAAATTGTTTATTACTCTCTTTTTAGGTCAGTGGCATGTATATTGTTGCGTTCTGCTGTACGATTGCAATGGGTTGGCCTCTATGGGGTTGCTATGAGGCTGGGTGGTGAGTGGGGTGAGGAGTTTGTTTGGTTCTTTTGTATTAGCGATTGTTACATCATTTATCAGGTACTTGAGTCGAGATGGAGTGACACACAATCTGGTATATTTATGTCATGGTCTACTAGATTGCCAAGTTAGGCCTTCAGCTCTGTCCTTCCGGGCTTTCATTGATGTCCTGGAATGTCAGGGGGCTGAATAATACCAGAAAGCGCAGACAGGTTTTTAATTACATCACTAGGCACTGGATTGATATTGCCTTTTTACAGGAGACGCATCTGGCCCCCTCTGACTCCTCGTTACTTGCGAAAAGCTGGGGTACCCATAGTTTCTTTTCTCATTATAGCAGATACTCTAGAGGGGTAGCCATAATTATACACAAACTAGTGCAATTTGCTTTATCCAGCAGTGTCGTGGACGGGGAGGATCGCTACCTTATAGTCACGGGTACACTTTTAGGGTACAAGGTCACATTATTGGGGATCTATGGCCCCAATGCTAACACCCCTTCCTTTCTTCAAGATTTACAAGTGAGACTCCTCACACTTGACCCTGGGCTATTGATTGTTGGAGGAGACTTTAATTTATTATTGAACCCGACGAAGGACAGCACTTCCTCCTCCCCTGACGCTAAAGGTAGATCACGGTCAATTCTGTTAGATATATGCACACACTTCTCCTTAATCGACATAGAGGCACAGCTTCACCCACAGCTTCCCGAGTACACACACCACTCCGGATTCCACAACACCTGGACCAGAATTGATTATTGGCTCCTTTCCCCTGGGGTTGCTGGGTGGGTGGAGAACCTTCTCACTCTCCCGCACACTCTGTCAGACCACTCCCCAATAATCCTTAAATTTAAGATCCCAAGGTTGGGTGGGTATGAGACGCAGTGGCGATTTCCCGGGAGAGATCTGACGAACCCTGTTTTCACTGAGGAGATACGGCAGGCCATTGAGGACTACTTCGACTTGAACACCGGGTCGGTGGAGTCTTGGGCAGTTTTTTGGGAGGGGTTCAAGGCAACTATTCGGGGTGTCTGCATCGCCAAACATGTTGGGGCTTTGAGAGATGTTCGCTCCGCGCTGTCTCGCAATGAGAAAGACATTGCTGCACTTGATGAAGAATTGTTACAGAATCCATCGGAGGACACCGAGACCAGACATTGTCCTGCCCAACTTAACTTTGTGGGTTTTATATTCAGAATGCATGCTATCCGATTGGCTTGGCTTGTGATGAAGGAATTCAACTCGTTAGATAATGTACCCTTTATTTCTGGTAGAATGACCCGTTTCCTTTGCTTAACCTGAACCCGATTCCTATGGCTAGTTTCCTGTTAAGTCCCAGATGCCCACTCCACGAGAGTTAAAGCTCCCCAAGGGAATGAACCTCATATTAAACATCTACTATCCATGAAGTTGAGAAATGCCATAATTATATGTGATTGTACATCTGTGTTTTACCCCTCCTAGGCCCGCCCTTAAGGTTCAACGTTGTTGTCCCTTGAAACGACCTGTGAATACCGTTTTAAAGATTCAGAGACCTTTGAAGGTTCACCTCCATCTGATTAATTTACAGGTACTTCAGGCCTTTAATGTGGCCGTAATCCCCTCATGGAGTCACTGTAGAATGAAACATAAAAGTCTTATGGCTCTCTCCCTTTTTTTCCTGATCCTTCCCATTTCCTATATGTAGAATTTGTGAGCTACGCCTAAGAAATCTTGAAAATTTTAACTGGTCTGGCCCCTCATTGAAAACTGAAACGGGAGTCAGTTTTTAGCCCTTCCCACCCTCCTTCGGACGGTGGTGACTACTATTCTGTATTCGTGGTGAGTAGCATTCTGATTCCCTTGTTCTTGATTCCGATGAGACTAAATGATACTGATTTAATCTGACTATAGAAGAGATGCTTCCTTAATTGGGGAGACTTTTTTAAGATGGAGTTCCCTCGAACCTGAGTGTCCCTTTGGAATGACCCTTCCGGGGGATCCCCTATTTGAAAACTTTGGACTTGGTATAAATGTATGAATGTTTGGTTAACATGCTCTAGATGATAGTGCATGAAATGTATGGACATGTGGATTCCCTGTCCCTTGAGGTTTTGTGCTAAAAGTTTGTTTCCGTGAATTATATAATTAAATGCTTTTGGAGTGACTTGAGTATTTGGAGCCACTACACATATTGACTAAAGATATAAGTTAATGTATGCAAAATAAAAGACCATGTATGTGGCGGCTGTTCTTTATACATGTATATATATTTTTGTATTTTCAGTCGTGTGTCCCCCCCACCCCGTGGTACCTCTGCGCCCTGACGAAGGTGCGGCCTGATTCGGGCCTTACACCGAAACGCGCGTTGGCGTATTTCCTGTTGGCGGCAGATCCTCATCTGATTTAGATGACCTTATTCTTTCTTTTTCTGCCCCACCTTGTGCTTTTGTCAATGCAACATAGTCCATCTTGATTGCACTCATAGGCATTGTTGTACCGTTGTGTATGTGATGTGTGAAAGGAATTTTAATTGAGAGATAATGGAAAGGATATGAATGTGGACTGAGTTTTGAATTGTGCAGTGTGTGTGGGACCCCTGTTTTACATTGAAATTGTGTATACGTTATATATGTAATGTCTTTTATATCTAAACAAAAAAAAATCTGAAATCTCTAGAAAAAATGTCGCTGACCAAATGGCTGATAAATAAAGAAATCTAAAAGGTCTCTATGTGTATTTGGCTCTAATACTCCTTGTTGTCACCCGCTTGTGAATCCTAGGATCCTCTTGTAGGACCTCTATATACTATACGGGCAGGGTTCTTTGTCTGATTCTTTTTTTGCTGCTTTACCCCTCTGGCCTGCCCTTAATCAAAAAACCCCGATTGGGAACCCCCTTCTATTTTGTTATTTCTTCACAGCCCTGAGCTGCGGCGGTGTGTGGGTGCTCTGGTGTACCTGGGAACTAGTGTATGAGAGATTGTTCTGATGTATGAAAGTTCAGAGTGATTGTTACCAAGTCTTTTGGTCTGAGAGCTTCCCCTGTTCCATCGTGGGCGCTTTATTGCCTTCTTTAGCGCTCTTTATTTCACTTAAATCCCGAAGTATTTCCAGCTACTATGAAAAGTATCAAAACGTTTGGATTTTCAGATGAAGATTATGCCAAGATGATCGGCACTACCACTAATGGCAATCCCCAATTTACCCTCTCCAAGGGTTTAGATGGGGAATGGACGAAACTATTAAATCTAAGGAAAACATCCAAAAGAACAGAACTTCATGCCCAATTTATGTTGGATTACCTCAGAGCAGGGACTCCTTTTCTGAGTACCTCTTAAAGAGAAAACAGAACATTTTTGAAAAGACTTTAGACTTTTTTTCTCAGGAGCGAGCCTACCCCTACCTCGCCAATGGGTATTATACCAATCAGGATGAGGCGAATCAAGGCAACCAGGCCCCAAGATGGGGTAATAAAAGAGGAACTACCTTCTAAGATACCACCGACTCGGAGGGAGAAGGTCAAGAAGAGTATGATCCTAATTTTGATCAAGGATATAACTCTGGTCATCCCAATAGATCTGGACCATTCGAGAGAAATACCCCTCAACATAGTTTTTTAGGGAACCGCCGGGGCAACTCCCGCCCAAGTACGCGAACCCCTCTAGCGAGGAACTACCATCCGGGTCGAGGACAACCGCAGATGTATGTTCAAACTCGACATGGCCAATATTGGAAAACATAAAGGGCATCCCAGTTTTCAACCTGTCTCATAAAGAGATAGACCCCAGCTTTTCCAATCTTTTGACCAGAGGTTTATCGTTTGTCCCATCTGCCAACTTTGATAAATTCGAATTCACCAAGGATCTATACTTGTTCTTCAGAAGGATACGATTAAAAAAAAATTCTGATCGTTCCCCCATCTTAGATCAAGAGAATAGATCAGGATTAAAACCTCCTTCGTCGTTTAGGCCCTCTATAGAAATGGTGGGCCCAGAAGTGAACATTTTTGAGAAAGTTGTAACTAGGAAGATTGATCAATTGATTAAATATGTTCCGGTACCCCTCTCTAACCTATCTGGATCAGAAGAAAAAATCCTTAAAAATCTAAAGGAAGACAAAAATCTTACGATTAAGCCCTGCGACAAAGGGGGAGGAATTGTTATCTTTGATACTTCCAACTATACGGACAAAATGAACACCTTACTTTCCTCCTCTGGCCATTACCAGAAAATCGTTCATAATCCTGAGAATGCCCTTAAACAACGCATTCTATCCCTGGTTGAAAGAGCCTGTGAAACAGGCCTCATTTGTGAACAAGAGGCTGAATTCTTAACCCCCAGCTTCACCCGAATGCCAATAATCTATGGGGTTCCCAAAACACATAAAAACAGCACTGATTCCCCCTTGAGGCCCATAGTCTCCACCATTGGGGCTGCAACTGAGCCCCTGTCTAAGTATATAGACCGGTTTCTTAAACCAATGGTGAGTGAACTAGAATCCTATGTCAAGGATACTGGGCATTTCATTGGCAAGATTGAGGGTACCCCGAGAACTACTAGTTACCTTGGATGTGGAATCCTTATATTCCAACATCCCGCAAAATGGAGCATACAAAACCATAGAGAAAATCTTGGCGTCTAAACCTGATATCACCAATGCTGAATTTATCCTCCAATGTTTGGAGTTGGTTCTGTATGAAAACTATTTTGAATTTAACAATAACTTGTTCAAACAGATCAGAGGAGTCAGCATGGGGGCCAGTTGTGCCCCCAGTATTGCCTGCTTGTATGTGGGAGAGTTCGAGAGAATCAACATCTATAACGAAATGGCCCCCTTCCATGAAAATGTCAAAATATGGTCTTGTTTCATCGATGACATTTTCTTTATATGGAATGGGGACCATGAATCTCTAAATGAGTTCGTTCTTTGGCTTAATGCAGCCGACCCTAATCTCCAGTTTACCATCCATGTGAGTAATGTCAAAATCGAGTTCCTTGACATCTGGGTGGAAGATGAGGCCCAAAAATTAAAAGTATCTTTATACACAAAACCCACAGCGAGAAATACGCTGTTGCATTACGGCAGTTTCCACCCACGATGTCAAAGGGACAGTATACCGTACAGTCAGTTTCTTCGGATTAGAAGAACTGTACTGACATTGGAGATTTTTTAACTCAATCGGACATCCTAAAAGAAAAACTCATACATCGAGGATATCCCACCAAACTGATCAAGGATTCGTTCAAACGAGCGAGATATTCGAACCGGGAGTGCATGTTCCAACAAAAAGAAAAAGAACCCTCAGACCAATTGGTATGCATTACCCGACACTCCAACCTTAATCACAAGCTGAGACAAGCAATTACCTCTAGCTGGCACCTCCTTAACTTGGAAAGGGACAGACCCACCCTACGTAGGCCTATTTTTGCCTTTAAAAGAAACAAGAATTTGAAAAATCACCTTGTGAGAGGCAAGATGCAGGATCCTTCCACCATCCTACAAACGCTCATCACCATTCTGAATCCCATCTTTGGAAATCACAGATGTGGTACCTGCTAGGCATGTCCCCATGCGATTGTCAGCGACACCGTTACCACCACCCATCGTACCAAATCAGTGGCACGGAACAAAAGACTGACCAATTGTCGCACGGGCAATGTAATTTACGTGATACTATGCCCATGTAATTTACCGTACGTAGGAGAAACAGCCTGAGAGTTGGTGAGCATAAGTCCAATATCAGGAACAAGAAAGTATCTGCCCCCATGGTGTCACACTGGCTGGAGAATGAACACTCAGAAAAAGAACTTAGGTGGTTTATCCTTGAAATAATTCAGGCAAAACCAGGAGTAGACCCCACGACCCTCCACAAAAAGAGAGAAGCCTTTTAGATTTTCTTTCGGAACTCTGTCAAACTAGGCCTAAATGAAGAGTGCCCCTGGCCCAATGCCATTCTGTAGCTGTTGGGAATGATCTGTCTCCTCCAACATGCCGTTTTAGGACTTTCCCTAAAAGCCTTGTGACTCAGGTCTTTTTTGAGAATGATGCCCCCTGCATTGACGCACTTAGGTTCTATAGCACCTTCTGAACTTGTGACCCCTATGTGCGTGGAATCAGGCCCCTACCTTTGGCCTTTGATACACGACCTTTACCCTAGTGCCTTGGTAATTTAGATTCCGAGTAACTGGAAATTAATATGCCAGTTTAGGATTTTTTTAAAGGCTATATGACTTAGGCTTTCGTTGAGATATTGAGATATTGACGCATCTATACACAATATTACCCGTGACCTTGGTACCTCCTTGTTTGAGGAATTAGGTCTTTTCCATCGGCTCTTTGATCTACAAGGTCTTCTGTAATGCCTTAGCAATTTAGATCCTTTGAAGCTGGTCCGCCGACCTGCCACTGTATGGAGGGTTTTTGTTATAGGTAAAAATATCAAACGAGGAAGTGCAGAGGCAATGGTGATAGAATCACCCTCCTAGAAGCCGTACATAAACAATGAGATTCTATCAATGTGGGGAGTGATTATTTTAGTCGTTGTTGTTGACTGTGAAGACCTAGTGTCTACAAATAGTGAGCAAGGCTCCTTTTTGCGGGTGGCAAGAAGGGAGCACTATGTGCTTTTAAAATACCCCTCACACACTATGAATCCCATAGTGTCATGCTTCATCATTGGGGTCTTCCCGTCCCTCTACGGGGAGGGCGTGCTGCGACCTACGAACTACGCGGGAGCACTTGATATAATGACAATACGCTATGTGTAATGTGAGGACAGTGATAAGTAAATGGGTAGTAGGGACCTAATTAAGTGTAGATGTGCTATTGAAGAAAAATTAAAAATTCCCCGGCTAGTAGAAAAAAACAGATTTATTAACTTCCCTAGCTGGGAATAGTAAAAAGGGGGGGTGGGTGTAGTAGAACGGAATACGTTATCTACTTGGTCGACATGACATGTTTCATAAGCAGACCCGTACTGCTTACTCCTCAGGACCTCTAATAGTCCCTACTGACAATACTCAATTGTAAATAAATGTAGTATGCCTAAAGTCCTAGACTCGGTAGCAAAAATAAGCTACTAAGTACTGCTTCTGGGCTTGAGTGGGCCCGCGGCGAAGCGTGAAAAAGGTTGACCTATTGTGGTCCAGTTGTTTCACTTGTTGCGTGCCTGCATCTTAGGGTTAAGTTTGACGGTATAGTGACCGCATCTGCTACTCAGCATTAATCCTACCCTTCAGCAGCTCCGTTTGAGGGGTATTTTAAAAGCACATAGTGCTCCCTTCTTGCCACCCGCAAAAAGGAGCCTTGCTCACTATTTGTAGACACTAGGTCTTCACAGTCAACAACAACGACTAAAATAATCACTCCCCACATTGATAGAATCTCATTGTTTATGTAGGGTTTTTGTTATATCCCTCTTCTCTCTCTCGTGTCGCGGATCTTCTATCATTCTATAGTTACTCACTACGGCCCATCGCGACCCAAATCTACATCACCTTAAGATGGCCGCCACTTTAGAATCCCGGGCGAAGTCCGTTCTCCATTTTTTGATCTGGAGCCCTGGACGCTAATTGGTGGGCGTGCTTTGCCTATCGGGGGTTTAAAAACAATGCGGGGATAACGACAGCCCACCGGCGCGCTTGAATCGGGAGCTGTTGGAATTTTATAACTGAATTTCTACCGACCTTTGTACATCACGTTATTCTAGTAAGTGTATCCACGCCCTATAGACTATGCTGTACCTACGCCCAATAGACTTTGAACCCACGTCCTATAGATAATGCGGAGCCCTAGTTAGATCCCTGGCATCTATGGTCTTTAAATCTGTGCCTGGAGCCTTAAGCGCATAATCGCTAAAATCCTTTTCTTTCTTTTAGATTCATCTAATCAGAACCAGAAGAAACCTTCTTCTTGCCCAGTGGGTCCCTGGTGCATTTACCCTCGGATAGCCGCCGTTCTTTAGGTAAATTGCATTCATCACACGTATCTGTCTGCCCAACTTAACTTTGTGGGTTTTATATTCAGAATGCATGCTATCCGATTAGCTCAGCTTGTGATGAAGGTATTCGACTCATTAGATAACGTACCCTTTATTTCTGGTAGAATGGCCCGTTTCCTTTGCTTAACCTGAACCCGATTCCTATGGCTAGTTTCCTGTTTAGTCCCAGATGCCCACTCCACGAGAGTTAAAGCTCCCCAAGGGAATGAACCTCATATTAGACATCTGCTATCCATGAAGTTGAGAAATGCCATACTTATATGTGATTGTGCATCTGTGTTTTATCCCTCCTAGGCCCACCCTTAAGGTTCAACCTTGTTGTCACTTGAAACGACCTGTGAATACCGTTTTAAAGATTCAGAGACCTTTGAAGGTTCACCTCCATCTGATTAATTTACAGGTACTTCAGGCCTTTAATGTCGCCGTAATTCCCTCATGGAGTCACTGTAGAATGAAACATAAAAGTCTTATGGCTCTCTCTCTTTTTTTCCTGATCCTTCCCATTTCCTATATGTAGAATTTGTGAGCTACGCCTAAGAAATCTTGAAAATCTGAACTGGTCTGGCCCCTCATTGAAAACTGAAACGGGAGTCAGTTTTTAGCCCTTCCCAACCTCCTTCGGACGGTAGTGACTACTAACCTGTTTTCCTGGTGAGTGGCATTCTGATTCCCTTGGTCTTGATTCCGGGGAGACTAAATGATACTGATTTAATCTGACTATAGAAGAGATGCTTCCGTAATTGGGGAGACTTTTTTAAGATGGATATCCCTCGAACCTGAGTGTCCTTTCGGAATGACCCTTCCGGGGGACCCCTATATGAAATCTTTGGACTTGGTATAAATGTATGAATGTTTGGTTAATATGCTGTAGACGATAGTGCATGAAATATATGGACATGTGGATTCTCTGTCCCTTGAGGTTTTGTGCTAAAAGTTTGTTTCCGTGAATGATATAATTAAATCCTTTTGGAGTGACTTGAGTATTTGGAGCCACTACACATATTGACTAAAGATATAAGTTAATGTATGCAAAATAAAAGACCATGTACATGGCGGCTGTTCTTTATACATGTATATATATTTTTGTATTTTCAGTTGTGTGTCCCCCCACCCCGTGGTACCTCTTCGCCCTGACGAAGATGCGGCCTGATTCGGGCCTTACACCAAAACGCGCGTTGGCGTATTTCCTGTTGGCGGCAGATCCTCATCTAATTTAGATGACCTTATTCCTTCTTTTTCTGCCCCAGCTTGTGCTTTTGTCAATGCAACATTTTTCATCTTGATTGCACACATAGGCATTGTTGTACCGTTGTGTATGTGATGTGTGAAAGGAATTTTAATTGAGAGATAATGGAAAGGATATGAATATGGACTGAGTTTTGAATCGTGCAGTGTGTGTGGGACCCCTGTTTTTCATTGAAATTGTGTATACGTTATATATGTAATGTCTTTTTTATCTAAACAAAAAAAAATCTGAAATCTCTAGAAAAAATGTCGCTGACCAAATGGCTGATAAATAAAGAAATCTAAAAGGACTCTATGTGTATTTGGCTCTAATACTCCTTGTTGTCACCCGCTTGTGAATCCTAGGATCCTCTTGTAGGACCTCTATATACTATACGGGCAGGGTTCTGTGTCTGATTCTTTTTTTGCAGACGCTTGTCATTGTTGATGGCGTTTAGAAAGGAGGCGGATAGAGAGTTGCGGTTTTTATCCACACAGTACACAGCACGACAGTATGGGGAGGGCGACAGACCCGGTAAGCTATTGGCACAACTACTTCGCCCCCCCTTATCAGGCACCTTATGTCACAGAGATTGTAGGCCCGTAGGGTGAGGTGCTTCGTTCCACACCAGAAATCTGCAACACATTTTTATCCTATTACAAACGCCTCTATACGTCCACGCTGGCCGGGGACCTGGGGGACCAAGGGGCCTACCTAAACGAGATCGCTATGGTGTATCTTGAAAAGCACATGCAGGAATTCTCCTTCCCAAGCCAGGCAGGGACGCCACATTGTGCAGCTTGAAATGACTTGGCATACGCAGATTGTAGATAAAATGTAGGTTTAATAATCCATACAACCCCTTAGGCAAACCAGGACCAACTCCTTCAGCAACCACGTTATTCTCCTCTGCCACCTGGATTCTACATTCCAGAATCCAGTAAGCAGGGCTTCGTAACATCAGCATTTAAAGGAACATGTAACATTGATAAGATATAACATATCTCCCTTCCTAAATAACTTAAAACAAGTTGTGTCATTATAACATTAAAATTTGTTATTAAAATATTTAATAATAAGAAGATATAATTTATTTACAAAATTTTTTAAATGCATTTATAATTTTTCATCCATATGGGTTTGGATTTAGGACGAACACTCTTCTCCTTTACTTTTCCATTTGAGGCCATTTTTGTAGAATTTGTAGATTCAGATTCTCCATCAAAATATTTTTGATTTGCAAGAAGTTTACATTCTAAATCATTGCATTTCGTTATACTCCTTGTATTCCATTTCTTACCGTCATCTAACATGACTATATTTCCAACTGCATAAACAATCTGTTTTGGTTTGGACCATTTGAAAGAACCTGGTTTCTTGTTCCCCATTTGTTGTGTACGTACCCATTCACCACTTTTAAATGATTTTGATGACGTTTTAACTTTGAGATTATGATCATGGATATATTTCTTTTGGTATTTTTGAACTTTATTCAAAATTTCCTTGTTGTCTTTAATTGTTATGTCATCTTTCTTAGACATCCAAATAGGTTTGACTTTGGAACCTGCCTCACGTTTTTTTTAACAGAAAAAAAGGAGATATCCCAGTGGCTGTATGTGGAGTATTCCTGTAAGACCATAACATGTTTTTGACAGCATCTTTGCAATTATCACCATTGTTGTTTGCTAGTTGAATACATTCTTTTAAAACTCGGTTAAATCGTTCTACTAAACCATTTTCTCTTGGATTATAAACCGAAGTGGTGTTATGTTTAATATCAACCATTTTAAGATAGTCTGCAAATTCACTTGCTATCAATTGTGGGCCATTATCTGAAAGAATTACACTAGGATATCCTTCTCTACGAAAAATTTCTTCACAAAAATTAATTATGTTGGAAGCTTTAATGTCTTTTACGAAAGCAACTTCAGGCCACTTAGAATGAAAATCCATTAAAACTATTGCATATTTATCCTCAATTCCCTTCACATGAAAAGGACCGCATATATCAATAGCAACCTTGTCCCATGGTTTATTAGGAAAAGAGGTTGCAGAAATTGTGGTTTCTTGTGATTTGTGAGATTTATCACTACACATGCATGCTAGACAATTTCGAACACATCTTTCTATGTCTTTGTCCATGCCAATCCACCAAAAATCATTTCTAGCTCTCCTTTTCATGCTAGTCACGCCACTATGTCCTTGATGCAATAACTTTAACATTTTTTCCTTAAGCGATGACGGTACTATTAATCTGTCGCCTCTCCTAAGAATACCATCAACATACGATAATTCTCCCCACACCATTTTATAGTCGGCTAAATCAGTCTTGTTCAAGGTAGATGGATTTATACCTTCATGTAACTTTTTGATCAGTTGTTGTAAAATATCATCTATAGCCACAGCTTCAATCCATTCTTGTTCTTTCAAAGCATTATTGCATGACTCCTCTATGCTGGCTATTAACCACTCGTCTTTTCCTTCATCTACATCAATCGTATCACAGTTTAATGGAAGGCGTGATAGACAGTCAGCATTTATGTTTTTATGACCAGGTACATATTTTATCTTGTAATTGTATTCTTGCAATCTGTATGACCATTTTGCTATTCTAGGAGTGGCTTTTGAAGCACCTTTTGTAGTAAATATGTCAATTAGTGGTCTGTGATCTGTCCATAGTTCAAATGCTGTTCCCCAAATAAATGTCTTGAAGTGATCTACTCCCCACCAACATGCTA
The DNA here is from genome assembly GCF_964261635.1 of Lissotriton helveticus. Classification (NCBI taxonomy): domain Eukaryota; kingdom Metazoa; phylum Chordata; class Amphibia; order Caudata; family Salamandridae; genus Lissotriton; species Lissotriton helveticus. The sequence goes on from NC_136067.1 coordinate 1,120,098,976, forward strand.
AGGCTTCTTTTTCAATTACTGAATATGATGGTTCAGCTCCTTTAAGTGTGCGAGAAGCAAAGGCAATGATTCTCTCAGCACCATCATTGTCCCTTTGCATAAGAACAGCACCTAATCCATAAGCACTTGAATCAACTACTATTATAGAGGTTTGATTAGGATCATTCGGCTTCAGGGCAACTGCCTTGGTGATGTCTTTTTTTATGTTGTCGAAAGCTTGTTGACATAAGGTGGACCAATTAAATGACACACCTTTCTTCATTAGCATTCTCAAATCATGTACCTTGTCAGCAAAGTTAGGAACAAATTTGGAATAATATTCCGCAAGTCCCAAGAAGGACCGTAATTGATCTTTATTTAGTGGATGAGGTGCTTTTTCTATAGCGTCTAATAATTTCATTTTTGGTTTAACTCCTTCATTGGAAATAGTGTGACCTAGATAATCAATTTGTTTTACTCCAAACTTACATTTTTCACCACATACAGTTAAACCAGCATTTTGAAGTTTACCAAGAACATTATGCACATTTTTATCATGAGAAGATAAATCTTTACCCCATATTAGAACGTCATCTTGAAAAATTCTTACATGTTTCTCATCTTTTAAGATATTGCTCATGACTCTTTGAAAAACTGAAGATGCAGATGCTAACCCAAATGGCATCCTCAGAAATTGGAAAGCACCTTCGGGAGTGATGAAAGATGTTAAATGTTTGGATTCATTATGCAGTTTTATCTGATGATATGCATTTGACAAATCTATAGATGAAAAATACATAGCATCCTTAATACTAGATACCATTTCATTTATGTGTGGAAGGGGATGACGGTCAACCCATATGTTGTTGTTCAAGTCTCTCAGGTCCACACACATCCTAATTTTTCCATTGGGTTTTCGAGCCAAAACAATAGGACTAAGCCAATCAGAAGCTTCGATAGGTTCAATCACTTTAGCTTCACTTAACCTATTTAATTCTTCCTTTAATGGGCCTCGTAAAGCAAAAGGTACATTTCTTACTTTATGTACAATTGGATTGTTGTCAGATTTGAGAATTATTTTGTGCTCAAATTTAACTAAACATCCAAGATCTTTGCTAAATAATTTGGGAAATATAGATTCCCATTTGTTGGACTGATAGTTATCAGTTAGCAAAACTTGATCAATATAATCCTGGGATATTAGTATTTGATCAGGATGATTGGGGTCTAATATTAAACCCATTTTCTTTGCATCTTTCCATCCTACAAGAGCACGCCCTTGTTCAACTACATAAACAGGACTTAAACAAGATCTTCCTTTGAATGTTAACTGAGCATCAAAATATCCCAACATAGGTAGTTTTACACCACAATATCCTTTAGGACATACATTTGAGTAAATTAAAGCTGGTTTGCTTCCATTTTCCCACATGTACTTATCTATGATGGTATATGGTGAACATGAGTCTGCCCATAATGCCATGTCATCATTATGTATTTTCACAATGCACTTAGGTGGTTGATAATCTTCGGAAATTTCATAAACAGAATCATCATGTATAACCATTACTTCAATCTCTGTTTTATCATTTTCATTATCATCATCTTCGCTATCACTACGAAGTTCAATGAGATTAACTGAACGTTTCCAATTACTATTATCACCAGTTCGGCACCATTTGGCAAAATGACCTATCTTTTTGCACTTGCTACAAATGACTTTGACAGCAGGACATTTATTGAAATCAGCAGTGTGTTTCTGACTGCCACATCTGAAACAAATACGCTTGCTGAAACTACTTTTATTTCTTGAAAAATTTGTTTTTACATCTTTGTTATCAGATCTAAAATCAGTCTTCTTATTGCTATTGTTTATTACATTAATACTGCTGGATCCGTTACTATCTTTTTGTTGTGTGGAACTTAATTCTTTAACGTAATGAGATGTGTTTTTCCATTTTCCTAGCGGTGTCTAGAGTTTTTTGTAAAGAAGGATTTTTAAGCTCAAGTAAACGCTCTTGAATTTTAATGTTTCTGATTCTATTGATAAATTGATCTCGAATTATCTCTTCGTGTAGATCTTTAAACTTGCAGGTTATAGCTAAAGACCTCAAACAAGCTACATATTGTTGAACATTTTCTCCTTGTAATTGTGCTCTTGAGAAAAATTTATGTCTTTCTACTACTATGCTTGTTTTTTTTCCATAATTTTCTTCCAAGGCTTTTAAAGCTTCAGAATAAACATCTATGGATGTATCATTGGAACTGGTTTCACTAGTTTCACTGCTTTCATCTATAGTGTCAACAACAGTAGACACTACACGATTTATTACTGGTAAGGTTTTTAGAACTTTCCTACCTTCTACTCCTAAATTGTGTTTTAGTAAAGCTAACTTTCTAGAAGGTAAAAATACATCTCCTCCAATAGCTTCTAAGTATGTCTCAAACGATTCGGACCAATCTTCCCAATTCATGGAAGGAGAACCAGGATTTTGTAGGAATTTGGGAGGAGCTGTAACTGAAGAGTTAACATCCATATTTACTAAATTCACTTACATACAAGAGAAAATGAATATATTCAAAGATATGCATATATAAAAAAAAACTAATATAAATAATGTAGTCACCGATGTCAAATTGAATAAGTTGTAGTAGTTCAAATTTGCTTTATATGTGCTTAATCCATGAATATTTATACTTATATATGCTGCATTACGATGAAATTATAATATTCCATTCGATTCTGTTTTCATTAATATTTAAGTTCACCTGTTGTTTTGATTGATGTTATTATGCTCATCTTAATGTTTTCATTGTTGTGCTTCGGAAAATGGTTTTATTATAATGCTCCGTTAAAATCCGAGCAAGACGATGTTTTCGTGTTGCTAATTGCCGATATACACTATTTGTGTATTGTTGTCATGGTGATTGAAAATGGCCGCCATGCGTCGAGGACGTAACGTCGTGGAGATGCGCAGCGTTCAGGTGATTCAGCGTTGAGGCGTGATGATGTCAAAACAATGACGCGAGAGGTAGATTGCTGAGATGCGCGTGCAGCGCACTTGAAAATCAATAAAGCACGCGAGATAATTTTCGTAAGTAAACGCTGTTGTTATTTTGTATTAACGATCTCCGGTTTCTTTTAGCAAGGCAACAGTTCAATTCAACTCACGATCATTCCAACAGTGAAGCAGTTACTCAATTCAGTTTACGATCAAAATGCAGAAAAAGAAACACGTTTTAAGTTTACATACAAGTGGTTGCTCGGCATGAAGGTCCAAAAATTCCCTGTTCAAACATGTAGATTGGCCAAACATTAAGTAGACTACAATTCGTGTAGTAATTGCTTTTAGCTATAGTTAGCTACATTTAAATGTACCTTGAAATTTGTAGTTTTCAGCCTTAAGGGGTTGAGGAGTTCTTCAGGAAGTTGAAGATTATTTCATCAGTGATTCTTCACAAATTCATTTACTTTTCCTTAAATTCAGAACTGAGACTCTTCAAATAGATCCCATCCTCGTGGCCACTGAAATGACTTGGCATACGCAGATTGTAGATAAAATGTAGGTTTAATAATCCATACAACCCCTTAGGCAAACCAGGACCAACTCCTTCAGCAACCAAGTTATTCTCCTCTGCCACCTGGATTCTACATTCCAGAATCCAGTAAGCAGGGCTTCGTAACATCAGCATTTAAAGGAACATGTAACATTGATAAGATATAACACAGCTCATATAGACCTCTTTCTTTATTGAATCTTGACTACAAGATTTTAGCTAAAGTCATCGCCATTAGGCTCTCCTTACTGATGGAGTCTATTATATCTCCAGCGCAATCTAGATTTGTGCCACATCGTTTCACCTCTTTGAATTTGAGGACCTTGTCTCGGGTTTGCACCGAATAGACCCTTCCACACCGGCTGCCGCGGTCCTTCTTGACGCTGAGAAAGCGTTTGATTCCTTAGAATGGCCCTTCTTCCTGTCCATCATGAGGCGCATGGGTATGCCGGAATGTTTTGTTTCTACTTTAGTATTATTGTATACTGCACCCACGGCCAGATTGCGCCTAAACTGCACCATTACTGAGCAGTTTTCCTTGTCACGTGGCACATGTCAGGGGTGCCCCTTGTCCCCGTTTCTTTTCATCTTGGCAATGGATCCCTTGGTCCGCCACTTTCAGGAAAAACACCTACACCGGGGACTCCAGTTCCGCACGGGCCCTCTATTGGTATCTTTATATGCGGATGACACAATTTTGTATGTCAGACTGCCACACATCAATCTGGAACCTCTTATTTTGGAGATAACATGATTCGGCAAATTCTCTGGTCTCCGCATCAACTGCCACAAATCAGTCATCTTTCTGCTTATCCCGAGTACCACAGAATGGACTTGCTCATATCCTCTCGAATGGAGTTACGACTCAGTCAAATACCTGGGGGTTCATGTACATCTGGACGCTGTAGCCATCATTAGACTAGACTAAACTATGGCAGTGCGATGGCCTTTTTGGAAGGCCAGATAGAAAGGTGGATCCGCCTCCCCCTGTCTATGGCTGGGAGGATTGCCATAATCAAAATGGTTGTACTCCCTCGTTTTTTGTACCTTTTTAACAATATCCCGATTCCTCTGACCAAGATTTTTTTCCCCAATTGCGTTCAATGTTATTGCGGTTAGTTTTGGCGGACAAGAATCCACGGGTGTCCTAGCGGATTTTGACCCTCCCATATGAGAAGGGCGGTTTTGGAGTTCCTGATTTTTATTTCTATTTTTTAGTTGCACAGTGTTCGTTTGCATATTCTTTTTTTTTTTTGTTTTGTAATTTTTTTATTGTGGCATAATCAAGAGACAGATAGCACAACACATCTGTATACATGCATATAAAAGATAAAGTTATAAACGGGTCGAGGTATAGCACACAGCCATTCAGTCCACAACCCGGAGGTCGGACGGCATCATTGTATGACAAGGCTATAATAAGAGCAAATTAGTGCCCGCGTAAGATACAGATAAGGTAATTGCACCACATGTTTTATTATGAACAGTAATAATCAACCAAGTAAATAGATAAGTCCAGCAGAGAAAATCAAAACAGTATCCAGTCCAACTCAAGTGTTCAGTTCTGACTAGCAGTGTCGCAGTGTCCAAGGCCCTTGTCAGTGTAAGCATATTCATAGGAACATCACACAGTTCGTATGCAGGTCCCCGCAGAAGCAAGTCCAGTCCCTTTAGGCTCACAGAACCCCCCCTGGATTTCTATGGGACAGTGCCAGTTCCGCCGTCGGGGAATCACAAAGTTCGCAGCGGTAAGTATTCCAGTGGCCCCACTTCCTGTCCCAGACCTTAGGGAAAAGCAGAGGGAAGCCAAGCGCTGCGCGGACCACAATGGTGATGCCTTGGTGAGTTTGTGTGCCCAGCCCAGCCGTCTATTGGCTCTGTGCCAAATGTCCACCGTGTGTAGCATGGGACCCACATACCTAGATCTAGTGGGTTTAGAGTACAGGGCTCCTAGATAGCCTTCGCGTCCCGTTTGTTCCCTATCTAACAGGAAGGTCGGGTTGAGAGGTGAACCATGAGTCCATTAGTTGATCACCACAAGCTGGGAGGCCCAATAGTAATGACGAAGGTTGGGGAGGGCTATTCCCCCGTCGTACCAGCCCTTGAACAGCTTACAAAGAGCAATTCGCGCTGCGCCGCCGTCCCAGAGTAGCGTTCTAAGCTCGCTGTCTACCGCCCTGAAGTAGGAGTCCGGGATAGGAAAGGGGCAGTTCTGTAGGACGTATAAGAAGCGTGGGAGCGCCAACATCTTAAACAATGCCGCCCGGCCCGGGAGGGAGAGCGGGAGTGATCGCCAGTGTGTCACGTCGCTGCGGAGTCTACGGAGTGGACCCAGTAGATTACGATCGTAAAACAACTTGTGATCGGGGGTGATGAAGATACCGAGGTAGGTAAAGCCTTCCGTGGCGACCGTAGTTGTGAACCCCCTGGGCATGCGAGGTGGCGGGCCATGTAGCACGTACAGCACTGATTTGGTCCAATTTATGGCATAGCCCGAGTATTTCCCAAAGTTCGTGAGGACGTGGAACAGGCTGTTAATGGAGGACTGTGGGGACGACACATAAATCAGGATGTCGTCTGCGTAGAGGGAGATTTTGTCTACAATCTTGTCGCCCCATCGCAGGCCTATGATTGAGGCAGCAGTGCGGACTCAGTGAGCCAAGGGCTCCAGGGTGAGGGCAAACAACAAGGGGGAAAGGCAGCAGCCTTGTCTGGTGCCCCGATGAAGCGGGAATCTCCGGGACGTGTGGTTATTGACCCGGACCTGACCAAAGAGGTCCGTGTATAACAGACGCACCCATCCGATGAAGACGGGTCCAAAGCCGAATCGATGGAGGACTTCAAACAGGTAGGACCATTTGATCGAGTCGAATGCCATCGCCGCGTCGAGAGATAAGATAGCAGCATCCTGAGACATGGTGGGTCGACGACTCAGATATGTGCGAATAATAACACAATTTTTGTAACTAGTAGGGAAGGGTTGTTAACGTTAAAAATATACTAACAAGTTTGTTCAGGTATAAAAAACTCAATTCCATTTAATATATATTCATTTAAAAAGAAAACCACATATGACACATACAGACTTATTACATAGCAATAAACAATTTTACAAAATCCAAATTTTAGACAGTTTTCATAAAAATTATAATCACATAATATTTAAAAAAATACACAACAGGTGGCAAACATTACTTTCTCGACTCACGTTTCGGCGTTTCTGAAAACGCCTTCTTCAGGAGCCACGAATTATCTCTGAAACACATATATTAAAAAAATATATATAAAAATTCATTCAATTGTATTCAATTACATTACGCAAAAAAAATTATCATTCACTAACTATCTATCAATTCATTTCAATAAAATAGAACAAACTCTTAAATTAAACATTTCAAAAAATATATTCTCCTTCCCAATTCGTTTTAACCATATTGATAGTATACAGGATACAAAATAAATCTTTTTATATTTGAGCAGTTGCTAGGTGGCTCGAATATTATAGGAAGGAATGGGACAAGGACCTATCAAAACCCCATCAATGCCACCCTGAACTCAACCCTCGACAATATTAAACAATATTGAGATGAAACTTAATTAGCCATTCTTGATTACTATCTGTTTTGTTTAAAAAGACGGATCTCTAATAGATTTTAATTTGTAGCCATCTATATAGAGTGAGTATACTTACTAGTTTGAATCTGAATCTTCGCACAGTAATTTTATTCGTATTCTCTTTATCAGTTTATCAATTAATGGTAAAAGGAATATACCATGCAATGTCTGCGGGTCAAAAAAGGATACCTATCAGTTAACAATACTTAACACGATGAACTAACAGTTTACTCCAATAAAAAACCTAAGCAAAAGTATTATTGATGACTGATAGTCGAATCTTTAGTCATGGTCCTATCGTATGAAGACTCCACATATACCTAAAGACTATATATGATATTTTCAATGGAAAAAAGTCGTTTCAACATCTGAAGTTGTGATTTCTCTAGTTTAAATAAATGGCCCATCGCTTTTTATATCAAACTGTTTAGCATAAAATTAATGAACCGACAAGACCATTATGTGTGCAATATTCCTTGATTCATCTTTTATTAAGTGTCTTGACAGAAACTGCATTTAGTCGAAAAATTCTTACCTAATTAAAACATGAAAGAGTCATTAACCTATCCTGTATACTGTCTTCTTTTCAGTATTGCCGCTAAATAACATTTATGGAAGACAGAAAATACAAAAAGCACAGTATGAGCGACATCGGCTCTAGTGTCTATGATTAATGTGCAGGTTTATAAAAGAATCACGATTTCGTGATTGTCTAATTTAGCGGAAATTAGGTTAGACTTACATTTAAATGTAAATGAACGTTGCTCGACGACCCTACGGAGGTTAAGTGCTGTGTTCCGGCCCGGTAAGAAACCGGACTGGTCGTCGTGTATCAGAGAAGGGAGCACCAGGAGAAGACGAGTCGCCAGTAATTTAGCTAGAACCTTGGCCCCGGCACTAATCAAGGAAATTGGACGATAGGAGCTGCATGCCATGGGAGGCTTGGTTGGTTTCAAAATGACCGCGATGGAGGCCAGCCTTTGATCAAGGGGAGCACTCCGAGCTCTAGGCTCTCTGTAAACATATTCAGAAGATGGGGAATAATATCAGGGACCATTCCTTTCAGGAACTCGACAGGGACTCCATCGGGGCCCATGGCCTTACCGGAGTTCACCTCGAAGAGCGCAGTGCTGAGTTCATCCGTGGAGAAGTCGGCTTCAAGGGCAGTCCGATCAATGTCCGAGATGGTCGGGAGACGCATCTCCTCCAACAGTTGTCTAGATTCAGTAGACGAATAGACATTACTTGCAGTGTAAACCTGTTCCAGGTGGTCGGCAAATGCTTCTGCCACTTCCTGTGGATCCATCACCACAGATCCGTCTGACCTAGTTATGGACGAAACCCATCGGGAGCCCTGGTCTTGGCGCTCCAACCATGCGAGCATCTTGCCTGCATTGTTCCCGAGTTCATAAACCCGGTGACACGTATGGAGCAGCCGCGCATGCGCTCTCTCCTGGACCAGCGCCTTGTATACCAGTTGTTGGGCACGGAGGCGAGCAGCAGTAGAGTCAGAGGGTGCAGCGTTATGGGACGCCTCAAGGCTGATAAGGGCAGTTTCCGCCTCTGAGACTTGCTCGGTGTGCTTACGCAGATGGCACGTCTTAAGTGCTAAAGCTTCACCCTTCAGGACCGCTATATAGGCCTCCCAGAGTGTAACCGCCGAGTCCACCGAGCCAACATTTTCCGCAAAATAGAGGTCCGTTCGCTCCCGCAGCGCCTCTTTAATATCAGGGATCTGCAAGAGCCAGGGGCTGATGACAATGGGCCCACGCACTATCTGGCGGTTGTATGTTAAGTCTACCATAATCGGCGAATGATCAGAAATACCACGGGGGAGGCCCCTCGGGCGGACAAAACAACCCAGGTCAGCGATGGGGCAAAATGAATAGTCGATTCTGGATATGCTGTTGTGAGCGTTAGAGTAGTGCGTGTAGTATGGCGTGTCCAGAAAGTGTAGGCGCCAGATGTCTTTCAGCCCCAAAGCATGAGCAAAGTCAGCCAGTTCCGAGCTATGGCGGTGTGAACCTCTCTTGGGCCTACGGTCCAGGTCGTCACACATTGTGGAATTGAAGTCCCCTCCTATTATAAGTGTACCCGGGGGAAGACCTAGTATCTGGGTGCCCAGTTCCTTAGGGGATTCCCGCACCAAGGTTGGTGGGAGGTATGCTGAAATGATGTTCAGGGGGCGCCCTTCCCAGGTGGCCTCCACTATTGCAAAACGGCCAAGGGGGTCAGCCCAGCAGCGTGAATAGGTGAGTGCAAGGGAGTTCCTAACTAAAATCCCCGTGCCCCGGGAACAAGAGGTGAACCCAGCGTGGACCAAAAGCCTATATCCCCCTCTCTGCAGCGCCCGGCAGGTGTTACCAACCAGGTGGGTCTCCTGTAGAAAGACTATATTGGGGGAGTGGCGTCTAAGGAACTGAAGGACCACACTTCTTTTTATCTTATGACCTAGACCATTGACGTTCCATGTGAGGACGGTAAGGGATCTAGAGATTTGATGTAGCATAGTTGTGAGGTGGGAGAGTCAAATAAACGAACCGTCCAGGAGGGGGCCACATACACCGGCTACCCCCCAAGACGACCCGGAGTGTATGGCAGGCGGAGACGTGCCGTCTCCGGAGGCCCGACAGCAACCAGAGGAGCCACCCACACCCCGCGGGACCCCGATCAGGCAACAAAGCTAAGCTAAAGACATCTCTGCTGGAGACACAAGGATAGATGGACAAAACTAGATGACCACTGGAGACTCTGCTGAGGACAAAAATGAACCAAATAACAGCAACAAAACATTTCAAACCCCTTCCACCCCCTCCCCCCACCCTGCTTCCCTGCCCGTGGATCCAAAACTATCCACACCCCAACTCGGCAGAGTGCCTGTCGCTATCCCACTCAGATTAGGGGTACGAGAGAAGCCGCCAGTGCCGCTTGCCCGACTGAAAACTTTGTAAATGTAACACACTTTATAATCATACTGTAAGACTCTTGTAATAATTCACATAACAGAAAGTTACTTATCGATCAGCTGGTGACGCTCCTCCGTGGCCGATGGAGACCTGTCCCCGGAGCAAGGCCAGTTCAAAAGGGAGAGGTACGTTATGTCAGGCGGTCACTCCGAACTCAAAGCAGTCACATGGTAGAGACCACGGTGGGACTCGACAGAGCCCCCCCCCAGCACAGAAGTGTCATTCCACTCCGTCAAGAGGACCGGTGAAGAGTTCCTGGCTCTCGGGCGGGTGGTCCTCCAAAGTGGGCTCGTGCATTGAAGAACGATTCTGTGGAGAGCCTCCGCCGCTACCCCGGCTCTCCAACCAGTCCCACACCTCCTCCGGCGAGAAGAAGAACCAGGTCTTCCCCTCCAATTCGACGCGCAGTTTCGCCGGAAAGAGCATGGAATACTTGACGCCCTTGTCTCGCAACGCCCTCTTGACTTCCAAGAAGCTGCGTCGCCTCGCCTGCACCTTGACCGTGAAGTCCGGGAACATGGTGATGCGAACGTTTTCCAGAAGGAGAGGCGGGCCGGACCTGGCAGCTTGTAGTATGGCATCGCGGTCTCTGAAATAGAAGACCCTCGCTATCATGGGGCGGGGGGGCCCAAGGCCTAGGTTGGCCCCCCGGGACTCTGTGCGCTCTCTCAATGGAAAAGTAATTCGAAAGTTGTTTCGGTTTAAGGTGGTTCGTAACCAGGGACTCCACAAAGAGGTCGGCAGAGGGCAACTCCATTCTTTCCAGAACCCCCAGGATGCGGATGTTGTTCCGTCTCGCCCTCCCTTCATAGTCGTCCAGCTGTTCACTCATCTGCCTCTGCTGTTTCTGAAGCTGGGCGACCTGCTGCTGGAGTGTAGAAGTATCGTCAATTAAGGCCGCTGTCTTGACTTACACGTCCTTGACTTTAGTGTCCATTTTACGCAAGTCAGCACGCAAGAGGGTCACCTCAATGTTCACGTAGTCAATACGCGTCTCCAGAGAGGAACGGACTCCAACGATGGCCTCCATTACGTCCTCCAGGGTGGGTGTCTTTGCCCCCTGCGAGGGGGAGGCGAGCTTTGGGCCCCCGGAGGGGAGGGGGTCTTTGTTGTCTCCCCTGACGCCCCAGGAGTTCTTATTGAGCTGTCTTTGGGTAGGAGGCCGTTGTGCTTTGCCCGACGCCATAGCCTCCAGCAGAACGGAGCCCCGCGGTCAGTAGGCCCCGAAGCCGGGGCGTCTCTTAGTCGGCTTCACAGCACGGGAGGGACCCTCAAAGCACCGCCCCTCTCCGGCCAGGGGCGACCACAGGAATCCTGCCGGGGGGTCCGCTCCGTCTCCGCGGGGCGTGGACAGGTCTGGTGTGTCGCCAGAAGGCAGAGCCGATTCTGCCGCAGTCCGGGCGGCCGCTCACCCAGCCGTGGATGGTCAGAGGGCCGGTCAGGGCTCCGACGCGGCCGCCATTTTGCGGAGCAACCGGGGCCTCTCAATCCCTGGTCTCGCAGCCTCCAGAGAGCCCGGACGAGGCCAACACCACACCGATGTGTGCAGAGTCGCTTCCTGGCGAGGATCCCCGGATCAAAGAGTAACCCTCGATCTGCAGGCCGGAGTAGTGTGACGGATCATCGGGCAAGGGACGGGAGCCGCACTAGCAGGCGACCATTCCCGTCGGCTGTCGGCCACGCCCCCTCGTTTGCATTTTCTTGGTTCCACACGGATGCCAGCATTCTATATTTAAAACCGGAAGCTGATTTGGTCCTGCCTGGATCGCTTTCCACCCTTCTCCCTAAGGGTTTTCCCCGGGACCCGCAAGACATACAGACGGTTTCGTCCACCTGCTGGGCCTGGGATAGAGTACGCAGGCTCCTTGGCCTGGACCAACTGTATTCTCCCGCCCTCCCATTGCCCAATGCCTCTTGGCTCCCGATTACTGAGGAGACAGTGGTCAAGCACACTCCGGCCAAATTTCACATCCACACTGTCGGTGACCTTTTTCCTGAAGGCCAAGCGTTTTCCACAGCTGAAGATCAGCGATTTTCTGATCGCTCATTCATGGACTCCTTTGTGTTGACCAGACTGCGATCCATGATGCGTGAAGTGTTTTCCACATTTCGGCTCGCCCATGCTGAGGCCCCCCCTCTCACACTCATCATACAGCACTCACTGGGAACACACCTGGTTTCTAAAATGTATAAATTGTGCAGTGCCTCACTTCCCACTCTGGACACTAAGGTTCGCTCTGCGTGGGAGGAGGATCTGAGCAAACCCATATCGGACGATCAATGGGCGCAGTGCTGCAAAGCTAAGAAGGATGTGTCTCTAAACAGCAGACATAAACTCATTCATTTTAAATTCCTTGTTAGACTTTATCACACCTCAGCGCTTTCACACAAAATAGACTCTAGTCGCTCCCACCAGTGCCCCAAATGCAGGGCCCCCTACGCCGACTTCGCCCACCTATCTTAGACTTGTCCCCTTTTACATGATTACTGGTCTCAAGTGCACCGCACTTTCAGTGACATGCTGAATCTGATTCCCACCCCAGAAATAGCATTGCTGGGCTAGGTTTACAATTTTCCATGCACTATTCGTAAATTTGCAGCATTAGGATTCCTGTTGGCAAAAAGAGAGGTGGCGTTGCTCTGGTGTGCTAGACGATCCCCAAGTGTGAGGTCCTGGCTAAGGAATATGGCTTTTTGCAATATTAACTGCGTTGAATATTCGGCACAGATCCCTGGGCCGTCCTGGCCTATTGATATTTGGGGGCCATACCGCTCCTACATTGCCAAGATTACGGCTGAGCAGCAGTCTCAATTACAGAGTCATATAGACCCGGTGGGAGTGGGCTGAGATGCTATGTATCTTTCTAATTCTGCAGTTACATTTTTAGTTGCTGGGGGCCCCTCTCATAGTAACCGGGGTTATATCAATTGGTTGATCGTAACATATGTCATATCGGATCAATTTGATTGCATAGGTTGCTGTTTCTCATTATGCTGGTCCTTTTTGTTTATTTTTTTCCCTTTCTTTCGTGCTGTGCTATTTAAAAACATTGTAAAGTCAGTGTTTACCCGAACGAATTTCAGTACCTGAACACCATGATGTATTTTGTTATGTGATATATGTGTGTCCTCTCCTTATGCGATATTGTTGATATGTTATAATATGTAACTCAAACCGCATCCTTGATTTGCTATTTGGAAAATGATAAATAAAGTCTTTAAAAAAAAGTGATGGTGTGCTTTACATACTTTTCCATAGATATCACAAGAAAGATTATCGACCGATAAACATTCAATTCTTATCCTTTCGAAAATGCTAATGTGCAAAAAGTGCATCAGTTTGCTGCAATGGTAAGCCTGCTGTTATTACATTTCAAATTAATACCATTGTAACAAAAATATTTAATTAGTCAAAATTATAAACCCTTAAAATCAATAGCACCAAGGTCATAAAATTGGAGGGGATCTGCCCTATATTAAACATTTTTCAACTGCCAATAAAACCACTCATCAGAAAGCAAGGTCTCAGAAAAAAATGTCTAAGATTAGTCAGCTTCGGGCATACACATATTATATGTAAAAGAGTTTCCTGTGGCCATCCGCAGAGTCTACAATTAGAGTCCGGCCACTGTTTGATCCATGAAAGAGTGCCCTCCTTTGTTGGGTTTATACCCATACGTAGCCTTAGAAACATTTTTTTAAACTTTACAGAAAAGAAGTAATTTAAATATGGCAGGACACGGGGATTGATATGCATTGATCACGTACCATGCCTAGTTTTTCTCAGCTAAAGCAATTTTATCCAATTGAAACGATTCCGCTTTGATATGCTTTTTTAAAATTAATTTATAATTGGGCATTTTCAGAGCTGACAGTTCATTTTCCAGGTCAATATCTCGTAACGATGCTCAAAATATAAGTTCTCCATTTTGCAGTGTAAGCAGATTTATCAATTTCTTGCCAACAGATATTCCCTAAAGATGCCGGGGCTGATGTTGAAAATACAGTCATACATTATAGGAAGGATCATTTTGTTATCAGGCACTGTCTTTGGAGACCAAATTCCAATCTAATTGCTGCTTGACACACTGACCTGGCAATTCCAAAGGTTGCTTTAAAAACCTTAACAATCAGTAAGTCAAGCAACTTCACATCTTTTCCTCTAGTAATCCGAAAACCATAAATGAGGCTAGGTTGTAACTTGGCTTTAATTACTTTTAGAATAAACTCATACGATTGACAGTTCAGTGATTTATTTAAACATTTAAAAGCATGGATCAGCGTCTCAGTCTTTGCCCTCAGATCTTGAAGATGGAATTTAAAAGACATATGATTATCAAATATTACCCCTAGGTATCTATACGTCTTAACCATATCAATCGTGCCTGCTCTGGCTTTCCAGGAATTAAACTTCTGTTTAACTACCCCAAATGTCATCACTTTAGTTTTTTTGACGTTCAGTTCAAGGCCATTCTGCTGTATATAATCATCAAAGGCTAAGTCTTTGTAGGCCAATGGGGGTATGGCTCACAAGAATCGAATCATCAGCATACTGGAGGTAGGTAATTGGCACTCCCCTAATCCTAGGAACATTCCCATTAACAACCTCCAAGTGCTGTGAAAGGTCTGATAGGAATAAATTAAATAAGCAGGGGGCAAGAACACAACCCTGCTTTAAGTCATTATGGGCCAGATGTAGGTAGGCAAATACCGGTCGGTAACGGATGAAATTCGGTAATTTCGGCCGTTACCGACCGGTATTTGGAAAATGAGATGTAGGTGGGCATTTTACTGATTCGGTAAATCTGAAACAACCCCCAATTTCAGAACATCCCTAAATAGATTATGCAAAAAGCCTGCCCACAGATTACTATTAACATGAAACAGGGCATTCGGTAACCCATTAGGTCCTGGGGCACCATTTGCTCGCAGCCCTCGTAGCATGGTCAATACTTGAGTACAGCTTGGAATTTCTAAATCAAGATTTGGATCAGGACTAGAATCAGTAGCATGATCATTAGAGTTCCGATCGAGACAATCTTCATTCCCTGCATAAATGAATGATATATTATTTACCTCAACTGAGGCCAACCTATCTGAGTGTTTTCCCACCCCAGCCGATACACCATACAAATTGGTTATAAACATTACCCAACTGGGTTTGGGTATATTTACAGAGAAAGCCCTACAGCCATCCCTTTCGAGGTTATTAATAACCCCCCAAAAAAATGTTGCGTTATTTTGCTTAGTGGCAGGTAATAAGCTATTCCAAATCCCCGTTTGATATTTAAGTTTTGCTTTCCATATTTCTTGTTTATAGATCTTCTTAAGTTCCTTCAGGTTTTCTTTATATACTGAGTAGGTCTGACAAAATCTATGGGCCTATGCCTCAGGAACAGGTCTATTGAATGCTTTCTTTAACCTTAATAATTTGGGGGGAAACCATATTTTATGTATATTCAAATTGGTATTAATTTTCCCGATCTTACCAGTAGAAAATTTCCCCACGATGGACTCTATGATAAAATTCCATTTAATAATCATATTCATATCACCCTGGGTGCCCTGATCACATTCCTTAATCAATGCCTCAGCCATTTGCATAATATCCTCCTTTTTGGCTAGATTCCAAACCAGCCTCCTCAGGTTGTATGCCAAACATGCAGAGTTGGGAAAATCCTTAGATTTTAGAAGACTTTCTACCAAAAAATTTAATTTTACAACCTGGGGGTTGTGATCACTTTCTGGCCGGCCGATTATCTTATATTCAGACACATGAGATCTCATATAATAACTAGATCCCTACTTAAACTGCACCCACCACAATATATTTATAAATCAAATAAAAATACACAAATAAATCCAGTCAAACAAACTTCACCCTTATACACTGGTTTTTCAACTTTCTTGTGATATGTGATGTCTCGAAAACAAAGTCCTTATATCCAATGGTATATATGCAGCAGACAAGGAGAGTGATCCTTCCAGATCCCAATGACAAGTGACCAGTAGAGGGAAATGCACTGGAAGGAGCCTGCTGGACAGGAACAGGAAGCTGGAGTCTCATAGGCATTTCCTTCTCGTTTGAAAAAAAAAGTTTAAAAAAAATAGCTTCTCACACACAAAATAACTTTAACAGCCAGTTTGAGAAGCAAATCCTATCCAAATGCCTCTCAACTGCATTCTCAAGCAGAAAAGCTGCTCAACAGCTCAGTTTGTGATTGTGATGGGCACCAAGAATGCTAGATTGGAGCCGTCCCTGTTGGAAGCTGCGCAAGTGAGTGTGAAGTCTCGCAGGAGCGTGCTAGCGGTGTGGGAAGTTTCGTGCGGGCTCGCAAGCAGCCCAAGAGTCTTTCCGCTAGTGGTTATGCGCCAAAAGAAAACTCAAGCACGCAAATGGAAAAAAAACTCTGCTTCTCACCCGAACGGCAGAATTCAGGAATTCAGCATTCCTCTGTGGAACGCGGGGTGCCCAAATTCCGCAAACTCCGCAAGCGGAGTGGAGTTTACCGCCTGGGCTTACACGACATACAGACTGGAGGAGGGTGGCAAATTCATGAATGTCTGGCGAGGATGAAGTAAGCCACTTTGTTTGTACTCTGTTATTGGGTTCTGGAAGGACTGATTACCAACTTGGTGATGGTTGTCTGTTAAGGTCCGTCCATTGGTTTCTTCTATGGGTGGGTTAGCCTTAACCTTAGCCTCTAAGGTTGTATCAGAGAAAGGATCATTCACTGCCCCTGCAGTAGTGATTTGGTCCCGCAGTTATCAGATACAGGCGTCCATACTGTTAAATTAGTTGCATTCCAATAACATCACACACAAGTGCTGGAAGATATGGGAAAGTGATTATTTTTAGATTGAGCATGTTGCAATTTATCCAGCTGGTACTTAATGTGGCTCATTTGGTCCAAGATTGGGTGAAGCTGCACCTGTAAAATCTTTGAGACTTTACAACAATATTGCTCATAAAGTGAAAGATCAGGGTTTTTGGAAACTCTGTCTAGGGCTTGTATAGGGGTGGAGGGAATGTACCTTTTTTCCACTTTGATGTAAGGTGCGCCGGGGGACTGGGCTGATACAGAGTTCGGAGGAGCAGAAGAACTGTTAGTAGAATCGAGTAAACTCTCAGGGCCTAATTTACAAGGATGTAACGCATCTGCATAGATGTGTCAGTTTCTTTGAGCCAGCTTCAAATGTCCTTCCGCTACCATGGAGGCGCAGTATTTACAATACAATGCTCCATGGCGCAAGGATTAACAGATGCGTCACAAATTCTGGCGCATCTGTTTGCACAACCGTGACACATTGCTAGAGTTGCTCATGAAAGTGATGCAACTCCACCACTGTGTGGTAAATAAATAATTAAATACCGGATCTATTTTTCAGGATATACAATAACAGATAGCTCAATAAATAAGAGTCAAGATTCGAGGTAGCTGGAGTTTGCAGGTTTTAATACAGCATAAAGGACAGCAACAGGACAACCTGCACGGGAATAGGATGGCAGCTGCCGGGGGGGCAGGATCGGGACAACAGCATAACCTTTAATAACAGTGCACAATATTTATAGTTAAACAATTGCATTACATTCAGTGTAGTGGGCCTAGCAGGGGGCGGGGTTTGTAGCAGTCGCGAAAGATAAGGCAGAAAGTAGGTGTAACAAGAGGCGTATACATAGACATGTGATGTAAACGTAACAGAATATGTCATAAACGGGGCGGAAACATGGAGGGGGCTACCTAAGGAGCCGGGACCTCTGACCTAGTGGTGCGCGCAAGCTGGCAATGACGTGTTACTAGGAGGAACTGGGGGCTATGACTTCTGCGCTAGAAGAGGAGACGAAAGTCTGGAGTGTCAGAGCGACATGTACCTAAACACTATCTAGTATCTGATGTTTAGAGAACATGTTGATAGAATCCAAAAGTTATCAGGGTAAAGGCTAACAGACTCTAAGACTGGTGCATGCATCATTCTATATGTAGTGCGTGTTGAGGAATATTAAATGATCATTAATACAGTATTTCTCTTACATGGAGACGTAAAGGCTAGACGATGACTGAAACTATTGATGCGATTCAGTAGCTTAGGAATGCAGAGAAGGAGGGCTGGACTGATAACTAGAATCATAACATACTCTTGGCAGACTGGCAGGCAGAGCCAGGCCGAGCCGGGCACTGTGAGGCAGGAAGTAAGTGAAGGGTCAGGGATACAGGTGGGGGCTGTATCGCTCCTCAGCGAGGGTTCAGGAGACAGGAGCTGAATCTGGTGTCCGGGCCCTTTTGAGGCCTAGAAACGGAGACTTTTCAATGAATTAACGTGCACACTGTAAAACGTGGCAACATAACTTTACATAGGCCTAATACTCGTAGCTTTAACGAGAACTGAAAACTGGCATACTAGAGATGGACACAACTAAAATTGCGTCTTTAATCGATCATAAGGGAATACATATGCATATTAATCATGCACATATAACATAAGATGGGGAACACGTAGGGACACAGAACATGGCAAAATTTACTTTTCCACATTCCCTCCTTGTCACTACGTTTCCATCAGGAAACATCAATATTCATGATACCATCTATCATTTCATACAGTATCATTTGCTCGTCTCGAATTGTCTTGGAACGGGACTTAGGACTAGGACTTGGAATACAGGATGTAGCACAAATGCCGCAAATCGCAGGGCCACATTGTAAACAGAGGCAGCAACTGAAAATGATCATTACTGCTATACCTAGGAATGACAATACTTTCCATCCCCAGGCAGAGATTATACTCCAGAGCCAACCGGACCATGTCCAGGTGCCTGGATTCTGGTGTAACTGATGGGCAATTTTATGAAGTCTGGTTATAGCTGAATAAACAGACGGCGCGTTATTAGGAATGAAAATGCAGCAACTAGATCCGATGACTCTACATGCTCCTCCTCTATCGGCCAGTATGACGTCAAGAACGAGACGATTTTGGAGCACGACAAATCTCATAGCAGATTGCTCTTCGGTTAAGTTACCTAGAGCAGAAGTAGTCTCATTCACTACTGCTTCAAGGGTTCTGGTTAACCTACGGATTAACTTACTATTCTGGATAGGTCCTATAAAGAAGAAGAAACCTCTATTGAAGTCTGTATACTGTTCTAGAGCAGTTTCAGTTTGATCGACAATCGGGGACTCAATCTCCCTTCTATGTCTAATGTGTACTAGATGTGTGTTTCTATGATAATCGGATGGGGCTAGGAAAACTGGTGGCAGTAGGAAGGCAATGTAACATGTTCCATCCCAATCGAGGGGCAGACGAACATATGCGGTCTGACCACAAACAAAATAAGAATGACGTGAGGCTTTGAAAATAGATTTCCCACTGTCACTATACTTGACAATAGTAGTACAATCACTATGTCCTACATGTGCGGAACCATTTTTTCGGACACATAATTCGCCTTTGACTGGTAGTACTGAAATAGCAGGTAAATCTGGAGTAGTATCAGACTGAACATTCAGGACCATAAAATTCGAAGAATAATTACCTAAATTATAAACTTCATTTTCTAGGTCTAACCCGGTTCTATGGGTGAGACCTTGCTTGTCTGGAAAACATGTACTATTCAGAAGGGACATATCAGTTGAGGATGACGTTAACGTGGACCACGCTCCACACGAACCATTATGTGAAAACGGATAAGGAAAGAGTGGCAGAACTCCCTTCGGTGTCTGGAAAGGGGGGAGTCGACCACACACCCAACAATTAGTGGCATTGCTGGTCTGGTGTGAATAGTGTAACATTCGGATAAATGTATTGTTGCGCATAGCAAGACGATAGGATAACTCGTGAGGAGGCAGATCACTAAATGTGTGCTCTACTGTAGCATTAGAAAACTTATTTACATGAGAAATTGAAAAACATAAATGTAATGCATAACTTGTGCAGGTAACCATCAAACTCAAAAATAGAAGAAAACATAGAATAACGATACATCTGATAGAGTTTTGACTAACTCTCTCACTATGGGGGTCTATCTCATACATGTCAGAAACCTGTCTAACCGTTTCACCCGAGGGGGACTTAGACAATTAAACTGGCTGACTTATTTTACTAGACCGGAGTTTCTTTTTATACTCCTGCTGCGGAGTTTCCTCTAACAGGGGAGGCTTGGAATCAAAGTTTGTAGCGGGACAGTCCTTAGAAATAGGGCAGTTTTTAAAGTTCTGGCAGTCCTTGAAAATGGAACAATCCAAAGTTTTTATGCGACATCCATGAAATTTCTTGACGTGAGACAGGTGCACCCAGCCCTTGCGGCCTTCCAACTTCACGGCCGTACGGGTGGTCAGAAGGACTTGCTTCGGTTCCTTCCAGCGAGGCTCCAGAGGACTTGAACGATCAAAATTCCGGACAAGCACTAGACATCCTGGAACGATTTCATGCGGTTTCACCTCGGTATTGTCTGGAAATGCGGCGGCAACCTGTGAACGACAAGAGTGTAGGGCAGACATCAAGGAAGCTAGGTAATCTGTCAGCATATTACTGGAAACATCTGTAATACTTCGGGGTCTAGGTGTACCCCACATGTTCGGGGGGCGGCCGAATACGACCTCATAAGGGGACAGACCTGATCTGGAATGTGCGACCATGCGCATATAGAATAGGGCGACTGGCAGAGCTACTAGCCAGTCTACACCTTTCTCTTTACAGACTTTGGCAATGCGGATTTTCAGGGTCTGGTTATGTCTCTCTACGAGACCTGCTGCTTCAGGATGGCGTACACAATGAAACTTCCACTGGTACCCTAACAGAAGGGACACATGCTTCATTAGTTCAGATGAGAATGGCTGGCCGTTGTCTGAATACACGACCCTAGGGAGTCCATAGCGTGGGAAGAATTCACGAACCAACTGCTTGGCAGTGGTCGCGGCTGTGTAATCTGGGACTGGATATGCTTCTGTCCACCTGGACAAAGCGCATACAACTACAAGGACATACTTGAAACCTCGACATCGCTCCATCTGAATATAATCCATCTGGAGGACTTCAAAAGGGTGGTCAGGAGGCTGGAATCCCCCTTGTTCCACCGGGACACTTTTACCTGGATTGAACTGACAACATATCATACAGGTACGGACTTTCTGCTTGGCTGCAGCTCGTAAATGCTTGTTGAACCAAATGTTCTGGATACTGTCTAACATGGCTTTTTCTCCTAAATGTGCAGGACTATGTGCGGTATTAATAATGACTTGAACCATTGAGTCGGGGAGAAACCATGTGGCTTTTCCCTTCGTCAACCATCCCTGATCTGTCTGGACCCCTCCTTGTTCGGACCATTTCTTGATTTCCTCGGGAGTAGCATGTGACTGGATATCTATGACATCTTG